>NC_090443.1:670810287-672060287 GCF_031143425.1 Pleurodeles waltl | reverse complement strand
CTGAAGAAGGTCAGGAAGGATCAGACTCAATTTATTCTAGTGACTTTGGATTGAACTATGAGAGTGTTGTACCTGGAACTCCTGAGCAGGCTTACATGTCTTTTGATCCGGCTGCCACTTTTCAAGGACCAATAGGTCAGAGTCCTCCTCTTGATTCTACGCAAGTTACATCTCCATACATGCATGGAGATTGAGCAGCAGCAAATTGACAATGTTCCATTTGCCACCTGAGTCCTTACCCCCAGACATCTCTTCATGAGATCTTTTTATGATGGGTGCTGATACAAATTTGTAACCTAGTGCTGTGTGCCTGAGACACTGATTCCTTTTGGGCAAAGCTTTTGGATATCCTGTTGTTTTGTCTTTATAAAGGCCTTGCTGTGGGGGGCACTGTAAAAGGTCATTTGTTAGCCCTTGTGGCCTTTCCACATTTGCCAGACCAACCATCCTTGTTCAAATCACCAGTTGTGATGAAATGTACTTAAGATTGCACACATTTCCTTCCAAGCCATTTGTGACCTTAACCTTGACTTACTTATGTATATGCCCTTCTAGCCTATGCATAGTGGCTTGCTGTGTCTCCTGACATTGAAAACTATATTCTTCACTGCAATTACATCAGCGCATCATGTGAGTGAACTACATGCACTATTGATGCACCCTCACATCTTTTTCAGACAAATTGTTGCTGAGACTATGGCATCATTCTTACCTAAAAGTTGTGACTCCCCTCCATGTTGCCAATTCATCAGTCTACCAGCTATCTGTTATCCTTGTAACCCCTCCAAAGAGGAGGAAATGCACCACTGTTTGGAACCCAGAAGGGCTTTAAGCTTGTACACAGATCATGCCAGTGATTAAGTGGACTATCAACCTTTTGAGGGGTTATTCTGCTTAGCTTCCATCTAACAGGGAGCGAGGCTAAAGAATGTAAAGAATGCATCACTCTTAGTCTGAGTAATGAATTTCTTAAGCCATGTCCGAGGGCTCAAACCAAAGTATACAAAAACATTAATGTGAGCATTTAACTTGAATGCTGCAAAACATGTGCAGCTACTAAAATAATCACAACAGTTGAATAATAATCTGAAAAAATGCAATATATCAACAAGGAATATGTATGCTGTGAATATATATATATATATATATATATATATATATGTTCGATGGCATGTGTAGCTGCAGATACACATGCTGTGCATTATCCTGCCATCTAGTGTTGGGCTCGGAGTGTTACTGTAGTGTGGTCAGTTTTACGTATCCTTTGCGCATTAGCTTCAGGCTTTAGACCTTTGTGCATTTTGCCCTGGATGTATTTTATTCCTTTGCTCGCAGCTTAGAGCCTCTGTGCACTTTGCTCTAAATGCTTTTATTCAGCTTCGTACTGTTATTTTTCAAATAGCCAGTTCTACGGTCTTGTTTTATTTTTTATATCACACTGTTTAGCCTACTTCAGCACTGGAGTTCTCCATAACACATTCCTGTTCACTCTGTGCTTCAGTCAAGGATACAGTGTGGTACATTGCCGATAGACGTGGTAGGAGTTTAGTCTTTGGCATTCCTGCATAGGGACATTTTGTGATCACGCTGACATGTTAGTTATAAAAACACTTCCATGTCCCAATACACGCAGGAGGGAGATTCCGACCAGGGAACCACAACTAGACGCTGCCTCGTTGCAGATGCTGAACCAGATCATAGGCTTTGCTCAGGTATGAGGGCTGATGTCTTCCAAGGGATTCAGAAAGGCAAGTTAGAAGCTTAACATGCTGTGCTCGAAATAGAATTAGCTGAGGGAGAGTAGAAATTGTTAAACACCATGATAGCATTGTTCTTATGTTTCACTCTCCTCGTGACTATTTCAATCCTACTGTGTTGTATGGTTCTGGTTATTGCGGCTCACGCCTTAATATCTAAAATGCAGTCGTTTTATTAAAACATTATATAAAACTTACACTGCCTTTGTCATTTGTATATGAGATCATACTGTAAATGGGAGAGTTGGTTTGGATCTGAGTGACCACGACTTCCCTGAGAAGTTCCAAAGATGTCATGCGCTCGGCTGCCCAATCATCTCTTCCCTTTTGGAGAACTGAGGCACTGCTAGTTAGCCGGAGCAAAACCGGGTTTAGGGTGACAGAGGTCCTTCCAAGTGGGTCCGACTCAGTCCCCCACACCGTGAACGATCCTGCTGCCTAGAAATCCAGTAGTCTCATTTAGGATAATGAGAGCCCACGCGACATGGCGCCACCAACGATTGGTCTGGCTCTAATTTTTGGGTCCAGCTGACTCTCTCGGTCTCATATATATATTGACTCCTCGGTTCCGTAAGCGGAGACGTCCGTGGGGCTGAGGATTTCCGCCGCCACGGGATAGGTGCTTCCTATTACTTAATGGTCGGTTGTTCAAGCTTGAACTTTGAAGGGAAAACCCCGTTATTGGTGTGCCTTCTCTGCCCTGGTGCTATTTTTCCTAATGGCGAATCCTCAAGTAGTGAACATAGCGCTTAATATGCGCCAACCGCTCACGGGACATCTGTTAGCACATGGTTTGACGAACCAGGGGGGTCCGGTCACTTTTGTGGTGGACGCCCATGCAGCCTATAGAACAGAACTTTTTTATTCTTGGGTCGTATTTCCAGCAGTTGATGGGGGTACAAACACTTTTCACGACTACACTGTTGCGAATGTCCCTGTACAGTACAGGGGTTATGCATACTTAGAGACACCTTTATCTTATCAAGAACACCATAATTGGCTTGATGGCGCCCTCCCACACACAGTAGCACAAGTTAGGTTAGGTCCACTGAGTAATGATGGTCCAACCTGGCCTTTATTGGCTACATATACACCATATCCTGCGGTTGCTAACTTGGCAGTGGCTGACGTTCGTCGTTTATATATAGACTTAGCAACTACATACAGAAGACTGGTTCAGTTTGTAATGCAGACCTTAAATACTAATGCAGCGCGTGCTGCTCCGGCGCACCCACAGGCAGTGGTTCCGGGTATCAATCTGGCCACTGTACACTCAGTTATGGGTAAGGTACCGGTTAAACGTGAGGAAACTCCATTTTGGCTGGCGCAAAAAATGAATACGCTGGAAGCAGTATTTCCCCATACGGGACCTCAGGATAAACATAGAATATTGACGATGTGTCTGCCGTATGGAATGGTTCCCACTGTGGACCATTGTAATACCTGGGGCACGGTGTTTGCCGCGCTCTACACCACAGCACACGGTACACCAACATTGGCTAATCTACCGGAAGTGCTTAAACAAATTCAAGATGAATATGGGCTGCCCCAGCCTTAGATTTAGGCATGCAGCTGATGGGCAATTTTGCCGCAGTTTCTTCTATTATTTTGAGTAATCTCAAGGGAGAGGCAGTGACGCTAGCCGTGCGTATGCGTCTTCGGGACGTTCCGCAACTTATTCAGGAGCGGGAACTCCCGAGAATAATAGCAGAAACATATTTCAGTATCGGTCGTGATAGCCTAGGGGCTAGACCACAAAAAACCCAATTACAGGGTAAAAATAGTAAAGATAATGCTAAACAACAGCAGCCTGAGGGTACTAAGAAGCACTGGGAGAAAAAACAACAGACACCTAAGAAAGATGGGGGACAATCTCCGCAACCAGAGTCCCTGCAGAATAGGTATAATCTCAGGAATAGGGATAATTTGAAAACGCCTGATAGATATCAATGCACTGATACACGCCAATCTCGTTCCTTTCAGGACTCCTCGGATAAGAGAAGTGAGAGAGGTGGGCGGTCAGAGCGGAGAACTGAGTACGTGAAACCGAGACAGGAATCACAACGCTCAACGGAGGTTTCTGTTAAACAGGAAGAGAAACCGCTCCAACAAAAGCAACAATTTAAAAAGAAGAAAGTGGCAGCAGTTTCAGTTCGACATGCCACTCAAGAAGAGAGTTCTCTTGAAGAACAAGACATGGGCGTTAGCACTGTTAGACAGCGCGGCAGAGGTCACAATAGTTCGCCGGAGTCTTCTAGAGCATCTGGAGGTGAAAGCAACTGATGACTTCATACAAGTCGAAACAGCAGATATGCGTGTCTCTGATCCCGATAGAGTATATAAAGTAACTTTGCAATTAGAAGGGGACGTTGACCGCATAGTACACGCCATCTTTTGGGACCATGTGGTAAAATCGTATGACATTCTGCTGGCCGAACAAGATTGGCCACCTGACTTTGTTCGCGACTGTCCAGTTGGGGAGGAGGTTATTACACCTTCATTCTCACCACTTGTTCTGAGAGAACTAGCAGAGTCCTATAGTAAATCATGGGCTCTGGCACAGGCCCCCGCCCTATATAGAAATCACGTGGGGTGGGATAGACAATCACCTTATCATGTAATTCCGATAAAGGGCGAACCTCAGCCACAGTATCCTATAAAATTTGAGGCAAGGGCATTGGTTAGGAAAATTCTTACACAATTGGAGTACCAGGGAGTCATTGAACCCTGTGTCTCGCCGATGAATAATCCCTTATTTCCAGTTGCTAAACTGGACCATTCATATAGGATAGTGGTGGATTACCGACACTTAAATGGACATACACGCACATATTCAATACAGAATTCACACAGCGCAGCGCTTATGAATAATATTGTGCGTAAAAAATACAAAACAACATTAGATATCTCGAATGGATTTTTCTGCCAAAATATAGCGCCCGAAAGTAGGGACTATACCAGTTTCATTGCGTTTGGCTCTCAAAAAAAGTTTTGTCGTCTGCCTCAGGGGTATAAGAATAGCCCAGGACTATTTTCGGCTCGTGTAACTGAAATTTTGTACGAGTTGGACCCTGAAGCTTTATCATATGTTGATGACATATATTTGACGGACGATGAGATACTGCAGCATCTAAGGCGTGTAGCACGCATTGTTGTAGGGTTTGCTGACATTGGCTATAAGTTTAATTTTAAGAAATCGAAGATTGCCTTCCTCAGCGTCATTTTCCTGGGGTATGAGTTGTCGAATGAGGGCAGGAGTTTAGCGCCACATTTTTGGGAGAAATGTGCTCAATTGCAGCCTCCTAATACGGTTCGGAAGCTCCAGTCATTATTGGGGTTTCTGAATTTTGGCAGAACTTACATTCCTGATTATGCTACACGTATAAAACCCTTATACGAGTTGATTCGCCCAAATTTTTCGAGTAGATTTTGGACAATTGAGCATACACATATTCTTCGAGATCTGCAAACTGATCTCTTAGCTGTTAAACATTTACACACTCGGGACAATAAAACGCATCTGGTCATCAGGGTAATACCTGGTGCTGTTGGGTTTACATATGTCACCTTTAATGAGGGTGAGACAGTTCCGATAGCATACAAGTCACACTTGTATTCTGCTGCAGAACAACGATTTGCACAAACTGAGAAAATACTCACTGCTGTACAGATGGCTGTGATTAAAGAAAGACCTTTGGCCCAGGGCCAACGCATCATTGTCGTTTCCCCAATTCCAGCCTTATAGGCTGTTACGTAAGCGAGTGTTCCTAATTCGAAAGCTTTACACCCACGATGGATAAAATGGGCTACGTCTTTGACAGCCACTGATGTAGATTACGTATTTGATCCTAAACTGCAGACTCAAGAATTTCTTCAATATGAAATGGAATACCCAGTTCCCGCTGGCACGTTGCCTATTGACCAGTATCAGGTGGTCATGTATACAGATGGCTCTGCGCAGCCAGCGGTTGGGACTAAACAACAGTATTCTGCTGCTTGTGCGGTGGTGAGCGGCACAATGGAGGGGGAAGTGTTCTGCCCCCGACATACTTATACGCAGACCTTGGGAGATTGTACGGCACAGTTGGCTGAGCTCAAGACTCTATTGTTAGCCTTAGAACATGCAGATCCGGCGATACTTACCTTGCTGGTCTGTGACTCCTACTACTGTGTTCAGTCTTTCAATGAATATTTGTACTACTGGAGGTTGAATGGGTTCAGAGATTCCAAAGGCAACACCATTAAACACAAATTGCTGTGGGGGAAGGTTGCGAATCTGAAAGAAACGCTTCCTAAAGTCCATGTTGTACATACACTTGGACACCAGCGCGTTGGAATACACGTTGCTGGGAATACTTTGGCTGATGTAGCCGCAAAATCGGCAGTGGCGGTTGCCACTGTGGCCGCAGTTACTCGTTCGAGTTCCAAACCAGACACAGAGATTTTGGCTGCTATAAAAGCTACGGCTGATGGCACGCCATTCCCTAAAGGATTTCCTTCTAAATATAGTTACTGTATGGGTGGTATGCTAAACGCTGTAGTTAAAATACCAGGCGTTGGTGTATGTGAAATGCCCAATAAAATTGAGCGACCTCGATTAATTACTGCAGCACATGAGGGGGTGGCTTCTGCCCATGCAGGCGTGGCTGCCACAATTTCACTCTTACAGGCCCGTTACTGGTGGCCTGCTCTCTATAAGGAGACAAAGCAGTATGTCCTTTGTTGTGATGTCTGCCAACAAATTAAAGTTTCCACGGCTAGACGCCCGCAGCAGATGCCCCTCCTCATATCAAATAAACCTTTACAGTGTCTGTACTTGGATCATTGTGGTCCGCTGACGCCAGATAGTGCATACAAATATATATTGGTTGCTGTAGATTCGTGCTCCAGATCTGTGTGGGTCTGGCCACAGCGCTCGGCTGACGCTCAGACTGTTATTAAAGATTTGCGCATCTTTGTCGATACATATGCAGTTGCGGCTTTTCATTCGGACCAGGGACCTGCTTTTGCCTCTAAGGCATTCAGGGACACCATGGCTTCGTTGGGGGTCCAACTCCAGTTCTCGTCTCCATTTCATCCCGAGGGAAATTCTGTTGTGGAGCGTTTAAATCGTGATTTAAAGCAATCCTTAATGGCCAGAGTTATAGGTACGGGTCGTAGTTGGCTAGCCCACCTGTATGGAGTACAGAGAGCACTTAATAACTTGCCTAGAAGGTCCCTGGGGGGGTCGTACTTCATATGAGTGCCTGTTTGGAACACAAATGTATGTTCCAAATGATGGTCCTGGTGTGGAGACGGCAGATACGCCCTTTGACATAAATGATCGTGTCACTGTTTTGCAGGATTTAAAACAATTCAGTGAAGATAACTCTTCTGCAAGGGCTGGCTCCACAGGAATTAAGGATGAGCCAGTAACGCCTACTGGTTGGATACCCAGGATTGGGGATCTTGGGCGTGAAAAGGTCGCAGTGAAGAAAGAATTTGGTCCTTCTTATCGGGTGCCTGTCCCTGTGTTAGGGATTAGCAGCACGAGAACTGTAATTTTACCGCCGCTGCACGGGGCCAAAGGAAATCGCTTTGTTTCTATTGATAATGTCAAGTTACAACATATGGCCGATTCTGCACAGCAGACCAAGAGGGACACCCAGTAGTTCCGGAATCCCTCTCACTACTGGAGAAGAAGTCCCGCTGCAGGTGATTTGCACCGATGCTGTTTCCTCTCCGAGCTTGGAGAGGGTGGAAGCTGATCTTGCGATTGTTCCACAGACGACGATTAATTTGGAATCTTTGGATCAAGTAGCTGTACGTTCTAATGATATTTCTGAACATGTGGTTTATAGCGTGCCAAGGCGAGAGCCACCATCTGCTTCTTTGTTCACGGTTGCACCTTTTGCAAAAACTGCCTCTGGCTTCTTCAACGACACTGATGATACTGTGTCAGACTCCACGTCCTCTCTATCTTCAGCCCGGGGTCCACGTAAGCTGCTGTGTTGGCTTAAACACACATATTTTGTTTTTCCTTGGAACTATTTGTGGCTTTTTATGACTGTAATGACTCTTTTCTTGTGGTTGGGATTCGTGGTTACCTTTTTTTTGGTAATACATGGTCATTTTCTTCCTGAACGATCTGACATTGAGCACGTGGAGACGGTGTTGAAGCCACATTTTTCGTCTCATATGGTTCGAAGAGACTTGTCCAATGTGAACATTTCTGCAATACCGATTCCGGATGGGATTGTGTGGGATAAAGTGATGTTTGATATATATGGTCCCACTGAATTGATTCAAATACCGTATGTTCTCAAGTTATCAATGAATGATATCGTTATACCAGGCATTTTTTCTGATGATTGGGATGTGAAGATTCTATAGATTCTATGCTGACAGAATTGCAATATTATACTGTCTATGACGATGGAGATACTTACCTATTTAGAGATAATCATGGTGACATGTTTTGCTACAATTATTATGGACACCACTTTATTCATAAAGCGAGTAGCCCTAAGTCGATATTTGAATATGTGCAATGGGAACATTGCCCGGCTCCTCCACGGGGGAGTTCTAAAACGTATTATGATAAATTTGCATATGTTTCTGGGCATAATCAACAGAATACTAAGTCTTACTATTTTAAAGTTACTCCGTATGCTAATAAGCAAATTTTATTGACCGATACTAAATTACTGTATTCAAATTTGTTTGTATCTAAACTTTCGGTTGAGGGGTATGAATATTGGTCCAAGACTGTTGACTTGAAAAGTGTCTGGGGAACGAAAAATTGGCTAATGCGAGGCAGGGACACTTTATTTAGGGCATGTATTATTCCTGTCCAAATGATTTTCCTCAATGACACTGTACAACAGACTAGCTGTTTGGGCTTAGCGACGACTGGAAATTTGAATTTGCCTGGTATACCTGTCCTTTCCAAATTGAACAATTGGCAGCGATATGTTAATGCCACGTTTAGTGAGTTTACACACTGGGTCCAGAATGGTACGCTTAACACTTCATTGGTACATCCGGGCGGGTGGTTATTATGGCCCATAGACACTAATGGGTATCATCAGCGTTTTGTCACCTCTTCAGGGGGGTTCAGGACTAGTAGGGCAGACCCTCGCTACATATCACCAGAACATGCTGATATCATTACTACATACAGCGTGGGGAAGCTTTGTCAGCAATGGTTGAAGTCATCCACGCTGGATGCAGTTAAGTCACATCTCACGTTACTGTCTAATGATACTGACTTACAAGATTTTTTGTCAGGACCAAGGATGCCGCGGAAGAAGCGTTTTCTATATGAAGTATATAATGAGATTTGGAAGCTTTCACAGCAAGAGGCAGCGGCCCGGTTGAGACAAATTGATCAGGAAAATTTGATACAAGCTTTGTCTGTTGTTGATAATAAGATGCATACCCTTTCAGACAGTGTTTACACAATTGACAACATTGTTTCTTCTGCTATAGACATTATTAAATTGGATATGTCTTCTTTATATCATGAGCAGAGTCAGACGCTGTCCATCATGCAGCTGGGTTGGACTCTACAGACCTTGAAGGCAGGTCGCGTTCCATGGCAGCACATTCGTGCCAGGGAAATATTTATTTCCTTTAATTTGACTCGTCAACAACAGCTGATGGCTAAAAAGGAAGCGACGTATGTTATGTTAAATATTGAAAAATTGGAGAAACTGCCTTTTACCGTAGCTGAGATTCCATCAGCTGAGTGGTTGATTCATGGGGTTATTAATCTGCCTATCTCCACTCTGCAATTTACTTCTTGTTTAAAGCACATTCCGGTGGGTAGATATGAACGGTTGGGAGACAGTTACATACACGAGGTGTGGGAGCTTCCCTTTCTATACAGATGTATTAATGGTTTGAGGGAGGTTTTTCTTAGCTGTAGCGAATGCGAAACTTCTGTCAGCCATTCCATGGTTTGTAAACAGCTGTCCTTGCACGGGGCATGTAATGCCTCGATTGCTAACTTAGCTTGTTATCTGAAGGGAGTTCCAGTCCCAGTAATTAAAAACACTTTCCAGGTGCTTTCAAACGGCAGTTACGTCCTTCTTAACAGTGAACCCTGTTGTGGCATGCGTG
Organism: Pleurodeles waltl; assembly: GCF_031143425.1. Lineage (NCBI taxonomy): Eukaryota > Metazoa > Chordata > Amphibia > Caudata > Salamandridae > Pleurodeles > Pleurodeles waltl. The sequence goes on along the minus strand of NC_090443.1, from coordinate 672,050,427 downwards.
CCGGAATAGTTTACGTAGTCGTTGTCACCAAGGCCGTTACGTGCTGCGGGAATGTGTTGTTTCCCCCCACTCAAATTAGGGAGGTAGCAGACATCTGGCCTCACATTGCTACTTCCAAGGTAAATTTCGACAAGTTGAGTCAACTGAAGGCTCTATTGTTTCAAAAGCATGTGGCCCTTATAACTGCTAGCGAGACCTACGCACTTCAGGTGGCGAGGTCATCGGCGGAAATACAGTCCCTTTTGAATACTAACTTTCCGAGTCACTTTGGTGAACTCGTGGGACGTATATTTAATGCGTCCAGCACTGCTGGTATTGCACATTTTTTCAAAGCCGTTGGTGTTGGTTTTGCTCACACCTTCTCTTCTATATTCGGTTTAATACCTTTGGCTATTCACTCTATTTTCGGAAGCATTTTTGGGGGTTTCCCGATTACTTTGGCTTTATTGGCTGGAGTTTTGCTGTTGCTGCTGTTCTTCCGCAATGGCTGTCCCGCCGCGACGAGATCCCATATTGGCGCTCCCGTCAGTGCAGCTGTGTCGTGAACGCATGATGCAGCATTTTGGAGCGACACTCCTGGGACAATTGGAGTGTGACTGGTCTCTGACATTCTGGCCGGTTTTGGATTGTGTGCAACCCATGTTTCGGTGTCTTTGGTGCTTGTTTGAACATGCACTGGCTCTATGTCTCTCACTGCAGCGCCCCCCAGTGGTCGATACTGATCTGTTGATGTTCCCGATTAGGGCTCATTCCCAGACTTGTGCACTACGGTTGTGTTTCCTTCGTGAGGCAGTTTATGAGATTCCCTTCCTGGAGGAAGATGGTATCGTCTCATTCGTAGGCCCTGCACGGGGTGCCGCCCTGAATGGTTTTGGGCCTTTGGAACACACCTGCTCCATGGTACTTTTTGGCGTGGATCTTCCGATATTGACATATATCGAAGTGGAGGAACTCCTGCTTTCTATTGCTTCTGTCTGACAATTGGATTTTTTTTTGATGAACTGCAAATTGGCATTGTGTTGAATTTGGCTTTATCGTCACATGCTTCCCAAATTTATGACTTTGTTGTCCTCTGACCTTGTCGAAATATATATTTTGATATATTGTTTAAATCTGGGGCATACTTTTATATTATTGGAACCACTTGCTACCGACAAGGGGAAGGTGTAGTGTGGTCAGTTTTACGTATCCTTTGCGCATTAGCTTCAGGCTTTAGGCCTTTGTGCATTTTGCCCTGGATGTATTTTATTCCTTTGCTCGCAGCTTAGAGCCTCTGTGCACTTTGCTCTAAATGCTTTTATTCGGCTTCGTACTGTTATTTTTCAAATAGCCAGTTCTACGGTCTTGTTTTATTTTTTATATCACACTGTTTAGCCTACTTCAGCACTGGAGTTCTCCATAACACATTCCTGTTCACTCTGTGCTTCAGTCAAGGATACAGTCTGGTACATTGCCGATAGACGTGGTAGGAGTTTAGTCTTTGGCATTCCTGCATAGGGACATTTTGTGATCACGCTGACATGTTAGTTATAAAAACACTTCCTTGTCCCAACACACGCAGGAGGGAGATTCCGACCAGGGAACCACAACTAGACGCTGACTGCCTCGTTGCAGATGCTGAACCAGATCACAGGCTTTGCTCAGGTATGGGGGCTGATGTCTTCCCAGGGATTCAGAAAGGCAAGTTAGAAGCTTAACATGCTGTGCTCGAAATAGAATTAGCTGAGGGAGAGTAGAAATTGTTAAACACCATGATAGCATTGTTCTTATGTTTCACTCTCCTCGTGACTATTTCAATCCTTCTGTGTTGTATGGTTCTGGTTATTGCGGCTCACGCCTTAATATCTAAAATGCAGTTGTTTTATTAAAACATTATATAAAACTTACACTGCCTTTGTCATTTGTATATGAGATCATACTGTAAATGAGAGAGTTGGTTTGGATCTGAGTGACCACGACTTCCCTGAGAAGTTCCAAAGATGTGATGCTCTCGGCTACCCAATCATCTCTTCCCTTTTGGAGAAATGAGGCACTGCTAATTAGCTGGAGCAAAACCGGGTTTAGGGTGACAGAGGTCCTTCCAAGTGGGTCCGACTCAGTCCCCCACACCGTGAACGATCCTGCTGCCTAGAAATCCAGTAGTCTCATTTAGGATAATGAGAGCCCACGCGACATTACGAGTTGTTTTTCTTCGAAGAAGTCTTTTCGAGTCACAAGACCGAGGGACTCCTCCCTTTCGTCTCCATTGCGCATGGGCGTCGACTCCATCTTAGATTGTTTTCTTTCTGCCATCGGGTTCTGACGTGTTCCTCTTCGCTCCTTATTTCGAATCGGGAAAGTTAGCTAGTTATCAGAAAATTCGATGGTATTGTTCGCGCTCGGTACCGGTTTAGTGTTAGCACATCGACACCGAAAAGAAGAAATGCTCCAGTGGCCCTGCGGGGCTTCCACTCTTCAGCGGGGCCTCGTCGGCCCGACCGCGTCCATCTTAAAACCTCATGGACCGGACCCCCTTCCGCTTCTGCCCCAATTGCCAAGAAAGATACTTGCAAGGCCTGTCGGGCATTTCGATCAAAGAAAACACTACGTGATCGAAGAGCTCGAAGACTCCAGATGGCGTCGACACCGGCCGAGCAGATCGACGTTGAGGAAGAGGAGAGATTCTCCATTCGAGATTCGGACTCGGACGAGTCTGAAAGTGAGCAGCTGAAGATGCAGCAACAAACTGTGAGTAAACAAGCCCCCTGCAAAGACTCACTCGAAAATAATAAAGGCCAAGGGGATGCCACCGCCAACAGGCCATGGCTTAACCCGAAAACACGGTGACCAAACATCGGCACTGAAAAAGGCCTCCCAGCAGCCGAAGACATCCGACTCCGGTTGAGATACCTGCTCCGAACCATCTCCGCACCGAGAGTTCGGCACCCCTAATGTCAAGAAGATTTCCTCGGAGCCGAAAAAGACTGTCCAAAAACCTTTGGTGCTGAAACATGCAGCCTCGGAGCCGAAACCAGGCTCCTATACAGAAGAGCAAGGCCTTTCAAGTCAGTTGCAAGGGCACAGATTTGAACAAGAACTGGGCATGGGAGAGCCAGACCATACTCAGAGGAGGCTGCACATACAGAAGGACACGGGGAAAATTCAAACTCTTCCTCCAATAAAAATCAAGCAAAAGCTAGCATTCCAGGAGACGGAAATGCAGCCAAAAGCAAAAGTGGCAAAAGACAAAACACCACCAAGGTTCTCGCCACAGCAGTCTCCATTGCATTCGCCACACCTGTCCCCGGTAGCAACACCCCCAATGCAGTCGCCGACACACACGGGGATGACACAAGATGACCCGGATGCATAGGACCTATATGATGCACCGGTCTCAGACAATAGTCCCGATTGCTACCCGGAAAGGCCGTCACCACCTGAGGACAGCACTGCATATATGCAGGTGGTTTCAAGGGCAGCTACATTCCATAATGTAGCAATGCATGCAGAGCCCATAGAAGACGACTTTTTATTTAACACCTTGGCATCCACTCACAGCTGATACCAAAGTTTGCCAATGCTACCGGGCATGTTAAAACACGCCAAACAGGTGTTCCAGGACCCAGTAAAAGGCAGAGCCATCACGCCTAGGGTGGAGAAAAAATATAAACCTCCCCCAACGGACCCTGTGTTTATAACACAGCAATGAACTCCGGATTCGGTAGTAGTGGGAGCAGCCCGAAAGAGGGCAAACTCCCAATCCTCAGGCGACGCACCAAAAAGAACACAGACACGGCCAATGCCATGGGCGCGCTCTACTCCCCACAGAGCAGAGGCACTTTTAGAAAGCCGCACTTTAGAGGGGGGTTTCGTTACCAAACCACAGAGCCTTCCACCTCACAAGTCAGACCCACATATCAGGGCCAGTATCAGAGAGGGGGTTTTCGAGGAACATATAAGGGTAGACAATTCCCAAAGACAAGAGGGAAATTCCAGAGCCCAAAAACCCCGCAAACCAAACAGTGACTTCAATGTCACAAACCCCCACCACTCAACACCAGTGGGGGGGAGACTTACTGCATATTACCACAACTGGGAAAACATAACTACGGACGCATGGGTCCTAGCCATTATCCAACATGGTTATTGCATAGAATTCCTACAATTGCCACCAGATGTGCCTCCAAGAGCACACAATATGTCCAAACAACACTTAGACTTGTTACAACTAGAAGTCCAAGCATTGCTACAAAAACAAGCAATAGAACTAGTACCCAACCAACAAAAAGGAACAGGTGTCTACTCCCTGTATTTCCTAATTCCAAAGAAGGACAAAACGCTGAGACCCATATCAGACCTCAGAACACTGAATCTTTACATCAAATCAGATCACTTTCACATGGTAACGCTTCAAGACGTGATTCCCTTGCTCAAAAAACAGGATTACATGTCAACATTCAATCTCAAGGATGCTTATTTCCACATACCCATACATCCTTCCCACAGGAAATACTTAAGGTTTGTAATCCAAGGCGTGCATTACCAATTCAAAGTGTTACCATTCGGGATAACAGCCCCAAGGGTATTCACAAAATGCCTTGCAGTAGTAGCCGCTCACATCAGGAGACAGCACATGCACGTATTCCCCTACTTGGACGATTGGTTAATAAAAACCAGCACTCACCAACAGTGTCTTCTACACACACAATACGTCATAGAAACCCTACACAAAATAGGGTTCTCTCTAAACTACCAAAAATCACATCTACAACCGTGCCAAATACAACAATATTTGGGAGCAACAATCGACACACAAAAGGCGATTGCCACTCCAAGTCCACATAGAGTCCAAGCCTTCCAAAATATAATAATAAACATGTACCCAAACCAGCACTATCAAGTGAAGTTTGTAATGAAACTTCTAGGCATGATGTCTTCATGCATAGCCATTGTCCCAAACGCAAGACTACACATGCGGCCCTTACAACAGTGCCTAGCAACACAATGGACACAAGCACAGGGTCAACTTCAAGATCTAGTGTTGATAGACCGCCAGACACACTTCTCGCTTCAATGGTGGAATCCTATAAATTTAAACCACGGGCAGCCATTCCAAGACCCAGTACCTCAATACGTGATCACGACAGATGCTTCCATGATGGGGTGGGGAGCACACATCAACCAGCACAGTATACAGGGACAATGGGACGTTCATCAAAAACAACTGCATATAAATCATTTAGAACTGTTAGCAGTGTTTCTAGCATTGAAAGCATTTCAACCACTAATAGCCCACAAACACATTCTTGTCAAAACAGACAACATGACAACAATGTATTACCTAAACAAACAAGGAGGGACACACTCATCACAACTGTGTCTCTTAGCACAAAAGATTTGGCATTGGGCAATTCACAATCACATTCGCCTAATATCACAGTACATCCCAGAGATTCAAAACCAGTTGGCCGACAATCTCAGTCGAGATCACCAACAAACACACAAATGGGAAATTCATCCCCAGATACTACAAACTTACTTTCTATGCTGGGGAACACCAGAAATAGACCTATTCGCAACAAAAGAAAATGCAAAATGCCAAGACTTCGCGTCCAGGTATCCACACCCTCAGTCCAAGGGCAATGCGTTATGGATAAGTTGGTCAGGGATATTTGCTTATGCTTTTCCCCCTCTCCCACTCCTTCCTTATCTGGTAAACAAATGGAGTCAAAACAAACTCAAACTAATACTAATAGCACCGACCTGTGCTCGCCAACCGTGGTACACAACACTACTGGACCTGTCAGTAGTACCTCATATCAAACTACCAAACAGACCAGATCTGTTAACTCAACACAAACAACAGATCAGACACCCGAATCCAGCATTGCTCAGTGTAGCAATCTGGCTCCTGAAGTCTTAAAATTTGGACATTTAGACCTTACACAAGAATGTATGGAGGTCATTAAACAAGCTAAAAAACCTACTACAAGACATTGTTACGCAAACAAATGGAAAAGATTTGTTTATTACTGCCATAATAATCAAATTCAACCACTACGTGCTTCCGCAAAAAACACTGTAAGCTACTTATTACACTTACATAAATCTAAACTAGCATTTTCTTCTATTAAAATACATCTCACAGCAATATCTGCCTATCTGCAAATTACACATTCAAAATCGCTTTTTAGAATCCCAGTCATCAAAGCATTTATGGAGGGATTAAAAAGAATCCTACCCCGAGAACACCACCAGTCCCCTCGTGGAACCTCAATATTGTGTTAACACAACTCATGGGACCACCATTTGAACCCATGCACTCTTGTGAGATGCAATACTTAACTTGGAAAGTAGCCTTCCTGATAGCTATCACATCTCTTAAGAGTAAGTGAAATATAAGCATTTACTATACAAGAACCCTTTATACAAATACATAAACATAAAGTGGTTCTCCGTACAAATCCCAAATTCTTACCAAAAGTTATATCACCGTTCCACCTAAACCAAACAGTGGAACTCTCAGTCTTTTTTCCACAACCAGACTCAGTAGCTGAAAGAGCCTTACATACGTTAGACTTTAAAAGAGCACTAATGTATTACATTGATAGAACAAAACAGTTTCGCAAAACAAAACAATTGTTTGTAGCCTTCCAAAAACCTCATGCAGGAAATCCAATATCCAAACAAGGCATTGCCAGATGGATAGTGAAATGTATTCAGACCTGCTATATCAAAGCAAAAAAAGATCTACCTATTACACCAAAGGCGCACTCCACTAGGAAAAAAGGCACCACAATGGCTTTTCTAGGGAATATACCTATGACAGAAATCTGTAAGGCAGCCACATGGTCTACGCCTTATACATTCACAAAACATTACTGTGTAGATGTGTTAACAACAGAACAAGCCACAGTAGGACAGGCTGTATTACGAACATTATTTCAGACAACTTCAACTCCTACAGGCTAAGCCACTGCTTTTTGGGGAGATTACTGCTTACCAGTCTATGCACAGCATGTGTATCTGCAGCTACACATGCCATCGAACGGAAAATGTCACTTACCCAGTGTACATCTGTTCGTGGCATGAGACGCTGCAGATTCACATGCGCCCTCCCACCTCCCCGGTAGCCTATAGCCGTTATCAGTTGGATGAAACTTGTAAATTTGTAAATATATACTATTTTTTATATACATTATTTACATACATACTTACTCCATTGCATGGGCACCTTTACTATATACACAACTCCTACCTCAACCTCTGCGGGGAAAACCATCTAAGATGGAGTTGACGCCCATGCGCAATGGAGCCGAAAGGGAGGAGTCCCTCGGTCTCGTGACTCGAAAAGACTTCTTCAAAGAAAAACAACTTGTAACACTCCGAGCCCAACACTAGATGGCAGGATAATGCATAGCATGTGAATCGGCAGCGTCTTATGCCACAAACAGATGTACACTGGGTAAGTGACATTTTCCATATATATTATCAAATAGAAAAAACACTATTAACCGGCTACATCCACCAAACGAGGCTGGTGCGTACCCACAGTAGTGGAACCCGTTATAAATATAATAAAAGTTTCTGCCACTTTAATAAGCAGAAAAAGAGAGTCGCACTCAACATGTCCACTTCTCAAGCACAAGGCTTTATTTAACAAAAAGCAAGCCAAAAAGCAATCTGACACACAGAAAAAAGGTTTATACTCCTAAGATGGCAACGCATTTCAACACTGAAGTGTCTTCATCATGGCCAAATCGAAAAAACCTGCACACTTTCCCACCTAAGCTTATATACCCCTTGTTAATAGACATAAAGAAAATACTGCCTATACAGGATAATTCCAAATATATCATGAAGGCCAACAAAGTAAATAATTGAAATAAATTAGAGTGAAATATTAACAAAAGATAAATTATTAAAATGTCCAGGAATTTACTGAAATGATGTTTCAGGCATTAATCCCTCTACTATTGAATCATATCATATATCCCAAGTACGAGTATACACTAACAAAATTAATTGTGCTTGATAATACTATATATAAAAAAGAAAAATGAGAGAATATCATCCATGTTATATCAATTAAACATGGGAAAATTCATCAAACCATATACCATTATTAATATCACATAACTAAAAATCCAATAGAAAAACAATTCAGGGGTGATTCCGAAACAGTTTAGGGATAATGTCCATAATGTAAAAATCATAATATAAAAAAAATAAAAACCCATCATATCTAAATTGTGACTAACATAAATTGCTAATAACGGAATGTCACAGGTCATAATCAATACAAGAGCGCCTAACCCGAGAGATCAGAAAAGGAAAGAGTGCACATTATCAATATTTAATTCTCACATTTGTCCAACATGCACATGAAGTTCCTCATCCTCATTGAGGCCCCCGGTGTCTTAGTCTCAAGAAGGATAATAAATTCTTATTCCCTTATCCTAAGGAGCCTCTCCCTGTCCCCTCCACATGAATTCCTCTCAATCATATCAATACCAAAGTATGACAAACAATCAGCATCTCTATTATGCATCTTTAACCAATGTCTCACCACCGGATATGAGGTGTCATAATTCTTAATGGCCCTGTAATGTTCCAAAATTCTCTTTTTGACGAGGCCAATAGTGCTGCCAACATACCGTAATCCACAGGGGCATTGTAATACATAAATGCAGTAATCTGAGACACATGAAATGGCTTTGTTAATGTTTTTAGTCTCACCAAAGACTGTTTTATACACCTTAACATTCCTACTGTTCCTACATGCCTTACATCTAACGCACTTATAAAAACCCCTCTGCTGTTTAAACCAAACAATATTTTTATTCTCTTGTTCATGTAGATAGCTGTGAACCAAGATATCATGCAATGATTTTGCCTTACGGTACATGAATTGTGGACAAGGAGACCGAGTTTTCCCTATTACGGGATCATGCTTTACCAAATGCCAATGTCTCATCACTATCCGCCTGACCATTGGACTCGCCATACTATAAGTCGTGATCATCCTCAATTCAGGGATTGTATTATCTTTCTTTTTGATATTAACCAATAAAGCTTCCCTGTTAGTCTTAGTTACTTTTTCACTGGCCATTCGTAATACCTTATCTGGATAACCTCTCGCTTGCAGTCTCCTAATCACCCTACTCTCCTCCTCCTTATACAATTCTAAAGTACTAGAATTTCTTCTAACTCTAAGCAATTCACAATAAGGGATACTACTCTTCAGACTAGTAGGATGATGGCTGGTGACATGTAGAATACTATTACCCTCTGTATCTTTACAATATAGCCTTGTCTGTAATTTATTATCCACAATTTCCAATAAAACATCCAAAAATTCCATTCTTGTTGGATATATTTTTCGAGTGAATCTCAAATTAAGAGTGTTTTGGGAAATATAATCCAAAAGCTCCTCCATATCCTGACGCGGTCCCTCCCAGATCAGGAAAAGATCATCAATATATTGTGTCCACATTGAGATATATCTGGTCCATTTCTCATTCACCTCTACCCATACACAAGTGGCCTCCCACCATCCCATGAATATTCCAGCATAACTTGGGGCAAAGCAACTTCCCATTGCAGTCCCAACCAACTGACGATATATGTATGTATGTATATGTATATATGTGTGTATATATATATATATATATATATATATATATATATATATATATATGCATGCACACAGTAAAGAGAGATAATTAAGAATTAAAAATGCATCACCATGGGGATCGAATCCAACATCATCCTTGTCCTTGCCAACGTCAAGCTGTGGACCCTGGACAGATGAGGCAGGAGACATTTTCCTCAATGGGACTCTGATTTTTCAGAGCAATGCATCCACCTTCATAAATTAGTTCCTTCAGCCTCAGCACCAAGTTTCCCAACCTTATATATCTTAAGCAAACTTAGGAGAAAGTTTCTGGTAACCTCCTCCCTCCCTTTGAACAAGTTCTGAAATTCAAGCGCTGGCTGTACTTGGTCAGTGTTGAAAACACACAAAAGGATTGGTGAGATCCCAATGTGCATTTCCAAGACAGAGCCGTACCCTTCTCTGCTATAAATATTCTCATCCTTGTTCTGTCACAACTCATGTGCTGCTTACGCCTGGAATCCGCAGATCGAGTGGCGTGGGTCTTGAATGTTCGGCTTTGGCCCAGAAAGGGGTGACTCTTTCTGGTAGCCACGTTGCTGTAGGCAATGGAAACGCCAAGAACAGACCGTGCCCTTCAGAAATAGCGCCAGAGGGAAAAAAAACCTGAAAAGGGGAAAAAACCTCCAAACAGACAGATTCCTGAAACAGGAACAAAAGAACAGGAATCAACAGAGGCAAAATATAAGTAATACACAGAATTGACGAGATCCAGAACCAATAGGCTAAGAATCAGGAGCGAAGACACCATCAAAACAGAAAGTGTTGCAGCGCAAGGAAAGAAAGAAAACACATCCCTTAAATACCACTAAACAGGAAACGACCAACAGGAAGTCAAAGGACACCATCTTAGAAAGGGAAAAGTACATAGAATAGAATAGACTAGGAACCATAGAGAATAGGGAACAAGGAATGCTGGGAGGAAAAAGGTAACATGGGAAAGGGGAAAAAACATAAAGGAAGGTACAACCAGATGTCCCAGAAAAAGAAGAAAAGAACAGAAAAGGAAAGAACAGGTAAGATGGGTCAGGGGGCACGAAAAACGCGGTGCACATAAACAGAGCGAGGCCCCATGCCCAATCTGGGGCCTCGCAAGGTACACAGCAGACTGGGGGCGCACCGCATCCTGTAGATGCGTTGTGCGGCCCGAGCCAAATGTTCGGCTTGCGCTGCAGTACGCGGCGCAACAGTAGGTCCCCCCCCGAAGGCCCAGGTTTGTGTGGAAATAAGCGGTGAAAACGACGAATCAGAAGAGGTGCATGAACAGAAGATGCATCTTCCCAAGAGCATTCACTGAGAGGATAACCCTTCCAATGAATCAGATACTGAAGACGTTTGTGAAAAATACGAGAGTCACAAATTTCTTGTACCTCATATTCAGGTACATCATCCACTAACACAGGAGGAGGACAAGAAAACTGACTAGAGTAAGGGTCAGGTACATAAGGTTTGAGCTGGGAAACATGAAAGACCGGATGAATTTTCCATGTACGAGGCAAGTGAAGACGGACAATGACAGGATTAATCAGCTGAAGGATACAGAAAGGCCCGTAGTAGCGGGGTGTGAACTTATTCTGAGAAAGGCGTAAGGGCAAGAATTTGGATGAAAGCCAGACTTTATCCTGAAGGTGATAGTCTGGAATGTTCCTACGTTTCTTGTCTGCTATTTTCTTCATATATCTCTTGGTGTTCAACAAATTGGATCGAATTAGTCTATGGATTTGTAGAAGTCGTCTGGAAAGGGAAGTAACCGCAGGCAGAGGAGAGGTAGACTGAGGAGAAGTAGGAAAAGAAGTAGGATGATAGCCATAAGAACAGAAAAAAGGAGTGACCTTGGAGGCACTATGGACAGTATTATTGTAGGAGAATTCAGCAATAGGGAGATAAGTGTTCCAGTTGCTCTGGGTAGAATTACAAAAACAACAAAGGTATTGCTCTAATCCTTGGTTCAGACGCTCGGTCGGTCCATTGGTCTGAGGATGGAAACCCGATGACAGTGCTATATTGATATTTAGTGTCCTACAAAAATATTTCCAAAACCGGGAAATGTACTGAGGTCCTCTGTCAGAGACAATGGTATGTGGAAGTCCATGGAGACGGAAAATATGATAGATAAATATCTGGCTTAGTTCTTGGGACATAGGTAATCTTTTCAGGGCAGTAAAGTGAGCCATCTTAGTAAAGGAATCAACAGTGACCATGATCACCCTGTTTCCTGCTGATGGAGGGAGCGAACACACGAAGTTAGTAGAAATGGTGTGCCAGGGAGCTGGTGGAACAGGCAATGGCTGTAGTCATCCTGCAGGTCTGGTACGGGGAATCTTGACTTGGGCACAAATGGGACAAGCCTGAACGTATCTTTCAACATCCGATTTCCAGGTAGGCCACCAGAAAAATCGCGAGAGAAGTTCTTGTGTGGCCTTGATGCCTCTATGACCAGCAACCGGCGAATCATGGCACATTTGTAATGCCTTTTCTCTAACTCTGTTAGTAGGAAGGAACAACAGATTCTGATAATAATAATATCCTTGCTTTTTATATATAAGGGGTTTTAGTTTCTCTACTTCTTGGTCAGACAGGCTGGAGTATTCCAGTTGTACCTCATCCAGGAAAGACTGAGCTACTCCGATGATCTTACTAGGTTCAAGTAGATACTGAGATGGGGTAGGAGTACACTCTGGATAACGGCGAGACAGAGCATCAGCCAGAATGTTTTGGGATCCAGGAATATAGGTGATGTAAAAATCATACTGACTGAAGAAAAAGGCCCAACGAGCCTGGCAACTATTCTGGCATACAAAATTACGTAAACATTGTAGATTACGATGGTCTGTTCTCACCTCAAAAGGCTCCTTGGAACCCATAAGAAACTGTCTCCATTCTAGGCAGGCTGTTTTCAGAGCTAATAACTCCCTTTCTAGTACTGAGTAATGTTGTTCCGATGTAGAGAGTACATGGGACAAATAGAAAACAGGATGTTCAAGACCATCATCTTCTTGTTGTTGGAGTAAGACAGCTCAGATGGCTCTTTCGGAAGCATCGGTAACTACAATGAATTGTTTGTTGGTATCTGGGTGTCTCAAGATGGGGGCTTGAGTGAAAGCCTTCTTTAAACCTTGAAAAGCTGTTTCAGCCGCCTTAGTCCAGACAAAACCTTTAGTTACATTTTCCTTCTTTAAAATGTGGGTTATGTGGCTGGTTTGTTTCGCAAAGTCTAAGATAAACTGCCGATAAAAGTTTGCTAATCCTAGAAAACATTGTGTTTCCTTAATAGAAGAAGGAGAAGGCCAATCTAGGATGGCTTGTACCTTTTCTTGGTCCATAGCTATGCCGGTGGGACTTAAATGGTAACCCAGATATTTGACTTCCGTCTTGTCAAACTCACACTTTTCTGGTTTGCAAGATAGTTGATGTTCCCGGAGTCTTTGAAGGACTTGTTTCACGTGAGAAGAATGGAGTTTGGTACGTCTAGAATAAATAAGAATATCGTCTAAGTAAATGGGGTCCTGAAAGCTGTTTTCCACTCGTCTCCTTCTTTAATACGCAAAAGGTGGTAGGCTCCCCGTAGATCCAGTTTGGTAAAACGTTGAGCCCCTCTGACTGCCTCTAGAATATCCTTGATGAGAGGCAAAGGATAACGATCCTTTATAGTTATCTTATTCAGGCCTCGAAAATCCAGGCAAGGACGAAGATCCTTTGTCTTCTTGGGTACAAAAAAGAGGGGAGCCCCTGCCGGAGAAGACGATGGAACAATAAGACCACTTTGTAAATTCTCTTCCAGATACTCCTTGAGAACTTCCTTTTCGGGTTCCATGAGGGAATACATCCTCCCAAAGGGAACAACAGTTCCAGGTTCCAAGGGAATAGCACAATCGTAATCTCGATGTGGAGGTAACACAGGTCTGGATGGTTTTTGGAACACATCTTGAAATTCTAAATAGTGTTCAGGGACTCCTTGGACAGTATTGATGGAATATCCGGTAGTACTTTCAGTAGGTGTCAATCTTTTAGGTGACCAATATTTGTCGGAAGCAAAACAGTTCTCATGACAAAACTGTGAAGACAAGGAAATAGTCCGGGTTTCCCAATTCACATACGGATTATGTCTTATGAACCACGGAATTCCTAGAATGATGGTATGGTTGGGGGATGATATGAGATCAACGGAGATGTGTTCTTGATGGTTACCAAACTGTAAACTTAACGACAGGGTAGTAGTATCGACTGGACCAGAGGATATCAAGGATCCATCCACTGTGTGCACTTGTTCTGGAATTTCTTTGGGTTGTGTTGGAATTTGTTGAGTAGTGGCCCAAGTCTTATCCATGTAAATACCACTAGCACCACAATCTAGCAAGGCCATAGTTCCTTCTTGACGGCCGTCAGGTAGCTGTAACATGACAGGTAACATGAACAAGGACGTGGTATTGTCCTTAAATGAACTGATGGAAGGTATAGCCGATGATCCCGTCCCCTCCCTTCTTACAGAGGACGGGAAGTGGCGTTTCCCGATGGCCTTTGAGGACGTACAGGGCAGGTACGAAGCATGTGGCCAGCAGCACCACAGTACAGACACAATCCTTTCTTACGTCTGTCTTCCCGCTCGCTAACGGAGAGCGGGCCTCGAGTAGTATCCACTTGCATGGGTTCTCCCTCTATGTCTCTAGCAGGAGGGCGAGGTTCCTCAGAACGATGCAGATAAACCTGTGAGTTGCTTGGCTGGGAAGATCCTCTATTGTTTCTCTTCTCCAATCGTCGTTCTTGAAGACGGTACTCGATGGAAAGTGCTTGATCCATCAGACCACGAAGATCTTCAACTCTGGTGGAGTGTACTAACTCATCTTTTATTTCTTCTTTAAGTCCTCTGCGAAACAAAGTCACCAGAGTACGTTCCACCCAGGTGGTCTCTGCCGCTAGCTGACTAAAACGCGTAATATATTGAAGGACATCTTGTGAGCCTTGTTGGATGTCACATAAGGCTTCTTCCGCAGAGGCCTCCAATTCTGGACGACTAAACATTTGTTTGAAGCGATTCACAAAGGCGGAATAGTCCGACAATACCGGGTCGTTGGATGATACCGTCGGGGTTGCCCAGGCCAAGGCAGGACCGGATAATGCACTGATAAGATAACCCACCTTTGTCCTGTCATGGGAGAATTGGGTAGGTCGGAAGGTGAAATACACTGTTAATGCATCAAGGAATTCACGTAGTTTAGTTGGTTCACCAGAGAAACGAGGAGTAGAGGCGGAGATAGTCGGAACATCGCCACTACGGAAAGCCAAAGCCTGTCATAACGCAGCATTTTCATTGCGTAGTTGTTGCAATTCCTGAGCTTGTTGCTGAATAGTTGTCAGAAGAGATTGATCAGGATCTGCAGCAGCCGCCACCGTATCATCCATGGTGTTAGAGGACGTCGGGAGAATTTGGCGCTGCAATCTGTCACGACTCACATGCTGCTTACGCCTGGAATCCGCAGATCGAGTGGCGTGGGTCTTGAATGTTCGGCTTTGGCCCAGAAAGGGGCGACTCTTTCTGGTAGCCACGGTGCTGTAGGCAATGGAAACGCCAAGAACAGACCATGCCCTTCAGAAATAGCGCCAGAGGGAAAAAAAAACCTGAAAAGGGGAAAAAAACTCCAAACAGACAGATTCCTGAAACAGGAACAAAAGAACAGGAATCAACAGAGGCAAAATATAAGTAATACACAGAATTGCCGAGATCCAGAACCGATAGGCTAAGAATCAGGAGCGAAGACACCATCAAAACAGAAAGTGTTGCAGCGCAAGGAAAGAAAGAAAACACATCCCTTAAATACCACTAAACAGGAAACGACCAACAGGAAGTTAAAGGACACCATCTTAGAAAGGGAAAAGTACATAGAATAGAACAGACTAGGAACCATAGAGAATAGGGAACAAGGAATGCTGGGAGGAAAAAGGTAACATGGGAAAGGGGAAAAAACATAAAGGAAGGCACAACCAGATGTCCCAGAAAAAGAAGAAAAGAACAGAAAAGGAAAGAACAGGTAAGAGGGGTCAGGGGGCACGAAAAACGCGGTGCACATAAACAGAGCGAGGCCCCATGCCCAATCTGGGGTCTCGCAAGGTACACAGCAGACTGGGGGCGTGCCGCGTCCTGTAGACGCGTTGTGCGGCCCGAGCCGAATGTTCGGCTTGCGCTGCAGTATGCGGCACGACATGTACACTCTTAAGCCTTGAAGCACTAATTGCCCACCCACTTAAGTTCCCTTTAAACATGTCTCAGACCTGCCATTACAGCTTGTGCGTGCAATTTTAAACTGCCATTTCACCCTGACAAAATAAACTTTGTGCCAGGCTCAAACCTTCCTTTGGAATACATGTAAGTCACCCATAGGGTAGGCCCTAAAAATCCCAGAAGGCAGGGTTTAATGTATTTAAAAGTTTGGAACTTGTACTTTTAAGTTTCACATGTCATGGTAGTGAACAACTTTTACCTTTTGTTTTTTACTACTGTAAGGCCTACCTCGCCTATATCATTACATTAGAGTTACTTTATTACATTTAATAAGTGATAACCTTCAATTGGTAGCAGGTAGACAAGTAGAGTTTGGTGTCAAAAGAATTGTAATTGAAAGTCCTCTTCAATGATGAAATCAGATTTTTAATCACAATTCTGAAAATGCCAGTTTTCTTGTCCTAGCCATTTGGTTTCTGATGCCTGTATCCTGGGTCAGATGACTAGGTTTAGGTGGTCTTTGTGTATTGTACCCAGAGAGTAGGACAAAGGGAAACTAGGTGTTGGCAGGATGGGCCATTCCGAGTTAAGGAGAAGCTATCACCTACCAAACTTGCACATCACAAAGGTCCTGCCTGACCACTCTCAGGAACGGGGTTTGGCACCTGTCTATTGTGACCCCAGACAATCTCTGGCCAGGGCAGCAAGGCAGGAATTGCCATGTACCTCTGGGGATGGAATCCTCTGGAAGCGTATCCCACTTCCACATTAGCAGCAGGTATAAATATTGGATCTCAGACACCAAATCTTTCAGTACACTCCTTGACCTGTGGATACTACAGAATAAGGACTGATGTGCTGCTTTGCTGCCAGAAGGACTATCACTCTGCTGCCTGCTACTCTGCTGTTGGCTGATCTGCTTGCTAAGAAGGACGATGGGACCTGCAGCCTTCATCCCTGCTGAAGAGACTCCAAGGGTCAGTCAACTGACCTCCTGTTCAGAGCCACTGGGACATAACAAGCTTCAGAGGCTCCCTGCAACTACCCAGCTGACCTGCTGCGTGGACCGGCAGCTGGACCTCCCTGAACCCTGCTGGCCTCTGCTGGAGTGTGTTCCTGACTCACAAGTGGTGCCCCCCATGTCCTGGACCCCTGGTGTGCCTTCACTTAAGCTCTCATGAGGTTTTTGGGCTTTTTGCAAATGCAAAACCATTGGCATCAAAATCTTGCAGCTTGTGCCCATTACAGACGGGAAGGTCCAGCTAAGCTGCTCTTCATGCTACAGCTCACAGGGACCACCAACACGAAGCACTAGCAAGGACCTTATCTGACAGGAACTTTGTACTACAGCGAAGATCGTCTGTGATGCCCAGCCTGCTCTCTGCACACTTTGACGGCGATCCACGAAGCAACACTCTTGCTGCTTCTCACTTTCAGTGGGATTTACTTCATCTGTGTATCCAGCCCGCTCTCCATTCCAGTCAGCTTCAACTTGTGACTTTCACCCTGTCTGCATGACCATATAGCCACTAAAGGTGCTTTGTGCTTTTTTATGCTATTTTTACCTAAATCTTTAAAATTGCATGTATCCGGTTCTACTAAGTAGATTTTTGTTGTTCTGTTGTCAAATTATTTATTACGTACTACTCTACTTTTCTACATTGATGTGGGATTTTTTTGTGTGGTATGTTTTTACTTTATTACTGTTTGAAGTGTTTCAGAAACACTTTACTCATTGCTTTCTGAGTTATGTGTTTGTAGCAAGTGAGACTGGCTGCTTTTCTATTGGTAGCCTTTTAGATAATTGTCTTTGTAACATACTTTTGGCATTTTTTATAATGTATTTTTCTCCACTGTCATTCTTGAGCTCTAATATTCCTTTTCATGGTTTATATTTGGGTTGAGACGGTCTATCTTCTTGCATGTTTACCTATGTCTGTAGGCTTTACGTGGAGCCGTGTTGGCAAAAACACTTATAAGCCATTGCTTAACCTAGTTTACTGGCTTGGTTGGTCACATTGCCAAGAGTACTGTTTGAAATGTGGCAATGTTGAAACTCCTGAAATGAAGACAATTACAATGCACTCCTTGGCAATCCTGTGGTTGATCAACAACTTTTCATTTTAGTTCTGTGCAAAAGGGTATCACCTTCTGATTATGGGTGTAGATCAGTGAAAACTATAGTGCTCTCCCATGTCGAGAATAATCTAGTTAATTAATCTAGTACATTGATGAACGTTGGTATAACTCTAGGTGTAATCCCATTCAGGACAGACTAGTGCGCCAAGGGGATGCTATTCCCGACATGGGAGAGTGCTGTAGTTTTCAATGTTGAAACTCTCCCCTGGTCCGTTAAGTGAGATGTGTTTGCACACTGTATTTCAAAGTGGCACCACTGGGATGTTTAAGCTCAAGTACATGATACAGAGATCTTTCCAAATGGACAACTGTGTGTTTAGCACTGAAATAAGGTCCTTAGAAGTGAATGCTGCATCAGCATTATGGCCTCCTCCAGATATAGCTGATGGTAATTTAGATTTGTGGTGTGGTAGTGTTTTGAAGTACTAAACTAGTTGTGTTGATCTCTTAGAATGCATAGATTCATGTTGGTGAATTGTGATATTAAATATGGAGTTCAGTAAGGTATCTGCAGATGTTGCATTGTGTGATGGTGGTCTACTGATTAAGAGGAAGATGTGGTGAAGATTGGAATTGATGAAGAGTTAATAAGTAGGACCCACATACTTGTGCAGAATTATTCTTGATCATTGTGTTTACTAAAAATAATTTGTACACCACAGCCAGACCTCCACTTCTCCTGTTTGGTCAGCTTCTGTAAAGTGTTCAGTTTCCATTGGGAATGGACTCAATTTGAATGGCTGGAGTTTCCATGACAAAGTGCAGGACTTCGCTGGTATCATTAGATTGCATTTTTCATGAAGGGTTCTTGCTGTTTTATTTTAGGTTTACAGCAGGGATCCTTATTTAAAAGGATGAGTTTTTTTACAATTGTGTATATTTTTTGTTTAATATGTTTTTTTATTTCTTTCCTGTTGTCTCATTTGTGGTTGGTTTTGTGTTATTTTGTTACAATAAATTTTATGACGATAAATTTCAAGAAACATTTTTTAGATGGTTTGTTTACATGTAAACATTTGATTTAAAGAAATGGGTTTCAGAAAATGATTAACACTTTTTAATTCAGAGCAATTAAAGCAGTTGATTCTGGTGTAAGTCTAGTGGTATGTAGAGCTTGATTTTAGCCAAGGTGTGTGCCTCAAATTGATGAAAATTTAAGTCAAACATTTGATTACATAGTCAATGTTATAATATTTACGCTGTTTATTGTTCTTATATTTTTGTAGTGTTGCCAGACAGTAGTAATTATTCATATCGGAGGTATGATCGATTGCCTCCAATACAGCAGTTCTCCATTGAAAGTGACACAGACATGACAGAAACAGCAGAACTTATTGAGGAATATGAAGTATTCGATCCTTCAAGACCTCGACCCAAAATTATCCTGGTCATAGGTACGTTTTTTTCACAATTGTTATCTATGAGAAATGTGTATGCCGTGTGTGGCAAAAACAAAATTGTGGTTTACAGTCAGAGGAAGACTTGCAATGCTCTATTTTAATGTTATTAAAATAGGTTATGAGTTATACCAGTCATTTTTTAACAGATATAAATCTTACGGATACCAGATCAGCTACATTATAAGGATCTCTTGAATTTTCCCTTACTGAAAAAGCAAATAGTGGTCTTGCGTTCTTCATTTGCATAACAAATCTATGTTTGAAGTTACCTTTCATGCAGACTGGGCCACAAGTTTTTTCATACCAGAAAAATTCCATGTTAGACTTGTCAGCCTTAGGATTGTCGCCCCCAAACATTTGCCTATTTGCCTCACATTTTTGCTGTATCTTTTTGTTGGCCTTAGGACTCTGAGCAATTTACCACTGCTGACCAGTGCTAAGGTGTGTGTGTTCTTTCCTTAAAACATGGTAAAATTGGCGTATCCATAATTGGCATATTTAATTTATTTATAAGTCCCTAGTAAAGGGCCTTACATGTGCCCAGGCCCTGTAAATAAGTGCTACTAGTGGGCCAACAGCACTGATTATGCCACCCACACCAGTAACCTTTCAAAGCTGCCTCAGGTCTGCCATTGCATAACCTGTGTGTGCAATTTCACTGCCACCTTAACCTGCCATTTAAAACCCCCTGCCAAGCATTACACTTCCCTTATATTACATACGTCACTCCTAAGGTAGGCCGTAGGTATCCCATATAGCAGAGTGCTATATAAGTAAAAGGCAGCACATGTGCTTGTAAGTTTTACTCTGTCCTGATAGTGAAAAATTCCCAAAGTCATTTTTCACTACTGTGTGGCCTACTCCTCTCATAGACCAGCATTGGGAATTCCTTAAAATACTTTAAAGCTGTAATTCCTGATCAGAAACGAGTAGTTACATCATGTTTCATATCATTGGAATGGTGATGATAAATCCTCTTTACTGGTAAAGTCGGATTTAACATTGCTATTTTACAAATGCCACTTTAAGAAAGTTGCCATTTCTCTGTTCTTACTCCTCTGTGTGTCACAACTTACGTGCTGCTTTACCCTGGAGGCTGCAGAGCGAGTGGCGTGGATCCTGTTCTTGAATGTTCGGCCTTGGCCCAAGTAGAGGCAACTCTTTCTGGTAGGCACGGCGCTGCAGACAATGGGTACGCCAAGAGCAGACTGTGTCCCTCAGAAGTAGCGCCAGAGGGGAAAAAACCCATGAAAGGGGAAAAAACCTCCACAAAGATAGGTTCCTACAACAGGAACAAAAAAGAAGAGGTGACAGCAGGAGCAAATACAGGAAAAAATATACTGGAACTGACGAAAACCAACACAGGAATACAAGGAAGCAGGAGCGAAGATACCATCCAAACAGAAAGTGTTGCAGCGCAAGGAGAGAAAGAATCACAGCCCTTAAATACCAACAAACAGGAAACGACCAACAGGAAGTAAAAGGACACCATCTTGGATAGGGAAAAGCACATAGAACAGAATGGACTAGGAACCATAGAGAATAGGGAACAAGGAATGCTGGGAAGAGAAGGGTAACATGGGAAGGGGGAAAAAAAACATAAAGGAAGGCACAACCAGATGTCCAAAGAAAAGAAGAAAAGAAAAGAACAGGTGAGTGGGGGGTCAGACCTGCCTAGACACGCGGTGCATGGAAAAAGAACGAGGCCCCAATTTGGGGCCTCTTAAATTACAAAGCAGACTGGGGGCGCGTCGCGTCTGAGGACCGCGTGCTGCGGCCCGAGCCGAATGTTCGGCTTGTGCCGTTCGCAGCGCCGCAACACTGTGCCTTGCATCCGGGTTTCAATACATGTCTGGGGTGGGTTACGGCTACACTTTGTGTATTCCTTCTAGACGGCCACAAACCAGGATGGTTAGGTGTGCTTGAACACTCATCTGCATTCATCTGCATTCTGATGGGCCTTCCTGGGCAGGAAGGGCGGAAGGGAGCCCACACTTGAATAGGGAAGTGTCTGTTCCCACACAAAGGGCTGACTAACCCCTGCTGGTTGTCTGGAGCCAGGGCTAGGAAGCAAGGACCTCTGTGCACTTCAAAGACCCTTCTTTGAAGTCACCCTTATATCAAAGGCACATTTGGGTATAAGTAAGTCTCTGACCCCTTCAAAATTGGTACACTGCTGGACCTAGGTAGAACTCTACTTAGAATGAGGTCTCCTGTGCTACAAGAAGAGCCAAGCTACTAGACTGTTTTCCAAGAAGGACTGCTCTCTGTCTTGATGAGTTACCCTGCTGCCTGCTGATCTTTTTCTAGCTGAAGAAGGACTGGACCCTCTCATCTGACCCAGAGTGGCTCAGCGGGATTGCCCCCTAATCTCCTGCAGTCTCAGGGACAGAAAAGTCTGCCTGAAACTCTTCTTTTGTTGCTGGACTCTGTCATCTGGGAGTCCTACCATTGCCTGAAGTGCCAATCCAACCCTGGGCCTTGGAAGTGGGTTTGCAGCTGTCTTTTCTGCAAGATCTGATGCATCCAAGCCTTTGCACCGCTCTGAACTGACACAGTACCCTCCGATGCTGATGCATTACCGAGTCGACGATGAGGCGGGACCCAACCATGAGGTTCAATAGCTATGAATTGTATTTGTCTCAATGAAGTTGGATGCCGACCAACTGCGAGGCTCGACACTGATGCATCAACCCTACTGCGTGGATCAGAAACAACCCATTGTCTCTCCATCGATCCTTGATGTCGGCGCTTGCTTCATCATGATACTCTTTCAGTGGGCTCTGCATGAGTCCTGTCTGCCTGAACTTTGGATTTACCTTGGTCTAGTGCGACCTCAAGTAACCTTTTTAGCACTATTGACTTCTAAGCACAAATTTTAGTTTATACTTTAAAAATGTATATCTCTACTTCTGCTGATTGGATTTTTGTCATGTTGGTCTTGTTTTGTGCGGATACATATTTTCTATCTTTCTAAACCTGTGTGGAGTCTTTTTGTGGTGTTTTCATAGTGTTACTGTGTGTGGTTGTTGCCCAACTACTTTATACTTTGTCTCTTTAGATAAGACTGCCTGCTCTGTGCCAAACTACTAATCTCTAAGTGTAAGAGAGGTATCTCTAAGTGTGTATCTAACTTACCCTTATGAGAAGTAGTGGTTCCTGCTCATACAGGGTGCATACTCTGACAACCAGAAATCACAATTCTAACAGTTCAGTTATAATTGGTTTTTTGTGGCTTTACATTTCTTAAAGTATATTATGGTAATCTATTTTGTTAGATACTTTGTAAAATGTTAGGTATGTTCATGGAGTTTTGTTGCTTTGAAATATGTCTGCATACTGAAAACAATGTCTGCTTTACTTGACACCAACTGCTTGTCCCCATGCAATTTGCCCTGGTAATATGTATGTATTTTTTGTATTTATGTATTTATTGTTCATATTTCACAGCAAGACCATGGAAGCATTGAGTGCTTTATAGTGTTATCTATGGTGTTGTTTTCCTTTTCAGTAGAATATACTCATTCATTAGTGATCGCCTTTCGAATATTACTCGCTTTAACTCATCCTGTGTAGCTTGTCTCACCTGTCCACCCTTTGTACTTTTCTTTGGGTTGTTTTCATAAACAAATCACATATTTCTCTATTCAAATCCACATTTTTTAGGAGGATTATTGTGATTTGTATTGTGAATTTTATAGTCTGTTATTTTCCTATTGTTGGTGGTTTTGTGAGCTACCATAAGTGTAGTACTTTCCCTTGGGAATGTTCTTTTTTTTTTTGGCATTAGAGCTATTATAACTACTTGAATCATAACTGCCATTCACTGGAAAGTTTAAATAATGTAATTGTTTCTTAGGGGTTACAGGTCTTCTATTTTGCTAGGTGCACCACATTAGAATGTTATTTGCCAGGGTTGTCTGTCTGCCCCCACTTTTCCACACATCTGTTGTGCAACGGAAGACGGGGTAGATTAGATGCCTGCTGTGCTGCTACCCTGCTTGCAATTGCATACATGACTTCCAGTCAGTTGTTACTGTACAGTGCCTCAAGAATATGCAGCCAAACGAGAACTGAAACAGATGACAACTTCTCCCAGCCGCTCGTTCACCTTTATGAATAGTGTGCTGTGCCTGCCACTTTCCAGCTGATCAGTGCCTCCGTTATTGCTGCTGATGTTGTTTTTGTGTGTACACCCATGCCTTCCTCGGTCACAGACCGTGCCTTACTCAAGCACAGAGAGGGTTAGAACATAAAGTACCACACTGATACTTTGCCCAGTGGCAAAATAGATGATGTGTCCCCCTTCTTTCTCCTTGCATTGCAAAGGGCATTCTGAGATTCATTGTGCTGCAATTTACACAGTGTTAAAAGAGATCATAAATGTGTTCTGCCCACCTAATGGTGGGTACATTAGGGATAATAAGCCCCATGGATAAAAGCTTTTGCTTTTCTAACTACCCTGACCTTCCCAGGGGTGTGAGGGCCATGTTTTAAAACTACCTTTACATAGCTTAAGAGTGGGAGCAGTGTGTGCCCCCTCACATGCCTTGACTGAGGGCATAGAGTAAATAAATGAATGAAAATAGAAGGGGAAGGGTACAGTTATGTCAGTCCTATGCAGGCTGCAAAATACTATGTGGCACAGAGCAATAGAGCTGAATGCAGAGGTCTTACTGTTCTCTTAAAAATAACTATAGAGTAATGACATGCCTTTATGCTGCGCTGCTCCTTCATTGCATGCCATGAAGGAGAAGGGCAGTCATCAGCTGTACCATGTGCTTCATTGCAAAAATGGTGCAAGGGCACCTGCGCTTCCCAACACATGCTGCCAGGCAGTGAAAAGCAGGTCTGGCTTTATGGCAAAGCAAGTGGTGCCACCACACCTGACGCCGTGTTGGGAGGCACTGGCTTTTAAAATATTTTATATGATTAAAAGCATGGATGGCGTGTGGCTCCTAGACCTTCTGGAGATCTATACCTTATGTAGCTTTTCCTGTGCACTGATTTCTATATGTGTGATTGATTCACTACATGTAGTGTGTGTGTGATGTGCGGTGCTCTGACACCCCACACTGGTAAGAGTGGCGATATGGGATGAATAAAATAAATGTGAGAGAGGGGATGTGTAGGGAAGAGGGGTACTTTTGGACAGTGGTGGTGGGGAAGTCCATGAAGAGGGAGTTGGGGGCACCAGCAGGGGTTGTCACACAGGGTACCACTGGTGTTAAATCCTGCCCTAGTAAAGAGTAAAGCAGATCAGATCTATCTTGCACCCTTATCTCCTTTGCAAACAGGATGGGGCAGTAGGTAGCTGGCTATCCTCTTTTTGTTATTTGTTTTAAACCCCTAACTTGGGCACGTTAAAAAGTGGGAAGATGTAACTATACTTTGGCAATACTCTGAAGAGTGTAACAATTACTCTGCCCTTTGGCAAAGCAGAGGTAAACAGGTAGCACCCTGTCCTTAGGTGAAGCAGGAAGATACAAAATCCTCCTTATTTCACATTAAAGAAATGCCTGAGAGAGGTGTGAGATGTGGCAATCCCTCCATCCTGACTGTACGGCAAGGCCACAAGGGAGTTGAAGTAGTAGCTGTAGCCATCCTAGGATATGGTGGGGGATAAAAGCAAATCAACTCTGCAAATTGGCAGTTTGGGAGAGGGGACATTTGATGCAAAACAAGAACCCCAGTCTGCTGTCACTCGAAAAATTATATATGCTGTACTTTACTTGTCCTTTTATAGTTTCAAACTAAAGGCCAATCCCCCTATCGTAGGGACTCTTCAGTAGGGGTATTAAGGAAAATTAAAAAATATATGTAGTGTCAAACAGTAAGATTCATTGATGTAAAAAATAGGAAGTGTCTCCTGCAGATAATCACCAGAAGCCTGTTCAAAAGTGTTACCGACTGGCTAGTATCTCACTATCAACACTTTACTATGTATGCAGGATAAAGGCCATTACTCCATTATGCACTGTGAAGAATAGCCTAAAACGATGTGTTAATACCTGCATCAAAGAAAAGAAGGTCCTCTAAAAAACAAAATCTGATAATTCCCTCTTCACTCTCTGAATCATCGATAACCAAGGCAGCATCAAAAATCTCTCTGAAGTAACCAAAAACAGGTTTAAGTAGTAGACCTTTGAAGCATGATTACAAACCTTTTAGCATGCTCGGAACATAGTAAACTACTAGCAACATGTTTCTTTGCCAAAAAGAGATTACAGCAATTTAATCAGGGCAAGAGGACCAGACTGTGACCCAACAGTACACTGCACTTAATAAGGAAAGGGAAACAAAACAAAAAACAGGGATTCAGAACAATATGCATAATACAACCCATGTTACATATGCAAGTGGATCAAACATGTGACTAAGAGGATCAAATAGTTTCTTTGATTATATTTACTGCATCAACACCAGGTGAAGGCCTACCAGTGTTCAAAAAGGTTATATCAATGAGTCTTTTGAAGTTGCACTGAACTCCCTATAAAACAAATGATCACCCTTAATCAAAGGGCCAACCAAGAACCAATCTGCCTATTACAAAGAAGCATAATTGGGTTGTGACCACATGTATAGACATAGACCACAGTTCATAGACTAGGTGGAAATGTCAAAAAGATATCTGAATGCTTACACATAAACCAGTCTTACTGAGGGAACAGTGCAAAATTGCATTATTCCGACAGTTGTATAAAATGGTCATGTGCTAGGCAAGTGATGTTAAATGCCAGGAAATTTCAGAATAACCACCATCATATAGAGATACTGTTATGGGGAGTATACACCATAAAGTATGTGTTAGACCTGTCTGACCTAGGGTAGTCTTCCTCCAAACATTTTGCCTGCTTGCCTCCACTTTATCTGGATTTTTGTTCTGTTGTCCTTTGGACTGTGTGCACTTTACCAATGCTGACCGGTGCTAAAGTGCTTGTGCTTACTCCCCTAAACATGGTTTATACCTGGTTAGCATGTCTAATTTACGTGTAAGTCCCTTCTAGAGTGGTGTACCATATACCTAAGGCCTCTAAATTAAATGAGAATAGTTGGCCTGTAGCACCTATTGTGCCACCCACTTAAATAGCACTTTAAAACATGTCTCCAACCTGTCATTGCTACATGAATGCAGTTCCTCATTGCCGTGTTGACTGAGCATTTAAGACCCCTTGCCATGCCTTATATAACCTATGCCACCCCTAAGGTTGGCCCATGGCCGTAGGTAGCCCATAGGGCAGTGTGCCATGTAATTAAAAGGTAGGGCATGTACTTTTAAGTTTTATCTGTCCTGGTACGGAAAAACTCCCAAACTAGTTTTTACATTACTGTGAGGCCTACCCCTCCCATTGAGTAACATCGGGGATTCCTTATTACATGTAGGAAGCTGTAATTCCTAAATGAGAAGAGGTAGATATATTGTTTGGTGCCAATGAACTTGTAATGGTAAACCCTGTTTCATGATAAAGTCAGAGTTATCATTACATTTTTTAAATTGCCACTTTTAGGAAGTTGACATTTTCCAGCCCTTAGGTCTTTGTGTCTTGAGTTCATGACTGGATGTAGCTGACAGTTATAACTTTTTGAATTCCTCCCAGACGGTCACACAAAAGAAGGATTAGCAGTGACTGAATGGCCCATTAACTGGCAGGAAGAAGAGGGAGGGGGGCGAAGCTGAGTACAGCCTTACATGGGCCCGAATAGTCTGTGTCCTATCTCCTCACAATAGGCTTAACAACCCTGTATTTTCAGTACAGCCAGCTTGGATCCAGGGCAGAGAAGGTAGGAAACTCCCAGAATTTCAAAGAACATTTCCAGAACGTCTCTCACCTTAAAGGAGTAGGGCATCAGGGTATAAAAATAAGGCTCTCAGACCCACTCTAGTTCATTACTGAAACTACGGAAAGACTCTCAGAGGATTGCCTGCTTTTGTCACCTGCTTTGGACTCTGCCAGACTGCTGCTCTTTCTAAAAGGACTGCTTTGCTGCCTGGATCCTACCGTGAACCCTGGGGGGCCAGCCCTGCTGTTGAGCCCAACATCTTCACCTCCACTCAGGATTTCCAGAAGTGACTTCAAGGGTTAGTTTGCTAGCCTCCTGTCCACAGCCAAAGCAACATAACAGATTTCTACCATATTTAACACAAAACTGGATTGAGTCATGAACACCCCCCCCCCCCCCCCGAAGGTCTCCATCCACTCCTGTGCCCCTGGTTGTGGTGCTGAAGGTGCCCAGATGGGCAGTTTCCAAAACTGATGACAGACAAAATTTAGCCAAAAAGTGCTCTGAGAACCAGGAGGAGACCAGGACCAACCTTCTTGCCTATCTATCCAAGTGGCATTGCTGGTCGGATTGACTTTGCTGCTTCTCCAGCTACGTTCTTCTCTGCATCAGCAAATCTATTTCAGCCTTTCTTCCTCATGGAATTGTCTTTGGCTACAGCCTTCTGCTTCGTTCCACTGGATGTTTTGGACTTCCATTTCAGTGACTAAGGGACTGCTAATGATCTTGGCGAATGGGATTACTTCGTCACAAGGGTGAGAAATATCCTGTCTGCCAAATTACAGTTCCATTGTACCCTATGTAACTCGTAATATGGCAGAAATATGGCGGATGGAATATCTCTCACATTTTTGACGGAGTATTTCATCTGCCAAGATCGTAATCAGACCCATAGTCTGAAGGCAAACATTTTCACTGCGACTCAGCTCAACGGCTATCCATTAACATTGTTCCCTTGATGGACACTTCTGCACTCTTTTCCCGTTGAACTTCTACCTTCTCAGATACTTGCCAATAATCCCCTCTTGTAAAGGGTTATAGGGTAGACTAGCAGCAAGGCAGAGGTTAGTTGTCATTGTGCTAGTATAAAATTGCCCTTCTACCGTAAAGCTAGGTTGGTGTCTGAATGCATCATACCTTATGCAAGGCAGGGGAGGAAAGAAATCAAACCCACTGTTATCAGGCAGGGTGTGACATCTAACGTTATATTCGCCATTGCCTGCTGCGGTTGGACAGGGACAGTGCATACTGCTGCCTCTTCATTTCTCCTTCTTTCTCTCCCAACTGGCCAGACCACTAGAAGGGGGCAAAGTCCTGCGTTTTTAACTTGCATCTCTGACGGACATCTATGAATGGCTGGGGAGAGATTTGCTTTTTGATGATGGGCCCAATGCCCACCTATACATGTATACTGTAGCTTTGAGCTCTCAACTACATTTTCTTGTTTTGATTTTCCCCCATCTTATATTTGCAGACAAAGAAAAAGGGGATGGAGTATGTATGTACTTATTAGCAGGGCACAACATGCTTACATTTTTCCCTGTGTTTAAGAGATAGCGAGATAGCATTTAATTAAAAAAAAAAAAAAAAAGTGCAGAGTGACGGAATGGCCCCATGGTAATAATATTAAGTGGATTTTCATGCAGAGGTTTTTTTTTTTTCATGGTGTATGTTTGTTAAGAAATAGATCTATTCTGAGTGTCCTAATTTTCAGTGTATTGGATGTTCTTAGACTGGCCCAAAATAGTCTCTCAGAAGGAACAGAAGTTGAACTGTAGACACAGTTTCTATTGTATCAGGAATAAAGCATAACAACATATAGATACATTTGGACTAAAACCACTAGGAGTGTTTGTGATAACTTTACCCTTCATAGAAAAGTGGTCAGTACTGACATTAGGGCTATAAATACAAGGGATGGAGGGAGATTAGAGGATTAAGTTCATATTTATATTTCGCCCATCACCCAAAGGATCTTTGCATAAAGAAAGGAGTCTGGCAAAAACTATGAGACTTATTCACCCATAAACTGGTTAATCTGCACCAATATGCAGGAACATAATTAACAAGGTGCCTGTAAAACTACACTAGAGGCTGGTTTCCAGGCGTACTAAAATGTCCTGTGTCATTTCCCAAGGGGCCTCATTCCCTTTGAGTGGAATTCTACATAGCATAGAATTCGGCATCAAGAGAATGACGGGACAGACCAAATGCACTTTTTTTATCTACAAAGGAAACATTTTATCCCCAAGGAGAAGTCTCTTTGCTTACACTCCTGGGATTCCTGTGGGGTAATCTGTTGCCATTCCTGGAAGGCTAGCCTTTGGATTGAGTAAATCTCTGACCATTTCCAGGATGGGAAATCATGACAAAGGAATCAAAAGTACTAAATGTATTTAGGTCTGTTACGAATCCCTTAGTGACATCTTAGCAGGCGTAAATGGGGTATTTTTGCCATAAACCTATGGTTTAAGCTGAAAACGCCTTCTTGAATAGTTCCCTTTAAGGAAGAATTAAATTCCCTTGGGATAAATATGGAATGCAGAAAAAGATGCTCAAAGGTGTACCTGTGGGCAATATGTGTGTTGTGTGGCACTCCCTCCCTTTTTAGCAGTGAGTTAGTTCTCCAAACTGTGGTTATTTCAAGCCTGATATTTTCTGATTTGAACACATTGTTTTTGAAAATCTACCTTTCATATGTTCATCAGCATACCTTATCTCTTACTAGGTGCTGCAGATATATATTTCTGAACTCATTAAAGTGCCAGATTAGATCACACGGGTGACCAGAGAAATCAAAAAGAAGAGGCAAATTGACAAAGCCATGGGGTTCGCATAACAAACATTGACACAGTCAGCTGGAGATAGTGAGACTGTGTGCATGAAAATAATGCCGGTATAGTATAATTGTCAAGTGGACCACCTATGTTGTGATCCTGTCTTCCTCATCTGGCCCAGCTGGCCAATTCCGGACGGCTCACTTTATCGGTTTAACAGCATAGTGCCTAAGGGGGTTGTTCCTAAGAGAACTGAACATGAAAGTCTTACGCCTTAAAGACCAATCTTCTACACTCATATATTTTAACGGACAAAAACCCTAAAACTCCCAGAGGCGGCATGCTTATTCATAGGGCCACATATAGAGGGAATCTACCAATGTGGGCTACAGCCCTGGGGAACGGGAGAGCTCCTCAGATGGATCAATCAATCAAATTATTGTAGAGCATGACTTATCACCCGGGGGTCTCAAGGTGCTAAAGATTGACGAGTTCAGTCGTAGAGCCAGGTCTTGGAGTCCTTTCTCAACTGAGCCAGCGAGGGTGATTGACTTAGGTGGAGTGGCAGTGTGTTCCAGGTCTGCAGGGTGAGGTAGGAGAAGGATCTTCCTACAGCCATGTTCTTCCGGATCCTAGGGATGGTGACGGGAGACAGTTGAGCAGAGTGGGGTTGCCTGGGGAGTGCATAGAAGGAGAGGTGGTGGTTGAGGTAGGCAGGCCCGATGTTGTGAAGAGCCTTGTAAGTGTGTTGTGGTTGTTGATGGGGAGACAGTGTAGGTCTCTCAGCTCTGTGGAAATGTGGCTGTGGCAGGGGATGTCCAGGATGAGTCTGACCATAGTGTTCTGTATTCTATGGAGTCTTGTTTGGTATTTCTTGCTGATGCCGGCATAGAGTGCGTTGCTGTAGTCGAGTTTACTGCTCACAAGTACATGGGTGACTGTTCTTCTCGCATCATTGGGGATCCACTTGAAAATCTTCCGGAGCAAGCGCAGTGTGTGGAAGCAGGAGGATGAGATGGCGTTGATTTGGCAGGCTATGGAGAGCAAGTAGTTGAGAATTATGGCAAGGTTACGTGCGTGGTTGGTAGGAGATAGGCCAGTTCCAAGGGCGGTGGGGGTGGATAGAACAACCTCTCTTGGCTCTCTCTGCTGTTTGTGAGTAATTGAGAGGAAAGGTATGCCTAGGCTTTTTCTGCATCCCACCATTCCCCCATAATGTTGTATACACAAATCACTTTATCATCTTTGCCTCATGTTTTATATCAGAAAACAATTGGAATGCTTGGAAAACCTGTAACATAATTACTTGTTGGCAGTCCATTTTACAGATTGCAAGTAGTGTATGGTTACAGGACCCACACTTCCAACCCTTTGTACTTTCCTCACTGGTTATGGAGCTCATAGATGGATGAGGTGAATATAGAGGCACTTAATACCAGGTTGGCCATTAAGTAAGAAAAAGCTATTACCAGAGCTTTCCAGTGGTGCTTCTATAGTTTTAATGGCAGTTGTTTTTAACACTGCCTTAGAATTTGAAACCGATCCCGAGCTCATGGAGGCATTCAGTAATTGTCTATTTTTAAGGGGGAGATGCCACTCTTGTCCAGGAAATTATTGCTTAATGTCCTTAATTGATACAAAGTATTTTGCAGGTCGGCTCTTAAATGACCTTTTAACCTGGGTAACTGAAAAACACATTATTCCTGCTTATCAAACTGGTTTTGTAAAAGGGGCCGGGACGGCAGCCAATATTTATCTCTGTCAATTATATTTGACAAGTAGAACTAGAAAAATCAACCTCTGTGTTTTGTGGCTTATAAGCCAACTTTCGGCTTGGTGCAGCGTAACCTTCTTTGGGAAAAGTTAGCCTCTTTGGGTATTCCTGATCTTTTACTAAGAGCAATACAAATGTTACATTCAGATACCTGGATCAGGGTGAAGATCGAGGATGGCTCCTTTTTGTCTAGGAAAATAGAAAAGAGAAAGAGCTCAAACAAGGCTGTGTCCTTGCACCATATCTGTTTAATCTCTTTCTATCAGATTTGACTTCATTCTCAGATGAAGTGAATGCACATCCCTCGAAATTAGGAGACATGTTTATTTCGGCCCTGCTTTATGCAGATGACGTGATACTCCAGAGTCAAAGGAAAATAGGCCTGCAGCAGCTCATTGACAGGCTGTTGGTTTATTCAGAGGCAAATGGAATGGTAGTTAACAAAAGAAAAACAAAAGCCATGGAAATTAGTAAGAAAATACAGAAAACCCATAAATAGCACCAGCAAGGACAAGAACTAGAGCTGGTTAAAACTAACAAGCACTTGGGGGTCGTATTTGATGGAAGGGGATCCTTTATGGCCCAAAAACAAGATCCACAAAGGAAAGGAAGTGAGTTGATGCTTGCTTTTCAAACACTTCTGAGATCACTAGATAGCCTTATTTATCAGCCTTTGTTACCAGTAATTGCCGACAAGTTATGGAAGCAAAGCACTAAGACAAAGAGACACAGTCATTTTAAATAGGATAATTGCAAAAATCTTCAAGTCCCTGTTCCATCTTCCCTGTAATAACTCCCAATCACAGATACGAATTGAGTTCGGGTAACTGAACCAAACCATAGCAAGATGCGGAGGTTATATAAAGGTCTAGAAGAATTTGCAGTTAACCACTAGGAATCAGCTCTGTCAAGCTCTTTCGGAAGAGGTCAGTTGGAATCCATCTGCACCACCAAGCAGTATTTGGACTGGGCTTGGACCGGGCTTTAGAAGACATGAGCATTCAAACACCTTGAGAAAGTAGCATCCCTTATGTTGCTTTTAAATAAATGATTAGCCGCACAATAAAATTTATTTCTTTAATGACTGATAAGGGGTCCTTTTCTGTTAGATCCCACTCATGGATGATAAATGAGTATAAAGTTCTCACACCTCAGTCCTATCTGGAGATTGGGTAGACAAGGAAGGAAAAGGATTTATTTGTAAGGTATTGTTTTTGTCTTTTGCCAGGACGGGCCATTGCAGTCCCCTGGCTATGGGATTGGAACAAGATTTTGTGTAGGCTGTGTGGGGTTGGGGAAGAAAATATCATTCACCTGAACTGTCTTTGTAGAGGCCTGTTTGGTGAGAGGAAGGTTCTGCTAAGGATTGCCTTTAATTAGAGAGCTATCTGCACCTGTAGACAAACGGTGATCAGTAGTGTTAAAACTGCTGGCACTACTTCAAATTCTAAGGTCACTAAATGTTTGCAACAGGTGTCAAAAAGCTGCATGATTGTGATAAAGCTGTAGTTAATGGGGGTTGTAGTGTGCAAATGTTTGTTATTCCTGCTGCTACAAGCAAAGAATGGACCTAACTTATGTGCACATTCACTTTAAATAGTGAACGGGTGGTAGCATTAAATTAAAAAAATATATATATCTCACAGGTGTGAAGCAGCAATGGTCACTCCCTCTTAAGAGACATAGCCTGTGCAAAACGCTGGAGATAATCACGTGGTTATAGTATACATGAATACCTCATCACTTGGGCATTCTAATACTCGGCACTTCCAAGTCGTAGTACTGTAGGCCATGTAAAAGTATTGTATGCATTTTACTTGTATATTTGTTTTTTATTTATGTTTTTAAATAGCTGTGTAAAGGTTTTAACTAACTATGGACTTTCTAAAAAAAAAAGTGAATTTATAATGGGACAATACCAGGGCTCCTATGTAGAGGTGCTATATTCTAAAAGTAAAGAACCAGTATTTCTCAGCAGGAAAGTAGCAAGGTTAGTCAGCAGGAATATTTCTTTCAGAGCTTCAAGGTCTTCAATAGTACTTTTTAAAGGGCTCAAATACATTTGATGACAATATTGACAATTGTTGGCCAGCACACCTGAGAGACAAAGTTGTTATGGGCATATTCTGAGCCCACTGCAATGTGGACTCTCAAATCAATGCATTTGTTGTCCATTCCCACAAGTGGCCAACACTTTACAAACCCTGTGGGCCCTTAGGAGGAGGCAAGATACAATCAGTAAATGTCCATATAGAAGAATTCATAACCACTTTGCTGATAAGCCCTCTTCTCTGGAAAAGGCCATTTTTTAAGTTTGAGGTAGGATGCCATTAAACTTTACTAAACATCTAAGCATCTTCCAAGATTAAAAATACTCAGGCCTAATTGGTGTGATTTACCACAGTATGGACTGAAAAATTAAGTCAACTATGGCAGCATCTTTTTTCTGAAAAAGGGGTACAACAGCACTAGCAAAAATATGTGTTTCTAAAATAGCATCAACAAAAGGTATGCTGTGCTAAGATTGACCTCTTCCCAGCTTTCAGAAACAGACATTTTTTCAAATGATGGACAACATTTCTTGTTTTTGCGTTTTCTACCTACCTGCAATATGGTGGGTAAATGGAGATAAATTGTGAGACCCAAGAAAGCTACACATTTCTATAAACTAAACACTGTTCCAAATTCATCCCCTTAGCAGTAGATTGGATTAGAGAGCTAGTTATGTGAGTCATCTTGTTATAGCATGTGATCCTAGAAGCCTGGAAAAGACTTGAACAGATTTTGAATCATGCCAACATGTCCAATGATTACAATGGAATGAGGGACAACTGGACAGCTTACCCAAAACCTTTTTTATGTGTAACATTAGTTAATTGCCTTCCTGAGCCCGGACTGGTAACCATCATGAAACTAGTAGTGGTGCAGATAGTGAAATGAGGGCAATTTTTTTAAATTATAATTCTACATTCATTAAGGGTCACATGTTTAGCTCATGCAGTGCTTAATTTGAGCCAATGGTTGCAGGTGGGGGCCACCAGCACTTATTTTTGGGGACTCGCACTTATTTCTTCTCATTTAAGAGCAACAGAGGTAAAAACACACAACCCAGAAATAAGGAGGAAGAGAAAGGCATACGTCACTAGGGGAGTAAGTAGAAACCTGTGTGAGTGAGATGACCGGACGAGGAGTGCCTGGTTGGAAATTAAAGATGCCTGAGATGGATTTAGGATGACGCACCCTTGGTTTTCTGCACACTTACATTTTATAGTGCCAGACGTGGGTGTCTTGAACAGTGCTTTTTGCACCCACGCTCATTATTTTACAAATTGAGCAAAAAACATGAGAAGTGGACAGCAAGTTTTCACCTGTAAGATTATGTACGGAAGAGTGATCTTCAAAGGTAAGTTATTTTTTGCATCCGCCGGGATCTCTTCTTAGCAGAAATGTATAGTGTTTGTAGATTGTCTAAAAACCCTTGATACCCAGTGCAAATAACTGGACTGGCTTTCAACAATTCTTCATTGTGTATCAACCAGGCATCACTTGATAATGGCAAAACTAATTAAAACAAATTGGGGGTGAAGGAAAACTATGTATTTTTAAATGCATCTCAGAATCAGAGTGTAGGGGTAGGAGTCATTTGTTAAACTACGAATGTTGGATTACTTATTTTGCTAGGTGATTCTTAGGGAGTTTGTTAGACCTGGCATCCTTGGCGTGGTCTCCCCTGTATTTTCTTACCTCTGCTGCCTATGTTTTGACTGTGTGCTGGAGTTTGTTTTTGCTGGTGTTGTTACTCTGGGCACTTTACCACTGCTGACCAATGTTAAAGTGCAAATACTTCCTATTTAAATAGTATATGTAATTGGCTTTTCCATGATTGGCATATTTGATTTACTAGTAAGTTCCTAGTAAAGTGTACTTAGGGTGCACAGGGTCTGTAAATCAAATGGTACTAGTGGGCCTGCAGCACTGGTTGTGCCACTCACATGAGTAGCCCTGTAAACATGGCTCGGACCTGCCACTGCAGTGTCTGTGTGTGCAGTTTTAAACTGCCAATTTGACCTGGCAAGTGTACCTACTTGCCAGGTCTGTTGTGTAGCCATTTTAGTTTTACCTCCATGCACGTTATTTTAACACACTAGGCCGCTGTGCACTTTAAAATAGATATATTTGATTCAGCTTTGTCTTATTATTGTTACAATACCCATTTTTACGGTCTTGTTTTATTTTCCGTTTATCTAACTGTTTTTGCCTAGGCCAGCACTCGGTTCTCAAGCAAGACATTCTTGTTCTCTCTGTGCTTCTTCCAAGGCTACTGCACGGTACATTGCTGGTGAACGTGGTAGAAGTTTAGTCTCCAACATTCGTTGAAAATACACATCCTTACGTAGGGACATTTTCTCAGAATATCAGTTGTGTTGTTAGAAAAACACTTCCTTGTCCCTTACACGTTATAGGGAGATTCCAGCCAGTGAACCACAGTTGTATTCTGATTGCTGAATGCTTCGCTACAGATGCTAACGCAGACCGCAGGCCTTTGCTCAGGTATGGGGGTTGATGTCTTCCCAGGGGAACCTTAAGGGCTGAATTAGAGCTTAACATGCTGTGCTTGATCATAACCTAGGTAGGGATTAGTCAATCGATTGTAGTGACAATATGATAGCGTTGTTTTTATGCTTCACTCTTCTCGTCACAATTTCAATACTGTCATGTTGTGTCGTCCTGGTTATTGCAGCTCACGCTTTGCTACCTAAGATGCAGTCGTTTTATTACATTCATTATTGAAACATCTACTGCTTCTGTTTTTCATTTATATATGAGACTGGATTGTAAATGAGAGAAACGGATGAGTCCGGAGTAACCATGACTTCCCTGAGAAGCCAAGTATGTAATGTGCTCGGCTGCCCAGTCATCACTATCCTTGGGTAGAGATGAGGCACTGCTAGTTAGCCGGAGCAAAACCTGGATTGGGGCGACAGATGTCCCCCGCAGTGGATTAGACTTATTCTCCCACACCGCGGGTGATTCTGCCGCTCAAAATCCAGTAGTCTCATTAGAATAATGAGAGTCTACGCAACATGGTGCCGCCAACGTTTGGGCTGGCTCTAATTTTCGGGTCCTCCAGAGTATCTCTGTCTCATTATATGCAATGACGCCTTAATACCGTATACGGAGACGTCCGTGGTACTGAGGATTTCCACCCCAGCTACGTAGGCTATCCTATTTGTAGCTGGAGGTTGTTCAAGCGTGAACTTTAAAAGGAAAACCCTATTTGATGTGCCTACTCTGAACTTATAGTCTGTCTATAATGGCGAATCCACAGCAGATACAAATAGCAGTAAATATGAGACAATCTCTGACTGCACATTTATTAGCAAATGGCCTAACGCCCCAGGGGGGTCCAGTCACATTTGTGGTGGATGCCGATGCACTTATAGAACAGAACTTTTTTATTCTTGGGTCATATTTCCAGCAGTTGATGGGAACACAAATACGTTTCATCATTATACTGTCACGACTTACTCATTGCTTGAGCCTGGAGTCCGCTGAATGAGGGACGAGGTTCTTGTTCTTGTATGTTCTGCCTTGGCCCAGATAGGGGTGACTCTTTCTGATAGCCACGGTGCTGCAGGTGATAGGAACGCCAAGGGCAGTCCGTGTCCTTCAGAAGTAATGCCAGAGGGAAAAAAAAACTAAAAAGGGGAAAAAACCTCAAAAAAGGAAAATCCTGAAATAAGAGCAAAAGATCAATACTTTAAGAATACAAGACCCAAAAATGAATAAGAAAACACTGGAACAAAAAGCGGAATCAGTATTTGACGCAAGGGAGAAGGAGTGAAGACACCATCCAACCGGAAGTGTTGCAGCTCAAGGAGGAAAAGAAACACAGCCCTTAAATACCCATAGAACAGGAAACGACCGGCAAGAAGTGCAAGGACACCATATTGGATATGGAACAATACATAGAAAGCAATGGACAAGGCACCATAGTGAGTAGGGAACTACGGTATGCTCAGAAGAGAGGGGAATAATGGGAAAAAGGAAAAACATAAAGGGGAGAAAAAACTAGGGTGACAGCAAAAGAAAGGACACAATAGCAGGTGAGTGGGGAGAAATGCTATCCGTTAATGGAGGCGCGCCGCGCCAGAAAGAAACAATGCCCCATGCCCAATTTGGGGCCTCAAGTACTACAGGAGAGGCTGGGGGCACGGCGCGTCTCAGCGCGCGGCCCGAGCCGAGTGTTCGGCTTGTGCCGCAGCGTGCCAGTAGGTTCCCCCCCCAGAGCCCCAGGTTTGTGTGGAAACAGGTGGTAAAAGTGACAAATCAGAAGAAGGGCGTGAACAGAAGAAGCATCTTCCCAAGAGCATTCGTTAAGAGGGTAACCATTCCAATGAGTCAGATACTGGAGACGGTTTCGAAAGACACGAGAGTCACAAATTTCCTGTACCTCCTATTCTGGTTCATCATCCCCCAACAAGGGAGGAGGACAAGGGAACTGCCGGGAGAAAGGATCAGGCATATAGGGTTTTAGCTGAGAAACATGAAAGACTGGATGGATCTTCCAGGTACGAGGTAAGTGGAGACAGACAGTGACAGGATTAATTAACTAAAGAATATGGAAAGGACCGTAGTAACGAGGTGTAAACTTATTCTGAGAGAGCCGCAAGGGCAGAATTGTTGAAGAAAGCCAGACTTTATCCTGGATGTGATACACTGGAGTCTCACTGCGCTTCTTATCTGCCATTCTTTTCATGTATCTCTTTGTGTCCAGCAGATTAGATCAAATCATTCTATGGATCTTCCAAAGTTGTTTGGAAAATGAGGTGATAGCAGGAAGAGAAGGGGTAGACTTAGGAGTAGTAGGAAAAGAGGTAGGATGATAGCCGTAGGAACAGAAAAAGGGGGTGACCTTGGAGGCACTATGGACAGTGTTGTTGTAAGAGAATTCTGCGATAGGAAGGTAAGTGTTCCAGTTACTGTGAGTAGAATTACAGAAGCAGTGAAGGTACTGCTCTAGTCCTTGGTAAAGGAATCTACCGTTACCATGATAACTCGATTTCCTGCTGATGGAGGTAGTGAACACATGAAATCAGTCTAAATTGTGTGCCAGGGAGCTGGTGAAACAGGTCTCGGTTGCAGTAATCCCACTGGGCTGGTACGGGGTATCTTTACTTCGGCACATATGGGACAGGCCTGTACATAATTTTCGACATCCGGTTTCAAAGTAGACCACCAAAAGGACCGCAAGACTAATTCCTGCATGGCCTTGATACCTCTATGACCAGCAATCGGAGAATCATGGCACATCTGCAGCACCCTTTCTTGTACTCTTTTTGTGGGGAGGAACAAAAGGTTCCTATAATAATAATATCCCTTCTGTTTGTGTATTTGGGGGTATAAGCCCTCAAGTTCTTGTTCAGAAAGGTTTGCATATTCCAGCTGTACCTCATCCAGGAATGATTGAGCTACACCAATGATCTTGCTAGGCTCAAGTAGATACTGTGATGGGGTAGGAGTACAATCAGGATAACGGTGAGACAGAGCATCGGGCAGAATATTT
This sequence comes from Pleurodeles waltl, assembly GCF_031143425.1. Lineage (NCBI taxonomy): Eukaryota > Metazoa > Chordata > Amphibia > Caudata > Salamandridae > Pleurodeles > Pleurodeles waltl. The sequence continues at coordinate 672,011,116 of NC_090443.1, read as the reverse complement.
TGGGATCCAGGAATATAGGTGACATAGAAGTCGTACTGACTAAAGAAAAAGGCCCAACGAGCCTGACGACTGTTCTGGCATTGAAAGTTATGTAAACATTGTAGATTCTGATTGTCCGTTCTCACCTCAAAAGGTTCTTTGGAACCCATAAGGAATTGTCTCCATAATTCCCTTTCCAATATTGAGTACTGTTGTTCAGACACAGAGAGTACATGGGACAGATAAAAAACTGGAAGTTCTAAACCATTGTCATCTTGTTGTTGGAGTAATACTGCTCCAATGGCTCTTTCGGATGCGTCAGTAACAACAACAAATCTTTTGTTGGTGTCTGGATGTCTCAGTATCAGTGCTTGAGTGAAGGCCTTTTTTAGACTTTGAAAAGCTGCTTCAGCAGCCTTTGTCCAGTTAAATTCATTGCGTAGGTTCTCCTTTTTTAATGTTTGGGTAATTTGACTAGTCTGTTCTGCAAAGTCTAAGATAAATTGACGATAGAAGTTGGCCAGTCCTAGAAAACATTGGGTTTCCTTGATGGATAAAGGGGAAGGCCAGTCTAGGATGACTTGTACCTTTTCCGGATCCATTGATATTCCAGTGGGACTGCTGTGATAGCCCAGATATTTGACTTTGGTTTTATTAATCTCACATTTCTCTGGCATACAGTAAAGTTGATGTTGCCTGAGTCTTTGGAGAACTTGTTTAACATGTGTAGAATGAAGTTCAGGACGTCTAGAATATATAAGGATATCATCTAAGTATATCACTACTGTATGGTTCAACAAATCAGAGAACAAGGAGTCCATAAATCTTTGGAATATTGAGGGGGCATTAGTTATGCCAAAAGGCATAACCCTGTATTCATAATGACCAAATGGGGTTCGAAAGGCAGTCTTCCACTCGTCTCCTTTCTTGATGCGCAAAAGGTGGTAGGCTCCACGGAGATCTAATTTGGTAAACCGTTGTGGCCCTCTGACCACTTCCAGAATATCTTTGATGAGAGGTAAAGGATAACAATCCTTTATGATGATCCTATTTAAACCACGAACGTCCAAACAGGGACGAAGATCTTTAGTTTTCTTTGGTACCAAAAACAATGGAGCCCTCGCCGGAAAGGAAGACGGTACAATAAGACAACTGTGAAGATTTTCTTGGAGGTAATCTTTGAGAGCTTCCCTTTCAGGTTCAGTGAGAGAATACATTCTCCCAAAGGGAACGATCGCCCCAGGTTCCAGAGGAATTGTACAATCATAATCTCTATGTGGGGGCAAAACAGGCCTGGATGGTTTTTGGAATACATCTTGAAAGTCCAATTAGTGGTCGGGAACCCCTTGACATGTGTTGATGGAACAACCTGTAGTGGGTTCAGAGGTATCATTTTCTTGGGTGACCGGTAAGTGTCTGAGGCAGAACAATGTTCATGACAAAACTGATAGGACAAAGAAATAGTCCTGGTTTCCCAATTTACGTAAGGATTATGTCTTATGAACCACGGAATCCCTAGAATTATAGAATGATTGGGAGATGATATTAAGTCAAAGGAGACGTGTTCTTGGTGGTTCCCAAATTGTAGACTTAGAATTGGGGTAGTAGTATCAACTGGACCAAAGGATATTAAGGACCCATCTACAGTGTGTACTTGTTCCCGAACTTCCTTGGGTCATGTTGGTTTTCGTTGTGTTGTGGCCCAGGACATATCCATATAAATGACACTAGCACCACAATCCAGTAAGGCCATTGTCCTCTCCTCATGACCCTCAGGTAACTGCAGGGTCACAGGTAACATGAACAAATTGGTGGCATTGTCCTTAAAAGAACTGATGGAAGGTATAGCAGATGATCCCATCCCCTCCCTTCTTACAGAGGAAGGGAAGTAGCGTTTCCCGATGGCTTTAGAGGATGAACCGGGCATGTACGAAGCATATGACCAGCAGCACCACAATACAGGCACAATCCTTTTTTCGGTCTTTCTTCACATTCACTGAATGAAAGTGGGCCACAAGTAGTATCCACCTGCATAGGTTCACCTTCAGTTTCTCTTAAGGGAGGGTGAGGTTCCTCCAGACGGTGCACAAAGACACATGAGGTGCTTGACTGGGAGGGTCCTCTATTCCTTCTTTTCTCCAAACGTTGTTCTTGGAGACGATATTCGATGGAAAGAGCTAAATCCATCAGACTGCGAAGATCTTCTACTCGGGTGGAGTGCACTAATTCCTCTTTGATCTCCTCTCTTAGCCCTCTACGAAAAAGGGTAGCCAGAGTACGCTCCACCCATGTTGTTTCGGCAGCCAGTTGTCGAAAGTGTGTTATGTATTGGAGGACATCTTGAGAGCCTTGTTGGATGTCACAGAGTGCTTCTTCTGCTGAGACCTCTAATCCTGGACGACCAAACATTTGTTTGAAACGATTCACAAAGGCTGGATAATCAGACAACACTGGGTCATTGGAGGCTACAATCTGAGTCACCCAGGCCAAGGCAGGATCGGATAGGGTATCCCACCTTTGCCCGAGCCGAGTGTTTGGCTCATGCTGTGCGCCGCGGTGCAACATATACACTTGCAAATGAACCTGGACAATATAGAGCATACGCATATTAAGAAATACCTCTATCTTATCAAGAACATAATAATTGGCTTGATGGCGCCCTACCCCACACAATTTTACCAGTAAGATTAGGTCCTCTAAGTAACGATGGTCCTATCTGGCCTTTATTGGCCACCTATACACCACATCCTGGAGTTGCAAATTTCGCGGTAGCTGAGGTTCATCGTTTATATACAGAATTAACAGCGATATATAGACGATTATTACAATTCGTAATGCAAACATTAAATACAAACCCAGCACGTGCTGCTCCAGCACATCCACATCCAGGCACACCAGGTATAAACCCTGCAACTGTACATTCGATCAGGGGTAATGTACCTGCCAAATGGGAGGAAACTCAGTTTTGGTTAGCACAAAAAATTAATGCGTTGGAGGCAGTATTTCCCCTAACGGGACCTCTGGATAATCATAGGATATTAACGATGTGCTTGCCTTTTGGGATGGTCCCTACAGTAGATAACTGTAATACCTGGGGCACGGTATTTGCCACGCTCTCTACAACGGCACACATTACACCGACACTTGCCAATTTACCGGAAGTGTTGAAGCAAATTCAAGATGAACACGGGGCTGCCCCGGCCCTGGATTTAGGGATGCAATTGATGGGCATTTTTGCCACAGTGTCCTCAATCATTTTAAGTAACCATAAAGGGGAAGCGGTCCCATTTGCAGTGCGCATGCGGTTCCGCGACGTTCCGCTACAGGATCATGAACGCGAGCTGCCTAAGATAATTGCAGAGACCTATTCTAGCACAGGTCGAGACAGTTTAGGGGCCAGACCATCTAAACCACAATTTCAGGGCAAATCGAACAGAGATTTTCCCAAGCAAGCACATGAGGGTAATATGAAACGCTGGGATAAAAAACAACAAACTCCTAACAAGAGAGGGGAGAATCTCTGCGTACGGAGACCCCGCATAACAGATATATAATCTCAGAAATCAAGATAATATAAAAATGCCTGATAGATATCAATATATTGATACACGCCAATCTCGTTCCTTTCAGGACTCCTCGGAAAAAAGAAATGAGACAGGTGGGCGGTCAGATCGAAAAACAGAGTACGTGAAACCGAGACAGGAATCACAACGCTCATTGGAGGTTTCTGTAAAAAGGAAGAGAAACCTTCACAACAAAAACCCCAATTCAAAAAGAAAAAAGTGGCAGCAGTCGCAGTCCGACATGCCACTCAGGAAGAGGGTCCTCTTGAAGAACAAGAAGTGGGCTCTAGCACTGCTAGACAGGGTGGCAGAGGTCACAATAGTTCACCGGAGTCTTCTAGAGCATCTGGAGGTGAAAGCAACTGATGACCTTCTACAAGTAGAAACTGTGGACATGCGTGTCTCCACGCCTGATAGGGTGTATAAAGTAACGCTACAGAAGGAGTCATTGAGTGCATAATAGACGCAATCTTTTGGGATCGCGTGGTAAACATCTATGATGTTTTGTTGGCCGAACAAGATTAGCCACCTGAATTTGTCCGTACCTGCCCATATGGGGAAGACGTGATTAAGCCTTCCTTCTCGCCCTTGTTCCAGAGAAACTCACTGAATCCTATGCCATTGATTGGGCTTTGGCACAGGCACCTGCATTATACCAAAATCATGTAGAATGGGATAGAGAATCCCCCTACCATTTAATTCCAATCAACAATGAACCTCAACCTCAACCGCAGTATCCAATAAAACATAAAGCAAAAGCACCTGTGAGAGATACTCACACAAATAGAGTACCGGGGCGTAATGGAACCCTGGATCTCCCCAATAAATAATCCATTATTCCCAGTAGCTAAACCAGACCATTCATATAGAATAGTCTTAGACTACAGACACTTAAACAGTCATACACACACTTATGCTATGCAAAACTCACACAGCACAGCACTAATGAACAATATAGTGCGTAAAAAATTCAAAACACTGGACATTTCCAATGTTTTTTTCCGTCAGAATATAGCACCTGAGAGTAGAGACTTAACAAGTTTTAGCGCACTAGGCTCCCAGAAAAAAATCAGTTGTTTACCTCAGGGGGAGAAGAACAGTACAGGACTGTTTGCAGCTCGTGTGACAGCAATTTTGCACAAGATTGATCCCGAAGCATTGTCCTATGTAGATGATATATATCTTACGGATGATGAATTGCTGCAACATTTAAGATGGGTGGCCCACATTGTTGTAGGATTTTCTGAACTTGGCTACAAATTCAATTAAAAAAAACAAAAATTGCCTTCCTCAGTGTCCTGTTTTTGGGATATGAGCTATCAAGTGAAGGAAAGAGCCTAGCGCCACAATTCTTAGAGAAATGTGCACGGTTACAACCACCAAATACGATTAAAAAAAACTCCAATTTCTATTGGGTTTCCTAAATTTTGCCAGAATTTACATTCCAGATTATGCTACATGCATAAAACCTTTATATAATCTGATACGTCCTGATTTTTCAAATAAATTCTGGACAATTGAACATACAGGCATTCTTCGAGATTTGCAAACAGACATGCTTGCAGCACAACACTTACACACGAGGGACAACAAAACACATTTGGTCATCAGAGTAATAGCTGGTGCCACCGGTTTCACCTATGTGACATTTAATGAAGGTGAGACAGTCCCGATTGCATACAAATCACACTTATATTAAGCGACAGAGCAACGCTTTGCTACCACTGGGAAAATTCTCACTGCTGTACAGATGGCTGTCATTAAAGAACGACCTCTTGCCCAAGTAAAACGCATTATTGTTGTTTCTCCGATCCCAGCCCTAGAGGCTGTTACAAAAGCCTGAGTTCCAAACGCAAAAGCATTACATCCACGTTGGATACAATGGGCTACGTCTTTAACAGCCACTGATGTAGACTACATTTTTGACCCATAGTTACAAACTCAAGAATTTTTGCAGTATGAAATAGAATATCCAATTTCAGCAAATACATTGCCTATTGAGCAATATCATAGTCATGTACACCTATGGCTCAGCACAACCTGAAAAAGGCACAAAACACCAATATTCTGTTGCTTGCGCTGTCCTAAGCAGCTACATGGAGGACGATAAATTCTGTCCCCTACATACATTTACACAAATCCTAGGGGATTGCACAGCACAGCTAGCAGAGCTAAAGGCTCTGGTGATGGCACTGGAACACACGGATCCTGCACAGCCGACACTGATTGTTTGTGATTCATATTATTATGTCCAGTCCTTTAATGAATACCTGCATTATTGGTGCCAGAATGAGTTCAGAGATTCCAAGGCAACCCAATTAAACACAGACTTCTGTGGGGGAAAGTAGCAGAGCTGAAAGAGACGCTACCAAATGTTGTACATACACTTGGACACTAACGTGTTGGGATACACATTGCTGGAAACACATTGACTGATGAAGCCGCAAAGTCAGCAGTGGCTGTGGCCGCTGTAGCTGCAGTAACACGATCAAGTACGAAACCGGACGCAGACATATGGGCTGCCATGAAAGCTACGGCTGATGGCACGCTCTATCCTAGAACATTTCCGGCTAAATATTCCTACCGAATGGGAGATCACCTGAACACTGAAGTTAGAATACCAGTTGTAGGCGTGAGAGATATTCCTGTTAAAGACATAAGACCAGGGTTGATTAAAGCAGCGCATGAAGGGGTGGCATATGCCCATGCTCGTGTGGCGGCTACAATTTCGATCTTGCAAGCCCGTTATTGGTGGCCAGGCCTCTATAAAGAGGCTAAGCAGTATGTCCTTTGTTGTGAAATCTGCCAACAAATCAAAGTTTCTACTGCCAAACACACACCGCAGACACCCCTCTTGATTCCAAACAAACCATTACAATGTGTCTCCTTGGACCACTGCGATCCCCTGACACCGGATAGTGCATACAAGTATATATTAGTCGCTGTTGAGTCATGTTCCAGATTTTTATGGGTGTGGCCACAATGCTCGGCTGACGCTCGGTCTGTTATTAAAGATTTGCGAGCCTTTATCAGTACATATGCGGTTGCAGCTTTCCATTTGGACCAAGGCCCTGCTTACGCCTCAAGGGCATTCAGGGATGCCATGGCTTCTTCGGGGGTCCAACTTCAATACTCGTCTCCATTTCATCCTGAGGGAAATAGTGCAGTGGAGTGATTAAACCGTGATTTAAAGCAATCCTTAACAGCCAGAGTCTTAGGTATGGGTCATAGTTGGCTTAACCACCTATATGGAGTCCAGAGAGCACTTAATAATCTGCCTAGAAGGTCCCTGGGGGGGTCGTACTTCATATGTGTGCCTGTTCAGAACTCGAATGTATGTTCCTGATCTTGATGGCCCTGTCGTGGAGGCAGCAGAAACACCTTTTGACATAAATGAACGTGTCACTGTTTTACAGGAATTGCAACAGTTCCGTGACGATAATTCTTCTGTCAGTGCTGCCTCCACAGGCCTGTAACACCTACCGGCTCGATTCCCAGATTTGGGGATCTTGAACGTGAAAAAGTTGTGAAAAAGGAATTTAGCCCTTCCTATCGCGCACCAGTCCCAGTTTTGGGAATTCACGGTACCAGAACTGTAATTCTACCACCATTGGCAGGTGCAAAAGAAAATCGTTTTGTCTCCATCGGCAATGTCAAACTACACCATGTGGCTGATCCTGCACAGCAGACAGGAGGAACATCCAGTAGTACCCGAATCCCTCTCACTACTGGTCAAGAAGTCCCTCTACAGGTCATTTATACCAACACTGTCACCTCTCCGAGCTTTGGGAGGGTGGAAGATGATCTTGCATTAGTTCCACTAACATCGGACAAAACAGAAACAATTGACCGAGTTGACTCAACCCCAACGCAAACGGATGGTGGTATTTATTGTGTGCCACCACAGGAAACACCAAGTACACCACTGACCACGGCTCCAGCTTTTGCACGTACTGCTTCTGGATATTTTGCCGACATCAATGATGACGTCTCAGACTCATTCGCCTCTTCGACACCTGAATTGTCAAACACACGTAAGCCAACAAATTGGTTTAAAAAAAAACATATTTTATTTTTCCATGGAACTATCTATGGTTCTCTTTGACTGTCTTAGCTTTCCTACTTTGGATTGGTTTTGTTATCACCTTTTTCTTGTTAATACATGGTCATTTTCTCCCTGAAAAATCAACAGTTGGATTGGTGGAGGAGGTCTTAAAACCAAATTTTTTATCACACAAGGTCCGAAGCGACTTATCATTTGTGAAAATTTCCGCAGTGCCAATTCCTAATGGGATTGTTTGGGACAGAGTATTATTTGATATATATGGTCCCACGGAAGTAATTAAAATACCATATGTGTTCAAACTATCAATTAAATATATTATAATACCAGGCATTGTTTCTGATGATTGGGATGTGAAAATGGTTGATTCTATGATGACTGAATTGTAGTATTACACTGTGTTTGAAAACTTAGACGTTTATCAATCTAAAGAGAATTATGGTGATATGTTTTGCTATAATTATTATGGTCACCATTTCATACATAGAGTGAGCAGCCCCAATTGTTTTTTACTATACGCAATGGAAACATTGTCCGACTCCACCATTAGGGAGTTCTAAAACATATTCTGAAAAGTTTACATATTATTCTGGGCAAAATGTTAAAAATGCGGGATCTTACTATTTTAAAGTACCACCTACTAAAGATATACATATGCTATTGACGGATACTAAATGTATATATTCCGAATACTTTGTTTCCGGTTGTCTATAGAATGCTATGAATATTGGTTGAAATGAATTGATCTGAAGAGTGTATGGGGAACTAGAGATTGGCAAATTAGGGGAAAGGAAGCTTTATTTAGAGCATGCCTTATACCTGTAAAAATGATATTCTTAAATGAAACAGTACAACAAACAAGTTGTTTAGGCTTAGCTAAAATTAAGGAATTAAACATGCCCAGTTTACCTGCCCCTGCAAGGTTCTATAAATGGCAAAAATACACAAATGCAAATGAAGATCAGCTAGACAAATGGGTCCAGAATGGTACATTTAATGTTTCACTGACACATCCTGGTGGGGGGTTATTGTGGCCTGTAGATACCAATGGGTGTCACCAGCGTTTTATCAACTCCTCTGAGGTTTTCGAACTAGCAGGCCGGACCCTCGCTATATGTCATCTGAACATGCGGGCATAGTCACGACATATAGTGTAGGGAAACTATGTCAGCAACGGTTAAGAACATCCTCACTAGATGCAATCAGTCTCCTGTCCAATAACACTGACTTACAGGACTTCCTGTTAGGACCCAGAAAACACCGTAGGAAGCGTTTCTTATAAGAAGTATATAATGAAATTTAGAAGCTTTCCCAACAAGAAGCAGCAGCCTGGTTAAGGCAAATAGACCAGGAAAATCTGAAAAAGGCATTAGCTGTTGTAGATAATAGGATTAATACATCGTCCAACCGGATATACACCTTAAGTAGCATAGTTTCTTCTGCTATAGACATCATACAAACAGATATGTCTTCCTTATATCATGGACAAAGTCATCTAAGGTCCATTATGCAGTTGGGTTGGACACTTCAAACATTGAAGGTGGGTCGCGTTCCCTGGCAGCATGTCAGTGCGAGGGAGGTATTTTCTTCCTTTAATTTAACGCGACAACAACAACTAATGGCTAACAAGGAAGCAACTTATGTCATGCTTAATATTAAGAAATTAGAAAAGTTGCCTTTTACTGTGGCTGAAATACCATCTGCTGAGTGGCTAATACACGGGGTTATCAATCTGCCTATTTCTACACTTCAATTCACTTCCTGTTTAAAACACATTCCGGTAGGCAGATATGAAAGGCTGGGAGATAGCTACATCCACGAGGTGTGGGAGCTTCCCTTCTTGTACAAATGTTTCAGTGGCATGAAAGAAGTCATTCTTAACGTTAGTGAATGCGAGACTTCAGTCAGCCATTCGATGGTTTGTAAACAGCTGTCCTTTGCCAGGGGGCGTGTAACGCTTCTGCAGCAAACTTAGCTTGTTATCTGAAGGGAGTTCCAGTCCCCTTGATTAGACCTACATTCCAGGTGCTTTCAAATGGCAGCTACGTCCTCCTCAATGGTGAAGTCTTTTGTGGTATGCAAGCCGGAATAGTTTACGTTGTTTCGGTCTCTAAGGTCGTTACATGCTGCGGGAACGGACTCTTCGCCCCACTAAAATTAAAGAAGTAGCTGACATTTGGCCTCACATCGCTACTTCAAATGTGGATTTTGACAAGTTGAGCAGACTTAAGACTTTATTGTTTCAGAAGCATGTGGCCCTTACATCTGCACGCGAGACCTATGCACTTCAGGTGGCAAGGTCATCAGCAGAAATATAGTCCCTTTTAAATACAAACTTTCCGAGAAACTTTGGTGAACTCATGGGACGAATATTTAGTGTATCCAGTAAAACTGGAATCGCACATTTTTTAAAAGCTGTTGGTTCTGGTTTCATTCACACCTCCTCTGTATTGGGTTTGATACCATCAGTAATCCACTCAATCTTTTCAAATATTTTTGGGGGATTTCCGATAACTTTGGCTTTATTAGCTGGCATTTTGCTGCTGCTATTTGTTATGCGCAACGGCTGTCCCGCCGCTACCAGGAGGAATGAAAGTGCTCCCGTCAGTGCAGCTGTGTTGTGAACGCATGATGCAGTATTTTGGAGCAACACTCCTGGAGCAATTGGAGTGTGGCTGGTCTTTGTCATTCAGACCGGTCTTGCATTGTCTGCAGGCCGTGTTTCGGTGCCTCTGGTGCTCTTTCGAACATGCACTGGAAGTTTGTCTTTCCACACAGCGCTTGCCTACATTGGACGCTGATCTGTTGATGTTCTCGCTAAGGGTTCATTACTGGACATGCGCATTGAAGTTGCATTTGCTACGAGAAGCTATTTATGAGTTACCCTTCTTGGAGAATGTAGCTCATGACTCATCACAGGGCACACCACAAAATGCCGCCTTGGCTGAGGCTGAGGCTACAGGAACACAATTGCTCCTTGATCCTTTATGGTGATGAATTTCCAACTTTAACATTGGCCGAAGTGGAAGATCTCCTGTCTCTATGGTCCTTGAATCAATTGGAATGTTTCAAAATTGACTTTGCCTTTAGAAATTCGGTATAATACCACATGCTCATATTTTAAATTGTCACGTTAGATGCTCATGTGTCCCTTCGACTTGTCATCATTGACATTGTATATATATATATATATATATATATATATATATATATATATATATATATATATATATATATATCTTAGGTTGAGCTTTTTCGCAGTAATTTTATATATATTTGGGTTTGAACCACTTTCAACCGACAAGGGGAAGGTGTTATGTAGCCATTTTAGTTATAGCTCCATGCACGTTATTTTAACACAATAGGCTGCTCTGCACTTTAACCTAGATATATTTTATTCAGTTTCATCTTATTATTGTTACAATAACCATTTTTATGGTCTTGTTTTATTTTCCGTTTATCTAACTGTTTTTGCCTAGGCCGGCACTCAGTTCTCAAACAAGACATCCTTGATCACTCTGTGCTTCTTCCAAGGCTACAGCATGGTACATTGCCGGTAAACGTGGCAGAAATTTAGTCTCCAACATTCATAGAAAATACACATCCTTACGGAGGGACATTTTCTCAGAACATCAGTTGTGTTGTTAGCAAAACACTTCCTTGTCCCTTACACGTTACAGGGAGATTCCAGCCAGTGGACCACAATTGTCTGCTGATTGCTGAATGCTTCGCTACAGATGCTAACGCAGACTGCAGGCCTTTGCTCAGGTATGGGGGTTGATGTCTTTCCAGGGGAACCAGAAGGGCAGAATTAGAGCTTAACATGCTGTGCTCGATCATAACCTAGGTAGGGATTAGTCCATAGATTATAGTGACAATATGATAGCTTTTTTTTTATGCTTCCCTCTTCTCGTCACAATTTTAATACTGTCATGTTGTGTCATTCTGGTTATTGCAGCTCACGCTTTGCTATCTAAGATGTAGTCATTTTAATAAATTCATTATTGAAACATCTACTGCTTCTGTTTGTCATTTATATATGAGACTGGATTGTAAATGAGAGAAACGGATGAGACCTGAGTGACCACGACTTCCCTGAGAAGCCAAGTATGTCATGCGCTCGGCTGCCCAGTCATCACTATCCTGGGGTAAAAATGAGGCACTGCTAGTTAGCCGGAGCAAAACCCGGATTTGGGGCGACAGATGTTACCCGCAGTGGGTTAGACTTAGTCTCCAACACCGCGGGCGATTCTGCCACTCAAAATCCAGTAGTCTCATTAGAATAATGAGCGCCTATGCAACGGGCCCAAACCTTCCCATTCCATACAGGTAAGGCACCCATAAGGTAGGCCCTAGGTAGCCCCAGGTGCAGGGTGTGCAGTGTATGTTAAAGGTGGGACATGTACTGATGTGTTTTACTGCCAAATTCATTTTTCACTTTTGCAAGGCCTATCTCTCTCATAGTTTAACATGGGGACTGCCTTTAAAGATCTTCTAAGCGCAGTTTCCCTTTCGGATCAGATAGAAATGTGGAGTTTGGGGTCTCTGACCCCACAATTTAAAAATACATTGTTTGGTAAAGTTGATTTTTACATGACCAGTTTGAAAATGCCACTTTTAGAAAGTGACTCTGCCTGTTTATGTATTCCCTGTCTGGGTAAGACTGACAGTTGGGCTGTTTGGGAATCTCCACTAGACAGTGACACAAAGGAAACTGGAGTGTAGCCTGCATATCGTGATGAGCCATCTGCGCTGGAGGGGGGGAGCATTGGTCACTTACACTTGAAAGGGCTGTGCCAGCCCTCACTCAATGCAGTCTCCAACCCACTGGTATGTGTCTGGGCCCATTCCTGGTCAATGCAGGATCTTATGAACAACAGAATCTTTCCTTTGATGTTTGCCTACTTCAAAGGTAGAAAGTGGTATAAGTAGTGGACCCAAAACCCCAGATTTTCAGATTACTTCTGGAATCTCTGCCACGGAGAAGAGCTGAAGAGCTGGAGGAGTAGTACTGCCCCTTTGCCTGTGACTGTGCTTTGCTGGGTTGGCCTGCAGTTGCTGCTTCTGCCTGAAAGAGGACAAAGACTGGACTTTGTGGTATATTCCTGCTTATGAAGTGTCTCCAAAGGATTGGATTGAGCGTGCCTCCTGTTTTGAAATCTCAGGACCATCAAAGACTTCCTTTGCCAGCACCTGGACTCTCTGCTGAGACTCCTACCCTGCCAAGTGGTACCCTGTGAAGCTGGTTGACCAAGGTAAAAATCCATGCACAGGAGCAGTGCAGGGAACATTTTGATGCACCACCTGCATCGCGGCTGGAGAAACGACACAACACTGCTTGCAGCTGCTGAAAACAACACAAACCCCACGCAGCGCGGTTTTTCATTACCGTGCGGCCAGATTTCACATGCATCATTTGCTCTCAGCAAAACTGAATTTTAATTCTGTTATTATCAATATTGGAGGTACAATGTGCTCACTACATTCTATTGACAACTGGACTTTCCAAAACTACTTTATGGATATAGTTGTGGTACAGTAGCGAATGGGAAAGATGCCGCTCTGTGCACTTGTTGGGTAGTAAAATACACCTATAATTGGGTTCAGTGGACCTCTGTATTACTGCACCTTCTGGGCTATTGATAGCAATGCCTATCTATGTATACTCTTGAAACCGCTTATAAAATTATCCTTATATCTGATCCTGCTGTGCACAAAGTCATTAGTGGAATCTGCTTTACAATGTACCAGTTCCACTAATTTCTTAACAATTAATGAATACAGTAGCACCAATAACCAGAAACAGAGGAAATAAATGGCATGCGTTAAGATATCAACATATTGTACAATTTTCGCTACAAATTACAGGCCAAGAACCCTCCTCCATAAGTCCTCCACCTGTGGCCTTCCTTATGTTACTGTCATTGCTGGATGCCATTCTCCTTCAACCTATACTCATGGCCTGATTAACACATACCCATCTTACCACTTAGCAATCTCCAAGCTTAGATTAAAAAGCAGGTAAAGATGTCTTAATTAGTCTAAGTGAAGATGTGTGCTTTGATGGTTCTTCCTAAAAAAGATGTGGTGTGATTCCGTCATGATAACTATCAGAAACTGCTTTAGTAAAAGTATGTAGAGCAGAAAATTGTGTCTCCCAGAAGTGACTAGAATATACTTCAGAGCCTGCTTTTTTGACTGCATATGCTTATAGAGTGCAGTCACATATTCTCACTTTAATCTTTCTGGTCTACAGTTACACTCTTGTTATAAGTGGCTTCTAAATTCTGATGGGCATAGGAAACAGCTACCATGCCCATTGGAATTATAAGTTTTTGTTTTTCATGTGAAAATGTGAACTGCTGAAGGCAGCTGAAATATCCTTGTGACACTGTGGAAGAAAACATGTGGGACTCAATGTGGAAACACATATTCCCATTTTATTTCTCTATAATATACAATTCCTATTCTTTCAGCACACCAGAAATACTGGGACTGCAGGTAACAGTAATTCCACAATGGAGACATAACAGGGTTTTTAATGGGACACATTTAATGAAGGCCTTAATATCTAAAAGCTGTAGTAATGTTGTACATGTAGTTTCAGAGGAACACAAACCTTTCGCAATTATCTACATTTTGGCATGGTGCAATGGTCATCCTCTCAGTAATGTGACTGAGGCTAAGTCAACCTCCCCTCTTTGAAAACCTCATGATAAAAATAGCTGTATATCATATAAAGTTGTATAGAACTTACATTGTTAACTACTCTTACATAGTACCTCCATGTGCCTAATGTGCAGGCTATTACAGGTTACATATTCATTATTTGCTCATAACCCGATGGGCACAGACAGAATAATTGATAAGGGAAACAAATATGTACTGTGCTTGTACATAAACAATTGTCCACAGAAGGTCCTTGGGTGTAAAATATTAGTTGGTTATTTAAAATTATCCAGGCAGCTGAAACAAACAGGTCACAGATTTGTCTGTTAGATCTAAACTGTATTGAAAACCCTCTCTTTAATCCAACTTCTATAAAAGGTAACAGTGTCACCATAGTTGTGTTGGAAAAAAAGGCATCAATAACTCATTTTGAGTTTATTGCTTGCTTATTGGCTTCACAGTCATTTATAATTTACTCAGCAAGTTTTGATGAATACTTGTACCTTTTTATAAGTCGTTTATGTATTCTGCGTGATTTTTTTTTTTTTTTTTTTTTGGTGATTGTTAACAGGTAGTCTTTATTTTAGGCCCATGCATCTGTGAACTGCACACCCATGCAGCACCATTTTGTTAGTCATGTATGAACATTACTTTTATCTAGATAGGTACATCTAGGGATAAAACCTTGATTACTTCAGTGCTACTGTATGGTTGGAAGCATCAAAGACCACCTGAAATACTATTTATGTGCAGGTCCATCTTTCATCCACAGCCTCCTAATGAGTTAGAAAGGTTAGTTAAGCAAAATGCATCTGGCTTTTTATGAACTTGGGATCCTTCTCAGGATAAGCCAGTAAGAGTCCCTGTTAACTCTGCAGTTAAGTTCCTAAAAGGACTATGTCTATGAAGGCCTGTATGAGGTTTATTGTAAATTTCATTACTCTGGACCTCCACCTCTTTGCTGCTATACTTCAAACAACTTTCTTTCCAATCTCCTACCCTCACCTGCCTCACATCCTCTTCACTTCACCACCACCATTTGATCGAAGAAATCACACTAGCTCATCACTGGGTGACTCAAGTATCCTCTGCACAACAGCACTTAGACATATGTCACGCAGATACAAAGAGATATATGAAAACTTTGAAATATAAAACTCTTATGTGGCAAACAAACCAATATTGCTATGTTGGCTGTCTCGGTTAAATAACACTGACACACTCCTTGTGTCAAGGGTACCCCTCTTGAACTTGTTACTGCATCACAAGCGCTGTAAACAATACCCTCACATGAGTTACATAAAGATCAACATCTTGGACCAATCACGGGGAGTCATGTGATACAAAAGTTGAGATTCTTTCAGGGGCTTACAAAGTATACATTTTAAATTCAGGTCAACATCATTTCTGAATTACATTCTGTTAAAACAAATAATTTAGATCCTTTAAACTCAAGCATCATGAGGAAAGAGAGCTAAAGCAAAACCAAATCAGGCTCCATGTAATTCTTAAAGCTTTGATTTTTCCTCCTATGATTTTAATTTGATTAAAGGAAAGACTTCTAAAATCATTCTTTCTCCTTTGTTGATCAAACTGATCATATAAACCTATACTTCTTGCATGCCATTACCTTTATCTTATAGTTCTTTGACTTGTTTAACAGTACCCTTTTTCAGACATTCTTATCTTCCTTTGCCATGTATGTGGGCTCAGTTTGCAGTTAGAAATGGGAGATCTATTTAAAAGCAGTTCACTGTAATGTTTTTAAATAATTTGTACTAAATGACTTCTATGAATTTTAGAACATTTTTGCATGATAAAATAGTACTGATTCACGTAAAACTGAGGTATAAAAATATAATAATATTTTGAAGATAGTAACTTTGTACATCATAGGTTACTTGTTCAACTTTTCTTATAATCAGTTACTAGCAAGGATGCCAAAATATGCTTATTTCAAATTTTCCAACAATGCTTCAAGAGTTTTCCTCTACCTAGTGCAGTTCTAAAGTTGGCATTGTCTGAATGGACTTACCTGCACTTATCTTTCACTGGCATTCCAAATTGACATTGAAATAACAAATAGGAAATTGCCAATAGTTATAAAATTGTCATAATTTACAGGTCTCTGGAATTGGAAGTGGACAGCACATAAGTAGAGAAGTGGTCCTTCAAAGTAAATTTTTTTTACTGGTCAAATGTATATCCAGTCCCCCTCCTCCTGGCAAAAAGGGTTCTGTCCTCACCTACTGCTCTTAGGGTCCGGCTTAAGACACTGTCCAAAGGTTGTCATGAAAATCCTGAGGCCTACAGCCCATCTTTTACCACACAGTTGATGGCTAACTATGTGGTTTGTTCTCAAACAGCACTTCAGAGGTGCAGAGAGGCTGCTTGGAGGGAAAACTGTACAGTGCAGAAAAATAGAATGAATCAATACATATAGTGAAATGTCGTTTTGTCTACTGAAATTGTTAGTGTATCCTTCAATCCTTCAAATTTCTTTGCAGCTTTCTTTAATTTAAGTATTAAAACCATTCATAAATATGTCATATTTGTTTATGGTTTTCATTGTGACAATAAAGATATTCTCACATGCAGATTGTCACAGGTTTGCAGAAACTCAAGGACTTTTATTTCTTCTCAATCAGAACACCTATTTATACTTCTTTTGCATACTCGCCACATTCTGGATTCTTTTTAAATTGAGTAGTATGTTAATTTACAACATAGTGTTCTTTTCAACAAACCTCCTATTTAAACAGTGATTTACACTAAATAGTCCTGTTAGACCAGTGAGCACCAAGATGATCGTCCCTCAAACTTTGTGACTCCTTACCTCCATTTTCGGTACTGAAATTTGTTTTATTGGCCTTAATACTCTGTGCACTTTACCACTGCTAACCCATGCTGAAGTGCTTGTGCTTGCTTCCCTAAATATGGTTTGATTGGCTTACACCTGATTAACATATTAAATTTACTTATAAGTCCCCTGTAGAGTTGTAGACCATATACCCACGGCCTGTAAATTAAATGCTACCAGTGGGCGTGCAGCATTTATTGTACCACACATTTAAGCAGCACCCTAAAACATGCCAGAGACCTGCCACTGCAGACTTAGTGCAGTTTAAAATTGCCCATCATTAAAATCCCATTTTATTACATGTGTCACCCATAAGATAGGCAGTCTATAGCCCATTGGACAGGGTGCTGTGTAAGAAAAAGGTTGGCTATTTACTTTTAATTTGTTCTTGTCCTGGCAGTGAAAACCTCCTAAATTCATTTTTCACTAGTGTGAGGCCTACCCATCTGATAGGATAACATTGGGGACTCCTTATTATATTTTATAAGCTTTAATTCCTAATTGTGAGCATTAAGTGTGAGCAGGTAGCTATATCATGTGTGATATTTATCAAATTGTAATGATAAAACCCTTTCAATGGTAATGTCCGATTTTTCATTACAATTTTGAAAATTCCACTTTTAGAAATGTGGCATTTTCCTTCCTGTGGCCCTTTGTGTCTGCAGCCTGTCTTTGGTCACATGACTTGGTATAGTGTTAGTGTTTGTGAATTTCTCCCAGACAATCACACAATAGAAGAATTTGGTGTACCTGAATGGGCCATCTGATGGCAGGAATGGGAGGGCAGAGCTGGGCATCACTCCTCTTGCAATTGTATAGCCTATGCTCTGCCTTCACACAAAGGGCCTAGCAACATCACATTGTCACTGCAGCCAGCTTGGAGCCAGGGCAGGGGAATCAGGACATTCCAAGCACTTCAAAGAACCTTTACAGAAGCTTTTCCCACCTTCCAGAAGAAGGGCACCAAGGTATAAAATTAGAACTTTCAGACCCACTCGTGACCTCACTAATGGACTTGTGGAAGGGCCCTCAGAGGATTGCCTGTTCTTGTACACTCTGCCAGGCTGCTGCTGAATCTACAAGTAGTGCTTTGCTGTGTTGAGCCTGCCTTGAACTCGGAGACCAGAGCTGCTGAGCACCACATCTTATCTTGAACCCAGGATGACCAGATTGACTCTAGGGGCTAGTTTGCTGGCCTTCTGTTTAGAGCCACTGGGGCACTAAAGGCTTCCACCATCTTGAACTTGCACCTGGACACAGCCTGAGGAGCATGTCCTGAACCCCCAAAATGTGTCCCTACAGTCATGGACTCATAATTGTGATACTAAATGTGCCCAGATAATCAAATCCCAAAACTGATGCTTGAACATTTTTGTACCCCAAAACTGCTCTGACAACCAGACGGAGACCAGAACCAACCTGCACGCCTATCCACCTGAGGTGCATTGCCCATCAGATTGTTTTTGTGGCTCTCCTGCTACGCTCTTATCCACAGCAGCAAATACTTTTCAGTGGTCCTTTGCCAAAAGGGTATCCAGCCTCATGCAGCTGTTTTTGGCTACACCCTGCTGGAGATTTTCAACTTCCATTTTGGTGACTAACGTGGAAATGTTCACCATAGTTTCAACCCAAGATCATTTGGCGATGGGGCTCCCTCCTTGGACATCTCCTGCAGCCTGGCCCTGCTGAGCTTTCCCTTCTCAAACACTTTTTCATAGAATGTTTTTCCAAGTATGAAGGTAAGTGATGAGCGGGTCCAATCCACTTCTTGTATACGAAACGCGCTCCATCGCGGTAAGCCGTGTTTCTTTTTTTACTTTGACCTGTCTCACACCACTACATGTCTGCGGTTGGTGCTCTGATCTTTTGATATATTTTATTAGCTACTTTGTGTGTTTGAATTTATTTTCAAGTATTATCTTTTTTTGGTGGACACTATTTAGTGTTTCTGTTATACTTTTAATTATGTGTGTCTTTTGTATTATTGTATTAATATATTTTAAATGTTAAATTTATGTTCTCGTGTGCTAAATAATATATTTCAGTGTAATAATGTCTGTTTTTATAAAATGTGTTATTTGTCAATAGTAAAGACCTGCCAAAAATATACCTTTATGTATGTGAATCATTATGTTCATTATTTGAATGCATTTTTAATTTTTTGTGCACTTTGTTAAATATTGTTATATATATATTCAATTTAAAAATGGGTTTATGGTTTAAATATTTTAATTTTAGCAATATTATTGTAGTTGATATAGTTTTTTTTTTAATTGCATATATATTTAAATAAAAGGTGACATTTTGTGTGGTCAATATGGTCAAATATAGATATTTTAATGGTGATATTTATGTCATCAAAATGTGTATTCTTTTGTTTAAGTATATAATGGCAACATGTTTGTAATCAATATTATTTTTGCAATATTTCAGTAGGACAATAGTGTTTTCCACAATATTCTGTCATGGAACGTGCCTCTTATGTTTTTGTTCAGTTATTTATGTTGTTTTAATAATGACGGGCATTAATAGAAACAAATTAACATTTTACAGCAGTAAGAGGTAGAATGGTATCTACATGTAGGGTGTGAGCCCCGCCATTGCAGATTCAGCTAACAATATGATTTGATTGTTCAATGATTAGGGCTTAGTCAACCAAAGATCAGATTCCTTTGTACTCTACCCATTTATTTCTTTTTTTCAATTTTATTTTGTGTTGGTTTCCTGCTCCAAATAGTTAAAAACAAGATTTTACCACTTTAAATATTTCATACGGGCTTAAAAAAGAGAAAATGAATTTGACTTGAATCCATAACCCATATATAGAACCAAACTTCCAAAGCTAAAACATTCAATAACTTAGAATGTGTGCATCATATTTTTAATTTATAAAGTGTATTGCATAATTCCAAATTTAGAAAAACTTCCCACCCTTCTCCATTATCTTCACGCACTAATGTGCTTTAATAAAAACATTGTTTAACTTCATGATCAAATCCTGAAGTTCTGGCGGTTCAGACAGTGATCAAATAACATGCCAGTGTAATTACAATAAACCACCAGATACAATTGGATCTTGGATGGATTCTCAAATGTTTGACGCATCCGAGAAGTATTCAATTCACATCTGGAGTAAGTTCAGCCCCAAACAAAACTGCCACACACCTCAGACCCCCTCCTCTAAATGTTCATATCTTATTGCATTCTCAAATCATATGAACCCAGCTACCAGATTCTCTTTATCTGGGGCATTGATTGGGTACATTCAAATTTCCCTCATGCAGTAATGAAATTGTGTAATACATCATCCTCTTGGCATACAATTGCATTCTTTGGAAAACAGTACCTCACAGCCCACTAAGAATAAGTTGGGAGCTTCCAGCAATTCTTCTTGCACTAAATTTATCTTTACTTTTTTTAACCACCTACTTTGGATAACCCGGAACTGGCCTTCACAATTATTCTACATAGCCTGTAGCCAGCATATCCACTGGGCCTAGCTCTGTTGACTAGATGGATTAAGTATAGCCTGAACTATTTCCCTTGTAGGTTTCATTTATAGTGGCTGATATTTATTCAGAACAGTAACTATGTGAAAATAAGGAAGTAGATTTTTGGCCCTTACTGATGGGGTTTTAGCATGAACCAACTACCACGTTATTGTTAACTGGACAGTCTCCTACTTTCCCAAAGTTGCATTTTTCCCATCTGTTTTTTTGTCAGTAAAGCTAGGAATATCATTTTAAGTGGAGTTTCTGCATCAGTATTGGGAATCTTTAAACATTGAAACAGTTGCTTCTGTTTCTACTTGAAAGTGATTAGTGCAGTACCTTACCAGTTTGGGAATCCTGACTGTAAGGAGGGGGGCAGAATCTATGTAAGGGAAGTTTCCAGTTCTTATTGTGTATAATACAAAATTATCAAATGACTTAGATTTATTTAATTTATAATGCATATTATTGGTTAATTAAAAAGCCGTAAAATAATAAGCCTTCCAGTCCAGAGAGATTAGCCTCCTTCCTTACATGTCAAATTCAGTTTCTTCAAACTAATCCTGGGATTATGTTTATTTTAGATAAAGGTGCTAGTAAGTGAATTTAACTTCAGTAAATTGAATTAGATAGCGAGAGGAATAGCTGTAAAAAGAAAGCTCAAAGGGGGCAAAATCAGCATTTTTACCATTGCATCTCTACCAATGATGGAAATTGGTAGCTTATTCCACTCATCTAGCGTACATTTGAGTTTAGCAATTACAGGAAAATAATTCAATTTGTATACATCCTCATACTTCTCAGATACATTGATTCCTAGATATCCTACCGGACTCCTATGATACACTGCCTGTACATATTAGGGTAACAAATTAGCAGTGTCTCTGTTTTAGAAATATTGACCCGATACCCAGACAGATTGAAAACATTTGAACATATTCTGAATAATTGTCAAAAACAGTCTTTTCAGGTGGGGTGAATAACACCAGGTCATCAGCATACAAATTATGTTTTGCCAACCCCGGAATCACCATCTTCACTTTTTCACTCTACTTCAGTAAACTCACCAGAGTCTTTGTAAGCATAGCAAGGAGAGAAGGCGAGAGTGGGCACCCTTACCTACCACGCTGGTGATCCTTATTTGTTTCGAGACGCTGCCATTCAAGACCATTGAAGCCAATAACCTCTCCTATATCAAGGCTATTAACCTTACTTGATGCATTCTGCTTTCAGCAGTGTAATCCAGGGAAAGGCGTTAATATCATCAAGGTTTTTAGCCTTTTAAAAAATAAAGGACCCCTTCCCGAAAGTTGGAAGAATGGCGCCCCATTCAATATTTGATTGAACATATCTAAAAAAATATATATATTTCTAGGAGTATGATATGGTACCATTCTGACAGGAACCCATCTTCACCCGCTGCTTGCCATCTAGGAAGCATTTAAACCACTGCTTCAAATTCATTGCAATGGGTGAACACAATTGTGAGCAGCCTTGGCCATTTATTTTGGGATTTTAATCTGTAATAGAAAAATTGCAGCCTCATTGTCCGCAGGCTACAGCTCCTCATTGTACATTTTTTAAGAATGATGAAACTGCGTTTGTTGAATGCTATACTCTAGACCTGTAAGCCAGCAGTCATCCATTCTCCCCTTCTTGTATAGCTTTTGCCACAATGTTGTGGAATCAAGTTCTTGTTTCCCAAACAGGATGTTCTGTAGCTCCCATTTATCTGTCTCCCTAGCTTACTAGTGCAGCTGTTGATCTGCTTGCGAAAGATTTAGGACCTCATTACGACTTTGGTGTCAGAATTACTCGACCACCAAAGAGGAAGATGAAGGCACCCTTCCTACTGGTGGCCTCCTCCCTGATGCCCCTGCAAGGGGCATGGGTAGTGCAGGAGCCCCTACAGCCCCTAGCACTGTTTCCACCAGCCTTTTCATAGTGGGGCCCCTGTATGAAAGGGCTGACCGAAACTGGACTCCTAAGCGCTGTTGCCTTGAACTCAGCGCTGCTGTGACTGACCACGACTCTGACCTCTGTCAGCCCATCAGAAACAATGTTCCTGACGGGCATGGTGGTCCCCTGGTGGTCAGACTGCCAGAGTCATAACGTGGTGGTTGGACCACCTGGAGTTCTTGTCATAATAAGGCCCTTATTCAACATATGAAAAAGCATCAGCTAGAGAGTTATACTTAATTTTTTTCCAGCTTATTAAAATTGGATTGAAGTTGATTTGTATGCTGTCCAGACGTTGAATATAAGGGAGGAGTTTTTGCTCTCTTTAAAAAACAGCCTTGCTCCCTCCTCAAGCCGGGCTCTATTTAAGGAACAACTAATAGAAGAAATATAGTTAGATGGGAAAAGAACATTAAAAGAAATAGCTGCATAGTCAGACAAAGATTCTGAAATAACTGAAGCTAGTGCCTTTGTTGTTTCAAACATCTTGTCTTATATCAAGGCTATTGATCTTAATTTGTGGTCTGAAATAATTGAAGTTAGGGCCTTTGTTGTTTCAAGCGATAATAAAAATAACTTAGTTCTAGAAGCCAATTGCCACTGGGAAGAGAAGAATGTGTGCCACCTGCAAGCTGAGTTATCAGCTCACCATGGATCAAACAAGCCAATCTTCTTATGTTTAGCCATAGGACTGGCAGCCTTTGGCTAAGATTTGGGGGCAGAACTTTTACTCAGAGCTAACTCAGTTGACTGAATAAAATTAAGATCTCCTCCAATTATATATTTTTAAAAGCCTGCTAACTGAAACAATGGCTCATATACCGTCTGGGTTAATTCAGGGTTGATCCATAAAATGAGACTAATAAAACAATTAATCTAAATATCTAATATGACCCATCTTCCTAATTGATCAGAGATTGACTTAGTTATACTGCCACATAATGTTCTACTGGCTAAAATTGCCACCCCTTCGGGAGCTGCTGGTGCAGGTGAGTGACATATTAATTGAAAGGGGACACAGTTAACTGATTTCTGCTTTGATTTCTTAATGTGTGTCTCTTGCAGCAAGTCACCTTTTGTTGAAACAACCAGTCCACAACTGCTCACCACTTTTTTTTTTTTATTATTCGACCCTTTAATGTTCAGAGAAACAATGCTAACTTTTAAAGTGGACATTCATTTAAAGTTGGATGTAATCAATCTCAGAGCTGAGTAGCTGGCACACTCTGATCTTAGTTATGGACTTTATATCCCTCGCTATCTTATATATTCATAAATAAATTAACCAACTTTTATAGGAAACTGTTTTCCTTTTTTGTACGTGCTGCAACATCCCTTTACAGGCCGTCGATCTCTTACACACCCTAACCTTCTGGTTTCTTCTGCTTGCCCCCTTACCCCCTTACCCCTACAGCCCTATTCCTCTGCCCTTTGACTCACTGTCAAGGCTTTAATCTGTCCAGCCATGGCATCTTCCAATCCTTCCTCTATTGTGCAGTGCTTGTACCTGTACTAGAAGTTCCCATGCAGTCTATAGATTCACTTTCTTAATTTCCTGAAACCCCCTGACTCAGTTCCTCTGATAGCTCTTTTATGCTGCTATCTCGTTGAACATCTTCACAGTTCCTTTGCCAGAACTTTCAATCTGGCTTGCCGCAAAAGCACCAACTTCTTGGAAAGACCGAATCAATAGTTGGAGCCTTATGCCTCTCAGAAGTTGGTGATATTTGGGAAGACCTGAACATTTAATCCATTGCACACTTCAATCACTTTTTGCTTGATAGCTTGAGAGAGGGCCTTTTCATGTGTTCTAAAGTCACCAAATTTTACAAGCATTTTGTGTGGTCAGGTTCTGTTCGGATACACTAAAAAACAAAAAGACTTGATGTGCACGTGTTCTAGGTAAATCTTCTGTCACCCCTTGCAAAATGTGGGTGCAAATCAGGTTTTCCATACATTTGCTAGGCGTTAAATTCACTTCCTCCCTCTCTGAAATCCCCACAAATCAGAGATTGGGCATTCTTGAGTAAATTTTATGTCCCTATATTTGTTGTTTCATGTTACTGAGTTCTTTTTTTCAGCATAGAATTTATTTTCACCAAATCACTTCGGACATCCTCAGGGTCAGAGAGTCTATATTTCACCTCCTCAGGCTGTACCATATATGAATGAATAATCCTTTAATCCCAGACATTTTATTACCCAGAGATTGAATAAGTAGGTTCTGG
The DNA here is from genome assembly GCF_031143425.1 of Pleurodeles waltl. Lineage (NCBI taxonomy): Eukaryota > Metazoa > Chordata > Amphibia > Caudata > Salamandridae > Pleurodeles > Pleurodeles waltl. The sequence goes on along the minus strand of NC_090443.1, from coordinate 671,986,304 downwards.
CTGACTTTCATTGCATGTACTTCTGCCAATATCGTAGTCAAAATGGATTCAATTTTCATTCCAGAAACAAAACTTGTAACATATAACTCTGCTAGGAAAGAGGTGGTGCTTTAGCCTCATTGGCCAGTGGATTCTTACTGACACTTGACTCTGACGTCAAGTCCATGCTTAATCACTGACTCATATAACGTGCACAAAAAGTGTTCCAAAGGAAAGATATTGATTTCTTCTGCAGGGGTTATCCTATTCAGTTACCCTGCTGTCATAATCAATGGGCTACACGCCTATATAATGACTAATTTACTTCTTTTATACATACATTGAAATGGCAATTTCAATGCATGAGTAGGTGCTACAAGTGATAATGCAGTGCAGTTGAAAGCAAATAAGTGTACAAAACACTGCACATAACAAATAAATGTCTTAACCTTCAGGACATCAAATACAAAATGGAATCCACATAAATTAATTTTTGAGGATTGCATAATGTCTGGCATCAAATGCAAACATGGTTAAGGCTCTGCAGTTGTCATTTCGACCCCTAAAAGTCTTTAGGACAGGGTTTCCTCAGGACAACAAGGTAGCAGCCTACAGTGAGTCATAGAAACTGTCAGAGTCTAATATAAGGAGAAATAAATTACATTGAAAGAGATGCAAGTCCATGGTGCCAAAATATAGCTTGCCTGACCAAAAGGATCATGTGTGAACAAAACATATGAAAATTATCCCAGACAATCAATGTCCTTTAAATGCCATAAGTTCCACATATGACCTATAAGGAAAAATGGGGGCTAAAGCTCAGAGTAAATAGTACATAAGGAAAGATGCACTTTGGGGATGAAAGTAAGCACTCTTGAAAGACCTTTACAGTAAATATCCATGAAACGTATACAAAGGGGGGTTACAAACGGGTGCCTCATGCCAAAGATATTTCAAATATGTCTTGAACAACACCTGCCTAGCACCTCAACTGACATGTGAATACACATTGCACACACAACAATATGTCAAATGTATCTCCAATATGTAAGGTTCATCATGCATCAACCACTGCACAGTCCTCAATGAAAACACAACAGAATGGGCATCGCCTAAAGTAAGTACCACTCAAAGAATTTTCGATCTGAGGGACCCGCAAGATGCACGCTTGACTCCCGTTTGTGGGATCAAGTAGCTTCAGACAATAGTTCAATTATAGTACTTTCTGTGTCCCACATACCAGAATAACCAGAAATGAGGGAGTCCTACATTGTGGATGTTATATTTATTTTTCTGGTGTATTACCTCTTTTTTGTCTTCATTTTTCAACTGGCATTCTATCTTCTGATCCCCGTTATTATCTATCCTCTTCAACATGGCTCTCTAAGAAGTCCTAGTGAGAACGTCCTGTGATGAATGCCCCCAATTTGGGTACCACACCAACAAGCACAGGTATATGTTTCCTGTGTGGTCTCCCTCTCTGATCTTGACTATGCATCCTTTGTTTTATTGGGAACTATTTTGAATACTTCCAGGTTACATCTGTATGTGGTACAGAGAAGGTCCTATATTACATCATCCCGCACTCAGGAGTCATGCATGTATTTCAAGGGTCCCTAACATTGCACGTTGTTTGATTGAGTCAGGACATGGTATCAAATTGTAGATTTCGTAATTACTTGAAACCATGAACATTGGTTTAGCTGTGGATGGGCAAAAGACTAGATGGCAGAACTGAGGCCATCGGGACAGGTTAGTGAAATCCAATGGTTTATCTCTTTATTGCCTCACACATCCGCTGCTGGTCCTCTGGCATGTGTACGATCCTTTCTTAAGATGACAATGTTATGAGTTACATCATCCATTGTTAGTATGTGGAGATTTTTGCTTGTAGAAACTTAGAGCAATTAAATTGTTTTACTAAAATAAACAATATCCACCATTCTGTGCGTTCAGGGACTGGGAAACATCTTAAAGCATCATGTAAGATGACAGTGCTACTGGAATACCAAGTTCTAGTAAAGTCAAAAATATTTGTTTTGCGGAAAGAAAGATTCATAAAGCAAATACGTTGTACATTATGAAACATTAAAATATATTAACTGCATTATGGAAACATATACTCAAGTTTATTCTATGTCCTAGAAAAAACACATTGCCAATTTATTGTAAATGTTCTGTAATAATAGAGAATGTTCAACAAATCAAAATAAAGTTGAAACATCTCTAGCAGTTGGTGTGGTTCAACAAGCCTGACTACAGCATTCTAACAGTGGAGAAGTGCCTGTAAAATGTGCTTTCAGTTTGTCTCTCTAGTACTTTATTTCTGGAATGTAAGGATTCTACCTCAGTGGCTATCAGAGCATGAAACACAATTCACACACCTGCTGGTGAAGAGCTCCACCTTTCCTTCATTTTCTGTGAAGAGATCCCTACCCAAGTAAGTATACCATACTATTTTCTAGTAAATGAGGAGGGACCAATGGAGTGATAGGAAAATGGTGAATAATACTCAACAATGGTTAGAGTTAAGAAAAAATGCAGGAGGGGGTTGAGAGGGACATACTAATACAAAGCAGACACCCAACAAAGAGTAAGAACATTGCAATTCACAAAATATACTTATAAAGTTATTACAGCACTAATGGTGTCAAACTAGGCTTAACTGTTCTCCATCCCAGCCTTAGAGATAGTCAAGGGCATATAGCCAACCACTGGTACTGCAACACACTTCTTTTCTAATCAATAGAAGCAGGGCATTAAAGTAACACCGCAAGAAATATTGTTAAAGTCATTAATTCCATTCTACATTTAAATTTTACTTTCTATACAAACATATACATATATGTATTTCAATTTAACAATACACTTTATTTAAAAAATACATTTAACATATTGTTTTAAAAAGATTTTTAAAAGTATTTCAATTAGTTAAATAAATAACTTTTGGTCCATACCTGCTACAAATTAAATAAGAGTAAAAGTGATAGTGAGGGTGGGTAATTTTTTAATGAAAAATTAATTTTCAATAATTAAGTCCATATATTTTAATTGCTAAACTGTGTAATACAAATTTAATTTCAAGAGTTAATGTGCTATAAGTTTTCATTTCATTAAGTAATTTAATTACTTATTAGTTTATTATTTTTAACTATTTTACATTTCTCTATTACATCAACTATATTTATTTATTTATTTATTTGTTAAGCTTCCCTACATGTTTTCATAAAGAGATGGTGGAGATCTCCAGCAGCAGGTGAAAAGTTGCTTGTAGTAGCTTTACATTTGATGGAGTTGAGACATGCAAACCTACATCTAGGTGTAGATCTCCACTTAAAATTGGTAAGTCTGAAAAAATTGGAGAGTTACACCTAATATTAAGGGCCTTAATAGGAATTTGGTGGTCAGACTGCCACTGTGACAGTAGGGAGGGTGCTGCCAAGCCGGTGGCCTCCCCACCGCTGTCATGCTGGCGGTGAGCCTGTGGCACCATGCTTCAGCCCATTAAGTGGGCCTTGGACACATACTGCCGCAGTGCAGTGTCAGAAGCACCTCGGCCTCATAGTGTGCCATGTACAATGTTGTGCATGGCACACAGTGGGCACTGATAGTGCAGGCATATGGGGACACAATATGTTCCCCCAGTCACTCTGCCCAATGGGCAAACCTGCCCAGGGCCCTTGTTTGAGTCACCTTCCCTGCCATTCTGCCTAGTAGCTTTTCATGGCAGGGTCACCGCCATGAAAAGCTAGGTGGAACAGCAGCTCGCAATCATCATGGCGGTGCAAGCCTCTGCACCACCATGGCTGACCACTGTGCTCCATGACCCTGCTGTTGGCAACGGTTGTGGTCTGGGTGCTAACAACCTAATCTGGTTATCGGACCACTAAGGATGTGGTGGTCGGACTGCCACTGTTAGACCTGACAGCCTTAGGGTTGTCACCCCTAACTTTTTGCCTGCCTCGCTCCACTTTTTGGACACTGTTTTTGCTGGTTTTAGGACTCTGCACCCTTTACCACTGCTAACCAGTGCTAAAGTGCATATGCTCTCTCCTTTAAAAAATGGTGACAGTGGTTCATACCCAATTGGCTTATTTAATCTACTTGTAAGTCCCCAGTAAAGTGCACTACATGTGCCCAGGGCCTGTAGATTAAATGCTACCATTGGGCCTGCAGCACTGATTGTGCCACCCAAATAAGTAGCCTCTTAACCATGCCTCAGGCCTGCCATTGCAAGGCCTGTGTGTGCAGTTTCACTGCCACTTCGACTTGGCATTTAAAAGTACTTGCCAAATCTTAAACTCCCCTTTTTCTACATGTAAGTCACCCCCAAGGTAGGCCCTAGGTAATCCATAGGGCAGGGTGCTATGTAGATAAAAGGCAGGACATATACCTGTGTAGTTTATATGCCCTGGTATTGTAGAACCCCTACATTTGTTTTACACTGCCCTTATATACTGTTTGTGTGGTAGATTCTGATCTGAAAGGAGTAAAAAGGTCATATTTAGTATGGCCGGAATAGTAATACAAAAGCCTGCTGACTGGTGAAGTTGGATTTAATATAACTATTTTGGAAATGCCACTTTTAGAAAGTGAGCATTTCTCTGCACCTAAATCCTTTTGTGCCTTACAATCCACACCTGGCTAGGTTAGTTGACAGCTCTCTTGTGCATTTCACGCAGACAACCCCAAACACACGATGCTCAGTCACACCTGCACACATCTGCATACTGAGTGGGTCTTCCTGAGCTGGGCGGGTGGAGGGTCTGACACGTACATTTGAAAGGACAGTGGCCTGCCCTCACACAATGGACTGCCAAATGCCCTACTGGGACCCTGGCAGACAGGATGGAACTGAAAGGGAACCTTGTGCACTTCTAAGCCACTCTTTGAAGTCTCCCCCACTTCAAAGGCACATTTAGGTATTTAAACAGGGCCTCTGACCCTACCAACTCAGACACTTCTGCACAAGATACCACTGGTGAAGAAAGTCTGAACCAGACCTTGCACCCTGCCAAGAGGAACTGCCTGGCTGCCCAGAGGACTCACCTGACTGCTTTTCTATAAAGGACTGCTGTCCTGCTGTTGCCCTGCTGACTTGCTGCCCTCTGGCTCTGCTGAGAAGTGCTCTCCAAGGGCTTGGATAGAGATTGTGTCCTGTTCCTTGAAGTCTCAGGGCCAAAAAGACTTCATCCTGCAAAGAACTCCTTGTGCGGTGAAAAACCAATGCACAGGCTGCCAGAAATGACCCACAGCCTGCATTGTGGTGAGAAAATCACTGCACGCCGAACCAGAACAACACAGCCTAGCTCCCCGAGAGGAGATCGATGCAGCACCAGTGTTACAAACGGAACTTCGACGCACAGCCCACTGGCTTCACGCATAGCCGAACCGGAACAGCGCAGCCCGACTTCCTGCGAGAAGAATAGACGCAGCCCCTGCCGTGCGACAGAAATTTCCCTGCATCGCCCACCGGATCGACGCATATCCTGTGTCTTCCTCCTGCATGCCCAGGATTTCTCTGCATTGTCCCTGGGGCGCCTGAATACCTCACAACCCAAAGAGGATCCAAGTCAGCGTGTCGGAAATTGACGCAAAGCCTTCCCTGCGTGGAAAATTATCTATGCATCGTCTGTGTGTGCCCAGAGAAACCGACGCACACCTTTCTGTTTTCCACGCATCTCCTCATCCTCTGCGGTCCCTTGCGGAGATTTTGAATGAAAACCAGGTACTTTGTGCTTGCAAGAGACACTTATTACTTTTTAAAGACTAAGGACTATTTTTATCATTTTCTAAAGTGGTATCTCAACGTGTACTTTTCAAATCTTGATCGTTTTGACCTGCATTTAATAAGATAAATATTCAATTTTTTTCTAAACACTGTGTGGTGTATTTTTGTGGTGTATTTTTGTGGTGCTATACTGTGTTTTTGCATGATTTATTGCACAAATACTTTACACATTGCCTTCTACAGTAAGCCTGACTGCTCAGTACAAAGCTACCAGAGGGTGGGCACAGGATAATTTGGATTGTGTGTGTCTTACCCTGACTAGAGTGAGGGTCCTTGCTTGGACAGGGGGTAACCTGACTGTCAACCAAAGACCCCATTTCTAACAGCCAGCAAGAGTACAGCGTTACTATACATATCAATGTATCTATGTAAATCCGTACCTATGAGTTCTATGGATGTAGAATAATGCGTTGGAACCAAACCGCTAAAACGTCCCAATTTGGACATATGGCAGGCTGTCTGGGGGCTCAGGCTTCTGTCTTTCATCAGGAAAGTGACCATCTCTATTCATTTATCACATATTAGGCTAGCTTTTGGGTCAGTTATGCTTCCTATCCCTGCTGATCTCCCACAAAGTGTTCTATCTCACCACTTGAACAGTACTTAATTCATTGGCCAGACTCCCCACCATATCCGCCGAATGCGACCCCATTCCCCTTACAGAGTATGAGTTCAATGGCTGTATGTCTGGGCTAAGATCATATTCAAATGTTACTGCATGGCTTACTATGGCTTTCATGGGCCTTAACTAACGGAACAGCTCCCTAGTTCTGGTGGTATGAGAGGCCATCGAAGCAGAAATGCTCCTTAACCTGGGGTATCTAGAACAAGCTCTGCATAGCAGCAATCTTTCATGGGCCCTCCTTCCCCATTGAACTCTGTCTCTTGCCCACATTACTGACTTTTAGAAAACATCTTAAATCCTCTCCTCTACCAGTTGCTAAACTAATTGCTCAACGAAGTATTGTAGTAGTAAGACATTTTATGTTGCCACTTTCGTGTAGTTGCTTTTCACATAACTCTAATGTATTTGTCTAGTTATTTGATTTGCTATCTCTACAGTTAAATGTATTTTCTCAAAATGCCGTTACATGTAAAGCACCCTAATACCTCACGTTACCGGAAGGCTGAATTCGGAATTTAAATAAATACGTACAAAACAAATAATGGCCCCATTGCTTGGGGAAACGATATTTCCTTTATCTGCATGGGAAACGCCTCCACAAATGTGTAAGAAAATCCACTACTTATGTGAATTGGAAGATGACCTTCCTTTGCACAATGGGTATTACAAACAGTCTGCAAGGCACAAACGGCCTTATTACAACTTTGGAGGAGGGTGTTAGTCCCAAATGTGACGGATATACCACCCGCCCTATTACGAGTCCACTATATCCTATGGAACTCGTAATACGGTGGGTGGTATAACCGTCACATTTGGGACGGATTAACACCCTCCTCCAAAGTTGTAATCAGGACCTTTGTGTATTGCTGAATTGCTTTGCGCTGAAAGTGACACAGGTCATTAGATTACTGTAATTGCACGGAATGTTCTGGTTACGCAATAAATGCTATTAGGTAATTTAGCGTAAACTCAAGGTGAAGAAAATAGCATCAAACAGCGAACATCCTGAAAATACAATTCAATTCATTTTAGCAACTTTTATGCTTCCTTTCTTGGAAATGGCATAGACTTCGTTGTGTTATTTTGCATTACATGGAAAATAAACTTCAAGACTGTACAGGCTGCTCACACAAACAAAAATCATATTGAGGTTAGTTTTATTAAAACTGAGGCCTTGCATCAATAAAACAAAAGTGAGAATGCATGCCGGATTCTGAAGCTCAAAGGGAAACATATCCTCCACAGAATGATTTTAGAGGTATTTAAATATTATATGACTGCTCTTGTTGATGGAAGGACAATTTGCAGATGCAGAAGGGTCACGTATTTTCCCTTTCATATAGTTCGTTAATGGCGTAGCATTAAAATATTTACCGCAAAAATGTCAGTAGGTATAAATTCTAAATAAATATGCAGGTTACAAAGGTAAGCTGGGAATTTGACTAGGGGTGTAACTCGGGCGCATGAGGGGCATTTTTGGCTCAAATGCTGTGTAGGTTAACGATTCAACAAGAATAGTACGATTTTAGGTGCTATTAAAAAAAATTCTTGTTGGCAAGCTCTATTACGATTTTTGTGACTGGTCTTAGAGGGGCTTTAGAGAACCTTATCGATTGGTCTGTTAAAATGTCTTTCCTATTTTGATTTCACACCCCCACCACCGTATGCACCACAGGGCAATATGTGATACCATTTCAGCCATTGGTTCTTTTGCACTGTGAGTGGCAGCATTTTTCCTGAGCACACATGCACATGCGCCTATAAAGAAAACGTCACTTGAATGACAGGGTTAGTGGGCCAATACTTAACTTTTCCTAATGCATGTTAATTTCCATTCTTTATCATTTTTATTTTGATCTGCCCCCAGGGAGAGATGGGGCGCGACCCCTTAGGCAAGGGTCACTCCTCTGGGCGGAAAATTGTATTTAGACCATTTCTGCCTACCTTGGGGGCAGATTGGCCGATTGTAGGTCAATCTGCCCCCAAGGGGGGAAGAAACCACTAGGCACCGGGGATTTTTTTTTTTGCGCCAATGTCACGCAAGGGGAGCGACCCCTTAGGCAAGGGTCGTCCCCAAGGGGAGGGCAAATTTATTTTATGCCATTTCTGCCCCCCCGGGGGTCAAATCGGCCTATTGTTACAAGGGTCGCTCCCCCGTGGGGCCAATTTTGTATTAGACCATTTCTGCCCCCTTTGAGGGAAGATTGGCTGATTCTTTTTTTTTTTAGGTCAATCTGCCCCCAAGGGGGGCAGAAACCATTTAGGCTCCAGGGATTGGTGTGTGTGTATGCGTGTGTTTTCTTTAGGGGGCAGACCCTTGGGAAAGGGTCATTCCCCATGGAGGCACATTACTGTTGGCCAGGCAGATTGGCCTATTTTTGGAAGGCCCATCTGCCCCCAAGGGGGGGCAGAAAGCCCACCAGAGGCCAGGGAAGTTTTTTTTTTAAAAAATAAGAGGGTTGGGGGTATGGCCATACCCCCACCCCAATTAAATGGGGCCAAAGTTGTTCTGCCCACCAGTGGGCAGATGGGGCAATTACCCCTGATCGACAGCCCGGAGGGGCAGAAAGTCTATTAGATGCCAGGGAATTTAAAATAAACAAAAAATATTGGGGTGGTGGCTACCAACCAGTATGGTCCTGGTTATGCCCCCTTCCCAACTGAAGGTGGGGTAACAGTCTTTCAGCTTTCCCCAGCACTCTAAAACATCTTATCCCACAGCAAGCAAGAAGATATTTGAATATTTTGGGTTTTAATTTTACATTTGGCCCATGAGAGCTTGGCTCTCAAAATCATCCCACTTGGAATGGTGAGGGCTGCACTTTATGGACCTTGGGACGCTGCCATGTAGAAAAATCCACAAGACCTGGACACATCTGAAAACTAAACATCTGGGTGATTCCAGGGTGGTGTGTTTCACATGCACCCGCACCATTTTCATACCCACAATGCCCTGCAAACCTCCAACTTGGCTGGAAATCACACATTTTTCCCATGTTTTTTGATGGAACCTTCCGGAATCTGCAGGAATCCACAAAATTCCTACCACCCAGCATTGCTCATCTATACCGATAAAAATTCTGCTGCACTTAACAGTCTAAAAATGTTTTTTTGCAAACTGCCCTTTTGGACTCCCTTGGGTTCCCCATCAATATCGACATGTTTTTGGCTCTTCCCTTTCACAAGCACTTGGCCCGCCTACACAAATGAGGTATCATTTTTACCGGGAGACTGAGGGGAACATTGATCGGTATGAAATTTGTCCCAGTGTGGTAATCCCACACAGAAATGTTGGAAAAATTTGATTTTTTTTTAGCTAAATTTGAGGTTTGCTGGGGATTCTGGGTAAGAAAACATTGGGGGATCCACGCAAGTCATACCTCCATGGACTCCTTCAGGTGTCTAGTTTTCAGAAATGTCTGGGTTTGGTAGGTTTCCCTAGATGGCTGCTGAGCCCAGGACCAAAAATGCAGGTGCCCCGCAAAAACAAGGTAGTTTTGTTTTTGATAATTTTGATGTGTCCAGATAGTGTTTTGGGGCATTTTCTTTTGTGGGTAGTAGGCCTACCCACAAAAGTGAGGTACCATTTTTATCAGGAGACTTAGGGGAATGCTGGGTAGGAGGAAATTTGTGGCTGTTCTCTGATTCCAGAACTTTCTGTCACCAAAATGAGAGGAAAAAGTGTTTTGGGGCCAGATTTTGAGGTTTGCAAAGGATTCTGGGTAACAGAACCTGGTCAGAGCCCCACAAGTTACCCCATCTTGGACTCCCCTAGGCGTCATGTTTTCAAAAATGCGCTGATTTGCTAGGTTTCCCCGGCTGAGCTAGAGGCCCAAATCCACTGGTAGGCACTTTGTAAAAAACACCTCTGTTTTCTGTGAAAAAATGACATGTGTCCACGTTGTGTTTTGGGCCATTTCTTTTCGTGGGCGCTACGCCTACCCACACAAGTGAGGTCCCATATTTATCGGCAGACTTGGGGGAACGCTAGGTGGAAGGAAATTTGTGGCTCCTCTTAGATTCCAGAACTTTCTGTCACCGAAATGAGAGACAAGTGTTTTTTGGCCCAATTTTGAGCTTCGCAAAGGACTCTGGATAACAGAACCTGGTCTAAGCCCCACAAGTCACTCCTTCTTGGATTTCCCTAGGTGCCTAGTTTTAAAAAATGCACTGGTTTGCTAGGTTTCCCCAGCTGCCGGCTGAGCTAGAGGGAAAAAAACAAAGGTGGGCACTTTGTAAAAAACACTGTTTTCTGTGGAAAAATTAGATTTTGATGTGTCCATGTTGTGTTTTGGGGCATTTCCTTTCGCGGGCGCTAAGCCTACCCCCACAAGTGAGGTACCATTTTTATCAGGAGACTTTGGGGAACGATGGGTGGAAGGAAATTTGTGGCTCCTCTCAGATTCCAGAACTTTCTGCCACCGGAATGAGAGGGAAAAGTGTGTTTTTGGCCAAGTTGAGGTTTGCAAAGGATTCTGGGTAACAGAACCTGGTCAGAGCCCCACAAGTCACCCCATCTTGGATTCCCCTAGGTGTCTAGTTTTCAAAACTGTTCAGGTTTGTTAGGTTTCCCTAGATGCCGGCTGAGCTAGAGGCCAAAATCCACAGCTAGGCACTTTGCAAAAAACAGCTCTGTTTTCTTTGTGAAAATGTGATGTGTCCACATTGTGTTTTGGGGCATTTCCTGCCGCGGGTGCTAGGCCTATGCACGCAAGTGAGGTACCATTTTTATTGGGAGACGTGGGGAACACAGAATGACAAACTAGTGTTATTGCCCCTTGTCTTTCTCTACATTTTTTCCTTTCAAATGTAAGACAGTGTGTAAAAAAGAAGTCTATTTGAGAAATGCCCTGTAATTCACATGCAAGTATGGGCACCCCAGAATTCAGAGATGTGCAAATAACCACTGCTTCTCAACACCTTATCTTGTGGCCATTTTGGAAATACAAAGGTTTTCTTGATACCTATTTTTCACTTTTTATATTTCCCCGTTTGGGAATGAAAACACATTGCAAGGCGCAGCTCATTTATTGGCTCTGGGTACCTAGGGTTCTTGATGAACCTACAAGCCCTATATATCCCCACAACCAGAAGCGTCCAGCTGATGTAACAGTATATTGCTTTAAACAATCTGACATCGCAGAAAAAATTTACAGAGTAAAACGTGGAGAAAAATGGCTGTTTTTTCACCTCAATTTCAATATTTTTTTATTTCAGCTGTTATTTTCTGTAGGAAACACTTGTAGGATCTACACAAATGTCCTCTTGCTGAATTCTGAATTTTGTCTACTTTTCAGAAATGTTTAGCTTTCTGGGATCCAACATTGGTTTCTTACCCATTTCAGTCACTAACTGGAAGGAGGCTGAAAGCACAATTTTTTTTTAAAATGGGGTATGTCCCAGTAAAATGTAAACATTGTGTTGAAAAATTGGGTTTTCTAGTTCAAGTCTGCCTGTTCCTGAAAGCTGGGAAGATGGTGATCTTACCACTGCAAACCCTTTGTCGATGCCAATTTCAGGAAAAAAACCATGAGCATTCTTCTTCAGCCCTTTTTTCCCATTTAAAAAAAAACAAAAAACTTTTCACTGCATTTTGGCTAATTTCTTGGTCTCCTTCAGGGGAACCCACAAAGTCTGCGTACCTCTAGAATCCCTACGATGTTGGGAAAAAGGACGCAAATTTCGCGTGGGTTATGTGAACAAAAAGTTATGAGGGCCTAAGCGCGAACTGCCCCATATAGCCAAAAAAAGGCTCGGCACAGGAGGGGAAAAGGCATGGGAGCGAAGGGGTTAAGGGAGCCAAAACCAATACCGTAGTACGCAGCACCTGCAGATAGTGTGCATTCTGATGGTGCTGGGCAAGGGGTCCGTGCACTGCACATGCAGGCATCCCACCATGAGAAGGCTGGCTGAAAGCTGATTGTAATTAGCCAGGTGGCGCTGAACTCAGACCACCGTTGGACCATTGTGAACCACATTCCCCAATGAGATGACGGTCCCCAGGTGGTTCCGCCCTCCAGGGTTGTAGTGTGGCGGTTGGGCTGCCATAGTTGTGGTGGTCTGACCTTCACAGCGTGCTTGGACCACCAGCCTCATAATGAGGCCCTTAGACTTTGTTTTTCCTACTACTCCCTTTTAAGCTGTGATTATTTGTAAAACATACTAATGAGACCCTGGGAGAAGCAATTCGACAATTCCACTAACTGGTGTGTTTCATGAATGTGCATTGTGAGGGGCGTGATCATCCTAGGATAATGTATTGTTGTGAGTTCTTATTTAGTATTTTTACAAACTAGGCTTGACTTTTCTAACTAGGCTATTGTTATACATAAAAAAAAGATGATATCGAAGTTTGAATAACAGATTCCTAAGTATGACACATAGGAAGTGCTTTGGGTGGAGAGGAGTTAAAAAATGAAATAAAAAATTGCTTTAAAGTTTATCTAAATTGAGAAAGTGCGAGAATTGAGAATCATAACCTACAGGTTGTTTTTTTTGCAGATGTCAGGTTTTAATGTTGCAGTATTCAATTAATTCTGTCATGTTGTGGGTGTTCATATTCATACAAATAACTTTGGAATCATATTTCTCAAAGGATGAAGATTTAGCAGTCGATTAATGAACTGCATACAGTGAGTGGAAGGCTTTACCTCTATTTTGTAGGGAGTCACAGAAAGGATATTTCAGCCTAATACGTGATTTTTATATATTTGATTACCAGTGGGGATCAGAGGAACTTAGTGGGTTTGAAAAATGTATATTGTACAGTGTCCCACAGCAGTCTTGGTTTAGCACTAATTCAAAAGTGATGCTGGTGAGCTTTTAAAAATGTAATTATTTGCAACTAAGTTGTAGTTTATTTACATTGCATTGAAACATTGTACAATAAATAATGTTTTTGTAGACAAAATGAAGTAAAGAAACACCAAAATAAAGTAGAGCTGGGACTGCTGAGCTGATGTATAGCAAAATCCCATTTGAACATTCAGAGTTACTAAAATATGCAGGTCCTCTCCATTGAAATTCATTGTGTATACAATTGTCATCAAGGATTTCATGCTTGTTCACTAAAAATAGGTCACCCTCACCTGGTACCTATGTGCTACATGCACAATTTTTTTAATTTTTTTATTATTTTTTTATTCATTATGCCGTACACAAATAAAACATACATAGTACAAACAGGACCCTCGACATGAAGATCAATGAAAGGAGGAACTGCAGACCATCCAGCTACGACGTTATCCCAAAACACAAGGAGCTCCCTGTTAAAGGCTCTCATTGCATGCAACTATATCAAGGGACCCATCTCCGAACATCCTCCACAGCCGGCGAAGCGAAGTAATCTACAGCGCCAATGGAGGAAGAAACCTTACCTACCAGAGGTCACAGCATAACATAGTCGAGGGAAAAAACTACAGAGAAAAAAACAGACTATCTAAAAGGCAGGTGGAGCACACAACCGGATCGTGCAAGCTTATCATGATAGCACACTAGCACACCTAATCCAGGGAGGGGATAAACCTCGCATACGGGCACCACCGATCACACCGCACACTCATTTCGGGCCGCCAGATAGTCATTCAGGGGGGCCCAGATATCCTTGGGGCGGGACCCCTCTGGCATGAGTTCCCAAAAGACCGACAGCTGATCATGACAAAAAAACCACGTCTCGCAGCCATTCAGATTTACGCGGCGCTCTCCCCCGGCCCAAGCACATAGCAACCCTGCGCTTAGCCAACAGCATGAGCAGACCCACTAGACGCCTATGCAACCCCTGAATCTCATCAACATAGCCCAACAGAGCAACCTTAGGGGAAATAGGCATCTCCAGTTCGGCCATTTCAGACACCGCCTGCCAAACCTCCACCCAGAAATCATATACTTCCGCACACTCCCACGCCAGATGCAAAAAGCCCGCATCCGGAGCCCTGCAGCGAGCACAGCATGCATCCGCCCGCAGCCCCATAGAGTGAAGCCCCTTGGGAGTATAATACAATCGATGCAGAAGCTTAAAATGCAGCAGACGTAACCTATAGTTCAGGGATCGTGCTTTCATGTGAGCGCAACAGCTGCGCCACATTGCCTCCGTGACGGGCTCTCCCACATCTCTTTCCCACGCTGTCCTAGAGGACTCCCCATGACCACTCCTCTGCACCTGCGTACAGTTGTACAACTTAGTTACTAGCTTGGCAGGGGACCGCGCGCCACAAAGCACCTCAAGGGCCCGAAACTCCAGGGGAACCCCGGATGGGCCAAAAAAGGATCTCGCAACAAGGCACGAACCCGGAGAGCGTACATTCGCTGCAACACTGTACCAGCACAACCCGAAAGTGCCTCAGAGAGATCCAGCAAGCGGCCGTCCACCAGCCAGTCTCCTAGCACCGTCAGGCCAGCATCACGAAGGAAACCGTGCATTCCACCATCCCGAAACATCTGTGCATCAGCAATTGCCATAACAGGCAACGACAGGGCGAAAGGTGTAGAAACCCCAGCACGCTGCATCAGCGCCCTCCACGCTCTCGCCGTGCAGGACACCGTGTCAATTCCCTTAGAACGTGACGACACCCGACTTCCAAGCACACGTACCAAGCCATCTGGCCACACGGAATCACTCTCAGGCGCCAGATGCAGCATATAACGGATCGGATTCAGCCAGTAGTACGCGAAGTGTGCCTGAGCACAGTGATAGTACAGCTCCAGGTCAGGAGCTGCCAGCCCGCCCAGCTCAAACGGCAAGGTCATTTCCTCCCAGGAGATACGCGGTTGATGTCCCGCCCACGCCAAACGAATGAGCGCAGATCGGGGACGCCTGAAGTAACCCCCAGCAAGCGGGAGGGGAAGATTCATAAACAGATACAAGAATTTAGGGAGAACCACCATCTTCGCAATGGCAATGCGCCCAATTAACGAAAGCAGTAGAGTGCTCCAGATCTCCACCTTTCCTTCCAGCCACGCCAGCGCTGCCCCGTAGTTAGCGAGGCGCAATGCATCCACGTCACAGCACAAGTGTATACCCAAATAGCGCACCGGGCCCTCCGCCCAAACCAGAGGGTACTGAGAGTCGAAACCCCCTACGCTGGGAGTCAGGGGCAGGACCGTCGACTTCGACCAATTAATAGTAACACCAGAAAGGGTCCCAAAGCGCACAATTTAATCTAGCAAAGTATCTAGGTTCTGACCTGGGTTTCGCACGTATAATGCAATATCATCCGCGTACAGAGATATCAGGACAGGATGTTGTCTGAACTGTAAACCTATATTGTTGTATTTCTGTCACAACCCCGCCACCAACGGTTCCATAGCAGCTGCAAAAAGAAGCAGAGACAGCGGGCACACCTGACGTGTACCCCGCTCAACCGGAAATGGAGCCGATACGCCTCCGTTAAGACTCAACTTGGCAGTGGGCAAAGTGTACAACAGTCGAATCCAGCTCACAAAACGCGCGCTAAGTCCCACTCGGCCCAAAAGTGCAAACATATATTCCCAGGCCAGGGAGTCGAAGGCCTTGGCAGCATCAAGAAATACCGCAACTACATTGTCGCCTAGTTCCAATGAGCCAGCCACCACGAAGAAGGTACGCAAATATTGACTCATAGATCTCCCAGGGACAAATCCCGACTGATCTGGAAGCACCAGCCTAGAAAGAAGAGGCTGCAAGCGCGCCGCTATCATCTTCGCTAATATTTTATTAGCAATGTTTATCATGGAGAGTGGGCGGTAAGAATCACACCGGGTCGGATCCTTCCCCGGCTTCAAAACTGTTATTAATAGAGCCTCCCGAAGTGAGGCCAGAAGCGACCCAGCCTCCAGGGACTCCTCATACACCTCCAGCAAACACGGAGCAAGGATATCCACATATTCTTTATAAAACGCAGGGGTCAATCCATCAACACCTGGAGATTTATCACCAGGTAGACCCCGAATCGCCACAGCCACCTCCTCCACTGTAAACGGCGCATCCAGATACACCCTGTGAACCTCCTCAAACCACACCAGCGCAATGTTCTCGAAATACTCCTGCACTTCCGCCGCCCTCAGGCCCACCGGGGCCGCATATAGCTGTGTGAAATATTCTGTAAACACTTGCATTACACCATTCGATCCGGTCACCTTCCCACCCTCAGCGTCAATCACCTCAGTAACATAATTACTGGCCCACGGCCTACGCAGCAACCCGCTAGTGTTCTCCCCGCTCTCACCCTCCCCGTACCTGCGAGCCTGTGCATGTCTCCCCAGGAAACAAACTCCCTAAGGGAGGTCTCCTCGTATAAGGACACCTCACGCCTAATCTCCGCGAGTACCTCGCTTGACCACGTCTCAGCCAAGCGACGCTCCAGCTCTGTGAGCCTCCTTTCAATATCAACCATCTCCCGTCTCAAGGCCTTCACAATGCCATGTTGCTTTGAGAGACACACTCCTCGAATAACAACTTTAAATGTCTCCCAAAGAGTACCGGCAGACCCAACCGATCCGCGGTTCTCAGCAAAGAATAGCCGAATCGCCTCTCGCACCTCCTCCCGAAAGACATCATCCCTGAGCGCTCCACTGGGTAGCCGCCACATAACCATTGACTGCAGCTCACTGGGTATCTCTAACTCCAATTGCACCGGCGAGTGATCAGTCAACGTGCGGGGAAGATGGTCTACCGCTCTAGTCCAGGCCTCCACATCTCTGGTGCCCAACCATCGATCAATACGGGACCAACTACTATGAACATAGTTCAGACACGTACCCTCTCGCACGCCAACATGCCTCTGTCCCCACAAGTCCAGCAGTGCTCCACTCTTCATTACTGCCGCCAGAGACCTCGCCGCAGAAACATGCTGCATTCTGGCCGCACTCTCACGATCCAACTTGACATCCAGGACCACATTAAAATCACCGCCCCAAATCACAGCTCCGGCACCCAACGACTCCACAAGGCGCCAAACCTCCAGGAAAAACTCCGGGTCATCAACATTCGGCCCATACACAGCCACTGGCCGACGAGCTCTGTCCATTAATGTGCACATATCTACCATTTGGATCAATAATAATTTCGCGTGTGCGCCACTGCAATCCTTTGCGGATAATAATTGCTACCCCGCATGCATAGCTGGAATACGTGGAGCAATGAGCCTCCCCAACCCAGCCAGCCTTCAGTCTACCCACCGCAGCCGCCATGAGATGCGTCTCCTGTAACATACAGATATCTATTTCATGATGCTTAACATTTGCAGCTACTAACCGAGCCTTCCGCCTATTGTTGAGGCCGCGCACATTCCATGTCAAACATCTAACAACCGTCGTATCATCACCCCCCATCCCAAACTACAGACATCCAACTCTGCACGCAACCACACCTCTCCACCTGCCTGAAACTAAGTGAAAAAATAACCTGAAACACTTCAGAATTGACCCAGGCCCCCCACCACCCACACAGGCCCCCCAATCGGACCCTTGCAATAATCCACCCTCCCAACCCCAAACCCCACCCCCTATATCTAAAGCATAAAGTAACAGGACTCATCCTAGGGGTAGAAGCCTGCCTAACAGCTCTCAACCCAGAACATTCTAGGGAAGAGGGGCCCCGGAACAAACAGCAAGCTACACATCAGAGGCCCAAACACGGGGCAGACCCACGTACACCCACAGCCCCCAGCAACACAGTATACCATACAAAGCCGGTCAGTCATTGTCACTAAGGGCGGCATCTCCGGCACCCGGCCCCCCAGACCCCGCAGCCCCGACTGTCTTGGCAATCGCCTGGCAAACTTAGTCGCCTGCTTAGGGTCCATAAAATACAGCACCTTGCCCTCATGCCGCACCCTCAGTCGGGCCGGATATAGTAGGGCAAACCCGACTCTGGCTTGACTCAGCAGACGTTTTGTCGGCAGAAAGGCCCGCCTCTGGGCCTGTACACCAGGGGTGTAATAAGGAAAAAAGTTTATTTCAGTATTCTTATATACTAGAGGCCTTCTCTCTCTCGCCAGTCGAAGGACAGTATCCCAATCCCTATAGTTCAATAGGTGCGCAATGATCGGGCGTGGAGGTGTCCCCGGCGGCGGCCGAGGCCCCAAGGTTCGGTGCGCCCTCTCAATCACCAGCATCCGTGACAATTCGCCAGCGAACAACTCCTGCAGCATACTCTCCACAAAGTCTTCCATACGACCCATATCGGTCGCCTCCGGCAGCCCCACAATGCGTATATTATTACGACGGGACCGTGCCTCCAAGTCCTCATTTTTATTCCGGATCACCTCTAGAAGACGCTCCATCTGCGCAATCTGTTCTCTATCACCCCTGCGCGCATCTTCCATTTCTGACGTGTGTGACTCCAGAACCTCAAACCTGGCGTCGTGGTCATCGACCCGGGCTCTAATGCGGTCAAGCCGCTCCGTCACATGGTCCAGCTTAGCATCGATACCAGCCAGGCTGGTCTTAAGCTCCAAGAACATGGACCGCACAGTCATCTCTGGATTCTCTTCTCTGATCTCGACATCTCCAGGCTGGTTTCAGGTCCTGAGCTCGCCCCCCACGACCGCAGCACCAACCTGCTGCCTCCTGCCTCTGTCCCCTGACCACGCTGCTGTTTGCGTGTTCGAGGCCCTCCTCCACCCGCAGGCATCCTCCTGCGCCTCATCCCTGGGGTCTAGTGGGCTCTGACTAGCTTCGCCTGACCCGTGTGCCGCTTCCGCCGTCCCGTAAGTGTTTTTTCAGTTTTCTCGCTTTTTCAGCGCCTCGCCGCCGGCGCTTCTGCCCCCTTTGTGCCCCCCTGATTGCCGTCTCCCCGATCGTAAATTGTGCCATACTATTTTTCTGTTTGTGTGATTTTTCTTATTGTATCTGCTCGTATTTTGCTCGTTTTTCAGTGTTTCTGCCCCTTGTGCGCTCCTCGTTCCCTGCCGCTGCCTCCCTGCGGCCCCGCCCCCCTCGCGCCCCCATTTGCCGCTCCCTCCCGCCTCCCGCCTCCCAGCTGCTCCTCCCTCTCCCCTCCCTTCTTAATGGCTGGCGCTACGCGTCGCGAGTGAGCGACCTCTGACCTGTTTCAGGTCCTGAGCTCGCCCCCCACGACCGCAGCACCAACCTGCTGCCTCCTGCCTCTGTCCCCTGACCACGCTGCTGTTTGCGTGTTCGAGGCCCTCCTCCACCCGCAGGCATCCTCCTGCGCCTCATCCCTGGGGTCTAGTGGGCTCTGACTAGCTTCGCCTGACCCGTGTGCCGCTTCCGCCGTCCCGTAAGTGTTTTTTCAGTTTTCTCGCTTTTTCAGCGCCTCGCCGCCGGCGCTTCTGCCCCCTTTGTGCCCCCCTGATTGCCGTCTCCCCGATCGTAAATTGTGCCATACTGTTTTTCTGTTTGTGTGATTTTTCTTATTGTATCTGCTCGTATTTTGCTCGTTTTTCAGTGTTTCTGCCCCTTGTGCGCTCCTTGTTCCCTGCCGCTGCCTCCCTGCGGCCCCGCCCCCCTCGCGCCCCCATTTGCCGCTCCCTCCCGCCTCCCGCCTCCCAGCTGCTCCTCCCTCCCCCCTCCCTTCTTAATGGCTGGCGCTGCGCGTCCGCGCAGCGGGCGCGCCGGAGGCGCGCCAGAGGCAAGCCCGTCTGCGCCCGTCCGCGCCTGGACCGCGCCCAGCGCCACACTCCCTGGCCCTCGCGCCCCCCGCATCCGCTACTCGATCAACGAACTCCGCGCCTTCAACCCCGGCCCCTCCACTGAATGCTACCGGGCATCCCCGAAGCACACGAAAGGACCTTTTTCCTGCCGTAACTGCAACTTCTCCTGCACCAGAACGACCATTCCAACTACGAAAACATCCAACCCCAACCACCTGAACTGCATCCTCATCAACACCCGCTCCGCACGAAAACACGCCATCGAGCTCTGGGATTTGCTCGACACCACTGCTCCTGACGTGGCTTTCCTGACCGAAACCTGGTGGAACGAATCCTCGTCTCCGGACATCGCCATCGCCATACCGGACGGCTACAAAATCACCAGAAGAGATCGAACCAACGGAATCGGCGGCGGAATAGCCATCGCTCACAAAGCTACCCTCAAAATCCACACCCACTCGGACGACACCCTCAGGACAGCAGAACACCTCCACTTCCAGATCCACACGGACCCCAACACGACCCTCAGAGGAACCCTCATTTACCGCCCACCAGGACCAAGAGCCCCCTTCAACGACACCATCGCCGACCTTGCAAGCACCCACGCCCTCGCTTCCCCGGATTACATCCTCCTGGGAGATCTGAACTACCATCTGGAAAATGCCAACGACGTCAACACCGCGTCACTGACCTCCAACCTCCTCAACCTCGGTCTCCGACAGCTAGTCAACACACCTACCCACATCGCCGGTCACACCCTTGACCCCCTCTTCACCTCTAGCAACCACATTTCCTTCAACCACACCTCCGAACTCCACTGGACTGACCATCACTGTGTCCATTTCACCTATAAGAAAACCACAGAGCAACACCGCATCCAGCTACCTCCCCACCGCCGCTGGGGCAAAGTCACCCAAGAACAACTGACCAGCACCCTCAGCAACAACCCTCCACCCGACGCAATCGACCCGAGCACAGCCGCCATCAACCTCCATCAATGGATCCTCGACTGCGCCAACACCCTTGCCCCTCTCAAGAAACCCACCACCATCCAAGGAAAGAAAAAACCAGCCTGGTTCACAGACGATCTCACCACCTCCAAAAGCAACTGCCAGAAGCTCAAAAAGAAATGGATCCAAGAACGCAAACCCGACAACCTCGCCGCCCTCAAAAACGCCAACCGCGAACACCACCAACGGATCCGCACCGCCAAGCGCGCCCACTTCACCGAACGCATCAACAACAACGCCCACGACTGCAAAGAACTCTTCGGCATCGTGAAGGAACTCTCCAATCCGAAAGCCAACTCCAACGACATCCCGCCCTCCCAGAAACTCTGCGACGATCTCTCCACCTTCTTCCACCAGAAAATCACCACCATCCACGACAGCTTCATCACCGGTCCACCGCCAGACCTCACCCCTGACGTCTCCTCCCGCGACTGCCGCCTCACCGCCTGGACCCACGTGGACGAGGCAGAAACCATAGCAACCATGAACACCATCCACTCAGGCTCCCCCACGGACCCCTGCCCCCACCATATTTTCAACTCAGCCAACGCCACCATCGCCCCCGAGCTCCGCAAGATCATCAACCTATCCCTCACTTCTGCCACCTTCCCGGACAGCTGGAAACACGCAGAAATCCAACCCCTCCTCAAAAAACCCAAGGCTGACCCCAACGACCTCAAAAACATCCGTCCGATCTCTCTCCTCCCTTTTCCAGCGAAAGTCATCGAGAAGATCGTCAATACTCAGCTCACCCACTTCCTCGAAGACAATTCCATCCTGGACCCCTCACAATCCGGATTCAGACGAAACCACAGCACTGAGACTGCCCTCCTCGCCGCCACAGATGACATCAGACATCAAATGGACAACGGCGAAACCTCAGCCCTCATCCTCCTCGACCTATCAGCCGCTTTTGACACCGTCTGCCACCGCACCCTACTGACCCGCCTCCAAGAAGCCGGCATCCAAGATAAAGCCCTCCACTGGATCTCATCCTTCCTCTCCGACAGAACGCAGAGAGTCCGTCTCTCCCCTTTCCGCTCCAAAGCCACCAACCTCATCTGCGGCGTCCCCCAAGGATCCTCCCTCAGTCCCACGTTGTTCAACGTCTACATGGCCCCCCTCGCTCAACTGGCCCGCCAACACCACCTCAGCATCATCTCCTACGCCGACGATACCCAGCTCGTCCTCTCCCTGACCAAAGACCCGCTCACCGCCAAAACAAACCTCCACGAGGGACTAAAATCCATCGCCGATTGGATGAACAACAGCCGCCTGAAACTCAACTCCGACAAGACGGAAGTCCTCATCCTCGGACGCACTCCCTCGGCCTGGAACGACTCATGGTGGCCCTCCGTCCTCGGACTCCCACCCACCCCTGCCAGCCACGCAAGAAACCTCGGCTTCATCCTGGACTCCGCCCTCACCATGTCCAAACAGGTCAGCGCCGTCTCCTCCTCCTGTTTCAACACCCTTCGAATGCTCCGCAGAATCTTCAAGTGGATTCCAACAGAAACCAGAAAGACGGTGACCCAGGCCCTCGTCAGCAGCAGACTTGACTACGGCAACGCACTCTACACAGGCATACCAACCAAAGACATCAAACGCCTCCAACGTATCCAAAATGCCTCCGCCCGACTGATCCTCAACATACCTCGCCGAAGTCACATCTCCCCTCACCTAAAGGAACTCCACTGGCTCCCGGTAGACAAGAGGATAACCTTCAAACTCCTGACCCACGCTCACAAGGCACTTCACAACACCGGACCCTCCTACCTCAACACCAGACTCAACTTCTACACGCCAACACGTCAACTCCGATCCGCCAACCTCGCCCTCGCCATCGTACCCCGAATCCAGCGCAAGACATCCGGCGGCAGATCCTTCTCCTTCCTCGCCGCCAAGACCTGGAACTCTCTCCCCACATCTCTTCGCCAGACCCAGGACCTCCTCACATTCAGAAGGCTCCTCAAGACCTGGCTCTTCGACCGCTAATCTAGCAGCGCCCCCCCCCCCCCCCTCAGCGCCTCGAAACCCTGACGGGTACATAGCGCGCTTTATAAATACCATGATTGATTGATTGATTGAAGCGGCATTCCTCTTTCTTCCTCCCTCAAAGGAGAGTTTTGCTTGCCGCTGGTCTGCCTGGCCCATCGTTCAATACAGCACGTGTGATCTCTGCTTACGCCAAACCTGGGACAAGTATCAAAGACTGCAGGCCCTCGTCTCCAATAGTCACTCCACTAGTAGCCGAACTCACCCTGTAAGGCCAGCAGATAGCCCCCAGGCGACCCGGCCAACCGCACAGCAACTCTCAGGCCAGGCCCGACCACGCCACCAAACACTCCACCGGTACTACCAGCAGCACTGGGATCCGCGTAGCACGAGGGGAGGGGGGAAGACCCAGCCCCCAGTCAAGCCCTGCACCCAAGAGACATGGTACTCCGCAGCACCAAACCGCCAGGAGACCTCCACCAGCGAACTCCGCAGCACCAACTCGGCCCTCCTCTGCTCTGTCTCACCGCCTGCACGTGTCCAAACCAGTCTCCCGAATGGTGCAGTTCAGGGCCACCAGCGCTGAAAGGAGGACACCCAGGAGTCACCTCAGGGGATCGCTGCAGCACCCAGCCGCAGCCGTCCTCAACAGTCTCCTCACCAAAGCTGAGTGCTCCAGGCCGTCATCTCCTCAAACCCGTCTCCTCCCTATAGGGCAAGGCAGCTCTCCACATCAGGCGCTCCCTCCACGCACCTCTAGACCATCCAGGTCCAGTCCCAGCCAGCCGCACACGCCAGCCGGAAATCCACGTGGGCCGCAAGGCCCAGGCAATCCCCCCAGCCGCGGGTCGACAGGGACCCAGGAAGGCCCAGGCAGCAGGAGCCACAATATCCACACGGGGAGGAGGGGGGCCGCGGCCCGATACAGCCGCCGAACCAGCCCCCTGTACTCCCCACGCTCCCAGCGCAGATCTCTTGCCGGGAGCGGCTGCAGCGCTTCTCCTCCCCCGCACGCCGGCAGGCCTGCGCGCGCGGGCAAAAGTTGGTGCCAGGCCCGACCTAACGGACCCAGGCCTTCGCGACCGCCCCAGCCGCTCCCCGGCCCTCGAAAAAGTCACTGGGGCTTCCTAAGGGAGTCGCCCGAGTCCGCTCCCGCCCTAGCCTCCGACAGGATAAATAAAATTAAATAAATAGCCCGGGGCCCGGCAGAGCCTCACGCTGTATCGGCCATCTTGCCCGGCGGCCTGGCCACGCCCCCTACATGCACAAACTTAATTCACAATTACCTTTTATACATTTTCTTGGCTCCCTTGTACTACCCACCTCACTCATTGCATCTACATGTTCTCATTCTTGTCATGTGCCCTATACCTTACCACTGCTTCTTAATGCATTATACTATTTCCAGGACTGTGAGAATTTGGAGGTTTTTCATGGGGAGAGATGACTTGGACCCCTAAGGCAGAAAATTGATAAGAGAAAGGGAATCAAAAGATCACATAGCAGACAAAACTGCATATGGAGAATTGAGTGGCGTTCAAAAGTTCACCAGGGGTTTATGTTGTAGTCTCATATACAACAGGTGTGCCAGGAAGACACATAAGAACCAGGTATATATTAGGCACTTGTGGTTATAAGGATATGTGTAGAGCACACATATGTACCAAGATTGTTGCTAATCATCTAATAGTAGCACTTTGGTGAGTGACATATAGGTGCCTGGCATGTGGTGGGAGAGCCCGTGGATCACTCCATCTAAAATGGATGTACTCATCCGTTATACATTTATGTTGTAAATCTCGATAATCTACTATTCATATAAATTCACAAGGAGTCCTAAACTGAAGGATGAACTGAAGGAGCATTGATAACTACAAACAAAGCCTGAATTAATTTCGAAAAAATCAGTGAACTGATGGGAGAAATCATTATTGATGCTGATGTGTTTCTAGATTGCCTTAGAAGAAAGTCAGTCCAATATGTGCCTCTATCTTGTGTGCAGGTTCTATTTGTGTAACATCCTGCTTAAAGTATCTGTAGTTACCCAGAATGTAGGAAGAAAACCAACTGTGCTCCAGAAAGATGTATCAGAAGTGTGGGGAGTGTGCACCAGCAAGGCCAACGCTAGGGCGCGGCCGGTGCAACCGCACTGGGAACTGACATCAGCTGGGGACGCCATGTTTGTAAGTATATTATGGCTTCCGAAAGCACCAACTGCTGCGTTAGTTGCCTTCAGCAATTTTCAGGAAACAATAAAATGTAAAGATAACTCCAGTTTTTAATGTTCTTCCTGGAAAGAGATCGAAGCTTTGTCTAGTGGAATTTTTGACTCATCCTAAGGTAGCACAGAGGGTTAATATGCCTGCTGCAAAGAATGTGTTCCATGTGAGCCAAAGAAGTGCATATAATGTAAATAGGCCGCGGGTTACTGTTTTTGTTAGAGAACTCTTTTTGTTACTTGCAGTTTAAAAGTTAACATTAATTAACTGACTGTAAGATATAGATTATAATGTTATGATTTTTCCTGAGTCTGTCTTTATCCTAGTGATGCAAAAAGCGTTCATTTGGGTAGAAATCAATTCTTATCATTAAAGAGAATGCCCAACCATGCTGTTACATTTTAAATTCTGAGTTTGTGCTTCTACGAACCAAGCCGTCTTAAACTATACTGCCTACCAGTATGGATAACATGTGACTCCTATACCTTGTAGTCAGTCCTCTGCTTTATGTACAATTTCCTTAACACTGATTTACACATGGATGATGGATTGTATTTGTGCTCTGACAGCTGAGTCTTGTGTGGATGGTACTTTAAAACAAATTAAAGGCATCTGCTAGAGAGTGCTTATGTAGACTTGAGGGTCTCTGTTAAAGGGTGGTGGTGAGGGAATCTATGGCGGAGGTGGTCATTTGGGAGAGCCACAAGCATTGTCGCACCGGTCGCCACCATCGTTAAAGCTGGCGCTGTACATCAGTAGCAGTAATGTTTTTAGGATGCATGGGGTGAGTTAATGTATGTTGAGAACACAAGACTACCAGATGTGAATGTGTAAATCAGTTTGGTGCTGTACTGGGTATGAACAGAACATAACTGCTAAGACTGAGTACACGCAACCTATTAAGGAGGAAGCATGCGCAGACTAAGTACTAACACAGTGCAAACTCACAAGTTCTGTAACTCCCCTAATTTCCATATGTGATCTAGTTTGTAATGTCATTAAATAGGTCATTGCTTATACTACTACTTTGGGGATGGCATTTGAGACATTATCAGTAATGTTATTGATATTTTTGATTGTGAAGTCATCTGTTTTGATCTATGATTTTCGAAGCAACAGATTGGATGAAGTTAAAGTTAATTTGCAACCCAAACGCAGTCGCTTGCTAAATGTGGTATTTTGAATACAACACAAATCATTTTTCGTCACAAAGTGTACTGAAAAAATCTGTTTAATTACTGAAACTCCTTATTTGAGAGTTAAGATATAACAAAATTGTAGGAGGCTGGCCTGGCTTATAGTGGGTACCTTGTGGTACTTACACTCTGTGCCAGGTCCAGTTATCCTTTATTAGTAGAATCGAGGTGTTTCTAGCAGCTTAGGCTGATAGAAGGTAGCTATGGCAAAGCTTAGGCTGAACTAGGAGACATGCAAAGCTCCTACTATACCACTTATATCATATAGCACAATATCATAAGAAAACACAATACACAGTTACTAAAAATAAATGATTTTATTTTTATGACAATATGCCACAAGTATCTCAGTGAGTACCCCCAGTAAGAAGGTAAGTAATATACACAAGTTATATGTACACAAACCCAAAACAGGTAAGTAAGCGTAAGAAAAGTAATGCAAACAGTTTAGAATTACAATAAGATGCAATAGGTGAACATAGGTCTAGGGGCAACACAAACCATATAGTCCAAAAGTGGAATGCGAATCACGAATGGACCCCAGAACTATGGGAGCTTGTAGAGGGTCGCTGGGACTGTAAGAAAAGTCAGGGTGTCCAAGATACCCCACCCCCAGACCCTGAAAAGTAGGAGTAAAGTACACCTACTACCCCAAAAGGACACAATAGTCGTGATAGGGGGATTCTGCAAGAACCACAAACACCAGCAAAGCACTGAAGATGGATTCCTGGACCTGAGGACCTGCAAGGCAAGGGGCCAACTCCAAGAGTCGCGATAGTGTCCAGGGGGGGCAGGAGCCCAGGAAACCCCGGATGAAGGTGCAAGAAAGCTGCCTCTGGATGAAAGAAGCTTAGGATTCTGCAACAACGAAGAGAGCTAGGAACTTCTCCTTTGGATGGAAGATGTCCCACGGTGTGCTAAAAGTTTCAGAAGTGTTCGCACGCAGAAATACCACAAACAAGCCTTGCTAGCTGCAAGGGCCACGGTAGAGATTTTTGGGTGCTGCTGGGGACCAGGAAGGACCAGGATGTCGCCCCTTGGAGGAGGAGACAGAGGGGGTGCTCAGCAACTTAGAGAGCCCCCACAGACGCCAGCAGCACCCGCAGAAGTACCAGAGCAGGCACTTAGAATATTTGTGAACCAGCGCTGGCTCAGAGTCACAAAGGAGGGTCCCACAAGGTCGGAGTCCAATTCAGATGGTTGAGCACTGCAGGATGGAGTGCTGGGGACCCAGGCTAGGCTGTTCACAAATGAATCCTTGGAGGAGTGCACAGAAGCCGGAGCAGCTGCGAATCACGCAGTACACAGGTTTGCAGTCTAGCGTGGGGAGGCAAGGACTTACCTACACCAAACTTGGACTGAAGGACCACTGGACTGTGGGAGCCACTTGGATAGAGTTCCTGTGTTCCCGGGACCACGCTCATCAGGATGAGAGGGGACCCAGAGGACCAGTGATGCAGTCTTTTGGTGCCTGCGTTAGCAGGGGGAAGATTCCGTCGACCCATGGGAGATTTCTTCTTGGCTTCCAGTGCAGGGTGAAGGCAGATGACCCCCAGAGCATGCACCACCAGGAAACAGTTGAGAAAGCCGGCAGTATTAGGCGCTACAATGTTGCTGGTAGTAGTCTTGCTACTTTGTTGTGTTTTTGCAGGCGTCCTGGAGCAGTCAGTGGTCGATCCTTGGCAGAAGTCGAAGAGGGAAGTGCAGAGGAACTCTGGTGAGCTCTTGCATTCGTTATCTGAAGAATTCCCCAGAGGAGAGACTTTAAATAGCCAGAAAAGGAGGTTTGGCTACCAAGAAAGGAGGATTGGCTACCAAGAGAGGTAAGAGCCTATCAGAGGGGTCTCTGACTTCACCTGCTGGCACTGGCCACTCAGAGCAGTCCAGTGTGCCCCCAACACCTCTGTTTCCAAGATGGCAGAGGTCTGGGATACACTGGAGGAGCTCTGGGCACCTCCCCTGGGAGTTACTGGTTAGGGGAGTGATCACTCCCCTTTCCATTTGTCCAGTTTGCACCAGAGCAGGGCTGGGGGATCCCTGAACCGGTGTAGATTGGCTTATGCAGAGATGGGCACCATCTGTGCCCATCAAAGCATTTCTAGAGGCTGGGGGAGGCTATTCCTCCCCAGCCCTTCACACCTATTTCCAAAGGGAGAGGGTGTAACACCCTTACAGAGGAAATCCTTTGTTCTGCCTTCCTTGGCTGGGGCTGCCCAGACCCCAGGAGGGCAGAATTCTGTCTGAGGGGTTGGCAGCAGCAGCAGCTGCAGTGGAAACCCCGGAAAGGTAGTTTGGCAGTACTCGGGTTCCCTGCCAGAGACCCTGGGGATCATGGAATTGTCACCCCAATTCCAGAATGATATTGGGGTGACAATTCCATGATCTTAGACATGTTACATGGCCATGTTCGGAGTTACCATTGTGACGCTATACATAAGTAGTGACCTATGTATAGTGCACGTGTGTAATGGTGTCCCTGCGCACACAAAGTCCGGGGAATTGGCCCTGGACGATGTGGGGGCACCTTGGCTAGTGCCAGGGTGCCCACACACTAAGTAACATGGCACCCAACCTTCACTAAGTGAGGGTTAGACATATAGGTGACTTATAAGTTACTTATGTGTAGGTAAAAAATGGCTGTGAAATAACGTGGACGTTATTTCACTCAGGCTGCAGTGGCAGTCCTGTGTAAGAATTGTCTGAGCTCCCTATGGGTGGCAAAAGAAATGCTGCAGCCCATAGGGATCTCCTGGAACCCCAATACCCTGGGTACCTCAGTACCATACACAAGGGAATCATATGGGTGTACCAGTGTGCCAATGAGAATTGGTAACTTTAGTCACTAGCCTGCAGTGACAAATTTAGAAAGCAGAGAGAGCATAAACACTGAGGTTCTGGTTAGCAGAGCCTCAGTGATACAGTTAGGCACCACACAGGGAACACATATAGGCCACAAACTTATGAGCACTGGGGTCCTGGCTAGCAGGATCCCAGTGACACACATCAAACACACTGACAACATAGGGTTTTCACTATGAGCACTGGGCCCTGGCTAGCAGGATCCCAGTGAGACCGTAAAAACACCCTGACATACACTCACAAACAGGCCAAAAGTGGGGTTAACAAGGCTATAAAGAGGCTACCTTCCTACAAAAATGTAAATACATACTGACATTTTCTTGTATATCTTATATATCCGCACCATGTGAACATTGTCTGGTGCATAAACGGATCTCGACTGCGGGTTCGTTTCGTTGGTCCTTTTAAATGTGCCTGTCTGGACATTCTGATTATCTCTGCTGTTTTATCTCTATTATCAGATTATACTCTGGAGAGCGAGTCAATGCTCTTTACATCAAGGAAACAACTTCTGTATGAATTATTCCTATAAATAAGAAATATTTGTTGTTTCTTAATCATATGGGGAAGGCACTTCATTTTAAAACAAAAATAAAGGAAGAAAGCCAAGGACTTCAATTTTTTTCTAACCTGTGTTCACACATACAAACTTTCAGTTGAAAGTTGCACCCCTATGTTTGCCTCAGACGAATAAAGCCTTATATTGTCGGTCTCAATACATATCATTATCTGTTGCACACTTCTGTTTGTGCTTGTTAACTAATGTGCCTCCTTCTTTGATCTGGTGCCCCCATAACATTGAGAGGACCACTGGGTCGTGTTGCTTGCTGGTAGCAAGCCCATCTGGTAAAAGCTAATATGACAGAAAACACACATTAAAGCCCTTCCCTGCATACATGAATTTAAAGGGGTCACTTACTAGTAACCTTATGATTACAACTGGATTGTAGCATTCATATTATGATAATATTATGATTGTCTTATAATACCTAAATACGCATTTCCATAATTCGGTTGTAATTGCATACATGCAAATCACTTTAAACAGCAGGGTGCAAACTGGAGTGTGTTGGCAACAATTATATGAAGAAATAATTTTACTGAATGTAAAGTGAAACATCTCAGTTGTGAAATGCAAGTGGCACATTATCTAACATGCCACTAATACCTAAAGTATGAACATCACATAAAGAGATATGCAGCGGACAAACCATAATCTCTCCAGTATGTATGAAGGCAATGGCCAACACAAGAATTGTGGGTGTGTTTGTGATTATTCCGAAAGAGCAAGGCATAAAAAAGTAGCATTATTGCCCCTTATCCACTCTATTGTCTTCAATGGAGCGCCAAAGAATCCAGTGTTCTAATATTTAAGGACCTGACCAGTAGAGCTCAGTGTCTAAAGCTTGAAAGGGGTGGTTTAGTGAAATGACAGTTTTTCCCAGCCCTTTATTTAATGGATCTGTGATGTGCAGTCTTGTTTGTGACTCTTTACATGAAGGGCCTGCGCAATGACGTGTACTTATTTTTACTTTAACTAATACCTGATAAAAAGGAATGTTCAATAATAAATTATCCACAGGCTCTCAGAAAATCCAAGCATGGAATATCAAGCTCCTACCTCAATTAAAAGAATTGAAAGCCTCAATGTATTTTTGAAATACAGAAACATTTATACATATATAATAAAAGTGTTGTCTTGTGGTGTGATGTTCAGTTTACAAGTGTATTATTGATTCTCCCTTACGGGCAGTAAGTAGTAAGGCCTTTTCCCATCCTTGAATCATACTGGGAATTATGTGATAAATCATTAGGGTAGGGTTATTCAGAATAACCTTATTTATTGAGTAGATCTTACCAACAGGACCACTGCTATTTACCCAGGTCCTTCGGATTATTTTTGGGTTACCCCATTGTACAATAATAAATCTTTGCATTATTTAAGTGCAACTTCAGAGTGACATTTTTTAAAAAGAAAATTTGTGAAAGGAGCTCATGTTTAATACTTTGTAGACTGCGAATACCGAACAAAGATAAACTAAGACTTAAATTTAAAGTTTTTTCCCCTATTAAATTTGTATTTTAATTAGTAGCATTTTTATAACAAGAACAATGCTACACGAATACATTTTACCATTTGCAAAGTGTCCTATGCCTTTACATAAAACATACTTTGTGTAAATTATTAACACCGTGAGTGAGAAGAGGGTTAGTGCACTTGGTAAGAGAGTGGTATTTGGTGAAGAGTTTGGAACAGTTGCTATAATTTGATATCTTTTTGATTAAGAGAACTGGTTCACTTACCTGGATTGTGATATTGCTTTTGTGAAGACTACTGTCTTCTCTGTTACATGTGTTGTCTATTGTGCTGTATGAGCATCTCCTGCGGATCACTATTGCACCTGAGCATGCTGTTTTACTGTTGACTGAGCATGTTCGCTGACCTTGCCTTCCAGTGAGTGTGCTCTGATTTGTGCTGTTTGATCTTGACATGATGATCATTGACTTCCCGGTAAGCATGCTTTGATGCTGCTTTGTGAGCATGCTCTGGTAATAATTCTCTCACCACTGAGTGTGCTATGTATTGGGCTGTCAGATCTTGTCCTGCTAATGTCTGCCTAATATTTGGGTTTTTCTCCTGCTTACTGCTAGATGTGCTGTCATGCCGCTATTCGAGTATGGTCTGCCTATCACTGTCTGCCTTTTGAGCACATGCTGTAATGTTACTGCTAGCACTATCCTGCTTTTCAGTTGCCAACCTCAGAGGACTGCTTTATAAACATGGACTACAGATTAGTATCCCATCCTGTGAGAATGTGCAAGTGTAAAACAATAATTTATTTGGCCAATATATGTACCGTAAACCACCAACCAAAAATACCCAAGCTATGAAAGAATGAGTAGACAGTAGCACAGTTCACTCCATATATTACTTTCAGAAAACTTGCACCCGCATTCCTCAGCTTAAGTAAACAAACTCAGTTTACACAAACACGTTTTACCGCGCCCCTTTATGACTAATTTATTCACTTTGGGACTCGTTGTAGGCCAATGAATCTTTTGACCCTGATTGAAGACACCTTAGGACGAGATAGCTAATCAACAGGTCAATCAAGATGTCAATAATGTCATCAATATTTATTATAACAAGACAATTCACTTTAGCCAAAGACATTTAATAAGACTCAGGACATGACCGTGACCTTTCAGTCATGAATAACCACACCAGTTTAGCAAGATTTAGTGATATTTATTCCCTATTGATTACAATTCTACTAATAAGTTTATTAATCTCAAAACCAGGAAGCACAATAGCATAGTCACAATATGGCAACTCTGATAAGATTTCATCAAAGCAAGAATCACGAACATTAGAATATAACACGGCGTCAACATAAGTTATCCTTAGCAGAGTATCAATAGCACATTATTCAACAAAGCATAGATTCAGTCATTTGTCTATTTGCATCAGTTTAGTGAACCCCTTTCCTAACCTCGAATTAGCATTGGCATGTTGGGCTTCATGCAAAACAATTTAGTAACACCAATTTGGAAAACATCTAGCTATGGTCTCTGTCAAAAGAAGCAGTTGGTACCTAGAAAGAAAAAGCAAACAGACAATCACAATTTCATTGTCATATAGCTACCCTCCGTTTGGGTCAGCACTTAGGTTCGGTCTTCGTCCTCAGGACATCAGTTGATTCGCCATCAGTCAGGAACTCAGCAAGTCAGGTAAAAGGGGGCACTTCCCTCATAAGGAGGTAAAGTATAAAAGGGCAATCTAAGGGCAGGGATGGTTTAAGTAAAATCAGCAAGTCACTAGGCAAAGTGACAAAATGTCTGGATCATAGCAAGTCGCATCAGCATCTCCCTAACTAACTCATTTCGCGTGTCAAGGGGTTTTATCCCTTTTTCAATGTCCATTCCCCTAAAATCTAATTGGCTAAGGGGTTGCACCCCACTATCTTTATCCAATTACCTTCAAATTAGCTCATCGAATTTGTCACCCCATAACAGTTCTCATGTAGTTTATTGGTCCTTACGATTGACATATTTAGCTGTAGAATGTCCGGTATGATTTAATCTTCTTGTGATCCTTTGCACATCTTCAGTCAGTGGCTCCATTGTCCGTACCAGTTTAGGCGACCTTGTACCTACTACTGGTCTACAGTGTTGCATTCAGCTAAAATGTTTCTACAAGCAAGATGAATTTCATGAGAACGGATCTACTACAGTTACATTCAGCTTCTAGTTTGGAGAAAAACAAGAGTTCATGCCCTCCAGCAAGTCAGCACACTGCACGTTAGAAAAACACTTTTAATATGAGATTCAGGCAGCTAGGCCTCAACTCATGCTAACTAAAGCCTAATGATTTATTAGCAAAGCTTTAGCATATAGGTTTTCAATATTAACGCAAAATCACATTTTAATAACACATTTCATGATTATTAGTCAGTTTCATTAGTCCCCGTGTATATTGACTGCCACTCCCCGTGGGCACATTTCAAGCACACGTTTCAGCAAAACATATTAATACATTTTCTATGTGGCATTATTATAGATTAGTTCTTAAACATTTCATGTTAATATTGATTACATAACCTACGCTCTCTCACACACGTTTTGACTACTGCATCTTGTTCTCAGTCTTGCTAGAGAACATCTTGCTCTCGGCGCTTCCTTCAGCCAGACGTAGAAAGAGCAAGAATGGAGCCCATGTTTAGAACTGCTGATTTGAATATCCATCTAACCTCCAGCCATTTTGAAGAGTTGAATATGTGTTTCTGGTAATGTGCCAATGTTTACTAGATTGTGAGAATGCCTTTGGCATATATATATATATATATATATATATATATATATATATATATATATATATATATATATATATATATATATATATATATATATATATATATATATATATATATATATATATATATATATATATATATATATATATATATATACAGTTCATTACCATTTGCTGAACTGTTGCTACTGGGCAAGATGGCCTTTATAAGATGCTGCGATGGTGTGTCAGGCAATTGTTGACTGCCTACCTAAGCCTTCATCAGCCACAGCCAATTGTCAAGCCTGTGTGCTCAATGTGTGATGGTTTTTTGAGTCGTGCATATTGGGAGCTCATATCTAACTAAAGTTATTGTTCTTGGACTACTTGTTGTAAAACTGTCAGGTGAACATGGCGGGTTCCATGGTGGGCAGAATCAAGCATGGTCTGGATAACAGACCTTTAGCTCCAAGATTTTAAAAATTCAGCTTCCATGGGCATCCACCAGAGTCATCTGTTTTGTGCCTTTTATTGTCACAGGTGGTCCGGGAAGCGGCAAAGGCACCCAGAGTCTAAAAATAGCAGAGCGTTATGGGTTTGAGTACATATCCGTGGGGGAACTTCTAAGAAAGAAGATCCACAACACAAGCAGCAACAGAAAATGGAGTTTAATTGCAAAAATAATTACGACTGGCGAACTGGCTCCCCAGGTATGACATGGCTACAGTTGCTCTGTACTAAATCTTAGATTCTGTCAGAATACCCAGATGCGCTGTGGCGATTAATTCACTAAACTCTCTTTTACTTATCATGTGTGTTTCTGAAAGGAAACGACAATTACTGAGATGAAGCAGAGATTAATGCAGATCCCGGACGCAGAAGGCATCGTGATTGATGGGTTTCCCAGAGATGTCGCCCAGGCGCTGTCCTTTGAGGATCAAGTAAGCGCTTTTCAGTTTTAAGACCACCTTATAGTGCCCTATACACTCTGTTAAATCCTGCAACAGAGATTATCAGAGAAACTGCATATTACCATAAAGTGAGCAACGCACTTGACATTTTGAAAAATATGCAATTAAACAATTACCTGGCGGCCATATTGCTCTCTTATGTTCTGGAATGCTGTGCTCCATTTTTGTATTGTTGCAAAGACAAAATTACGGAATAATAACCATTTACTTTTGAATTCACATCAATCAAATGGCTATTTCACGGTTTACCCCAGGTGGTAGTAGAAAAACCTCCTTATGTCACAACAGTTTAGAGATCAAGGTTAATGAAAATGGATGTTTAACCATAATGTTATGAATTCGTAGTAAAAGCTAGAGTGTGCCACGCTGGGAGTACGCTTCATTTGCAACACGGGGAAATGCTTCACATGCACTTGGAATAAGCCTGGGTGGAATTTGTTTTAACGCTGATGAAATTTGTGTGGTTTCAAACTTTTGCGTTACTTTTTTTAAATGAAACTTTATTGGGTTTTGTTGGTATCTGTAGAGCAATGCAGTGCCAAGACCTAAGCAATAGAGCAATCGAAATGGAGTTTCATAGGGCTGGTAGAGGCATTATGACAAACACTAAGCAATTACCATAAATTTGTAAACCAAAACAGTAATTGAGGGAGATTTAAACAGTGGAAAGTGAAGAGAGGGAAAGGCGAGGCAAGAGGGGATAAAGTGGTTTGGTATACACTGGGGGGGGGGAGGTTATAAGGACATGGAAGAGCACAACAATCTGGTGCCTGCGGAGTGGATTGTCATTGTCTACTGGCTTGCTATAAGGGATTTAACCAAATTTTACACAGTTTGACCTAATATTTCGCATGCAGGAGACTATGGACTAAGGTCTCCTGCTGGTAACTTGAGAGACATTTTTAAGAGAAGTGCTAATAGCGTAAAAAAAGTTACACAAGTTTTCAGAAAATCACATTTTGCACTAATAACATCATTATACCTACTCTTAATGGAATTTCAAAAAAGTTGTGAAAAGATGCAATTTCACACACCTCTAATTTTGAAAAACGAAACACGGTTTACATTCTCATATTAAGCATTCATTTTGCCTTAATTATGTGGTATTATAATTTAACATAATTTTAAACCAAAACAAATTTTATATTTTTGTTAATGGAGTCTATATGACAAATTTAATGTTTGTCATTATAAAAAAAAATACCCTACTCTGACCAATGCTGACCAGTTCCAAAATGTGTGTGCTTTAAGAGGGATTTTCATTCGAAAGCTTAGGGCACCAAACTCGACATTCCTTCTTGCTCCCAATTGAAAGTTTTCACTAAATAAATGTAATAGGGTAAGCCAGCTTTGCAGTAGTGAAAAATGAACGTAAGAGTTTTTCACTGCCAGGACATGTAAAACTTAAAAGTGCATGTCAAACATTTTTTTAACTTTACCACATCCTGTTCTCTGGACTGTTCAGATGTTACCCCAGGGGTGCCTTATATGTATTAAAAAGGAAGGTGGATGCTTGTCAAAACGTTTATTGTTTAAAACTGCACACACAGGCTGCAGTGGCAGGCCTGGGACATGTTTAAAAGGCACTTAAGTGGGTGGCTCAATAAATGCAGCAGCCCCACTAATATCATTTAATTTACAGGCCCTGGGTACATGTACCATCACTTTACTTGGGATTTACAAGTAAATTAAATATGCAAATTTGGTGTAAGCCAGTTTTACCATGTTTAAAGGAGAGAGTACAAGTACGTTAGCACTGGTTAGTGGTGGTAAAGTGCACATAGTTCTAAGGCAACACAAATGA
This sequence comes from Pleurodeles waltl, assembly GCF_031143425.1. Taxonomy (NCBI): domain Eukaryota; kingdom Metazoa; phylum Chordata; class Amphibia; order Caudata; family Salamandridae; genus Pleurodeles; species Pleurodeles waltl. Next base: position 671,949,471 of record NC_090443.1, on the reverse strand, counting down.
GATCAGAACAAGTAGGAGGGTTGAAGGTGTTAACACGTCAGACCTTAATAAGTAAACTTATAAGGGGACACAAATAGGTCGATGAACCTTTTGACTCGCATTTAAGATGTTCTCACCATAGATCCGGTACATGCAGATCAACAATTCAATAACTAATCAATTACATCAATAATCAGCAGGAGTCAGTAATTGTCACACACCATGACCTTTCAGTCATGAATAACAACACATTTTAGTAAAAGTTAGAATAGTTATGTCTCTATATTAGCAATGCTAATGTCAAGTAAGATAATCTCAAAATCAAATGATAAACATACAGAAATATCACTGGCTGTCCAAATCTGCGGAAGAAACACAGTCTAATCAAAGCTTGAATAATTACGCATTCTAAGGTTACCGTGCAAAGTAATAACAAGAACAATTGCGCAAACGATATCACATACATTTAGATTCAGTAAAGGAAAGACATTGACTGGTACTCCCTATAGCGAACTTTCTTTAGTGAGGACCCTTATCTAACATCAGATTAGCATTAGCATGTTGGGCTTCATGCAGAACAAATAGTCAACACAGATTTGGAAAACATCTAACTATAGCTCTATCAAAATAGTGCGGTTGGTACCTAGAAAGAAAAATCAAATAGACATAACAAACACATGCTTAACAATATACATCTCCTCAATTGGGTCAGGAGGGTAAGATAGTCTTCGTCATCAGGGCCTCAGTTTGGTCAGCAAGGCATCAGGATTCAGCATCAAAGTTCAGAAAATGCAAACTCTTTAAGCATTAAAGTTAAGCACGTCTCTGGACGCTCAGTAAAGTAATGGCCTTTCGGTGAGAAAGAAAATGGGCAGATGCGCTGTCTTCCACCAGTGCAGTTTGGCTAAGTTAGATTTCCTAATACTACTTCCCAAGTCCCTATTGGTCAAGGGATCGTATGTTCACACTTTGTCCAATAAAACTAAAACCCTAAATCTACAGTTTCTACTAGTTTCTTCACGGTTCACATGTTGCTGATTGGTTTCTCTTGTAATGTCCTCATCATCCGGCTCGTCAGGTAACAATATTGTTGCAGCTTATACTCCAGTCAGTGTTGTCTTTGTTTTCGCCTGAGAATGTTAGTCTTACACACATTACACTTACAATGGTACATTTAGCGAGAACAGCATCTTCTAGCAAAGTGGTTCTCATGAGAAAGACTTTTAGCTACAAGCACATTTGGTCAGCACAGTGGAAAATCACAATTTCATTCTCAAAGCAAATATTTTATTGATTGGTTTAGAAATACAGCTTGACATGAGGCCGTGCAATTAGGCCAAGACATCCGCTAAGTTAGGCTTTCAATTAATAAAGCTAATACATAATGCATAACCCTTAATATGACGTATTACTACATTAATCAAACATAAGCTCCATGTTTCATATTAATAAGCAATTAATAAGTAGACTTCGTGAACATTAGCAGCCACTCACATGGACACATTTTCAAATGCGTGCTTTATTTTTCTCTAGATTAATAAATTTTCTACGCAAATCCATTACTCAGAATACATGAATATTCATTCATATTTTTATTAAAACACCTGCTCTAGCAAAGGCAAAACGTTTGGGGAAGACCACCCTAAGCCTGACAGGTCTAGCACGGGGCATACAGGTAATAGAGGAGCAATTTAATAACATGACCTCTCCTCCTGTCCCAAATAACAAACAAATCACCAACCTCTTACCACTCACTCACCACAATCTGTGCCTTCCTTTCCCTATCCTCCAGAAGCTGTGCTTGAAGCTCTCCAACACATCTCTGACAGGCTGTCAGAGAGCCCAGCCAGGGCATCCTAGAAGTCCTTTATGAAGTAGCAACAATGAGTTACACGTTCTCTTATGCACTGTTATGCTATAGCAGTAAATTTCATGATTTAGAATTCAGTGATTCACATTTATGGCTATCAATGAGCGCCATGCATAACAAATGGTTATAGGGGTTCTTAGGCTAAAGTTTGTTTCTGTTCTAGGCATGTCTCGCTGGGTGGAGTGATGTAACTCTATAAAATTATGTGTTAGATTTTATTTTACAGAGCTTCTGAAATGAAAACATTTTTGCAAGGTATTGCAATAGTTAATGGCTTGGTGTGTATTTTAGTTTTTTTTTTTAATGAGATTGAAGACTTTTTAGGATTTGAAACTGTGGTATTGGCATGAGTTTTCAGCATTTGTAATGTTTTGGTCTAACAGTTTTTGCACAGATTATTTCTTGTCTGTATCTTCCTCTTAAGCTGTCTGTTCTGTCTTGGTGCTTTTGTGTAATTTTGTTAGTTTTCCTTTCTTTTCATGTCAATCATAAGATCATAAGTTGTGTTTTCAGTTCTGGGATATACTTCTCATTTTCATGGGTTGCTTTATGCACTGGATGTCTTTGCCGAAGCACCTTACTAGTGATTTCAAAAATTGTATCAGACTTTGAGGATTTTAAACTTAAATAACGATGCATATTGTGTTACTTTAAATGAGAGCTACACTGGTGATATTTTGTGGTGGGTTAAAGAATAGTCCACATTGGGGTGGGGCAGTTATTTTGATAACTGATTATTGAATTCTTATCTCAACTTTAGTTTATTTTTAATAGATGTTGCTGAGTTGTATCCCTGGTATCCATTATATAGTTACATCTTAATAACGGTTACATTCCAAAGTAACTACAGCACAGACGTACAGGCGGGTCTTTGAAAACACAGATATGTCTTAGAACATGTGTGGTATAATTTGAATATCCTTAATTCACACTTGCACCCCTATGAAATGTTTCAGAGTAAGTGTATTTAAAAATATTATTATGATGGGAAAGATTGGATAGAGATTGAACTTTCACTCATTATTTTCAGTAAGTCCAAAAAGACAACCATAAAAAGTATTTTCATTCATCACCATGAAAGGCTTCTCTTTAACTAGGGAATGCGCACTGTGTGCACAGGCAACATATACCAGTAGGATACAGAAATTAGGATATTCAAGCAAGATCCCCGAGCAGAAATGAGAAAGAGGAAAAGGGACCTGATCTAATGGTTTTATTTCATAATTAGATTAATTATCAACTTTTGTTCTAACATCCCCATAGTTGTACTAACAGCAAGGATTTGAGATATCTATAATGTGTCATGTGAAAACGATAGTACAGTACAAATCATCAACACTAATGGCAGGGGAATCACTTTAAGGCCATCCTAGACCTATGTATTCAAGAACATAACAATCCACCAAGTAACAGTAGCATCAGTGCTTAATTTGTGCTTGTTGTTTCGAGTGCTGAGTACCGGCACTTATTTGTGAGGGCCGGGGCTTATTCTTCAGCCTCAAGCAATTGCTGCGAGCAAAAGACACATATGAGAAAGACGGAAGAAGGAAAAACTAAAAAGCGTCATAAAGGGAGAAAGTAGAAAGTTGCAGGATGAGCTGAAGGGGCAGGGGTGGCCGTAAATGGATTGAAGAGGCCTGAGATGGCTTCAGGATTACGCTGCCTCAGTATTCAGTGCTGGCAGATTTAATTAAAGCAGTCTCGTGTTTAAGAAAAGGGCTTTGAACACCAGCACCTCTTTATTTACAAATTAAGCACTGAGTAGCATGTTAGGAAGTATCATTGTTTAGTACACATAGGTCTTGGAATTAACAAATAAAAGTGATCTTCTATTTGATAGAATTCAGATCTGAAATTGATACCGCTGCTTTATGCCATGCTGTCTAATAAGTGAATTTGAGATAAAGCTTGCAAACCATAAAAATTGTGTTGGAACCATTGCTACTTTTTTAGGGCAATCTCTAAGCCAATGGTAATATTTTAAAAGGATTTCGGAGCAATGTGACGTTCTCATGTCCCAGGAGGTTTGGTTTGTGTCGGCCCCAGGTCACAAGCCACACTGCTTTCTTTTAGCATGGTCCCTGGCCCACTTCACACATAGGGATTTCGTACAGATATGTCTGTACCCTGTAAAGATCATACAGTTCAGAGCTGCAGCAAGAATAATAAACTCACCCTGATTATTGGCCAGATTTTCTGCATTTCATTTATAAAATTGGCATGGATTCTTTATCACCTCTCAACTGGCACCTAATAACTATATCTGCTTTATTTGCTGATTGTAACCACTTGATGATTCTAAAGACATTTTTTGATGTCTGTATTTCCACTTTCATGTGAATTGGGGAAAGCATGTTCTGCCTAAAATGTTAACACGTAAGAAAGACTATTTAACTCCGTCAATATTCTGCAGTTCAGAAGATATTTCTACAAAGAGTACAATGAAACTGTATTGTACTAAAGTGTTAATGAGCCGGTGGTATTTTCATTCACTATGAAATTGAACATTGTAAGGATTAGGAATAGCGCTGAATTTTGAATTTGGCTTATTTTTGTGTGTAAGGTTACTGTTTGGCTAAAGTTATGGGTCAGGGATAGAGGTACGGTTTTCAATAATTTTACACATTCCAATATTCAAAATTGTGTTTTCTTCATTATTCTCAATGTATTCTAAATGCATGTATCATTGTTAGGGGTTTATCATAATAATAGTTTAACCAATGTACTTCCTTATGTTGCCTTCTTGTTTCCTTATCTTGTTGATCCTTGATCTGGTCATCTCACAGGGAAAGTGCTTTTATTGGAGGATATCAATACAGTTGATCATCGCTAGGGCACCACATTTTACAGACCTTTAATTGTCAACACTGAATGTTCTAGATCAGTGGGTCCCAGCCTGTGGTCAGCGGCCCCCTGGGAGTCTGTGACACTTTCCCAGGGGGTCCGTAGACCTGGGCAGGCAGGAAGGCACTTCCCCAGCTGGGGCCTCTTGACAGAAACACATGCATGTGTGTTTTTATATTTATTACTTCCTTTGTGCAGCGGTTTTAAAAGCACTGCAAAGTTTCTTGTGCATCCAACAGCTTTCTGACATAATGAAAAGCATCAGGATAGCTCTGGTGATTAATGTACCTTCTGGAGAGGGATGGGAGTTTTTTCTAACGGCAGTTTTGATTTATCTACGGTAGTGCAGATGGTTAAAATGCATACTGCAAAGAACATGTGTCATGCAAAGAACAGTATTTTATGTATATAGCACATTGGGTTACTGCTTTTGCCACATAGATTATTTTGTTAATGTGTAGTTCATAAATTGCAATCGTAATCTAGCATAGTGATTTATGAACTGCCGTCAGAGAGCTGCATGCAAACTGCATGACAAATTAGAAAATTACTTTTTTTCCTAGTTTTTCATTTTCCTTATGCTGCTAAAAAAGGTTTGCTTACATTGAAATGCATTCTTATTATTAAAGTGAACACTAACCATTGTGTTATGTTCTAAACTTGATTTTGTGTTTCTCTAGACCAAACACTCTTAGAAAATGCCTGCCAGTGTGGATGGCATGTGAATCCTACACCTTGTGGTCCCCTGTAAAGTGCTCCGATACCATACACTGTTATGAGAGTTGCAATAAAACAAATGGATTGCATGTGACAGAGAGGCTATGGAGAGATGAGAGGACATAATGGTTTTACTTCCTTTCCCTACCACATATTTATGTGAAAAAGCTTTCTCTCATCTTATGTACTTAAGAAATAAAAACAGAAATTGCTTGGGCGTGCAGAATCTGACCTGAGGATTCAGCTTTGGTAAACAAAATAAAACATTGAAAAAGTTAGTTGCTGAGATGCAACACCAACCTTCCCATTTCATTTTTTTCAATCTTTGGACTTTTTTTCAATATAAAGTGATTATATCTTTAGTAATTCGAGCATTTGTTTGGTGTGTACTTGTTTGTGTATTTTTCGCGAATTACAGTTTCAATGTTTGAGAGTTAAATTGTACAAATTGCTCGGGGGTCCCCAGCTTCCAGCAGTTATTCAGTGGGGGTCCTTAGGAGTCAAAAGGTTGGGAACCACTGCTCCAGAACTACAAATCATAATGTGCCCCAGAAATTTCCAATTACAGGATCACTGCAACCATAGCTGAAGGCAAAGGCACATTGTCATTTTAGAGATTTCCTACGAATTTGACTCATTTTTTTGAAACAATGCAAAACTCTTGTTTATGGCAAACGTTTAGTCCCTGGTTAGGGTCAAACTGACTTAATTTTATTTTACAACATTCTACCCAGACAACTTACTGGAAAGTTGCTAGTACTGAATCAAGGGCAAAAAAGTATTTTCTGCGAAACTGGTCAAATTGCAGGCTATCTTCAGGACAAATAATGTTGGAGGCTTACAATAGTGCCAACGACCAAATGTTGCTGGGTCTTTGTCACCCTTTCACATTTCTCAGTATATATAAAATACCAATGGATTGTGACTAGACAAATGCACATAATTTGTATGCAACAGCATAGGTTCATGAAATAACATCTATAAATATGGTAGCACATGGATTACGAAGAAAACAAGAACATCTATGTGTCTTTCTACGAAGTGTTTGTAATCACTATTAGGAAACTTTGGCCCTCATTACGAGTGTGGCGGTCTTAAGACCACCACATTAGTGGTGGGGGTCGGACCGCCACCATAGTGGCGTCCAACCGCCACATTACGACTGTGGCAGAGCCACCACGGCAGTGGCGGTTTCTCTTAAAGGACATGGGGGCTACGCCCCCTATATTTCTTGCCTCTTTCAGTTTTTTAAAATCATTCATAAATGCTGTCTGCATTAAGCATAGCTTCTGACCCTCTCTCTGTGCGAGGGTCAAGCAGTCGCAGCACCGACAGGCACATGCACTTAATGCGCATGTGCAATGTTGCAGGTTTTTCAGGGCTTGCTTGATTTAAGCCCTTGATTCTGTGACCTGAAGGAGCGTAGGGCCCCTCCTCCCCACTGACGAACACTACCCTCTCTGACTGATTGTACTTGGGCGCTTCAGGCTGCAGCGTGTGCTTCCCAAAACAGTGTGTCAATCAGCGAGGGTTCCACCTTTTCTAACTCGTTCCAGCATGGGAGGATCAGCAAACCTGACTGATCCCACCCCACTCTGTGACGAGTTGGGAATGGGATTACAGAACTGGAGGAGGTGCACGTGACAGGCGTCATCAGAGACACCTGGTCACATGCAGTAAAGACACACAGTGCGCACGTTTCAGTTTTATAGAAACATGCACGCTGTGGATGCTGTCATATTGAGTTATTTCAAAAAGTACTGTCTGTGAGATTGCCTCACTAATGTCAGCACAGAGCAGTCACTCTGATGCTAAGGCGCGTGTGGCTCTCTATTACGTTACATCTCCTTTCCCAGACCATCCCCATGAAGTGTCGCTGTTCACACCTCACCAGACATCGCGCAGGACTGTCAAGAGAGGTGCTAAAGATAAGGTGAATACTTTAGGCCCTTAGGCAGGGTGGTTGGGCAATGTCCTATTACTCTTGTTCAGGGCCAGTGCACCTTCTGTGTGTCTTTTTCTAGGTAAGGATATGGTTATCATTTTTTTTGTTTTAATTCCTTCTCTTCACAACCTCTCTTCTGCCTTGCCACTCCAAGGGATCCAATTAGAAGTGGGCAAGCCTAAAAATCAACAGGGAAAGCGAAGGTACTTCTTTGGCGCTTACAGTGAGCGCACAAGCTGAGCTTTGGCAATATTTGGCATACATTTCATGCAATAAACATGCCAACTAACAATGAACTCTAGTCTAACTTAATGCGCTGCTCGGTGGTCAATGTTTTAATGAGGCTGATAAGATTCATTCAAAACTCAAAACGTGTATTTCTTAAAAACTGAAAGGTTTTCACCCTAGTATATCAGATTATAACTGAGAAATGTCATTTAAAAGTGAGAGATTTTAGATGTGAAGGGAGAAATATTCCACCCTGGCCCAGGTGATCAAGCTGTTAGCGAACTACGAGTGCACATCGTGAACACAAGTATTTCAAAGTGCTCCACTATGTGATATTGAACACGGGCTCGGTGAAAGAATGTGTTTGCTTAGGATCACACACTTTGATCTGGCAGGGTAACAAGGATTGATCCCAGATTTTCCAGTTTCATTCTGTGCAGTACACCCACTAGAGTGCATCTCTCTCTGACATTTAAGATTAATTATTTTCCTCAACTTTTAAAGGATGTGATTGGAGCGTGGGGTGACACGCAGACTTTTTATTGTTGGCAATGTTAAATAGCAACACAGATCTTCTTTAAAGCCATAAGAGTTCTTCGTAACAGATGCAGGCTATGTTGCATGATGTATTTCTGGCACACAGATGTGGCATGATTCACATAATGCTTTAATGCTAAAGTGAGGCCAGGATTTGAACCTGGGTTCCCATGTTATATGGTAAACCACTGTAGCCATTAGGTTCAATCACCTCCCGTGAGAGCTCATCTGAGTTTAGGTTAGAAGTTTTAAAATTACTTCTAACTGAGCCAAAGCCAGCCCCCTGGCTCACACCTGGCTCCAGCTTTCAGTTGCTCACCCTTCTCCAACTCCAATCGCTTCCTTTCTGATGATCTCATACCTTCTTATGGAGCCTGCTGCTATGTGCCTCAATGAATAAATTAATTTCCATTGTCCTGAACAATTAGACTAGGACTGTCATCTGGAGGATGATGTGTTGTGAGTTTGTTACCAATGAGAGAGATGGATCAGGGGTGTTGAGCCCAGTGTTTATTTTCTCTGGAAAGAATACATTCTGTTTCATACCACACTTTACACTTCATGTGATATGGTGTAAATATGTCCCTGTATACTCCAAGTATTTAATTTCATCAGATTTGTTTGTCTGGCTTTGACTTGCATCCAGCACACAAGTCTTTTATGCTGCATACAATGTCTGTTGCTATCATAAAGGGGTTCAGACTAGTTGCTCTTCCAGTACTTGCACACTGTATTGGAGCTACAGAATGGCAGTCCTTTTTCCCTCAGTGGTATGGTTGAGGCGAGCGTGTCGACAAGTGTTAATGTGAAAGACATGCAGTCCCAGTTCAACTGCTCACCCTCCCGGGGAAGATTTATTTATAGAAGCAACATGCTTAATGCACAGTTTTGTGGTAAGTGTTTTGATGAAACTGTTGTAATTGTGCGAACATTTCCATCAACCATATAATCCAGGGTCACACTTATTTTCAAAATAATAAATAAAGAAAAGTTTTTGAAAAAACAGCTTAGGACATTCCAGAGAACACTCACTCAGATTTGAAACAAATTAGAGCCTGAACACAAGGGCTGAATATAAAATTAAGTGTTGCTTAGTGTGCTGCATCCACCTGCCTGTCACATGTTTATATACTAGTGAGGCTACCTTATGCCTCGATTAGGAGTGCCTGGAGGAGGGACTAATTAACACATTTGAAAACTGATACGCCTGGGTAGAGAATTTGAAGTATGTGATAAATTTTCCTAGGATTGGGTGCAGCTTGCATGGCTGGTCTTACGCCCCACCACCTTTAAAATTCACCAGCCACCACGGCACCACAGTATGACTGCCGGCACAACCAGTTTGCTGCCAGTCGACAGCATAGCGGTCTCAACGGTCGTAATCTGCCAGGGCAGCGCTGCAAGCAGTGCTGCCCTCCGGATTAGGCGTCCCCTTTCCGACAGCCTTTGTATGGCAGTCAGACCGCCATGCAAAGGCTGGCAGAAAGGGGACATAAGGGCCCCTGCACTGGCCATGCACTTGGCCTGGGAAGTGCAGGGGCCCCCGTGAACAGCCCCATTGCGCTTTTCACTGCCTGAATTACAGGCAGTGATAAGTGCGACCTGTGCTGTCGCACCCGACGCACTGCAACATTGCAGCCAGCAAGATTACGAGGCGGCGTCAATGTTGTGTTGAGTTTCCTGCTGGGGCGGCTGGCGGAAATTCTGCTTTTGCCCGCCGCCCCAGCGGGAAACTCGTAATAAGGCATGCAGAGGGGCGGCACATAGGCAGTCATCCCGACACAGGACTTTAGTGGACGGCCTCCTTCGCCCACCAAAGTTGTAACGAGCCCCTTAATAGGTTAAGTACAGATGATGCCAGGGAACTAAGGGTACTGGCTTTCTGTTGGGGAAAAGTTTTGCAGTTATGTATAGTGTATCACCTTTGTGAAGGAGGACTGTAAGGGAAGACTATATTTTACTTTTTGTTTCTTCTCCCACTAATAGTTGAGTTGAATTGTGTGTCAATTACTTAAGCAATGGTAGCCCTCTCATTATACTATATTCTTCACTCACACTGAGCAGTAGAAGACAAAAAAGGACTTTGATAAGAGACCTGACTCGTTAAACATGTAGCATTATCATATAAATATCTTTCCTTTAATTATATCAACAAATAAAAAGCACAGGTTTGTGGACATGCTTCCCTCAATTTGAGCAGCAGTTAGTCAATTACCTTAGGATTTATAACATTTTGAGAAACACGATAAATTTTACTGGATGTACTTAGAGGAACACAGAGGCAGTAAGCCCTGGCTACAGATTCAGTAGATTAATTGCGTGCATTGGAAGGTGCTTCAAGACATGTTTGTGGTAAGGGGATAGGGACTAGTGTTGGAGGTGAGAAGCAAGTCAGAAAAGAGGAAAAGTCTGATTAGGTAACAAAAATCTTCTGTAATGTCAATGTTTGTTTGCAAATAAAGCTTAGCGAACTCTTTCATTAAAATATTGGAGAATTTTTTATATCTGTTTGAAATTTTGATAATAAATGGTTTAAAGTATCTATACAGATATGATAGCTGTATAACTCAGTAATAGAAATCTAGAATGCATTTTATTAGTGGGATGCATCTACTGGATAATACTGTTGGGAGAAGAGGAAATATGCACATTGTGTGCTTCAGTCTGTAGCAGAAGGTACCCATCAAATTGAACATGACCCGGATTATCAATTTCAGGCTGCCATAAGCCAAAAAAAAAGTGGAAAGTAATGAACTAGTGAAATCTTAAGTTAAACACATAACCAGATGGGCCCTCCTAGAATATATGGTGAGGCAGAAAGACCTTGTAATGATTTTGCACAAAAGCTGAAATCCCCTTAGGCTGTTAACACCATCACTATGACAAACTTGCGGGATGGCATGATACATCATGACACAGAAAGTATACTTGGAACATTTTTGACATTTAATAATACCAAACATCACTCGGCTTCATTCCATCAGTCAGAGACCCTTGATGATAGTGTTCTGGCCTACTTAGGGTGCACACACTGGGAATTTCTTGTACAACATATCACTCATGATAAAATTATAACTGTAATACACTGACTACCAGGCAGTAAGGTGCCCAGATTGTACAGACTGATTGGATGGCTTTACAAAGAATATTTCCAAATACTATTTCCACATTTACTGGTGCTGTTTGAGGAGGTGTGAGGAAAAAAGATCCTCCCCCCTCCGAGAGATGGGCACTCACAATCACAGTACTTAAGCCCGACAAGTTTTCAGATAGATGTGAATCATATCAACTGTAATCACTTATTAATACTGACACAAAGATTTTAGCAAAAATGATTGCAAAACCTATGCCTTTTGACCACTTATTACCTCATCAATCAGGTCTTGATCTGATGTGGCTGAAGTCACATATTTTATGCATTTTATGCATTATTTGCACTCCTGCATCAGCTTGACACCAGTTTGATGGTGACAGCAGTGCTATGCAGCTAAGGTGTCCAGTGTGGGAATACATATTTACTTAACTTTGTAGGATGGAGATGCTTCCATGTTCCCTTGATTGTTTCCTAATATTATACACATCCCCCGCTGCACGTATCTGTGTGAAGGGGTACATCTCCAAACCTGTAATAATCAGATGTAGCACTAGGCCTGGATGCCCCATATCTCCTATCCCATTTGCCTCAGCTCTAGAACTCTTGGAATGCAAGCTGCAGAAGCAATAGGAACCCCCCAGCATTAAATGTTTTTAACTACAAGATGTTTGTTTCATTATATGTTGATGACATGGTGCTCTGTGCATGAAATCACAGGGAAATTCTAACTCCCATCATCAGAGAATGCATACGATTTGGAAGACACTGTGGTCTGCAGATTAGCTGGAATAATTCCCTGGTGTTTCCGGTCACTGTTTACCTAAATATGCTCCACTCAAATGGTGCGATGATTTGGCATGCTACTTGGAAATTCAAATTAGCCAAGATCCTGAAACTATCCTGAGGGAGAAATATGGAATAGCAACTACCAAACGTAAAACCCAAACAAGAGGATGGATCACCCTAGTGCTTTTCCTTGTGGGTAGAATTGCAGTAATGAAAATTATTATCCCACCTATCCTTGTGTATCTCTTCACCAGTATTCTGATTATACTGAACAATTTTTTTAAACTATGATTACTGGTAAGACTTGCATTTACCTGTAAACAGCTTGGATTAGGATGGGCAGTGCTTACTCTTTGATACAAGCAGGGCAGGTGTGTGGCTCTGGACCTAGAACTGTATTATCTCTATGCCCAAGCCCAATTTATTAGCTGTTGGTATTATCTACCCAAATTTCTCCCTCACTTGGCACTTGAGGGTGATAGCGTGGCATCATGCCCCTGAAGGCAGCTTTGACGCTTAAGCTAAACCACATTCCACTGCCTTTGCAGATGGATATTATGAATATCCCAGATATGTTCACTATTACACTATCCTCAGCTCACTGTGACCAGTGAAGGAAAATCATTGCACAGTCAACAAAGGCAGAGTTAGTTAAACTACAGGATTTATTCCCTGGAATTGGATTTATTCAGCTTAATGCTTCTGGCAAACTGGAGGACCATGCACCTTTAGCTATATTTCAATATTATAGGCTTAGAGCTGAGCTGCCTCTAAATGTGCCTCTGACACTTTTTTCTCTAAGCCTCAAAACCTCAAGACCTTGTCGCTATTGCTCTCTGCCTCTTCTTGTAAAAGTATATTTACATGTTTATACCAGTCTGTGCACACAGAGGCACCAATTGTCAGTTTGCACTCCCAGGATGTATAGAACCAAACAATACAGCCATCCCTCTGAGGCAGACTGATCAGCTGCTACTCCAAAAACGCAGAACACCAGGCTGTATATTATACATTTCAAATTTCTACATAGACTATATTACACACCAGTAAGTTTAAGAAAGTGTAGGATTCAGGAAGAGGCACTCTTTGAGATGCAGGGTCCTTGCATCCAGACTTCATGCTCTTGAAATATGCCTTCCTTAAGAGCAAACGGTACTGGAGCACAATCTTTGTGATACAGTCCAGCTTGCATTCAAGAACTGGCTCCTCATGTGTGCTTACTAGGATTAGTTAGGAGCCTCCCACAGGGCGTGAGGAGGTTTGTAGCTGTTTCCTTACTGTTAGAAAAGAAACGTGTGGCGATGTGCTGGGGGAGCGGTCATGTGCCCATGCATTAGCAATGGCTTGATTACATATTATGTTGCAATAACCATCTTCAAACATATGCTTAGGCCCTGTCCATATCCTCACACCCCAGGGCCATATATGGGGACTGCAAAAGTACTACTTGGTGAATTAAAGTGATCCTACATGATTTAATGTATGGCACCAGCAAGAATCGCTCAAGGCAGACAGACTTTGTGGACCTTTAAGCAGCCAGTATGTCTTTGTGACCTGTACTAGCTGGTAATATGTAATGAATATGAGATATGTGCAGATACCACTATTGGTTTAGAACTTTTTTCATATGCCACATATTTAATTGAATGTTTATAGTTATGTTAAAATTGAAATAAAATAAATGAGAACTTAAAAAGCAAAAAAAGTATGTTTTTATGGATTGCTAAGGGATGTCAATTCCTCCCAGTAAGCACAAGCGATGTCCTTGGTGATTTTTTGTGAACCATATATCGGAGAAAGGGACTTCAGCTAAGATATTTGAGCACTGGAAAGGTCTGCTAAATATAGTACCCCTTCTATAAACTTTTTAACCCCAGTGGATATATTGAAAGCAAACACTACACTTGACAACAGAACCATTCAACCATGTTTGCCTTTCTAACATCAGCTGTCATGAATCTTACTAGACAGAAATTAATATATATTTATTTATTTCTCTGATCACGTGACTTAACTGAGTAGGGGCCTCTGATCAAAAAACATTTATAAGACTGGAATGAGCTATCAAATTTAACAAGTGAACTCATTAGTGGTGTTATTGATGGAGCAGCTGAGGAGCCTCTTAACAGATTTGAAGGAAATGGATCTCTACAATAAGTGATATGTTTTAAACCTTCTAGAGGGGGACAGCTGTGTTTTTGCAGCATGGAAAGAATAAAGACAGGTACTATTCTGGATTAAAAAAACAGACGGAAAACATTCTGTATTTACTGTTATACAATTGTATCTATATTGATTTCTATCTGAAACAAAGATGGACTAGAATGGGAGGTTTTCTATTTTGGAAAGGAACTTGCCACTTACAAAATATACTTGAAAGATGTTTTAAAGAGAACAAAAGAGTTGGTAAATTGCAGGCATGTCAGTCAAAAGGGAAGAAGGCTGAGGATCCAATTAAAACATATCTTAATTCAGATTTGGGAACTGATGGTGGAAGAATATTATAAAATATCATGTGATTATGCACTTCTGTGACAGGTTATAGGCGGTGATGAGCAGAACATCATAAAAATAACTCCAACTATAGGTGACTTCTTTGACAGATGGTTTGTTCCAAAATGCCAGATATGTAGGCTTAACATTGAAGTAGAAAAGTGACAGGAATGCGATCAGGGAATTAGGCCCTCCCCAATCAGGAAGACTGACAACAAGGACAGGCTAGAATATGGGTTTCATAAATGTATTGAACCCTACATTATGACCTCCCTAATGGTATCATGCAATGACATAAATACTCTGAAACGTGTAAGAAAGGCATGCTCGCACAATGTTTAAACTCCAAAAGAGTTCCCCTGGTAAGTGACTCTTATCATGTGATCGGATTATTAAATTGGGATTATTGTATTGTAATCGTATTTATATAGCACTTACTACCCCTGACGAGGCGTCAAAGCGCTTTTCGGTGAGTAGCACGCTGCTCTGGAACCCAACAAGAATTAGTGATGGATTAGTATCGGGAAATAATGAGTTCAGTTTTAGTATTATTATAAGTTAATTTGAGCCGTGGATATGAGAGTTTGTTAGTTAGATTGACTGGAGTAATGGAGGGGTGGAGGAGGAAAGAAATCCAGAAGTGTTAATTGGGAGTATATCCTTAATTTACTCAACCCAAAGGCTTGGGATGAGTAAAGGGGGGTGGAGGAGGGAAGAGTATGTGGAAGGGTTAGGGAGAGCATAATAGCAGGGTGAGATAAATGCGGGAGAATTTGGTAGGGTTGTGTGGGAGGTCACGGTAGTAGAGTGAGGTTTGGTGAGTTAGATGTGGAAACGGAGGGAAGAGCTTAGGCAGAGTTATTTAGGAGATTAAAGTAGTAGAAAGGATTTGGGATGAGTCAGAGTGAGAATGGAGGATAGTTTGATAGAGACATGACATATGATGATGGGTAGATAAGTGTGAGGAATTCATAGATACCTAGTATAACAACCCACCCAGGAGCCATGCAATGACCCACGAACATGCCAAGCACAGAAACAACATATACACATACATATATATATATATACACATACACACACACACATGAATACACACACATATGCACATACAATACATAATTAGAACCATGGGTAAAATATACTTAGTCTAACAGGTTCAAAGGATTATGTAATTTCTTGCCACACCATCATTAACATTTGGCAGCTGGTCTGATATAGGGAAGCCCAAACAGAGCTCCTCCCTGAGTTACTTTAGTTGAGAAATGCCTTTTACCTAATAGAGCAGATCGATTCCTGCTTTATTTGAAAACTACACTGGCAGTGATTCCACTTGAAGATTAAACATTTTAACCTCCGAAACTAGGACTATGAGCGTGAACTAAAATTACATTGATTTCACTGTTCTCCAGGTTAATAAGATTGCTGTTTGATGTCATCACTCCAAACATAAGGCCTGATTACAAGTCTGCAGTCACAAGACCTCCAGACTCGCAGTGGTTGTCGGACTGCCACAGCTGTGGTGGTCCAACCACCGCATTACTAGTTCGCCGGGCAGACCCCCCAACAGATGGCTGTCTTTTCCAGGATACAAGATCCCGACGAGTTGGCGGCGGTCTTGGTTGTTATCAGCCAGTGTGGCACCATGCAGATTACCACCTTGTTCTCCACCAACCTTTTCATGGCAGTTTCCCCCACCATCAAAAGGCTGGCGGTGAACAAGTGATGGAGACCAGGGTTCCCTGGCATGGGTAGTGCAGGGGCCCCTCTGCCCAGCATCCTTGGCTTTGCTTTGCAGACAGTGCACATTCCGAAGTTGGTGGTCGGCCTCCTCTGTGGTACGAGATAGCACTCTGCTCCTTTAAGGGAGCCGAGTGCTATCTCATAGCACTGTTCCTGCCGGTCTCACTGGCGGAGTCCTATATTTCAAGGTTTCCACTGGTTAGCCAGGTCAGACTGGCAGAAATCTTGTAATAGGGTGGGGGGAAGCCACTGTTATGGCGGTGGCGTCCTCCCCATGACATGGTGGATATCCCGTCCACTACATCCTGTGGAACATGTAATACAGCAGATGGGATATCCGTCACGTTTGTGATGGAGTATCTCATCCAGCAAGATCTTAATCGAGCCCATAATAATTAATTCAAAATTGAGTGCCAAAAAAAGAAATGGGAGACAGTTCTTGAGCTATCCTGTTTCATCACTGTTATTTTAAATCTTTATGAAGGCATTGGTCATTGTAAGTAATAAAAAGTAATAAAAGGAAAATGGTGCGGATGCTATATTTATTTGCAGATGCTATTTTTGTTAGTGTCTGGTTATAGGTAAAATTTTGTCCTGGTATCATGATGCTGCTGGCAATTAGGGAATAACCCCATCAAACATATAATTTTAATCTCTCTGCTGTTATTTGACATCAAGAGAAACGTGTTTGCAGCTATCAGCAACATGTCTAGAAAGTATTTTATTATATGAATGTGCTACAAATATTTATTTTGGCCTGTAGGTGGATTAGGGTACTTGTAAGAAATCAAGTTGTTGGTTGTGGTGGGTGAAATCCTACTCAAGCAGCACCCACAATCCTTGAAAGGGTGAAGTCATAAGCAAACCCCAAATTAACCTGCAATCAACCCTCTGGTAGCTTGGCTCAGAGCATTCAGGCTTAACTTAGAGACAATGTGTAAAGTATTTAATCCACAATTCAAACAGTAATAAAGTGAGACACACCACAAGAAAAATCCTGCATCAACGTAGACAAATAGAGTAAAATTTAATTAATAAATGAAGACTAAAACAACAAAAATCCAATAAGTAAAACCGAAAAGATGCAATTTTTAAGACTTAAATGAAATTAGCACCTAAAAGCATGAAGCGGCAACTGTGGTTATCTGGTCACGCTAGACCAGGACAAAGTCACAAGTTCACTGCAATGGGGTGCGGGACGGCTGCAGGCACCAAGTTAGACCCGCTGAACAGTACTTTAAATCCTGGTTCTGGAATGTTATGAGATTCAACGTCAAGGACGCGTCGTACGGCTGAGGCGTTGCAAGGTCCTGCATCACACAGCAACCAGGAAGATGCAAGGCTGCAATGCAAGGTCCTGCATAGTCTTTAAGGATGCTGTTGTCTAGAGGCTTGTGATGCAAAGACCTCCATTGAGAATGCAACGCAAACTGTCTGGTTCCGTAGAAGTAGTGGGGCTTGCAATGCAGAGTCCTGTACCATCGTCAGTGATGTAGTTGATGAGCAGCTTGCAATGCAAAGACCTGAATCAAGGATGTGTTATGCAGTATTACTGATGCAGTGTTTAGTGAGTTCTGCTGGTACCACAGTTGGGCTGGCAGAGCACCTTCAGGCTAACTTCTAAGGGTCCAGGACAAGGGTGACACCGCTTGGGAGGGCAGGACTCACAGCCAGCAGAGTACAGGTGCTGGATTCAAGATTGTTGGAGCCTGTCCTATCCCAGAGGTTCTGAGCAGGAGGCCAGCCAACTAGCCCTCTGAGTCATTATGGGGGTCTTGGACTTAAGATGCAGGTCCAGGCCTTCTCACTTTGCCAGGAGGTTAGGAGGGCAACAGGGCAGCACAGCAGGGCAGCAGACGGGAAGTCCATCTTGCAACAATGCAACAGTCCTTCTGAGTCTTCCACAGGGCCAGATGTGTACTGAAGATCTGAGTACTAGGGTCCAATATTTATATCTGGTGCCCACTTTGCAGTACGAGAGGTTTTGGAAGGTATTCTCCCCCTCTTCCTGCTGCCCCCCCCCGGAGATGTTTGGAATTCCCTGCCTGCCTTGGGTCCAGATTGTCTGGGGGTCACAAGAAGGTAGTGACAAACCATTTTGAGTGTGTTCAAGCTGAATCTGTGTAATGTGCATGTGTGGTAGGTGACAGCTTCTACCCTTGTTAAGTCAGAGTGGCCCACCCACCAACACCTCGCCTTCTTCTTTTTTTACTCTTTGTTGCAATATACAAAAAACAACCACCAGCTAAACCTAGTCATGTGACCCAGTAAGCAGGCTCCAAACACCAAATGGTTAGTACAAGAAAATGTAAACATTCCAAAAGTGACATTTTCAGAATTGTGACCTAAAAGTTGATTTTTCCCATTAAGGAGGGCTTCAAATTATAATTATTTAGAAACCATATTTGACCAGCATAGCACCTTCCAATTGAAGGTTAACACTTATGTAATGTACTAAGGAAACCCAATGTTATCCCATGGGAGATGTAGGACTTGCAGTATTGAAAATGAATTTAAGAGTTTTTCACTACCAGGACAAGTAAAACTTAAAAGTGCATGTCATGCTTTTTAAATACACTGCACCCTGCCCTCTGGACTTTTCAGGGCCTACCCTAGAGTGATGTATATGTATTAAAAATGAAAGTATGGGCCAGGCAAAAGGTTTATTTTGCAGGTCGAAAACTGCACACACAGGCAGCATTGGTAGGCCTAAGACATGTTTAAAGGCCTACTTAAGTGGGTGGCACAATCAGTGCTACAGGCCCCCTAGTGTCATTTAAATTGCAGGTCTAGGTACATATAGTACAACTTTACAAAGGACTTACAAATAATTTAAATGTGCCAATTGAGTATAAGCAAATTCTACTATGCTTAAGGGAGAGGGCACAAGTACTTAAGCACTGGTTGAAAGTGGTAAAGTGCACAGTGTCTTAAGGCCAGCAAAAATGACATCAGTGAAAATAGGAAGGGTTAAGTCAAGGTTTGGGAGAAGACCACACTATGGATGATGGGTCTGACAGTAATTATAGTAACATCTTCTTAAAACATGTCTTTAGCATATTTATTGTCAGATCACTCAGTATAGAAATTAAAAAATGTCTTAACTTTGAGTGGGAAACAAGATATGGAAGGTTTTGCAACTAAGAGTGTTTTTTTATGAGAGGAACAGGCTACATCATAAGTGTGGTAAAATTAGGAGAGAACTTGAGGGCAATATTATTGTTCTTTGTTTACTGAGGAATACGATAAGACATATGGCGACTTTTTAAGATAATTACCTTAAAATCCGGTTAAAAAAACACTTTGTAATGATTGGTTTACGACTATGCACAATGTCTTTGCACACTGTTGAACTGAATTCTGGGAAATGGAAATTCACTGTCTCTTTTTAACTGCAATAGATCATGCTTTAGTCTTGGATTCTTAATTCATTGGAATACTATAGGCATTTGTGGCCCTGCTGAATTATAGCCTTTAAACACAAATGTATTTATAACTGTGTCCAATAAAAACAAAAAACAAAAAACTGGTTCTGTTGTCTTCAAGTCTGCTGCAAGGTCATATAAAAACGACAAGTAAAACCACTGATGATGATGATCTGTCTGTTTATTATTCCCCATTTTTTTATATTATGCCCCATTTTAACTACTTTGGAACAACACCCTATCCAATGTTTTTTCATCATCTCAGCTTTGACTGTTGATATCACTTCCCTCTGGAGAGAACATCTGCTAATTTTAGCTGGTAACTGAATTAATTATAATTGCCAGCCTATCAGCCAAAGGCATAACAATTACTGTTTGAAAATTGGGTGATATGAGTTATAATACAAAGGATTTCTATGTTTCATACAGTGCTTAATTTGTGCTTGTTGTTTCCGGTGCTGAGCACCGGCACTTATTTTTGAGGGCCGGGACTTACTCTTCTGCCTCAGGCATTTGCTGTGAGCAAAAAAGAAAGCTGCTAGAGTGAGCTGAAGGGGCAGGGCATGGCTATAAATGGAGTCAAGAGGCCTGAGATGGCTTCAAGATTACGCTGTCTCAGTATTCCGTGTTCGCACATTTGATTGCAGCAGCAGCGTGTTTAAGAGGAGGGCTTTGGGCACCGGCACCTTTTTATTTACAAATTAAGCAGTGGTTTCATACACTATATAATTAACTTGGATATGCTTATTTTCAAGGTATCATAGTTTCAGACTACACATACAGACATTGCCTTTATAAAACAGACATTATTTTAGATTTTAGATCTTTACATGCATCTTCCTTCAGATGTATTTACATTTGCCTTTTAGCCTGTACCTGATTGAGATCCACAAGATTCAATCAATGCCAGATGTAGTGAACCTCACCCATCAAAATCATCATAGATTCACCTCTCCCGAACATGTAGTATCACTTTTGTTTGCTGCTGACATTTTTAGGCAAGAAAGGACCTGTGAACTCAATCTAGAAGACACTTGTTGAAATAAGAACCTAAGCATTTTAACAAAGGATTATGAATTTCATCTTTAAGTTACTTGCAGTTGGAATGTGAAACTTTTCTAATATCCACTGTTTATTATTCTGCATATTTATCTCACGCCTATAGAGATATATTTTGTCCAGTGATGTAGAATTATAAAAGTAGGGCAGTCAAGTATTGAGTTATTTGTCACTGATGTTCTTTAAGTTTAATGACTGCATATAAACAGTATTTGTCCCCTATATTGCCTACAAGAGAAGAGTGGTTCTTAAAATGTTGAATTTTGTAGACCTGCATAGAATCATTTTTGGAATGATGGGACCCATGTCTGGGAGGAGTTTTAATTTTACAGGGAATATTGGAGCTTTTCAAACTTTGATCTTCGTTTTAACAGACAAAGCAATTTGCTAGATTCTGTTATATCACTACCTTTTGTGCTCGTAATGCATCCTCTCTATTTGTCAGTGCGTACTAGTTAGGAGTGGGCAATACATTCTGCTTTGCCAGTGGAGTTGGCAGAATTATGGCCACTCCGTGTTATGCTTGTAATGCGGAGTTCAGGCCAAATTCCGACAACTGCCACGTGATGGAGGTTTTTCTTGTGTGCAGCTCGCCAATGGTAAGTTGGCCAGTGAGAATTTGTGTCTTTTAGTGTGATTTTCGGGGGCTAGGAGTGTACCCTGTGAGATTTTGTCTTGGGCCATCCGTTCTGTTTGTGGTGAGAAAGCAGCCACGAGTAGAAAATCTACTTGAGCGATAGCAAAAACAACTCAAGGGGCAGTGCCCCCTGGTGCACATTGTGGTGCCATTTGACCGATTTTTCAGTGTAGAATGGGCTCCTGGCACTAAAAATCATCACAAGCAGCGCAACATGCCGATTTCCATCCATATGCGGAACTCAGTGGAATCTTTTCTGAGTTTTCATGTAACTTTGCAGTATTCCACTAAGTGAAACTCAGCAAATTCTGCCCACCCCCAGTACTAGTGCTTTAATTAAGGCCACCTATCATCCATGCTACTGTTTGCTGTCCTTGCGCATCTCCTATGCCTCAAGCTAAGGATATCAGTTTTAGCCTCAACTTTCAAATTCCTTTACATTTACAGAACCTTATTAAAATGTTCAGTTTTTTTAATGTGTATAATTTCTTAGTTTGGTAATACTATTTAATTTTTTTCAATTAGTCCCGGACTTCCTAAGCAGATGTCTTGGGCTCCAGAGGGTCTGCGGACCACAGATTAACAACCATTGGCGTACAATTTTGACTCATTTACAAAGGTAAATTGTAGGCAAAAAGGAAATATTTCTGTTTCAGAATAAACTTTCGCTGGTTCTAGCAAAATAGGAAACTTAGATGGTCCTGCTCATTTTAACATCTGTCACTTCTTCATTGTCAAAGAGCCTTTTTTTTAGAGGTACATTACAAATCATAATGGGTGGTTATCTGCTACGAAGGATTAACTATCGATTCACAAATGCTGAACTTTTCAGTAAGACAATTAGAAATTCAGATTTTTCAGCAGGTTGGTAAGGCAGTACAGTTCATTGTTCCTTTAAATGCATTTGATTGATTGACAGTCATTCCAAGCTATTTTCCTTGCTTGAGCAATTATTCCTTTGTATTGTATTTTAAGGCGCAGTGTGTAGTTACATATTGTCCGATCTAAGTTTGTGCATTACAACTCCATACATTAATCATATCTAACTCTATGCAGTGTACACAAAAGTTATTGCACCTCCTCAAACACATGCCCGAAATGCAGCTTTGAAGGTGCCCCATACAATCAATTATAAATTCAGTGTTTCATACATTCATTGCTGTTAAATTGAAAGAAGTCAGTTTTAAGGTGGAATTCTGTAACCAAGCACCAGCTAAAGAAAGAGAAGAGAGGCATTTGACAAGTATTTACACCTCCATTACTGCTCCCCAAGGATATATTGTCAATGTTATGGAAAGTGAAACAGGACCCCTATCTGACAGGTTAAGTCAATGACATGAGTAGTTTGTCCACTACAGAGTACTAGCTCTCCAGAAAACCCCAAAACCTGCCCAGAATGCAAAATGTTGCAATCATGTAGGCAGTTTTGTATATATAATAGACACAGGTCACACACATCAGGGTCAATAAATTTAAAAGGAAGGGTCAATGCATCCTCCTAATTTAATCAGGAGATCACAATAGAACTGACTTCCTGTTGTTTGCAGGGAGAGGTTCAGTGGATAAAGGTCACTCGCTGCTTCAGGATGAAGGCCCTAATCAACCTAACAGGGACCATGCTTTATTTTCTGGGCCCTCCAGGCACCGTTCAAGTGGATCACGGTGCAACCTACTAACCTCTCAAGAATTGGACAGCCTATGAGGATGTATTTTTTTTTAGGGATTTGCTGTTGTGCCACTTATCAGTGTAAGTATGAGGGTGATGTGCAGAGGGGAAAAATGATGTGCATGTTTACAAATACCGGTGGACTATAACATTCTGTTGTTTCGCTAAGGGTAGGGTAAAAAGAGAAATAGGGAATAATTGTACCCACTAGTGGAGGTCAACATGTTTCGGCCTATTCAACCCTCTAAAGAGGGTTCAGTGGCATTCATCAGGATGAGGTCTGATGAAGTGTGATTGAATATGTCAGGTGGATTTCTAAGTCACTGGACGTAATACATCATAAAAGCAAAGGGTTTCTTTACACCCTCGATACTGGAGTGTTAGATCTGGAATCTGTTGTAGCCCATGCCCCAGCTGATGGTGTTTCTTGGTAGCAAAAGTATAATACTCCTGACTTGTTAATGGCTCGGAAATAGAAATCTAAGAAATAAAATGTCAAAAGACCTGAACCGCTTCCATGGGAGCTGCTAAACAGTACTGTATCCTAATGAGTTTAATTTTAATCTAATATGTGGTGTGTGAAAGACAACCTCTTCCATCAATATTACTGAGTCTAAGGTTCAATAAAACTGATGTAGCAAATGTAGAGGGAATCCAGTCCTCGAGTGAGCACGTCCAGAGTTTTGTCAAACTGGCATATGAACTGCTTATTCACTGTCTTCTTGGAATGTGAGGAGGGGAGATAGATAGATAGATAGATAGATCTGGTGTGTTAGCTTATATATTCGGGCTGCTCTACTTCTGTGTGTAATTGTGATGATGTGTTGTGTGTAATGAAGTATTGGTGTGCTCTCCTTTTTCTTTTTTCTTTCTTCTCTGAAAGTTAATAAAATAAAAAAAACTATATTCTATGAAGCTTTGCCTAAATGATGAGCTGTTGGAGTCACACACTTTGTCCAACTTCCTGTGACAGTCCTTGCTACATTTAAGAAGGCTTAGTGTGGACAAGAACAATCACACTTGTCCTTAGAATAATTCCTTATGATAATTCCCCTTTTCTTATAATTAGTGCCTCACTTTTTTTTAACAATGCATCTCCCACCAGCCTCTTTAACATGTTTTTCCAGTCACTAAGCATCAGGTACCTTGTTCCAGGTGTAGAATTCTCATCAAGAAGCTTGGATGAACATCTGCATTTTTTAGTTTTATATCAAGTGAAATTTAATTTTAAATGCATATGGAATCAGGGGGCATGTCTCCCTATGCATAGATTTGAGTTAGCACTGCCACGCCAAAAAGACGCCGCAAGCTGTGCTACAAAACATACTATGGTGTGGCGGTGTCCTGATGGCAGGGCGAAGGAAGCGCTGGGACCCGTCCATTCCCAGACGATCTCCTTGGTGAACTAAGTAAGTGGATCGTCTGACAGGGAAGGGTGTGTGTGTGCATGTGTGAATGTTGTGAATGCAGGGGGAGTGGGGTGTTTATTGGTGCATGTCTGAGTGATTGTGGATGGGCTGAGGGGTGTGTGTGAGTGTTTGTGGATTGGGGTGGAGGGTGTGTGTGTGTGTGTGTGTGTGTAAGTGGATTAGGGTGGGGTTGTGTTAATGTTTGCGGATGGAGAGGGGATAAGTGCATGAATGCGGGTGTGAGCGATTGAGTGCGTGAGTGGATTGATTGGATGGAAGGGGTGAGTGCGTGTATGCATTGAATGTGTGTTGATGGGGAGGGGGTGCGTGTTTGTGTGAGTGGACGGGGAGGGCAGTGCATGTTTGTGTGAGTGAATGGGGAGAGCGTGTGCGTGTGTCAGTGGATGGGGAGAGCTGGTGAGTGCATATCTGCGGTTCAGCAAGAGGGGTGTGTGAATGGATGAATGCAGGTAAGGATGATGTGAATAGATGCATGCAGGTGAGGGAGGGAGGGGGCGTGAATGGAGGCATCCGGGTGAGGGGGCAGAGGGGGACGTGAATGTGGGCATGCTTTGGAGGGGGACTGAATGCATGCGTGTCAGCAGTGTTTGTGTATGTATTTCAGTGTGAATGGGTGTGTATGTCACGTTTGTGTGGGTGAGTGGGGGTGTGTTTTTTGTGTGTAGAAGTGGGTGAGTGCATGCCTGCAGGTATGTGAAAGTGTGTGCAAGTGTATCCTGGTGACAGGAATGCTTTTTCCGGTTGCCAGGATGCATGACTGCCAGCATTTTCTGGTGGTGCGACCACAAGAAAAATGCTGGCGGTCTTCTGTGTCATAATACTGCTGCCGAGTCTGGTGGTCCTAGGATGGCCAGACCCGTATTGCGGGCCTCAGTGTTGATAACAAACTGCAATGTATGGATGAAAAATATAAATACACAATTTCCCAAACGACCATGCAGGTAGGTTACAGGTCAATTGAATAAATTATTAAGGAAGCTGCAAATTAGTGTGTATGTATGTATGTGTGTATATATATATATATATATATATCACCACTGGGTAGTTATAATTGCATCACCATCTCCACAAAAAATGCCTTTTTTGTTTTGCTTATAACTTTGGCACTGTTTGATGAATCCTCACAAAACATTTCCAAAAAGTGCTACTTTTGGCCTAGTACTTGGCCCAATTTGTGCATGGAAAGTTTTGAGGTTATCCGCGGAGGGTGAAAAAGGAGGGGTCCCAAAGCACAAAAACCTGATGCATTTTCCAAAGAATTCTTTAAGAGGCACTACTGCAAAAACTGCTGAATTTATGCTAAATTTGGCAGGATGCTAGATCTTGGTTTTAAGATTGTGCTTTTTGTGATTTTGCTTAAATCTGGACAGTAGTTTTTGAAAATTTAAGGTTAAAAAATATTTCTTTATCTGGACGTATGGATCTGCAAGAGTCTCTCAAGAGTCTCGCTTGAGAGCCGGTTTAAAAATAAAGCATTCTGATTGGCCTAGGGAGCTTTTTTTTCCCCCTTGGGCCATTTTGCCCCCACAGGAGTCACTCTTGTGGGAGTGAGCACTCCGATTGGCTGCCGGCAACATGAGACAAATGTTACAGGACTCTGGGACTTAGTCCCCTGCCCTGAAGTTAGAAGAAAATATGTAGGGGGGCAGGTTAGGGATACCATGTCACCCATGTCCCCTTAAATGTTTGCCTCAATCCCCTGGGAGTCCCACTGGATTTCTGCAAAATAATGGTTGGCACCATTTTTAATAGATAAATATGGGAAGGGGCATCAGTAGGTTTTCCCCTTCCCAGCCTATTTTGGGCCACAGGGACCCCATACCCCAGGGTGGGTATGTTTTAGGGGAGAGGGCATGTGGCCCCCTGCCTTGACCCATTTTTGGCTCTGGGAACACCATCCCCTGGGGCTCAATGCATTTATTGAGGGGAGGGAATGATGACCCCTTTCTTTGAGCCATTTTCGGCACTGGGGCCCCCTCCCCCAGGACAGAATGTATTTATGAAGGGCAGGGGGTGTGCAGCCCCCCCTTCCTGAGCCATTTTTGGGCCCAAGGACCCCCTTCCTCTGGGTCTTAATATATTAATTAAGGGGAGAGGAGCTGTGCGGTGCTCCCCTCTCTTAGCCTCATATGCCCCGGGGACCCATTACTTACTGTGCCCAGAGAGCCCATCCATATGCTAGTGTGGGCAGGGAAACAGGAGCAAACACTAAGTAGACTCCCAGCGGACAGGAGATTAAAAAATGCTCCCACCAGCAGAGGGCAGACTTGTGTTCTGGTTCCCTGCCTGCACTGATGCAGCAGGCCTATCCTTGCACATAACCAAAGCATGGGATTAGTATCCTGCTGGTGGTTTAGCCATAGGGCCTGGTGACAGGCCAGTTGATGTGACTAACCCCCCTGCTGACAACATCCAAGCTTTTTTTTTTCTACACATTGCTATGCAAATAGGTATGGCATTAGAGCCATGAAATTAAGGGCAAAATAGCTCTGAATAATACGAGTCATCTTTTCTGTTATCATACCTACAACCCCCCATAGGTGAAGCAACGTTATGTTATGTGCATCACTGACCCTGTGCCACATACTTCATGGGTAGCCAAGTTCATCTAGTCCATCAACCACAGATAAAAGGGTAACCTGTACTTCTCACTGTGCTCAATCTTTATACAACTGTTCAAGTTCCTCCAGATACTGAAGCCCTGTAACTTAACTGATGCCCTACTACGGACAGTCTGTACATTTATAAAGCCCCTGAAAGTCATTGAACCAACACTGAGAAAAGAAGTGGCTATAAGTAGAGGATTAACTTCATTCCAGTTTGTTTGCAGACAGTGGAATTCACATGAGAAATATACAACAGATTATCAGAGTATCTACTAAGATCTGTGTATACTCGATGCAAAATGTGTCCAAAGAGCAACTATTCACTTAAAATAACCAAGTTCTGAAGGTGCTAGCATGCTACCTGCACCTTTCTTACTGTGGTGAAAACTTTGCAGATAGTCCATATACTGAAACAAAACAGGAACGTGTACATAGGTTAGTACCTGGTGCACAGTCTTCTTTGGTATGTAGAAATTATCATACTGAGATGATTCTGTCTAATAAATCAAGGCTGCTTAGAATACTTGGTTTGTTGTATGTAGAATCTTTTCCCTGTTTTCTGCAGCGCCAATAAACATGTGAGGGACATGCTGAACACAAGTCGTCAACTGTCACCTGCACACAGTTACTCTTCAGTACAAAGATTTATATCATGTTCAATTCCTCTGCACACCTAGGATGAATTAGGTGCATATGATTTTTGTAAATGCTTACAGTCATTTGCTGCACACAGGCTGTACACAATTAGGTAGAAGATTAATATGATAGTTACCCGCCACTATGTAAACTATAAAACAAACTAAAACGCTCATTAGTTGATGTCATCAATGATGTCATAAAATATGTCATGAGTTATGTAATATGTGAGGACATAAGCAGAGAATGGCAGGGGTGTAAGTTATAGTTAGCTGTGCTAGCTATAAGTGGTGAATTGACACGTTCAAAACGTTTACGTTGTCACTGAGATATTCACTTACCTATAAGTTTGCTTAAACCTTTATTTTGTCAGTGAATTTTTCAGTTATTTTTTAAACAAAAACAGATCTTTTTACTACACCGAACTATAACATTACTTTAACTCTTTGTTTTTTCAGTGAATTGCTAGTTTTTTTTTATTACCATACTTAAAGCGACTCTCCCGCTGTGCACGGCCAAAGGCTGTGCCCAGCAGTGTGTTAGCAACAAAGCCTGGCCTGTGGTCAGGTCCAGCCTTGCAGCCAATCCCCAGCAGATGGCCAACTCCACATTGCCCACAGCGTTCAACAATGCACAGCAGGTGGTTACCAACAGGGCCTGGCATTTTCTGCAGAAAAAAAAATGGATCAAGTCTCACATATCTTGCAAAATGCCCATACAATGTGTTTTCAAAGTTCTAAATTGCCCTGATTTGCAAATGTGGGCCACTTTTTCAGTTATCTGTTTCACTACCTGGGTGCACTTTTATTTTGGTACCCAGGCCTATTTTCTTGTCCCAATCCTACTTTGGTTCTTTCAGCCACATTTGGAACATTTCTGTTGCTTCTCTATTTGCGTCTTGCAGTGCTGTATCACTTTGTATCAGAGATTGGTTTTTGAAGTCTGTTTTATTACCTTAATTAATCAGGGGGCAAAAATTATTAGGGCAGGCTGAAACCAATGCTGCTAAGCAATGTAGAGCTCCAACACAGATTATAAGTCCTGGTGCAATAAAACAAATTTTCTTTGAGGATTCCTCAACAAGGTTGGCTGATGTATGTTCAGCACAGACCCTGTTCAGTGAACACTTGACATGGCCTTGGGGGCCAGATGCCCCTGTGCATTGCCAAAACTGTACACTCCTAGTTCAATTGTGCAGGACGCACAGGGACTGTAATACCTGGGGATAGTGTCCACTTTATAAACCAATGTCATTCTTTCGGGAATTGGTGTCCGACGAATGCTTAGCAAACTCAATTGTGCTTACAAACCACTGATAAAAGGCACTGTGATACAGAAGCAGGGGACTGGGCACCCAATTCATGTTCCTCCACCTTTTCATTGCTAAACTGTGAAGTGCACTTTGAGAGCTAAAAGTTCACGTATTACCCTTTTTAACTTTCAATTTGCCTGTCAGCAGTCAAAAAGTCTATGATTTTTTTAATCGAAGAATGTGCA
Source organism: Pleurodeles waltl (assembly GCF_031143425.1). NCBI lineage: Eukaryota > Metazoa > Chordata > Amphibia > Caudata > Salamandridae > Pleurodeles > Pleurodeles waltl. The sequence goes on along the minus strand of NC_090443.1, from coordinate 671,920,279 downwards.
ACTGCAAAAATGGCTTTGTGAATTCAGTCCCAAATCACGTTCCTTGAGACAAATTCACATTGTTCGTTGACTCACAGTAGTACCATCATGTTTTTTCATGATATCCCTAACTGCTGTGAATATTTGTACCATTCTCCTGAAGCAAGAACTTACGTTGTAAAAGTCATATCTATAAGGCTTTGGTGGATATCAGAAAATAGAATCAGCATTGAGTAATCATGAATTTTCCTAATTTAACCATATTCCTTCAATCTGATCTTTTCAAGAACAGTGGAATAGGGTTATATAATTGTGTTCTTTGATTGGACAAAAATACATTATTTTAATGATTAACATATATAGGACTCAAAAGGAGAAACCACTGTTATAGCAAAAAAGAAAAAGTTGACATTCTCAAAGTTTGGGAAAATAATGTAGAAATACACATCCCTCTCAAACGAGTGCTAGACTACTATTTTAAAGAAACCGCAAATGATTTAATGCAAGCTCTTTACGGAGCAAAGCAAGTGAGTAGTCAAACTATTCACCTCACAGCAAAACTGGCAAATTACATAAGCTCAAATGCCATTGATTTGACAGGTATTTACGAAGAGCGATTCATAATACATTTCAGGGTTCGGCACAGTGCCAGAAACTATGTATGTTCTGCAGCAGCAAATCATATATGCACCCAAAGAGAATTGTGTGCAGTGGTGTTGCCTCAGTTTCTTTTTGGAGTTGGAAAGCTATTTTAAAATGCAGATTCGACATGCAAACATAATTCCTGATATGAGTTTTGCTTTCAATAGATGAATGCAAGAAATGCTTAATACTGACTTACATGAAGTTCCAATAAAAATACTTCTCTATGACATTCCTCTTTAGTAGTCTATCACAAGGAGACTGCAGGAAATGTTTGATAACTCATATCAGAAATGTGATCTTTATTCAGCAGCAAATGCAAAATGATCTGTTTTTCTAAAATTAGCCACTTAAGATTATTTTAGGGAATTGCGTAACATTGAGCATTATCATCATCTACTAATGAGCAGTAATGAGAATGAAACACGTGCCAGAAAAGGAAGTTATGACCACAATGCAATGTAGCAGTAGCTTATCCTCACGATGAAGCAACGATATACCTATGAAACACTGAGTGTATTATTAACCTCTATACCCAGAAATTGAGATGAACAAAGATATTCCAGATCCTTCCAAAGAAGTGCAGATAAGTTTAACTTCCCAGTGGGTTGGTGTGATTGGAAGAGTGCGTGTGAAATGAGATGGGTTTCTATTACCATTTCTAGAGTGTCCGAAATGTAGCTTGGTAAAAACAGCAATGACAATAAATCGTGGAAATACAGCTTTAAGTAATGAACAAGGGACTAACAACTGTAAAGTTAAACTGAAGCCCTGCGATGACCCCAGACAATCAGTAAAACATGGACTATAAGCAGTTTCATAAACACTGCCTTTAGAATTTTCGCATCCTTTGGATGTGAAGGTATTCGAAAGCACCTTTTGACCTTCCATTTACAAAAACATACAAACACTTTTGCAAAACCATTAATCTCTCCGCAAAAGTTCTTAACCTTGGACAAACTTAGCCTCACTTGACAATTTTGAATTAGCACAAATCGATTCCTTCAGGACTATCTTAAGTTCAGTGTCAACAGGCATTCATAAACAATAACATCAATACATTTATTAAACTGCACAATAAACATAATGGTCTGTTTCCTTCTTGACTTCACGTGCTATTAGGCAAAACCTACAACTCAATTTGTACCCTCAGTCTGAAAAAGAACAATGCGATTCATAGTTGTTTTCTATCCGGTATTGATTGGTGATAGTTCTGTCTAGAGACAGTGGGCCTCATTACGAGGCTGGCAGTCTTAAGACGAAGGGTGGTCAGGACTGCTGCTGCCTTGACAGTCCAACCACCACTATCACCACTATCACCGCCGGGATCCATGATCCATGATCCTGACTGGCTGGCGGTGGTGGGGATCGCAATCAGCCAGGGTGGCGCATGCAGCACCACCCTGCTGATTAGGACCTTGTTCACTTCCAGGCTTTTCATGATGGTTTTACCACCATGAAAAGGCTGGCAGAGAACAGGTACTGGGGCTAGAGGGGGCTCCTGCTCAGCCCATACACTTGGTATAGGCAGTGCAGGGGTCCCCCTGCCCAGCACCATCTCAATGTTCACTGCCTGCTGTGCAGACAGTGAACATTACAAAGATATTGGTCCAACCTCTGGCGGCAGCATTTCTGCCAGCTCGATTTTGAGCTGTAGATCATGCTGACACATATTTCTCACTAGGCTGACAGCCAGAAACCTTGGATTTCCGCCTGTCAGCCTAGCGGGAAGCACCTAATAGGTCCAGTCACCACTATGGGGACAGCTATCCTGTAGGGAGTTTGGCGGACAGGATAGCCCATCTGCCAAACTCTTAATTAGGCCCTAAGTCTTGTTGCTGTGCTGCCGCTGCTAGTGAATGGATCCCACTAGCACTCATTTGTGGTCACCACCGCTTATTTTAACTCATCAGACATTTACAGAGATCAAGAGGGAGAAAAGCACACAGAGGAAAGAAGGAGTAAGAGAAAGATGGACAAATGGTTACAAAGAGAGAAAACAGGAACCTGCAAAAGAAGATAAAAGGCAAGGGAGTGTCTGGTAGTGGATTTAAGAGACTCCCAATACACAGCCTTCGTATTTAGCACACAGACATTTAATAGTTTTAACAATTTAATAATACTGGCTTCTGAGAAGGCACTGGTAATCATTTGGACACCAGATTTCAAAGTTTTACAAATTATGAACAGCACAGCTGGTGAAAGCTGAAGCTTTGGTAGAGATAAGAGGCCTTATCATGATGCTGTTTTCTTTGTTGCTCCGGTCCATAAGAGGTCTGTATGCTTCTTTGTGGCATGTTCAGCGGATCTATTACGTTGATATATCTTGGAGTTAATGTATGTTTTGCTGACAGTAGAGCTCGGAAAGGCTATAATTGCCTCTTTGTGTTTCCAACCTCTGCTGTCAGAAAAATAAATAATCAGAGTTCATGCATGTGCTCAAGACACAAAAAAGATGAGTAGAGGCCCCTTTTGCATTGGTGCAGTGAAGAAAATTGAATCATGATACGGCCTCAAGAAGTTAGAGACCTTCAAGGGTCCCACCTCCATCACCTCAATATTATGAAGTGTTGTCCTTGGAAGACAGCCTTTCAAAGGGTCCGCCTTGTTTTCTTCTAGTCATGTTGGAGCCTGACATGGATTCTCCACTGGATCACAGGATTTGGACACATTATTTAAAATAATTGTCTTATTGAGACCAAAGCTGGAAGTAAAGAGAAACAATACTATCTACAGAAAGAAACACTTCAATGTGTGATACAAAATTGACTTTTTAGTAGAAGCCTGCAATTCTGTCTGATTCTTTCAGGAGCAACACAGTACAGTAAGAAAAATGTTTATGTTGCAAAGCCAAGGAAGCAATAGCAGCATTTAACAGTTGCAAAAGGAGATACTGCGTGGAAAAACGTTTTTCAACTTCTTTCACATATTACTGATAATACAGACAAACAAGTGAGTGGGAAAATAGAGCAAAGTATTTGAAAGTAAGAAGAGACAGAATGAATGACTGAACCTTTTGGAAATCATTATTCTTTCATTTAAAAAGATGCACTATTTTTTTATACAGTACTGAAATTGCAATGAGCAATTAAATAGTTCTAGTTTATTTAAAAGAAAACATAAAAACTCCAAGAGAATACTTTGGTTTTTTAAAGCACGTTATTACTGAAGAAATGAGATAGAGAAAGCTAGGATTGGTACAAGATGTATTAGTGGCCAGCAAAATAATATATTATGTACACACAGTTGAAAGAGTAAGCGTAAATTAGGCTTGGGTAGTAATTCTTTAATTTATGGAAATATATTGTGAAGGATACTGGGCCAGGGGGACAAAACGGCATTCTGTCCAATTTGCGCAAGAAGTGCTGTCTGCAGAGGAGCTTCGATTAGCCACATTTTTGTATGAGAAGACTAATGTGTAGTTGGGAATTTCACCACTGGAGTCTACTCCTGTCCTTAAGGGAGAAGGGACCCTGTCCCCACTTTTTCCAAACTTGAAGAATGTCCGTCAGGCTGAGCAAAGGTCAGGCAGCCAGGAGCTGTACTTGCTCTAACTGCGCAGGTGCCTGGCTGCCTGAGCTGAACTTTGTTGGGCTGAAGATGTCACAGCCATGTAAGTGTGACCTCCTCTGCCCGGCAAAGCACTTGGTGGCCCTCTCCATCAATAAGAGAGGAAGCGTCACTAAAGCCTCTAACCTGGGTGCTTCAGTTTCAAGCCCTGAAGTGCCATCAGCTGAGTGCCTATCAGTGATGTTCATCACAGAGCAGCCTCGGGTCAGGAGTCTCATTGACCTCATCACACTCTGTGATGAGTAAGGGGCTGCCACCTCCCCTCACTGGCTGACCCATAACAAGGTCAGCCAATGAGGGCAGGTGGCAGCCCCAAATGTAAGAAACCACTGAAGATTCCCTCCATCCACCCGAGATCATTACTGTGGCCCGGTAATTGTTTTTTTTAAAAAAGTTTGGTGGATACGTGCATGTGTGTGTACGTATGAATATGTTTATTTGTAAGTGCATGCTGAATGCATGGGCGAGTATGCATATGTGTGTTGCCTGCCCATCCCCCTGCTTAAATTACCGGCCACCACCGGTAGCATCCGGTAATCCCAACATCATGGCTTGGGTGGGCAAAGTTTATCTGCAAACACTTTCCACATATTGTATTGTCAAATTCTCTGACTACTTCTGTTACTGCTGCTCCTCCTCGGTGCATCACTAGTCTTCCTTCCTTTCTCCTCCACTTCATGGCGATCAGGCTCACTTGTGTCCTTCCAGCATGGCAATGCAGCTTCCGCCACAGCAGAACCTTCATCTAGTGCCTACCAGTTTTAAAGTTGTTTTCTCTGTATGAACTAATCGTGAATAATTTTTGCAACTACTTGTTACCATTAGACTTGTATGAGAGTAGACTGCGCTCAACTTGGCTGGCTGTGACTAATGTTTAAAGTCAGCCAAAACTTGCTTAATCTAGCTTGAAACACTCACTGGACATTGCTAATTTGTATCTCATTACTATTTAAATAAATATTTATAAACTTAGATCGTGGACATTTATAATTGGACATTCCTTCACTACATATTGCAATAGATTGGTAACACCACTTAAATCCACAGGGGAAGATCCAGCTTGTGTGAATTGGAACTGTGCCAAAAAAAATATTCAGTGCTATAATCGAATCAAGCCCAGAAAAGGGCTTGAAGCTTATTACTCATTTTCAGCTGTATCTTCTTTCCATTTCAACAGCACTGGTGGGGGCTTAAAGATGGACCCATCATAACAAAATGTCCTCTGCTCATTATGTTACCAGGAAGACATAATCTGAACATTTATAACAGGCTGCCAGGGATCTTAGATATAAAAGGTACAAGGTGATTTGCGCTCTCTGGCACCAATGCAAGCCCTTCTCTTATGTTTGACTAAACCCTTCCCCGAGGTGCGAGTTTTTGATAGAGCTGAATTAGGACTATGTATGGAGATGAAGATAATAGGCAAATAGAAAACCTTTGCTAGTTACAAAGGTCTGGAGGCTCTCTTTGAACTATCTGTGGCTCCCTTATTGAACAATCTATAGTTGGCCTGCTCCCCTGACCTACACTTGGTTATTTCCAATAGTAGGTGGGCCCTTCAGATAATATTAAGAGCTACACTTGCTTTTCATGAGAAATTTGTGACTAGCTCGGACCACGCTTTATCTGTATTTACAGACATTTTGTGAATTCTGATAGAATGTTTTACGACACAGCTGTTCAAACGGATGCGTTATTACTGTCATTGTGCCCCTTTCTCCCAACTTGAGGTCAATCGTGTGTTACCATTGAACTCAAACATCCTATCAGTGAAAGGAAACTACAAAGAGGCCATTACATTAGTTGGTTCAAATGCTATTGCAAAATCAAGTCCAAAAGCTCTGTCAGGAAAAAGAAACCACAAAGAGGCCCAAAGCTAGTTTCTTAAAAGTGTGGTGAATGATCTACTACTTTATTAAATAGGAAATGTGTCTCCTCCCTAAAAAAGAAAACTTTAATCAATGGATGAACTCTAAGGGCCCCATTCACAAAGGTAAATTTACAAGTGAGTAAATATACATGTGTAAATTTACTCTTGCATTTGTAAGTAAATTGACTACCTCTTGCTAGTCACCAGTAGTAGTAGATATTCCGTTTATCTCCTACACTCCCTCCAATCTCTTCCACTTCTACTACTAAGTAGTAATCTTTCATATGTAGAGTTCTTACCAATGAAAATATAGAAGAAATAGTAAGGATGGAGGTAGAGATTTCTAACAGTAGGTTTGTGAATTACATTTTGGAGTAATTAGTGCTATTGTAGTACTACTTTGCATACAAAATAAAGTTTGTGAATCAAGCCCTAAGTCCCTTAAGTACTCTTCCAAGGCAAGCATTTTGTAGCACCTTATCTCATACCATGTGTCATGCAAGATTAAAATAATGGCATATTTTCACAGTGCTTTCTGACACGGACTGGGACCCCTTAGCAATAAACATACACAAGTGACTATTCTCCACTGCTCCAACCAGGATTCAATTATGTGGCTCTCTGGTTACAGACACAGACCGCTGCAGGGCATTAACTAATAGAGGGTTCATAAAGTAGTGCATTTCTGACCGATTACATTAACTTGCCTTTATTTTTTATTGAAGCTGTGAATTATTTCATATGTAGTCACCTTTAGGTCACTGTCAAAGAATATTTTGTTTTGTAGCAACACCTTTGACCCCACCCTCAAGTACACTCTACCCACCCCCAATGGCAGTTACCATTTTTTTTTTTAATGCACTTCAACTGCTACTAAATTCAGACATGCATAAGTGTAAATAAATTGGGAAGACAGTTTAAAAAAGTTACACACACTCTAATTATGAATAAGGTAGTACATTATTTAGCATTGACCAAGAACAGCTGATAAGCATAAGCAATAAAACGTACTGGCTTTACCCAAAAAGTTTAAAAAAAACAATCCTAAGCCAGGTGTTCAATAAATCTCCAGGTCCTGGTCTTATTCTGCCCTACTTGTATCAGATGAATCTTAGAGTTAGGGTTCTGGTTCTCTTTAGGATCCTTAATGCAGTGACACCATCAACTGCTGCTCCTTCTACCTACCGGTCTGCAATAATTGTAACTTTGCATTATTGCTGATATTTGTGGGCCTAAAATCTAGATTTCACTTAGTTCACAGGAAGCAACTGGGCCTTGAGAAAATTTGACAATATTCGAGGCATTTATACAAACTAAAAAGCTAGAGTGCTGTAGTGCCCAGCAGGGAAGCGTGCCAAGAGCTACCCTATCACATCAGTTGTATGTCAGGGATGTGGTTTTGCCCTCTTAGGGCCAGAAGTATCAACATCCTGGTTTGCATTTCCTAAATAGCCGTTTTTAAGAAATCGCTATTTCAGAAATGCAAAATGAGATGTATGAAAACTGCGATTCGGTAATAGCGATTTCTTAAAAGTCACAATCAGCATTACCGAATCGGAATTAGGGAATGGGACTCCATTCATCCCTATGGGCCCATAGGTGCGAATGGTGCATTACCTAATTTGTGAATTCCTGTTAGGAATTCGCGAGTTAGGTAATGCAAACCTGAGGGTGCTGGGGTCCTAAGGCCCCCTTTGGTGCACCCCAAAACAAATATTTGTGGACATGTAAAGCACACCTATGCCCAAAGGGCATGTGTGCTCTACATGTCATTTTTAAAAATGCATTTGTAATGTATTTTTAAAAATTGCATATGCTTACCACTAAACTTTGTGGTAATTGCATTTCCTAAATGCCAAATTCGCATTCATTTAGGAAATGCATGATACATGTGAATAGGTAATCGCAAATAGGTATTCCCTATTTGCAATTCCCTATATAGGGAATCGCAAATTTCTATTCCCTAATCGGAGTCGCAGTTTTAAGGAATCACTATTTTTGCAATTCCTTAAAATTGCACTGCAAATTCTTTTAATAAAACATGAAAGGCGATTTTGCATTCAGAAACGGTGGAATTTTGTGATTCACACTATTAGTGAATGCAGAATCCTTTGCTACATCTGGCCCTTAGTCTTTACCCTTTTCCTCAATGATTTCAGAGACCGCATATATACTGACCTATCTCTCACAGAACTGTTTATACCCAAATTGGTTAGTGGCTTTATGGAATACTATACGATAAAACATCTGACAAGTTAGCTAAAACTAAAGATATGCTAGCGAAGAATGCTTCTGTATTTAAAAGCATGTGTCAGTCGACAATCAGTCTCTTCAATTTGTCAAAGAATATGATTACCTTGGTACCCAATTTGACTCCAGGTTGAAATGGGTTAAACAAAGAGAGAATGCTACTCAGTCGCTGCTACCAGTGGGCTAGAACTATGGGTTTAAACTGACAAAGAACTGCAACAACTGAAAAATATTTTTTGAGGTCCGTTTTTTCGGGTTGGGCCCTGGTTGTCCCTTGTAGCCTCTTTGAATAGAGATTGCTGTCAAGCATTTTGCTGAAATTACTGCATTTCTTTTCATATTACATTGGAAACCAGAAGGCAGGAGTGTATCTTAATGCAATACAAGAAATAGCTTCTTGCGAAGGAGCCACTGTAAACAGGTGGACAGCTTTCTCCGCCCTAACTCCATGAGTTAGGGTGTGAGCTTCTTTGTAAAAGTCGTTTGTGGATTAAGGGTGCTACTGATAACCTCTCTATGTACAAACAAACAGTATACATGGCTGAAGACAACTCTTTGGCTTGTATTTATCTCCTTCATTAGAGGGCCTTTGCCTATGAGTCTCATTTAGGATGGATACAACTAAAATCATGCCATAACATGCACCTTAAATTTAGGCCAAAGATCTTTAGCTTGAGTGCTCTCAAGTACAAATGGGAGCAGTTAAAATATAATGGTGTAACTTGTCAAAATACTGCGGGAGAATAAAATCCATATTCTACTTTATGTGTTTTGCACCAAATCTGTGTAGCGTGCAGCAGATGGCTGTTACTCCTATTGACTCTATTTAATTTTAATGGTACTTCATAAATCACTTTATTATAGAGAGGATGAAACATAAAACACAAACATATATTTCTGTGATCACATAAATTTGGCAAGCCATGTTGTTTACCAGGCAGCAAGTCCGGAATAAATGATTTATGGCATTATTATCATGGTATTCTTACACGCATTTGTATATTGTGTAATGGTAGTCTTATGGAATTTCATTTTGGTTAAAACTTTGTTCTATTTTAGGTTAATAATGTTAAAGCTATGCTGATAACAATAAAGTCTACTGCTACTATTATTACTGCCAATTCTTTGGTAGGGAACTATTTGGTTGGAATTACACTTGTTGCACTGGTTATCACCTGTATTCAACAAAGTATACCATCCAAGCCTAAATGTGTTTCAGGGTGTCATTTATTTAAGTTATATCGCAAAATAGAGGTTTCTAATTTATAGAGAAAGAGAACTAGGCTACTACAAACTCTCCTTGAGTAGAACATTTGCTCAAAAAATGATCTCCGTGAGCCAAACCCTTTGAATAAATAATAAATAATTCAAAAAAAAAAAAAAAACAGTAATCCATAGGGGAACTGAGTATGGATATTTACACTGACAATAGTTCCCTCATGGAATTGCTTTAGAACACTGAGTACATAGTTAATTTATCATGTATTAATCAGTCAGGCAAAGTTAATGATCTTGAAAAGGGCCTGTGGAATAAAGGAAAAAGCCAGTTTTATTTTTGTGAAGCAAGCCCTCCTGCTAGTTATGTGCTTTCTAGCAACATATTTCGACAAATGAAGTGAATGGGGATACACAAAAGACTCAGAAAAAGTAAATGATGTAAGGGATGCAGAGACCAGTAACAATATAAGGAGTGAAATAAATACATGATGAATAAAAACAGCCCACTGGTTCATACATTGTACACAACAGTTGTTGTAGGAAGAAAGAATTCTAGTTATTATCAAAGAAACTTGTCAGAATAAATTTACTGAATTTCAAATCCTCCAGTCATAATTGAAATAGGTTAATCATCAGGGCTTGGTAGCAAACATGCACTTGCAGGTTAGTATTAAATTTTAATATACAATATGAAAAATAGGCCAAACATTTTCTCAGTGCATTTATTGATCTGTAAAGTGTTAGCGCATCTGTCCGTATTTGGTCTTTTAAATTTAATGTATAAGGGGACAAGTTAGAGGTTTGATAGACCTTTTGTCTGCCCTTAAAGTGATTCCACCATAAGTCATTGACCTGATGCAATCACAACATCATAATCACTAAACAGCATCAAATACTCTTTGGAGTCAGTAAACTTCACGCCATGACCCATTTGGCCACGAATAACCACACCTTTATGTAAAAGTTAAAAAGTAGATTTCCTTATATTAACGATGCTCAGATCACGTAAATTAAACTCAGCACCAACTGATAAACATACCTAAACAACACCGGTTGACCAAATGTTATAAAGAATCTCAATTTAGCCAAAGCATTGACAACTAAGCATTCAAGAGTCACAGTACAAATTAATAGCATAAATAACTGTGCAATTAAAATAACATACATCTAGATTTAACAGATGAATAGCATCAATTCTTTGTTAATTGCAAGTTAACACTTCAGGGCTCCTTAACTAACCTTCTGATTAGAATAGCATGTTTGTACTATATGCAAAACAATTTAGTCAACGTTAATTTGGAAAACATCTAACTATGGCTTTATCAAAATTAGCGGTTGGTAGAAACAAAGAACAAAACTATAACATTAGCAATAGCATTTTGTTATACCTCAACATGTTCGGTTCAGCAAGATGCGATTTCTCTTCGTCAGTTGGGCATCTGTTCGGTCAGCTTCAGCAACGGGCAGTGAAAGGGAAATGATTCTGCCACAGGGACTTGTAAACTATCTGAACCATGTAAGGAACAATATCTAGGGGATCAGAATTCAGCATTAAAACTTAAGAAATAAAGTTAAAGATAGAAAATAAAGTCATCAGGAACTGTTCAGCTACTCAAACAGAACCACTACAGGGAAAGTCAAAATAGAATGAGATCCTCTCTCCTCTGTGCCATCGGGCTAAGTTAAAATGTCCTAAAGAATTTCCCATCTTGTCATTAGTCAGAAAAAAACATTTACAGTTAATCCAATAGAAATAAAACCCCAAATCTAAAATATACCTAAACTGTCTTTCACATGTCGATGATTACTTCCTCTTCTCCTGTTCCCATCTTCAGACTTTTTAGGTATCTTTCATGTTGCCATCCATGCTTCAGTCATTGTTAGTTCCTGGGAACATCGCTGTCTCGTGCATCAACCTAGTCAAAGTAACGACTCCTAATACAGGACATTTTAGCAGGCAGTTCTCATGAGAAAGTTAAAGGCATCTTCAAAATGTTTGGTCAGCACGGTGTGAACATTAGAAACATCAAATCTCAAGTTTTACATTTCCCACTATTTTCTTAAACAATGCATCTTAATATGAGTTTGTGCTGTCTAGGCCCAAGCCTCGCTAACTTAAAGCCTGCAGGATATTGAAGCAAATACATAGCATATAATCATTATTGTGGCATAATACTATAATTTTCTAAACGCATGCACTCTAACTAATAATAATATGCATTTAATAAAATTATTACGTATTAATGGTGTTCACTAAAGTTGGCACATTTTCTGAAACACACAGTACTTTCTATATTAGTCAAATTCGATGCAAATTCTTAACCCATAACAATCATTAGTAATAAATTCAGCTTTTACAATCCCTCCTCTGATGACTAAATAAGACATCACACGTCACATCATCCCATACACTTTTTTGTTCACTCTAAAATTTGCTTTCCCTATAACTTTTGCTTCTTCTATCCCTTTTCGAATTTTCCCTAAAATATCTTTCCATTTTAATTTCTTCCCTCCTCTGATCATTTTTCAATTTCTTCATTTTAATTGCATGATACAATTTATGAATTCCCCAGGCTCCAATTATACAAATCACAATAATTAATATTACTTGCAATATCTTCAAAATGATCCCTTTCCCTAGGATGCCCAGCCAATTTCCCATGGAAGCAAAACCTTTGCCAACATTTTCCCAAACTCCTGGTTCTTTCAGCTCTTTCAAATCAGTGCTATTATTAGTAAGATTGTTAATAAGGCTTTTAATTTCTTTACTATTGTTAGGTATTTATGTGCATCAATGTTGAAAACTCAGCATTTTATAAACTTCGCCCTCCTTTGCTAAAAGGATGTGTAACGCAAGGTGGATCTGAAGAGTCGTAGATCTTACTGCAGCCATTTCTGTATCCATTAGGATCATGTTATCCACTGTAGTAGACAACCTTTGAACTTTCAAGGAATTCAGAATAACTCCTACTGAAAGAATTATTACTCCAAATATGTCTCTGGCTATGCCAGAATAAGAATCATGCTTTTGTCTAACATGATATAATTCAGTCATTTTAGGTATCTTACTCAGATCCTCAAGTTGATACTTGTTTGGGAAAACTATCCCCAAGTAAAATGTGCCATACCATCCTCTTGGAATCCTCTATGCATTTGGTCGACAGATGTAATAAACTCCTGGAATTGCTGGGTCTTGTCCATTTAACATGAACATCCATTTACTTTGAAAAAGAAACACATGTCTACATTCACTCGTGCCACAAACAATGTGTCAGTTGTAGATTTAAGCCTATATACACAAAGCTTTCCTTCGTTTTCTGCATCTAAAGCTAACTTCCCTTGTGTCATTATTTCACTAAATGCATGATCATTCCTTAATGTCATTTTCTCTAAGCCTTTCTCTGTCATCAATCCAATCTAAGAAACTCTTTTCTATGAGTGTAAGCAACCATGTGAGATTATTTTGGTGCGCGTACGCTGTGCCAAAGGTTAATGTAGGTGCAAAGAATCCTCTCACTAATTCTATGATATTTTCCCTAGCTACTCTACTCAGGTACCTAATTATAGGAACAAGCGAAAACACTACGTCATGATTTGGGTAGAAGCACTGAATGTACTCCTGGTTATAGAATCTTGTTAATAAAAGACTATAACTTATTCCATACGGAAAGGGGCAAACTATGGTAAGTAATTCCTTCTTCTACTAATGAAAGAATCTGTGTACAGACAAAAGATTATCTTGCATTCATTGTCTCAACATACTCACGCAATAAGCGATAGAAAACAGTAGGAGAAAGTTCTCCTTGGGTACGATCTATGTGCAAATACATTCTCATCTATCCTAAACCTGTCTATTTCTGTAAGTGTAGTAGTTGTCGCTAAAGCAGAGGTATGGTTGGCCACAATCTTGTCAAGAAGAGTCATACTCACAATCAACACCAAATACAACATCATGCACACAATTGCCAAAACCAATACCTATGTATTTCCAACACCTATTCTTCCTAACCTGTTGGTTGTGGTTACCCATAATCGGTAAAGAATCAGAATGTAGAAGAGAAAATTGTAACTACGCAGCAAAACAAAAAAAAATATTCAGTCTTCTTTAGCAGTTGTTTACAGCTTTCAGTCTTTTTTCCAGGACCTTTGTCAAAAATAGGTAACTTGTCAAAATCGAACATTTTCTGTCAAAATTAGTATAGCAGCTTGTCAAATCCGGTTATTCAAAAGTCTCTTTCTGGTTACTTTCAATTGTCTCTTTTTGCACTTTCTTTAGTTTCACAGTTTTACAAAGTTCAGTTCATTGATCACTTCACATGCCAAAGTATTGACCGGGAATTTCTCAATCAAAAAAATAAATAAATAAATAATTCACTCTGCCATTCACTTGTTGCATACGCCCATGCAGGACCTGACTACCTTCTGTTTGCAATTCTCTTTCTTTTCAATCTTCGATCTCCTTTCAACTCTCCATCGCTCAAATCTCTTCATGTTGTGTCCATTGCCTCTTCAATTATTGTCACTGTAATTGCTTCTTTCTTCTTGGCTTGCGATTTCTCACCACTTATCTCCTTTCAGTGGACCTTTTGTCAATGCTCTTTTCAGTGCGGGACTTGTAACTTTTCTTTGCTCTGCAGGATTTTCTCCTGATGTACCTGCGACTGCTTCAGGAGGAGTCAGATAGTTTTGGCTTTGATCCACTTCAACTCCTTCCACTTCGGGGTCTGTAGTTTGCTCTGTTTATCTTTCAAGACCATCTGCTTCTGGGAGAGCCCCCCTCTGACTAGACTCTCCTGCTACCTCAGTCGAGGTTGTTTTAATGTCACAGTCCTGTATATCTTCCACTTCGTCTCTCACAGGAGTGTTCACACTGGCTGCGGTCTGCTCAGTTCAGTCTCTAATTCCCCTGTTTCCTTCTATGTTTCTGGAGTTTGTCCTGAAGTAGTTGGTACTCTCAACAACTCTTCTTCATTGTCCAAAGAACAGGGTACTTTCTGAGTATGGCTGGCATGAATCCAGTTCAGAACTCCAGCACACTTCACAGCTGTAGTAGTAACCAGTACTACCTGGTAGGGGCCTTTTTTACCGAGGCTCCAAGCAAGCCTTCCTCATGTGTTTTCTTATCACAACCCAGTCTCCCACTCTCAGGTTATGGCTTCGGTCTTGAGACGGTTGCAGTGTAGTGGCTTCCACCTAATGAGAGAAAGAGTGAACCACATCAGCCTAACCTTTGCAGAACTCCAACATCATATCATCTGTTATGTTCACAAGCACATTTACAGGAACTACTTGCAGTCTCATTGCTCTGCCCATGAGGATTTCATGCGGCAACAGTCCAGTTTTCCTGTCGGGTGTGCTTCTCATACTCATCAGAACCAACAGCAGTGTGTCTGGCCCTTTCAGATTTGTGGATGCACACATCTTTCCAATTCTTGACTTCAAAGTACCATTCATTTGCTCAGCAAGTGCTGAGGCTTCAGGGCAATAGCTACAATGCAACTCCTGCTCAATGTTTAAAGCTGACCATAGTAATTGAATTATTTCATTGTTGAAGTGACTTCCTCCATCTGATTCTAAAGTGACCAGAAAACCAAAACAAGGTATCAGTTCCCTAAGCAATAGCTTTACTACTGTGAGACTGTCATTTCTATGTCTGGGGTAAACTTCAATCTAATGACTAAAGATACAAACAATCACCAACACATCTCAATCCTCCACACACAGGCATCTCAATGAAATCCATCTGCATTCTGCTAAATGATCCTCCCGCTCTTCCAATGTGGCACATGTTCACCACAGTTCCTTTTCCCACGTTCATCTGCTGACGCAAAAATGAGAAAACTTTCTAAACTTTGGATTGAACCAAAATTGCTTAAAAGTTCGAATCATGGCATCCCTTCCAACATGTGTTTGACCATGATAATATCTAGCCGTTTGAGTCAACAAATTATTTGTAGAACCACTTGTTCCTTCCTGGACACCCATATATCATCCTCAGGCTAAACACATTTCCACTTTAGCCAGTTTTCCTTTCCATCCCTGTCAACATTATCTTGAAGCACTTTCAATTCTTCCCAAGTATCTATGACATGTAAAGCATAATTGGTACAATTTTTTTCCTACTGTAACAATTCCCATTTTTCTTTGAACGATATACAGTTCATTGTGCAAAACCTTGCGACTTGATCTGCATATCCGTTTCTCCAGTATTGGATCTTTCATAGATTCACATGCTTGAATCATCCCCGTCGTCGAGGTGGGAGCCTCACGGTGAGTTTAAATAGATAAAGCAGTAAGTCAGTAAAAGTAAAACCAGTAGGCCCCAGTAGGCCTCATAAGGTATTTTACAGTCTATCCACTTTGTTTTGTGAAAAGACCCAAACATCAGTCTCAACCAATCAGGATTCAGCCCCTCCCAAACAGTCCCAACAGAGGCTGAATTCCCTCAGATTTTCTACCGCACGTCGTGTGAAGGGAGTCTCCCTGAGCTCTGCTCAGTTTTTTCCTATTTTCTGATTGAAGATTAGTTTTTTCTCTCAGGAAACATTGCTACAGCTCCACTATGTCTGAAAAGGCAAAAAAGGGTCTGGTCAGAGATTGTGACACCTGTGGGAAGAAGAGACTGCATGTTGATGACCCCCACAAGAAGTGTATTTATTGCCTTCAACCAGACCACAAGGTGAGAGACTGCAAAATCTGTCGCACCTTTAGTCAAAAAACCCTCAAAGACCGGGAGGGTAGACTTCTCTTATGGCTACAAAAACAGAAAGCCTTAGAGCATCCTTCCTCAGATGACAGCGAGGCATCATCACAAACTTCTCGCCCTCAGAAAAGAACAGGTGAGAGAAGCAGAGGGTCGGATGAGCCACCAAGGAAGGTGCTCAAGAAGACAAGACAAGTCTCTATTGGGACGAAAAAGGATGTTTTTCATTCAGAGAATGGGCCAAAAAAGGTTCATTCGGAACCTACTACGCCTTTACACCACAAAAGTACCTCAAAAAAGCCATCTCTGTCTCTGTCACCACAAAAAGAGCCAGAACAACTCTTTTCGGTGAAAAAACATCCGTCGACGACCACCCCGTCGACGACTGTGTCGACGGTAACAGCGACTACGGTATTGTCGACGTTCACAACGCCAGCCTCACCGATGATTATGACGTCGTCGCCGTTGTCATCGACGACGATAATTACGGCAAAATTTTTTAAGAAAGCTTCGTCGGCAACCACATCGTCGACAGCGGAGGCCTCCAGGGTTCACCAATCAACCAGGGCACTCCCGTCTACGAAACACCTCTCAATGAGGTTCAAGAAGGCACTGCCGACGACAGCACCTACACGACCGTCGTCGATAAAGTACCCGTCGAAGAAGAGACCGTCGACGGAGCATTCGCTGACAAAGGACCCGTTAGTAAAGACGCCGCCGACGACGGGAGAGCTGTCGTCGAGAGACCCGTCGACGAAGGAACCGTCGACGAAGGAACCGTCGATGAAGGAACCGTCGACGAGGGAACCGGCGACGAGGGAACCGGCGACGAGAGAGCCGTCGACGAGGGAACCGCCGACGAGTGAACCGTCGACGATCATATCATCTACAGCATTAACAATATACAAACCATCCACCTACCTGGATACTTCCCCTCACCATTCCTCGTACCATCAGGAAGATTCCTCCAGATTCTTACCCCTTTCAATTATTAATATAGGGGACAAGGCGTCTGATATTCTTCCGATGCATACCTCACCAAGTAAAGTGTTGCCATACCCACCACAACATCTTTTATAGAATGAGGACGACGACACATACTCGCAGAACGACAGAATGTTTGGGGCAGCTAGTAGCCCGTCACAACTCAATGTAAAATGCCAGGAGTTTGACGAGGAAGAGGATCAACAGTATCAGCCTAGTTATGCCTCAACATCTTATCCACAGACACAACAACCATCGCCCCTCGCTATGCCTAGCACATTAGTAACAGATCTTCAATTTATGTTGAAGGACTACTATAGAAGGTTTCCACCGTCAACTCAGTCCACGCCACCTAGACCTGAGAGCTACCAGACACCTCGGCAAGCTCATATTACTAGCCTTTCCGTAACGCCACAGGCTACTATACCTGTAATTAGCCAACCCCAGGAAACTTGCCCCTCATCGGATGGCGAAAGGGAAGAGGGTGAGCTAAGAGATTCGGCGAATAGTGAATGGGATGATTACCTCGTCCCCACACCATCTCCACCGCCAGCAGGTCCAGTAGATTCTCCTCCAGAGGACATAGGAGGTTTACATAATCTGATAGAGCGAGCGGCGAAACGTTTTGGCCTTGCAATTGTTTCTCATGAAACCGAATGTTTTTTGTACGACTTTAAAGAGCCATCAAAAAGATCTGTACAAGCCATACCCATTGTCGATTTCTTATGGCAGGAGGGTTTGAAGGCAATGAAAAACCCAGCAACAGTGCCTTCACAAATGCCAAGACTAGAGAAAAAATATAAGGCCCCAGATGATTCTCCGGCCTGTCTAGTCTCACAGCCGAAACCTGACTCTGTGATATCACAGGCGGCTCAGCGACGTTCCAAAAAACCCTCCACACCTATTGCGTCTCCCCCGGATAAAGAAGGAAGGAGATTAGACAATATTGGCAAGAAATTCTCCTCTGTGGCCGCAGTCACCGTTAAGGCGGCTAATTCCCTCGCCGTCTTGGGAAGGTACGATCGCCAGATGTGGGCAGACATGTCTGCTTTTTTAGATTTACTGCCAGAAGACGTCAAGGTGGAAGCAAAGAAGGTCTTGCAGGAGGGAGAAAGGGTCTCCGCAGAAATAATAGACAGCGCAATAGACATTTCTCTCACTGGCTTTAGACAATTAGCTGGCGCAGCAGTCCTGCGCAGACAAGGATGGCTAAAGGCGACTTCTTTCAGACCAGAAGTCCAGACTCGTGTTCTTGACATGCCTTTCGATGGAGAGAGTTTGTTTGGCAAACAGGTCGACGACATGTTGCAGGCTATCAAGACGGATACCGATACGGCAAAATCCCTAGGTACCCTGCAATATAAAAAACAACCTTTTCGTGGAGCAAGGGGTAGAGGTAATTACTCCTTTCGAGGTGGATACCAGCAATACAGGTCACAATATCCATCTTCCTCCACAGGGTCACGACAGCAATACCATCAGCAACAGCAGCATTATCGATTGCCTCCGGCCGCAGCTTACAAACACCCAGCTAGAGGACGAGGAGCTGCCCGGGGAAGAGATACAGGCAGGAAACAATGACCCGCTGATCATCTCAACGCTTCCCCACCAACCAACATCGAGGGTCGGAGGTCGCATCACTTCCTATTTCCCCAACTGGAAGGCGATAACATCGGACAGATGGGTACTCGATGTAGTGGCCAGAGGTCATACTCTGGAATTTACTCAAACACCACCAACTGTTCCTCCATCGGGCCCACCGCCTCCGAGGTTGAACCAACTCCTCAGGGAAGTAAGAATAATGTTGAGAAAAGGAGCAGTGGAACCAGTCCCTTTATTTCAAAAGAACAGGGGATTCTACTCCTGTTTTTTCCTTGTAAAGAAACCCTCAGGAGACTGGCGCCCCATTCTGGACTTGAGAGCCCTGAACAAGTTTCTGAAGAAGCAATCGTTCAGTATGGTAACTCTACAGGATGTCCTGCGTCTGTTAAATCCCGGAGATCGCATGGCATCCCTAGACCTCCAGGATGCCTATTTTCATATCCCCATATATCGCAACCATCGCAAATTCCTAAGGTTCAGAGTGGGAAGTATGCACCTTCAATTCCGAGTTCTGCCATTCGGCCTCAAATCAGCCCCCAGAATCTTCACAAAAATGTTAGCTCCGGTAGCAGCACATCTCCGCCAGTCAGAGATCCAGGTCTTCCCTTACCTGGACGACTGGCTTATAAAAGCACCCTCAAAATCGCAAGTGAAAAATCATATTTTCCATTGCCTTCAATTGCTACACAACCTAGGGTTCGTAGTCAATTATCAGAAATCTCAACTCTACCCCAAACAGGAATTGAATTTCTTGGGCGCAATTCTGGACACAGTCCGCAACAAAGCCTACCCATCTCACGAGCGGAAACAAAAGTTAACCTCCTTGGCACAAAGGCTCTCCAGAAGAAGGTTCGTTTCAGTCCGCATCTACAAATCATTGCTCGGAATGATATCTTCATGCATTCCGCTAGTCCCAGATTGCAGGCTCCATATGCGACCCCTACAAGAACAATTAGACATACAATGGA
This sequence comes from Pleurodeles waltl, assembly GCF_031143425.1. Classification (NCBI taxonomy): domain Eukaryota; kingdom Metazoa; phylum Chordata; class Amphibia; order Caudata; family Salamandridae; genus Pleurodeles; species Pleurodeles waltl. The sequence continues at coordinate 671,900,493 of NC_090443.1, read as the reverse complement.
CCCAGGTCAACGGTTCCTTCGAAGACAAGATTCGCATAACGCCTCCAATGAAGAACATCATGAGGTGGTGGGCGAATCTAACCAATTTGTCAAACGGACTGTCTTTTCTTCTCCAAACATCAAGTTACATAGTAACAACGGATGCCTCTCTTGCAGGATGGGGGGCACATTGCCAGGACCTGCAAATCAGCGGAATCTGGAATCAGAAAGAACGTCAGCTTCACATCAATTATCTGGAACTCAAGGCAATACACTTAGCTCTGAAAGCTTTCTTACCAGAGATACAGAGTTCAAGCGTCTTAATCAGGACAGACAATACAACCAGCATGTTTTATCTAAACAAGCAAGGAGGCACAAGATCCCTACAACTTTCGCAACTAGCCCAACAAATTTGGACATGGGCCATAAAGCACAATATTTCACTCAAGGCGGAGCATGTGCCAGGACAAACCAATATTCTAGCAGACACCCTGAGCAGGACAGTGATTCCTTATCACGAGTGGGAACTAGACCAGAAAACTCTCAACAGCCTTTTTCTATTATGGGGCAAACCGAACTTAGATCTATTTGCCACTCTCGAGAACAAGAAATGCCAGTTCTACGCAAGTTGGCTTCCCCAAAAAGATTCGTGGGGGAATGCGTTTTCGATGAGATGGTCCGGAGTTTATGCCTACGCTTTTCCTCCGATCCCGCTCATTCCGAGAGTCATCAACAAACTGAAGGCGGAGGGGTTTCGCCTTCTGCTCATAGCTCCCAAATGGCCTAGACAAGTCTGGTATACGGAGCTCCTCATGCTCTCCAAACGACCACATCTACGACTCAGACAGAGCCCGACTCTCCTAACGATGCACCAGGGACAAGTCAGACACCCAGATCCGTCATCTCTTCATTTGTCAGCTTGGCTCCTGAATACAATGAATACTTGAATCTCAACATTTCCCCGGAGTGTAGAGACATATTGGCGAAAGCTAGAGCGGACACTACCAACAAAACCTATCAACTTAAATGGAAACGTTTTTGTATATGGTGTGCAACACAAGATATACATCCTTTGTCCTCTACTCCGGAACAGATACTTCCATATCTCCTGCTCCTTGAAAAATCAGGGCTTGCATATTCTTCTATTCGGGTACATCTGGCAGCAATCTCCAGATACCGCAGATCTCCAGACAGAGTTTCTTTGTGTTCCACTAGAATCGTCAAACAATTTATGAAGGGCCTTTTTCGGGTTTTCCCGCCAGTTAGAAAGCCTCCACCATTATGGTCATTGAATGTGGTATTGATGCAGCTTATGAAAGCCCCCTTTGAACCGATCCACAAAGCTGACCAAAAATTCATTTCATGGAAAACAGCGTTACTGCTAGCTCTTACTTCAGCAAAGAGAGTCAGTGACATTCAGGCTTTCACTATCAAACAGCCTTTTCTCCAATTCACAAACTCAGGTGTCATCTTGCGCACAAATCCAAAATACATCCCGAAAGTTCCTTCAACGTTTCACCTAAATGAACCAGTTATCTTAAAAACCTTTTTTCCAAATCCGCAAACAGTAGCGGAAAAAACATTACATTCCCTTGATATTAAAAGATGTTTAAAGTTTTATCTGCAGAAAACTCAAGCTCTCCGCCAGTCGGATCAATTGTTTGTAGCTTTCGGAGGAACAAGAAAGGGACACGCGGTGTCCAAACAGACTATAGCAAGATGGATTGGTCTGGCAATTCAATTCTGCCATTCAAAAGCAGGAAAACCGCTCCACACCTAGGTCAGAGCCCACTCTACAAGATCGGTGGCCACTTCTGCTGCATTATTTGCAGGGGTACCACTACATAGCATCTGTAGAGCAGCAACATGGTCCAGCAACACACATTTACGAGGCATTACTGTCTCGAAGAAACGAACAACGTCGATACAGCAGTGGGGCAGGCAGTGCTGAGGCATTTATTTCGATAAGGTGAGCCTCTAACACATCCCACCACCACACTCAAGGTATGTTCATTATTGGTTCTTACTCTTCTTAATAGCTACAGTGTGTTTTACTCTACATTTCTGCTTCAGATTGTTCATTTCTTTATAATGTCTTAGCTTGTCGTACTCTTCATCATCATGAAAAGAGTACAGGTTTTTTCTGCCACACACCTGTTATTGCTCTTCTATTCGAATGTCTATTGATGTACATATATTAATAGGTATGTGGTTTTTAAAGCTAAACTGATGGGATTCACATCATTTGTGAAATTACAAATAGAATTGCAGTCAATGTAATTCACTAATTAAGAAAGCATTAATTCTCGTTATTCTGATTCAAGCACGTGAATCTATGAAATATCCAATACTGGAGAAGAAAATTAGTTACTTACCTGTAACTGCAGTTCTCCAGTATTGGTATCTTTCATAGATTCACATGCGACCCACCCTCCTCCCCTCAGAGGCTCCCCTATTATACAGATATTAAACTTCACACTCCTACTAGAAAATCTAAGGGAATTCAGCCTCTGTTGGGACTGTTTGGGAGGGGCTGAATCCTGATTGGTTGAGACTGAAGTTTGGGTCTTTTCACAAAACAAAGTGGATAGACTGTAAAATACCTTATGAGGCCTACTGGGGCCTACTGGTTTTACTTTTACTGACTTACTGCTTTATCTATTTAAACTCACCGCTGACCGCCAGGGTCATAATTAGGCCCTTTATGTACATTTTTTTTCAAATGATTCAGCAAAGCAATAGTATCGTATTTCCATGCTTTCTTGTCTTTGATGCGAAATCATCAATGTACTGGACTAAAGTCGATAGGAAAGGCCTTTCCAATGACTCCAGATTCTTTTTCAGGATCTGGTTGAAAATGGACTGTGACTCTGAAAACCCTTGAGGAATTCTGCACCAACAGTAGACTTGATCCAGAAATGTAAAACAAAAGATAAATTGGCTATCCTCATGAAGAGATATAGAGAAGAATGCCTGTGACAGGTACACTACGGTGAACAATTCAACATCACATGGGATCTGAAACAAAATCACTGCTGGATTTGGCACCACAGGACAACATTTAATCACAATGTCATTTACTATCCTGAACAATTCAAAATTTTCCACATGGCTTTCACAATCCCGTTAATTATATGGACTGCTCTATACTTCTTTTTAAACACCTTGGTTCACAAATTCTGCAATTATAGGTGCAATCCCTTCAATTGTATCCTGTGTTGTGTGATATTGGGTAATCTGGGGAAAAATCACATTAGGCTTGACTGGAACCTTAACTGGCTCAACTCCTTTAATTAGTCCAATGTCTTTTCCTATAAAATCCTACACTTTCATTTTAACTGTTCCCTGTAAGTCAGAAGAAAGATGTTAAAACTGGAAAGAAACTGATCAAAGGGTACTCCTCATTCACTGTGTCATCTGTTCCTGTGGACAAGTTATATTCATCATCACTGCTTGTCTGAATGGTGATTCCATCATTTGGACAAGTAATTGAACATCTCGTTTTAGATAGCAAGTCCCTTCCTAGTAAGGTAACCGGACTCGAGTCACAACTACGACTTTGTGTAATCATTTAAAATTGCCAATTTTACCCTGAACTGGTTCTTTAATTGGGTTTGTCAAATACTGATTTGCAACTCCTAAAATGTGTTCTATTTTCCCTGAAAGGGGCAGGCTTGGAACTTCTGCTTTTCTTACTGTAGAGCATGTAGCACCTGTGTCAACTAAAAATTAGTCTTTGTGACCCATCACCTTTCCTTTCACATAGGGACCTTTCTGATCTACTTCTAATGAAGCTGCTAACACGCATTCTTCTTCATCCGAACTCACACTCACCCAGTCATTGTTTATTCCATCCTCACTGTGTAATAGGTATTGATGTATTGGGGTACTGTTTTGATTAAACTTTTGACCTGTGGCATGATGAGGAAGTATCACCTGCTGCTGCTCCATTGGGGCTTGAGGTATTTGAATTTACTGCCTAGGTACCATTTGCACTTGAGGTTGCATTTGCTGCGACTGGGGCATCTGCACGTGCATTTGTTGCATATGCTGAAAACCTGATTCACATTACTTTGGAAGTTTGGATTTTGCATTCATTCTCGGTCCTCTCATATTTGGGAAAGATTTGATTTTGTTCGTTTGCTGACCAACACCTTTCTGTACTAACATCGGACTCTCCCGTTTCAAATTTCCGTGGCCTCCGCAAAAGAGGCATGGTAATAATTGTTTCATTCCTTGCACATCATTCTTAACATCCACAGTATTCAAATCAGGGACACGGTTCACATTTTCAATTCCACCACGTTCTCTACCTCTTGCTTGATTCTGAAATAACATGTTTCCCTGCTGCTGCTGCGGAAAACGTCCCTGCATTCCTGTGTGAGCTGCTTTAATCTGCATCACCATTGCCTTTTCTTTCAACTTTCTCTGTTTCAACTCGATCTTGTCACTACAGTATTTCACATACTGCAATACTTCATCAATTTGCTTTGCTTGCCAACAGATCAAATGTCTCTTAATCATCTGGACAATTGCAGGTCTCAATCCTTTAACAAATCGGAACACAAAATTAATCATGTCTTTCGGCTCAATTGTTTCTGTGCCACTGTAATGTTTGAAAGCCTGTAACAATCTCTCATAGTACGGATGTATTGACTTCTTCCCTTCCTGGGCTGTCCTGTCTATTTTCTGACAGTCAATATTCTTGGGCGAAATTCTTGTTTTCAAACATTCTATCACCTTATAGTAATGTTTCATTACGTCAGAAGATGGTGCACCTGTTGCTAGATCTTTCTGAGGTTCTCTTGTTGCCCAATCTACACTTCTTTTGCACTCGACCCGTAAGTCTGCTGGAACCACTATTTCTAACAGGGTGTTCAAATCCTCCCACAGGCATTTTGCGAGTTTCACAAACCTGTCTGTTTGCTGATACCATTCTACTTGTTTCTCCCTCAGCCTAGGGTAATCATTTGTAAAGGACAAAATGTCACTTCTGCTCCAAGGGACATGGATAACAAACCCTCCAGGAATTTCTCTCACTGGTAAGATTTTCACTGGATCCTCAACCTGCTGCACTTTCGCAGTAAGATTCACGGAACCCCTTTTCTTCTTGTCTCTTTTTTTCACCCATGCCTTCCCACTTATCTAAGGCTCCCTATATGTGAATGATCTGTACTAATTACCTAATGTGAACTTTAATTCCCGGTTTTCCCATATTCTCAAAGTCCTTTGAGTCAAACTCTAACCTGTAACTCCTCTTTAAGTATTTGGTTTTCTCAATTTCTATGTCATATTTTTCTGCCCGGACTGCTAATTTCTGATGTACTATTCCTGCTTTGTTAGTAATCAGTTTGCACAAATAAAGTAACTCATCTTCTCAGAATGTGTCAATTCTTTCGAACCCCATTGTTCCCTCAATTAGGTCTTCTGTCTCTAGTCTAAGCCTGGTCAAATTCAGTGCACTTCCTTCGCTGGAATATCCTTGGGTGCTACTCAGCTTCCCTAACCATTCAGTTAACGGCTGAGCTGTTAAACCTTGTAATGAAATGTTGCTATTGCTTACACCCGGCACTTTCTATAACGTTAAGCTCGGTCTCTGGTGTCTTTGCAACTGGGCTAGGACCAAATTCCTGTCTTCCCAAATCATTCGGTGGGGTTCTAGAGTAACTCCAATCAATTAACGATTGATCCATCAAACGTCGGTCTCATGGGAGTCATCATTCTTGCGTCCTCAGTAAATCTCTCATTCTCTACGCTTGGATTCAGGATTTTCTGCTCACTGTTCTTTTTGTTTCCCCGTGCAAACAACAGGATGACTGGACCTATGGTAACCGGTACTGACTGCATCTGGACTTGATTGGACATTTCGATCTCTGCGGTACATTATTCTTGTATTCTGACTTGTCAATACCGACATCTCTGTCTGTGATCCTGTTATGGGGGTGAATCTCGGGATAGTCTGTGTCTGTATTGGGGACATCAAATTCGGGAAGACTCTATCTGTATCAAAGTTGGCTTCTGATAGATTTGTCTCATGTGGGCGGCTTGTCCCGTCGGCACTATTAAGTTGGTTGCAGTATCTATATTAGGTATTTCTGGATAAATTCTGGGTATGTCAATCTACAGCATAAGCCTTTGAATAGCAGAGGTAGCTACAACACTATGACTAACCTGTACCTGGCTCTGCATGGGTTCAATTGGTATCAGAGTTGTAGGGTCAACACTAGTACTTGGTTGAACCTCTCAAGTGCTGCATATGGCGGGGATGATTTCCCAGTAACTACAAAATAAACTCATCATCATCTAAGTCTTCATGGTAAGTTAAAGACTTCCTGGACTCTGTGGATTTCTGCTCTCTGTCCTCTGAAGGCTAGGAATCCCTCTTCGTAGTACTCCTTTTGAACTCATTCCTGGTCTCTTGTGTAACTGCCAGAAACAACTTAATTCCCTGTAAAGTCTCAGTTCTCCAAACTTTTGCTCACTATCCCATCTACCGTCTGCTAGAGTTTTCTCAGCTTTTCTCTTTCTTCTCTCAAATTTCAGTTGCTGTTGCTGTCTAGCTACTTGTTCCCAAATAGCTAATGCTTCAAACTATGCAGGTCTTGGAGGAGGTTTCCAATTATACAGTACTCTCTTGAAAGCCACTAAAATCCTCAAATTAAATGTTCCTTTGGCAGGGAGTGCTAAATTCCCATCTCTCTCTGTTTCCTTGAATCATTGATTCAGCCAAAGACATGGTGCAGCACCCTGTTCCTCAAGTACGATATAGGTGGGTGTACCTTCTGGCGGTGTCATTTCTCCTATTCTAGTTGAAATAAATGTATCTCCCCTTAGGGCACTCTTTAAAGCTTTGAAAAATTTAATTTCTGTAATTTACGTTCTTTTAATCAAATTAGGAAATGACTTTCAATCCCAAAATCCTTTTCGCCTACCTTCTCAAGCAATTACACTTCAGTTTGTCCACCAATTCGTTTGCGGCTTTTCACACTAACCGACCTATCCCAGCGAGGCTTCAATGACATCACACTCGCAGGTACAGCGGCTGACTAAGCCTTTCGGCTTGGCTTCCTAAACTCAGATTTGCACAAACTAAATGGAAATATTGCGAGCATTAAATAAAATCAACACCCAACTTGTCTGTGTACTACAGGTCGGGAACACAATCGCTTGAGAAACCTTACTGATTTTTTCACTGTGGCATTTCGCTCTGACAGATACTCCTTCTATCTCAGTTTCCCTGGCTCGCAAGCAAAATTCGACCAGCAAATTTCACTCTCAACTGATCATTGGATCCTCTTGGTGCACATAAGACTCACCAAATCTCCACTGGAAAACTATCACTCCTTTAACACGCACTATTGAGTTTGTCAACTATGCCCGATTGACCTATTAAACAGACAAATTACAACATAAACTGAGTGTCTCATACACTTATTCAATAGTCATAGACCATGCAGTGGACAGTTTTTGAGCATAAAGCCACACACACATGACGGTAGATGACTTCCCTACTCTCACACCGTGGAGTCCGCAAACTCCCGAAACAACTTTATTTGGAGTATGCAAACTCCTTAAACACTCTCAAACATCATAATTCACCTGCGATTTGCTTAAGCTGTGCAAGCGCAAAACCTGTTTCATTTACACTGTCACTAAAACGCTAAGAACATCCTGAAACAAGCATTGGCAAGCTCCAAGGTTCTGGGAAAGTCATGATAGTTTGTTAGGGAGACATAGGCTCTCATTATGGCCCTGGCAGTCCGAAGACCGCCAGACCACAGTGGCTAGCCCATATTACGAGGTCAGCGGTTTGGCCAAAGCGAAACCGCTGAATCCCCGTCCGTCCTGCCGCTTTTCTGTGGTCCACTGTGCGAAGGATAGCACCTCCCGCACAGTGGAACCAGCAATACTGACAGCACTATTACGAGGTGGGAGCCTGCCAACATTTTGCTGGCGGTCGCACCACCAGCAAAATGCTGGCTGTCTTGCATCCTGGCAACAGGAATAAACATTCCTGTCATCAGGACACACTCACGCACACGTCAACATACCTCCACGAATGTACCCAACCACTCCTACACGCACACAAACAAACCCCCACGCACCCACACAAACTCGACATACATGCCCATTCACACTCACACATAGACTGCTGCATGCACACATACACTCCCGTCTCCACAACGCAATCATGCACCCCCACTCACCCATACATTTACACAAACATACACGCACCCCAACTCAGCCCCGCATTCATACATTCAAACATGCATGCAGCACCCCTTCCCCCGCATTCAAACACTCAGACACCACACAGACTCACTCAACACCCCCAACACCCTCCCCTGATAGATGATCATCTTACCTCATATGTCAAGGAGGTCGTCGGGGAGGGGATGGGTTTCGGAGCTTCCACCGGCAACAGCACCCCACCATCAGGACACTGCCATGTATTTCTGGTTGTAATACGCCGTGCGGCATCCTTTCGGCGAGGCGGTGCCTCTTCAGTGCTGACCGCCAGCACGACTGCTGATGGGTTTCTGTCTCATTTCTGGAAGAACTCCTTCAGCACTCGTAATATGGTGGTCTAAAGACTTCCATCTCTTAAGGAGACTACCCATCCGACTTTTCCAGCACAATCTAAAGAGAAAAAGGAGACTAATCATGCAACTCTTCTAGTATGATCTGGGGGAAAAGGACCTTAGATGGCCTTTCAAGGAGACTAACCATCCTACTCTGCTATCATTTCTGTTAGCACGTCTGTCCTCATTTGGTCTTTTAAATTTCATTTATAAGGGGACGCATTAGAGGTTTGATAGACCTTTTGTCTGCTTACATTGATTACACCATAAGGCCTTGACCCAATGCAATCACAACATCATAATCATTAAACATCATCAAATACTCTTCGGAGTCAGTAAACTTCACACCATGACCCATTTGGCCACAAATAGCCACATATTTATGTAAAAGTTAGAAAGTTTATTTCCCTATATTAACAATGCTAAGGTCACATAAATTAATCTCAACACCAACTGATAAACATACATAAACAACACCGGTTGACCAAACCTTCTAAAGAATCTCAATTTAGCCAAAGCATTGACACCTAAGCATTCAAGAGTCACAGTACAAATTAATAGCAAAAATAACCGTGCAATAAAAATAACATACATCGAGATTCAGTGGATGAATAACAACAATTCTTTCTTGATTGCAATTTAACACTTCAGGGCTCCCTAACTAACCTTCTGATTAGAATAGCATGTTTGGACTTCATGCAAAACAATTTAGTCAAAGTTTATTTGGAAAACATCTAACTATGGCTCTATTAAAATTAGCGGTTGGTACCTAGAAACAAAGAACAGAACTATAACATTGGCAATAGCATTTTGTTATATCTCACCTTGTACGGATCAGCAAGCTGCAATTTCTCTTTGTCAGTTGGGCATCTGTTAGGCCAGCTTCATCAATGGGCAGTGAAAGGGAAATCGTTCAGCCACAGGGACTTCTAATCTATCTGAACCACGTAAGGAACAATATCTAGAGGATTAACATTCAGCACTAAAACTTAAGCAATAAAGTTATAGATCTAAAATAAAGTCCTCAGGAACTGTTCAGCTCTTCAAACAGAACCACTACTGGGTGTCACGACCCCACAAACCTGCCATGCAGTAACAGTGAAAAGTCCAAGAAAAGCAATGAGGATGCAGGTAAAGAGGTATACACAGTGGAGACATTGATGTCCTAGTTGGCAGAAGGTTTCCCAAGTCGTGTTGGATTTATTAGAAAGAAAAGGCCAAAGAAAGGAATCCAAGATGGCCGACAAGAAGCCAGAAGGTTAAGTTTTAGTTCTAGTGTTGCATTCAGTTAGTTGCTAGGGTACACGTGCGCCGCTTGACAGCTTCACACTTCAGCTGTGATCTGACAGGAACCAGATTTGCAGAGAGAGTGCATCTTTTGAGGTAAACGCTTTTGTGAGAAAAACTAGACTTCGCATGCATTTTTACAGATAACGAGTTGACAGCAGATATTAATAGTTCAATGAGAAAAGGCATTAACTGATACAGAAAGTTTTTGAGTGCTCTAACGAAATTTAGGTTGAGATGGGAAATTAATAAGATTCAAAGGATATAAAGATATTTAAAAAACAAACCTCTAATCTAGTCACAGATATATTACAACAAACTTCAACTGGAAGTTCAACCCGCATTGTTTTGTAACAAGCACGCAAGTTACTTTTTGTGATAACAACAATAATTCAAAGACAGTCAAGAGAAAATCTTGACCTCAACTAATGCAATCATAAAATAACAATTAACAATATATATATATATATATATATATATATATATATATATATATATATATATATATATATAGAGCAACCCAACAGAATATTAAGAACGCATAAAGAAAACGTATTCAGAACTGAAAATCTCATCACGAGTCAAGAAGCAAACAACTCTTTGTGTTTGTTACATAGAGAACTATTTCACAAAATTCATCGTCATATTCATAATAAACATTTTCATAGACAGAGAGAAGCAAAACCTCAGGGAGCTCAGGGTGAGTGAGTATAACATTGAATGTCAGAGAGAATTAACTCTAATTTACTAGGAAAGTATAGTTACAAATAATATTGTGTCCCTAGTAATTGCAAATGTAATATTTTCAGGTGCCATTATCCAGTCAGACAAGATGTGATGTGGCAGACTGAGTATTTGATGAAACATCATCTCTGAGGCAGTCTCTCCTAATCCCATTTGCCTTTTCCCTTCTAGAGTGCTCAATACGGAGATTCAATTTCGTTGCGAGTAGTCTGGGTTGGGTCTGAGGATTTATCTTCTGCCCCTGAGGGAATCAAATCAAGGTACTCTGACAGATTGAAGTGCCCTCCCTAACTTACAGGGAAGTTAGCTTTCCTCCTTAGCAGAATGGCAGAAGGAATTGTTTAAAGGTATTAGCCATTATTTTAGAAGGACTGCAGAAGCAATTAAATAATACCATAGACTAAACAGTCCACATAAAACAACAAATAAATGAGTTAGGAAACACTTCCAAGTCTAGTGACTCAGTGTTTTCACAATCTCCTAGTACTTCACAGTCCACAGGTATATCTTCTCAAGTAATTCCTGCTATTTACCCTATTATTCCCCTAGCCCCACCTGAGCTTTTTGGTGGAGATCCAAATAAGGCACAAATTTTGCTAACTCAATGCTCATTGCATTTTCTATGTAGAACCATCATTTTTTCTGAAGACCAATCCAAGATTCCATTTCTATTGTCTTATCTGACTGGTGATGCAGGTGCATGGTCCATGCCAATTGTTTCCAGAAATGATCCAGTTTTATATAATTTTCAAAATTTCAACAAAGAGTTTTTAAAAATATTTGATCACCGAACTGCGGCCCAAGCCACTGACAATGAGCTGTTGGAAACTAAGCAAGATAATAAAGATATAGTAGCCTATCTGGCTCATTTCAATAAACTCATAATAGAAACCAATTGGCCAGAGTCAAAGAGGGCTGCCATATTCTATCATGGGTTGAAGAATGAATTAAAAGATGCTTTGGCGAAAGTTCCAAATAGGCACACTGAAATTTCAGAATTAATTGATCTTGTATTGCAAATTGATCATCGGTTAACTGAACGAAGAGCAGAGAAAAGGAGAGATGATTGGCCCCTCCCACCGAGATTCGATTGAATAAAAAATTATCATACAAAAGTAGGAGAAGGAATAACAGTGAAAGAACCAATGCACATTAGTTCCATTCTAGGGGCCAGATGTAGGTAATGTTTTGCATGGCGCAAACTGCGAAATTCGCAGTTTGCGCCATGCAAAATGCACATCACGATGCACATTCCCATTTTGTGAGTCGGTACCGACTCGCAAAATGGGAATGCGACTCGCAAGTAGGAAGGGGTGTTCCCCTTCCTCTTTGCAATTCGCACCGTGATGCAGAATTGCTTTGTGACCGCGAACGCGGTCGCAAAGCAATTCGCAGTTAGCACCCATGTGAAGTGGATGCTAACTCATTCGCAAAAGGGAAGGGGTCCCCATGGGACCCCTTCCCCTTTGTGAATGGCTCTGAAAAAATGAAACCAAATGGTTTAATTTTCCAGAGTGTATTGCAACTTGTTTTCCTTTAAGGAAAACGGGCTGCAATACAAACAAAAAAACTGCTTTATTAAAAAAGCAGTCACAGACATGATGGTCTGTTGTCTCCAGAAGGCCACCATCCCTGTGAGTGCAGGGAATCGCAAGGGGGTCGCAAATTGCGACCCACCTCATTAACATTAATGATGTTTGTCTTTTCGACCCCCTTGCAATTCGCAGATGGTGTCAGGGAGACCATTCTGCATATGGGATTGCGACTCGCAATTTGCAAGTCGCAATCCCCGTTTCTACCTACATCTGGCCCTAGGTCCATTATCTAAGGAAGAGAAGGAAAAATGAAGAATGAATCAACTGTGTTTATACTATGGTGCTTCTGGACATTTTGTTAAAGGCTGCCCCAGGAAACCAAAGGCTGTTCAGTTGGGAAAAGGGCAGCTTTATCAGTAGTGGGAGTTGCCCTGATGAAAGCTGAACTCAAGTCAACTCCTTCAGATCAGCGAGTGGCAAATACTTTACAGACGGCAGCGCCACATTTAGTACAAACTGTGACAGTCAAGACTTCTGAGAAGGAAATTCAGGGAATCTCAGGTATGATTGAGTCTGGAGCTACAGGCAATTTTTGTGACATTAAATATGCTCGTAAGATGGGAATTCAATTTGTCAAGAAATCAACTCTAGAAGTAGTAGGAACAGTAGATGATGCCTGTCTCTCTTCAGGTCCAATTACTCACTAGACCAAACCAATTCATTAGTGGACATCAAGAACAGATACTTTTTAATTTAATAGATGCTCTGCAATTTCAGTTAATTTTGGGTGTGCCTTGGCTTACTGAGCATAATCCTCAAATTGACTTGAGTAAGAGAACAATAGAAATGAGTTCCTCCTACTGTAAGGAGAATTGTTTTCATGGTGAAGTCGGAACTATCATAAAGTCCCAAGCAGCCTGTTTATCATCTCATTCTCCAATAATTTGTGCACTTGAAACAACAGAAATCCCAAAGGTATATAAAGATTTAGTTAGTCTTAGACAAAAAGGAGGCTGAGAAATTGCTGCCACATTGACCATATGACTGCAAGATTGAATTGGAGCCGGGAGCAATATTGCCATGCAGTCGAACATGTGCATTGACCGAAGCTGAGAACCAAGATTTGAAGGAGTATTTAGATCAATATCTCGCTAATTGGTTTATTCGCCCCTCTCAATCTCCGGTTTCCTCCCCACTGTTTTTCATACCCAAGAAGGATGGGTGACTTCGAGCTTGCATTGTTTATCGAGCCCTCAATCAGGTTACCATCAAGAATCGATACCCGCTGCCTTTAATGTTAGTTCTTCTGAATCAAGTGAAAAATGCTACAATTTACACCAAATTAGATCTGCAAGGGGCGTATCATTTGATATGAGTGGCATCTGGAGATGAATGGAAAACAGCCTTTCGAACTCAATATGGATATTTGAATATCAAGTGAGGCCATATGGATTATGGAATGCTCCTGCAGCTTTTCAGCATTTTGTCAGTGACATGTTACGAGAATTCCTCGGCAGATTAGATGTGGTGTATATAGATGATATTTTGATTTTTTCTGACAATTTCCAGGAACATGTTTCACATGTGCGATCCATCTTCATGAGATTGCAAGAGCACAATCTTTATGTGAAATTAGAGAGGGTGTGCATTTCATGCAGAACAAGTAGAGTTCCTAGGCTTCATTTTGTCACCGGAAGGAGTTAACATGGATCCAACTAAGATAAAGACAGTTCAAAATTGGCCTCCTCCTTGTAATGTTAAAGAAATCCAGAGTTTCTTGGGAGTCGCCAATTTTTATCAAAGATTTATGTCCAACTTTTCTGAAACAGTCACTCCCAACACTCGGTGGTAAAGAAAGTAGTGAAGTTTGAGTGGACCAAAGAAGCAGATGATGCTTTTAATTTTTTGAAAAATTCCGACACTACAGCTCCAATATTGCTTCACCCCAATCCAGATGAGCCTTATTATGTGGAAGCAGATGCCTCGGACGTCGCTAAGGAGGTATTCTTTCCCAGCATCATAAACATACCGGTCAATTGGATCTTGTTGCCTTTTTCTCTCAAAAATTTACTCCGCCACAGATAAACTATTCAATTGCTGATAAGGTGTTTTTGGCGGTCAATTAAACCTTCAGAGAGTGGAGACATTATATTTTGGGAGCTAAGCACAAAGTGACCATCTACACTGACTACCAAAATCTACAGTTCTTAAAATCAGCTCGTACATTAACAGCAAGACAAATGCGTTGGTCCCTTTAGTTTGCAGATTTTGATTTTGTCATCACCTTTCATCAAGGAAAAGCTAATGGCAAGGCCAATGCTCTGTCTCGAATTGAACATTATGCAACTAAAGAACTTCCAGAATAAAGTCTGATCATTCCACAAGAGAAATTTATATTAACAATCCATTATGCCCATTTGACCAAAGAAATCCAAGAAAATTTAACACCCAAAAAGATGCTGAAATGGTCCAAAGAAGCCCCAGAAAGAGTGATCAAGGACGGCTTGCCATATTATAAAGGTGTATTGTATATACCGACTTTGAAATTACAAGAAAAGGTTCTACAGGCTTGTCATGATGAACAGTTGGCTGGAAATAAAGGAATTCAAAAGACTCAGAATTTGATATAGTGAAGGTTTGGGTGGCCACAAATGAAAAGACAATATGTGTCAACTTGTGAAAAATGTCAGAGGAAAATCCAACAAAACAGCTTCACAATGTCTTTTAAGACAATTACCCACAGCACCCCATCCCTGGCATACTGTCACTGTGAATCTCATTGTAGATCTCCCTAGTAGTCAAGGTTTTAACACTATCTTAGTTTTTGTGGATACTTACACTAAAATGCCACACTTTATTCCTTTAAAAGAAATTCCTCAAGCCCCACAAGTTTTTGCCCAGTTGTTCACACAACATATTCTACATGCCCATGAGATTCAAAAAATTATTGTTTCTGACAAGGGGTCCCAATTTGTTTCTTGCTTTTGGAAGGCTTTTACTAAACGATTGGGAATAGAGTCACGTTTCTCTACCAGTTATCATCAAGAAACAGATGGGCAAACAGAGAGAGTTAATCAAGAATTAGAACAATATCTAAGACTTTATTTTTTTGATCAAGAGAAGGAATGGCCAGAGTTTGCTTGGGCAGATGAATTTTCTTATAATAATGCTGTACATTCCACCACTGTGTTCACCCCTTTTTTCTAAAGAAAAGGTAGGCATCCTGATGTAATTTGAGGTAAAGAAGATGACTCAGTACCTGCAGTAGAAGAAATGATAAAAAGATTGCAGACCACTTTAGTTAGTGCCAGAAAAAATATATTACCAGAGCAAAAGACTCATAAAAGGTTCAGGCAGATAAAAAAAGAAGAGAAAGTCCAATTTTTGCAAGAGGAGACAAAGTTCACCTATCTACTCGTCATTTACATCTCAAAGGAAATTAAAAATTTCAGCCATGATTCATTGGTCCGTTTAAAGTAGATCAGATTATCAATCCCGTGGCAGTAAAATTAGAGTTGTCATCACACCTAAAAATACATCCAGTTTTTCATGTTTACCTGTTAAAGAACAGCCCTCAAAATTTGTGTCTAAACACTCCTCCGGGTCCTATTCAGATTAGTTCTGCAGAAGAGTATGAAATCAATCAAATTTTAGATTCCAAAATACTGAAAGGCAAGTTATACTATCTAATTGATTGGAAAGGTTATGGTCCAGAAGAACAATCTTGGGAACCTCATGATTATGTACATGCCTAAAGATTAATGAATAACTTTCACAAAACCTATCCAAACAAACCTAAATTGGAGAACTGTTCCTTGAGGGGCAGTACTGTCACGACCCCTCAAACTTGCTATGCGGTAACGGTGAAAAGTCCAAGAAAAGCAATTAGAATGCAGGTAAAGAGGTATCCACAGTGGAGACAGCGATGTCCTAGTTGGAAGAAGGTTTGCCAAGTTGTGTTGCGTTTTTTACAAAGAAAAGGCCAAAGAAAGAAATGCAAGATGGCCAACAAGAAGTCAGAAGGTTAAGTTGTAGTTCTAGTGTTGCATTAAGTCAGTTGCTAGGATACACGCTTGCCGCTTGAGAGCTTCGCACTTCCACTGTGATCTGACAGGAACCAGATGTGCAGAGTGTGTGCGTCTTTTGAGGTAAACATTTTTGTGAGGAAAACTAGACTTTGTATGCATTTTTACAGATAACAAGTTAACGGCAGATATTAATAGTTCAAGGAGAAAAGGCATTAACTGATACAGAACGTTTTCGAGTGTTCTAACAAAATTTGGGTTGAGATGGACAATTAAGAACATTCGAAGGATATAAAGATATTTAAACAACAAACCTCTAATCTAG
Organism: Pleurodeles waltl; assembly: GCF_031143425.1. Taxonomy (NCBI): domain Eukaryota; kingdom Metazoa; phylum Chordata; class Amphibia; order Caudata; family Salamandridae; genus Pleurodeles; species Pleurodeles waltl. The sequence continues at coordinate 671,884,016 of NC_090443.1, read as the reverse complement.
TCACAGATATATTACAACGAACTTAAGAAAACTTCAACTGGAAGTTCAACACGCATTGTTTCGTAACACGCATGCACGTTACTTTTTGTAATAACAACAATAATTCCAAGACAGTCGAGAGGAAATCTTTACCTCAACTAATGCAACCAAAAAATAGCAATTAACTATATATATATATATATATATATATATATATATATATATATATATATATATATATAGCAACCCAACAGAATATTAAGAACGTATAAAGAAAAATTATTCAGAACTGAAAATCTAATCACATGAGTCAGGAAGCAACTATTTCATGAAGTTCACTGTCATATTCATAATAAACATTTTCATAGACTCAGAGAAGCAAAACCTCAGGGAGTTCAAGGTGAGTGAGTATAACAGTGAATGTCAGAGAGAATTAACTGAATTAACTGTAATTTAATAATAAAGTATAGTAACAAATAATATTGTGTCCCTAGTAATTGCAAATTTAATATTTTCAGGTGCCGTTATCCTGTCAGACAAGACGTGAAGTGGCAGACTGAGTATTTGATGAAACATCATCTCTGAGGCAGTCTCTCTTAATCCCATTCCCCTTTCACCTTCCAGAGTGCTCAATACGGAGATTCAATTTCGTTGTGAGTAGTTTGGGTTGGGTCTGAGGGTTTATCTTCTGCATCTGAGGGAATCAAATCAAGGTACTCTGACACTAGGAAAGTTAAAATAGAATGAGAGCCTCTCTCCTCTGAGCCATCGGGCTAAGTTAAAATGTCCTAAAGAACTTCCCATCTTGTCATTGGTCAGAAAATCATAAGTTTTCATTTAATCCAATAGAAATAAAACCCCAAATCTAAGGTATAACTAAACTGTCCTTCACTTGTCGATGATTGGCTCCTCTTCCCATTGTCAGACTCGTCAGGTCTTTCTTGTTGCCATCCGTTTTTAAGTCAGTGCATCCATTGTTAGTTCCCCGGAACATCGAATGTCTCACTCATTGACCTATAAAGTAACAACTCCTAACAAGACATTCTAGCAGACAGTTCTCATGAGAAAGTTAAAGAGATCTGCAAAATGTTTGATCAGCACGGTGTGAACATTAGAAACATCAAATCTCAAGTCATACATCTCCCACTATTTTATTAAACATTGCAGCTTGATATGAGGTTGTGCTAACTAGGACCAAAGCTCGCTAACTTAAAGCCTATAGTATATTGAAGCAAATACATAGCATATAATCATTATTGTGACATACTACTATAATTTTCTAAACGCGTGCACTCCAACTAATAATAATATGCATTTAATAAAAGTATTATATAAATATGGCGGTAACAAAAGTGGGCACATTTTCTAAAATGCACATTACTTTCTATATTAGTCAAATTCTATGCAAATTCTTAACCCATGACAAATATAAATCATTAATATTAAATTCAGCTTTCACAAAAGTAACATCAATTTGTGTTACCTGATTTAACTAGGACATTCTACACGAAAGCCAGCCAAGCCACTCAAGTCAGCCTTCCCTCATATCTTCCTTCCTTTCTTTTCCAGTGCCTGTATTCCTGGGATGGTGTGTTCTTTCTTCTTTTATTTATTTTTAAATTCTGTTTTAATTAGGTTTAGAAACATGTACGACAGAAACAATACAGTGCAGTGCGTATCAATGCAAGTTGTTACAGAATCTGTTTTGTCACATTCCTGTAGGACAGAGCAAGCATACAATCCAGACCCGGGGCCTATGGCACCTACTGCAGCAGCAAATTCCCTCCACCTTCCCACCCGAGAGGATCCACATAAAACGAATCCATACATATCTCATGAATAGCATAGTAACAGTCCCAACACAGTTGGTTGTCACTTCTCTAATCAAGGCAAGGTTCATTTAATCAATCATCCTCATCTGTGCTCCCCTCTGTACTTAACTCTTCCACCCCAGTGAACTGTTACAGCATTGTCCCCCATGCAATCACGTTCATTAGTGCCCCCTCCTCTCTGCATATCATCCACATATATTGTTCTTCAGCAGCACCCCATTCCATTAAGTCTCGGATCCAACAAGGGATGGAGGGGTTCCGGGCGCTCATCCAGCCAATGGCCACCGTACACTTGGCCAAACCAGGGCTAATATTGTGAGCATATACAGGATGCTCCTACCCCGGGGTCTTCTCACCAACCCTAAAAGGCATGTCACAGGTGTTAGTTCTAGCCCCAGTCCCGTTACCTCCTCTACCTTCCCAACCACCTCCCGCCAGTATCGGTGCACCATCTTATGGGACCAAGCAGGGTGTAGAAAGGAAGCATTGAATGTGCCACACCTGGGACACCCAGCCCTTCTTGTTGGGTCAAACCTATTAAGGCGGTCAGGTGTGATGTATGTCCTATGCACAAAGTTGAAGTGTAATAATTTAAAACTATTGTTGCAGGACACCGTACACACCAGCGATAATGCCATTTCCCAGTCTGTGTCCTCCATGGGGGCCCCCAGTTCATGCTCCCAGGCCCAGCGAGCAACACTCATTAAACCCAGTTGATCATCCCGAAGGGCTTTGTAAAACCGAGTGATCAGATGGCTCCCCTAACCCCAACTCAATAGCCCATTCAACACCATGGATGCCAGAGGGGCCACTGTTAAACTACACCAGATCTCCCTCACCACACTCCATTTTTCAGCATGCTGCAAGTGTGCCACGTGATAATAATGTTTTATGTTGGGAATTACCAGTCCTCCCTCCATCATGTCCCTCTGCAACGTCGACAATGCCACCCTATTACCATGCCCAGCCCACACTAGTGAACTCAACAAGCTGCCTAGGCGATTAAAGAGCCGAGCAGATAGTGGAAACAGAGTTATAAACCAGATAAAGACACCACACCATCTTAGCCACAGCTTCCATCGCCATCACCAAAAGAGGTAGTCTGATCCAAAACAGAACCGAGCGCTCAAGGCCAGACACCACTCATTCCACATTATGTTTCTCATGCACTGCCACAGTGTGAGTAACCCAAATACCTAAATATCTAAAGCTTTCAAGCTCCTACCTGAGCCTCACCTCCGGTAGCTCCTGGGGGTACAACAGAGAGACCCCAATGGGAACAGAAGTGATTTCTTCCTGTTCACCTGGAGGCCAGATACGGCCCCAAAAGCCTCCAACAGCTGCAACAACACAGGCACTGAAGCACTGGGCTCACGAACATATACCAGCGCATCATCTGCATATAGGGAAACAATGTGGGTGGTCTGCCCCACCCGAATACCCCAAGGTTCCAATTCCTGTCAGTGCCAGATTGCCAGTGGCTCCACCGCTAAGGCAAAAAAGAGCGGCAAAAGCAGACAGCCCTGTCTGGTTCCCCTGCCAATTACCCAGGATTCTGAGACCTCGCCTCCCACCCGCACACAAGTGGAAGGTGCAGTATATAGCAGCTACACCCATGCACAAAACTGTGGGGCAAACCCCATACCGTGCAGCACCGCCAGAAAGTAGCCCCTATTCCACTGTGTCAAAGGCCTTCTCCGGGTCCAATGACACTAGTACCAATTCATCCTCCTCACCCTCAGTTTCTTGCAGCACATGAGCCAGGTGAGAGAGGTTATAAGTCGTGCTACGATCAGGAATAAAAATGCATTGATAATCATGCACCAAGCTCCGGATTACTACTTGGAGCTGAGTAGCCTGTATATTACACAGGATCTTCACATCACTGTTCAGCATAGTAAGCGGGCGATAGGCGGAGGGATCACCGGGATCCCCCCCAAGTTTTGAGCATCATACACACAATGTGGCACATGGTTTCCGGCAGTGTCCCCCGCTGCCGAGCCTCCTCAAATACCGCCAACAATTTTTCACGCAGAAGAAGGGGAAACACCTGATGCAGTTCAGTGGGGAACCCATCACCCCCCGGTGACCTAGATTTCGTCAATGCCACCACAGCCTTACTCACTTCCTCTACAGTTATTGCAACCTCAAGGGTCTCCCTACACTTCAATTCCAGCTGCGGAAGCTGCATGAAATGCAGGAACCCCCCTAAATCATAATCTGGGACTGGAGCACTGGCCCTGAATACTCGCTGCAGATGCTCCACCAACACCTGAAGGATATCCTTGCGATTGGTAATTGTCTCACTGTTGGCATTTCTAATATGTAAAATGGGGGGAGTCTCCACTTACCGTCTTAGGATCCACACCAATATTTTCCAGATTTGTCCCCCTCCCTGTGCAAGCGCTGTCTATATGCTCTGAGTGTTATCTTACTTAATGTGTCTCAGCAACTGTTCACTGTCTTATATAGCCGGAGTTGCTTCCTCTCAGCCTCCTGTGTTGTTGGCGTCTGACGCTGTAGAATCACCAGCTTGATTTCCCACTCAGTGAGTTCTTACTCCATTTGTCTACGCACCCCACATGCGGTACCTATACAGACCCCTCTCACTATAGCCTTTAGCGCCTCCCATTCCATACCCCTAGAATCCGTTGTGGACCAGTTCAAGTCCATTTAATCTTTAATGGCATCCGCCACCTTGTCACGACACCCACCATCTGTCAGGAAACCGGGAGGCATACTCCAACTACGTGTTAACCTGGTATTAACGGCTCCGCACTGCAGCTGCATCGATACTGGTGCATGATCAGACAGAAACCTGCCCAGATGACGGACGTCCAGAATCTGTGAGGAGTTTAGTCCGCCCAAGAGGAACCGATCTAGCTGACTATGTGTGTTGTGCATCTTAGAATGACAGGTGTTCTCCCTACCCTCCGGGTGTAGTACCCTCCAGGCGTCCCATAGCCCTAAGTACCGCATCAACTCCGCAAAAGATCTCATCATCAGCGGTTTAGTCCCCAATCGAGGCGGGAGATGATCCTTCTCACCATCTAAAATACAATTGTAATCGCCAGCCCATATCATAGGCGCGTCCACCCATCCCCAAGATCTCAGTTATACTATCATAAAAGGAGTGATCATCTACGTTGGGTGGATAAATTCTAAGAATAGTTAGGGGCGCCCCATCTAATGTGCCCTGAACAAGTGCATATCTTCCCTCAACATCCACTTCACTGTAAACGTGGGCAAAAGGAACCCCCGGGCGACCCATATTGTCACACCTCTTGCGTAAGAGGAGAAGGATGAGGAGAACATCTGACCCCTCCATTTCTTTGCTACTTTTTGAGTTTCTTCCTCAGTCATATGCGTTTTCTGGAGACAAGCTATATGAACTTTATGACACCTCAGAAAGGAATGCACCCTGTACTGTGTGGTGTAGTTATTTAGCCCCCTGATGTTCCACATCAATATGTTAATCCGACCAGCCATACCAAAACTTCGTTACCATCCGTCCCTCTGGTCCACCACTCCTCTCCCCCTCGTGAGGAGATGATGCAAGGTGACCACCCATTGCACCCCTCTCATACAGACACACACTGCTGCTGTGAACTTCAAACAATTGCAAACCTGACCAATGGGATAATCCAACTCCCCATTACCCTCCCCAGATGAACAGTAGAACAAACATATCAAACCATTCTGTAGATCCAGGTTTATGAGTGCTGCCAGGACAACAGCCTAATCTCCAACCCCCCAGCTACTAGGTCCTACCACAACTGTGGAGTAACCACCCCCCATCCTGACCACAATACACTTGCGCCTGAATACCTACTCTACACAAATCAGTAAACAATTTGTTCGCCCCCTTGTACATTACAAATGCAAATTCAAAGTCAAGTAATGCCCCTTCAAGGGCTTGACCAGCATCACAGTACTCGCCGCCATGCAGCACAAGTGCGTCCGCAGAGACATAGGCCCCCCATCATGAGAGCGCGGCAACAGCCATCAGACATAAGTAGCACATTCAAGTGTCCAGGGGGAACCTTTCCACTCCCCGGTCCAGTGCCCCCACCAAGCCATCAGCCAGACCCGGAGTCACCGCCGCCATTGTCCCATCATGCTGAATCTCAATTCTATGAGCAGAGTCAATGTCTACCACCTGTTCCACGTTACCCTCCATCAAACTCTCCCCGTGGCTTCTCCATTCTGGCCCATCTGCACCAGAGGCACAAGGAACCACCAAGCTGGTCTTCTGCGGCCTGCCAGGAGCAACTTTGTCCCACATTTCCAGCCATCTCCAAACCTCCTCCGGATGTTAAAAAAAAAAGTAGGATTTCCCCCTGGATAGCACCTTCAGGCGTGCCGGGTACAGCAACATGTATCTGACGTTTATGACACGGAGATTGGCTTTCACCTTAAGAAAACCCTTTCTAGAGGTCTGAACCTTATTCGTATAGTCAGGATAGATGGAGATTTTACAGTTCTCAAAGACCCCCCTTTTCAGAGTCATGGGCTTGCCCGCAGGATACAGTCTGTCTTCATAATTCAGGAGTCGGGTTATAATTGCCCTCGGGCGCCCCAGGAGAAGGAGCTTGCTCTGCCCTCTGAGCCCTCTGAGCTCACCCCACCAAGAACACCCTGGAAAACCCACCCGGCTGCTGCACATCCTTAATCCATCTCTCCACAAAACTTTCCACCATGGCCACCTCCACACGTTCCAGGATCCCTAGCAGGTGGACATTGTTCCTACGGGACCTGCCCTCTGCATCCTCCAACCTCACCTCCAGCCTTCCGACCGTGGAATTGACCTGCACTATCTATTTATGCAGAGCGCCCACCTCCGTCTGTAGATCCACGATGGAACCCTCCCCTACCTTGACCTTCTCAGAGCCCTTTCTGAGATCCACCCATAGAAGGTTTACCTCCACTGCCACTGTTTCTATCTTCCCACTCTAGAGCCCTATATAGCTGTGAGGAGGTCAGCCCGCGAGGGCTCCTCGGTAGTCACCGGTGTGCTCAGAGCATCTCCGGGCTCTCGAAAATGAGTCTGGCACTGTGAGACAGGCACCGGCATGGTGTATTGTTCGATGGTATTTCCCTGTGACACAGCTGCCTTCCAGCGCTGCCCCATCTCGCCGCCAGCCAGAGGCCTGCAGTATCGACACCACAAGTGACCCAGAGGAGGAGTGAAAGCACCAGGAAGGCTCGGCACCACTCGGTCAGGCAAAAGCAGTCTCTCGGTTCCACAGCACCCCCAGCCAAGTGGAGCCATTATATCATGCAGGCAGTCCCGTGCTCAGTCCATCCGTGCTCCCCGAAAGAGTGCCACACAGCAACCACAATGTCTCCTCACTTCATGGGCCCGCGACCAGGCCAAGGACCATGCATCAACGAGTTAGCTCTCCGCATGAGGAGCCACAGCCCTCCCCCACTGGGCCGCACCGCAGTCTGTTCAGCTGCTCCTCCTCTGTTCCCGCTGCACTAGGCCTCTGTCTGTTTCTTGGGCCCTCGCTCCTCACTGTCTTTTTGGGGCTGGCAGCCCAGGCTTTCGGCAGGTGCGCAATCGCACGCTCCAGGGCCTTTCTTGGGTCACGTTGGACCTGACACCTGGGCCCAACCATGCAGCAGGCCACACAGATCAAAGGGCCAGGGGCCCACAACTCTTCCTCGGGGAGCCGTCCGACCGCCAGCACACGCCAGCAAATTCCCCCCCAGTCCGGCAGAGATGGCCATATCCTGACTCCTCCTCTCGGCCCACGCTGCCCCCGATTCAGGGACCCGGAGCCCCGAGCTGAGTTTATGGGGTGCCAAAGAGATCGGGGCACCTTTCCTTGTCGAGGGGGGGGACCTGTAGATCATGCTAGGATCAGGCCAGGATAGCGGGAGCTCACAGAGAGCACGCCTGACAGCCATCTGGCTTGGCCAGCCCCCATGTTCTTTCTTCTTTGCGTTCAATTATAGTCCGGCTGCACCATGTATTATATTTTTTTAGAACAACAGAGCAGATAGCTGGCAGAATAGCAAGAAAAGTATTTCCATACTCTGGATGCAATATTACTATTTCACAGCTTGTTTGAAATAAGCCTTTGAAATGAAATGTTTGACAGATCTGATGAAATGTAACTATTGCTTTGCCTTTCTTTAAATCCATATTAGTTGATGTTCAGTTGGGGCTGGTCTTTTACATGTATTTTACATTTACATGTTCGACAAAGCAGCTCACTAGTCATTTGGTGACAAATGGAATACTTGAGATAAGGTGGTAGTTGATATTTAGTTTGGATTAGCTTTTGGCTTATTTAGAAAGGGGATAACTGTTCCATGTTCTACGGACTTTAGGTTGACTGGCCAGTGAAAAAGCCATAAAGGGACATGCTCTAGTATGGAGATTTTAGCTACTTGGATGGAATTAAATAGAATGTCTGTAGCTCTGCATGTTGGTGTAGTGTCGACTCTGATACATTTTAGAGAAGCCCAGCTAAAGGTGATTCAGGTATTATTTTCTGATCTGGTAAAAGAGCTGGAGGGAAATTCAGAAGTGTTGTAGTAGCTGAAGCTATTTCTTCTATGATCTATGCATGATCTTCAGTATCTATTTTTGTAAAATGGTAGCTAATTCCAGAAGTCATTCACAGGTAAAAGGAATATTATTTGACTTGGATGAGATATTTGTGCTGGTTATCTCAAGTAGTTTCTTAGGTCAGTTCTTTATTTTGTTCAACTTTTTTTAAAGAACAGAGTTCTGGATTTAAAGGTTTATCTGTGAAATTTCAAGGATTATACATTCTTTGAGAAAATATAAATAGAGTGCTATCTGTGGGAAGTTTTCTTTTTATACTTAATAATTTTCCTTCTTAGGGGTAAATGTGTTTATTATGCTGTTAAGATGGAGGTGTAGTGTTTCACTAAGGCTGAGGTGTCAGCTGTGTTGACCTTATTGGAGTGGCGAGAGCTGTTGAAACAAATGGTGTTGAAATGAATGGTATCCCCTGAAATATCTTTCTTTTCCTTAGACCATATAAAGGAGGATTTGCTTTGTCTTTAATAGCCGGAGTTTGGAGATCAAGTAGGACAGGGATCTTTTGAATATTAGACCAATTAGTGGCACCATGGTGATCATTGACGAGCATAGGAGAGGCAATAAAGAAATCAGCTATGGATTCTTTCTTTTTTGCTTGGTTTGAGGCAGTAGTGGCTGTAGGCCATTTTCATTCAGTAAAGGTGACAGCATGGTTATCTCTAAGTCTGGATTTTTATCCCAAAGTAGAGTGAAAACATCCAGAAGTAGAAGTTTGTTAGAGAACACCAAGTTTGTGGAGAATTAAATGAGGATGGTTTCTGGTTTTCAATAGAAACTGGTAAGTGCAGCTGGTGCTTTAAGCACTTTTCCTGATTTGTGCTTCTACTACAACCCACTTAGGCCATGGTAATCCACCTAATATGGCTTTTTGACCATCCACAGAGTTCCTAGACCTACTTCCTCACCTGTTTTGGTAGTATGGCTGCCCTCATATTGGTTCAGCTCACTATTCCTTGCACATCATTGTACAGTGCCCATCAGGTTCACAGCTGGACTCTGATCAGAGTCTCTGTCCATGAAAGACACATCATCATGATGGCATGTTCCTTCACTGAGAGTGGGATGAGCTTTGCTTTCCGAACGTTCAGACATTAGGATTGTGGCTATAGAGACAACTGTGCATATGAAAACTTCAGAATCAACGTCTCCCGTACAGTGCTGTATCCAGCATTCCAGTCCTTAGTAGTACAGGGTGATTGTCTGAACTGATGCCAGTAGGAGCCACATCCCATCATACCAAAGGAGAAGGACCATATTATAAACACCTTCAACTGCCATGCACAAGTGTAGAAGGGGCCCATGCATCGGTTTTGCTGAATCCACCCAGCCTCGAGCACATACATTAACTGTGAAAATCTATGAGTTACTTTATGATATGTAGATAGTGCACCTTAGAACAATGATGATGCATCTGCTGCTCTGTTTTCTAGTATGAGCTGCAGACAGCACAGTATCAGCATGAACAGGTGCATGAGCCTGTTCTGAGTCTGCTCACCAAGGTTGAAAGTATTCATACACAGTCAGAGGTTCAGTAAGTTCAACTTCATACTGCCTAGATGCAAAAATAAAGTTTGAAACATATGCCACTCTTCAAAATCACCTGAACCAACCACAGTGATGTTATTGAGTGGAGATATATTGAGATGTGCTGTTCTTCCCCCTTAGATGGAAAATGCATTAAAACAGTGAACGCTACACAAATGCAAAGGTAAAATGCCAGCAGGAGCACAGCACCCTCACTGCTTTGAAATAAACAAAGACCAACATACTTGGTAAAAGTCAATGCTTAGTGGTCCTCCTGCTGACATTCAAATCAACACAGTCTCACATAGGCATAGCATTCAATTTAAAATAAACTTCAATCACAGTGTGAATTACACAGGCAAAAAACTCAAACCATCCCACAATTCAAGAAGTTGCATTAGTATCTCAGCTCCTTCTTTATACAGCAGCACAGTTTGCTGTCATCAAATTCGCAATAGCTAACAGCATGCAAATTAATAACTTAGCAGACTTCTCCCCTATGACCATATAAATAAGTCAGTAAAACCACATTTATTAACCCAGTCCTTTCATAGAATCTCGAGACAAAGAAAAAGGACAGTGTGACACTGTCCTGCAATAACATTGCTCACAGCACCCCTCCATATATGTCATATGTCTAAAGGAGACATTTTTCAGTAGGTCTTTGTCACTTGTCTGAAAAATAGAGCTAAAGCAAGGTCTGTAGTTGGTCATCATTAACCTTTCTACTGCAATCAGATCTCAATGAGGTGTGAACAGTTAGCCATCTATGCAGAACTTGGACATTGGATGGGATTGACTTGTTGAATGAAAGAAGTGAGATGAGGCAGCATTTGTGGTGTGGATAGAAATGAAAAGTTACTTGTAAGAACAAATCCAAGGAAAAGTTACAGAGAAAGGAATTAGGAGCATGAAAGGAGGAAGGAAGAATTGATGAACGTTATGAGAAGGGAAGAAAGAACTTAAAGCTGAATTGTTCATAAATACTGGAAAACCGCTATAAGCATGCTTTTTTAAGGAATAAAAAGAGCAAAAAACGATTACAGAAAAAAGAACTAGAAAACAGGAAACCCAGTATATGAGCGATCTCCAGAGTGTTGGTAGATTAAGGTAATAGAGAATAACCTCCAGGATTAGCAAAAGGCATTGGTGGGCAAAGGAAGGGAGTTTTTTCTTTGTTTAATAGCTCTTTAAGGACTACTTCATTCCCTTCACCTCATTTATTTTTGTGCTGAAGTTGGATTATTTTGTATGCTAGCCTGGCCCTGATATACCCCCTCACTGACAGTAAGCCCCCCACTGTGCACAAGCTGTGTGCAGTGGTGGGTTGGGCACAGGTCTGGCGCTGGAATCCCACCGTGCACTCTTGACTGATTATAAAGGGTATAATTTTAGGAAAGGCAAACTTACTGTCAAAGGGTCAGAACATCAAAACATAACATTACTGACTTTATAAAGGGATATGTAATCAGCATATACAACGCACATGTACTGTCTTTGTCAAAAAATCAACAAAAGTTTTATTTTTAAGAAAGCATCATCTTGCTTTTGAGTCTTTCTTTTATCTTTTAGTATATTTCAAGCTAAAATGTGCAGCCATAGAATCAACCACATAAGGGCTCTGCACTGTAGCTGAAGAGCACACAGCCCCAACTCAGAGTGCTTTTAAATATATGGTAGGCTATCCTGGGGTCATTAATTTAATAACCCATAAGACATACTTTTAAAACAAAACAAAAATGTCACTGGGGGACTGCTGCTCTCCTTACAGTTCTCCCCATAAATATAATGGTGAGCCGAAGGGGATGCGGTCACGGAGGGGGACACTGTGCCTCTCCCCCTAAAAATTGCACCAGGTTCTGGTGGATGGGGCCCCTCGGCTTAAAGCGGCCCGGGGAGGGGACACACTGGTTTGCTGTCTTTGGGGTGTTGGCCACAGGGACTGCCTGCAAGCCAGGCCATGTGGCCAATCCTCCACTGGGCATGGCTAAAGGCAGTATGTGGCATAGGGTTGACACACACAAAGCTATAGAAATTCAGCATTTAAACTTATATTTACTTCAAGAAACTATAAGTCGTACGCTAAGGTAACTATAACGTGCCCTTGCCATGCTCTGCTAATTGCCTCACATATTACATCAGTCGTGACATCTTCAGTGACATCATTGATAATATCACTGCAATATTTTCAATAAAATTATTGATGAGAAAACTCTGCTTGGCAGGGGTGGGAGTTATAGTTATGTTAGGGTACGAGTTATAGTTTCTTTAGATTAGTATAACTATAACTGCTGAATTTCTGTGGTTCTATATTTAAATTAAACATTTAATTCAAAATCAAGATATTAGTAATCGATTTTATCAATTTATTTTCAAATGGAATAATTGTTTTTTCACTTCTTCATATAGTTTCCCTTGTAGGCTCTCCATTCTTATTGTAAATTATAGAGCAACCTCAGAAGGTTCATTAAACTTGAAAAAAAACATTGTTTTATGTCACTTACTGATGTAAATATGTTTTTCAAAGCTGAACAAAGTACAAAAATTGTACAGCACTCTTAACTTAATTCTAACTTAAAATTCATAATTTTGAATATAATTTATATTTATTTGAAATTAAAAACTAATCTCACCTACATTAAAGAAACTAACTTTGTGTTTAAAAATATTAAAAGTAAAGTGATGTATACAATTAAATACAATTTAAATACCTTTTAATCAAAAATGCCATTGCATCCATTTTTAATATGGAAACGGTTGGAAAAATATTGCATTTTAAAATACAAATACACATTTTTAGATAAAGTTACATTAAATGTATTTATATGTTTAACTGGTTTACAACATTTAAATAAATTTGGCATTATTTGTTATGGAGTTTTATTCTAAGTCCTTGACACCATTAATTTCTATGAGAGGGTAATGCCATGCTCTGAGCTAGAGCAGGTTTACTATTGTTTTTTTTCCTTCTTGGGAGTAGTAACTTTAAAAGTGCAGTATGTGTATCACAATGAGCATACTCTTTTTAAGTATGCCCTTTTTTTCATCCACTCCGCCAGTTCCTCCCACAATTATTATTAATAAGTAGTAAAATTACATGTATGAGGATATCCCCTTATACAAAGATAGGCGTAGTAAAGTCTTACTTTCATAGGTGTGTGAATTGCTTTTTGTAGTAAGTAGTACTATTTTAATGCTACCTTTCATGCTACAAATTGCAGATTTTGAATCGTGAGCTTGTTTGTAGCTGCTGCAATTCAAAAGTTATACGTTATCTAGAAAACAATTTTATAAAAGGCTTAGTTTAGTTATGAGTCCAATAGGTTCAAAGCATTATGACAGGTGCACATAATATTGAACACTGTGGTGAGTTATCAAAACAAGTTAAATTTTTCTAACTATTTTATAATGAATATACTTCCATAATCATAGGGTTCTGTCAGGTGTATAGCCAGATTATAGAGCACTAGGCATTAATAATTCCCACCTCACATTGACATACTAGAGGCATGCCAAGTGACAGGCTAGTCAAGTGTCAACAATTGCTGGGAGAATTCCAAACTACCTCAGAAACCTCATTGATAGGTGGATGTTAGTTCAACATTGTTAAAAGTGGTACAAACAATAGCACGTGGAACCCTGATCTTTTAAGAGATACTGGTTTAGAAACAGTCTTTTTTAGAATTTTGGAAGATATGCCAGATTAGTATTATTTGAAAAGGTACACCTCCTGATTAGCCATTTCACACAGTAACAAAGGCAGAGGAACACTTTACCTTTCACCTTGGTGTGCAGGGGTAATCTGATAAGAAAGATGAAGTTTTTTCAATGCCAATAACAGTATTAATGTTTTTTTCTTTCTGACAAGGCTTGCAAGATTACCAGAAACTCTTTAGAACTTTAGAAATAGGATGGTGAGCTTAACCTTCAGTGGTTTTCCATTACATGGCTGCCTAGGTTTAATATATGTACAGTTTACGTATTCCCTAGGTGCTGTGCATATGTAAATCTTCAACAGACTGTCCCAGAAAATTTTACTTTTATTTTTGGACAAGTGCAGCTTGTTATCCCCCAATGCCGACCCAAAATACTACCTCATCATCAATGACAGTTCCTCAATTAGGGCGAAGGAGCTTCATCCTCTCTTCCCCACTCACCGTACAACAAGCATGAAAATGGTAATAAAGAGATTTCATTACCACTTTTTTTCAGTTCAGCAAAGCTGAGTGGCAGCACTGTGCGGAGCCATAGCTGCTGAATGGCAGCACGGAGCAGTGGTAGTTGCTTCTCCAGATAAAACTGCGCATGTCACTTTAAACCTCTCCATCCGGAGCCATCTTAGACAACTGGGTGGAGAGCTGGCACAGGCTACCAGTGCCTGAGGGAGCGCTGAGGCTTACTGCTCCAGCCAATCCTGGTGCTTCTCTCAAGCTTGGTAATATTAGCAGCAGCATGAGAGAAGAATCAGGATTAGTTAGGGGAGTGGCTGTAAGATTCCTTGCTGCCTTGGAGCATTGGACTACAGACAGACTGAAGAGGAACACAAGGATGAGGTATTGGGTACCCATTTACAGGAGGATGAAGTACTGAGTAATCTGTATATTTATTTTTTACTAAATGTGTTTTTATGGCCAATTGCAGACAGTGTGGGAAAGTCACACTGCCTTGGTTCAGCCTCAACTCCAGAGCTCTAAAACATGGCCCATTGTACACTGTTTGTAATGGACCACAATTAAGAGTTGTGCTGGTTTCTCACAGTGCTTATAAGTGAGTCCAAAATGTTGCACCACTGTTTTAGAATGTAAGCAACTGCTACTGCTCACCAGCGAAAGCTGTAAATAGTCGAAGTCAAAACTGATGTCTCCATTCTCCACTAACGGCCTTTTCTGTGAAGAAAATGTGCATATACTTTCAGAAGATGGTCCCCACGCTATGGTGTCTGCACTGATCAGATCAAGACTTGTCTACTTGTAATGATGCATAGTTGGATATTAAATCTTCCTTGCTACAGAAAATCCAGTTGATTCAAAATCAAGGAGGAAGCATTTTTTCCATAACTCCCTAAAGCTGTTGCACTGCTTTACTTCTGAAATACCTTTATCAGCTTCCAGCGCAACTGCACATTTCTTTGAAGGTGCTTTCCATTGATCACTGTGCCCTACAATCCATGTTCCCCAATTTTATTCTGCACTCCCTTCAGATCTCACTGCTCATCCAGTAAAATACTTTTTTTGTTAACTCCCGAATTTTATAAAACTTGGGTTTTCTAACTCTTAGTCCCATCAATGTGGAAGTCTCTGCTGTTCCTTCTCAGTTACTCATAAGACACAAACTGACAATGTTGTTATGTTATGATTAAAATAACATAGCTCAGGAGGTTGTGGCCATTGCTTAGGCCTATTTCTTTAGCATAGAATATCAACCATCCTTATGTCTACATCTGCTAACAGGCCTGTGCCTCTCTATGGACCTCTGTAGTGTATCAATATCCACCCCAATCTTTTTCTATACTTCAAGACCTTATGCACCATTTTGTCTTCAGTAGAGGTCTGTGAGTATTGCACTTGCACACCCACTCCATGTGCTCTAAAAGTACTAGATGTTTTGCAATTTATCTGTAGCTGTTTTTGTAGTTGTATACAGTGACCTTGGACACACCCCCTTGTGCCTATATTGGAAACTTATGTGCAATTTGCCTAAGCGAGGTTCTCCTACTAGACAGAATAATCAATAATTTTGTTTATACTTAACCTAGGAGTTTTCATTTGTAGGCGTTGTATCACCGTCTTACTCTACATTTTATTATATTCTTACTTACAGTACAGCATTAGTGGAACAGTTGATGTTTTCTCTGTTCTATATAATCTTCTTGGTCATTTTCCAAACCATCCTGTTCCCTGTGTGCTACGGCAGTCTTTAGCTTCTGGGTGAGGCATATTCATGCCTCAGGATCTCCCAAAACTCCCCTTAATGCACCCTTAATGTACACAACAGTTCACATCCTTCAAGCACTCATCACAAAGTCCTTAATTAACCTGTCAGCCTTGAAGAGAATGGCATTTGGGGACTTCTTTGCAAATATCAGTTCAAGGAAGAGCATAAAGTACCCTCTGCTTGTAGGATAAACTATACTCAGACATAGTTGCATAATACAAATTTAGTATTGAATGATGCTTGTCAAAGGTATACAATTTTAGTGGGCACATAGGCTCATATTTTGGAGAACGCCTTTTATTCAGAGTTAGGTTTCGCAATTAAACATGAAATGTATTCAACTTAAAAGTTATGTGCTCCTAATTTGATATTTGTGTAGTAATTTTCATATTTTAATTAGTTTTTACTTGGTTTTAAAATCCTTTGCAATTATCTGCACAACCACAATTAAAAAGTGATTCAAGCTTACCCTAAAATTGCAAACTGCTAACACAAATCTTCATATCCGTGAACAAATACAACAAAATATATGTAAAAATAACTTTTTTGATCTATCCTGTATACAAATCCCATATATATATTGATC
This sequence comes from Pleurodeles waltl, assembly GCF_031143425.1. NCBI lineage: Eukaryota > Metazoa > Chordata > Amphibia > Caudata > Salamandridae > Pleurodeles > Pleurodeles waltl. The sequence continues at coordinate 671,867,581 of NC_090443.1, read as the reverse complement.
CTGTGTGATAATACATATTTTCTCAAACCCCTTGAGGTACATGTTGCAAGTTTTCAATGTTGTCACAAAGATGGCCGAAATGCAGTAGGAGTCCAGAGACAGAAAGAAAAGAAAACTGGCCAAACCACAGCATCATGAGCTGTCCCCTTTTGACTAGACCCAATATATCATAATGTTGGTCAATTATAATGAGAAAGCATGTTTTTGTTATTATCACTATGAGTTCTTTGTTTAAAGATACCCCACATCCAATGGCAATCCCAATTTCTTCGTTTTGTGTTTAGGACAGCTTTTAAATAAACTACTGAGCAGGTGGCACCCACTAATGTCACCTTTTCCACCCTATGTTGCCAATTTTCTTTGAATACTAGCAGAACTGCATCATCCTTAATCAGAAGAAGGGTCGTAACAATATTGTTACCTATATCACAAATGTTGGCTGTTAAAAGTCAAGCACCAGCAATATTGCTTGAAATGATATTGACTAATATTGAAGATCTAAGATTAAAAGAGGGTCCTCAATGGTATCAATGTAGACAATGTTTAGAACTACCATAAGGGAGCATCATAAGCTATGGGATGTTCATGCCATTACAGCTCATATAGAGTGTGTTAAAGATTGTTCCCTGTATATATGGTTAAAATTTAATAGGTCTTCTAATGCTCATCCAGGGAAATGTTGCCGGCATTGGTGATACTGTATTTGACCTGCTGGGATGACCCTTCATAATGTGGACTCATAATAGCACATTATAGAGGCAACCTGTTTTAAATATATGATTCATTTGCTGCAATTGGTTATCACATTGCATAATCTATTAATGAAGATCCTTTCCTGCACTCTTTAATTTAGCTGTGTGTCACTCCTCCTGGAATTTGCTCTGTAGTGCGAGTCACATTGATATATGGCAATCATCCGCAGTTTTCCCTTGGACTTGTATGTATGCATTTTCCCCAGTTCTGTAACCCCACCAGCACACTACAGCTCGCCCTTACTGCTGGCTTGACTGCTGCATCCAATACTGGAAGTGCTGGTTGTTGTCTGCTTTGCCTTCTACCACAAAAGGGAAGTATCACCAACAAGTGTGACAAATAGTAGATTTCTCTGACACAGTTATGATGCTTCAGTAACAGGAGTGGAGTTTGTTCCACAGGAGTAGAGGGTAAAGCCCAAGAGTGGAGTCTGCTTCACAGGAGTAGAATTGTTGTTTATGGTGTCGAGTTTTATGTTCACAAATATAGTTTCTGCCACAGGAGTAAAGGCACGCTATGGAGCATGTCATAGTAGAGATCCTATTGCTACGGTTTACGCTGGGAAAGGGAAGCCTGGGTCAACAATATTGTGCCTTATATGTCTGGTGTTTCAAGATGCTTTTATTTTACTAAAATTCTATGTATTATATACTTACTTAAGGGAATTTTCATCCACCTCTCTTTATCCTTTGGTCTGTGTTGTGACATTTAAATGTGGGCTCCAACCCACAGCAGCACGAATCATGAGATAGTGGGTCTGTCTACTTAATCCACCGGTTAACTTCACTTTTGAGTGACTGCATTTTGCTCTCTTGCAATGAGCACAACTGCACAGAAGAGAGTTCCCTTTAGTACCAGTGTTTGTGTTTTTACTTAAAAAATACTTGAGTGCTGCCTTTATGACTGGAGACTGATTTCTTTCCTTATAGTTTTTTGTCCTTATTGCTATCTTTTTTCTATCATTATTTCTTTAGTCATTCTTTCCTTTTGTTTTTCTTCTTTCTTTCCTTTTTGTGTTCCTTTTCTTTCATTCTTTTTGTTTTTCTTCTTTTTTCTTTTTTCTTTCTTACCTTCTTTCTTTCCTCATTTTTCCTACTTTTGTCCTTTCTTGCCTTCTTTCCAAGGCTTTTTTCTTGCATTTTTTATTCTTTTCCTGCTTTCTTTCTTTTTTATAAATGTTTTCCTACTGCATGTTTTCCTTCCTTCTTTCCCCATTTTTCTTTCTTTTCCTTTTTTGTGCTGTTGTTCTTCTTTGTTCCTTCTTTCTCTCTTATTTCTTGTCCTGTTCCCTTTTTTTGCCTTATTCCTTTTTCCTTCCTTCGTGCCTTAATGTTTCTTTCCTTCTTGTCTTCCTTCGTTCTCTTACCTTCTTTCCTATTTGCCATTCATTCTTTTATTCTTTCTTTCACTTTCTGTTTAACTTATTTCTTTCTTTTTTCTTTTTTTCTTGTGTTACACTAGGCATCCTTGGCATGTTTTCCCCTGACTCTTTTGCCTTCTGACCTCCTGTGTGCAGACTTCGTTTTGCTGGCTTTAGGACTCTGGGCACTTTACCACTGCTAACCAGTGCTAAAGTGCATGTGCTCATCCCCTAAAACATGTTACTATTGGCTTATCCACAACTGACCCTAGTAAAGTGTACTATGTGTGCCCAGGGCCAGTAAATTAAATGCTACTAGTGGACCTGCAGCACTGATTGTGCCACCCACTGAAGTAGCTCCTTAAGCATGACTTAGGCCTGCCATTGCACAGGCTGTGTGCAGGTTCCAAATATCATGTCAACCTGGCAAGGTAATCCTCTTGCCAAGCCCAAACCTTCCTTTTTCATACCTATAAGCAACCCCTGAGGTAGGTCCTGGACAGCCCCAAGAGCAGGGTGCAGTGTATGTGAAAGTTTTGACATGTACTTTTAGATTTTACATACCCAGGAAAAATTCTTAAATTTATTTTTCACTACTGCAAGGCCTATCTTTCTCACAGGATTACATTGGGATTACGTTATTACATTTAGTAAGTGTAATTTCTGACTGGGAAGAGATGGGACCCCCAAGTTTGGTGTCTCTAGAATCACAATTTAAAATCACAACTTATGGCGGAGTCAGATTTTAAATTGTAATTCTGAAAATGTCACTTTTAGAAAGTTGGCATTTTCTTACTTTAATTTATCTAATAACTTCTGTCTGTCTCTGATTACACATCTGGGTGGGTGACAGCTGGGCTCTTGTGCATCCCCTTCAGACAGCTACATACAAATGGAGCTTAGGTGTGACATAGTGGCCATCTGCCTGTTGATGGCCCATCCTGGGCAGGATGGGAGGGAGAAGCTGACACATACCAGAATGGGCTGGGTCCTGAGCCCCCACAAATGGGTGCGCAACTCCATGTAGTGTGTTTGGAGCTAGGACAGAAAGGTTAGGCAATTTGTGTACTTCAAAAATCCCTCTTTGAAGTCTACTCACTCCAAAGGCACCACTGGGTATAAGAATTGGACTTCCGACCCTACCAAATCACTACACTTCTGTTCCTGAGGGCATTTTGCCAAGAAGAAGGACAGCTGTGCTGCTGAAGTGACTAGAACTCTACTGGACTTTTCTGGACTCCTGCTTTGCTGTGGCTGCCATGCTGCCTGCTACCCTCCTTGCCTGAGAGTGAGAAGGACTGTACCTGCATCACTACATCCCGAGACTCCAAGGGCTTGCTGGCTTGCCTCCTGTTAGAAATGGGGTCTTTGGTTGACAGTCAGGTTACCCCCTGTTCAAGCAAGGACCCTCACTCTAGTCAGGGTAAAAGAGAATCACCCTCAGCTAACCCCTGCTTACCCACTTGGTAGCTTGGCAGAGCAGTAGGCTTAACTTCAGAGTGCTAGGTGTAAAGTATTTGTACCAGCACACACAGTAACTCAATGAAAACACTACAAAATGACACAACACCAGTTTAGAAAAATAGGAAATATTTATCTAAGCAAAACAAGACCAAAACGACAAAAATCCGACATACACAAGTCAAGTTATGAATTTTTAAAGATTAAACTCTAAAATAGCGCTTAGAAACAAAAATGCTTCGATGAGATGTTAACACGGCGTCGTGACGGAGTCGTTCCCAACAAGCCGATACCAGCGGCGCTGGACACGGAGTCGTGTAGACCCCCAGGTACAGTACCTTTGGTGAAGAGTGAAAACAAGCCGATGCGCGAAGTCTGGGATCGCAGCGTCTGTGCGAAACATTGAATCCACGCACTTCAAGCGGCGCCGGTCACGACGTGGTGCGGCGACTTCCACGGTGTCGTGAACTTCAGCGGGGCTGCAGCGACGTTGGGCCTGTGAAGAGCATTGCGTTCCAGCGAAGGTTACGGCGTCGGGTGCAGGCAGCGTCACCGGATTCAGCAGCGGTGTCAGTCCGGAGTCGTCCGAAGTCGATTTCCTTGGATTTCTACCAGCTTTCCTTTCAAGGGCCCAGGGACGGGATAGGGCATCACTTGTCAGAGCAGGAGTCTCTCCAGAGACTCCAGGTGCTGGCAGAGAGAAGTCTTTGCTGTCCCTGAGACTTCAAACAACAGGAGGCAAGCTCTAACTCAAGCCCTTGGAGATTTCTTCACAAGATGGAAGCCACACAAAGTCCAGTCTTTGCCCTCTTTCTCTGGCAGAAGCAGCACTGCAGGAAAGCTCCACAAAGCACAGTCACAGGCAGGGCAGCACTTCTTCCTCAGCTATCAGCTCTTCTCCAGGCAGAGGTTCCTCTTCGTTCCAGAAGTGTTTCTAAAGTCTGTAGATTTGGGTGCCATTCTTATACCCATTTTAGTCTTTGAAGTCACCTTTCTTCAAAGGGGACTCACACCTACTTGTGAAATCCTGCCTTGCCCAGGCAAGGCCTCAGACACACACCAGGGAGTTGGAGTCTGCATTGTCAGAGGCAGGCACAGTCCTTTCAGATGAGAGTGACCACTCCACCCCTCCCTCCTAGCAGAGATGGCTAATCAGGAAATGCAGGTTACACCCCAGCTCCCTTTGTGTCACTGTCTAGTGTGAGGTGAAAAACAACCCAACTGTCAAACTGACCCAGACAGGGAATCCACAAACAAGGCAGAGTCACAGAATGGTTTAAGCAAGGAAATGCTCACTTTCTAAAAGTCGCATTTTCAAACGCACAATCTTAAAATCAACTTTACTAAAAGATGTATTTTTAAATTGTGAGTTCAGGGACCCCAAACTCCACATGTCCATCTACTCTCTAGTGGAATCTACACTTTAATCATATTTTAAAGGTAGCCCCCATATTATCCTATGAGAGAGACAGGCCTTGCAACACTGAAAAACGAAATTGGCAGTATTTCACTGTCAGGACATACAAACCACATTACTATGGCCCTCATTACGACCCTGGCGGTTTGTAACCGCCAGGGCAGCTGGACGGGGAGGCACCGTGGGGCATTCCGCCGCGGTCAGAGAAGGGAAACCCGCGGTCTCCCGCCGGTTTCCCGCTGCCCCCAAGGAATCCTCCAAGCCTTGGGGATTCCGACTCCCCCTCCCGCCATCCAGTTCCTGCCAGTTCTCCCGCCGGGAACCGGATGGCGGGAGGGGGAGTCGCGGGGCCCCTGGGGGCCCCTGCAGTGCCCATGCCAATGGCATGGGCACTGCAGGGGCCCCCGTATGAGGGCCCCAAAATGTATTTCACTGTCTGCCTTGCAGACAGTGAAATACGCGACGGGTGCAACAGCACCCGTCGCACCTTCCCACTCCGCCGGCTCGATTACGAGCCGGCATCCTCGTGGGAAGGGAGTTTTTCCCTGGGCTGGCGGGCGGTCTTTTGGAGACCGCCCGCCAGCCCAGGGAAAAACTCATAATACCCTCCGCGGTCTTTTGACCGCGGAGCGGTATTATGGAGGGCTGAATTCAGAATCAGAATGAGGGCCTATATGTCCTACCTTATCCATACACTGCACCCTGCCCTTGGGGCTACCTAGGGCCTACCTTAGGAAAGAAAAGGGAAGGTTTAGGTCTGGCAAGTGGGTACACTTGCCAAGTCGAATTTACAGTGTAAAAATACACACACAGACACTGCAGTGGCAGGTCTGAGACATAATTACAGGGTTACTTGTGTGGGTGGCACAACCAGTGCTGCAGGCCCACTAGTAACATTTGATTTACAGGCCCGGGGCACCTCTAGTGCAGTTTACTAGGGATTTAACAGTAAAACAAATATGCCAATCATGGAGAACCAATTACGTACACATTTTAAACAGGAGCACTTGCACTTTAGCACTGGTTAGCAGTGGCAAGGTGCCCAGCGTAACAAAAACAGTAAAATCAGAGTCCAGTACACATCAACAACCTGGGGAACAGAGGCAAAAAGTTAAGGGAGACCACGCCAAGGATGAAAAGTCTAACACCTCCCCATTGTGAAGTCTCAGTGACATAAACTTCACTCAACTCTACTACAGCTGCTGGACTCTGCCAACTGTCAGTCCTACCCTGCCATGTGGTGCCAGTCCAGTGCTGGGCCATTGGATGTGGGTTGTGCAGTTCTTTTCTACAGAAATCCACACATCCTTGTCACTAAACTGATTCTAACTGCCTCATCTCGCCTCAATGCCAATGCATCGCCACTGAGGACAAAGACATAGCCACACCAACTGCAGAGATTGGTACCAGCGCGTCGCCCTCATTTCTGACACAATGCCTTTGCATCGCCAGCTGCACGGCTCGACGATGATGCATGCCTTCCTTGCAAAGGGTTCCATGCTGCACCACTGCTCTAAGACATCACATCGATGCCTGCACGGCTCGATGACAATGCATCCCTGACTGTGCAGATCCGAATGAATGTGTCACCTTCACATCATTTCCTTTGCTCCCCAATCCAGATCCTCAGCTTTGATGCAACCCTCAACACAAGGTACTTTTTTCAGCAGGATAAGGTTGGTCCCTGGAGCTCGCCTGTGATCCAAAGTGGTCGGCCTGAACTTTTGGATTTACCCCAGTCTAGTGTGATCAGTTTCTAAGCACTATATTTGCAGATAATCTTTAAAAAGTCATATCTCAACTACTACTGACTGGATTTTTGTTGTTTGGTCTTGTTTTGTTCATTAAATTAAGCTCTGTTTTTCTAACCTAAGGTGGCTTATTGTTGTGTGGTGTTTTTACTGTTTTTACTGTTTGACTGTTTTAAGTGTTGGGCAAATACTTTACACCTTTACTCCTAAATTAAGCCTGCCTGCTCTGTGCCAAGCTATCAGAGGGGGAACAGAGACTAAGGTGTGTATCTGACTTACCCTGACTAGGATTGTGGTTCTTCTTGGACAGGGGGCACAAATCTGCCAACCAGAAACCCATTTTCTAGCACTTTGCTTCTTTCTTGCCTTCTTCCTTTCCTCCTTGCTTCTTTCTTTCCTTCTTGTTTCCTTCTTTGCTTTTTGCCTTCCTTCTTGTCCTCCTTATTTCATTCTCTTCTTCCTCTCTTTCTTAATCGTCTTTCTTTCATGTCTTTGTTAGAAATGGGGTCTCTGGTTGGCAGTATGCACTCCGTCCAAGCAGGGATCCTCATTCTAGTCAGGGTAAGAGAGATACACACCTAGGATAACCCCTGCTTACCCCCCTTGGTAGCTTAGCACAAACAGTCAGGTTTTTCTCAGAGGCAATTTGTAAAATATCTGTACCAACAAACACAGTAATACAGTGAAAACATTACAAAAGGGACATAACAGTTTAGAAAAATAGCCAATGTTTATCTAAATCAACCAAGACAATAAAGATCCAACATACCCAAACAAAGTTATGACTTTTTAAATAAAAAAATCTTAATCCATAGAAATCAATGGATGTGTTGTTTTTACACAAATTACCTGGTTTGCGTGAAATATATAGCTGCATGGGCGAACGTGCATTATAAAAGTAAGCAATGCATCAATTCCTTACTTGCAAGTGAGGCCATGCATCGTCTTTTCTCTTGTCAGGTAGGTGATGCGCCGTTTTTCTCTCTTGAAGAAGATAGATGTGTCGATTTCCAGATGGGCAACCTTAAGTCCACGCAGGTTCACTGTGACTTTGATGTCCAGCGATGATGAGTGCGAAATTCTAGTGCACAGTGGTGAAGAGCTGTGCTGCATGGGTGTTGGCAATTCTGGCAGTTCCATACGGGTGTTGCATTGATTATCCAGCCATGATGCAGGTGGTGCGTCTATTTTTCAGCGGTGAAGCAAGTGCAGCATTGATTTTTTCTCCTGCACGGCTGATGCGCTTTTCCTTTCAAGGGCCCAGGGCCTGGATTAGGAACCACCTGAGTATGAGTCTCAGCAGGAGGGTATAGGTGCTGGCAGAGAAAGTCTTTGATGGCCCTGAGACTTCAGAACAGGGGGCAAGCTCAGTTCAAGCCCTTTGAGACACTTCACAAGCAGGAAAACACAGTCCAGTCTTTTTCTTCTCAAAGGCGGAAGAAGCAACTGCAGGCAAACCCAGCAACGCACACTCACATGGAAAGGGGCAGTACTCCTCCTCCAGCTCTTGAGCTCTTCTCCTTAGCAGAGGTTCCACTTGATCCACAAGTAAACCTAAAAGTCTGGGGTTTTGGATCCACTACTTATGCTCCTTTCTGCCTTTGGAGGAGGCAAACTTCAAAGGAAAGTCTCTGTTGTTCACAAGATCCTGCCTTGCCCAGGCCTGGCCCCAGACACACACCAGAGGGTTGGAGACTGCATTGTGTGAGGACAGACACAGCCCTTTCAGGTGTAAATGTCAGCTCCTCCCTCCTCACTCTAATCTATGAGACTCATCATCATGTGCTGGCTACACCCCAGATAGAGGGAGATTCCAGCCAGATGACCACGACTGTATGATGATTGCTGAATCGTTTGCTGCAGCTGCTTATTTAGTCTACAGGCCTCTTGCTCAGGTGTGAGGGATGATGTCCTCCCAGGGAAACCCGAAGGGCGAATTAGAGCTTAATGTGCTGTGCTCTAACATAGCCTAGGTAGGAGCTATTTTAACAATCCTAGTGACAATATGATAGCGTTATTCTTATGTTTCACTCTCCTTGTCACAATTTTAATCCTGTCATGCTTCATCGTCCTAGTTATTGCATTACAAGCTTTATTATCTAAGATGCAGTTACTTCAGTAAAACCTTATTGAGCTATATTCTGCCTCTGATTGTCCTGTATATGTGAGATTTATGTAACTGAGGGAAACGGATGAGATCTGAGTGACCACGATTTCCCTGAGGAGTCAATTGTCATCCGCTTGGTTGCCCAATCACCCCTACTCTAGGGTGGAGATGAGGCTCTGCTAGTTAGCCAGAACAAAGCCGACAGGTGTCACCTTGTAGTGGGTTCAGACTCAGTCCCCCACAGTGCAAGTGGATCTGCTGCCAAAATCCAGTAGTCTCATTAGGATAGTGAGAGCCTATGCGAGATAGGCCTGAAAACAAACCAAATTTGGCAGTATGTCACTGTCAGGACATGTAACACCAGTACATGTCTCACTTTTAACATACACTGCACCCTGCCCATTTGCCTACCTAGGGTCTACCTTAAGGGTGACTTACATTACAAAAAGGGAAGAACTTGCAGTTTAAAACTGCACACACAAACTGCAATGGCAAGCCTGAACCATGTTTATGGGGCTAATCATGTGGGTGGCACCATCAGTGCTGTAGGCCCACTAGTAGCATTTGATTTACAGGCCCTGGGCACCTCTAGGGCACTTTACTAGGGACTTACTAGTACATCAGATATGCCAATCAGGGATAAACCAATCACCAATACAATTTAGACGAGAGCATATGCACTTTAGCACTGGTTAGCAATGGTACAGTGCCCACAATACTAAAGCCAATAAAAACTGGTCAGAAAAAATAGAAGGAAGGAGGCAAACAGTTTGGGGGTGAACCTTCAAAAAGGGCCAGGTCCAACAGCCTTCTTTCCATCTTGCTTTTTTCCTTAACCCCTTCTGTGCTGCGGATGTAATGGTTACGTCCTGCGGCACAGTACTCATGTGCCGAGGACGTAACCATTACGTCTTGAGCACTGAGCCCAGAGGGAGCGCTAGCGCTCCCTCTGTGGGCTTCCCTCCCACAGCAGGGATAGAAGGGGAAGCCCTTCCCCTTCCAACCCCACCCCGACCCCCTCAGTGACGTCTGATGAGGCCAGCGCGCAAATGTGCGCTGACCTCCTCAGAGGCCACTTCCCCATTGTGCTGGAAACTCCGCTTCTAGCGCGATCAGAAGAGAAATGCAAGGAGAAATGCATTGCGGGCGGTAGGCCTAACCCCACAAGTGAGGTACCATTTTTATCGGAATACTTGGGGGAACGCTGGGTAGAATTTGTGGCTCATCTCTGATTACAGAACTTTCTGTCACCGAAATGAGAGGTAAAAGTGTTTTTTGGGCCAGATTTTGAGGTTTGCAAAGGATTCTGGGTAACAGAATCTGGTCAGAGCCCCACAAGTCACCCCATCTTGGATTCCCCTAGGTGTCTAGTTCTCAAAACTGCACAGGTTTCCCAGGTTTCCCTAGGTGCCGGCTGAGCTAGAGGCCAAAATCCACAGCTAGCCAGTTTGCAAAAAACAGCCCTGTTTTCTTTGTGAAAATATGATGTGTCCATGTTGTGTTTTGGGGCAGTTCCTGTCGCGGGTGCTAGGCCTACCCGTGCAAGTGAGGTACCATTTTTATCGGCAGACATGGGGAAACACAGAATAGCAAAACAAGTGTTAATTGCCCCTTGTCTTTCTCTACATGTTTTCCTTCAAATGTAAGACAGTGTGTAAAAAAGACGTCTATTTGAGAAATGCCTTGTAATTCACGTGCTAGTATGGGCACCCCGGAATTCAGATATGTGCAAATAACCACTGCTTCTCAACACCTTATCTTGTGGCCATTTTGGAAATACAAAGGGTTTCTTAATAGCTATTTTTCGTTTTTTATATTTGAACAAATGAATTGCTGTATACCCGGTATAGAATGAGAACCATTGCAAGGTGCAGCTCATTTATTGGCTCTGGGTACATAGTGTTCTTGATGAACCTACAAGCCCTATATATCCCCGCTACCAGAAGAGTCCAGCTGACGTAATGGTATATTGCTTTCAAAAATCTGACATCACAGGAAAAAGTTAGAGTAAAACGTGGAGAAAAATGTCTGTTTTTTTACCTCAATTTCAATATTCTTTTATTTCAGCTGTTATTTTCTGTAGGAAACACTTGTAGGATATATACAAATGACCCCCTGCTGAATTCAAAAATTTTTCTACTTTTCAGAAATGTTTAGCTTTCTGGGATCCAGCACTGGTTTCTCACCCATTTCGGCCACTAACTGGAAGGAGGCTGAAAGCACAAAAAATAGTAAAAATGGGGTATGTCCAGGTAAAATGTCAAAATTGTGTTGAAAAATTGGGTTTTCTAATTCAAGTCTGCCTGTTCCTGAAAGCTGGGAAGATGGTGATTTTACCACCGCAAACCCTTTGTTGATGCCATTTTCAGGGGAAAAACCACTAGCCTTCTTCTGCAGCCCTTTTTTCCAATTTTTTGAAGAAAAAAAAGAACATTTTTGCCGTATTTTGTCTAATTTCTTGGTCTCCTTCAGGGGAACCCACAAAGTCTGGGGACCTTTAGAATACCTAGGATGTTGGAAAAAAGGATGCAAATTTGGAGTGGGTAGCTTATGTGAACAAAAATTTATGAGGGCCTAAGCGCAAACTGCCCCAAATAGCCAAAAAAAGGCTCGGCACAGGAGGGGAAAAGGCCTGGCAGCGAAGGGGTTAAATGCAAGACACTGGCAGCCAATGCCAGAACCATTGGCATTTTAGGTGTGTGTTAGCCAAGACCTCTTGGCGTTACTAAAATTATGTGTTTAAAATTGTAACTCAGCTTTTTCACCCAGACTTTTTCCATTAGTCTATGGTTGTGTCATTCACATTTTTCTCCCAATAACTCCAGCCTATTACTGACTTCGCTATGTTAGGTTATTCTGCCCTTTCACAAGGAGCACATACAAAGTTATTACTTTCAGTGCCAGTGAGTACTATCCTAATGTGTGCATTTTGGAGAGGACAAAAAACAAGATTTTGCCCTTAGCCATTGTTTTTTGTTTTTATTGCTAATGGCCCGCCAGCTTGCTAACAATGAAGTTTTGCAAACACCATGACAAGACAAAACAAGAATTACCAAAATGCTGACAGCCAACATGAGGCTTATTGGCTTTGTCAATGCATGTTTTTGTTTTAATTGATGATGTGACTGCACAGGGTCCAAAATAATTTTCCTCGCTGTAAGTATGGCTAATGCTTTGCAATCTACTTTTCTCGGCACGTCTTCCAGTTACCCGCTCAGGCACGTTGTTTTTTCTTATGATGCTGCATGCTTTTATTGCATATTTGTGCACTTTTTTTTACTGGTGCTAGCGCCAATTAGGAATGTAAAATAAGTCTCCATTCACTCACTAGCAATGTTAAAATGTTTTCTTTTTTTTCAAGTGGTGATTCTGAATAATGTAATTTTTTGGAGCTTTGTCTGTTGTTGATTGTCATAAGCACCGGAGATGTGAAATATCAGAGCAGATCGAGTGTAGTACTTTACAGACCCTCTGTGGAGCGCACCTTTGTTTTGGCTTAGGCTTTACATTTCAAACATTATTTAATTTCAGAAACTTGTTTTAAAATCACGTGTTTTTATAGTTTGATTAGCGTTGCAGTGATTTTATTAATTTGTACAGTCAACTGTAGTAGAAAATTGCATTTTCTATTGCTGTGGAATTGATTGGTCTTGTCTTTTCATTGTTGGAAGATAAATACATCTAATCTCTAGCACAAAGAAGAAAGCACATTTAATCTTCTGGCGTTGCAAATAGGAACAGTTTGCAGGAAAGAGATATGGCAACCGGACCCAAATGATCAGTACAATTTTGTGTTTATCCTGTAACACCGTTCAGCCTGCCTGGTCTCTCTTGTTACATTCTTCCTTACATGATTTTGCTTCCCTTTTTCTCTCTTTTCCGTCTTAATATGCTTTGGTTCTGCTTGCACTCCTAGGAGGAAACAGATGCCTATGATTTTGAGCATTTCCCATACATACATTGTTACTCCCATTCCTCTTGAGCCTCTCCCTCCTCGAAGGGTCATGACCCCTAGTTCCATAAACACCCAGTTGCTAAAATGAGCAATTACCTTTTCTGCTATGTCAATCACCTTGAGATGTGTTCACCGTCTCGTAGTACCCTCTCACTCAATTATCTGATTTACACATTCAGATCTCTCAGTAACCAACAAATGACATATCTGCTTGAGAGAGCGCAGCTTATATACTTAGAAATTAATATGAAATGTTTATGAACTAATGTATAATAATGCCGCATAGAAAATGTATTAATGTATTTTGCTAAACGTGGGCTTGAAATGTGCCCACGGGGAGCGGCCGTGAATATATACAATGACTAATGAAACCTGACTAATAATGTTGAAATGTTATGTTAAAGAATGATTTTGCACTGATATAAAAGGTTATATGTTAAAGTTCTGCTAATAAATCATTAGGCCTTAGTTAGGATGGGTCGAGGCCTAGCTGCCCGGTTTCATATTAAATGTGTTTTTCTAACGTACAGTGTGCTGACTTGCTGAAGGACATGAACTTGTATTTTTCCAAAAGCTAGAAGATGAATGTAACTGTAGTAGATCTGTTCTCATGAAATTCGACTTGCTTAGTGAAACATTCTTGCTGAATGCAACAGTTTAGACTACTCGCAGGTACAAGGTCGCCTGAACCGGTACAGACAATGGAACCACTGACTGAAGATGCAAAGAGGACCACAAGAGTATGAAATCATACCGGACATTAAACCCGCTGAAGACGTCAATCATAAGGACCAATAAACTACATGAGAACTGTTATGGGGGGACAATTTTAATGAAGTCATTGAAACCCTTTTGGAGGGAGATAGTGGGGTGCCAACCCCAACCAATTAAAATTTAGGGGACTGTACAACAGAAAAGGGATAAAAACCCTTGACACAAGGAAGTAAATTAGACTAGGAGATAGAGGACGGGGAGATGCTGTTGTGAATTTGCTATGACCCAGACACTTTGTCACTCTGCATATAGACTTTGCTGTTTGGTTCTTCAAACCAACTTTGTCCTTACCTTGCCCGTTTGTACTTTACCTTCGTATGAGGGGAGTACCTTTTACCCTGCCCTACCGAACTTTGCTGAATTTCCAGGCTGATGGCGAATCAACTGATGTCCTTAGGACGAAGACTGAATCTGTGTGCTGACCCAATACAGAGGGTAACTATATGACAATGGAAATGTAATTGTCTGTTTGATTTTCCTTTGTAGGTACCAACTGCTTCTTTTGACAGAGACCATAGTTAGATGTTTTCCAAATTGGTGTTACTAAATTGTTTTGCATGAAGCCCAACATGCCAATGCTAATTCGAGATTAGATGAGAGGGCCACTAAATAGACGCAAATAGACAAATGACTGAATCTATGCTTTGTTGAAACATGTGATAATGACACTCTGCTAAGGATAACCTATGTTGATGTTGTGTTATATTCTAATATTCGTGATTCTTGCTTTGATGAAATCTTATCAGAGTTGCCATATTGTGACTATGCTAATGTGTTTCTTGGTTTTGAGACTAATAAACTTACTAGTAGAATTGTAATCAACAGGGAATAAACGTCATATAATAGTATTAAACTGGTGTGGTTATTCATGACTGCATGGTGGTTTCCAAGTTTTATTAATGTCTTTGACTAATCTGAATTGTTTTATTATGGTAAATATTGATGACGTTATTGACATATTGATTGACATGTTGATTAGTTATCTCGTCCTAATGTGTCTTCCGATCAGGAATTACTGCTCCTGTTCTACTAAATACTAGGGGCCAGATGTAGGAACCGTTTTGCATGTCACAAACTGCAAAAAACGCAGTTTGCGCCATGCAAAACGGCCATCGCGATGCTGATTCACATTTTGCGAGTCGGTACCGACTCGCAAAATGTGAATCCGACTCGCAGATAGGAAGGGGTGTTCCCTTCCTATTTGCGACTCGCACCGCGATGCAGAATTGCTTTGTGACCGCGAAAGCGGTCGCAATACAATTCGCAGTTAACACCCACTTGAAGTGGGTGGGAACTCATTCGCAAACGGGAAGGGGTCCCTATGGGACCCCTTCCCACTTTGTGAATGTCGCTAAAAATAATTTTTCAGAGCAGGCAGTGGTCCAATGGACCACTGCCTACTCTGCAAAAATGAAACCAAATGGTTTCATTATTTTTTTGTATTGCACCTCGTTTTCCTTTAAGGAAAATGGGCTGCAATTCAAAAACAAATAAAATGCTTTATTACAAAAGCAGTCACAGACATGGAGGTCTGCTGTCTCCAGCAGGCCACCATCCCTGTGAGTGCAGGGACTGGCTATGGGGTTGCAAAATGCGACCCACCTCATTAATATTCATGAGGTGGGTCTTTGCGACCCCATAGCGAGTCGCAGAAGGTGTCCGAGATACCTTTCTGCATACAATTTTGCGAGTTGCAAATTGCGAGTCGGTCTGACTCGCAATTTGCAACTCGCAAAATTTTAGTTTTCTACATCTGGCCCTAAGACCCTCATTACGACTTCGGCAGTCTTTTCAACAGACCGCCATAGTTGCAGAGTCAGAAGACCACCAGTGTTGGCAGTCTAAAAACCTCCGTATTGCAACATCATTCAGATTTTTGCCCGTTTACGGGTGGAAGTCTAACACCGTTGGCCTGGCCAATGGCAGACTAGAGGCGTTTTTCACCGCTAGAAGCATCATGCCAACAGGACTCTGCCCGCTGTATTACAATATGTAATACTATTCAGCGGTTTCATGACTGGCATTGCGGTTCCGGTGGTGGAAAACGCCGAGACCCATCTCCTCCCGGACAACCACCTCATTGAGACAGGTAAGTGGACTGTCCGAAGGGGGGGGGAGAGGTATTGCTTGCATATGTGTGGTGTGTGTGTGTGTATGTGTAGTGGCATGAGTGTACGTGAGTGCATGTTTGTATGTAGGTGTGCATGGAGGGTGTGTGTGTCTGAATGGAAGCGGGGGGAGGGAGGTGTCGGGGTGTTTTGGGATGAAAATGAGTAGGTGTGTAAATTGAGATGAATGTGAGTAGGGGTGTTTGTATGGGTGTGTGCAAACGAGTGGGGGTGTCTGGATGAATGCGTGTGGTTGGGGGTATGTGTCTGTGTTGAAGCGAGTGGGGGGTGTCTGGATGTATGCGTGTAGTTGGGGGTGCATGTCTACAAGTGTGTGGATGGTTGGGGGGTGTTTGCAGGTGTGTGGATGGGTGTGGGGGCTATTTTGCAGGTGTGTGGATGGGTGTGGGGTGTTTGCAGGTGTATGGACACGTGGGGGTGCGTGTGCCAGCGACATGAATGGGGATTCCTGTCACCAGGTGCGTTACCGCCAGAGTTTTCGTGGTGGGGTGACCGCCGCGGAATGCCTGACGGTTTGCCTGGTCCTAATACCACTAGCAATCTTACGGCTGCCAACGGGCCTGAGGTGATCACCTCTGGTGGTCCGACCGCCCTGGCGGTACTGGTGGCGTTGTGGCAGTTTGGCTTTAGCCAAACCACTGATGTCATAATACCGTGGTCTTTACCGCCGGGCCTACGGTGGTAAGACCGCCACCGTGAGTGTGGCGGTCTTAAGACTGCCACCCTCATAATGAGCGCCTATGACTTTTGCAGCAACGCTTTGACAATAAGCTGGTGTTGTACGCTGAATTACAAAATGTTGAGTATATCCATAGAAAAAAAAGTTGAGACAAAAGAGTCAAGGGTCTTTAATGAAAAAACACATGAAAAAAATGGGTCTACAAAATAACAACTAACTAAAAACATATCTTGAATTATAGGTCAAATGCAAGTATACTGGGAGCAGGGGCATCCTCCTGCTTACAGAGAAACATTCACAGTGAAGTGGGGAAGGGGACGAGGTACTAGTAAGGGGCTTTTATAAGTTAGGGAACGGTAGTGTTTAGGGATAGCAAGGGTTTTTGAGGGTTTAGGGAAGGGGAGCATTTAGGGGTGGTTGGGGTTAGTTAGGGTTATATGATGGGCAGCGTAATGGAGTAGTAAGGGGGTTTTAGGGTGGGTTCCTGGAAGGGTAATATTAAGAGGTAGAAAGTTTTTTTTTTCCATTCAGTGAATGTAGCCTTAAAATAGAGTAAGGGATTTTAGGGTTCAGAAAAGGAAGCATTAAAGGGTAGTAAATGGTTTTATGTTTTGAGAGAAGAGTTAAATTCAAGGGTAGTTTGAAGCTTGAAGGCTTCAGGAATAGGAGGTGTTAAAGGGTACTGAGGTACAGTTAGGTATATTCACAAATGTGTGTAGTAAAAACTTTTTTTAAATTTGATATTTTTGGGGGGGAATTTTCATATGTTATAATGAAAGGATATGATATTATTACCTTGAAAATTTAAATGTGACTTTAATGTAGTCAACATTTTAAAAAGTCAGCTTTATTATGTAAATCCAATAATGTATTTCCTTCGATGCTGTTCTAATCATACTACTTCTTTACCTTTTTCTTTCAGGATTTTTTTTATACTGATCTCTTGTAAAACCACTACATTAGTATTGTCTCTCAATTGTGATCTGCCCGTGGTTTGGTGACTCATCTACATTTCTTATGATATTTCTGCCTTTCAGAAAGAGAACCCACTTAGGATTATCATTCTAAAGTAATTTCATTGGCTATTGCTGTGGCCTACCCTTGTGTTCGCACACAGTGCTGTTGCCTGGAATTCTTCCTAAACCACACACTCCTGGGCCAGTAGCACCTCTCCATGCAAGACATTAAGGCCCTCATTACGACTTCAGCGGTCTTTTCAACAGACTGCCAAAGTCACAGTGCCAGAAGACCGCAGTGTTGGCAGTCCAAAGACCGCCATATTGCGACATAATTCCAATTTACCCCCGTTTAAGGGACAGAAATCCGACACAGTCGGCCTGGCCGATGGCGGAAGAGAGGTGTTTTCCACTGCCAACACTGCCATGCTAACAGGTCTCCACTCGCCGTATTACAATATGTAATACGGCGTTTCCTGAATGGCTGTGCGGTTCTGGTGGTGGAAAAGGCCGAGACCTATCCCCTCCCAGATGACCACCTTGCTGAGACAGTTAAGTGGAACATCTGAAAGGGGGGGATGGTTTTGGAGTGTTGTGTGTGTGTGTATGTGTAGCAGTATGGGTGTGCGTGAGTGCGTGTGTGTGTATGTATGCATGGATGGTGTGTGTGTCTGAATGGAAGTAAAGGGGAGAGGGTGTGTCGAGGTGCGAGTGAGTAGGTATTTGAATTAGGATGCCTGCAATTAGGGGTGTTTGTATGGGTGCATGCGAGTTAGTGGGGGTGTATGTGAAGGAGTGTGTTGATAGGTGTGAGTCTGTGTGCAAGCAAGTGGGGGTGTTTGGATGTATGTGTGCAATAGGGGGGGTGTCTATGTGCAACCAAGTGTGGGTGTCTGGTTGTATGCGTGCGGTTGGGGGTGCATGTCTGCAAGTGTGTGGGGGTGTTCCAGTTTGTGGATGGGTGGTGGGGTGTTTGCAGGTGTGTGGATGGCTGGGGTGGGGTGTTTACAGGTGTATAGACATGTGGGGATGCGCATGCCGGTGACAGGAAAGGTGATTTCTGTTGCCAGGTGCGTACCGCCAGGGTTTTTGTGGTGGGGTGACTGCTGCCGAAAGCCCGGCAGTTTGCCAGGTTCTAATACCGCCGGCGGTTTTACAGCTGCCGCCTGGACAGCAGTGCTCACCTCCAGCCCGGCGGTCCGACCGCCCTGATGGTACTGGTGGCATTGTGGCTGTTTGGCTTTTGCAAACAGCTGATGTCATAATATGGCGGTCTTTACCACCGGATCCGCGGTGGAAAGACCACCACCACAAGTGTGGCTGTCTTAATGAGGGAGTAAATATCATGTTATTGTCACCTCTGAATAAAACTAATTTTTATAACAGCTATAACTTGGTGTTACCTCAAAGCTGGACTATTTGAAACAGTAGATTTAAGGCAAAATACCGAGATATGTGTTTTTACTAAAAATAAACACTGTAGATAAAGGCAAAGCACCATTGCCTATGCGGACAAAATGGCCTCAAGCTTTCAGGCCTACCTACAGAGGAATTTTATGATGTCTTAATCATTAATGCAAAGTTCTCTCTTAAGCCCCTAGGTCAGAGTCCATCGATGTTTCTTGCTTTGCTTAATGCATAAACCAGGGATCATAACGTAAGTAAAAAGAGAAGCTGTAAAAGAAGATATCTTTGCCTCATAACCTGAAACATGCCAAGTTCAATTTATGGTTATTTTAAATGATACTACCCTTGACGTAGTCTGGATAAAATCGAATCAGACCACAGGGGTATGCAGATGAACGAAAATGAAATTAATACCATTTTCTATGGGAAGAATTTCTCAAGGGTGTGTGGCCAAGTGCTTGTATTATAAATGTAATAATGGTTTTCACTGCAATTCATGTCATTTATGGATGAAAGCTTGCTAATAATGAACTTTTCTAAATTAAGTTTTGTAAAAAGGACATAAATCCTACCAGCGGCCCATTACATTAAAATGTTTCATTAAAAAAAGTAAGGCATTTCCAAATGAAGGCTTGATTGATTATTTCTTTATTGGGAGGGGGACATCAACATCATTGTGCATGTATAGGTAATCCGAGTTTATGATGGGAAAAATGGGACACCCTAATCCTGCACCAAAGATAAAGCTTAGGGACCCGCTTATTTTCCTTCTTTAACCCCTTATGTGCCGTGGACGTAATGGTTACGTCCAACGGCACAGTGCTCATGTGCCGAGGACGTAACCATTACGTCCTCGGCACTGAGCTCAGAGGGAGCGCTAGTGCTCCCTCTGTGGGCTTCCCTCCCACCCCCCAAAGGCAGAAATGGAAGGGAAAGCCTTTCCCTTTCCACCTCCGCCCCCCTCACCACCCCAGTGATGTCTGATGACATCAGCGCACATTCGTGTGCTGACCTCATCAGAGGCCACTTCCCTATTGCGCTGGAAGCTCAGCTTCCTGCGCGATGCGATGGGGGCCTGTAGTGCTTTCCTCTTATCTAGTTTCTAAGCACTAACATAACACAACAGAAATGCACTTCTGAGGTCAAAGAAGACTTTTATTGTTGTTAATTCTTCCCCAACCACAATATTTATGAATGACGAATTAGTAGCTTTCAAGTCCGCGTTAATCAAACAAAATATATCAGTTTGCAATATACACAGCAGGTTATATTTATAAGATATTGAATGCAAAGCAAAACAAATACTTCACCGTGTGGGAACTATCTACAGCTTCATCTTTCTAAGGTCTGCAAGCTGATGACCCCTGTCAGCCGCGAGAAAGAGATTCATCTACCCACACGGGATTGCTGGCAGCTGGCGCCAAGCTCCAGCACGAGGTCCGGCAGATTCGAATCTGACTCTCTGCAGCCTGTTACATTCGTTACAAAGGTGTGCCCCCTCCTCTCAGACCTGGGAAACTGAGCAAGCCTTTTGGAGACTGGCCAGGTCTCCAAGACTACTCCTGTTCCCAAGCTCAAGCGAAGAGAAAAACACCCATGTACTCTCTCTTATCAGGTCTAGTCTACTGTGAGAACAAAACATCTTGGTTCATCTTGTGCAAAAACACAGCTTGGAAAAATACAGCTTGGATTCTCAACTGCAATGTCTAACTCCACGTTAAAGGCAATGGGCAGCTAACCTAAATATCAAATGCAATGTCTAGTGTCATGTCAAAGCCAATAAGCATCTAAGCTGAATACAAAATGCAATGTCTTATATCATGTCAAAGCCCATAGGCAGCTGAGCTGAATACAAAATGCAATGTATAATATCATGTCAAAGCCAATAGGCAGCGGAGCTGAATACAAAATGTAATATATGATATCATGTCAAAGCCAATAGGCAGAATATCTAATAGCATGTCAAAGTCAATAGGCAGCTAAATTGAATACATCATGTCAAAGCCAATAGGAATGCAATGTCAAAGCCAATAGGCGGCTAGACTGGATACAGCATGTCAAAGCCAATAGGCAGAATACAGAATGTAATGGCTAATGCAATGTCAAAGCCCATAGGCGGCTCAACTGAATACAGAAAGTAATGGCTAATGCCATGTCAAAGCCAATAGGCAGAATACAGAATGTATGCAATGTCAAAGCCCATAGGCGGCTAAACTGAACAAAACATACCATGTGCTACTGGTGAACATTGAGCAACTAATATGCGCAGTGGTGAAACACAAAGTCATTGGTCAAAACAAAATTTAACAAATGGCAGTACAGGGCCTGAGATGCTTCCCTTTGAAGTCTCTCTCAGCATTTCAGAAGCAGGTTCGTAAAGCGATCCGGCTTCTGAAATGCCCACTAGACACCAGTGATTTATTTTGGAGATCGAAATTGGCCTGAGGGGAGCGGCCCCTTGGGCAAGGGTCGCTCCCCAGGGGGGCAATATTTTTCAAGGCCTTTTCTGCCCCCACTAGGCGCCAGGGATTGTTTTTTTGTGTGTTTTTTGGTGTTTTTTAGAGTTGGGGAGCGGACCCTTAGGCAAGGGTTGCTCCCCTAGGGGGAAATTATATTTAGGCCATTTCTGCCCCCCTTCGGGGCAGATCAGCCTATTTTTATGAAGCCAGTCTGCCCCCAAGGGGCAGAAACCATTGATTTTTTTTTTTAATGGCAAATTCACGAAAGGGGAGAAACCCCTTAGGCAAGGGTCGCTCCCCAGGGGGGCAAATTGTATATAGACCATTTCTGCCCCCCTTGGGGGCAGATTTACCGATTTTTGTTAGGCCAATCTGCCCCAAGGGGGTCCGAAACCACTAGGCACTGTGGATTTTTATTTTTTTTTGGTGCCAATTCCATGCAAGGGGAGTGACCCCTTAGGCAAGGGTCGCTCCCTGGGGGGGCAAAATTATTTTAGGCCATTTCTGCCCCCCCTGGGGGCAAATTGGTCTATTGTTATTAGGCCGATCTGCCCTCTGGGGGCAGAAATCTCTAGGCACCAGGGATAATTTTTTTGTTGTTTTTTTGTTTTGTTTTGTTTTTTAGAGGTGGGGAGCGACCCCTTGACCAAAGGTCGCTACCCTGGCGGGGCAAATTTATTTTTGCCCATTTCTGCTCCCCTTGTGGGCAGATCAGCGTATTTCTATTAGGCCGATCTGCCCGGTGGGGGGGCAGAAACCACTTAGGCACCAGGGATTGGTGTGTGTGTACAGTATGTATGTGCCCCCGGGGGGCAGATTGGCCTATTTTTGGAAAGCCCATCTGCTCCCAAGGGGGGTGGGGAAAGCCCACCAGAGACCAGGGAACTTTTTATTTTTCCAAACTAAGAGGGTGGGCGTATGGCTAGACCCTCACCCCAAATAAATGGGGCCAAAGTTGTTCTGCCCACCAGTGGGCAGATGGGGCAATTACCCACACCCCAGGGGGGGCAGAAACTCTACCTGATGCAAGGGAATAAAAAATAAAAAGGTGTGGTGGTGGCTATAAACCAGTATGGGCCTGGTTATGCCCCCACCTCAACTGAGGGGGGTAACAGTCTTTCAGCTCTCCCCCACACTCTAAAACATCTTATCCCACAGTAAGCAAGAAGACATTTGATTATTTTGGGTTTTGGTTTTATATTTGGGCCATGAGAGCTTGGCTAACTCTCAAATTTGTCCCACTTGGAATGGTGAGGGCTGCACTTTATGGACTTTAGGATGCTGCCATGTGAAAGAAAAATCCACAAGACCTAGACACATCTGAAAATTAAACATCTGGGTGATTCCAGAGTGGTGTATTTCATATGCACCCACACCATTTTCTTACCCACATTGCCCTGCAAACCTCCAACTTTACTGGAAATCACACATTTTTCCCACGTTTTTGTGATGGAACCTTCCGGAATCTGTAGGAATCCACAAAATTCCTACCTCCCATAATTGTCTCATCTATACCGATAAAAATTCTGCTGCACTTGTCAGCCTAGAAATGTTTTTTTTCAAACTGCCCTTTTGAACCCGCTTCGGTTCCCCCTCAATTTCGACATGTTTTTGGCTCTTCCCTGTCACAAGCACTTGGCCCACCTACACAAATGAGGTATCATTTTTACTAGGAGACTGAGGGAAACGTTGGGTTGTATAAAATGTTTCCCGGTGTGCTGATCACACACAGAAATGTGGCAAAAATTTGATTTTTGTTAGCTAAATTTGAGGTTTGCTGAGGGTTCTGGGTAAGAAAGCATTGGGGGATCCACGCAAGTCACACCTCCCTGGACTCCCTCGGGTGTCGAGTTTTCAGAAATGTCTGGGTTTTGTAGGTTTCCCTAGATGGCTGTTGAGCCCAAGACCAAAAACTCAGGTGCCCCCGCAAAAACAGGTAGTTTTGTATTTGATAATTTTGATGTGTCCAGATAGTGTTTTGGGGCATTTTCTTTCACGGGCAGTAGGCCTACTCACAAAGGTACCATTTTTATCCAGAGACTTGGGGGAACGCTGGGTGAAAGGAAATTTGTGGCTCCTCTCTGATTCCAGAACTTTCTGTCACCGAAATGTGAGGAAAAAGTGTTGTTTTGGCCAAATTTTTAGGTTTTCAAAGGATTCTGGGTAACAGAAACTGGTGAGAGCACCACAAGTCACCCCATCTTGGATTCCCCTAGTTGTCTAGTTTTAAAAAATGCACAGGTTTGCTAGGTTTCCCTGGGTGCTGGCTGAGCTAGAGGCCAAAATCCACAGCTAGGCATTTTGCAAAAAACAGCTCTGTTTTCTTTGTGAAAATGTGATGTGTCCATGTTGTGTTTTGGGGCATTTCCTCTCGCGGGCACTAGGCCTACCCACGCACGTGAGGTACCATTTTTATCGGGAGACTTGGGGGAACACAGAATAGCAAAACAGGTGTTATTGCCCCTTGTCTTTCTCTACATTTTTTTCCTTCCGAATGTAAGACAGTGTGTAAAAAAGGCATCTATTTGAGAAATGCCCTGTAATTCACATCCTGGTATGGCCACCCCAGAATTCAGAGATGTGCAAATTACCACTGTATCTAAACACCTTACCTTGTGACCATTTTGGAAATACAAAGGTTTTCTTGATACCTATTTTTCACCTTTTATATTTCAGCAAATGAATTGCTGTATACCTGGTATAGAATGAAAACCCATTGCAAGGTGCAGCTCATTTATTGGCTCTGGGTACCTACGGTTCTTGATGAACCTACAAGCCCTATATATCCCCACAACCAGAAGAGTCCAGCTGACTAACGGTATACGGCTTTCAAAAATCTGACATCACAGGAAAATGTTACAGAGAAAAATGGCTGGTTTTTTTTAACCTCAATTTCAATATTCTTTTATTTCAGCTGTTTTTTTCTGTCAGAAACACTTGTAGGATCTACACAAATGACCTCTTGCTGAGTTCATAATTGTGTCTACGTTTCAGAAATGTTTAGCTTTCTGGGATCCAGCATTGGTTTCTCACCCATTTTGGTCACTAACTGGAAGGAGGCTGAAAGCACAAAAAATAGTAAAAATGGGGTATGCCCCAGGAAAATTTCAAAATTGGGTTGAAAAATTGGTTTTTCTAATTCAAGTCTGCCTGTTCCTGAAAGCTGGGAAGATGGTGATTTTACCACTGCAAACCCTTTGTTGATGCCATTTTCATGGAAAAAAACACAAGCCTTCTTCTGCAGCTCTTTTTTCCCAAAAATTAAATTTTCGCTGTGTTTTGGCTAATTTCTTGGTCTCCTTCAGGGGAACCCACAAGGTCTGGGTACCTCTAGAATCCCTAGGATGTTGGAAAAAAAGGACGCAAATTTGACGTGGGTAGCTTATGTGAACAAAAAGGTATGAGGGCCTAAGCGCGAACTGCCCCAAATAGCCAAAAAAAGGCTCGGCACAGGTGGGGAAAAGGCCTGGCAGCGAAGGAATTAAGGGGGCGTTTACTTTTTCTTCATACATTCCGAATAAACAAAGATTCAGGTTCGGCCCATATTGTGGAAGGGTTACTAAGCAGGTAGTTCTATACTGTGTATCCTTTGTTGCTGTTTGACGGATTTTTAGAACGAGGGCAAAAAGGGACCAGGAACCAGTTTTATTTGGGACAGGTGGCGTGAGATGTCACTGGCATATTCACATTTTCATACAGATACGTCTACTATTCGCAGGGTCATCCCCCAATAATTCTAGTACCAGTGGTCTATCTTCTTCCTAAGACAATCAGACATTTATTAGAGGGTAGTCCTACGCACATGAAGTATAAGCTGCATTAATTTTTGGGACGTGATGTACAAAAAATTGTCATAGCAATTTACAAGCAATATTTTGCCACGAGTTAAGATTTGTATAGACCGTACTAATCTTATTTATGCACAAAAAGATTGGTTTGTAAAATTCTGATTAGGAGTGGGCCCTAATCTGACATATCTCACGAATATCAATGAGACAGGTTGCAAATTTAGATGGATTCCAATTGGTGACCTGCTGGAGTCAGCATGCCCATCATGTCTGTGAGTGCCTCTAAATAAAAATTTTTTTTAATGCATCCCGTTTTCCCCAGGGAAACGGTGTTAGACTTTTACAAAAAAGTTTACTTTTTTTTTTAAGTTTGCTCGGAGAGTTAGGCATGATCTCCTGGAAAACTGCCTACTCTCCAATAAAACCTTTTTGTTTACGTTCACAAAAGGTAAATGGTTTCAAGGGCACCTGTTCCCTTTTGCGAATGCCTTACCACCTCAACTCTGGACTCTGTCATTTTTTCAATGTTTTGAGACAAGATTTTTGTTGCAAAACATTGATATAGCTCATGCCGAATTCCTATTTGGAAGTGACGTTTACAACATACCCCTTCCAAATAGCAACTCGGGATGGAGTCCCAAAATAATTTTTGGAGTTGGTAAAAAAATATATTTGTGGGCACAGTGATTCATACTTTGAACAACTATAAACATGTTTAGTACATCTGGCACTAGTTCTCTACTTCTATACTGAATATTTACATTTATTCTTGCAACTTGAGGTTATAGATATAATCCTAGACTTGGTAGAGCTCTGATATCCTAGCATCTGTATCTTCTGATAAATATCACACCTAAAGCATCATTGCTCTTCTCCCACACCTCGCATAGTACCCTGTAAAACTGACCCCATCCTTCCACCATGGTCCCAATAGGTGAATTTCTCAACCAACTTACTGGGTTGAGAGCAGTTACTAATGCCAAAAAGGGGACACTAAGTGGTTGAGCCTTTGTGGTGAAAGCAAGAGCCTTTCTTGAATTACCTGAGCAGCAGATGATTGTATGTGTTGTGCTGTGTGTGGTTCTCCTATCCCACCACCATGTTTATCATCAGTGCATTTGTTTTTGAGTGCAGGAGCTGTGTTAGTATCTTCCCTAAATGACCATCTAGAGATATGCTGTGTGCAAAGCTTCCTTATTGGGGATGAGAGACAAGTTAGAGGATGAGCAATCCTTCACAATAGAGGAGACCCACCAATACCTACCTGGACTACGCCTATATTGCCTATAAAAAGCCACATGGGGAACACATGCACTCATGAACATGTAGCCCCTTCACCAAAAGGTTACAAAAATTGGAACATAGTTTATTTTCTGAACTATATTCTTGAACCTGGTCTGCCATGTCGATTAAAAGATCACTGCCATTCTATCCATCAATGTGGTGGGGATCCAGGGAAAAACTCAGCAGTCCATCTATGTACCCATAAGGTCTTTGGCTCCCTACTAACTCCTGGTCAGAGGAACGTGCATAGCACCTTCCCTTTTGGAGGCTTTATCTCTCAGGCATGTTACCCTTCCACATGACCCACATACCTCAGGAAGACTTGCAGGCTGCCCATTCATTCACCTAACTCATGACATGGTCACTCTGTCCATGCTGACAGCCAGGCCTAGCTCATGCAATCCATCCAATCATCATCTTTTTACTAGGGACAGCTTTATGTATTCAGCCCACAGTAAGTCATGTGCAGCACTGCCAATGAATAGAGCTAGCAGGACACATTCATGATTCACCCTTCTAAAAATGCCACCTATTACTTTGAACTAGTCACGCCATGCACCAGAGTTCTCATGCTTTAAGGAAGAGTTTACTACATCCTTGATTCTCTCACTTTGTCCAATCACTTGGAGCATCAATCATATCCATGACACCTAACAGGTGCAGAAAGGAAAGGTAATTTGCAGTTTAGCAGAGCAGCTGAACCAGTATATAAATTGGTGGTTCATCTGCCCCACCAAATGTGCAGTTTTTCACATCATTAACAGGTGGGGGGACTTCAAGGCTTCAAATGTCAAAGCCCCAGCTAGCTCTGCAATTGGAAATGTTTGATCTGAAAGCATATCTGCCACAAGACCGTTAGGTCATAATGATGATTGTCCTGACCTGTTTAGGGCTTGATGGCCATTACTATATGTCCTTGCTGGGGCCCAGCATGTGAGGTGTTGCTTTCTCAAACAGGGAAATCATGCAATGGCCAATACATGAAAGGAAAAAATCCCTGCACATTGTGTCACAGATATGTTCATTTTTCAAGAACAAACTTCTCCCTCAGCTTGTAGGGCAACCCTCACAGGGGTGGTTTGTAGTAAATGCATATAATCTCCACAAGGCAGACTGGGATCTCTAAATATGGTAAACTTTCCTCCAGGAGGGGAGCTGAGACCATAATAAAAACTACCCTGTAGGTATCTCAATAAGCATGGGCTGTCAACCCATTCCTGGGCAGTTGTCATAGATTACCAGCTATGAAATGGGATCCTGAGAACCAAACAGTGTATCACATGTTTTTTAAGCCCTCTAGCAAACACTTTTAAAACCCTAATCATGTATGCTGATCAACTACATTTATTAAATCCATGCATGTAAGAGTCCCATTTTCATTACTACAATGGTCTTTTTTTAATCCAACCACAAACATTTATCCATCATGCAATGTATACCTATGTGCTGAACATTTGGGGATTATGCAGAAATCAATGATTATGCATGCCTTTGAGTCCAGTTCAGGCTCACAATCATAGTATATATACAGGTCAATGTATCAACGGCTCATAGGTCCTTAATTTTGAAGAGCGTATTGTTGTGTAACCATTTTAGTTATAGCTTTATACACGTTATTTTAACATACTAGGCCTGCCGCTGTGCACTTTACCCAAGACATATTTTATTCGGCTTCAATTTATTATTGTTAGAGTAACCACTTTTACGGTCTTGTTTTATTTTCTCTCTATCTAGCTGTTTTCGCCCAGGCCAGCACTCTGTTCTCAAACAAGACATTCTTGCTCACTCTGTGCTTCTAAGGCTGTAGTAAGATAGGTTGCCGATGAACCTGGTATAAAGTTTTGTCTCTGACATTCATAGAAAACACACATTCTTCTGTAGGGACATTTTCTCAGAACACCAACTGTTTTATTATAAAAACACTTCCCTGTCCCTTAACACATTAGAGGGAGATTCCAGCTTGCTGAATGCTTCCCTACAACTGCTTATGCAGACTTCAGGCCTTTGCTCAGGTATGGGGGATGATGTCTTCCCAGGGGAACCTGATGGGCAGAATTAGAGCTTAACACACTGTGCTCTATTATAGCCTAGGTAGGAATTAGTCTAAATTCTAGTGACAATATGGTAGCGTTATTTCTATGCTTTACTCTCCTTGTCACAATTTTAATCTTGACATGCTGTATCGTCCTGGTTATTGCAGCCCATGCTTTGCTATCTCAAATGCAGTTGCTTCATCAAAGCATTTTTTAAACATATACTGCCTCTGTTTGTCATTGTATATGTGAGACTAATGTAACTAAGAGAAACGGATGAGACCTGAGTGACCACGGTTTCTATCTGGCGCTGGGGGTTGTTCAAGCTTGAACTCTAAAAGGAAAATCCCCATTTGGCGTGTCTTCTCTGAACCAATTTACCATCTACTATGGCGCATCCGCAACAGGTAGCAATTGCAGTCAATATGAGGCAACCCCTGACTGCACATTTACTGGCAAATAGCTTAATGGCCCAGGGGGGTCCAGTCACATTTGTGGTGGACGCACATGCAGCTTATAGAACAGAACTTTTTTATTCTTGGGTCACATTTCCAGCAGCCTGTGGGAACACGAACACATTTCATGATTATACAGTTGCAAATGTACCTGAGCAATACAGAGCATATGCATATTTAGAAATACCTTTATCTTATCAAGAACATAATAATTGGCTTGATGGTACCCTACCCCACACGATTTTACCAGTTAGGTCAGGTCCTCTAAGTAATGATGGTCCTACCTGGGCTTTATTGGCCACTTATACACCTCACCCTGCAGTACCAAACATAGCAATAGCTGAAGTCTGTCGCTTATACACTGAGCTGACGGCAATATGTAGACGATTAGTATAGCTTGTAATGCAAACATTAAATACAAACCCAGCACGTGCTGCTCCAGCGTAACCACATGCAGTGACGCCAATCATTAATCCTACAACTGTACATTCGATTATGGGTAAAGTACCCACCAAACGAGAAGAAATTCTGTTTTGGCTAGCTCAAAAAATAAACGCACTGGAAGCAGTATTTGCCCATACGGGACCTCAGCATAAACACAGAATTCTAACGATGTGCTTGCCATTTGGGATGGTCCACACAGTAGATGACTGTAATACATGGGGCACGGTATTTGCCGTACTCTATACTACCGCACACGGTACACTGACACTTGCCAACTTGCCGGAAGTGTTGAAACAAATTCAAGATGAATACAGGGCTGCCACAGCCCTTGACTTGGGAATGCAATTAATAGGCAATTTTTCCACAGTATCCTCAATTATTTTAAGTAACCTTAAAGGGGAAGCAGTCGCGCTAGCAGTGCATCTCCGGGATGTTCCTCAACAGGATCAAGAACGCGAGCTGCCAAAGATTATCACAGAGACCTATTCTAGCATTGGTCGAGATAGTCTAGGGGCCAGACCAAATAAAACCAGTTTCAGGGCAAATCAAATAAAGATTTTTCCAAGCAAGCTCCTGAGGGTAACAAGAAACACTGGGATAAAAAACAACAAACTCCTAAAAAAGAAAGGGGAGAATCTCCGCATACGGAGACCCCACAGAATAGATATAATCTCTGAAATAGAGATAATCTAAAAAAGCCTGAGGGATAGCAATATAATGATAGACGCCCATCTCGTTCCTTTCAGGACTCATTGGAAAAATGCAGTGAGAGAGGTGGGCGATCAGAGCGTAGAAGAGAGTACGTGAAACTGAGATAGGAATCACAACGCTCAACAGAGGTTTCTGTTAAAGAGGAAGAGAAACCTCCTCAACAAAAACCCCAATTTAAAAAGAAAAAAGTGGCAGCAGTTGCAGTCTGACATGCCGTTCAAGAAGAGGGTCCTCTTGAAGAACAGGAAGTGGGCACTAGCGCTGCTAGACAGCGCGGCAGAGGTCACAATAGTTTGCCAGAGTCTTCTAGAGCATCTGGAGGTGAAAGCAACTGATGACTTGTTACAAGTAGAAACTGCGTAAATGTGTGTCTCCACACCTGAAAGGGTGTATAAAGTAACGCTACAGTTAGAAGGAAACATCGAATGCACAATAGACGCCATCTTTTGGGATTGTGTAGTAAATATATGTGATGTTTTGTTGGCTGAACAAGATTGGCCACCTGAATTTGTCCGTACCTGCCCATATGGGGAAGATGTTATTAAACGTTCTTTCTCTCCCCTTGTTCCAGAGGAACTTGCTGAATCCTACGCCTTCGATTGGGCAATGGTGCAGGCACCTGCGTTATATCGCAACCACATAGGATGGGATAAAGAATCCCCCGACCATGTAATTCCTATTCAAAATCAACCCCAACCTCAACCTCAGTATCCAATAAAACATGATGCAAAAGCACCCGTAAGAGAAATCTTCACACAACTAGAGTACCAGGGGTAATTGAACCCTCTGTCTCCCCAATGAATAATCCTTTATTCCCAGTAGCTAAACCAGACCATTCATACAGAAGAGTCTTAGACTACAGACATTTAAACAGTCATACACACACATATGCTGTACAAACTCACATAGCACAGCGCTGATGAACAACATAGTGTGCAAAAAATACAAAACAAGACTGGACATTTCCAATGGTTTCTTCTGCCAAAATATAGCACCTGAGAGTAGAGACTTAACAAGTTTCAGTGCACTAGGCTTTTAAAATAAATTCTGCCGTTTACCCAAGGGGTACAAGAACAGTCCAGGACTGTTAACAGCTCATGTGACTGCAATTGTGCACAACATTGACCCTCAAGCATTGTCCTATGTAGATGATATCTATCTCACGGATGATGAATTGCTAAAACATTTAAGACAGTTAGCCCGCATTGTTGGGGGATTTGCAGAATTTGGCTACAAATTCAACTTCAGAAAAACACAAATAGCCTTCATCAGCGTCCTGTTTCTGGGATATGAGCTATTGAGTGAAGAAAAGAGCCTAGTGCCACAATTCTTGAAAAAATTTGCACAATTACAACCTCCAAATAAGATTAAAAAACTCCAATCTCTATTTGGTTTCCTAAATTTTGGCAGAACTTGCATTCCATATTATGCTTCACGCATAAAACCCTTATATGACTTAATACATCCTCACTTTTCAAGTAAATTTTGGACAGTCTAACATACACGCATTCTTAGAGACCTGCAGACAGACATGCTTGCAGCACAACATCCACACACAAGGGACAATAAAACACACTTGGCCATCAGAGTAATTGCTGGTGCCATTGGTTTCATCTATGTAACCTTTAATGAAGATGAGACCGTCCCGATCGCATACAAATCACATTTGTACTCAGCAGCTGAACAACGCTTTGCTCCCTCTGAGAAAATTCTCACTGCTGTTCAGATGGCCATCATTAAAGAAAGACCTCTAGCCCAAGCAAACGCATCATTGTTGTTTCCCCTATTCCAGCCCTTGAGGCTGTCATGAAAGCTAGCGTTTGATACAATGGGCCACGTCTTTGACAGCCACTGATTTAGACTACATTTTGTTCCCAAAATTACAAACTCAAGATTTTTTGCAAAATGAACTAGAATACCCAGTTCCTGCAAATACCCTGCCTATTGATCAATATCAAAGAGTCATGTACACCGACGGCTCTGCACAACCTGCAATTGGCACAGAGCATGAATATTCTGCTGCTTGCGCAGTCGTAAACGGCTATATGGAGGGTAATACATTTTGACCCCAACATACATACACGCAAACCCTAGGGGATTGCACAGCACAACTAGCAGAGCTAAAAGCTCTGGGGATAGCACTGGAACATATGGATCCTGCACAACCAACGCTGATGTGATTCATACCATTGTGTCCAGTCCTTCAATAAATACCTACATTACTGGCGCCAAAATGGGGTCAGAGATTCTAAAGGCAACACCATTAAACACAGACTCCTGTGGGGGAAATTAACGGATCTTAAGGAAATGCTACCAAATGTCCGTGTTGTACACTTGGACACCAGTGTGTTGGAATACACGTTGCTGAAAATACACTGGCTGCTGAAGCCGCAAAGTTAGCAGTAGCTACAGCCAATGTTGCTGCAGTAACCCGCTCAGGAGCGAAACCGGACGAAGACATATGGGCTGCTGTAAAGCTACAGCTGATGGTACGCCCTATCCAAAAGCTTTTCCTGCTAAATATTCATACCAAATTAGAGGCTGTCTAAATGCTGAAGTTAAGATACCAGGCGTAGGGGTTCAAAAATTCCCAGTAAAGATATAAGACCAGAGTTGATTTAAGTAGCGCATGAGGGGGCAGCATCTGCCCATGCTGGTGTGGCGGCCACAATATCATTATTGCAAGCCTGTTTTTGGTGGCCATGCCTATACAAGGAAGCCAAACAGTATGTCCTTTGTTGTGACATCTGCCAACAAATGAAAGTTTCCACTGCTAAATGCCCACCACAGACACCCCTCCTAATTTCCAACAATGCATTACAATGTGTGTACTTGGACCATTGCAGTCCCGTAACACTGGATAGTGCAAAAAAATACATTTTAGTCACTGTTGACTCCTGCTCCAGATTTCTATGGGTGTGGCTACAACACTCTGCTGACGCTCGGTCTGTTATTAACAATTTGCGAGTCTTTTTTGATACATATGCAGTTGTGGCTTTCCACTTGGACCAAGGACCTGTTTTCACCTCAAGGGCATTCAGGGACACCAGGGCTTCATTGGGGGTCCAACTCCAGTACTCTTCTCCATTTCATCCTAAGGGAAATAGTGTCATGGATCAATTAAACCGTGATTTGAAGCAATCTTTAGCAGCCAGAGTCATAGTCGGCTTAATCACCTACATGGAGTACTAGAGAGCACTTAATAATCTGCCTAAAAGGTCCATGGGGGGTCGTACTTCATATGAGTGCCTGTTCGGAACTCAAATGTATGTTCCAGATCTTGTTGGTCCTGGTGTGGAGGAAGCAGAAACACCTTTTGACATAAATGAACGTGTCACTGTCTTACAGGAATTGCAACAGTTCTGTGATGACAACTCTTCTGCCAGTGCTGCCTTTACAGGAATTAAGGATGTACCTGTAATGCCTACAGGTTGGATTCCTAAAGTTCAGGATCAAGTACGTGAATAGGTTGCTGTGAAAAAGGAATTTGGTCCTTCTTACCGTGCACCAGTCGCAGGCTTCGGAATACACGGTACCAGAACTGTCATTCTACCACTGTTGGCAGGTGCCAAAGGAAATCATTTTGTCTCCATCGACAATGTCAAACTACACCATGTGGCCGATCCTGCACAGCCGACCGAAAGTAACAGCCAGTAGTTCCCAAATTCCTCTCAGTACTGGTCAAGAATTTCCTCTACAAGTTGTAAGCAACAACACTGACACCTCTCCAAGCTTGTGAAGGGTGGAAAATGATTTTGCATTAGTTTCACTGACATCAAATAATACAGAAATAATTGATCGATTTGATACCACTTCAACACAAACAGATGGTGCCATTTATTCAGTGTCACCGCTGGAAACCACAACTCATCTGACTAGTACAGCTCCATTTTTTTGCACGAACTGCTTCTGGATACTTTGCCGACATCAACGATGATGTTTCGGACTCATTCGCCTCTTCAACACCTGAACTGTCAAAAACACGTAAGCTGATAAATTGGCTTAAAATAACTTACTTTGTTCTTCCATGGAACTATCTATGGCTCTCTTTGACTGTACTAGCTTTCCTGCTTTGGATTGGGTTTGTCATCACCTTTTTTTGTTAATACATGGTCATTTTCTTACCGAAAAATCAACAGTTGAACGGGTGGATGAGGTCCTTAAACCACATTTTTCTTCCCACAAGGTCCACGGAGACTTGTCCTTTGGGAACATTTCAGCCATACCAATTCCTGATGGGATTGTTTGGGATAAAGTAACATTCAATATATACGGCCCTACAGAGGTCATTCAAATACCAAATGTGTTTAAACTTTCAATGAACAATATAATAATACCCAGAGTTGTTTCTGATGATTGGGATGTGAAAACGGTTGATTCTATGATGACTGAATGGCAGCATTATACTGTATTTCACAACAAAGATGCTTATGAAACTAAAGAAAATTATGGTGATATGTTTTGCTATAATTATTATGGACAACATTGTCCAACTCCCCCACAAGGGAGTTCTAAAACATATTCTGAAAAAATTACATATTTTTCTGAGCATGATGTTAAAAATGCCGGGTCATATTATTATAAATCACCACCTTCAGAAAACATCTGCATAATATTGTCAAATACGAAATTTATTTAGTTGGATTCCTTTGTTTCCCGGTTGACGATGAATATTGACTGAAGTCGACTGACTTAAAAAGTGTGGGGAACTAGACATTGGCAAATACGGGGGAAGGTAGCTTTGTTTAGAGCATGCCTGATACCTGTTCAAATGATATTTTTAAATGAAACTGTACAACAAACTAGTTGTTTAGGCTTAGCAAAGATTAAGAAATTGAACGTGCCCAGTATACCTGCCCCTGCAAAATTTTATAAATGGCAAAAATTACAATAATGCAACAGAAGATCAGCTCGATGAATGGGTCCAGAATGGCATGTTTAATGTTTCACTGTCACATCCTGGAGAGTGGTTATTGTGGCCAATAGATACCAATGGGTGTCATAAATGTTTTATAAACTCCACAGGTGGTTTTAGAACTAGTAGGCCGGACCCACGCCATATATCATCAGGACATGCGGATATGGTAACCATATTTAGTGTAGGGAAACTATGCCAGCAATGGTTAAAGAGTTCCTCACTAGGCGCAGTTAGAGAACACCTCAATCTCCTGTCTAATAACACCAACTTACAGGGCTTTCTCTTAGGCCCCAGAAAACAATGTAGAAAGTGCTTTTATATGAAGTATAAAATTACATTTGGAAACTTTCCCAACAAGAAGCTTCTGCCTGGTTAAGGCAAATAGATCAAGAAAAATTACAGAAGGCATTAGCTGTTGTAGATAATAGGATTAATGCCCTCTCTGACTGAATATACACTTTAAATAACATCATCTCTTCTGCAATAGACATCATACAAACAGATATGTCTTCATTACACCATGGACAGAGTCAATTAAGGTCCATTATGCAGTTGGGTTGGACACTTCAAACACTGAAGGCAGGTTGCGTTCCCTGGCAACACGTCAGCGCAAGGGATATATTTTCTACATTTAATTTAGCGCAACAACAACAACTAATGGCTAAGAAAGAAGCGACATGTCATGCTAAACATCGAAAAGTTTGAAAAGTTGACTTTTACTGTGGCTGAAATACTATCTGCTGAGTGGTTATTACCCGGAGTCATTAATCTGCCTATTTCCACACTTCAATTCACCTCCTGTTTAAAACACATTCTGGTAGGCAGATATGAAAGGCTGAGAGTTAGTTATATCCGTGAGGTGTGGGAGCTACCCTTCTCGTACAAATGTCTCAGTGGCATGAAAGAAGTCTTTTTTAGCAATAGTGAATGTGAGACTTCTGTCAGCCATTCAATGGTTTGTAAACAGCTGTCCTTGCATGGGGCATTTAACGTGTCTGCAGCAAACTTGGCTTGTTATCTGAAG
Organism: Pleurodeles waltl; assembly: GCF_031143425.1. Lineage (NCBI taxonomy): Eukaryota > Metazoa > Chordata > Amphibia > Caudata > Salamandridae > Pleurodeles > Pleurodeles waltl. The sequence goes on along the minus strand of NC_090443.1, from coordinate 671,831,716 downwards.
GGAGTTCCAGTACCCTTTATTAGACCTGCATTCCAAGTGCTTTCAAATGGCAGCTATGTACTCCTCATTGGTGAAGACTTTTGTGGGATGCGAGCTGGAATAGTTTGTTGTTTCGGTCTCTAAGATTGTTACATGCTGCGGGAATGTACTTTTTCCTCCCACTAGAATAAAAGAGGTAGCGGATATTTGGCCTTATATTGCTACTTCTAATGTGAATTTTGACCAGTTGAGCAGACTCAAGGCTTTATTGTTTCAAAAACATGTGGCTCTCACATCTGCACGCAAGACCTATGCACTTCAGGTGGCAAGGTCGTCAGCAGAGATACAGTCCCTTTTAAGTATAAACTTTCCGAGACACATTGGTGAACTCGTGGGAGGAATATTTAATGCGTCCAGTACTACTGGAATCACAAATTTCTTTAAGGCTGTTGGTTCTGGTTTGGTTCACACCTTCTCCTCCATATTCAGTTTAATACCATCAGCCATCCACTCAATTTTCTCCAGCATTTTCAGGGGATTTCCAATAACTTTGGCTACAATTGTTGCTATTTTTTATGTGCAATGGCTGTCCCACGCAACAAGGAGGAATGAAAGCGCTTCCATCAGCGCAGCTGTGTCGTGACCGGATGATGCAGTATTTCGGAGCAACACTCCTGGAGCAATTGGAGTGTGACTGGTCTCTGTCATTAAGACCGGTTTTACATTGTGTGCGACCCATGTTTCGGTGCCACTGGTGCCTTTTCGAACATGCACTGGAAGTTTGTCTTTCTACGCAGCGCTTGCGCTGATCTGTTGATGTTCTCGCTGAGGGTTCATTACCAGACATGCGTGTTGAGGGTGCGTTTGCTACGGGAAGCCACTTATGAGTTGCCCTTCCTGGAGGATGCGACCTTTGACTCCTTAATGGGCACACCACGGAATGCCGCCTTGGCTGAGGCTCAGGCTATAAAACACGAAAATGCGCCTTGGTCCTTCTGGGCGATGCCTTTCCAACTTTAACACCTGCCGAAGTGCAAGATTTCCTGTCCTCCATTGTCCCGGAACAGATTGAAAACTCTAAAATTAACTCTGACTTTTGAAATTCAGTCCCTTTTTTATGCCACATGTTAAAATTTTCAATTGTCCTTTTTATATGCTCATGTGTCCTTTTAACTTGTCATTATTGACATTTTTTACATATATATCCTAGGGTTAGTTTTAGTAGCTTTTTATATCTATTTAGGCTTTGAACCACCTTCAACCGACAAGGTGAGGGTGTTGTGTAGCCATTTTAGTTATAGCTTCATACACGTTATTTTAACATACTAGGCCTGCCGCTGTGCAATTTAACCTAGATATATTTTATTCAGCTTAATTTTATTATTGTTACAATAACCACTTTTACGGTCTTGTTTTATTTTCTCTCTATCTAGCTGTTTTCGCCTAGGCCATCACACTGTTCTCAAACAAGACATTCTTGCTCACTGTGTGCTTCTTCCAAGGCTGTAGGCTCCCAGAAAAAGGTAGTAAGATAGGTTGCACTTGAACGTGAAAAGTTTTGTCTCTGACATTCATAAAAAACACACATCCTTACGTAGGGCCATTTTCTCAGAACACCAGCTGTTTTATTATAAAAACACTTCCCTGTCCCTTAACACGTTAGAGGGAGATTCCATCCAGAGAACCACGACTGTATTCTGATTGCTGAATGCTTCCCTACAACTGCTTATGCAGACTTCAGTCCTTTGCTCAGGTATGGGGGATGATGCCTTCCCAGCGGAACCTGATGGGCAGAATTAGAGCTTAACACACTGTGTTCAATTATAGCCTAGGTAGGAATTAGTCTATTAATTCTAGTGACAATATGGTAGTGTTATTTCTATGCTTAACTCTGCCACAATTTTAATCTTGACATGCTGTATCGTCCTGGTTATTGCAGCCTAAGTTTTGCTATCTAAAATGCAGTTGCTTCATTAAAGTATTATTTAAACATATACTGCCTCTGTTTGTCATTGTATATGTGAAACTAATGTAAATGAGAGAAACGGATGAAACCTGAGTGACCACGGTTTCCCTGAGAAATTAATTATGTCATGCGCTCGGCTGCCCAATCATCCCGCCCTTGGGTTGAGATGAGGCACTACTAGTTAGCTGGAGAAAAACCCGGATAGGAGCGACACGTGTCACCTGCAGTGGGTCAGACTCAGTCTCCCACACCTCAGGCGATTCTGCTGCTCGTAATCCAGTTGTCTCATTAGAATAATGAGTGCATACGCGACAGTATGAGCCACCAGACCTGAGCTCATGGTGACTCCAAAACCTCTCTTCCTATAGCCCATAGGAAATCCAATCCATCAGCCAGGAATCCAAATGTGAGGTAGTACTTATAACCTCTAGAGATAGAGGTCCAGTCCCACAGTGGTTCCAACCTTCTCTCACTCGCCACATGCCATGCTATGAATAGACATTTGTGGTTTCTCTAACAGCAAACCACTTAGAAGTACAAAGCCTCACATGGGGCTTTCAGACAGGATTTTGTCCTGGGAACAGGATAGAGTTGGACCCAATGTATATAAGAGAATGGCTTTTTTAGGACAGAGTGTCAGGGATAACCCCTTATGGTTTAGATCTTTAAGTCATCAATATACCCAAGCGTTAATCAACAGGACACTAGTAAGAGAGACATGTGAAATAACTTAGGGACCCTGTTTGTCACTGGTTTTTTAAAAACATATGTGAAATGCCAGCACAACTGAAGAAAATTATGGAGAATGTTTTAATGCATCTGGCTTGCCCTTAACACAAGAACCAAGATGATGATGTTAGGCATTCTTTTAAACCTGAATGTCTTCCAGGCAGCCAAGTCCTTTGGTGCCATGTTAATTAAACTGTTGTCAATAGAAATGCATGGTAATCGTTTTTCATTCACATGTGGATATCATAATGAGAGAGTAGGCATTACTAGGGTTTTTATAGAATCACACATATGTTTCTGTGTTGTAACTGTGGGCCTCGGGACCCTTCAGAAATAAGAAGCAAGCTGCAACCTACATAAAACTACACAGACAGGCTGCACATTAGTGTTACATGCCAGCAGCACAAACCTCCACACTTCATACATGACCCTGGTCTTGAACAGAAGAAGAGGTGAAGTTTAGAGTCCATTGCTCAGTCTTCAAGATGGTGTGGTGGGAGGGTCCAGGACATTGCGGTACAAGTGTTTTTTGCTAGGCAGAGATCTAAGATCCAGTGGAAAAGAAATGTTGAGGGTTTTGTAGGTAAACTAAAAGAATATTTGGGAACAGGATGCTACAGAGGAGGGGGCAAATTTAGAGAACAGGCGGTCTCCAATAATTAGTAAATATGAGGGTGAAGTCAAGTTTAAAAATACTTTATCAGTACAGCTGCTTACGTAGTCCATATATGGTATGCACAAGCAAGCACTCATATCTCTGATAATGTTGGGTGTTCATCTGGGAGCCTGAACACAATTTGGGTTCTAGCTTATATACACAATTGTCATTAGAGAACTGAACTATCATCCAGAAGGTCTCCATAGTATCTCTTGGACTCTCAACTAACATCCTAAACAAGAACCTGGAACAATTAAAAAATTCTATATCTTGGGAAGAAAGAGAATATTTCAATGGGACACAGGATACTCTCTCCCAGGTTGAATACAATCCACACTTAGGTATCCTACCCCCTAAGTAATTACATCATAGCAACAATAAGAGTCCAAATAATGGAGATTGCATAAGACCCTTGTTGGTTGTTTTTTAGACCCTCACTCACTCTGAATGCCATGCTTCATCACTGGGTCTCACAGCGGTCCCCATAAATCGGTATGGGTTCAATCATATTCCAGAGAATTCTTTAGATATTTCTTAGCATGGTCTCAGACAGTAAAAATACCTTATGGCCCTCAGGTATTCCATTATTATTGGGTGACAGTGGTATATTACAAATAGGAATAAGGTGTCTGCGGGAAATAATATTCCAACACCCTGCTTGCAGAATTGGGAACAATGGTATCCTGTGGAACCAAATAACTTCAGTTTGAACACATTACAATGCATTATCACAACAACACCATTTACCGGCCCCTACGATAGCAACATGGGGTGTAACTTGAAATCTTAAGTTAGCACAGTGAGCTTAATACAATTGGGTTTTTAACTGCAAGCAGGCAACATAGATATTTTTTCCTAGTTCACACCCTTCTACAAATACAGACCCTTAGACATGGTGAAATTCTATAAAGTACTCATGGCTATACTTATATAAAATACTCTAGGACTTGTTTATAATACTTTATATGAAGCTAGCAACATGAGGTGGTACGGTTTATCGAGCAATTTGCCCATCTTTACTGGTTTCATAGTGGGACAATGCAAACTAATTATAAATCTGAAAAATTATCTTTAAGGATATTCTAATGGATTCAAGAATTACTAACAGTGGCACATTACCATTATTATGTGGTAATATCATTAACAAATACTGAATGTATTAATGGAGTAATAATACCACTAATGAAGATTCCATCCTTTTTTATGAGTAGGTAGAGAGTATTTTACATAGTAGCACTACACCTCAATTGAGGCATTGTATGATCAGACTGTACTCCAGACTACAGAACCCTTGGCTTCATCTGAGATGACTAGCAATCTATGACCAGTTCACCACAAGGTAGTCTGTTGATATCATGTTACTTTGTACAAGACATGGCTCTCTCTGACACATCTTGGACTTTGAGGCATAGAATGACAGGTGAGAGGCCCCGGCTACATTTCTCAGGAGGTCATGATGATATACATTGTGAAAGCATGATCATTTAACTGTGGTTCACCTGACATCACGACACCTTTTATGGTATGCGACTCCTTATCAAACCCTTATTGGAATATTAAGAGTTGCCAAGTTAATCTAGAGACTGTGATACAAGGAGTTACAGGGGAATTAAATAGGTGCACATACCAACATGGTCCATTTCAGGACGTTAGAACCCAATAACAGGAAAGTAAACATTTCTTTACTCGAGGTAGGATTATGAATATATGACAGATTATGCTCATTAAATTATACCTTTTTCTTCTTGATAAAAACAGATGGGCATTACATTCAGAATGTGACTCCAGGGACATACCTCCCTCTCCTTAAGAGGCTTTATAACATCCCCAAATTCAGTAAGTTGTCATTTTAAACAAGTAAATCAGTCACTCATTCTCACGTGCTGTGTGTGATATTGCAGTACTTTTCAGTGCGTGTGAGCACTGTGTCTGTCAAATCAATAACCTCGAAAATGCAAGTATAACCCATTGCAGATAAAACACTGCATTGTTGTGCCATGTATATATTTTCTATGTGTATTGAACAATAGTGTACTGACCATATCATATTTTGATATTATTTTACTTGACTAGATTATTATTTTCCATGGCAGGGATCATCATATGTAAACCTCAATGGGTGTGGAGAGTTTGTTGTATGTCCTGACTAACAAGGTTAGGACTCTTGAATCTACATAAAATAATGACTGAGATATGTAGCAACATACATGGCCCTGAAGAAAGCCTTGGACCTTTAGAGGCTGTAATTCAAAAGGCTGAAACGTGCACACAAGGTGCAGAGACACCATTTCCTCCCAGCCACTAGCACCTTATTCTTGTTTTAACCTCATGGGTGCTGAGGAGGTGCTGGGCATGTCCTCAGCACTGGTGCTTAGGTGCTGAGGACTCCCCCTGTGGGCCACCCTGCCACATGCCCCCACCAGGGATGGCAAACAAACACAAATGATGGCTGGAATGTGGATCCAATCAAACATTCACCCACAGTCACATATCTGGGTTTAATCCATCAATTATTTTGCTCACCAGGCCACCCCATTTTGGACCCAGCCATATGTAAATCAGTCTTGACCCTTTTCACCATGTGAACAGTCCAGCCCGAACTGCCAGGCCAGGTCCTCCCTGGACCGGAAACAAGCATCCTGGGAACAATTTCAGTGTATCACCCTTCATTATCCAGGCTAGCTTGAATCCAGTGGCATGGTGAGCCCGGGTCCCATGTCTGGGTGACAAAAGCAAACTAACACAAATGATGGTCAGATGGCAGCAGAAGTGCTTCTCGAACCACTCTTGAGCCCTTCCCCAGTGATCTGATGGCATAATTGTGTGCACAGGGACTTGCTGGATAACCATTTGCTTCCAGTGTGTCCTTTTTTTACTCAAATTGGTGAGATATCGCAAGGGACACAAGCAACCATGCAAAAGACAGGAAACATCCTTAAAAGGGTCAGAAGAGGGAAAAGAAAAAGAAAAGAAACAGAGAAAGAATGAGAGATTGTCACCACAAGATCAATTTCCCACAATCATAGAAATTAGACTATAATCTTCAGGACCTTGGGGGTTCACATAATGAAATTTCCACTGTGAATGTATGGAACTTGAAACTTGACGCTCAACAAATAAAAATTCTCAGCAAAGGTTTGGGCTTTGTTCCTACTTCATTACCTAATTTTGTAGAACTACACATACATTTCTATACGTTCTTTCATAAATGTAAGTTATACAAGTTCTTTCAAGAGAAAAACATACCAGCTTCTCCTATTTCTGTCAACATTACACCTAGTAATAGGATCATAAAAGACATAAAAGATATACAAACATTACTGTCCTTAGAACATACCTCAGACCTTTCTCCTTCACTTTTGGACATTTTATCTGATTTGGATATAGGCTCTAACCTTGGGCTAGACATTGGACTCAAAATCTCCTCTAAATTCACTCCATGTCTACCTTCTGACAATGTAATCAACATTTTTTATAGACAGGTGACTGGCCCTCTATAAATTGGAGGACTTGTACACAATACGATATAAGACTATCGGACATATCACTAGAGAAGAGTTCTCTGAGGCACATGACATTATTATCAAAGAGGCAGACAAGGGTTGTAACATAGTCCTGATGGAGAAAGAGGACTATATTAAGGAGATTGACCGACAATTAACAGACACTTCAGCATATTGAAGACTTTCTCACAATCCACTGAAAAAACTAAACATGATATTCTCCTCACTGCATCCAGCAAGGGCAAATGTAAGGAACACAGAAAATTGCCACTTATTTCCACTTACAATGCTCTTAGTCCCTAGATTTACAAAATTCTTCATAGACATTGGTCCTTTTTTCTAGCTGACAACACCCTAAAAAATGTAATTACCACTAAACCAATTGTAACACACAGCAGGGGCCATACACTACGCGATATTCTGTGCTGCAGTTTTTTTTACCACCTGAGACCAACACAACATGGTTACCCAAACCACCCCATGGCTTCTATAAATGTGGGCATTGTAACATTTGTTGCTATGTCAAGGACATTGTTACCTTTCAGTACAACACTATGATTTCACATAAGATCTCACAATTTATGAATTGTTATACCAGATATGTGGTTTACTGTTTAATATGTGTGTGCAATCGCATCTATGTGGGCAGTACTTTAAGGACACTTAAAGAAAGAATCCAGGAACACATAAGGGCTATTAGACATACTAACACAGACTATCCCTTTGTGACACATTACAATACTGTGCATGGACAAAGACATTTTGTGGATTACTGTTCATGATATTGATACAGTAGGTATTTTACCAAGGGGAGGGGATAAGACTTTGATGTTGAGACGTGTGGAAAGCAAATGGATTATTAAACTCAGAGCGGTGGAAAAGGGTCTCAATATTAATAAAGACTTACATGTGTTCCTTTGAAACTAGATGATCAGAAGAAATGCTTTGTAATGTAATGCTTTATTTCTAGCCCTGCACACTGTTCTCTTGTGTTATGTAAAAACAACTGTTGTGATGTGGTACAAGAAAACAAGTTACTTACCTGTAACTACAGTTATCCAGTATTGGTATCTTTCATAAATTCACATGCTTGAATCATCCCCGTCGTCGAAGTGGGAGTCCCACGGTACATAAAATAGCAATAAATAATAAATACATTTTTTTTGCCATAGGCTATAATGGAGTCAGAGTTTGCTCATATAGCCTATCCATGTCCTTTTGTGAAAGGACCCAAACCTGCCTGCTGTCCAATCAGGCACCATCACCCTCTAGAACCTTCTCCAGGAAGCTCCCTTCCTCAGATTTTCCAGCACGAGAGTGAAAAATTAAAACCTGAGAGGAATGCGAGCATCAAAGGGGAGGCGGGTGGGTCGCATGTGAATTTATGAAAGATACCAATACTGGATAACTGTAGTTACAGGTAAGTAACTTGTTTTCTTATCCAGTATTGGATCTTTCATAAATTCACATGCTTGAATCTGAATAGACAGCAGTATGGTTGATAAACATTGTATCCAGCGTGGGTGGAGGGTGCGAGCATGAAGACCCTCTATCTCAATTATAGTTAATAATAATCATAATAATAATAACATTTATAGAAAACTCATATATTTCTGAGCGTGAGTTACAAAGGAATACAGATACATACACTTTAGATATTTCACCAGGAAGCACAATAGAAACATGGTTATCTGTATCTTAAACCATATGACTATAACTAAGGAAAGATCTCACCTTAATGAAAGAGATGGCGTAGCACAGCTTGTCCTACTAAAGAGTCTGTTCTTTGTGATGACTCCAAACAATAGTGCTGCGTAAAGGAGTGCGTGGTTTTCCATGTCGCAGCCTGGCAAATTTTTTCAAGGGCAATACCTTGGAACAAAGCAGCCGATGTGGAGACTGCTCTTGTAGAGTGGGCTCTCAGGCGTCTAGTCAATGGTTTTCCTGCCTTGGTGTGACAAAATTGGATTGTGGAAGAAATCCATCGGGCTATAGTGGCCTTGGTTACTCCTGTTCCCTGACGTCCCAGAGAATAAGATACTAGGAGTTGGTCTGATTTCCTGATGTTCTTGGTACTTTGCAGGTAAAATTTTAGGCATCGTTTAATGTCCAAAGAATGGAGAGTTCTCTCTGCTATCGTAGTAGGGTTTGGAAAAAAGGTTCGTAGAATAACTGGTTCATTGAGGTGGAACGAAGATGGAACTTTGGGAATATATCTGGGATTGGTGCGGCAAAAATTTGGAACTCTCTACCATCGAACATACGGCAAGAACATAACTATCTAACTTTTAGGAAATTGGTCAAGACTTGGCTGTTTCCTCAATAAGTTCGGGAGTTTCTTGGTTAGTCACCCCGCCTCACTCAGTTAGCGCTTCGATGCCCTTGGGCCGGAACGCTCTCTATAAATACTTAATACATACATACATACATAACGAAATCCTCAGAAAAAACTAGAAAGGGTTATTTAGTAGTGAACGCTTGTATATCACTGACTCTTCTGGTAGAGGTGAGAGCGAGCAATGTTGACACTTTCCAGGTGATGTACTTGAGTTCAGCTCTATGGATGGGTTCAAAAGGGGCTTTCATGAGCTGGGAGAGAACAATATTAAGGTGCCACTCTGGCGGAGGTAAGCGAACTGGAGGAAATGTGCGGAACAGCCCTTTCATAAACTGTTTGATGACTCTGGTTGAACCAATAGACGGCATGTTAGTCGATCGTCTGTAAGAGGCTATAGCTGCTAGGTGAATCTTGACTGATGCATAGGAAAGACCAGCTTTGGAAAGGGAGAGCAGGTAAGGAAGAATTTGTTCAGGATTGATTTGAAATGGGTGAAAATTGTTCTGAGAACACCAAACACAGAACCTCTTCCATTTTAATTTGTATGTCTTATTCGTGCTCTCCGCTCGCGCTTTAGATAATATGAGCCTACATTCTTGGTCGATGTTCATATCTTGGAACTCTCCGAACTCAGGAGCCAAGCATGCAAGTGCAGTGAAGTTCGGTCGGGATGTAAGATGAGACCCTGATTCTTCGATAGAAGATTGTGGTTGCAAGGGAGACGGACTGGATTGGCTATTGACCGGAGGAGGAGCTCCGTGTACCAGTACTGCCTCGGCCACTTGGGGGCTATGAGAATGATCTTGCAGCCTTCGGTCTTCATTTTCCTGAGGAGTCTGGGAATCAGTGGAATGGGGGGAAAAGCGTATGCAAAGATCCCGGACCATCTTATCAAAAGAGCATTTCCCCACGACCCCGGGAGTGGGTATCGACTGGCGTAAAACTGGCATTTGGCGTTCAGGTTGGTGGCGAACAGGTCTAGGATCGGCCGACCCCATCGTTGAAAAATGCTCTCGAGTATGGTCTGGTTGAGTTCCCACTCGTGACAGTTGTCGTCTGTCCTGCTGAGAGAGTCCGCTAGAGCATTGTTGACCCCCGCCAGGTGCTCTGCCCTGAGGCGGATGTTGTTCCGTGTGAGCCAGTTCCAGAGAGACTGAGCTTCCCTTGAGAGGGAGAGGGATCTTGTTCCTCCCTGCTTGTTGATGTAGAACATGCTTGTTGTGTTGTCTGTTCTGACTAACACTGATGATCCTGCGATGCGTGGCCGAAAAGCTTTGAACGTAAGATGAATCGCCTTCAGTTCTAACAGATTTATGTGCATCTCTTTTTGGAGCTTGGACCATCTGCCTTGAATGCGCATGTCCTGTAAGTGGCCTCCCCATCCTTCCAGGGAGGCGTCCGTGGTGATAACGAAATCTGCTATTGGTGCCAGAAAGGTTAGACCGTGGGAGAGGTGGTTGATGTGGGACCACCATTCTAACGTCTGCCGAATCCTTGGTGTGATAGTTATTAAATCGTCGAAGGATCCTTGTGACTGGGTCCATTGGAGTTGTAGTTCTTCTTGTAGAGGTCTCATCTTGAGTCTTGCCAGCGGTACTAGGACTATGGCTGAGGAAATCATGCCCAGAAGCGATTTGAATAGTCGTACTGAAACAAACTTTCTTGCGGAGATTGTGACAGCCAATTGGGTCAGCTTCTGCTGTCTTGCTAGGGTAAGATATGCCTTGTTTTGGATAGTGTCCAATTCTGCTCCCAGGAAAACTCTCCTGTGTGCGGGGAACACGACTTACTTTTGTAGGTTCACTGTTAGACCCAAACTGTTGAATAGTCTTAGGCAGGCATCTGTGGCTTTTGAGGCTAGTAGAGATGACGGAGCTTTTATGAGCCAGTTGTCCAGGTAAGGGAACACCTGGAAACCCTTGCTTCTGAGGGAGGCTGCGACTGGGGCAAGGCATTTCGTGAAGATTCTCGGAGCTGATCTGAGGCCAAATGGCAGGACTCTGAATTGATAATGGGCACCGGCTACTGTAAAACGGAGATATTTGCGATGTTTTTGGTGTATTGGAACGTGGAAGTAGGCGTCCTGGAGATCTAAGGTTGTCATAAAATCTCCAGGATTCAAGAGGTGCAAGATATCTGACAATGTGATCATCCTGAAGGATTGTTTCCGAAGGAACTTGTTGAGCTTCCTGAGGTCTAATATAGGACGCCACTCTCCAGACTTCTTCCTTATGAGGAAAAAACAGGAGTAGAATCCGAGACCTCGTTGCTGCAGAGGAACTGCCTCTATAGCCCCTTTGGCCAGAAGGCTGAAGACTTCCGCTTGAAGCAGACGAAGGTGGGGAGATCTGCCTGATGTTGGTGGGTGAAGCGGTGGCTTTTCTGTGAACTCCAGGGTATGACCTCTTGTCACTATATCTAGCACCCACTTGTCCGATGTTATCTTCTTCCGCTCTTGAATGAAGTTGGAAATGTTTGCTCCTATTTGTTGATGTTGCGGGCATTGAGGGAGCATAGCCGGTGCCCGTGGAAAATCATTGCTTTCTGGGTTGATCTCTGGATTGTGAACCCTGTCTTCGTTTCCCTCCCTGTCTGGTATAGGAGGCAGTCGATGATTGCCTGTACTGCTGATGGTATGAAGGCCTGTACTGGGATTGCTGGTACTGTCTATGAAAGGAACCTCGAAATGAGGTGAAACCTCTTCCTCTAGCCCCTCGAAAGGGCTGCTTCCTGTACTGTAGGGTACCCAGGGACTTGGCCGTGTCTGTGTCCGTCTTAATGGTTTGAAGTGCGTCATCCACATGTTTGCCAAACAAAGATTCCCCATCGTAAGGCATGTCTAGAATTCGTGACTGCACTTCTGGTCTGAAGGATGTGGCCTTGAGCCAACCTTGTCGTCGTAAGACAGCGGCGCCCGCTAGTTGGCGGAAACCAGTAGAGGCTATGTCCAGAGCGCAGTCAATAATCTCTTCCGACGCACGCTCACCTTCCTGTAGGATCTTTCGTGCCTCTTCTTGCTTATTTTCTGGTATGAGGTCCAGGAAAGGTTGCATGTCGGACCACATTTGACGATCATATCGGCCTAAAATTGCTAATGAATTTGCTGCCCTGACAGTGATTGCAGACATTGAGGAGAATCTCTTGCCTATATTATCCAGTCTGCGACCTTCCTTGTCTGGAGGAGTGGAGATAGGCGTTGATGGATTTTTGGAGCGCCTTTGAGCAGCCTGTGAGATGACCGAATCAGGCTTTGGATGGCCAGTAAGGCATGCCGGAGAATCTTGGGTCGCCTTATATTTTTTATCCAGTTTTTGTGGAACTGGAGGAACAGTAGCCGGATTCCGCATAATCTTTGTGCCCTCGCTCCAAATGTAATCAATAATTGGAATGGACCGTATCCACTTCTGTGATTGCTCTTTGAAATCATGCAGGAAACATTCCGATTGGGAGACAGATGTTGGTAGGTGGAAACGTACTGTGGCTCTGTCCATAAGATTATGGAAACCACCTATGTCCTCGGGTGGAGAATCAGAGGGGCGAGGAGGTGGTGGAGAAGGAGTGGGGGCCAAATAATCATCCCATTCCTCTGTAGGATGTTGTGGAGTAGAAATTTCTCCTTCTTGTTCTTCTTCCCCTGAAGTGGAACCTTCATCTCTGGGGGGTGCAGCTAACACAGAGTGTGATGTTGATCTTGGAGTAGCTGGAGGAGGAGGAGCATTACCTGGCGTCACCGTAGAGACCGGCGCCGGTGGTTGACCTTCCGCTGGAAACCTTCTCCTATAATCCTGAAGCATGGATTGTAAATCCTGGATTAAGGAGGAAGGCATTTCTACGGTGTTTCTGTGTTGAGGCTCCCGTGTTTCATAGTATTGGTCCTGATGAGAGTAGTATGGTTGATACTGTTCATACTCATTCTTTTCATCGTCGTCTTGATATTTGACATGGAGCTGCGAAGGGCTATGTGCATCTCCAAAAGGACCTTCGTCTGATTTCTCCCAGTCAAGAAGATGACTGGGTAGTAAAGCCGACACCTTGTTTGGAGATGTGTTGGTTGGATAAACGTCCTGTGCAGGTAGACTTCTGATGCTGACCATGGCTCGGAGAGCTGGAGACCTAGAAGAGGTAGGAATGGCCTCAGCGTGTCCACTAGGCATCACTGCTGTGGATGGCGTGAAAGTTGATGCAGCCGTGGATGGTGCAGATTTTTCCATCGACGGTGGTCTCGTCGACGGTGGTCTCGTCGACGGTGGAGTCACCAACAATGGTTTCGTCGACGATGATTTTGCCGACGATGATTTCGCCGACGATGGTCTCGCCGATGATGGTTTAGTCGACGGTAGTGTCGTCGACGGTAGTGTTGTCGACGGTAGTTTCTTTGACCCCGTCGATGGTGATAGCGCCGATGAGAATGACGTCGCTGAGGTTATAGTCGACGGGGCAGTCGTCGACGGTGCCGATGGAGTCTGGAGAGAAGGTATCGGACCCCTTACCGTCGATGTTAGGGTCGTCGACGCTGACGACGGTCTCGTCGACGATGAAGTGGAGACGGTAGATGTAGATACCGTCGTCGTCGTCACGGTCGTCGACGGTGTTGTCGTCGTTGTTCTAATTTTCAGAGTCATTTTTCCAGAAGTGGAAGGCTCTGAAGAAGGAGATAGATGGTAAGACTTCTTCTTTTGAAGAGGAGAGGAAGGCTCAGAGGAGACTGAAGTCTGTAAGCCCTTCCCATGATGAGATTTCTGCCTCTTTCTGGATTTCTCTATGTGGCCTAGGTCCTCAGATCTGGACCTTTTATGTGGCCTCTCTGACCCACTCTCCTCACCTGAAGTACAGGATTTAGCCTGTAACCATGTCAGGAGTCTGCCCTCCTGGTCTCTGAGGGTCTTTGTGGAGAAGGTGCGACATATTTTGCAGTCCTTAACCTGATGTTGTGGGTAGAGACAGTACAGACATTCTTTATGTGGGTCATCCACATGGAGCCTTTTCTTCCCACAGGTCTTGCAAGGGCGGAAAAGGCCTTTTCTAGAAGAATCTGACATATTTGAAGCTTTCTTGAGAGAAAAATCTCTGAAGTAGAAGAAAAACTGAGCAGAGCTCAGGGAGACTCCCTTCACACGGCGTGCGGTAGAAAATCTGAGGAAGGGAGCTTCTCTGGAGAAGGTTCTAGAGGGTGATGGTGCCTGATTGGACAGCAGGCAGGTTTGGGTCCTTTCACAAAAGGACATGGATAGGCTATATGAGCAAACTCTGACTCCATTATAGCCTATGGCAAAAAACTTTTATTTATTATTTATTGCTATTTTATGTACCGTGGGACTCCCACTTCGACGGGGATGATTCAAGCATGTGAATTTATGAAAGATCCAATACTGGATAACTTATATACCATTTTCATTTGTCACTTTGAAATTTGTTTTATGCCACAGTGAGGACTGACAGGTCACCCATTATTGAAGTATAATGTTTTGTAGGGTAGGTACATTTACCTTTTGGGGGCAATCAACCAGAGAACAATATTCTTAGTCCCCCTACTCTTTTGTTTTTTAAGGTCATACTTTCATTATTTTGAACTACATTTATTTTTCATGTCAATGAAGCTGTGTAATTAGCCAAGGCAATATTAGGTCCTTCTCTATATCTGTAATAATTGTCCTTGTACATATACGCTTATTACACTTTTTTCCATTTAGATTTGCGACATCACAATGAAGCATATACAGTATAATATTCCACATTGTACTACAATGACATATCAGACGTAATTCTATATTTGAGTATATTCACAATGTTTCTCAAGATGCATATTCTATTCATGATGACATTAGGCCTTTTTCTGTGCTGATGATACCTTCATCTGCATGTACATTCATTATATTTAGTATGAGCAATATTAATACTAATCTGGAGTTGGTGCAGCATAAACAGAATAATTTTGCTATATGAATTTCTACCCTCATAACCTTGGTGTATACCAGTACTGCTACATGCTATTTTGTACACTCCAAAATGGTGCCTCCGCTTTCTTCTACCCCATAAGCATTTATCTTTTGACTCAAATTATTTTGTATGTTAATGGGGCCGTGTAATTACAGTCAGGACAATATTAGGCCCTTCCATATGTCACTAACATTGTTCCTGCATATATACGCTTACTATGCTATTTGTTATCGAGATTTGTAACATATCGTGAATGGCATATAATATTCTATGTTTTGTTACCACAACTTATGTATTATGTATATGTATTCTATATTCGTTAAGTTTACAATGTTTCCAGGATGATATTAGGCTTTTTTTGTGTTGGTGACACCTTCATCCGCATGTATGTCACATCTTCAGTTCTTAACAATTTTTCTACATGCTATTTTATACATTCCAAAATGGTGCTTCTGGTTTCCTCTACCCCAATAATGGGTCTTCTTGCTAATCAAGTCCTCTTTCTATCACCATAAGTTAAGTGTGTTTATACCTGCACACTGGTGTCTCTCGCATGATTGCAATTTTGTTTTTCACTTGACAGTGCATTAACATTTCATGGTGAGTGTTTTAGGTTTGTCTTTTACAGGTTTTTAACTTAGTCATTAATTTGATTATGCTTTGGTTACAAGTCTTTTATTTTTATAATGCTCGGAGTCTTCTGGTCAGGGGTGTCTATGCTTAACGAGTCAGTCTAATCCTCATAGCACTGCATTGATTGATATTTTTACTTTATTGTTTACCTCATGCTTCATTTGTTTTTGCTTGATTTTGCACATTTCATATCTGCAAGTCTGTCATTTTTATGCAAGCATTACTGTATGCCGTAATGTGGCATGCTCTTTATTACAGGCAAATAATTTTGTTTTTATTTATGGCATACATTAGTAGTTACATTGTTGACCTTTATCAACAGGCCTTTGGAGATATAGGCGTGCTTACTGATTTTCCTCTACCTTACATGTTACGTTACCTTAATTCATTGTGTCATAAGAACCATGGGGCATACCAGGTGTATGAATATCTGAGTTGAGGGTTAAGTATTCTTCACTACAACAGTCGCCTTTCTTACATTGGTTATTATGTTCACTACAGGCTTATCATGGCCATCTCTTCTTGAATTTTTAAGACTTTCCAGTACTGTGGCAGACAGCACACTATAGGTATGTTCCTTTCTGTTCACGTTTGTAGACATACTCACGGTGGATATTATAGTCTGTCGCAAGTTGTTTCTTGTCAACCCATCCCATGCTTTGGTCTAGTTTTCTTACTATTATATACGGCAAATATATACTCAATGGTAATATTTAACATTCATTCCTCCATAACTTGAATAGTTCTCTGGAGTCTCTGCGTGACACCATTGAACACATGTTTTTACGCCAAAGAGGTCCTTGGTTTACCTTTTTGCTCTCCCCTTTTTTTGAAGAACACTTTAATGACCGCTCACTTTGCGCTTTTTATATTTGAACATTGTTTTCGACAATAAATGTTATGTGCCTTATGTATTCGTTCTGACTTGCCCTCACTGAGTAATATCCTAGGATCTTTGTACACTCACCATTTGGGACTGTTGTTTTTTTGTTTTCTTGTTTGGATTAACATCACTTTCTTTCACTGGTTGTTGATATACGGGTGTTACAACCTGAGAATTTTGGACACTGAATAGGCATTGCATGCACACGGTATTGCTATAAACTTAAATCACTCTACCATCTAGCAATACAAATAATAAGATGTGCATGTTTATTTCGTTCTCTTCATAATCAACATCTTTGAGTGAGTCGCTTTACCTCATCGTTTATAAGTGTAGATCACAAGTGGATATTCTAACATTTGGTGTTGTGGAACCATAACAACAATTATGTTTCCCTGTTATCGTCGTTTTATCTCATGTATACTCTTGTTGGCATATCATTTTTGCAGCCTTGAGAAAATCATGATGACGAAACATGTGTCAGCTGTTGTTTTTTGATTAATCTCGCCTTTGAAGGAATAAACTGCAACTATTTACATGTTTTCAGAACTCTTACTAATATACTCTACTATGATGTGGATTTTGTGGACTCTCTTGGTGTGCCTTGGTGGTTCAGAATAAAACTGTCCAGGAAAGAAGGTAGGTTTTCTCTCCCAAGAGGGATGAGGAGTGAAGAGAGCTACCGGGGGAACGGAAGAGTTTTTTCTTTTCCCCCGGTGTCTTCCTGCAGTGCAGTCCTGCTGCAGGATCAAGGGTGGGAGCACAATTGTGCAGCAGGAATGCACCCACTAGACACCAGGGGACTAACTTTTGTTGCAAGGAGCAGCCACTTTGGCAAGGATCACTCCCTATTATTGGGGAAGTATTTTAGCTCTTTACTGCCCCCAGGGGCAGACCAGCCTTATTTTAAGGCTGATCTGCCCGACGGTGTCAGGAAACCACTAGACAGCAGACGTTATTTCATTTTGATGTCAGAGAGCAGCCCTTTGAGCAAAAAGGGTCATTCCCCATTAATGAAGAAATATTTTGGCACTTTTCTTACACCCCTGGGAGCAAATTATCCATATTTGTAGGCCAGTCTGCCTCCAAGGGGGACAGAAAACCACTAGATACCAGGAATTAATTTATTTACGTGTTGAGGAGTGGCCCTTGGGCAAGGGTCGCTTCCCATTATTGAGCAAATAGTTTGGTAATTTACTGCCCCCTCAGGCAGATTGCCATAGTTGTGGGCAGATCTGCCCCCAAGGGTGGGGGGGGGGGGAGTAAAAAAACACTAGACACCAGGGATTCATTTATTTACATGTCAGGGAGCATGTCCCTTAGGGCAAGGGTCACTGCCCTAATCTAATACTATGGGATTTGGCTGTGCCTTGTCCCCCTTCCACCCCCCAACCCCAGAGGCAGATCAGCCCTTTTTTAGGCTGATCCACCCGAATGGGGGCGGAAAGCCACTAGACACCAGGGAATGGATACGCGTGAGTCTGTTTGTATGTATGTGTGTGTGAGAGCGAGCCAGAGAAATTGGAGTTTGGCTGGTGGTCTGCGTGAACTGATGTTTGGCTGGCTGTATTTGTACTGGCATTTGGCTGGTGGTGTTGTAGACTGGTGTTTGGCTCATGTTGTTTTTGAACTAGGAATTTTGCTGGTAGTGTGTGTGAAGTGGCTTCTGTCTGGCTAAGTGTGAGGCTGGCATTTGGATGGGATGTGTGTAAACTGGTGTTTTGGTGGGGTATGGATCACTCGCCTGTAAGGTGCCAATTTCTTGCCTTTGCTTTGTTCCTCCCTTGGGGTCAGACTAGATATTTATGATGCTGATCCTCACCCCTGGGCAGACTTCATAGTGTTTTATAAAGTTAACTATGTTATTTCCGGTCATAATTTGTACTTATCTTCTTAATGTTCTAGTTCTCCTTTTTATTGTAGTGCCAGGCTTTTGATTTCCTTGGTGGCGACTCCTGCTTGGGGTTTAGGTTTTGGAAGATCTGCAGTTTGTGTAGTTTTGTACTGCTTACTTCAAATGAGTATCATTGCCCTTAATGATTTTTTTTTTAAATGGTATAATGATTGCAGCATATTTAGCTTCTGTGTTATTGTGTGTCAGATTCTCTTTAGATTTGTGCAAGATGTGTATTGTGTTGCTTTGTGTGCAGTTTTCTTACGTTTTTCCTTTTCAATGTGATATCATTGGTTCTTGCTGTGTCTATGCACAGTAGGTTCAGGTGATGTTTAGTCTAGCTGTCTGTGGCATGTAAGAGGTATTCTTTGGAGTACGCAGTTCACTGTGTGGCGTGTACTGATAGCTTTTTCTAGAACATTATATGTGAATAGTTATATTTACTGTTTGATACAGCTGCAGTTTGTTGAGTTCTAATTTGACAGTCTTGTTTATTGTTGTTTTTTGTTATGTTTCATTAGTAACCATTATGGCTGCTCTTAGGCTGACTGCCCAGCAGGTTGTTGGTTTGATTTTTTGAGTCTGCCCCCGAACATTGCTCTGAGACTGACTTCGCATCTGAGGCACAGGCTAACTTTCTGTCCAAGAGGAATCATCTGATGATGAATCCGTTATTAGTGCTGATGAATTGCTTCTTTTAGAGGACGACACTGGTATGCTAGTAGTGCAGGAAGAGCAAGGTGGATTGCAGAAAGATGCTGGCAGGCTTCCCATTAGAAGTGCTGAATCCTGGGTTGCCTCTAGTATGGTGCAGCTGGTTTTGTCTGCCTTTAGTGCTGTTTCAAGGTGTAAAGTCAATACAGAGAATGTTTTGTCTATCAAATGTTTCCAATTGTTGATTGATGATGTGTTTTTGGATTATATTGTTGAGCAGACTAATTTGTATGCAGAACAGTCTTAGAGGGACAACAGTGCCGCACGTAAGACCCACTCTGGAGCCACCCGGTGGACTCCCACAAATCTCCAGAAGTTTAAGCATTTCTGGGTTCTAACTTTGTTGATGGGGTTTATAAGGAAGTCATCACTGTCTTTATATTGGTCTACTACCCCCTGGATGGTAACTGCTATATTTCCAGCGACCAGTATTTGCTTCACAACAGGTGCTGCATTTTGTGAATAATGCTACAGCATTTCCACAAGATCATCCTGATTGTGACCCCAGCATTGCTCCACATGTCCCAATAAAACATGCTGCCCCACTTGTGTGGTTGGGCCTGGTGTACGCAAGAAGAACAGATCAAACTAACATCAATGGAAGTCCTCGCATAGGGCACTCATTTACCTTTGTTTCATTTGTTCCTGGTGCAGGCACTAGGCCCAGTCACAAAAGAGGAGGAGCATCCTTATTGGGATAAGTGGGAGAATGCTGGATGAAAGGAATTTGTGGATTCCTGCTGATTCCAGAGGTTTATGTCACAGAAATATAGGGAAAATGCGCAATATTAGGCAAAGTTTGAGGTTTGTAGGGCACTGTGAGCAAAAACCTTTGTGGGACCCATGTAAGACAAACCACCCTTGACTCCCCTGATATTTAGTTTTCAGAAATGTCTGTGTTGGTAGGTTTCCCCAACCAAAAAATACTGATACCCCCATTGCCAAATCAAATCATTTTTGTGACAGGACATATTGATGTCTTCACATTGTATTTTGGGGCCTTTCTTGTTGCAGGCACTAGACCTACCCACACAGGTGAGATATCACTCTTATCAGGGGACTTGGGGGAATGGTAGGAAGTAGGAAATTAGTTTCTTCCTGCAGATTCCAGAACGTTCCATCACAGAAATATGAGGAAAATGTGTTTTTTTAGTCAAAGTTTGAGGTCTACAAGAGATTGTGGGTAAGAAAACATGGTGAAAGCCATATATTTCACCCTACCCTGAACTTCCTCGTGTTCCTAGTTTACAAAAATGTGCAGGTTTGCTAGGTTTCTCTTGGTGCCAGCTGAGCTGGGGCCCAAACTCCACTGCTAGGCATATTGCAAACAAAATGGGCAGTTTTCAGTGGGTACATGTGATGTGTCCATGTTGTGTTTTGGACCATTTCTTATCATGGGCACTAGACCTATCCACACAAGTATGGTACCATTTTTATTGGGAGACTTAGGGAAACACAGAATACTAGAACATGTGTTATTACCAATTGTATTTACCTGCATTTGTGCCTTTCAAATATAAGCCAGTGTGTAAGAAAGAAGACATTTTGAGAATTATCCTCTAATTCACATCCTAGTATGGGTACTCACAAATTCAAAGATGTGCAAATAACCACTGCTTCTAAACTATACATCTTGTACCCATTTTTGAAATATAAGGTTTCCTTGATACCCATTTTTCACTCTTCATATTTTACCAATGAATTGCTGTGTACCTGATGCACAATGAAAAACAATTACAAAGTGCAACTCTGTTATTGGCGCTGGGGACCTTGAGTTCTTGAAAAAACCCAAACCCTATATATCCCTGCAAATAGAAGGGTCTAGCAGATGGAACAATATATTGCTTTTGTAAATTGGCCATCGTGATGTGAAGTTACAAATGAAAACATTGATCTGACCGCCAATGCAGCCACACTCCAGCCGCGGCCATCAGGAGATCCCCACTGGGCCGGCGGGCGGAAACCTAGTTTCCGCCCGCCGGCCCGAAACCTGGTTTCTGCCCGCCGGCCCAGCGGGGATCTCGGCCGCAACACAGGAGCCGGCCCCCAATGGAGCCGGCGGTGTTGCGGCCGTGTGACGGGTGGAGATGGACCCGACGCGCTTTTCACTGTCTGCATAGCAGACAGTAAAAAGTGCACGGGCCGTGGCAGGGGGCCCGCGACTCCCGTACTGCCAGCCTTTTCCTGGCGGTTCAAACCATCAGGAAAAGGCTGGTGGTAGGGGGACTCATAATCCCCTGGGCAGTGCTGCAAGCAGCGCTGCCCTGGGGGATTGAAACCGTCGGGGCCAATGTGGCGGGAAACCGCCGGTCCCGGCGGTGCGACCGCGGCACATCGTAATACTAGGGATTTCACCGCCAGCCTGCTGGTGGTGAAATCCTCCACAACAACCCTTGCGGTACAAGACTGCCAGGGTTGTAATGAGGGCCATTGTCACAAATGGCGTTTTTTTCCTACTACTTTTCAGTATGTTTTTATTTTAAGAGTACATTTCTTCTGGAAACCCTTGTGGAACATACAAAAATATCCCTTGCTGAATTTAGAATTTTGTCCACATTTCAGAAATCTATAGCTCTCCAGGAACACCCAATGATGTAACAGCAGTTTCCACCACAAAGTAGGTTGAAAGCCAAAAAATAGGAAAAATGGGCTACCTCTTTGAAAAAGGTCACAAAATTCAGCTATTCATATTCCTGAAAACCGGTAAAACGCTGATTTCAGCACAGAAAACCTTTTGTTGGTGCCATATTTAGGGAAAAAACTGACTCTTTTTGTAGATAATTTTTTCCTATTTTCAGCAAAAAAAACTGTACAATTAGCTATATATTGCCTATTTTCTCAGTCCCCTCCAGGAGATTCCACAAACAACCCTGGGTACCTTTAAAATCTCTGGGATGATTGAAATAAAGTACACTCATTTTTTATGATTGCCTTACGTGGAAAACAAGTTAAGGATGCCTAAGTGTGAACAACACCAAATAGCCAAAAATGGGGTTAGCATTTTAGGGAAAAAAGGCTGAGAAGCAAAGAGGTTAATAAACCACAAGCACCCACACAAAAAGGGATACCTGGGTGCCCATAAGGTATTTTTTTATAGTTTATGACCCCAGAAAAGAAAATATCTCAAGAGATTTCTGGAATATTGTTGAGCCGACTCCGGTTTATAGAGACCATGGTGATACCCAATGATGAAGAATGCCAATAAAAAGAGTGGGTGGCAGTCTGAAACCATACAAAGAGGGTCCTGTGCAATTTCCCTTAGTTGGTCTCATTTATTGTTGTAGTTGAAGTCCATTAATTAGGGAAAAGGATACCACTCTCAGTCAATACTAGGGCCCTCATTATGACTTCAGCAGTCTTTTCACAAGACTGCCAAAGCCGCAGGTGCCAGAAGTCCATCAGTGTTGATGGTCCGAAGACTGCCATATTACGATTCAAGTCGGATTTCCACCCGTTTACAGGCAGAAATCCAACACTGTGGGCCTGGCCGATGGCAGAAGAGAGGCGTTTTCCACCGCCAGCACCACCATGCCAACAGGACTCCGTCCGCCATATTACGATACATAATATGGCTTGGAGGTTTCCTGAACGGCGGTGCGGTGCTGGCAGTGGAAAACGCAGAGACCCATCCCCTTCCGGATGACTGTCTCGCCGAGACAGGTAGGTGGACCATCCAAAAGGAGGGGGGTAGAGGGGTGGGGTGTTATGTGCATGTGTGTGGTGTGTGCGTGTATGTGTAACAGTATGGGTGTGTGTGAGTTCGTGTGTGTATGTATGTGTGCATGGAGGGTGTGTATGTCTGAATGTATGCGGAGGGGGTGACGGGGGGCAAGTGCGTGTGTGTATGCAGAGGGGGTATCTGTCTGAGTGCGTGTATGTGAGCAAGTGGGGGTTTCTGGATGTATGTGCGTGGTTGGGGGGGTGTCTGCATGTATGCAGAGGGGAGGGTGTGTGTTGAGGTACGTGTGAGCAGGTGTGTGTATCGGGATGCCTGCAAGTGGGGGTGCAGGTCTGCGAGTGAGTGGGGGTGTCTGTGTGCAAGTGTGCGGATGAGAGGGTAAGTGTGAATGTATGCATAATCGGGGGAGTGTGTGAATGCATGCATGGAGGGGGTGGTGGGGTGCATGTTTGCATTAGGGGTGTGTATGTGTGAGAACGGGTGGTGGTGTTTGTATGGATATATGCGGTTGGGTTAGGGGGTGTTTGCGAGTGTGTGGACAGGTGGGGGGTGTCTGCATGTGGGTGGATGGGTGGAGGTGTGTCTGCATGTGTATGGACTTGTGGGGTGTTTGTGCAGGTGACAGGAATGGGGTTTCCTGTCGCCGGGTGTGTTTACAGTTAGGGTTTTCGTGGTGGGGTGACCGCCGTGAAAATCCTGGCAGTTTGCTGCCTCCTTTACTCTCTTCGGCATCTCCTGCTTAACGAGGCTATGGGGCATCTTTGCTTCCTTCCACCTCTCATAGCACTAAGTCAGCTTCACCAGCTTCACCAGCTCACCATCAGTCAGGAAAAGGATTCTCTCTCAACTGCTAACCTTGCTTCAGAATCTGTTGCAAGAGCCAATAGGAACTTTCAACTCGACCATCTGGCTGTGCATTGGGGCATCAATGATATCCGTCAAGTCAAGGAAAACAATAACTTAGGGAAGTCTGGGCAATGGCTTCCCTCTCCGATATGCATAGTAGTCTGCTACATGCCGAGGAGCGGACATTGTAAAACCTCACCAGGGGCTATGAATAACAGCTGTTTCTTCTAGTTATACTGCAGATCCTGATGCTCTCTTCTTTCATCAGTAACAGCTTAGAAGGTCGAGCATGGCTGCAATTACTTATTTGTCTCCTAGTGATGTTGCAGAAGGCTCTTTCCGTGCTATCTTCTACTTTGGAATGCCTTCTTCATCTCACACCTGGTTTCCAGATCAGTGCAGTAGCAGCTGGGGTGCATTGGGAATGAGAAGGTGCTGATAGGTTCACAGCTTCGCACACTGTTTTCTAGGAAAGCTCTGCTTCACACTGTGTTGAAGTGACATCATGCCCTGATGTCTCTTCTCATAATCCCTCTTCTTCATGTCCTTCGCTTTCCTATGAGCACATTTTGGTTAATGCCCCAGACTTTTCATCTGCCTCTGGGTTGTATCTGTGATTGAAATGGAAAGGGTGTGAAGTCGTACTGGTAAAATGGGTACTCACCCCGTCATTCCATTTCTGTAAATAGGCTAAGTCTCTCTGAGCTACTGTGTAACATGATCGGACTTCAATGGGGTGAGGAGGGGCCATGAAGGGACACCCAAGGAGATTTATACTCAGGCATCAGAGGATACATTTTCACATTCCAAAAGCCTGAATAAGGAGCATTTCTCCCAAGTGACATTACATATTGTGTCTGACAGCAGTCTGCTTGGAACTGACAGATTACAATTGTTTATGCATAGAAAATATGTCTTTGTTGATGGGATTAAACCAACCCATGTTTATAGGCACTTGGTGCTGTCAAAGAGGACTATTCTATTGAAGTTTTCTGGTATCTTGATGTGCATCACAAACGTGTTCACAAAGCTCAAACTACAGAATTGACTTTCACACTTTTTTTTATTGAAAGAACATGTTCCACCTTTTTGTGCTGTGTCCTGATGACCCTCTGGTGTGGGGTGGCTCCCTCTGGCCCCACATATATTGACAATTTCTTTTCTTTTTATAACATGTTTGTGAACCTCCAAAATGGCTGACGAAAGTAAAATAGTCAGTGCTTAATCTTTGGGTGTGTAATGATGTACTCAAAAAGAGTGGGTAGATCTGCACCAATCCACAAAAAGCAAACCAAAGACAACTGCTCCTGTCAGCAGGACAATTTGGATGTAAGCAAATAGTATATGAGGCCGTTCTTATCCACCCCTGCCCCTTTGACCAATCTTCTTTTTGCAATGTTTATATTTGTGAAATAGGAAATAGGAAAATAGAATGTATACAGTGGAAGAAGGAGGCCATAGTCTTGATGTGAGGTGCAACTGTGCTAAATCAAGGACCCAAAAATGTGACCCTTAAAAGGCGTTTTGATTTTTATAAGAAATCCCTGACTCAACCATGTTAGTTTGACATACACAACAATAAAGTCCTCAGAAAAATGAAAGTAGTGATTACACAAAGTGAGAACCAAACAACAGTTCAGTTAACCCCTTCGCTGCCAGGCCTTTTCCCCCTCCTGTGCCAGGCCTTTTTTTGCCTATTTGGAATAGTTCTCACTTAGGCCCTCATAACTTTTTGTCCACATATATATACCCACGCCAAATTTGCGTCCTTTTTTTCCAACATCGTAGGGATCCTAGAGGTACCCGGATTTTGTGGGTTCCCCTGAAGGAATTAAGGAAGAAATTAGCCAAATACAGTGAAAATTTTGTTTAAAAAAAATGGGAAAAAAGGGCTGCAGAAGGCAGCTTGTGTTTTTTTTCCCCTGAAAAGGGTTTACAGTGGCAAGATCACCATCTTCCCAGCATTCAGGAACAGGCAGACTTGAATTGGAAAACCCCATTTTTAAATACAATTTTGACAATTTACTGGGACAATACCCCATTTTTACTATTTTTTGTGCTTTCAGCCTCATTCCAGTTAGTGACCAAAATGGGTGAGACACCAATGCTGGATCCCAGAAAGCTAAACATTTCTGAAAAGTAGACAAAATTCTGAATTCAGCAAGGGGTAATCTGTGTAGATCCTACAAGTGTTTCCTACAGACAATAACAGCTGAAAAAAAGAAATGTTGAAATTGAGGTAAAAAAACAGCCATTTTTCTCTACGTTTAACTCTGTAACTTTTTCCTGCGATGTCAGATGTTTGAAAGCAATATACCGTTACGTCAGCTGGACTCCTCTGGTTGCGGGGATATATAGGGCTTGTAGGTTCTTCAAGAACTCTAGGTACCCGGAGCCAATAAATGAGCTGCACCTTGCAATGGCTTTTTATTCTATACCGGGTATACAGCAATTCATTTGCTGAAATATAAAAAGTGAAAAATAGGTATCAAGAAAACCTTTGTATTTCCAAAATGGCCACAAGATAAGGTGTTGAGAAGCAGTGGTTATTTGCACGTCTCTGAATTCCGGGGTGCCCATACTAGCATGTGAATTAAAGGGACGTCTTTTTTACACTCTGCCTTACATTTGGAAGGAAAAAATGTAGAGAAAGGCAAGGGGCAATAACACTTGTTTTGCTATTCGGTATTCCTTCCACCCAGCGTTCCCCCAAGTCTCCCGATAAAAATGGTACCTCACTTGTGTGGGTAGGCCTAGCGCCATGAAAGGAAATGCCCCAAAACACTATCTGGACACATCAAAATTATCAAATACAAAACTACCTGTTTTTGCAGGGGGGCACCTGCGTTTTTGGTCCTGGGCTCAGCAGCCTTCTAGGGAAACCTACCAAACCCAGACATTTCTGAAAACTAGACACCCGAGGGAGTCCAGTGAGGTGTGACTTGCGTGTATCCCCCATTGTTTTCTTACCCAGAATCCTTAGCAAACCTCAAATTTAGCTAAAAAATCAAATTTTCCCCACATTTCTGTGTGGGATCACCACACTGGGACACATTTCATACCACCCAATGTTCCCCTCAGTCTCCCGGTGAAAATGATACCTCATTTGTGTAGGTGGGCCAAGTGCTTGTGAAAGGGAAGAGCCAAAAACATGTCGATATTGAGGGGGAAAAAAAGGGGTACAAAAGGGCAGTTTGCAAAAAAACATTTTTAGGCTGACAAGTGCAGCAGAATTTTTATCAGTATAGATGAGACAATGCTGGGTGGTAGGAATTTTGTGGATTCCTGCAGATTCCGGAAGGTTCCATCACAAAAACGTGGGAAAAATGTGTGATTTCGGGCAAAGATGGAGGTTTGCAGGGGATTGTGGGTACGAAAATGGTGTGGGGTTCATGTTAAACACACCACCCTGGAATCACCCAGATGTTTAGTTTTCAGATGTGTCTAGGTCTTGTGGATTGTTCTCATGGCCCAAATGTAAAACTAAAACCCAAAATAATCAAATGTCTTCTTGATTGCTGTGAGATAAGATGTTTTAGGGGGCAGAAATGGCCTAAATATAATTTGCCCCCTAGGGGAGCGACCCTTGCCTAAGGGGTCGCTCCCCACCTCTAAAAAAACAATCACTCGCTGACATCACTGGGGGTGTGGGGGGGGTTAGGGGTGGAAGGGGAAGGGATTCCCCTTTCATCCACGACCGGGGGGTGTGGTTGGGGGTCCATGGGGGGAGCGCTAGGGTCTCGTCCAAGGCACCCGGGAACCGGTGCCTTGGACGAGATCACCTCGTCCAAGGCACCCGGGAACCGGTGCCTTGGACGAGATCATCTCGTCCAAGGCACCCAACAGCTTAAGATGATAAAGACTACAAATATTCCAAACTTGTTTTGTCTAAAAGGTTCACACTGGGCAGCAGTGTTTTCACTTTTGGCACAGAAACAATTAAGGAAGCCCAAAAAACAGCATTTTTATGAGAAATAACATGGCTTACCAGGTATATACGTAACCGCTTAGCTGCTGGGCCTTCTCCCCCTCCCCCAGTGTTGAGCCCTTTTTTGGCTATTTGGGGTAGTTCGTGCTTAGGCCTTCATAACATTTTGCCCACATAAGCTATCCACGCCAAATTTGCGTCCTTTTTTCCAACATACTAGGGATTCTAAAGGTACCCAGAGTTTGTAGGTTCCCCTAGAGGAGACCAAGAAATTAGACAAAATACAGCGAAAATGTAGTTTTTTTCAGAAAAGTGGGATAAAAGGGACACAGAAGAAAGCATGTGGTTTTTCCCCCTGAAAATGGCATCAGTAAGAAGTTTGCAGTGCTAAAATCATCATCTTCCCAGCTTTTAGGAACAGGCAGACTTGAATCAGAAAACCACAATTTTGGCATTTTACTGGGTCATACCCTATTTTTACTATTTTTCGTGCTTTCAGCCTCCTTCCAGTTAGTGACAGAGATGAGTGTGAAACCAATGCTGGATCCCGGACAGCTAAACATTTTTTAAATGTAAAAAAATTCTGAATTCATCAAGGAGTCATTTGTGTAGATCCTCCAAGGTTTTTTTTACAGAAATTAACAGCTAAAATAAAAAATATATTGAAATTGAGGTGAAAAAAGAGCAATTTCTGGCAACGTTTTCTATATATATATATATATATATATATATATATATATATATATATATTTTTTTTTTAAAGCTGAATGGTACAGGCGACCCACTGTCAATTTCATTTTTTTTTTTTATTTAATAATTTTTTTATTGTTTTCTAACCCCTGGGGGGCACGATCTAACCCCCAAGGTGTAAAGTAACATTTATTTTTTTAAATGTGCCCATGGGGGGCCCGTTTTTAGAATGGGCCGACCCCCCCCAAGTGAATTCCCTGGTGTCTAGTGGGGGTTTCCTGGCTTTGGACCGCAGCGGGCTGCGATCCTGGGTCAGGAAACCTTTTCAGGAAGGCCTTGTTTGAAAGTGGAGAATCTCCCCTTTCAAAAAAGGCCTTCCCGAATGTTGGGGAGGCCTGTTTGGGCCTGTTTTCCACTGGAGCAGGAAGCAGCCTTTCCTTCTCTTCCTGCTCCGGTGGGGAAAACAGATTGGGACAACAATCAATCAATCAATCAACAAATGTTTTAAGTGCGCTACTCACCCGGTAGGGTCTCAAGGCGCTGTGGGGGGGGGAAGGAAAACAAGGAGGGGGTGCAGAGTTACTGTTCAAAAAGCCATGTTTTGAGGTGTTTCTGAAGGTCAGGAGGTCCTGGGTCTTGCGTACGTTGGTGGGGAGGGAGTTCCAGGTCTTGGAGGCAAGGTAGGAGAAGGATCTGCCTCTGGAGGTGGTGCGAAGGATGCGGGGGACTGTGGCGAGGTCAGCTGATCGGAGGAGACGAGTGGGTGTGTGGAAGTTCACTCTTTCGTCGAGGTAGACTGGTCAGTGTTGTGGAGGGATTTGTGGGCGTGGATGAGGATTTTGAAAGAGACCCTTTTGCTGATGGGTAGCCAGTGAAGGAGTCTGAGGTAGGTGGAGATATGTTCGTGGCGTGGGAGTTTAAGGATGAGCCGTGCGGCTCCGTTCTGGATCCGCTTGAGTTTCTGTTGAAACTTGACTGTGGTACCAGCGTATAGGGCATTTCCGTAGCCTAGTCTGCTGCTGATGAGTGCAAGGGTGATGGTTTTCCTGGTTTCTATGGGGATCCATTTCAAGGTCTTACTCCGCATACAGAGGGTGTTGAAACATGAGGAAGTTATAGAGTTGATTTGCTGGGTCATGGAGAGAGAGGAGTCTAAGATGATGCTGAGATTGCGTGCGGGGTGGAGGGTGTTGGGGGTGGTCCTAGGACAGTGGGCCACCAGGAGTCATCCCATACTGTCCTGTTGGGGCCGAAGATAATGATTTCGGTTTTGTTGGAGTTGAGTTTGAGGTGGCTTGCTGTCATCCATTTGGCAGTGGCGAGGAGTCCAGCGTGGAGGTTTGTCTTGGCAGTGGTTGGGTTCCTGGTGAGGGAGATGATGAGCTGGGTGTCTTCTGCGTAGGATATGATGGTGATTCCGTGGGGGTGGAGGATGTTGGCGAGCGGGGCCATGTAAATGTTGAAGAGGGTAGGGCTGAGGGAGGACCCGTGGGGTACCCAGCAGATGATCTTGGTTGCTGGGGACTGGAAGGGGGAGGCAAACTTTCTGGGTTCGTCAGCGTGCATTGTGGCTCAATGACCTCACAAAGGGCCGGTTGGGGGGTTTAGGGAAACACAGAAGATTTTCCGTGTCTCCCAAGGGGAATTTCATTTTTTTTTTAAATCGCAACGCACCAGAGGATTTTTCAAACCCCTCACTGGGATCGGCCATTGGTCGTGATCTGCACCAGGGAGGTACACACTAAAGAGGTTAAAAAGAAAAGGTTCTGTTCTTTTGCAGCAAAACTACCCAACTTAGTAGGGAATCTTCTTCTTCAAAATAAGAGACGTTATATAGGGACAATTAGGCTTTACTGTCATGACCTTCACTCCCATATTCTTGGGTTGAGCAACAGACTAGATTCAATAGCATCTAGAGAAATCCTCTAGACCTACATGTTCATGACTGTCCTATAGATAATTCTCTCCACATAACTGTCGGATAAGCATACATTCTTTGACAAAGCAAGCATAGCATATTGCAGAATTGTTGACCAATCATGGGGCATGTTTAAAGTAGTGAATCAACAAACTTTGAGTTCTCAGAAAAACAGAGAAGAAATAATATTCAAGAGAAAGTTTGAAAACCCCAAATATTTACAAATTAGGCCACAGCTCTCAAAGCCTTCACACAATCTCTTAAAGTTAGATTATGCAAAGGCGAAAGGAGAATGAATATTGCTCTCCGATTTATTATCTTTCACAGTTCGAGAATGACAATAACCAATCCCTCTAAAGGAGGCTGGGAATGGGACTGAGTAGAAAGAAGGGAGGTTAATAGAGAGCGCTGCAAAGGTAACACAGGTGCCCTCGAAGCAGGTGATATAAGGCCTGATTTAGAGTTAGGAAGATGTGAGCTTCATCACAAATATGAAGAATATCCAATCCACCTTATTACTAGTGCCATAGCATGTAATGCACTTTTAATAAGGCAGATGAGATATCTCTCAAATTTGTGAAGGAGTAAGCTGTCGGCCAAAGTCTAATTCAGGCCCTTAGTTTTTGCTGAATGCTGCTTTGTGGCAAATCCATACAGAATTACGTACTGGTTCATAGAAGAACTAAGTTAATTATGGGGCTCCCCCATAATGCAATGCCATTGCTGGTTAAAAAATACTTGTTGGTAGGGGAGTATTGCTATAGTTCATGCTTGATTTTCACCATTTTCTCTACTGATGGCATGTTTTCACATTTTCACAAAATTACAAGTAATTCTTTTTCAAGCCCTTTAATAGGAACATGACTAATGTCATCAGAAAATTCTTGAATAGAAACTGGACTGCAGGTGGAATAACCTTAGGCTGCTGTCAAGGAGACCAGATCCTCGGGGCTTGCGCATGTTCCCAACATGTCCACCTCTTGGCAGCTCCAAACTCCACTAGTTATTATAGCACAGAGTTAAAAAATGGCCAAGTGGGGGAATGGGTTTTGGGTCCGGAACAGCAGGGAAGGAGACTTGTGGAAGCAAGAGTTAAACAACACAATTGCAAGATTAATCACAATGACTTTCAATAAGCTTTGTTTCAAATAACACTTATACTGAAAACATGAATGACCTAAAGCTTCACTATAACTAGGCCTCAGGAATCTAGGTACCTTGAAATCAAGAAAGGTTATGCAAAGTTTCATATAAACATTCCAGAATTAACATATCATATTTTGAACAATGAACGCTCTCCAAATAGTTCTTAGAATAATCACTGCATTACAACAAAAATCAAAGAGCACCTGGTTTTCTCTGCATGAATGAACTGTACTAGAATCACGAATAACACTGCTATGTCACAGTCTGATTAAGAGTTCCAAGACTCAAATGTTCAGGAATTATTATGCACCTTAATCAAACTGCACATCAAGATTTCAATATCTAGAAATGATCACGCACTCTGCCGATCTGTATTCCAAAAGTTAAAATGTCAGGAATGAATCGCGCACACTCCTGCCGATTCGAACATCTATATTCAAATGCAATGAAACGATTGTGCGCACTGCTGATCCATAATTCAAGAGTTAAATGCCTGGAATGAATCGCGCACAGTGTTGCCGATTCGAACATCAAGAACCAAATGGCATGAAATGATCGCGCACACTGCCGATCTGAATGCCAAGAGTTAACTGTCAGGAATGAAATGCGCACACTGTTGCCAATTTGAACATCAAGAATCAAAGGCCATGAAATGATCGTGCACACTGCCGATCTGAATGCCAAGAGTTAACTGTCAGGAATGAATCGCGCACACTGTTGCTGATTCGAACTTCACGATGCAAATGCCATGAAATGATCACGCACACTGCCGACCTGAATGGCAAGAATTAAATGCCAGGAATGAATCGCGCACACTGTTGCCGATTCGAACATCACGATGCAATTGCCATGAAATAATCGTGCACACTGCCGACCTGAATGCCAAGAGCCAAATGCCAGGAAAACAATCTCACACGCGATTTTATGTTTAGGCCCAAAACTCGAATGTCACTGGAAACGGAGTCGGGAGCCTAACCCGACCTCTGCCTTACCGCCTGGCTTAAAAATCACCAAATAAATGAGGGCCGGCCTGGAAATGACTTGATAGGCCTCCGGGACAGGAGCTCAGGAAAAATGCTGCTGCTCTGCACCGGGACCTCTGAATAGTGAGCACGTGGAGCTGGGCTGGCTCCCTTTTATAGAGCCAAGTCCTGCCCACGAACCACACTTAACCATGCTGCAGGAAAGGCTTCTAGAATGTCTTAGAATAAGGACCACACCCTGTAATCCTGCAAACAAGCCTTGCAAATGAACAATGTATTACAAACAGCATTACTTACTTTTCAAGGTAAAAGCTCTGCAATGCTAAAGGTTAACATACTGCATAGAAACACAATGCATGAAATGTGCCCTTGCATAAGGACTGGGTTTTTGCGTTTACGTCGCCCGTAGAGCGCGCACTGTCCTGATGTTGACAGCTGCATGTATATTGTGAGGTGGTTAGATAAGTGTCACAGGAAAAGAACAACAAAAAGCATGAAGGTATGAAAACCAAAAAGACCCTTGACACAAGAACAGTATTAAACTTACTCATGTACAGCATGCTTCAAAGGAGAGAGGGCATAGAAATTCTTACAGGATAGAATCAACTACAAAGTAGTGGCTATGTGAATAACCCAAAATTCCTTCATTGGTGCTAGTGGCAAAGTTCAGGGTTAGTTGTGTAATATCCAAGATGAAAGAAAACAATAATGCACCCTAATAGATAAGCCTTAACCGCAAGATGGGCATTGGCCCTGATATCATGAGTGGGCAGAAGTCTTACATAGCAAAACAGGAGGCAGCATTTTGCTTCAGGATACAATGCATAAAAATGATAACAAACCAGACAGCTTATATATAGCCAGTATTACTCATTATTAGAATGGCACACCAAAGATAACTGATGGTGAAAAAACATCATGATATAGTGGTCCATAGTGTATTCTGGAGTTGCCCAGCTCACCTTCAGTGTAATGTCAAGGTATATAAGGGCAACAGTATGCTTTTGGATAAGGAGCACAAAAGAACCTTGGTCTCTTCGAGAAGGGAACTTAGTACTGATGGGCAAACTAACAGATTAACAATTTGATGATGAAACCCAAGTCTTGCACAGCTACACCACCGCAGTATTACAGACACACCTGAAAAAAAGCTGTAAATTTGGTATATTGAACAGGATATGTTGAATCTATAAAATAAACAAGTATTGACCATTGTATATTGTTGCTTAGATACAGTATGAAGTCTGAGAAGTAAAATCAAAGTGTCTTTATGGTATAAAAAGGAAGTCAAAAACCTTCAGTGGGACCATGCTGAAAGCCGTAGACGAAGAGGACTCCACAAGGCCAGATGCCATTGCTCAGAGGTCCCGCTCAACAGGATTTGCTGGTGTGGAGAAGAGCGTAGCAGGTGCTACCCCAAGATCAGACCAACAGCAATGCACCTTGGGTGCACCGGCTAGCAGTTAGGTTTGGTCTTCTGTCGATTCTTCTGGCACTTTTTGGTGAAAATATTTGTAAAAGTCCCAATGTTTAGTGTTAAGCAGCAGCAGCACCTCGAACACCACTCCGAAGGGCCCAGGACCTGGGGGCCACCACTTGAGGGGTTAGGACTCACTCTAGCAGAGGCCAGGCACAGAGTTAAAGGTTTCTTGAACTTGTTAGGCCCCTGAAGCTCACACAGGAGGCCAGACAACTAGCCTTTGGAGTCACACTGGTAGTCCCATGTACAAGGAGATGGTCCTCTCTCCTTCAAGCAACAAGGCACACCTCAAGCAGCAGAGAAGTCCTCTGGAGTAAAAGGCAGTACTTCTGCAGTCTTCCACATGTCCAGGAGTGTACTGAAGAGGTGACTAAGGAAGTCCAATATGTATACATTGTGTCAGCCTTTGAAGTATGGGTGGCATCCTGGCTAACCCCACATCTGGTTCTGGCAAGGTCTTGCCTTCCCCTGCCAAGGCCCCAAGAACTCTGGGGTGACAAAGGACTGGTGGGCGACATGATTCTTTGAATGTATGCATGAGGTTGCCCATTGAAATGTAAATGGGTCATGGAACAGCTCCGCTCTACCCATTCTTGCAGGATGGCCCATCCTACCAACATCTAGTCCTTTTTTGTCTCACTGTCTAGGAGGAATTGCCAAGATATTCACAGTCATGTGACATTTATCACCCAAACAAACTAATTGGCTTAAACATGGAAGGGGGTTTATACATTTTGGCAAGTGTAAAGCCTGTAAACACAGTGTCAATGTGCAAGAGATAACCTTACTGCGAGTTAATAAGAGATGGCACATACCCAAATGTATTACTTGCAAAACTGATTTTATATTATAAGCAACTACATGTCCATGTGACAAATGATATATTAGCTCCACTACATTTCCTGAAATAAGAATAGACCCACTGCATACTCTTAAAAATGAAAAGAAAACTTTACATTTTTAAACACATCTCATTTTCCGTTAAGGAATACAGGGTGCATTAAAAAAAAAAATGATTGCTTTATTGAAAAGCAATCCCAGACATGGTGGTCTGTTGAACCCAGCAGGCCACCATCCCTGTGATTGTAGCCATTCGCAATGGCTTGCAAATTGGACCTACCTCATAAATATTAATGAGGTAGGTTGATTTGCGAACCTATGCGAATTGCAGTATGAAACTCCTGGAGTTTCATACATTCCAATAGCGATTTACTTAACTGCGATTCACAAAAAAACGCAATTAGGTAATCGCTATTGTTAAAAATGATACATCTGGCCCCAAGACCGCAGTGGTCGAAATGCATTATCGTTTGTTGCAGTATTGAAGTACCTGAGTGAAACTACACTGGTCTGGAGTGCTCGTTCTTTCACTTCGATTGCTGTATATATATATATATATATATATATATATATATATATATATATATACTGTAATAAAAATACCCTTGCTGCCCAAATACACTTACCCACCCTAAACTCTAAAAATACCCCTGCCACCCAAATAACGTTACCCACCCTAAACCCTAAAAATATACTTGCAACCAAAATACCCTTAATCACCCTGAACCCTAAAATACCCTTGCCACTAAAATACCCTTACCCACCCTAAACCATAAAAATACTCCTATCAACCAAATACCCTTACCCACCCTGAACCCTAAAAACCCTTCCATACAAATACCTTTACCCACTCTAAACATACATACACACACATGTATGTGTGTATATGTGTGTGTGTGTGTGTGTGTGTGTGTATATATATATATATATATATATATATATATATATATATAACTAATTTGTACTCTAACCTGACACATACTTACAATTTCGTGGTAAAGGCATATGCGTGGTAAAACCTTGCATGGCATACGCATTGTAAAACCTTGCATGGCAAAGGCAATGCATGGTAATGACCACATTGTAGAGGTTGTTTCCCGCAGGCAGCAAATGGTTAGGATGAGAAAATGGCAACTTTCTAAACATGGAATTTTAAGATTTGTGACTTAAAATCTGACTTTACCATTTAAGAGGATTTTATTTTACAATTCATTTAGGCCAAACTTTCAAACGTTATTGGTTCCCAATCAAAAGTTACCACTTTTCAAATGTAATGAGGTGTTATCCAATGGGAGCGATAGGCCTTACAGTAGTGTAAAACAAATATAGGCATTTTTTACTACCAGGACATGTACAAATTGAAAACATGCCCTTCTTTTTAATTACATGCATTCAGCCCATGGGATGTTTAGGGCCTACCTTTGGGTATGTATAAAAAAGGAAGGTTAAAAAGGAAGGTTTAGGCCTGGCAAAACATTTATTATGCCTAGTCGAACTGCCAGTTTTAAAACTGCAGACCACTGGTAGCTTTCAATTTACAGGCCCTGGGTGCTTGTAGTACCATTTACTAGGGTCTCACAAGTAAATTAAATGTGCCAACCAAGCATAAGCTAATTGTACCATGTTTTAAGGAGCGAGCACAAGCACTTTAGCACTGGTTAGCAGTGGTAAAGTGCATAAAGGCCCAATACTGGAATGCCAAGGTGAATTCTTTTCTTTTATACGTTACCATGTCTCTTCCTGCTTTGTTTTCATATGTTCCTAACTTTCTGTGTTTCTTCAATTGTTGATGGGTTCTCTGATTCCATTACACAGTGGCTCTCTTCTTCCACAAAGTGGGAGATAACAGAATGTTTGACCACTCATTTCATATAACAGTGCACTTAGGGGTGCATTTGGTTATTATTATTGTGTATTCGTTATGTATTCAACACTAATTAGGTTTTTGGTGTCAATTTTGCAGCCCTGAGAAAGTTGTCTTTGAGAAACACATGTCTCTGCTGCTAATGCTTTATCTGAAATAAAGGAACTTTGATTGTACCACTATCCAGTTTGACTTTCAAATTTTCAATATGCCTGTATTAAATGGCATTGGATTGATTCAAGGACATCTGAGACTATATGCAATGTGTTCAGGATAGATTTCATTATTACGTTTGCCAAAATGTCAGTCGTCAATTCACTAACTGTACAATATCAACTTCGAACTTGTTAAAAAACAAAAGATAACACAAGTATTGTGTTTTCCAATATAGCGGCAGTGATTTTGCTAAAAAGTGAGCCTTGCTTTTGAAAAGACATTACTTGTTACGCTCAAGCAATTCCTTAACTGTACTCATAACTCCACAAACCAATAAGGTGAGCTTACTTAGTACTATAAAAATGATGTAGCAAACAAGGTCACCCCAACAACATGTGCAAAGAAAGTGTGTTCCCTAGATAATGTCACCCTATATTCATGGTTTAGCAGTCATTGGAGGAAATACAGTGAGCTGCTTCCTGTAACCCAGTATTTGAAATCTTCATATTGAAAGTTTTGTTAGAAATAGGAGGATTTATTTTTCATTATTTGACCTTTGTTGGAACCCTGAAGTTTGTAAGGTAGAGAAAAATAAAAAACATTGAAACTTCTGCAACAAATCATATTCCAAATGTCAGGTCCAAAATAGGGAGAGTCCTTCCGAATTAGGAAACACACCTTCCAATGACTTGTTTTTCCAATAGATCAAGATGATGTCACTAAAATTGAAATAAGGGTTACCCAAAACTCTCCCCTTACTAACTCCTGGAGCTTTCATGCAATCAATAATGAAAAATATTATCTGGCACTAAACACAGGCTTATTTTATGTTTTTTCATATGGTAAGTGCATGTTAGCCACTGCTATAGCTTTTTAGTGTTGAGGCAGCTGCAAGGTACACTAAATCATACATAGTTTTTATGATTATTGAGAGAAAACGCAAATCCCACATTTTTTGTTCAACATGAGATGATTTCAGTAGATTGAATATAAAAAAAGAGAAACCTCCTGAGAAAGGATACCTGTCCTGCAAAGGATTATACCAAGAAATGACTTATCTAAAAGTCAGATATCTGAATTACTTTTTCCATAGACCTGGACACATTATATGTCCAAACCGGGTCAGTGTTCCCTCTGGCTCAACAAAGATTCACACCAACATCAAAACAACAACTGCCCCTATTAGGTGGATGTTGGAAGGATCATGTATTCCAGTACAGACACCCCTTTTTCATTTCAATTTTAAGAAATTTTTTGTTGAACATGTAACAAGTGATGAATTGCTATTTCATAAAATGCACATTTCTGGCATGTGCTTTTATTGTGTACATGTATAATGAATATGCCTGAGAAACAAGATCAATCAAAAACATATTCAGTAATAATTTAGTGACTATTTAGTTTAGAAATCATTCAAGGAATGTCATAATATGACCGTACCCCTCCATAATTATATTATTTTATCTATTTTAATCTCTTGCTTTTAAGCTTCTTTCTTTTAGTTTTAGTTTTTTAACACATACTGGAATAACATGATTAGCCCAAACCCAAATAGGTTGGTATGAACCCAGGCAAATAGCACCTTAACTGATTAACACAAGCCAAAATAAACTGGCAAACAAAATTCTAACTCATCAGCTTTGTTATTAAAAAGGTGAGACAGTATTGCAGATTAGTCTGTTTGACTGCAACCTTTAACATTAGAAATTGTATTGCAAAGGTATCATAAAATACAAATGGCATTAGTACATTTGAAATTATACAGAATGCACTAAAACATTTCACAGTTACAACTCTAAACTTTAAATAAATACCCCTACTATCTAATTGTTCTTAATATTCTTTTGAAGGGTGCCCTCTTAACAATTCCACATAGGGTTCAGTTATGTACAAAAATGTAAAATATGTATTTTTCATTAGTGAAACACCATTTATCCTTTTTTCATTGTGGGAATACATTTGTAAACAGTTGACGTTTGTGGGCAGTTTGGAGTATTAAAGCCTGCATATGAGGGGTCAAACCTTCAAAAACTCGCAAGTTTGTGTGTTTTTACATCGTTTTACTCATAGCTTTCTAATCCTGAAGATGCTTGCAGGTTTACTCCTATAAAAGAGAGGGCAGGTAAAACATTCAACGTTGTTGGGATTTACAGAAAAGGTGTTCCTCCCAAAAAATATTTTCCCTGGAGACACAAAAATGCATTCATTTTGTACAGTAAGGTTGTACCTTTCAGGATTCAAAAATATAAACTTGCTTCACTTCTGAGTGCCTAAATGTTTATGCATGTGATATGAAAGGTTAAGTCGTCATGACACTGGATTTTCAAGTCTCATTTTACCCACGGAGCTCTCTAGTGAGTGCCTAACTCACCCAGCTATCTTACTGATTAAGAGCAGGAAACCCACTGGTTGTACAAGTGTGATACAGAATGTTACACCCATATTTTCATGCCACTTAGTTCTTTGTTTTGTTTCATATAGTTTTACGAGGGTCAGGCGTAACCATGTTTTCACTATTTTGATGCGTTCTGTAAATGATTACGCTTGTGATGATTTATTTGCAGTAGAATCTGAATATCGTTGCCATATATTGGAAAATTATGAACCAAAAATAGAACCAGTTTGTTTAGAGGACTGGCAACATGAAAAAAGTTAATTTGCTCACTGCCCGTTATTTTAGTTGGAACTGACAGGACGTGTGCTTGTAGGGCACTCCTATAAGACAAGGTAGGAAAAAAGCATTAGGGTTGTATTTAGAGCTGAAGCCGAATTACTGATAAGGGATAAAAAGTTGGCTTTTAAAGTGTATGAGGAGTACCTGAGCTGAAAAAATTCAATGTCGCCATGAGTGCTGAAACCGTGAGAAACACCTGCATGGTCTTCTTTAAAAACACTGACATTCGTTTTCCATTTAACAGAACGCCCCTTGTCGCTGGTTTTCCACCAGCTTCCACTTGTGCGGGGCGATTGCATCATATCGTCTTAAATCTCATCGTTTCTTCTGTCTTCACACAAAAAAAAAAAAACGTAAAAGCAGTGCTAATTGTGAAGCACAGCGCACCATAAAATCACTGCACGCAACCCCAACGTAATCTTTAATTTGCCCTAGTGCTTAGTACTGTTTTATGTAAATTACATTGAATCAATCCCAGATCGAGGTCGAACTGGAACACAAAAACTAGGCTCTGCTGCGAAAATTAAAGATTGCCCCATTAGCTAATCAGATAGTCAAAAAAAGTGGACAACTTTTGTAAATCAGGCCGGTTTTGATGTTGTAAAGACATGCTGGACATGAACATCATTTGGGGAGGCCAGGGATTGGAGGTGTAACCTCTGGTTTGCCCCTTGTCAAATCTAGCACTGCCTTTGCGACCCCTGGCCTCAGAGACATATTTTATAGACCTCAAAATAAGGTGTAGTGCCCCTATAATTATTCGCCTTTGTAACCTCGTTTCTTACCCGATCAATGCTTTCCTTTGGAAGAATGCACTGTTAAATGCAAGAACACTGAAATTATGCTATTTTGTGGCTGCTGTGTTTTCCAAAGCAATTTACTAAACCTGCCATTTAATTCACCCTCTGCAGCTTATTTTGCTGCATCCAGCTCAACACGATCAGGTTATTAAAATCTGACACTTTAATCTGTCCAGGAGCAGACCCATGCAATGGTTAAATTACCACCTTCCCGTTACTCATTGCTATTTTCATGTGTAAACTCATTCTAATGAGTTGAAACATTTGTCCCGATAATATTTTTGTGTTTTAAAATGTTAAAATAGTGACATAGCATTGCCTTAGATAGTGCCAAATTATTCTTGCCACTTAATTTTATCAAGCTTGAAGCACAATCTAGTCCCCGATTACATTGGCCCTGGTTATAATTCGGTAAAATCACAATGCATTAACACAGAATTGTAGACCTCAGATGATCTGCAGCTGGGTAGACATAATGGTGCGACCATTTGCTTTTTCTCAGTGCATTACCAGGATGAAATTAGAAGGCAGATACGCTTACAATATAATGAACGCTTGTGGTAATCATTATTTGTTGTTAATTGCTATGGATGTACACCAATTTATTTCGGAATCTGCATTTTGACCATAAATAATTAATGGTGTATAGAACTGCTAATGAACCTTAATTAGAGAAATACAACTTGCTTGAAAATTGGCATGAACAGATGTTTTTTTCTGAAGTACCATTCCATATTGATTAGTACTTTTCCGGCACACAAGGCTGGGAAAGTAAAACGTGATTTTACATAGGTCACATAATGCTGAAACAGTACAAGTTTCGGCGGAAGCAAAAATTAAATGTGTAATTGTATTTTATGATTATCAGCAGAAGAACAGCGCGGGAAAGAATGGCGCAGAACAGTAAATACACAGACAGGCAAGGGTTAACTATGTTGATTATTCAACTGTATTTATTCTCGGCGCTGAAGGGTGCCCCACGTAGTAAACAAGTCATGTCACGTTTTGCCTTGTGCAATACACTTACACTTTTACTGCTTTTTTTAGTGCTTCATCACCTCATCACTGTAATCAAGAGCTGAAGTACTCGATGGTCTCTGTAATTTAATTCTATTATATCTCAAGAGGTGTGTTGCTTTGCCTTCTGTGAAAATGGTGGTATTTGATTATGTCTGGTGTTAGCCAAGACCTTCTGATTTTACTAAAATTATGTTAAGTATAAAAGCAGCCCCGAAAGAAATGTGCAACCAGCCCACACTCCCTTCGTCTTCTTGCCCTGTTGCTCTCCTTCTATCTGCTCATTCTCTCTCTCTCTCCCTTCTTTCTATTCTCTCTCTCTGATACGTTTCTCCATACCTTTCCTCTCTCTCGTCCTCTTGGAAAAAGTGAGAGGCTCCAGGATTGGTCCTGAGCTTTCTTCACAGGCCTTCAAAAGCTACAGCCCACTGGGGACATGTCCCATGAAATAAAAGTCCTGGTTGGCCCTGATTAAATATATGTACGGATAGTGGCTTTCAGCCAGCCCTCTCA
Source organism: Pleurodeles waltl (assembly GCF_031143425.1). NCBI lineage: Eukaryota > Metazoa > Chordata > Amphibia > Caudata > Salamandridae > Pleurodeles > Pleurodeles waltl. The sequence goes on along the minus strand of NC_090443.1, from coordinate 671,789,948 downwards.
ATCCACTGATACGTTATTGTGTCTTTCACAATCCTTTTCCTCCCACTACAGCATATAGCAGGGGCCAGTAAGTCAGTCCACTTTAGCCACTGTTTATCCTCACTGTGAGTGACAGTATTCTGCCCTTTCACAAGGAGCACAATTAACATGCACAAATAGCCCCCTTAACCGTAATGGATTGTGGGCCTTCCCACATTTTTGGGAAGGCCTGTCAGCTTCCCAAAAATGTGTTGACTAAGCCAAATGGCTAACAGCAAAACTACTGGCTTTGCTAGTGCTTATTTTATTTTACTCATTTGATGTAGCACTGCTTTATGTCCAAGGAGGCCTCTAGAGTAAATATTTTGGTTGCAGAAGAAGCACTCCTCTTTTTAACAACCATATGCTGAGAAGAAGGGTGAGGATACAAACTATAGAACTGAGGCACTGAACAGTATTGTATTTTTACACCACACATAGTTGTATTATAGTTCCACTTTATGATAGAGGGAGAAAAAGGGGTTTACCCCAAACCTAAACCACACACATTTTGATCATGTGTCTAAAACCGGAATAGACCCCAGAGGCCTGATTACAAATAGGACGCACTGTCCGCCTCTCCATATTTGTGCACTGGTCGCCAACAAGGACAGTGCATCTTATTACTGATAATGTGGTGACCTCAGGGAAGATGTTACTCGCACTGCTATGTAGGCTGTGAAAGCCCAAGAGACACTTCAACATATACAGCAATCCTCTGTATATTAAATTAGTCTCCCACAATTAGCTATTTTTAACGTTTGAGCATTTTTGTTTTTAAATTTAATTTTTCATAAGATATTGGCTCACAGGCCAAATGTATTTCCTATTTTAGCACAAGAAGTAAACTGTAATGTTACAAATCTAGGTTGTAACTTGTTTTGCTTCTAAAAATATGACAACATGTAGTGCCTTGCTACTGAAAGGGCGATAGGAATACCATTAATGGTACATATCACCAACCAGAAGGGGAAACAACCCATAGTAGTAACATTAATGCCATTGGGTTACTACTTGAAGTTACAATACTACCACAATTAAGTACACTCCCTCTGATGGTAATGACATTGTGGCTTTTATTCCCCTATGCAGTACCAAATACGGATAAATGTTGACACTACCAATTTACCATCCAAAATGAGATGGGCACACATGAAGTCTGCTTTGTGCACGGTCATTAAACGACTGGCGAAATATGGACGAAACGTTTGTGCTGCTGGGGTCCTGTCTGAGGCTCTGAAATTGAAGTATGCTACAAAAATTAGTATTTTATAATACAATATTTGCTCCACTGTTGACATTTCAAGAACACGTGCCTTAGCCCTCACAGATTTACAATCAGAGACATTTCTAGTATCAATCTGTCCATAACGCACAGTTGCAACAATGATGACTTTACTATATGATAGTGGGGATATCTGTATCCAGCAGTAACGGACTGTACGCAACATTTCAAACTAAGGCCCTGATTCTACCCCCGCCAGAACACCGCACCGCGGTCGTCAGACCGCTGCGGTGATTCTGGGATTTCCACTGGGCTGGCGGGCGACCGCCAAAAGGCCGCCCGCCAGCCCAGTGGAAATCAACCTTCCCACGAGGACGCCAGCTCTGAATGGAGCCGGCAGAGTGGGAAGGTGCGACGGGTGCCGTTGCACCCGTTGCGTATTCAGACACTGAAATACAAAGTGGGGCCCTCTTACGGGGGCCCCTGTAGTGCCCATGCCATCGGCATGGGCACTGCAGGGGCCCCCAGGGGCCCCACAACACCCCATACCACCATCCTGTTCCTGGCGGCAGAGCCGCCAGGAACAGGATGGCGGTATGGGGTGTCAGAATCCCCATGGCGGCGCAGCGAGCTGCGCCGCCATGGAGGATTCTTATGGGCAGCGGAAAACCGGAGGGAGACTGCCGGTTTTCCTCTTCTGACCGCGGCCAAAGCGCCGCGGTCAGAATGCCCTGGGGGGCACCGCCAGCCTGTTGGCGGTGCTCCCGCCAACCCTGGCCCCGGCGGTCCATGACCGCCGGGGTCAGAATGACCCCCTAATTTTTTAAATGTCAAAAAATGACCTACAATTTTCATTTGTGACACCAACGAGAAATGTACAATTGCAATATTGTTATCTTCTTGACATTCCAAACAAAAAAATCTCCCTTTCTCTTTCTCTTTCTCTCGGTAATGATAAACATATACCTATACATTTTTGTTTAAATGTGTTTTTTAATGGACATGAATATAAAGTGCATTTATGGATACAAAAAAAACCTTATACCACAAAAATTCACCAGTTGTGATTCAGTAAAAGAACCATAAAGCTATCACCGTCACGCACTGCTTATGACCTCACATATTACATCACTCATATTCTATCACATCAGTGACAATATCACTGTAGTTTCTGGTCTGACATTATTTATGAGCTTACTGTTGATGGCAGGGGTGCACGTTATAGTTGCTTTGTTTTACGAGTTATAGTAACTTATGAGAACTATAACTGGTGAATTTCAGTGGTTTTGTTAATTTAAAACAGTATGTTTAAACTTAGTTTCACCTAATAGTAATGTCCCTTAACCCTTTGGTTTTTCCATTGATTTTTTAAATGTTTTTTTCAATACCTAACTATAACTTTCACTTTAACCTTAATTCTTTTCAGTTAATTTCTATGTTTGTTTAATGTAAAGTGAGATGTGCCTGACCACGAGTGTCATGGAGCTGGGCAAAGGGTTATGGCAAGGCTGCCCACCCATGTTCATGGGCTGTGGCTGTGTGCAGCATTTTAATGTGTGTAAGGCATGGCCCTGCACCCTAACCCCCACCGTGCATATCCTTTGGCCATGCATGACAAGGGGCTGGGCACAGGGCCTGCCCTGTGGCATGGCCTTTCTCCCAATCCCCTGTGGGCCCACCCCTTTTGAGCAGCATAGGGTTGGGCACAGAGCCTGGCCTTCAGCCAGGTCCTCCCTCCAACTCCCCATGGGCATCTGTAGGGTTGAGCATAGGTCCTAGTGGGTTCCCACCCCCCCCTTCTATTAATTTTCTTGGCACTCTCCCGGATCTGCAGATCTGGTGCAAGTCTCAGGGGGGCTCTGCAAAGTCCTGCAGTGGATCTGCCAATCCCCCGACCTGCAAAAAATAAATTTTGTTTTTTATCTAGGGGCCCAGGGGTCAATGAAATAAAGGCTCAAAATGTATGCCTTTTTATGCCACTTTGAATCTGCAAGATTTGGCATGCATTGTGATTGGCTAACTCCAACTTGAAGGAAAAGTTGAGACCACCATCTTAGTTCCCCAGTCCTACAAAATAAAATAAAAAAGATATACGGGGGCAGACTCCCTTGGCACTGCTGTGGAAGGTGCCCGGGAAGATGCCTGAGGTCAGATTTAAAATTAAATGGGTTTTTGGGCTTCTGTGGATTTGCGAATCTACTGCGAGGCACAGATCAGCCCCTAGAAAATCGCAGCAGATCCATTGCTCAAAAAAGTGAAAAAGGGGGTTAGGGGGTGGCCAAGGAGGTCCTTCACACAACTCCACATTGCACATGGCCAAAGGCTTTAAATGGGCCACGCTCCAGCAGTAATAAAAAAGGGACACAGAAAGAGATCCCTATCGGGTCATATATTCATGTATTGTACCGGCAAAACATTGATCGAATACTCAACAATGAATGTAAAAAACAGTAAGAAAATCAATATCAGTGATTTAGCACCGGGTTACCTTTCATGTTTTACTTAATCTGTCATTCCCCAAGGGTGTTTTCTATTTCCAGGATGTTGAGTATTTGTATCCATGCAGCTTAATACTCTTACATAGTGCACACTTTCAACTGAGTCACTTCCAGGTGTCTATAACAGTTCACAATGAGTGCTCTGGAGTTGAGGCTGAGGACAATGCGAGTTTCTCACTGTGCCAGTTAGTAGATCTATACTGTGTTCATAATTCATAGTCTTCGATTCTTTGGCCCGTCTGCACAGTGTACAGAACATGCGTCTCTTTTTCCAGATACATTTGTGATTCTGTGCAACTGAGCATGAAAGAGGTACAAAGTTGTCAAAATATTTAGAAAGCAAATGTAAAAGAAAATACAGTGCTTACAGGTGAGTGGGTGTGTTGTGTGTTTTGGCAGTTCGTGAACTCACGGACACACCTGGAAGTGGATTTAGGAAGGAGTGAAAAGAGGGTGCAGAAAGGGAAAAAGATGAGCTGTGGTATATCCAGACAGATGAAACGTGGAGAATATAAGGTGATACCTTATTGTCTAACCGAGTGACCATAGCAGGAATGATTGAGAAACTCTGAAGACCACAAACCCTTCCACGAGCCTCGGAAATGTTTAATTCCTAGTCTCACAATTTAAGACTCTAAACATTTTAAATATTAATTGTTTACAACAAAATTGTTGTTTCTCTGTAATATTAAACAGCTAACAACCAGTGACAAAACTAGTACTTGTGGCTGGTTTTTGGTGCATGCCAGTTGTATTATACATCTGGGTACAATAACAGAAAGCTCATAGAGAAGCCAAAATAGAAGCTAAGTGTTACACTTCTGGAATCATATAAATTTAATTTACATATTTGTCATGCCCTTAATTATATAAGTCACACCCTTTTAGAGACCCCCCACACACACTTTCTTCATTCTAATCAAAGATGATTTTATACTTAACTTTTACTCACCTAGAAGGGTCTTCAGGTTTTGAACAGTGCGGATGAATCAACCGTTAGTAAGGTTTCAAGAATTTTAGCCAAATGGTCCCTAAATTTTATAGATTATTAAAATGTAATTTCTCTGGAAAGACTGATGTCACCACAACTACAAAGTAACCATTGCTAGCTGTGTCATATATATCTATTTCAGTCTTGTATTGTTATTTCTGTAGTTGCTGGCAGCTCATTAAATCAATGCAGTATCACACTAGATCCACCAGTCTCTTTTGGTCACCAGTGTAGGGGTTTTTTCAAATTATATTTTTATTTTGTGCTTCCCATCCCTCAATGTGCAGTGATAAGATTATACTTGGATACCAATGGAAACCATAAATGTAAGAAATGTGTTCAAGACTGTAAGCTCAAGCATTGGTAATTTGCCTACTTCCCAGAAACATGAATACCTATAAAGTCATACTTTCACTAAGCAATTTTAGAAAATACCAATTGTGTAACCTATATGTTGTGAGTGCTGCTGATTCATAGGATTTCCTCCTTTAATTTTGATAATCTCTGCACTTACTAAACCAAGTACCTCACAACATATTTCTAGATATAAAGTCCTGTTATGTTGCAAGTTGCAATAAAAAGACACAAATACACAGATCGTCAATTGCATGTGAACGATTAACTATTTGCACTTCAAATCCCACAAAAATGCTGCATGAACAATGAAGTATTAGTATGTGCCTGTGAATAACCTCATGCTCAGTGCCTAAAATCTCTGACCACTGAAATTATATTCCCTCTAGATTACTTTTCTGTATTGCCATTAGTCCTGAATACTTATAAAAGTGAGCTCAAACATTCCAAACTACATCATTTTATCACAGGCAAGTGCGTACATTTTTAAATCATGCTCCCAGGAGATGACAAAACAACAATATAGTTCCCTTTTACAGATTTTAGTACACGTTCGATCCCAGTCATCATTCAAAATTCATATTGATCACAGGAGGTTTAAGATTAGACACAGAGGCCCTCATTTTAACCCTGGCGGTCTTTGTCTGCCAGGGATTTGTGGCAGTAGTACCGTTAACAGTCTGGCAGTACTACCAGCCACATCATGAGGTGGCGGTCCCGCCACGGTCATACCGCCGGGACTGCCAGGCTACCGCCATGGAGGTCCCGGCGGTCCCAGCGGTTGTAATACGCCAGGGCAGCGCTGCCCTGGGGATTACAAGTCCCCTTTCCGCCAGCCTGTCCATGGCGGAAAGGCCGGCGGTAAGGGGACTTGGGGGCCCCCAGGCAAAGCACGTTGCGCAATCCACTGCCCAAATTACAGGCAGTGGACTGCGTGACGGGTGCTGCTGCACCCGCCGCACCGCCACATTGCCACCGGCTCCATTAGGAGCCAGCTGCAATGTTGCAGGCCTGCTCCTTTCTGGGCAGGTGGGCGGAAACTCTGTTCCCACCCGCCAGCCCAGCGGGGATGTTGAAATGCAGCTGGTGGGTTTCAGGACGCATAGGCGGCCTGATGGCGGTTCGGATGGCGCCCGCCAATGTTGAAATGAGGGCCAAAGTGTCCTAACATTCCCATTGCAGGATAAATGAGGAGGGAAAAGTAGAGAAGTGGTGAAAAGGGTGTAAGGGTTGACAAGAAGAGGATGAGGAAAGATAAGTGGCAGGTTTTATGTATTACTTTGAAGAGGCTTCAAAATGTAAAACATTGTTATAAATATCTCTTTTAACGTTGACTAGAGTGTGATGCAGTGCAATGCATATGAAATTTAACATCTTTGAAGCCATGTTGCCTTAGCAAAGATCTCACGAGTCTCTCTTCTGGAGCAAACCTATCACCAGATACTATTGCCCCCTGGCCAATACCACACCTCCCACCAGTTTGAGTCAAGAAATATTTTAACAGTGGACTGAGAGACTGGAAAGGCCCATAACAGAGAAAGACAAAAGTGCATGTGTGAGGTCCTGCACCTTATTTCCATACACAGAGTATACTCTTAATTTTATATTGGGAATTAAAACCTTTACATTGTTTGCTAATATTAAACCAATGTGGAATTATAAAACAACAAAGTTGTTGGAAGTGATAAGGAAAACATAGCAAATCATAAACACAAGAATACAAAAGAATAAAAAAGTACCATCAATGATGAACAACAAGTCAATTAGAATTGGTACCGTTAGCAATGTGCGGCAGCATAAAAATAGCAGCATTTGTTTGTTAAACAAATTACATTAAGTTGTAAAGTAACAGGATTGTAAAACTAACATCGGTACCTCCGAAAAACGTTTTAAGGTACTATCATTCAGAGACAACAAGCTGGTTAGAACTAGCCCTTTAAGCAAAGTGCAGGTGCATAAAGATGGCAGCAATTTGATCACTAAAGCAAGAGATAGTAGCATTGTAAATCAACATAATTGTAAAAGTCATTAAAAACTGGTACCTTCAAAAAACATCATACTGGAACTTTAACCAGAAAATAAAAACTCAAATTAAAACTTTGAGCAATGCAATCAGGAGGTGGTGGCTCATAAATTTCAGGTGCAGAGCATAAGCAATCGGCTGAACAGGGGGCGGTTGTCCAGGAGGCATGGTAGATGGCAGAGCCACCGGCTAACACCTTGAGCCACTAAACCTTTTATATGCAAGAGTAACAAGTTTAGTTAAGTGGATGTTTAGGGTAGAATTATCAGGACTGAGATCAGCAATAATGCCCTGCTGGCAGGTTTTACATTTAATCACCTCTGTAGGGTGGCCCCAGCAAGGTAGATGCTTCAGAAATGACCACTCCCCCACTCTGATGGCCATGGATCCTAATTTCAGGTGATTGGAATATGTACAGGCGAGGTATGGGGAGGGGGAAGGAGGCTGGTATGAGGCTGATGACTGCTCATGCATGCTCGCACTTAGCTAATGTAGCTCTGTCTGAATGTTAGGACCAGAGACGGATGCATTTTTTAATGCCCAGTTTAAATGCAGGTTGACCTATGCTTATGTCCCAGAGGTTGTCCGCATTCAATAGCTGCCAGCAAGTTTGAAAAAAAGGTGGTGCAATCGGCCAGGTCTGCTGGAGCTGATGCCAGACCATAACAGTACCTCTAGCGAGCCAGCCCTAGCCCCTCGCAGCTTATGGCACAGACTGAGAAAGGCTCCAGTGCCCACAGCACGCTGATTAAAAAGGCTTAGTCCCAGCCTAATGTTGGAAGCGGATGAAGACTTTGGAAGCCACAGAACACATTTATAAATTCTTACAATGAGCTTGTGAAATAAGCTAGAATCCTTGCCTAAAAGGATGTCGGTGTCATAAGTCAATGTTGGAGTGATCTTTGTGTGCATAACTTCCAGCAGAAGTGAGAGGCTTGGGCCTAATAGCTATTTTGACAGTTTGGATAGATTCACCTGAAGGGCCAAGGCCTTTGTTTCAATTTCCTTATGATGCCTCATAAAGGGGCCTTTGGCATTGATGTATACTCCCAGGTATTTATAGGATTGATCAACCACAATCTTATTTCTGTTGTAGAAGTAGTCGGCCCCCTGGTACTTTTTCCTTCAGACGATAATTACCATGTTTTTTTCTTCAGGTTAACCTCCAGGTTATTGACATTTGTATAGGTGTACAGCTGAATGAGCAAGTTTTGCAAACCTACTCTCGTAAAACTGATTAGGGCTAGGTCCTCAGCATACTGGAGGTTACTGATCCATGCACCTCCAGTCTTAGGGTGATGGCTATTTACAGAGTCAAGCAATCACGGAAGATCAGGGATGAACAGATTAAAAAGCAGGGGGGGCTAATACACTGTCCAACACCCAATGTTGTTGGAATTTCCCTGGATAGGTGAGACCGATCCCCTAAATTAATACAAATTCAGGTATTGATGTGCAGCTGGATTATGGTGTCCAGGAGCTTCAGGGGATTCCTTACTTTTTTAGTTTAGCCGGGAGAGCTCCCCTCGGGACACAGTCAAATGCCACCTTGAAGTGCACAAAATAGATAGCAGTGTAGCAGCAAGACCAATGAGTTAGCCTTGTCCTTAAGGGTTGATATAGGTAACAGATTATTTTAGCGTGCCGGCATTTGCTGTGACCCTGTTTGATTTATGAGAACAAGCCCATTCGACTCCACCCACTGTTTGAGGTCCTCCAGAAGCAGACTGGCATAGTATTTAGCCTCATTGTTGAGGAGCATGATCAGTTCGTAGTTGCCTGGATCTGATCGGGCACCCCATTTGTAGATGGGGTGGATAATTGTCCTTCACCATGAGTAGGGAATGGTTGAGCTCCGCAGGCAGTAGTCGAAGAGCTTAGATAACCACTGAGCCCAGAATGGGGTATTCTGTTTGAAACGCACATGGGGCAGGCGGTTGGGCCTAGGGGCTCCATCCGGTCATGCCTTCAAAATTACAGAGTTTGCAGCCTACTAGGCAGAAAGTGAATTTCAGTGTCAGAAGGGTGCTTACGATCGTGGGCTTCAGGCAGGGGCTGAGCAGAGCTTACTTAAAACCAATCTTTGTCTTCACCTGATAAAAACTGGCTGACAAGAAACAGAGCCCATTCTGGCTCAGTGATGTTTGTACTACCTGATCCTCAGGTTCCATTTGTTTGTCTGTTCACCAGGGCCCAAATGTTTTTAGAGTTTGGTTAGGAGAATGGACCAGAAATGTTGTAATTGTTCTTGCCTCTCTTGTACATTGCCTGTCTATATCTTTTCTGTGCCTGCTTGAATGCGATGGTTGTCTATATGGCCCCAGGAGTCTTCCTAGCGTCTCTCAAGGCATTATTACAAGCTTTCTCTAGGGCACGAGTCTGAGCTGAAGCGGCATCTGACTCGGAGGGACCGCAGTGGTGAGCTGACCATTGAAATGTGGCAAGCAGTTGTGTGCAGAGATTCAACCATTCCATGATCGGGCATCTAAAAGCCTGTCGGGCCATGAACTGAACACACTCTTCCGTGACAGTGTCACTGACATGGAGACTCCACTTGAGATGTTTTAAGTTTTCTGTGCAAACTCCATGATGCATGACGCTGGCCAGAGTGTGGAGTGCTAGACCTATGGCTATGGTGATTATTTGAGGGTGATAATCCCTCTCTCTGAAAGGGGCGATTCGGTAGCTTTTGATGAATGGAAATATTTCTTCAGTGCAAACTGTGTAGTCTAAGCAGGAACACATTTTCCCATCAGTTCTTGTCCAATTCGGCGGCATGACGACTGGAAACTGGCCATTCAACACTATGTAGCCAATGCTGTTGAGTTGCAGGACTACAAATACATTTAACATGTTTCGAGATTGTCCCCTTGGTCTTGATTGATCCGTGATATTCTGAAGGCACCCTAGTGGAGACCGATCAGTCATCAGGGATCTCTTGAAAGAGATTGGTGTTAAAGTCCCCCATAATCAAACAATCGTTTTGTTTGAAAATTGCCAGCTAGGGCGCATAAAATTGTTTTTAGACAGTTGAGCTTCAACCACTTCTCTCTTGCACTTGGGTTGATGTAAATGTTGATTATCAGGATGGCGCGTGTGGTCTCCAACTGTTGAATTTAATTCCCAACAACCAGCTCTCTTGCAGTATTATTGGGTTGATGTTGTATTGCAGCCTATATGAGATATATATTGATAGACCTTGCTTTGTTCTACCGAACCAATGCTCTCTGAGGGTTGGCTTTCAAGTATTGATAAAGGCAGTTATGGGAAGGCTCTGGTTAGCCGATGTTTCCTGCAGAGCTATTGTATTGTGGCCAGTTAGAAAGGTAAGTAGACCGAGAGGCTGCATTTTCTGCAGGAGTCCGTTGATGTTCCAGGAGCACACTGATGATGAAGGAAACATCGAGTATTCTGGTGTGAGATACTCAATTCAGTCCATGCGACTGCTCAGTAGGGTTGCAGACAGCCAGTTCCAGTCATTCCTAAGAGGAGAAGTGGCTGTCACGCTACGAGCTTTGCCATTTGAGACGGCTCGCCAATGAGTATTTTTTTTTTTTTAGGATTGAATTTGGTTTCGTTTTGCAGGACTCTGGAGGGGGCTGCAGTTTAACCAACACAACTGGATAACCAATCTCTTCGAATGGGCAAACCTTAATGCCCCTTGTTTTAAAGGGCTCTGATTCCAGACCATCTATCCTGGGATTTTTTTCTGCAATCTTAGAATATTTCCCTTGTTTAAGATATCATGGAGGCCCTGTGAGAGGTATTCAGGGATAAATAGCAGCTTAACGGTTGTAGATTGTAGTGCTGGTACTAGCTGTGACGGCATCAGTGCAGTACCCAGGCTAATCTCGTCCTGAGCGCTGGGCTGGTTTTTTTGTGAGCGGTTGCTGAAAGTTTTTTAATCCCAAGACATTTGTTATTGTAACTCGAAGGGGTCTTTCCAAGCCATGGTGGATTTACTGTGAACCTGGGTAGGGTGCCAGGATTGATCTGCAAGAGGTTCTTGGGCTGCCTGCTGCCCGAGAGTGCTTGGTCCTTTGTTGATGGTCTTGGACGCTGCCGCTTCTAGATCCACACCTTACATGCTAAGCGATGGATTCTGCTCTGCTTCTGGTGGGTTTTTTGATGTGTTAGTACCTACCACTGATGGCCAGTCTGGAGGGTCCTGAGAAGGAACTTGCAGTGACTGGCGAGATCTGCCATGCTCCCTTTTCAACTGGGCAGGATCAATGCTTTTACATGAATTCTGAAGTTGGTGGATGCACTTAGTTCACTGTTCACCGGGCACGCCCTATGGGTTTGTTTATAAACAACAGGAACAGATTACGAGTGGCAGAGGTGGTATTACTGCTTAGTTTATTTCATTGTTTCTGGAGTCTTTTCTTTTGCCTCTTAATGAGAGAGTGGGGTGGTTGATCTTCGTCAGTAACAGATTTCACTTGTAACAGCTGGGGACCCAGGGGAGATTTCCAGCTTGAAGTGGTGAATTTGGAGCCTCTGCCAACTCTGGGTTGGAATTTATTGACTGGGCAGTTATATTACTAAGGTGTTGGAACTGCTGCAGATCCATGTGTGGGACCATTTGCCAGACATCGAACTTCAGATACTGGACCAACGCTATAGTGCCCATTGAAGGTTTTGCAGTTTGGCACTGTTCGCATTTGCTTTGGAATTACAAGTTTTGATCACAAACTATGGCCAGAGATACCAGATAGCACCTTAATTTAATCCAAAACAGTGTTGAGGAACATCGGAAGTGAAGACAGGCTGTCTCTAATAGGAAAGCAGCAACAGACAGACTGGATGAGGTTTGCTTTAGATTGTGCTCTGAGTATTAGTTCATTTAAATTGTCAAGCTTATTGTCTATCCCTGCTCTGAATACAGCCAACGAATTCAAGAGGTCTACTAGTACATCCAACTCGTCTGAATGATAATTTAAAGCAGAGACAGTGGAGTGAAGTGTTTGCAACATTTTGTGACCACATTGCGCTTAAGGAGGCAATAGTTGTATCAAGGTTGGCTTTAACGTGAGGGTGGGGGATCCAAGTGGACTCTGCAAGAAAGAAAGACAGTTCTAGAAGAGACTAGTCATTAGACTCAATATCTATTTTTGTACAAGGACTCCTGTACCATCCTGATTAGCTGGTTTGTTAGGTGAAAGTAATGTTATGTTCCCCACCGAAGTCCTAGCCCATTGTGCAAAAGGTGGGCCATACATGCTGGAAATGCTGGTGATGCAGGCCGCATGTGTTGCCAAAGTTTGAGCCAGGCCGTGTGCCAGCCACTGCCAAGAATGATGCACCCTCAGGTGAGCTCACCGGCCAGGGGCCACATTTGCGCCCATCAGTTGAGCGCAGGAGTCTGGTTAAGACGATCTTCCTCCTCCGCTTGTGCAGGACCCTGGACCCCGGGGGTGTCCAAGGGATTTTCTCCTGTCGGGCGACCAGGCCCCCACCCCGAATCCCTGTCAGCGGGCTGCCTGGACCACTCTGCCTCCTGCGGCGGGACCTGGGGCATCTGTGTCCCCCTCGCATGAGGCCATGACCCGGGGAGCCCCCCCCCCCCAGTCCGGGGTAGAAACCCCCTGTGACAAACGGCCCTCCTCAGTCAGCCAGTCCCATGATGCTTCAGGGGACTATAAGAAGAAAGACTTCCCATCCATGAGGACTTTCAGGCAAGCAGGGAAGAGGAGCATATATCTTGACGTATCCTCCAGGTTGGCTTCCTTGAGCATCCTGGTGTGCAGGCTACCTTAATGAAAGAGCAGATTTTAAATTAGCATATGGGAGGTTGATGGGGTGGTATGGGCTGTGGATGGTTGCGGCTACCCAAGGGGGAGGCTACAGACCAGTCCACTGATTGGCCACTGTTTTTGGGTTGTTTGGTGCAACTGCTTTACACATTGCTTCTGAGATAAGCCTGCTTGTGCCAAGCTACCAAGGGTGAGCAGGAGTTATCTGAGCAGGTATCTCCCTTATCCTAACTGGAGTGTGGGTTCCTAATTGGACAGGGGGCAAACCAACTGCCATCTAGAGACCCCATTTCTAATATTGGTTGTCAGCGATGAGGAAAGGACTTGTATTTGCATGTGACCTACAGTGATTGGTGTACACTACTACCATATCGCAGATCACTACGTGCCACATACAGATTTTGTATTTTTGATTTTTATTTCTCTTTGACCTATTTTTGATCTTGAGTTCAAGTGAACTCTAAAGACATCATGTCTCAGTCAATAGCATCTTCAGTTGCATCCCAGGATTTAGTTTTTGAGGATGATAGGTTGGAAACCTATACCATGAAGGAACTGAAAGCAGTTTGTAAAAACCTCAAAGACCAGGTCAGAGGCCTCACCAAAAAGGAGGATCTACATAAGGCGCTGTGGGCCTGGGTAACAGCCAGAACTGCCAGTGGGCAGTCCGTGGACCCAAATCCACGAGAAGATGTGCAGGAGCTGCTGCGGGGGAGGTACCCTCTTGGTCAGGCAGCAGAGGTGGTTTCAAGAGCCAGACTCCAGAGGAGCTGGAGGACAGGAGAGAAGCCAGGAGGCACCAGATTGAGTTGGAAAGATTAAAAATGGAGGAGAATAAAATGCTCTTGGAGCATGAGCTTAGAGTAAAGGAGCTGGCTTTGAGGAGCAGATTCAGCAATGATGGTGGCAGTAATACCTCAGTGCAGTCAGATAGAATTGTGCACATTCCTAACAACATGGGGAGAGAGTACAAGAAGGGCACAACATACAGTGGTGGTTTTAGGGATATGAGGCATCCATCCACATGCATGGGGTCCCTGAGAAGAATTGGGGGCAGGATTGTGGAACCACTTCACTGAAGAGGGGTGGGACACTTTGCTAGCTTTGGATAAGGGGTACAGCCTCACCTACGCTGACATGAAGGAGGCCCTTCTCACTAGGTATGGTCTCACTCCTGACGAGTACCTGGATCATTTTAAACAGAGTAAGAAAACTGATTCCCAAATATAGCTAGAATATGTAGATTATTTCTGCAGAGCACTGGATGGTTGGGTGAAGGGCAGTAACAACTTAAATGCGTGGTAGCACTTGTCTAGTCTGTGTTTTGCAGAACTGCACCAGCACTTGACTGATAGTAAACTGACTGACCCCAGGAAGCTTGCAATGGAGGTGGACCGCTGGGTGAGTACCAGAGTCCACAAAAAGGTATATGGAGAGATTCTGCAAAGGCCGGCAGGATTCTCAGCGGCAGAGTGTGGGGGACAACGGTAAACAAAAGGAGTCTACCAAAGGGCCCCAACCTAGTAACCCGGGTAAGAAATCCCACCTCCCAGGAGATAAGAAACCATGGGCCTCATCAGGGACGCCTGCAGAGGCTGGGCGCCGTAAGTGCTTTGCATGTGACCAGGCAGGTCACATGGACAGAGATCCCAAATGTTCCAAGTGGACTCCACCACCCAACAGTGGGCAGACCAACGGGTTGGCCAGTGTAGCGCTTGGGGAGAAGTTGGTCCCAGGTGGGTATGGGGATCCCACAGAGATGACCCTTGTCTCACTAGGGGACGGTGAGATGGTCCAGAGAACCCTAATGCCTGATAACACTAAGAAATACAGGCAGTGGGTGATCATTAATGGGCCAGAGGGTAGAGACTCTCAGAGATACTGGAGCCAGTGTGACCATGGTCCGGTGTCAGCTGATGTCTGAAGAACAAATAGTCCCTAGTGTATTCCACCAAGTAGTTGCAGTGGACAACTCAGAGCCCCAATGTAAGGTGGCACAGGTTCCCTTTGAGTTGGGAGGGGTCTCAGGTTCCTTGACGGTAGCTGTGAGTCCCACCATGCCAGTTGACTGTCTGCTGGGCAACGACATGGAGACTTCTGCCAGGAAGGAGGTGGAGCTCAGGTCGCACTTGGGGATGTTGGGGTTGCCAGATTGAGCATGCATGACCACTCGGTCCATGGCAGTCAGACAGGGTGATCAGACAGACATGGAGCCTGAAACAGTGGCCCAGGTGACTGCCAAGAGAAAGGGCAAGGGGCACAAGAAACCCACCCCAGAAGTTCCCACGGTCCGGGAGGAGGCTGACCTTGAGTGGGACGCCCCGGCACCTACAGGGGAACAAGTGGCTGAACTGAAGAACTAACTGAGATGACCCATTGGCAGCCAAAAGGGGCCCCCACCAGGGGAGAGTCCTGCGCAGAGCAGAAAGTGTGCCCTACTCTCATGGGTCTTAGGCACCAGGCCGAAGACCAGGCAGCTGGTGCTGAGCCCAAGGATCACCTTATATATTGGGAGAATGATCTCCTGTATAGAGAGCCTAAGGTTGCTGAGCCTGGGGCAGCCTGTGTGATGGTGGTACCCCAGCGCTTCAGAACCTTCCTACTGGGTTTGGCTCATGATGGGCCTCTGGCAGGACAGTTGGGGTAGGGCAAGACCTTTGACAGGCTTGTCACCCACTTCTGTTGGCCCCAAATGAGAAAGCATTCAGTTGCGTTCTGTAGATCCTGCTAGACTTGCCAAGCAAGTGGCAAAAGTGGAGGGAAATTTAAAGCCCCCCTCCAGCCCTTTCCTGTCATGAGCACCCCTTTTGAGCAGGTGAGCATTGACATAGTGGGGCCTCTGGACACCAATACAGCCCTAGGCAACAGGTTCAGCCTGGTGTTGGTGGACTATGCCACCCAGTACCCTGAAGCTATCCCTCTGAGGACAGTGACGGTTCCCTTTATGGCCTGGGCACTGATGAGGATCTTTACCCGAGTGGGTTTCCCTAAGGAGGTGGTATCTGACCGGGGTACCAACTTTAAGACCTTGTACATAAAGGCCTTGTGGAAGGAGTATGGAGTGAACTACAAATTCACCACTCCTTACCACCCCCAAAGTAACGGGTTAGATGAGAAATTCAACCAACCCCTGAAAGGCATGATTAGGGGTCTGTCAGACTCCATGAGTTGGAAGTGGGACGTCCTCTTACCATGCCTTCTCTTTGCCTATCAGAAAGTACCACAGAAGGGGGTTGACTTTAGCCCCTTTCAGCTGTTGTATGGACACCCGGTCAGAGGACCTCTGAGTCTGATGAAAGAGGACTGGGAGCAAGCTCCTAGGAAGCCTCCCCAGGATGTATTTAGCGACATGCTGGCCTTCAGAAACCAGACCCCATGCTTCAGACAACTTAAACAAGAGAACCTAGAGGGAAGTCAGGAGGACATAAAACGCTGGTACGACCAGAATACCACTCTGGTTGAGTTTCAGCCAGGCCAGAAAGAGTGGGTCATAGCCGCCGTAGAGCCTTGTGCTCTGCAGGACAGGTGGCCAGGGCCATTTGAGGTGAAGGAGCGCAAGAGTGACGTCACCTTCTTGGTGGACTTGCAGACTCGAAGTAACCCCTGGGGGGTTCTAAATGTGAACCGCCTCAAACCCAACTTTGAGCGGTCAGAGTTAACTATGCTTCTGGATACAGATGATGGGGCGGAAAAAAGAAAGTGAACCTCTCCCTGACCTGTTTGCCAAGGTGCAGGGTGGGTCAGTAGAAGGTGTGGTCCTCTCCCCTTCCCTGACTGTAGAACAGCAGAATGAGTGTTGCCAATTACTGGGACACTTTGTCACTCTGTTCTCACTCACTCGAGGTGTCACCCATTTATGCATGCATGATGTGGACACAGGGGACAGCCTGTCTGTGAAAAACAAGGTTTACATATTGGCTGACAGAGTGACAGTCAGCATCAAGAAGGAGGTCTCCAAGATGTTGGCTTTAGGGGTGATTGAGCTCTCCAGCAGCCCTTGGTCCAGCCCAGTGGTTTTGGTCCCCAAGTCTGTCAACTTCAGTTCTGTGTGGACTACCGGTGGCTCAATGTCATCTCAAAAACGGATGCCCACCTCATCCCCAAAGCTGATGAACTCATGGGAGCAGCCAAGTTCCTCAGCATGTTTGATTTAATGTCTGGGTACTGGCAGATTGCCTTGACTGATGGGGCCAAGGAGAGGTCAGCGTTCTCAACACCCGAGGGGCACTTCCTGTTCCGGGTCATGCCCTTGGGGTTGAAGAAAGCCCCAGCCACTTTCCAAAGGTTGGTCAATAAGGTCCTGACTAGGCTTGAAAAGTTCAGTGCCGCCTGCCTTGATGACATTGCTGTATTCAGCTCCAGTTGGGAGGACCACTTGCACCACCTCTGGGAAATGTTGAGGGTACTGCAAACCGCAGGCCTCACTATCAAGGCCAGTAGGTGCCAGATAGGGCAGGGGTCAGTGGTGTACTTGGGACACTAGGTAGGGATCGGCCGGGTGATGCCCCTGCAACCCAGAATTGATGCCATTCTGGCTTGGGCACCCCCAAGACCCAGACAAAGGTGAGAGCCTTCTTAGGCCTCACCGGGTACTACAGGAGATTTGTCAAGGGGTTTAGCACCATTGTTGCCCCCTTGTTAGAGCTGACTTCTAAGAGGAAGCCTAGACAGGTGATCTGGACTGAGGCGTGCCAAATTGCATTTGACACCCAGAAGGAGGCCATGTGCACAGCACCCGTGCTGCTGACCCCTGCCTCCTCCAAAGAGTTTGTGGTAGAGACAGATGCTTCAGAGCATTGTGTGGGAGCAGTACTTTCAAAGCTGAACTAAGAGGGCATAGACAGCCTGTAGTCTTCCTTAGCAAGAGACTACTCCCCAGGGAACAGAGGTGGAGTGCAATTGAAAGGGAAGCTTTTACTGTGGGCTGGGCGTTGAAGAAGCTAAGACCCTACTTGTTTGGGTCTCACTTCCAGGTTCTGACCGACCACAGGCCCCTCATATGGTTAATGCAGAGGAGGGGTGAGAACCCAAAACTGTTGAGGTGGTCCATTTCTCAACAGGGGATGGACTTTACAGTGGAATACCATCCTGGCACAGAACATGCCAATGCCAATGCCAATGGTCTGTCCAAGTTCTTCCACCTTAGTGAAGAGGACTCCCCAGGAGTTGGGGTTCCCCCTACTCTCAGCTGGAGGGGACATGTGTTAGACCTGCCAGCTTTTTGGCATATCTCCCCTGTCTTTTCGCCTTCTGACCTCCTGTTTTGCTGGTAAACTGGACTCTGTTTTTCCTTGTTTATTGGCTCTGCACACTTTACCACTGCTGATCAGTGCTAAAGTGCAGGTGCTCCCTTTTTAAATTGTATTGGTGATTGGTTTATCCATGATTGACATATTTGATTTACTGGTAGTGCAGTGCACTTGAGATGCCCAGGGCATGTAAATCAAATGCTACTAGTGGGCCTGCAGCACTCGTTGTGTCAGTCACATCAGTAGCCCTGTAAACATGGCTCAGACCTGCCACTGCAGTGTCAGTGTGTGCAGTTTTAACTGCTTAAACCATCTCTTTTTATACATGTAGGGCACCCCTAAGGTAGCCCCATGAGCAGGGTGCAGTATATTTAAAAGGTAGGACATGTACTGGTGTGTTTTACATGTCCTAACAGTGAAATACTACCAAATTTGGGTTTCACTGTTACAAGGCCTATCTCTCACATAGTTTAACATAGGAGGCTGCCTTTAAATAACTTTAAAGTGCAGATTCACTTTGAAAGTAGATGGAAATATGGAGTTTAGGGTCTCTGAACTCACAATTTAAAAATACATCTTTTCGTTAAGTTGGTTTTTGGATTGTGAGTTTGAAAATGGTACTTTTAGAAAGTAGGCATTTTCTTGCTTAAACCATTCTGTGACTCTGACTGTTTGTGGATTCCCTGTCTGGGTCAGTTTGACAGCTGGGCTGTTTACAACTCTCCTCTAGACAGTAACACAAAGGGAGCTGGGGTGTAGCCTGCATATCCTGATGAGCTATCTGAGCTACAGTGGAGGGAACAGTGGTCACTTATACCTGAAAGGACTGTGCTAACCCTCACACAATGCAGTCTCCAGCCCCCGGTGTGTGACTGGGACCTGCCCTGGACAAGCAAGGATCTTGCAAACACTTGAGACTTTGCTTTGAAGTTTGCCAACTTCAAAGGTGGAAAGGGGTGTAAGTATTGGACCTAAACCCCCAGACTTTTAGAATCTTTCTGGAATTAAGAAGAACCTCTGACCAAAAGAAGAGCTGGAGGAGGAGTACTGTCCCTTTGCTGTGTTGTTTTGCTGGATTGGCCTGCAGTTGCTGCTTCTGCCTGGAAAGAGTGCAAAGGTTGAACCTTTCTGTGTGTCCTGCTTGAGAAAGTTGGTGTAGAGCTTGCCGCCTGTTGGAAGTTTCAGGGACACTAAAGACTTCAGTTTCCTCGACCTGCAGCACCGGGAACTGTGTGTTTTGTGCCGCTCAAGAGGAGAAACCACTGCGTTGCAGGCAACGATGCCGCTGGCCTGGACCGTGACCTTCCGACACCGCATGGAGCCCCACTGCCCCGCTTCGCACCACGACTCTGGGCTCACCTACACCATCATCAGATGACTTCACTGAGCCACTGATCACACTGCGACCTGTGGGCCTTGCAATCCAGCATCGCCTTGCTTACACCGCAGCCTGGGCATCCCCGGCGCTGCTGCTCTTGCTGACACTGATGCCCCTGCCTGCACCGTGGCCTGTGGACACCGCTCGTGAGGAGCATGAAGCACTGTCCTGTCCCGCACCACAGCCCCGGTCCACCGACTCCAGCACCATCAACTCCAGTCTCGTCACCAGGCATCCCTGCCTGCACCGTGGCCTGTGGACACTGCTTGTGAGGGTCACGAAGCACCATCCTGTCCTGCAATGCTGGCTTGGGCCTACCGATGACAGCGCTTCACCAATGACGACCCTGCTGCCTGCACTGTGACCTGGTGACATCGCACGTCGGACTGCCCCACTTCACACTGCAACCTTGGTCTCACCGATGCCGCTGGACGCCGTCAAAGAACCGCTGCCTGCACCATGGCTTCTAGGCACCTCACGTCGCATAGTCTCACTTCGCACCCGCAGGCCCAACTCCATCCACGCCAGTGATCCAGACTGCATCAGCCCGGAGTTCTATCTGCAACGTGTGTGACTTCAAGTGCCCAATGACTCCCGCACCAACTCCAGAACTGACACCACAACACCAGCGACGCTGGTCCCCGGAGCTCACCGCGAGGATCACAATGCCATGCAATTCCAAAGGTACTGTTTGCGGGTCTTCCCAACACCATTGCTGGCCCTTAATGCCATGGCCAGCCTGAACTGTTGGTTTTGTCGCTCACGATGGCGTGATAATCCCAGGTAGAGCTATCGACTTCAAGGAACTGTATTTTTGAGTAAATCTTGCAGAATTAATATTTTTTTTACTGTACGTTGGATTTTTATTGTATTTGGTCTTGTTTTATATAGATAAATATTAGCTATTATTCTAAAACTGGTGTGGTGTCCTGGTGTATGCAACTGTTTTACACATTGCTTCTGAAATAAGCCTGACTGCTCGTGCCAAGCTACTAAGGGGATGAGTAGGAGTTATCTGAGCAGGTATCTCCCTTATCCTGACTAGAGTGAGGGTCCCTACTTGGACAGGGTGCAAGCCGACTGCCAACTAGAGACTCCATTTCTAACAGGGGCGGACGTACCTTCGCCTCAACCTGGAACAGTGGCTGACTCTCCTCTGGCTGCGCCGGCTGTACCAAGCTAAGCGGGGTGGGTGAATCACCCTCAGTACCTGTGGCAGCATCTGTGGTAGGAGGTTTTTGGAAAAAGTCCAAAAGGTGCAACAGGTGCCAGCCGGTCGACTAATATCACTTAACTTTGGTGAGACATTGTTACTGGCTATGGCTATGTTAAAGCTTTTGTGAGTTGTCATATGAGCAGGTCCCGACACTGGAGTCTTGGCTGATTCAAATGAAGGGAAGCATTTTCGGCTGAACTCTTGTGCTAAAAATGATGGTTCCTCTATCTTGCAGATGACTTCTGCGCTATCTGTCTTGTTCCTCCTGCACCTTGCACCTGAAAGATCCCTCCTCAGTTTGGCAGATCTCTTATCTCCCAAAAGGACTGAAAGCACTGCATCTCCTCCCCTCCGACTACTGGGGGAGGGGCACAAGCATGCTGTCTGCAAATTTCAATGGTACTCAAAGAGCCTTGTGGCTTGAAGGCAGTGTATGACCAGATACGTCACAAGCCATTTCATGGATTTCTTACGGGCTTCTTGTGGATAGGAGCTTCTTACTGAAAAATGGTACTGGTGGAGGTGGCTATGGCTGTCTCCCCCTGCACAAACTGCACCAGCTTAATGCTGGCTGCTTCCGTGATATGGTGGGGCGAATCTGCAACCTAGTGCAGTGCACAGCAATCGTAATAATGAAGGACAACAGTTGGTCAGCAGCTGGAGATGTTAACAGGTAAAACATTTGTAATGTAGGGAGTTATAGATTGTTGCCACTCCCTACCAGCTCTTGCTTCTTATCTGGCCTTGGTGCAGGTCCCGGCCCAAGGCTTGGTTCTGGTGCCTTACGACAAGGGCCGGGGGACGCGTGAAAAGGCTCGGGCAGCTGGTGACTAGAGTGATGGGATGCTGGTGTGCCACTTCTGCAACTCCCAGTCTTGTCCCAGCCTTACCGCTGTCAGCCAGCCAGGAAAGGCCAGGGAGGGAGCTAGCGGAGAGCTAACATGTGTTGCTGACCCATAAAGGTCGAGGGTCACACGGGGGCCCCAGACACCCGCTGATTACAAGAGCAGCAGGAACTGGGGCTGACTTCCCCATCCTTCCCAGGCTCTCCCGCAGCCCCTGTGCTTCAGCATGTCAACATCTCCGGCGTCGGATTGTAGTCTGCAGTCAGCGAGAGCCATAACCCTGCTAACGTGTCCCTTTATGACTAATTTACTCACTTTGGGACTCGTTTTAGGCCAATTAATCTTTTGACCCTGATTGAAGACACCTTAGGACGAGATAGCTAATCAGCATGTCAATCAATATGTCAACAATGTCATCAAAGTTCACAGTAATACGGCAATTCAAATTA
Source organism: Pleurodeles waltl (assembly GCF_031143425.1). Classification (NCBI taxonomy): domain Eukaryota; kingdom Metazoa; phylum Chordata; class Amphibia; order Caudata; family Salamandridae; genus Pleurodeles; species Pleurodeles waltl. The sequence continues at coordinate 671,767,946 of NC_090443.1, read as the reverse complement.
ATCAAAGACATTTAATAAACTCGAAAGACCACCATGACCTTTCAGTCATGAATAACCACACCAGTTTAATATGATTTTGTGAAGTTTATTCCCTATTGATTACAATTCTACGAGCAAGTTTATTAATCTTAAAACCAAGAAACACCTTAGCATAGTCACAATATGACAACTCTGATAAGGTTTCATTAAAGCAAGAATCACGAATATTAGAACATAACACGGCGTCAACATAGGTTATCCTTAGCAGAGTAACGTTAGCACATTATTCAACAAAGCATAGATTCAGTCATTTGTCTATTTGCGTCAGTTTAGTGAATCCCTCTCCTAACCTCGAATTAGCATTGGCATGTTGGGCTCCATGCAAAATAATTTAGTAACACCAATTTAGAAAACATCTAGCTATGGTCTCTGTCAAAAGAAGCAGTTGGTACCTAGAAAGGAAAAGCAAACAGACAATTACAATTTCATTGTCATATAGTTACCCTCCGTATTGGGTCAGCACTCAGGTTCGGTCTTCTTCCTCAGGACATCAGTTGATTCGTCATCAGGAATTCAGCAATCGGGAAAAAGGGGCACTTCCCTCATAAGGAGGTAAAGTGTAAACGGGCAATATAAGGCAAGAATGGTTTTAAGAACCAAACAGCATAGTCTCTATGCAGAGTGACAAAGTGTCTGGGTCAAAGCAAATCGCATCAGCATCTCCCTAATTCTCTCTCTCCTATTCTCTCGTGTTCTCTCTAGTTCTAATATACTTCCTGGTATCAAGGGTTTTTATCCCATTTTTGTTGTACATTCCCCTAAAATTTGGTTGGATAAGGGGTTGCACCTCACTATCTCCCTCCAATAGAGTTCTGATTACTTCATCAAATTTGTCACCCCATAACAGTTCCCACATATTTTATTGGTCCTTATGATTGACGTCTTTAGCGAGTGGAATGTCCGGTATGATTTTATACTCTTGTGGTCCTTTGCACATCTTCAGTCAGTGGCTCCATTGTCTGTACCGGTTCAGGTGACCTTGTACCTGCTAGTGCTCTACAGTGTTGCATTCAGCTAAAATGTTTCTACAAGCAAGCCGAATTTCATGAGAACGGATCTACTACAGTTACATTCAGCTTCTAGTTTAGAGAAAAACAAGAGTTCATGTCCTTCAGCAAGTCAGCCCACTGCACGTTAGAAAAACACATTTAATATGAAAACCAGGCAGCTAGGCCTCGACTCATGCTAACTAAGGCCTAAAATGATTTATTAGCAAAACTCCAGCATATAGGCTTTTGTTATTAGTGCAAAATTATATTTATCATAATACTTCAACATTATTAGTCAATTTCATTAGTCATTGTATATAGTGACGGCCACTCCCTGTGGGCACATTTCAAGCGCACGTTTTAGCTAAACATATTATTACATTTTCTATGCGGCATTATTATACATTAGTTTATAACCATTTTACGTTAATGTTGATTATATAAGCTATGCTCTCACAGTCCCTCCTCTGATGACACTTGTCATCATACAGAACCTTTCCCTTCTCAACCTTTCACTTTTCTCATTATGCGCATTTCAACATCTTCCCCTTTGTGTGAGCTTTCCCAAATTTCATTAAACATTCTCTCCCTTTCATTTTCTTCATTTCTTTTATTTCGTTTTGTTGGATTTCTTTTCATTCTTTCATTAACTTTGCATGATAACCATAATCCCAATAAACAAATCAGAATAATCAATAGACCCCCTAATATTTTTGCAAGAACCCCGTTCCAAATACTACTAAACCAATTACCTATCCGGGTAATTCCTTTCCCAACTCTTTCCCAAACTCCAGGTTCCTTCAAATCTGCACTATCTCTTGTTTGCTTAGTAAGGATACCTCTAATCTTTTTGCTGTTATCAGGTATGAACGCACAACAATGGCGCTCATTAAGCATTTTACAGACTCCGCCACTCTTTGCTAAAAGAATGTCTAAAGCAAGCCGGTTTTGAAGAGTCATAGCCCTCTCCGCAGCAAGTTCTGTATCCATAAGGAGTATAGCCCCTATGAAGTTTGTCAGCATGTTATCCACAATAGTAGACAACTTTTGGAGTTTAAGATAACCCCTACTGAAGGAATTATGGCTCCAAATATGTCACCAACGACAGCAGCCGCTGTCTCTCGCTTTTGTCTAGTATGCTGTAATTCAGACATTTTAGGACTTTGCTTTAAGTCATCAATCTTGTAGATCTTTGGGAAAACTATTCCCAAATAACATGTCCCATACCATCCCTTTGCGAGACGGTAATAAGCATTAAGTCCACATATATAATAGATCCCAGGGATTGCTGGATCCTGTCTATTTAACATGAATGTCCATTTACTCTGAAACAAAAACACATGCCTGCATTCACTCGTTCCCATAAATAAAGTGTCATGATCAGATTTTGGCCTATATATACAAAGCCTACCTACATGTAGTGCATCTATAGCTAATTTACCCTGTGTCTTTATTGTGGTATAAGCATAATCATTTGAAAACGTGCGTTTTTCAAATCCCTTTTCTAGCCTTTCCTTTAATGCCTTTCGTCTATCATCAGTGTGATCTAAGAAACTCTTTTCTACAGGTGTTAGTAAGCAGGTTAGATTATTGCGATGCGCATAAGCTGTTCCAAATGTCAGTGTCGGCTCAAAGAAACCCTTAACTAATTTTATGCTATGTTCTTTAGCTAATTTGTTTAGAAACTCAATCACAGGCACAAAGGAAAATACTACATCTAAGTTAGAGTAGAAGTATTGCACATGTTCCTGATCATAGAATCTTGTTAACAGCAAACCACAGCTTATCCCGTAAGTTAATGGCAGACTATGATAAGTAACCCCTTCTTGCACTGATGAAGGAATCTTTGTGCACACATAACAATTCTTTGCATCCATTGTATCAACGTACTCATTCAGCAAGCGATAGAAGACATTAGTAGATAGTTCCTCTTTTGGATTAGTTCCCTCATGCAAGTATTTTGCATCCTGCTCAAACTTTTCCCATGGTGTTAATGTAGCAATCTCAGGATTTGAAGCATTGTTAGTTACTTTCTTATCCATCAATGGAATTCCCACAATCATGCCTATAATTATTATTGCACACACAATACCCAGAATAGCACTTAACCAACCACACATCCTACCTTTATTACTATTACTTCTAGTGTAACTCATGATCTATAAAGAATCAGATAGCAGAATAATATGAAGCAAACAATCAACTTGAGGACGATATAAAGCTCTTTTTTTTTTTCTGTGCAAAAAGTCTCTCTCTCTCTGCGAATATTTATAGCGTTTCACTCTCTCCAGGACCCCTTTGTCAATCATGTTAGCAGCTTGTCATAATCAGTTTTCCAAAATCAATTCAGGTTATCAGTGTCACATCCGGTAATTTATCAGTTTCTTTTCTCAGCTTCTCAGCTTTCAATTTCAATTTCAACTTAACACAGTCTCTTTTTAGAATTGAATTCAGGTACCGTAGTATTGCCCTGGTACCTGTCGATCAAAACAGAACACCAAGAATTCTTGTTGCCATTCAGCTGATGTTGCATACGCCCATTCAGGACCTGCGTACCTTCTGTTTGCAACTCTTTCTTTTCAATTTGCGTTCACTTTGCAACTCTCCTTCACTGAGATCCTCCTGTCTGGTTGTGTCAACTTCTTCCTCTATGGTTTCACTAGGGATCACTTTCTCTTCTGCAGCTTGTGGCTTCGGCCAGTTAACTCCTTTATGGGTTTTCTTCCTGCTTGGCCTTTCAGAACGTTGAACAGAGCCCTCCTTTTGTGCTATGGTGTTTTCTCTTGATGGACCTGCAAGCGGCTCAGGAGGAGTCAGAATACTTTGACTTCCCTCTGCCTCTTCTCCTTCGCCTTCAGGGTCTTTTACGGGCTCGACTTCAAACCCATGTCCGTCAGCTTCTGGGAGATCCTCTCTTTGCGTTGGTTCCCCTGTTACCTCAGCTGAGATAGTCTCACTGTCACTCCTCTGGAACTCGTTTTGAGTGACTAAGCCGTCCTCAGCGGGTGCTCCTTCAGTCTCAGTTCCCCTTTGAATACTCTCCGGCCCTAAGACTTCCTTCTCTGCAGCTGTTGTTTTGGACACTTCAAGTTCCTCATCAGTCGGACACGTCACCTTCTTTGTGTGACTGACATGTATCCAATTCGGAAGACCTGCACATTTCACAGCAGTAGTTGTTGTCAGTATTACTGGATATGGCCCGTTCCAGCGCGGCTCCAAACTAGATTTCCTCACATGTTTCTTAACAACCACCAAGTCACTGGCTTTCAGGGTGTGACCTGGATCACTTATCGGTGGCAATGTGGTAGCTTCCACCTGGTGAGAAAAAAAGCAGACCACATCAGCCAGACCCTTGCAGTAGAACAACACCATATTATCCGTAATATTTACAAGAGCATTTGCAGGCACTGCGGGCAATTGCATAGCTCAACCCATCAGAATCATCCTGTTTTCTTGTCAGGTGTATTTCTCATTGACATCAGTACTAAGGGCAATGCATCTGGCCATTTCAAATTGGTAGCTGCGCACATTTTTGCTATTCTCGACTTTAAGGTACCATTCATTTGTTCCACTAGTCCTGATGCTTCAGGGCGATAGCTACATTGCAGCTTCTGCTCAATGTTCAATGCAGCACACAAGAGCTTAATCACCTCATTTTCGAAGTGTCTGCCCCTATCTGATTCTAAAGAGATCGGGAATCCGAAACGTGGTATTAACTCCCTGAGCAACAGCTTTGCTACTGTGAGGCTGTCATTTCTACGTGTAGGCAAGCTTCAATCCAATGACTGAAAATGCACACAATCACCAACAAGTACTTCAATCCTCCACACACAGGCATTTCAATGAAGTCCATCTGCATCCTGCTAAATGGACCACCAGCTCTCCCAACGTGGTTCATATTCACTACAGTCCCTTTTCCCGCATTCATCTGTTGACAGATGATGCACCTGTGACAGATAACCTCTGCAGCTTGTCTGAATTTTGGATTGAACCAATCGATTTTGAACAACCTGATCACTGCGTCTCCCTAAATGGGCTTGGCCATGATAATACCTCGTGAAATGTGACAGAAGACTGTTTGGCAAAACCATTTTCCCCTCCTCTGGGACCCATAAGTCATCAGCTCTTTGTACACATTGCATTCTCTGCCAGGAACGTTTCTCCTCTTTGCCAGCACGTCCTTGCAGTGATCTTAGCTCATCTAATGTGTCAACCACTCTTAATGCAAAGTTTAAGCATGTTTCATTCTCAGTTTCCGGTAACAACTCCCACTGATCTCGAAACTATATACAGTTCAATGCACAAAACTTTGCAACTTGATCTGCATATCCATTTCCCATTGACGCAAGGTCTTGTGATTTAACATGAGCATTGCATTTCACCATGGCAATTTCAAGAGGTAACTGCATGCAACAAATCCTTAATCTTTTTGCCATTTTTCACTGGTGAACCGGAAGAGGTCATGAAACCCCTTTGTGACCATAATTGGCCAAAATCATGTACAATTCCAAATCCGTATCTGCTGTCAGTATAGATAGTGACTTTCAAGTTTTCAGCTGCACAGCAGGCCTTGGTAAGGGCAATTAATTCAGCCACTTGAGCAGAGTACACTCTTTCGAGCCAAGAAGCTTCTAAAATACCGGTGATTGTACACACATCATATCCAGATCTCAGTACTCCTACTGAGTCTCTCAAGCATGAACCATCAACAAACATAATGTAATCATTTTCTTCCAATTGGGTATCTTTTATGTCAGGTCTTGGTTTGGTGCATAGTTCTGTTACCTCAAGACAATCGTGTTCCACTTCCTCAGTATTATTGATGTCTGCACTATCAATAGGAAGTAAAGTTGCCGGGTTCAATACAGTACATCTCTTGAGGGAAGCATTCGGAGACCCCAGTATAATGGTCTTGTACTTTGCAAGGCGGGCATTTGTCATGTGCTGTGTCTTAGTTCGAGTTAACAGAATTTCAACTGAATGGGGAACCATTACTGTTAAGGGATGTCCCAGCACTATGCCTTCACACTGAGTGAGGCTTTGACCAACTGCTGCAATTGCACGCAAACAGCCCGATAAGGCTGCTGCGACTGGGTCCAAAGTAGCTGAAAAATATGCTACTGGGCGGTTTGCACCTCCATGGACCTGTGTTAAAACAGACAAAGAACAAGCATCACGTTCATGACAAAACAGTAGAAAAGGCTTCGTGTAATCAGGCATACCTAAAGCTGGTGCCCTGCACATGCTTTCCCTCAATTCTATGAATGCCTTCATCTCTTTTTCGGACATGATTATGGTACCCGGGTCATCCTGGACTTCCTTAACTGTAAATTTCACCAATGGTTTAGAGATAATCGAGAAGTTGGGAATCCACTGTCGACAGTAGCCCGCCATTCCCCAAAACATTCTGACATCTATGTTGGTTGTCGGGGGATTCATCTGCAGTATGGCTGTCACTCTTTCTTTGGATATTTTTCTCGGCCCTTTCTCAATCAGGTGACCTAAGTACTTCAGCTCTTTCTGACAATATTGCAGCTTCTTTGGGGACACTTTATGTCCGTTCTTTCCCAAATGGTTCAGTAGGGCAATTGTGTCATCTTTTGTTCTGGACGCGATTAACAAATCATCAATGTACTATACTAGAGTCAAACTGAAAGGCAGTTCTAATGACTCCAAGTCCTTCTTCAATATCTGATTGAAGATGGAAGGCGACTCAGAAAACCCTTGAGGAATTCTGCACCCACTGTAGACCTTATCCAGGAATTTGAAACTAAAGAGAAATTGACTATCCTCATGAAGAGGCACCGAAAAGAATGCTTGAGACAGGTCCACAACTGTGAACCACTCTGCATCACACGGACCCTGAAACATGATCACAACTGGATTTGGTACTATGGGGCAAAATTTTACCACAATCTCATTTATTTTCCTCAAGTCTTGCACAATTCGGACCTTTCCACAAGGCTTTTTCAAACCCATTATTGGGGAATTACACGGGCTACTCAGCACTTCTTTCAGAACCCCTTGTTTCACAAAGTCCGCAATTATCTGTGCTACCTGAATGGGGACATCTTGTGCCATGTGGTACTGCAGTACCTGAGGAAACACTGCATTTGGCTTTACCTGTACTTTGACCGGTTCTACCCCCTTTATTAATCCCACTTCTTTTCCTGTTAGGTCCCACACTTTCTCTGTCACTGTTCCCTGCAACTCAGGTGGCAAGTCAAATACTGTAAGCATCGGGAATAAGGTTATCAAAGGGTGTTCTTCATTTGCGGTCTCTATCTCCAACTCTGGAAACTGACCATTGTCCCCTTCATCATCACTGTTTGTCTGCACCTCTATCCCTTCATTGGAACAGGTAATTTACCACCTCGTTTTGCACTATAAGTCTCTTCCCAATAGGGATATGGGACTCGAATCACAGACCACAAATGTATGTAATCCCTGGAAGTTGCCAATTTCAACTTGTACCGGGTTTGTAATTGGATTTGTCAAAAACTGATTTGCTACTCCTACCACCCATATGGTACACCCTGAAAGTGGCAATTTCGGAACCTTTGCACTTCTGACTGTAGAGCATGTAGCTCCCGGTTCGACTAGGAATGAAACCTTATGACCCATCACCTTCCCCTCTACATAGGGACCCCTTTGATCTACCTCTAGGGACGCTGCAAGCCTGCACTCCTCACTGTCTGAACAATCATCCGACCATTCATCGTTTATTCCATCCTCTCCACGCAATGGGAACTGTTGTACTGTGTTATTTTGACTCATCGTTTAGCCTGTGACCTGTTGAGGAAGCATCACCTGTTGCTGTCCCATTGGAGCTAATGGCATTTGCATTTTCTGTCTAGGTACCATGGGAATCTGCTGTTGTACCTGCTGCATTTGTGCTGGTTGAACACGCGGCATTTGCATTTGCTGCACGGGCTGTAGTCCCTGCATCTGAACCATGTTATTCTGGAAGTTCTGATTTTGACCCTTCGTTTTTGGACCCCTCACATTTTGAAAGGTACTGATATCATTGCTTTGTTGAACAACACCATCCTGCACCACCATTGGGCATTCCTGCTTCCAGTGCCCCACGCCCCCGCACGTGTGACATTGTGACACCTTTTTCATCCCCTACACATCATTTTGAACCACAACAGTATTCAAGTCTGGACCACGGTTCACAAAACCTCCTCGACCTCAACCTCTCGGTTGTGCCTGAAACATGCCATTCCCCTGCGGTTGCTGTTGTATCACCTGCTGTATCCCTGCTTGCACTGCCTGAATCTGCATCACCATCACCTTCTCTTTCAACTTTCTCTGCTTCAACTCAATTTCGTCACTACAGTATTTCGCATACTGCAACATCTCATCAATCGGCTTCGCTTGCCAACAGATCAAATGATTCTTAATCATCTGGCTAATCTCTGGTCTCAACCCTTTAACAAACCTGAACACCAAATGATTCATGTCTTTCGGCTCAATGACCTCAGTGCCACTGTAATGTTTGAACGCTTTCAACAATCTCTCATAGTAAGCATGAATCGATTCTTTGTCTTCCTGTGAGGTTCGATTGAGTTTCTGCCAATCAGTTACTTTCGGTGACACTTTCTGCTTCAAAAACTCAATCACTTTATGATAATACTTCATCACCTCTTCAGATGGTGCTCCAGTAACCTTATCCCTTGCTGGCTCCTCTGTCGACCAGTGTACACCCCTCTTGCACTCAAGCCATAAATCAGGTGGGACTATAATCTCAAACAGGGTATTCAAGCCCTCCCAGAGACATTTTGCAAGCTTCACAAACCTGTCCGTCTGTTGATACCACTCAATCGGCTTCTCCCTTTACCTGGGATAGTCATTTGTGAACGACAAAATATCACCCCTAGACCACGGTACATGGACTAGCACCCCTCCGACTGTCTCTCTCATTGGTAAAAATGTTATTGTCCCCGTGTCCAGTGCGGCTTTAGCCTGCTTTGGTTCCGGACCATCACCTTTCTCTTTATCTCTCTTCTTTGCCTATCTGCCTTCCCATTTCTCTAAGGCTCCTCAGATTTGAGCACTCTGCAGTATTTCTTTGAGGTGTGTTTTCATTCCGGTAGATCTCATGTGTTCAAAGTCTTTAGACTCGAAATCTAATCTGTAGCTTCTCTTCAAATGTTTAGTATTTTCAATGTCTATGCCGTATTTATCTGCCAGGTTTGCCAATCTCTGATGCACCTTGCCCACTTCTTTAGTGATTTTTGGGCACAGATACCTCAATTCTGCTTCTGTGTACGACTCTAATCTGTTCACCCCCATTGTCCCTTCCACTAGTTCCATGGTTTCCACACCTAGTCTCACAAAGTTCAGGTATTCATCCCTCTCTGACCTCTCTGTGGTCACTGCAGTAGTCTGCGGAGTGTTGAGTTTGTCTAACCACTCATTCAGTTGTTGCGCTGTTAAACCCTGCAACGAAATGTTTCCAGACTGCGCCATTGGTGTCTGTGTCGTATTGTACTCATTACCTGTGGGGTTAGCATTCCCAACCCAGCTTGCCTCATCGTCTCCAAAGGAACCCCAATCGGACTAAAGTCTAACAAAGACCTAGATCCTTCTGCTGCTTGTGTCATTCTTTTGGAAGCTCCTGCGAGCCCTCCTCTTATCGCTTCTTGGGTCATTATTCCCTGATCGCATACGCCAGGCTTACCTTGCGCATACAGTGGTACTGGTGGACCACCAGTAATTGGCAATGATATGGCAGCTGGTGACTGTCCAAGTCCCAAACCCTGTGGAGCATTAACTCCCGTAGCTTGATTCATCATAGGTGCTCTAGCTACTGACTGCGGTCCTGCGACTGCATTGTAACTCTGAACCAGCTGTTGCTGAGGCTGGGGCAGCAATTGCGGAGTTGGCTCAATCTGCACTAATTTTGATCTCGTATATTTCGGATCAGGCAGCACCATCAGACTGGTATTTGTCTCTAGTACTGGGACATCTGGATAAATCCTTTGAATCTGGGGTGGCTGCAACTGTAGCTGTGTCTCTGGCGCAGTGGGTACACTGATACCATTCTGTATCAGAACTGTATCGCTTGTCTGCACTGTACTTGAGACGCCCTTACTTTGTGCTGGTTCTTCAGAACTCACACTAGTGCTCTATGCGTTATCATTTATGGCATATGGTGGCGGGCGATCATGTAAGAACTGATTAAGAAACTCTTCATCGTCTGAATCATCTGCATCTGCCCAAGACCTCTGTGTCTCCTTTGGCTTACAAGAGCCCTTGTCTGTCTTACAGGTGGCTTTCTTTCCCTGTGTCTCATCTTCTTGTGTTATTGCCGGGAACAATTTAAGTCCGTCAATTATTCCCCTTCTCCACATTTTGCTCTCATTATCCCATCTAGCCTCAGCTAAAGTCTTTTCTGCACTTTTCATTCTCCTCTCAAATTTCTGCTGTCTCTGTCGTATGGCCATTAAATCCCAGATTGCTAATGCCTCATACTGAGCTGGTCTCGAAGGCGGCTTTTGTACACTTAACATCCAACTTAAGTTCTCTAAAATTCTTGTATTAAACGTTCCATACTCTGGAAACGCTAAACAACCCTCCTTCTCTGTTAATTTGCGCCACTGCTTCATCCAAAGACATGGCACGACTCCCTTTTCCTCCATTACAATATAAGCTGGAGTACCCTCAGATGGTGTAGGCTCCCCTTCACTTGCCATAATATATATATCTCCCTTCCAAGCACTCTTTAGAGCCTCGAAAAACTTTTCGCGTCTTTAATTTTGTTTAGAATCTGATCAGAAAGTGACTTTAATTCCCAGAACACCCTTCACCCACTTTCTCAACCTACTGCCTCTCACTGATGGCTGCCAATCCGTGCGTGACCCTTCTCAACAACTGACCTATCCCAGCACGGCACTACTGACATCACACTCACACACTGCAGCTGACAAAGTCTTGCGGTTTGTCCTCTCCACACAAAACTAATGCGATATATTGCGAGCACCTTTAACAACAAAAAATCCCAAATTTGCCGGTTTACTACAGGAAGGGTAACACATTCGCTTCAGAACTTTACAGAGATTTCACTTGAAGCCTCGGCCGCTACTCTCTCCTTCTCAGCTCCCGCACTCGCAAGCAGAATTCGACCGGTAAATCCTACTCTCGACTTGTCAATGGTTTGTTCTAGTGCACTTTAGAACTTGCCAAATCTCCATCGAAGGATTGACTCACACAACTTGACTCAAACTCGACTTGTCAACCACGCCCGATTGACCTATTAAACCGCACAAATGACAACATAAACCCAAGTGTCTCCTACACTTGTCAATATACTCCGGAGTCTTAGATCACAACGGGTCCGTACATCACCAACAACCACGTGGATAATTTTTTAGCACAAAGCGCCACACTCATATGAAGTTCGCCGACTTCCCTACTCTCATACTGCGGAGTACACCCACTCCTACTGAAACAACATTACCTGGCCTAAATCCATATAAACTTCATAAGTCACCTGCAATATGCATAAGCTGAGCAAGCGCAAATTCTACACCACACATGCTAAAACGCTGAGAACATACCCAACTCACTTAGGCAGGCTCCGAGATTCTGGGAAAGTCATGGGGAATTTAGATACACATCATACCTCCAATTTGCATTATCTCGAAAAACAATTTAAAACAATAGACTTCTGTCCTAGGGCCCCAAAGGGCCGTATCCGTCGCTCTGCTACCAGAACTGCTAACGCTCCCTTTATGACTAATTTACTCACTTTGGGACTCGTTTTAGGCCAATGAATCTTTTGACCCTGATTGAAGACACCTTAGGACGAGATAGCTAATCAGCATGTCAATCAATATGTCAATAATGTCATCAAAGTTCACAGTAATACGGCAATTCAAATTAATCAAAGACATTTAATAAACTCGAAAGATCACCATGACCTTTCAGTCATGAATAACCACACCAGTTTAATATGATTTTGTGAAGTTTATTCCCTATTGATTACAATTCTATGAGCAAGTTTATTAATCTTAAAACCAAGAAACACATTAGCATAGTCACAATATGACAACTCTGATAAGATTTCATCAAAGCAAGAATCACGAATATTAGAACATAACACAGCGTCAACATAGGTTATCCTTAGCAGAGTAACGTTAGCACATTATTCAACAAGGCATAGATTCAGTCATTTGTCTATTTGCATCAGTTTAGTGAATCCCTCTCCTAACCTCGAATTAGCATTGGCATGTTGGGCTTCATGCAAATTAATTTAGTAACACCAATTTAGAAAACATCTAGCTATGGTCTCTGTCAAAAGAAGCAGCTGGTGCCTAGAAAGGAAAAGCAAACAGACAATTACAATTTCATTGTCATATAGTTACCCTCCGTATTGGGTCAGCACTCAGGTTCGGTCTTCGTCCTCAGGACATCAGTTGATTTGTCATCAGCAATTCAGCAATCGGGAATAATGGGCACTTCCCTCATAAGGAGGTAAAGTGTAAACGGGCAATATAAGGAAAGAATTGTTTTAAGAACCAAACAGCAAAGTCTCTATGCAGAGTGACAAAGTGTCTGGGTCATAGCAAATCGCATTAGCATCTCCCAAAGTCTCTCTCTCCTATTCTCTCTAGTTCTAATTTACTTCCTGGTGTCAAGGGTTTTTATTCCATTTTTGTTGTACATTCCCCTAAAATGTGGTTGGATAAGGGGTTGCACCCCACTATCTCCCTCCAATAGAGTTCCGATTACGTCATCAAATTTGTCACCCCATAACAGTTCTCATGGATTTTATTGGTCCTTACGATTGACGTCTTTAGCAGGTGGAATGTCCGGTATGATTTCATAATCTTGTGGTCCTTTGCACATCTTCAGTCAGTGGCTCCATTGTCTGTACCGGTTCAGGCGACCTTGTACCTGCTAGTGGTCTACATTGTTGCAGTCAGCTAAAATGTTTCTACAAGCGAGCTGAATTTCATGAGAACGGATCTACTACAGTTACATTCAGCTTCTAGTTTAGAGAAAAACAAGAGTTCATGTCCTTCAGCAAGTCAGCACACTGCACGTTAGAAAAACACACTTAATATGAAAACCAGGCAGCTAGGCCTCGACTCATGCTAACTAAGGCCCAAAATGATTTATTAGCAAAACTCCAGAATATAGGCTTTTATTATTAGTGCAAAATTATATTTATCATAATACTTCAACATTATTAGTCAATTTCATTAGTCATTGTATATGATGGCGGCCACTCCCCGTGGGCACATTTGCAGCGCACGTTTTAGCTAAACATATTATTACATTTTCTATGCGGCATTATATACATTAGTTCATAATCACTTTACGTTAATATTGATTATATAAGCTATGCTCTCTCAACCCCATAGAAGCCCGAAGAAGCCCCTGGCAGATGGATGGATGGAGCAAGTAGAGAGCCAGGCTAGGAAGCCGGGGGCCAGGGGGCCAGGGCTGGGGTAAAGCACAGCAGACCGCAGACAGCTAACCTGCTGGGAACAGCGGGACAGCGACGATGTCAATATGTCTCAAAAATCTCTCTAAAAGGAAGGGTTTGACACTGTCTCATACAAAGTCTTGTACACTGTCTCATACACAGAGATGACCAAGATATCCCTACCCTAAAAAACAAAAACAAAATGTTAATAAAATGGGGAAAACAGATGGCTCCCAAAACAACTCATCTGCATTCAGTATATATTACTTCTGTAATTCGGCCACTTAGCCAGAAGCCTGATAAAAGTATAACATACTGCCCACAACACTTTCTAATTTTCTACGTTTTAAATACTTTTTTGGAAACTTATTTTCACAACTGTAATGCTTCTGGATTTCCTTTATTAACTGTCATCAAAAAAGTGATAGAATACATTGATTATTCATTAAGGAGAAGGTCAACTGTCTATTTTTTTAAGATCCACAGCTGATTATTTGCCAAAATGTCAGTTTTGATTGGCAGTACATGACATAAAACAGCAATGTAGAGAGGCCCAGTACTCCGTGATCTTCCTATCCTAAACGCACACACAAAAAGACACAGGTGAAGCCTTTGCACCAACAATCAATTTACAATATACTAGTTATTAATGTTTCTCAACTTCGAGGCCGATACGCTACCAAAATGTCAGGGAAGTGTCAAGCCATCCTCACTTTTTAACAGAGGATCAAATTGTATCTCATCATAGAAGGTAATTCCTGTTCAGTAGGTTGCCGAGCCAAACAGAGCTAATACAACCGAAAAAATAAAAGAACAATTTACTGGTGGTTCCTCTGGGTGGTTAATGGAAAAAGCTTGGCGTGTTCAAGCCTTAATATGAATCAATATAAAAAATCGATCATCTACAGGTGCGTATGGCAATGCTCTATCTCTTTTGGTCATTGCAGTAGCGGGTTCAGAGCTGCAGATGTGACCTTTTTCTACATTACTGTCAGAAACACATTGTTACACAATCAGAGTTAGCGATCTAAAAGCATTGAGGGATAACATGTAGCAGTAATAGTTTTGTCAGGTGTTTATTGTGCATTCAGGCACTTTGACATTTCTGTATAAAAAAAATAGCAATAGACAAATGTAAAATCTGAATCTAAAACTAAACCAAAACTAAAGAGCTTCAACACGATATTGGACATATATTTAGTGCAATAAATAAATAGGATTTTTCCAGAGTTTTGTCACACTAAGCTTGGTCTAAATATGAGTTCATACATGTATGTATTGTTAGTCATACTTCACAAACTGTGGAGCAACAGAGCACTGTACATTAATGGTGGGGTTTCTGGAGACAACTGAAGATCAAGTAACTGTACATGGACATTTCACATAGTGTACAACTGTGTCACATTTCATATATTTACTATTTGAGGCACAGGGAGATTAGGTGATTTGCCTACAGTCACACATGGGTCATTTCACACAAGCATTAATGAGAAAAGCAAGTAGTACTGTAACATGGCTTTTGTGAGTCACCCCAAAAACATCCAATTCCCAATATGTAAAAGTGCGATGAGGACACATTATGTATGCACATGTAATTTCTACTGCACAAACCCAGCATAAAGGCAGTAGAGCACGGTACATGGTCAAAGACAAGCCTATGTCATTGAGTAATAGGAGTGGAAACTGGAAAGTTGGTGGTTAATGCATTGTGATGTAGTCCTATTTAAGAGGGGAGTCTTCAACTCTTTCCTACATTGGAGCACATTCATGGGTATGGGATGATGTGCCAGGACTAGGGTACATGGATGAAAAATCCTGATGACCTGTTTTTTTCATTTTTTCACTTTTTAGTCTGCAATCTGTTGGTGTCCTAGCTATGGGTGTTTCGAGAACCACCAGGGATGATAAGTTGCCTGCAAGATAAGCAGGGGTGTTGGTCTTGATTGCTTTGTAAATTATGATTCCACTTTGAAGATGATGGCCATCAATGGAAACAAATGGAGTTCCATCAGGATGGGAGTGATATGATCATATTTCTTCAGGCCCAGAATGAGATGTGCTGTGGCAGGTAGGGTGCTCCAATGGGGTGGTAGTGTGGAGCCCAGGAGGCCATGGAGTGGGGAATTACAACAATCCAGATACAAAAGTGCAATAGCTTGAAAAGCAATTGTGAATTGGCCTTCAGGAAGAAATGTTTTTTCTGGCAATGTGTTCTGTGAGGGTGAAGCTGGTGTCCAGGGTGAATCCAAGTGACATGACATTCAAAGAAATTTGGAGTTTGATGCAGTCAAGGTTCATGTCAATAGGCCAAGCTTGTACTGTATGTTGTTTTTTTGTACTTGGCAAATAACAGAATTCTATCATGGTTGGTTTAAGAATCAGATTGGTGCTGGTCATCAAGCTCTGAAGAAAGTGAAAACAATAATTTAGGCATTGGATCTTTGAAGTAGAATAGACTTTCAATCCGAGTTGTGCATCATCAGCCTTTTGGTAAATCTTGCTACTGTTATCGGTCAGTAGAGTGTAAGCGGCTCCATTTAAAGTTTGAAGATGACAGGAGACAGTACAGAACCCTGGGGACACCACAGACGATAGGGATCTTTTGTGTCCTGGAGGCACCTAAGTAGTGTTGGTTAAAACAGTTGTAAGAGGGCCAGTGAAGGACATTGCTGATGAATCCCCTTCGAGACTCTAGGGTTCAAAAGAGGTGGGATATGTTGAAGGCAGCTTAGAGTTCAAGCAATATCGGAGGCAGGGTCATTGTCATCTGTGGTCACCAGAGCATTGTCTATGATGTGTAAGGTAGTGGTCTCTATGCTAGAGTATGATCTGAAGGCAGACTGAAAGTTGTGCAGGAGATGGCTATCACTGATGTGATCTTGGAGTTGAACATAGACTGCTCTTACAATGATCTTGCTGATGAATGGTAGGTGAAAAATTGACAAATATGTAGCAAAGTCATCAAGGTCTTGTGCAGGTTTCTTTAGCAGGTGGTCCATGGTATGGACTTTCGTGGCAGCTCTTCCTGGGGCACCCGCTGCAGGCGCCCAAGTGGGTATAGTGCAGATTTTTGCAGTTTTCACCTTAAACCAGTCTGTCAAAGTGTGTCAGTTAAGCTAGAAGTGGCCCCAGAGAGTGACTCTGGTCCTTGGCATGCACCAGGAGATCATCGGCCTACAGTGACATCACATGCCTCTGTGTTCAGGTTGTGGTAGCTCAATTGTGCATCACTGGTCACATCAATATGCCAGCGGCTCCACCAAGCCGTTCTGATCCTTATGAATAATTTGAGAGTGTAACACACTAGATTTGAAGCAATTAATTTAGCCAGAGTTTAGTATTGAGTACTGTAGGTTGACAAGTGTTCAAATTAGCAGGATCCTTCACTGTCTTCAGGAAGTAGGCAAATTTGAATAACCACACCTGCTACTTATTCCTCTGGCAACCTAGGAAGGGACCATTTCTCGAGGTACTCTATCATGGGAAATGCTGGTGCTTCTTATGTTTTAGTGTAAATGTCCTCAAAATTCTTCAAGAAGAGCTGCTCAATTCACTTGGGATCATGGGTAAGGCTTAGCAACTGGGGATCATGCAACTTGGTAATCTGAGCAGCCATGGCTCTAATTTTCGTATGTCAGAGCAGGATCTTCCCACTGTGTTCCCCTTCTTCATAGAATTGTTGCCCTGCTGCTTTAAAACTAACCAACTCCTTTTCAGGTAACAAAATGTTAAAATCCTGTTTAGCATTTTCTGATTGATTGAACATTTTCTTGATTGGACATCCTATTCAGTGAAGCTTTTTCCTGCAGTAGTCGGTTCTGTCAGGAATAAAAATCTTGTGTCTGCTTTTTCCTTTTAAAGGCTCTTAATGCGATTACTTCCCCACTCAAAGTGGCTTTGTATGCTTCCCAAACCACCTTCAATGGAACTGAATCCAGGTTTATCTAAAAGTAAAATCCTGACATCGTCTCCTTAATGGCTGCACAAAAATCCTCATCCAACAGCAAAGACTGGTCTAATCTCCATCTAGGCACTGCAGCTAGCCTACAGTGCAAAAATAAATTGAAAATAAGGGAGGTATTGTCAGCAAAGCAATTGGGTAAAAAACTGCAATGCCTAGCTTGCCTCAATTGTGAGCTTAGAAAAAAAATCTTGAGGCTTATTGGAACCTTTTAGAGAAAAAATTATATTGCTGAGCTTTTGGTATTCTTAGGTCTCCACAGATCTATCAGCCAAGATTGCGTTTCAAGAGCTGGATGTTTGAAGCGAGCTTGGTTTTTTGCTCTAAAGCCCACTAACAAGCCCAAACATTTTCCAGATTAATTAGTGCTCCGCTCGAATCCAGCAAACCCGTTGAACAAAACCAGGGACATTACTACTCCGTAACAGAAATTACATTTTTACATACTAAAGTTCACTTAAAAAGACAAATAAGGGGCTACAAACTAATGTAAGCACTTTAAACAGCAATATATGAAAAGTGGATTGATTGTCTCAACTCAGCAATATGGAACAATGCTTTAATTAGCTCCCCCTCAGGGTGCTTTTGAAGTTCTCCAAGTACCCGTTGGGCAGGGTCTACATCAGTAAAGATGTGAAACATCTCTTTTGCAACTTTTAGTTTAGCAGGTTGAAACATCATACCCTGAGCACCCAAGGAGTGAAAGTCAGGAATCATTTCTTTAAAAGTCCTCCTCCTACTTGCTGAGTCAAATGACATATACAAAAAGATCTGAAAGCTAAAACATTTTGGTGAGCTATACTCTTTGTGCTTAATGGCTGCAAATAAAACTTTTTCTGTAACTCTGTAATCAAAAAATGCCTTGTTTTCAAAGAATCTTGTGGAACCTCAGGAACATGTGAGCTTGGTGTTGTTAAGACAGCAGCAACATCATTTTTCTTACAAACCTGTTAAGTATAAGGGTGAAAAGAAGGACATTGATTATCTTTGATTTAGGTTGAACACTTCAGACCTTTCAATAGATTCAATGGTTTCAACCATTCTGTATTAGCGTTCAACTATTACACTAAAGAGACTTAAAGTTTCTTTGAATTTGCAAATGTTTATCTTTGTTTACAAAGATAACCAGTGTCCTCATTTGAGCTTTCACATGAAGACAAGCTTTTGCTGGGATAATCAAGCTGAAAGATCATTTAGTACACTCAAAAAATGTTTGAAGTTATGCCATTACAATACTTCAAAATATTGTTGTGGAAATGGATGGCCCAGAAAGAGCAGTTGTGGCAATTTTTGTTACTGAACTAGAAGATGATAGACAAGTTCACTTGTTTATCTATTTCATTTTTAGCCAGAGTCTGAATGGATCTGCTCAGCTCTTGAAAAATAATTTTCCCAGGGGCCAATAGGTTTGGCCTGTGGTGTGATATAGAGCCACATTAATGCCAGAAGGGTGACAGTCAGGGTCAGGGGATGTGTACGGTGGGTGTAGGGGAAGCGACTCATGAACAACTAATGGTTGAATTCCACCTGGGCTCAATCTTGACTTCCCAAATAACCAAATAGTGTGATCTTAGGTAATTGTTTTATTTCACTTTGCATCCTGTTTTTTCAGTATCAATTATAGGAGGACCTCAAAATACTTGACTTGAGGATGAGCCTTGTACAAAAATGTCTCTTGTTTTTTATTTCATATTGTTGTCCATGTATAATAGCAATCCAGGCCGGACAGAGTGTGCACACAGCAGTGTTCACTGTTGGCATTGTTGTTAGATTGGGGGGGGGGGGGGAGTGACAGGAATGTTTCTGAATTCGTTTTTTGAAACTGTAATTAAAAAAAATACTACTTTTCAATGCGCCAATTTAAATCTGATTTACTACGGTGAAGCACTCCTGAAATAGACTTTTTTGAATTTTGAAGGGGCTTTATCCTGCTTTAGTTTTTTGCAAGATGTCTTTAAAAATAAAGGTGCTCTTAAAGTTACGTGATACAGGGCACCTGTGCTTTCTTTGTACTTGAGTTTGCCTGTAAATAAATGCTTACTATTTATTTAATATTATGAATGCTAGTGTTTTGTAGGGTAAACAGCAGCTGAGTGCTGTTGTTCAGCTGGGGGGCACATGTGAAGGTCAGGAGAGCCAAATGAGGCCCACGGGCCGTACTGCATCGGTATCCTTAGGCATCATTTATTTATGACCAACCCCCCAAAGTGTGTTTGAAATATTTCAGTCCTTTTTAGACAAAGGGAAAATGTCTCAAGAACAAATTGATAAAAAGTAATTAGAACATTTTCATTGAAAGACTTCTTTGGTTTGATCACATGAATCGTAGTTGAGACACAAACTAGCTTAGTGCCATCTAACGACCTACAATCAAATACAATGAGAATATCTAGTGACTGTGCCATTTATGGCTACAGATGAGCTATTTAGATCTGTCATACTCTCTGTGTTTAACCAGTAACCCAGCAAGTCTGTATGACTGACTGTTCGTGAAATGTGTTCCTCACTCATCTTTGGTTTGTCTTAGTTATTATTCTATTGGATTGAGCTTTAGACTCTTTTGTGACCTTTCAGTTGAATAGTCCTCATACTTGGATGGTTTATTCTGATTTTCTTTCATTCCAATTGAAGGCCTGTGTTCCTGATACGTATCATTGACTTTAGTCTGGACTCCTGCTTATAATGGAGAAAGGTGAACCTGAATCAGAGGTTCAAGGAATTTGTGGTTCTTTGAAGTTTTGCTTTTGTTTTCAATATCTGATCCACTGGAAAGATTACCTTTCTAGTGAGCACTCTTGGAAAGACGTTTCTTCAGTTGATGTTACCTTGTTCTTATATCATTTTTTCAAAGGAATCACAAAAAAGGTACAAGCTTTTGGAAGCTGGGAGAGATGCCATATGGTAACATCTATGCCAAGAGCTTCCACCAGACATTGAAAGATTTCAGATGTGCAGTCAGGCAGCATGTTGCTAGATGCCACATTCAGTGCATGGTTAGGGATCCTCACTGCCTAGACCACAATAGCATTTTCACACTTGCACTTACCGAAAGGAGTCTTCCACTGAGCAGAGACTCAACCGACAAGTGTGGCAGTGGGGCTGCAGAGTACAATGCTGGACAAAGGGTGTCAAATGTGGACTTCTACTTTGTGATAAACCAACACCAGGAAAGAGGTGTGGACAAGCCAAGATGGCAGTCTTTTTCTGTGATGTCAGTTTCTTTTTTTAATATAACAAATAAGGAGAGACTTTTAAGAGATGGATGCATCATAATAAGTTAGTTCACTTTATTTGTTCATGTTCCTCAACCACTTGCTACTATTTAGATTCCAAACCTTTGCATCTTGTAGTTGGAACTTCTACTTGATCTACTTCTGGATGTCCTTGCTTGCCTGTTTCCTCTAACCTGTGGGGGTGGAAGGTTGGTGTCTTGTAATTAAAGCTATGTATCAATCTTCATCCTCAGTCAAATACTACATTATTTTCTTGTAGGTTTTTTACTCTTTTTTATATTTTCATCCTACTTGGCAACCTCTTAAAGAGATACTTCAGAACCTTCAGGTGTACTACTAAATGCAGGGTGGCACATTGGCTTCTGGGAGAAGTTGCTGTTTCTCCAAGCAATCAAAACACATTTTCACCATCCAGTTCTTGATAAAGTATGATGATAGAACTCTCCACCTGACCCATCCATTACCTTCAAATTGACTTTGTGCATGCACAGGGTAGCCACTGGTAGTATCTAGGACTAGGATAGGCCTCAGGAAGACACCCATACATTTTTGGATATTTTAACACTTGCATTTTTGTTGCAATTACTTTTTATATACTTTTAAAGAGACATTAACCTTTTTGCATAATAGCATTTAAATTCTTGGACGAGCTTATTGACAGAAGGCGAAGCCTTGATTTGCCTGCGCTTCATTTCCTAAAATTACCTGCAGCAGGGACATCTGTGTGGACAGGACGCTAGGAGGTGCACAAAATTGGGCAGTTGGTCTGCTGCACGGGACGTGCGTATCGTTAGCAAGGGAGGCCTTGATTTGCCCGCACTTAATTTTCCGACATTGTGTGCGGCTTGGACGGCCACAGGGACAGAGCACCAGGAGGCACACCAGTCGGTCATGCTGTGAGAGACGTGCTTATCGATGGAGGGGGAGGTCTGCATTTGCTCGCACTTCAGATCCCGACACTGCATGCGGCAGGCGTGGCTGCATGGACAGAGCTCCAGGAGATGCACAAATAGGGGCAGTCGGTCCCTCTGTGCAGGACGTGTCCCAGCGCGGTCCAGGAGAAGACAGGGCCAAGAGCGGGCCTGTCTTCATCCGTCATCGCCCGAAAGAGGCTGGGCTAGGCCACCCCACTAATGTCTGCAGCAACATGGTTCTTACAGTAAGTGGTGGCCAGTTGTACCAATTTTATTCAGCTCCGCTAGAGTCGCGAAGTGGTGCTTTTTGGGCAAGGACTGTGTCTTGCGCTCTTTGAAGCATATTACAAGATGAGAAAGCACAACAGCTGCAGCAACTGAAAAACTAGTAGGGAATAACACCTTGGATGGGTTACTGCAGAAGCCCATCGGAGTACTTGAAAGGGAGATTGAGTCAGCCGAACAACAGCTGTCCATTGTAGCTCTCCGTCGGCCGCTTCAACGCCACCCCTGCTACCATCTATGCCTCAATATAATTTGTAGTTTAGTCACCAGGGTGTAGTGCTGGGCAATTGCCGGAGAGGCTAGTTACTAATCCCTTTGATCTATCTTTAGTTGAACCCTCATTGGATGAAAAATGCCCTAAAGCTGGTCTGCCTGAAAATTTGGATTCTAGAGGACAGAGAATACTCAGAGAAATATCCCCAAGGAGTAAACCTGCATACACTGCAGTATCTATATGTCTTGGAGCTGATAGAAGGGGGCCTGAGGCAGCATTGAGGGGCTCAAAGGGATTTTCAGTGGAGCAGCTTTTGTAGGAGATAGAGAAGAGACTGTGTCTAGCTGAAAAGCCTATTAGCTGTTGAGGAGACCTTGGAGAAAGTTGTACAAATGTTTACCAATAAACATTTGCCTAAACTTCCTCCTCTTTGGTCGTCTTTGACTAGCCCCAGCCTGGCAGTAGTGTCAATTGGGGTCCCTCTGCCTCCTAATTTGAATTTATGAAGCATGGTGCCCCACTGTAAGGTTGATCACCCTGTCTTTGAACCTGTTGCTGAAGTGCATGGGGCCACGTCTACTGTGATAGCCATGGAACAACGCCAGCAGAACAGTATTGACCCATCCAAGATGGGTGTTGGTGAGGAGAATCCAGAGAGCAGCGGTGGTCGGGAGCCTGCTAACTGTCAGGTTGCAAAGATCAACAAGAAGAAAGGAATTGTGAAAAGGGGTCCTGAATACTTCACCTTCCCCCTAAGTCAAGTCCTCTGGTTGCAGTAATTACAAATGTCCTTAGCCCTCATCTAAGTAGCATGGAATCATTCACTGAATTGAAGAACAAGATTTTACAGTGGTTGCATGTTATTGCTAATTTTCCCTACTCCTTAGCCTCTTCAATAATAGTGGTGAGGAGGGTAGCATGGGTGGGCTTGTTGCATAAGCAATGTGAGGGGGACAGCATTGTGATTAATTGTAATTCTCCCCTAATTGCTAACCAAGTGTTTTCAAACTGTTCCAAGGTTGGCCCAATGTATAGGGGCCCCTTTTTGCACAGACTTGCAGCTTTCTATCCATGTCCAGGTCCCATTCCCCCTGTGGGATTGCACATGGTTTTAGGGAACTTGCAACCTTTAGAGGCCAAGGCTGTGTTTTATTTCTACACAGAAATGCTTGAAGGTGGGATCCTTCTTCACTGGCCGATGTGAACCGACTTAAAAGTCTGGAGAAACAGGGCTCTTTAGGTCCCCTGCCAAACCCTCTCTCGATTGTGGTGGGGAGGTGGAAGCTGGGGACCTTTCAGAGCCCAAAGATGTTAGTTCCCCTGTAGGGATTCAAGAATTTTCCCAGTGGCATTTAACCTATCCAGAGTTAGGAGAAATTTGCACCCAAAGCTCAGCAGATGTTACCCCAGTACAACCCCCTGCGATTTCTGAGGATATAGTCAAAATTATAAGCTAGAATATAGCTGTACTAGAAGCTCTCCAGTCCGGGTTGGGGGGTTATAGACTAGCATACAATTTGTATTTTCTAGGAAACTTGGGACTTGGAGCCCAAGTATAGATGAGGATATAAGAGTTACTGGATTCCTGCTTATAGGATAGCTTCTGGCAGGCCCTCAGGAGGCTTATTAATTTGGCTCAGTGAAAACCTCAAGTGTAGAGCTAGAAAGATGGATCTGGGCTCTGCTGATATACAGGGCCTAGTTCTATCTACTAACATAGAGTTCCCGCTTCTGTTGATCAATCTTTATAATAGAAGTGTGGGAAAGAGTAGTGAATCAGAAACCCTTTGTATGTTAGACAATCAGCTTACAAGATGTGACAGAGCCTTTTATGTTTTGATAGCTTGGGTTTTCAATACTACTTTTGAGCCCTGTCCAGTGGCCCAGGAGCTCTGCTGGGAAGAGGACCACTTTTGGGGTATCCCAAAATTGTCTATTCCTCGCAGGTGTAGGTTGACCAGGGCTTCGCTACAGGTTGTTGATATTATGCTATCACATGGCCTCTGGGCATATAATGGCTGTTCTCATTCAGATGCCAATTTAGTCCCAACATTTAGATATGGAATGTGCAGGAGCCATATAAATAACCTGCTTTTAAATGTACGCCTGTGGGACCATATGTTGGTCTTGGAGCACAAAGAAAGTGATCATCATCACTTGTTACGCTCTATTAGAAATGTGTTTCTGTGTTCAGAGGACACTGTTCCTGGGGATCCTGGCCAACATCTTATAGTGATGAACAAAAGGTGAAATGTCAAGTAGGAAGTGCTTGAATCCTCCCCATCCACTATTGCCACCCTATATGTATCGATGGCCAACCACATTAAAGATATGCTTCCACATGGGTCCGATCATGGGAAGTTAGTGGATAAGCATTTGAAATTATATGATTCTCTTAAAGTTTTATTTATCAAAGATTCAGTAGGAAAGATGGGGCAAAGCAAATCCATGAGTGGTACACAAAATCATGTAGGAAAGCACAAAACAGGTTACTTAGGACACTCAAAAGTGGGAATAGATGTGCAATAAAGCAATCTAGTGTGAGCTATAGGTTGGAGCTGAACCACGCCTGGAGTCAATGGGAGGTGAAACGCTGGGAAGATCTTTTCTAAGCAGTGAGGCGCAATGATCACAGGTAGTTTTGGAAGCTGGTATCATATGATAGTGGGGTGCCTTAGCCTCTGATGGGGTAATCAATTCTACCAGATGAATGGGTTCTACATTTTAGCTCACTCTATTCTGGTGGGGATGACCCCAGACCTGAAGCGGTAGTGTTTTTTTTTTGGGGGGGGGGGGCAGAGAGCTCCTCGACTTGAGTTTACTTTAACTGAAACATTAGCGGCTGTAAACTCACTTAAATGGGGCAAGGACCTAGGCCTTGATAAAATACCAGGTGACCTCTACAAGTCTAATCCTGTTATTTGGGTACCTTATATCAACACGGTCTGCAATGCAGTTGCTGCTGGTGCGCCTATTCCCCACCCTTGGAAGGGGGCAGAAATAGTCCCTCTTTTTACAAAGGGCAGCCCTAGTGATCCAGTAAATTTTCTGTCGATCAGTCGGATTGACAATCTGCAAATGATTTTTGCCAGGCAGATCCTGGATCGGCTGATGTAATAGATTGAGGAGAGCGGGACCATATCAAGCTTTCAGGCAGGATTTAGACCTGCATTCTGCACAGTAGATCAAGCCCTGAGATTTCTGTCAATCAGACGGAAGACTGTCGATATTGGTGGGGGGATCTTATATGTTGTTTTCATTGACCTTTGAGGAGCTTTCGATTTCGTTCCAAGGGGAAAGCTGTGGTGCACGTTGAAGAGAATGGGTGTTCCACCTGAGCTTTTAAATTTGATTATTAGCCTACATGAAGTTACATATGTGTGAATCAGGTGTGGCAATAATGATGAATTGACAGATCCAATTAATGTCGAGAAGGGGGTGCAGCAAGGCTGTGTTTTGGCCCCCACATTCTGCCTTCTGCATATCAATAACTGCATTGTGTATTTTGCCAATTGCGTGAATGACTCGCCTATCTTGGCAGGTCAAAAAATACTGGGGTAGTTCTATGCGGATTATACTCTTATCCTGGTGAAAACTATGAGGAGTTTCCAGAATCTAATTAATAATTTATTTTCATTTTGCAAAGATTATCAGCTTGAGGTCAATGCAGTAAAAACAAAATTGATGGTTTGTTGTCCCGGGAAGAAAACGGTGAATGCTAGAGTGTCTCTGAATTCTGTTAACTTAGAGAGAGTCACTAAATTTGACTATCTAGGGGTAGGACTAACTGATTCGGGTAGGTGGGATGCCCATATCAGGAAAAGCTCATATAGTACGTTATAGGGGAGAACCTTATGCTGGATGGCTTAAGTTACTCAGTGTACCCCCATTAAACCCTGTAATGGAAATATATAAGACCTAGGAAAGGGAAGCATCCCAGTATGGTGCTGAGATGTGGAGTTTAAGTAATTTGAATATCCTTGCAGTTAAGGAAAATAATTTCCTAAAATACATCACTGGGATAGGGAAGGGCACCCCGCTGGTGCCTTTAAGGTTAGATCTCTGGTTGCATCCAATTACAGACTTTACAGTTTTAAAATCCCTTATGTACTGTATTCAGCTTTGGAGAACGTAGGAATTAGAACCTTAAAGGGAGGGACTAAGGGATATAATGGGGCAAGCCAATTTTCTGGAGAAGGTTAGATGGATGTGGAGGCTGAGATTAACATGGTTAGAGCTTGGCTTCCCCCAGTTCTGAGATAATCCTGAAGCGATTCCATCCAGCGCTGTTCCGTTAGTCGTGCAGATATTTTAGGAGAGGGCTACTGCCCAAGTTTTTCAAACGGGCGCAAAAGGCCGTCTGACAAGTGAATATCTACTTATAAAGCAGGAACCACTAGCAGAACCTCTCATGGACCTGATTAGACCAGCCAGTGTTGATACCTGTTACTACAGTTTAGATAGGGTACCTTACCTGTGACTGCTTTTACTACCCAGTGGTCCCCTTTGAGGCAAGTGTAAACTGTGTTTGGTGACCGAGGAAACAGATGAATACCTTCTCTTTTTTCTGCCCTATTTGCATAGCCCCAAGGAGAAAATGGATTGTCCCCCTATGTAAAAACCTAACAATCCTTGATTGTGTCAATTCTTATAGTCTTTGTAATAGTGATCCATTGTTGGTGATTGTAATAGCTATTTCAAAATTCATCTTTGCTATCTGTTCTATTCAATGCAGAGAACTTAAGGCTTTTGGTTGAGTTGGCTTAGAGCCATTGATTACCATAGTTTTATCTCTACATGATCTCCAGCATTGATATGGGTCCGAGTGTTCTCCGTTATTTATGCAGTTTGAAATTAGATTTTTTGCACCTTGATTGTTGATCTCTATGAATGATTAAGACAGTTTGGAGTATAGATACATTTTAGTGAGATCATTAGCACTGATATAGGACTAACTGTTCTTGACTATTTGCACTGTTTGCTATATGAATTTGGGAAAATGACGGATGACCTTAATGGATGACTTATCTTTTTTTGGGTTTGTAAATATACCTATATATTTTTTGTTTTAAACTATTTTTATTGATTCTATTTTTATTATATGGCGATGAGATTTTATATTTTGATATGTCCATAAAATTTGAATTTGAATCCTTGAACGTGTTTCATTATTTTTGACAGATATTTATATTCTTTTAATTAGGACTAGACATTTAAGTTCTATATTTGCCCAAATGTATTTTTGTTTGTTTGGTTTGTTTCACCTATACCTCGCAAATTGTCTCCATGAACTTTCTTGTTGTTTGGATTGATCTGCCAATCCTAAGCAAGGGCTTTTTTATTGATAACACTTCACTTCTGTGAAATCTTATGGCCAGATTGGTCCCTACTCACAACATTATGGCTTCTCA
The DNA here is from genome assembly GCF_031143425.1 of Pleurodeles waltl. NCBI lineage: Eukaryota > Metazoa > Chordata > Amphibia > Caudata > Salamandridae > Pleurodeles > Pleurodeles waltl. The sequence goes on along the minus strand of NC_090443.1, from coordinate 671,740,461 downwards.
TCTCAAAACCTTGATAGTACAGTAATGAAAAATAATGTCAGCTAGGCTGAACGTTCCAACATTATGGAACAACTTGCCACATGTGCTTATTGCCAATGTCTGTACCTTTGGAAATGTCATACTAAGTTTCTGTTATCAACACCAGGTATTGCGACCCATGTGATTGCAGCCAGCCTAGAACTCAATTGCCTACTGACTTGAAATATCCTCAGGGTCAAAGGTGTTGTCTATGAAAAATGTCACATGCACGATTACTGGGTTACAAAGATTTACTCTGCTCTGAATGTCAAATTAATATACTTAGATGTAAAAATATGTTAGCTAAACCTAAAACCATCCTACCACCACCATAACCATCACTACCCTCTAATCACAAACACTCTAACCACCACCACCATCCTCACCACAATCACCCTACCACAATCCTAACTGACCATACCCACCCATCACCACCCCCAGCCACCAACCCTAAACACCTGCATCCTACCACCATAATAACCATCATCACCCTAACCACACTCAATCCACCCTAACCCCCAAACCCTAAACTAACCAACACCTTACCCTAACAGCCACATAAATATCACCACAGTCTAACCCCTACCACCCTGACAACAACCACCATAACCAACCCTAACCACCTCTGCCATAACCACCACCCTACATTAACCACCACTACCTTACTCTAACCATTATCACAATATCCTAAGCATTGCCATCATACCCTATCTACCACCACCCTACCTTAATCAACACCCTACCTTAAGCAACACCCTACTTTAACTACAACCATAACCATCACCACCTTCACCCTAACCACAACCACCACCCTACCTTAACCAACATCCTGTCCCAACTACCAAACTAACCAACACTAACACCTTCACCACCACTACTACCAACACTCTACCACCACCCTAACCACAACCCCCACTACCCTAACCACAACTACCATCATCTTAACCACCACTCTAACATACCTACTCCTACCCTACCCACCAACCTACCCTAACCACCAACATCCATGCCTAACCACCATCCTAACTACCATGCCTCCCTAACACCATGCTTCCCTACCCACCATCATAACTACCCCTAACAACAACCACCCTAACCACAGCCACCCTATTCAACACCACAACACAACTCTAACCACAATAACCCTAACCACCAAGCTAACAACCAACCATAACCCCCACTGCCTTCACCTCCACCATCACCCTAAACTTTGCCCTAACCATCCCCACTTTACATAACCTGCACCCTACTCTAACCACTATTACCTTAACCAATCTCACCCTACTACCACCACCACCACCACTGGACCCTTCCCATACATCCACCTTAACACCTCCCTAACCTATACAGGAGACCATTCTCCAAAGAGATCAGGTGATTTTTGGGCTCTGCGTCAGCTGGCTGGTCCTCAGCCTGCTGTCTGAGGCCTACGAGAGTAGAGCACACCTTCTGCTCTGCGCAGAACTCCTCCCTGGTGGGACGACCCCCTCTTGCTACCAATGGGTTAGCTCGGGTAGGTCTCCCAGTTTGACCACTTGTTCCCCTGTAGGTGTCGGGGCGCCCCCCTCGAGGACAGCCTCCTCCCTGACTGTGGGAACTTCCAGTTGGGTTTTCCGCGCCCTTTGCCCTTACTCTTGGCAGTCACCATGGCCATTGTTTCAGGCTCCAGGTCTGTCTGATCACCCTGACTGGCTGCCTTGGACCGAGTGGTCGCACAAGCCCACTCTGGCAACCCCAACATCCCCAAGTGTAACCTGAGCTCCAAGTCCTTCCAGGCGGAAGTATGTAGGTCATTGTCCAACAGACAGTCAACCGGCATAGTGGGACTCACAGCTACCATCAAGGAACCTGAGACCCCCCCCCCCCACTTAAAGGGAACCTGTGCCACCCTACACTGGTGCTCTGAATTGTCCACTGAAACTACTTGGTAGGATACACCAGGGACTAACTCCTCTTCAGGCACCAGGTGACTCCGTACCATGTTTACAATGGCTGCAGTATCTCTGAGAGCCTCTACCCTTTGCCCATTGATGGTCACCCTCTGCCTGTATCTTTCAGTATTATCAGGCATTAGGCTCCTTTGGACCATCTCACTGTCCCCTAGTGAGACAAGGGTCATCTCGGTTGATTCCCCACACCCACCTGGACCAACTCCTCTCCAAGCACTACAATGGCCAACCCCTTGGTCTGCCCGCCGGTGGGTCGCTGGGTCCACTTGGGACATTTGGGATCCCCCTTCATGTGACCCACCTGGGCACACGCAAAGCACTTAGGTTTCTAATCTCGTGGAGGGTGGGAATTATTACCTGGGTTACTAGATTGGGGCCCTTTGGAGAACTCCTTTTGTTTATCCTTGTCCCCCCACTCTGCTGCTGGGAACCCTGCCCACCTTCAGCGGAGTCTCCACCATAAACCTTCTTGTGGACCCTGGTACTCACCCAGCAGTCGGCCTCTATAGCAAGCTTCCTGGGGTCAGTCAGCTTAGTATCAGTCAAGCCCTGCCTCAGCTCTGAAAAACATAGACTGTACAAGTGCTCCCATTCAATTAAGTTGTACATCCCCTGAAAATCTGTCATGTTACTGCCCTTCACCCAACCATCCAGCGCTCTGCAAAAAGAATCTACACATCTAACCAGGTCTGTGAATCTCTAAATTGATCTGTGTACTTGGCAGGAGTGAGACCATACCTGGTGAGAAGGGCCTCCTTCATATCAGCATAGGTGAGGTTGTACCCTTTATCGAAAGCTAGCAAGGTGTCCCTCCCCTCCTCTGTGAAGTGGTTCCACAATCGTGGTCCCCAATTCTTTTCAGGGATCCCATTCATGTGGATAGATGTCTCATATCCCTGAAACCACTTCTGGATATCATCTCCCTTCTTGTACTCCCTTCCTAAATTCTTGGGAATGTAAACTATCCTATCTGAGTGCACTGGGGTACTGCTGCCACCATTGCTGCTGGATCTACTTTTTTGATCCAGCTCCTTTACCCTAAGCTCATGATCCAAGAGCATTTTCTCAGTTTTTAACCTCTCCAACGCAATCTGGTGCCTCCTGGCTTCACTCCTGTCTCCCACCTCCTATGGAGTCAGGCCCTTAGAATCACCACTGCTGCCTGACCCGGAGAGTACTTCCCCGCTAACAGCTCCTGCACCCTCAGCACATCTTCCTTGGCATTTGGGTCCACGGACTCCCCAGTTTGATCCTTAGACAGCCCACTGGCAGTTCTGGCTGCTACCCAGCCCCTCAGCATCTTTTGTAGCTCCTCCTTCTTGGTGAGACCTCTGACTTAGACTTTGAGGTTTTTGCAAACTGCCTTCAGTTCCTTTGTGGTGTAGGTTTCCAGCCTATCCTCCTCAAAAACCAAATCCTGGGAGGCAACTGATGATGCTCTTGACTGAGACATGATGTTGTTGAAGCTCACTTGAACTCAAGACCAAAAATAGTCTAAAGGAAAAATTCAAAAAAATCTCTATGTGGCAGGTCTGCAATATGGTAGTAGTGTACACCAATCACTGTGGGTCAAGTGCAAATGCAAGTCCTATCCTCATCGCTGACAACCAATATTAGAAATGGGGTCGCTAGTCAGTTTGCACCCTGTCCAAGTAGGGACCCTTACTCTATTCAAGATAAGGGAGATACCCGCTAAGATAACCCCTGCTCACCACTTTGGTAGCTTGGCACGAGCAGTCAGGCTCATCTCAGAAGCAATGTGCAAAGCATTTGCACATAGCACACAGTAATAGGGGAAAACACTACAAAAGGGCACCACACCAGTTTTAGAAAAACAGCCAATATTTATCTGTATAAAACAAGACCAAATACAATGAAAATCTAACATACAGTAATAAATAGATGAATTCTGCAAAAGTTACTTAAAAAGACAGTTTCTTAAATCGTTAGCTCCATCTGGGGCTATCACGGCCTTGTGATCAACAAAACCAACAGTTCAGGCCGGCCACTGTATCACGGGCCAGCTATGGTGTTGGGAAGACCCGCAAGCTGTACCTTTGGATTTGCAGTGTATCGTGATCCTCACGATGAGATCTAGAGAGCAGCGTCGCTGTCGTTGCGGTGTCGGTTCCGGAGGTCGGTGCGGAGTCATCGGGCCATTGAAAACACCCACGTTGAGGATCGAACTCCGGGCTGATGAAGTCAGGAGCGCTTGTGTAGATGGCGTTGGGGCTGTGGTTCGAAGCAGGACGATGCGATGTGCAGTGCCCACAGGTCATGGTGTTGTCACGATCTGTGTGATGCTTCTCACCTTTGACTGAAGGGTTTGAAAAAGCACCCGGTCTTCTGCTGGTTCCGGATAGACCAAGATAGGGGCGACCCTTTCTAGTAGCCACAATGCTGCTGGACAGGAAGACACCAAAGCAGACCGTACCCTCCAGAAGGAGTCCCAGAGGAAAAAAAAACAAAAATTGTAAAAATCTCAAAAACAGGAACTCCTGAAAAAGAGGAATGAAACCGGAATGAAAACTAGAAAAAAGAGGAGAAATTCACAACCAGAGGAACAGGAACTGGAAAACAAACGACGAACAGGAGAGAAGATCACCACCAAGAGGAAGTGTTTGCAACACGAGGCAGATCAGGACTGAGTGACTTATATACTGGAAGACAGGAAGTGACAACACAGGAAAAGAAATCAACACCATCTTGGATTGGGAAAAGGCCCATAGAAGAGAATGGGAAAAAAGTAGCAGTATAAGAGAAAAAGGGCATGCTGGGAAAAAGGAACAAAAAAAAGACAACATGGAACCTTGCAAGGAGACAGCATAGAGACCAGGAAGAAGAAAAAGACAAGAGCACAGAAAAAATAGAAGAAAAGAAGAAAAAGGAAAAGAAAAAGGAAGGAGTCCACCATCAACAGAAAATAAAAAATAAAAAATATTACAAGGACAGGTAAGGACGACGCAACCGGGAGCATGAAAAATGCTTCCTGGCATGCGTTGCAAGAGGCGGGATAAAACGCGGGGGATGGCGCTCCGATAATCTGAGGCGCGGTCCGACCATGGTTGTAAACAGAGACCCCGCAGTAAAGCGTGGCATCACAGGTGCAGGCAACAGCTCGGTAATGGCATCCAGCGGCATTGGTGAAACCAGGGCTGCGGTGTGAAGCGGGGTTGTGCGACGTGCAGCATCCACGGGTCACGGTGAAGACAAGGACGCCTGGTGACGACACTGGAGTCGATGGTGCTGATGTCAGTGGACCGGGGTTGTGGTGCAGGGTGGGATGCTGCTTCGTGTACCTCATGAGCGGTGTCCACAGGCCACGGTGAGGGCAGCGGTGGCATTGTCAGCAGGAGCTGCATCGTCGATGATGCCCAGGCTACTGTGTGAGCAAGGCGATGGCGAGTGTGGGGCCCCCAGGTAACGGTGCAAGCAGCGGCTCGGTGGCGGCATCAGATGGCGCTAGTGAGGCAAGGGTTGCAGTGCAAAGAGGAGCAGTGCAGCTCCGTGCGGCATCGGCAGGTCACAGTACACTCAGTGGTGTCATTGACGACATTGTAGTGGTTTTTCTTCTGTTGCAGAACAAAACACACAGTTCCCAGTGCTGTAGGTAGAAGAAGCTGAAGTCTTTGATATCCCTGAGACTTCTAACAGGAGGCAAGCTCTACTCTAAGCCCTTGGAGAACTCTCTCAAGCAGAATACACAGCACAGTTCAACCTTTGCTCTCTTTTAAGGAAGAAGCCCTTGGGGATACTTAGGGCCTACCTTAGGGATGCCTTGTATGTACTAAAAGGCAAGGCTTGGGCCTGACAAGTGGGTACACTTGCCAGGTTGAATTGGCAGTTTAAAACTGCACACACAGACACTGCAGTGGCAGGTCTGAGACATGTTCACAGGGCTACCCATGTGGGTAGCACAACCAGTGATGCAGGCCCACTAGTAGCCTTTGATTTACATGCCCTGGGCACCTCTTGTGCCCTTTACTAGGGACTTCCCAGTAAATCAAATATGCCAATCCTGGATAAACCAATCACCAGTACAATTCACATAGGGAGCACTTGCACTTTAGCACTGATTAGCAGTGGTAAAGTGCACAGAGTCAACAAATCAGCGGAAAAAGAGTCAAGTATACCATTAAAACAGGAGGCCAGAAGGCAAAAAGACAGGTAAGACATGCCAAAAAACTGCCAGGTCTAACAATCACCCGAACATCACCCCCACTCTGGCAACCACCACTGTCCTAACCACCCTACCCTACCCACCACTTACTCCAAACTCAACCACCATAACTACCACCTTAACAACCACCATTCAAACCACCATCCCTACCAATACCATCATCCTACCACCCCATACCACAACCCTCACCACTACTACCCTCACCACCACTACCCTTACCACCATCACCCTAACCACGACTGCCGCCACCATAACAACTGCTACTACCCTCCCCATCACCATCCCCAGCCTTACCACCATCACCCTGACCACCTTCTACATCACCATCATCACCCTTACTTCTCCCTACTTTAACAACCACCCCCACTCTTTCATTAAACATGGCTCTCAATTCTAGTAGAAGTTTTTCATTTCTAACAAGCAATTACAGTTACATTTTTTATTTTCATTTTCACTAAAAGTTGTGGCCTACGTTTGTGTTTGTTTACTCACAAACTACTTGTTCTTACCTGAAACTATGCATCTAGGTATCCCAAAAAGTTAAGTCATATCAAAGATCGAAAAAACATTTGCACAGCATCTCTAGTTATCTATCAACCTGCCACCCTTTATCTATAGAAATCAATATGTTAACATTAAGAAAGCACTCCATGGTAGGATATTGCTGTGAACCCTACGGCGAGTGCTTACCAGGCAGATTTACATTTGCATAAACTTCACATTTGATTGCAGTGTACATTACAGTTGCTATGCAGTGGTGTTGGACCTGTCCTTTTCTGTGGTGTCATTCCCAAACCTTTTGCCTTCCTTCTCCCCTTTTGCTGAATTAATTTTTGTTGGCTTTAGCACTCTGGCCACTTTACCAGTGCCAACCAGTGCTAAAGTGCATCTGCTTAAAACATAATACCACTGGCGTATCCACAAAAGGCATATTTAATTGACTTATAAGTCCCTAGTAAAGGGCACTACATCTGGCCAGGTCATGTAAATTAAATGCTACTAGTGAGCCCCAGGCACTGATTGTGCCACCCACTTCAGTAGACCCTTTAACCATGTTTCAGGCCTGCCATTTCAGATTATGTGTGCGCAGTTTCAAACTGCCATGTCAACTTGGCAAGTTAGCCATCTTGCCAAGCCCAATCCTTCCTTTTTAATACATGCAAGTCACCCCCAATGTAGGCACTGGCTGGACAGCCCCAAGGACAGGGTGCAGTGTTTTTAAAAATGTGGACATGTATTTTAGTATTACATGTTCATCTAGTGAAAACCTGTTAAATTAATTTTTCACTACTGCAAGGCCCATCCCTCTGATAGGTTAACATTGGGGTTTCCTTATTATATTTTATAAGTGTAATTTCCAATTGGAAAAAGATGGATATTTCAAGCTGGTGTCTCTCGGCTCACAATTTAAAATCACAACTAATGGTGAAATCGAATTTTAAGTTATAATTTAGAAAAAGCCACTTTTAGAAAGTTGGCAATTTTCTACTTTAGCTATTCTGTGCCCCTGCATCTTTGAATACACATCTGAGGTGGGTGACAGTTGGGCTTTGTGCATTTCTTCTGGACAGCCACAAACAAATGGAGCTTAGGTGTACCTGATGGGCTACCCATGGCCCATTAACATTCTGGTCAAGAAGGGAGGGAGGAGCTGACACTTGCGCCTGAATGGGCTCTGATTTCCCCACACAAAGTGCTGCATACCTCCCTGTAGTGAGTCTGGAGACAGGGCAGGAAAGGTAGGGACTTTGTCCACTTCAAAGGTCTCTCTTTGACGTTTTTCCCACTTCAAAGGCAAAAGTGGGTATAAGTTATGGATCTCAGACATCACCACTTCAGTACACTTGTGAACCTGAGGACATTCTACCAGGAAAGAGGACTGCTGTGCTGCTGAATGGACTGCTGCTCTGTTGGGCTCTATTGGACTCGTGCTCTGTTGTGCCTACCCTGATGCCTGCTGCCCTTCTTTGCTAGGAGAGAGAAGGTTTTGATGTACATCTTTACATCCTCAGAACCAAAGTGACTCCAAAGGTTTGCTGGCTTGCCTCCTGTTCTGATGTCTCTGGTACATCATAGACTTTACTCTATCCTGCAAAAGCACCTGGACTTTGCTTGCTGCACGTTTAGCTCTCCCAAGTGGTGTTAATCAAGTCCTGGGCAATTGCAAGTGGGTATAAAGTGCTATAACTGTAAGGTCCATGCACCACCATTGTTGTGCCAGTCAGAACCGACCCATGTTTCCCTTAACACCATTGCATTGCCACTGAGGACAAATACATCGCATCACCAGCTTTGTGGCTCGAACAACACATCACCTTCATCATCACAAAGGGGTTCGCCAATGCAAAGCTGTTTAATGACATTGCATCGATGTCTCAGCATCTCAAGCTTGGTCCCTGTATTTGACCCACACTCCATTGTGGTCAGCCTGACTTGTCAGATTCCACCCGGTATAGCACAACCTGAATGATGCATCATGCAGATATTCTTTAAAAATTCATATCTCAACTTCTACGTTTTTGATTTTTGTCATTTTGGTCTTGTTTTGTTCATAAGATTAAGCTCTGTATTGCACAAATACATTACAATTTACCTCCTGATTTAAGCATGCCTGCTCTGTGCCAACCTACCAGAAAATGAGCATAGATTCATTTATGGTGTGTAACTGACTTACCCTGACTAGGATTGTGGTCCCTACTTGGACAGGGTGCATGCCTCTGCCAACTAGAGACCAAGGGCCAGATGTATCATTATTTTGAATAGCGATTACCTAATTGAGATTTTCTGTGAATCGCAATTAGGTAATCGCTGTTTGAATGTATGAAACTCTGAGTTTCATTTAGCATCTCCCAATGGCTCACAAATCGACCTACCTCATTAATATACATGAGGTAGGTCACAATTTACCAACCATTTAGGAAATGCTAAAATCACACGAATGGTGGCCTGCTGGCCTCAGCAGACCACCATGTCTGTGATTGCTTTTAAATTAAGCAATCATCTTTTTTAAATTAAGCCCATTTTCCTCAACGGAAAATGGGATGCATTTAAAAAAAGAAAAATTAAACCTATTTTTCATTTTTTAGGAGAAGGAAGTGATCTGTGGGACCACTCCCTGCTCATAAAAAATGTTTTTGCATGCAACCAAAAAGGGGAAAGGATCCCTTAGGGATCCCGTTCCTTTTCCAAATGGGTTACCACCTACTTGGAGTAGGTGGTAAAATGTGAATGTTTTGTGACCGCATTTCAGTTGCAAAACGTTATTACAAACTGCTGCAATTCGGTATTAGGAAGAGATGCCCTTGACACGTCCCTTACTAATACCGAATCGGTATGTATGCACAATTCCAAATTGTGATTCAGTAACATGTTACCGAATCACAGATTTGAATTCATACAGAACAAAATAAATTTTTGCGGTTGCAAATGCCCCGATCGGGCTGTTTGCAACCGCAAAAATGCATGATACATATGGCCCTAAATTTCTAACAAGTTGGAAAAAGAATAGTTAGTGTTCACCACATTATGTATCATACTTTTTTATAATGAAACTTACAAGCATAGTCTGGTTGTATGAGCTTTCCATCCTCTTCTTATGTTTGGCCCTTCCCTGGAACACAGTTGTATTAATTGTGCCCTTCCACTGCCAGGCTTTCCTTTTTTCTTTTTGGCTAAGCACTCCATGAGACTGCAAGCTTCTTCCAGCTATCTCCCTCATGTACTTCTCTTCACCCCTACACAGCCCTCCAGGCTGCAATCTCCCAAGAGCTTCTCCCCCATGAACGCCCAAGTTGTGACAGCCCTTGTGTTCTTCTACCCCCACATTGTTCCATGTTGCTTCCACCCACCAATCTTTTCACAAAAAAAACCTCTTTGGCACTATCTTTTTTATTTACAAATCAAACTTGGATCAGTAACAAAATTACGCCATCCCTGCATTTGTGTTATACTAAACTTATTAGCTATGCTGCACAGTATTGCTAAAACTATTGGGAAAGCCAATAGTTCCCAAAGGCAAGGCCTATTGGCTTTGCCACTGCTTGTTTGCCCTGTATGTAATACAACACAAACAATTGCAAACATCACAACAGCTTTGACTACTGCTGACAAAAAAGGTGTGCACAATCTGTACTTAATCAAAAAGGCCCAAGACACTGCTAACTAATTGCATCATAGACACATTGTGAGTTATTTTATTTTCCATTCAGGATTTGCCTGTGGAATAACAGATCAGTGGACTTCAATTTTGATCTCAGGATCCAATGCAGATAACAAAGGATTGTTTATTTTGAGGGTAGTATGTGGGGAAGATGCCCATGTTGTAATCGAGTGCTCCTTCAACTCCTTACATCCCCTCTGTTACTTTAATCAGGATACACAGACTTCAGTGTCAGGCTGGAAACACTTTCAGCTGCTCTAAGCTTATCAGATGGCCAGTGTCCTCGAATTGTCTAAGGATCCACATATCTTACATTAGAAGAAGGAAGAAATCTTTCCATCAAATTCATATTTCTTTCAAATTTATTAGCCTCAAACCTATGTTTAAAAAAACCTAATAAATGCACTTAAAAAAACCTTAGTTGAAGAGGAATTATTCTTGGAGGATTTTAAGATCCAGATCCATAAAGGTTGTGGATCATAGAAATATTATTTTGATAAGGCTTTTTATTGAATGTTTGGCTGTAGTTTTTGAGGTCTAACTGAATTCTTTGTTGTAATTCACGGTGCTGAATTGATTTCATATTTACCTTCTCTAAACAAAAAAGTTGAACACATTTCCTCTTTAAAAACTTTTTCACAATGTCAGGTCTGCTCTTTGACTGTTAATCAGAACACCTGACAAGCTCATTAATGCTTTCCCATCCTTGATGCAAGCATTTACCTATTAATCCTCTCCCGTGTGTGGGGAAAAAACTGCAAACAGATGTTGTCAATAAGCCATTACTGACCCACATTGCACTTCATTTTTTATGTCTTGTAAAACGTATTCTATGATGTCACTACACTACAAACGAAAAGCACATTTTAGATTGTATGTTTTTCATTTCCCAACAACACTCTCTGTATTTAAAATTGGATGCATATTGTTGCCTAGAACACCTATTAAATATTAGGACAATATACCCAACAAAAGCACACACTTCTCAAAACATTAACAGACATATCTGCAGTCCCATCAAACTATAAGTACTAAACATATGACACTCAAATTCTCTAATTCCTTCTAAAAAGTACTACAATGTAATATAAGAAAAACGTAATAAGTAATGTGTAATATAGTCCAAAATTGCCATCTCTGGGTACAGGTCACATTTATAAGCCACTTAATAGCACTATGGGTGCATATTACACAATTAACTGCTTTTTTTTTTCATATACGAATGTTGGACATGGTCCTCTCTTCTGGGTCCGCCCTAAACTTTATACCTTCAAACCTCCTGTTTTCTGAACCCATTTTTGTTGACTTTTAAGACTGCGCACTTTACCACTGCCTACCATTTCTAAAGTACTTGTGCTCTTTCCTTTAACATGGTTGAATTGGCTTACCCAAGTTAGCACATTTAACTTACTTGTAAGACCCCTAGTAAAGTGACACTACAAATGCCCAGGGTCTGTAAATTAAATTCTACTACTGGGCCTGCAGCACTGATTGTACCACACACTTAATAGAGTGCCATCTCAATCTGGCAAAATACATCTTTTGCCAGGCCCAAACATTCCTTTTTAATACAAGTAAGTTACTCCCAGGGTAGGCCCCTAACAGCCCAGAGGGCAGGGTGCAGTGTATTGAAAAAGTTTGACATGTACTTTTAAGTTTCACATGTCCTGGTAATGAAAAACCCCTTAATTCCTTTTTCATTACTGCCTCTCCCTAAGAAAAACATTGGAATTACCTTATTACATTTAAAAAGCTGTAACTTCCAATTGGGATCAGGTAAACAAGTTGCATTTGTTGTCTAAAATATTGTAATTACAATCTATATATAGTGGTAGTCATTTTTAGTTCCATTACTGAAAACACCACTTTCAGAAAGTTGGCATTTTCTTGTCCCAACAATTTGGTGCCTGCAGCCTGATCCTGAGTCACATGCCTCGGTATACCTGACAGTTGGTCTTTGTGTATTGCTCCCAGACAGTGAAACAAAGGGAAGATGGGTTTTGGCAGGATGGGTCACTCTGAGTTTACGACAGGGAGAAGCTCTCACCTACCACATGAAAGGGATGCCATACATCTTGGGGGTGGAAACCTCTAGAAGTTCTTTTCACTTCAAAATGGGCCACAGGTATAAATATTGGACCTTTAGACCCAGCTCTTCAGCACAGTTCGGGACCAGTGGGCTCTGCCTGGAAGGAGGACTGCTGTGCTGCTGAAAGAACTGCTACACTTCTGTACTGCCACTTTGAAGGACTGCTGGCCTGCTGTGATGAACTGGTGTCTTGTTGCCTGAGTAAGAAGGACCGGACCTGCATCTCTAAACCCAGGACTCCAGAGTGACTCCAAGGACTAGTTAGCTAGCCTCCTGACCAGAAACCTCAGGACATAACAGGCTTCCGAAAACCATAAACCTAGGACCTGAACTCTATCCGTGTGTCTTGGCCTCCCAAGTGGTGTCATTCCAGTCCTAGAGCATTGGAAGTGGGCCTGAAGGTGCTCTGCCAACCCATCTGTGTATCCAGTAGGACTCCTGCATCTCCTGTGTGGCACATCTCATGCAGCACCAGCTCATCACCTTTGCTGCTTGAGGCAATGCCATCGGAACTGATGCATCACCTCTGCTGTGTGGACTTAGTCTATGCAAAGACTTTGCATTGCCTATCACAGCGATGCAGCTCCACACAAGGACATCACCTCACCCCATCCAACTTTCCACTGCACAATGCAGCCCCACACAAGGGCATCAATTCGTAGCTCCCCAAAAATGCCATTGTGCAATGCGTCCGCATCTCTTTGCTTGGGCCTTGCATGGCCTCAGCTGCGTGAAGCATTCACGAAATGGGACTCCGAACCACTTTGTAACTAGGATTAAGGTACTGTGTTCAGCAGGCCTATGTGGGTCCCTGTAGATGACCTGTGCTCAATCGCTGACTGCCTGAACTTGTGAATTTGTCCCAGTCCGATGCAACCAGATAAGCACATTTCGAGCTTTGTGCTTTTTTGGGCTATTTTCACAGAATTTGTTAAACTTGCATATCTCCGGTTCTACTGACAGGAGTTTTCCATTTTAGTCTTCATTAGTTTATTAAAACTTGCCCTATTTTTCAGAAGCAGTGCAGAGTTTTTCTTGTGTGATGTTTTTACTTTATTTGAAGTGTTGCGCAAGTACTTTACACATTGCCTCTAATTTGAGGCTGACTGCTCTGTGCCAGGATACCAGAGAGCTGAAAGCAGGCGAATTTTAGGTCTGCTTGTGATTTCACCCTGACAAGGATTGTGGATTCTGCTTCAGTAGGGTTTCACCCTCCCTCAACCAGTAACACAATTTGTTACATTGGTGATCAACAGTGAGGATCAGGACTTGGTTTGTGCAGAGTCATACAGTGATTTTGTGTTACATTGATGTTCCCAGAGAAATAATCTAAGGCCAATTTGAGTTTTAAATTTCTCCTTGACTGGCATTTTCTCCCAAATTCACCCTTACTCTACCTGACTGTTTATGTCTGTGGCTTCACCTCTCAATCTGGAGAGCTACACTATGGCTGAGCTCAAGGAATTTAGTAACAAGAAGAGACTTCAAGCTAAAAGGAGCACTATTAAGGCAGAAGCCCACTCCACCAGCTGCCAGTCACAACAGATGACCAGGATGGAGAGGATAATATGTAGGGCCAGAGCTAGGCCCTGATGAGGGTCATGAGATGCAGCAGTCAGCTGAGTGGGATGACTTGTCTCCTGAGTTGGCCTGCCAAAGTAGAAGGCACTATGGGGGTCATTCTGACCTCGGCGGTAAAAGCCGCTTACCGCCGGTCAGAAGACCGCCACAATACCGGCGCGGCCGCGGTCAGCCGCCACGGTCATTCTGACCCACAACTGCCAAACCTCCAAAAATCCGACCTCCATTGCAGTCCGCCACATCAGCGGCCAGCGATAAACTGGAGATGACTAAACCTCCACCGCCACGCCAACAGAAATACGCCCATGCCATAACGATCCACAAATCCACGCGGCGGTCTTTCAAACGCGGTAGTCTATTGGCGGTACACACCGCCGCGGTCAAAATACACACACCTTTACAAAACACTACCACATTGGACAATTTGAAATACACACACCTGATACACATACAAACAACACTCCCACACATCCAATCAACTATAAAACACACACCCACATCACCCACAAACCCCTACAACCAAAAATCAGAGACGAAGGAGAGAGAGACACATCAGAGAATAGAGAGCCAGACACACAGAGGCACACTACAACATCACACACACCACATAGTAGCACAAAGCACCACACACCAACACACTCATTACCACATACACCACCCCACACCTCATCCACACCACCCCATGGCACCACAAAGACACCCACGCTTTACGGACCAAGAACTCAGGGTGATGGTGGAGGAAATCATCAGAGTGGAACCCCAGCTCTTCGGCTCACAGGTTCAGCACACCACCATAGCAAGGAAGGCGGAGCTATGGCAGCGGATCGTGTACAGGGTCAACGCGGTGGGACAGCACCCCAGAAATAGGGACGACATCCGCAAACGATGGAACGACCTACGGGGGAAGGTGCGCTCGATGGTGTCGCGACACAACATCGCGGTGCAGAAGACTGGCGGAGGACCCCCACCCACCCCACCAGAATTCACAGCATGGGAGCAAGAAGTATTAAACATCCTGCATCCTGAGGGCCTCGCTGGAGTATCCGGAGGAATGGACTCAGGTAAGTCCTATCTCATATACTTCATCCCCCCCACCCCACCAGCATGCCAACCCACACCCCCACCCTCACCCCCAACCCACCATCACACATCATCCCTGAGAATGTTTCCCTAGCACAACCCACCCAACCCCTCACCAACCCTTGCATGCCACCACAAACATTGGACACCCATTACCTAAGCATGACCACTGCACATACCCATCCCCCCCCCCACAAACCACCCTCACAACACCACCCACAAGGGAATGCCTGCACTGGGGGACAAGGGCACCCATAAATCGCACGCTATTTCACACACAGAAACAATAACCATACTCTCTCACCCCATGCAGGACCCGAACGCCAACACACCGGTCAGGAGGGTCCTCAAATGTCCATCCCACCCCCGGAACAGGCCCCCAGTGAGGACAGCAGCTCGGTCGACCTGGAACCTGATGACCAGCCCGGACCATCGGGGACCTCTGGGCAGTGGGTTCCCCAAACACAGACACAGGCCACAGCAGACCCGAACCTCCCTGGGAACAACAGCACAGCTCCCACCCAGCGGGCCCATGCCTCTGTCTCTAGGACAGGTCAAGCAGCGGTGTGTCTGCCACTACAGGGCACCCAGGCCAACCCAACACCCCAACAACAACAGGGACCTGGGGGCAGTGGGAGTGGGCACACCGTCCAGGGGACAGAGGCCCAGGCAAACAGGGCAACTCGGAGGGCTGCTGTGCGACAGGGGGGGGAGGAGAGGCCCAGGGAACCCACTCTCCAAGAGGCCCTCACTACCATCATGGGAGCATACCACCACTCCCAAGAGACGATGGCGACGGTACTGGCCAGGTTCACCGAGATACAGGCACAGCAGGAAGAACGCTACATGGGGTTCAGCAACCAACTCACCACCATCGCTACCGCCATGGGGAGCATGGTCCAGGCCCTCAACAGGATAGAAGACACGTTGCGGGACCATGTGGCACCACACAGGGCCCCTGTCACTAGCCAGGAACAGCCTACCACCTCCGCCAGCGCTAGTGGACAGGAGGCCCACACACAACGACAGGCCACAAGAACCCCACCTCCTGCTGAAGAACAACCACCCCGCAAGAGGAGCCTAAGACCCAAAAAAAAAACAGAGTAGCATGCCAAGACCACCGCCAGCATGAGATACCCCCAGAAGTCATCCCACTGTCCCACCTTGCCACCCTGTCCAAACTCAAACAGCCCCTGCTCCATCCTTCCACAGGCATATGGACAATAGACCTGTCAGACTGAGAACTGGACTCTGCCATGGACATCACTCCACCCCCACCCATCACCGTTTTCATATAATGTACCATTATCTAAGCACACAAAATAAAACAATTATTGCACCGAAAACCGTTTTGAGTCATGCTGTATTCTCAAAAAATCGTACAACCCATAACAGTTCACAATATGTGATGTCACTTAGTGATGACAACATACCAATGTCAATACGCTGTAGTACATGGCCAAACCAAGCAGAAGTCGGGCTATTAATCATTAAGCACTGAGAAGGGAAGGGAAAAAAGAAATGTTATTTAAAAGAGCTGGGGGGAAATACAAAAAGTTGAGATGCATGAGGCTCTAAGTAAATGGGAAATGGCGTGGCTGAACCTTACCTGTGTGCTACTGAAAATACTGTTGTATGACAGCTTCCCTGTTGTCTGTTTCCTCACCGTCGTCTTCCTCCTCTTCACTCTCCACAGGCTCCACGGCTTCTACGACACCACCATCTGGACCATCCTCCTGCAGGAAAGGCACCTGGCGTCGCAAAGCCAGGTTGTGAAGCATACAGCAGGCCACAATGATGTGGCACACCTTCTTTGGTGAGTACATTAGGGATCCACCTGTCATATGCAGGCACCTAAACCTGGCCTTCAGGAGGCCGAAGGTCCTTTCTATGACCCTCCTAGTACGCCCATGGGCCTCATTGTACCGTTCCTCTGCCCTGGTCCTGGGATTCCTCACTGGGGTCAATAGCCACGGCAGGTTGGGGTAACCAGAGTCACCTATTAGCCACACACGCTGTCTCTGTAGCTGTTCCATCACATAGGGGACGCTGCTATTACGCATAACATACGCGTCATGCACTGACCCAGGGAACATGGCATTCACATGGGAGATGTACTGGTCTGCCAAACAGACAACCTGCACATTCATAGAATGGTAATTTTTCCTATTTCTGTACACCTGTTCATCGTCATTTGGGGGTACTAATGCCACATGGGTCCCATCAATGGCACCAATGATGTTGGGGATATGTCCAAGGGCATAGAAATCACCCTTCACTGTGGCCAAATCAGCCTCTTCTGGGAATATGATGTAGCTCCTCATGAGTTTCATCAGGGCAGACAACACTCTGGACAGAATCTTTGAAAACATAGGCTGAGACATTCCAGATGACATGGCCACTGTTGTCTGGAATGAGCCACTTGCAAAAAAATGGAGGACTGATAGAACCTGCACTAGAGGGGGAATTCCTGTGGGTTGGCGGATGGGTGACATCAGGTCTGGCTCCAGCTGGGCACACAGTTCATGTATAGTGGCTCGGTCAAGTCGGTATCGGAGTATTATATGGCGTTCTTCCATTGTCGACAGGTCAACCAGCGGCCGGTACACGGGAGGATTCCTCCTTCTCCTCGCAAGTCCCTGCGGACGGTGCCTAGGAAGGACAACATGGAGCACTGAGTCAATCAACTCACAGGTACGTACAACACAGCTTGCACAGTACACGAAAATGTATTGACTGCTATGTTTGTATGTGTGCAAATGCAAGGCCTAGGCCTGTGTGACGCAGTAGAATTTAAGCCATGTGGGCCCTTGAAATGGCGGCTGCCTGACCTCTAAACTGGGACAATGGGATGTGAGGTCAATGCGCTGGCGTGGCACACCGTGGCGGTAGGCGGTCGAAGACCGCTGTACTAAGTCGCATTGGTTAACATTGAACCCTATGGGATTCAGGAGCCAATGACGATGTGCGCCGGCGGTCGCGGTACGCACCGCCGCGGTACGCACCGCCGCGGGCGTGACCGCCATTTTCTATCTGCTTAATCACTCGAGACCTGATCATCCACAAGAGAGGACCTATACTGCAAGTGCTGCTGTGAACTCGGTCTGGAAGTGACAATGGCTGCTGCGACTGGGGAAAGGGCCCCTGCCTTCACGTCTGAAGAGTTGGAGAAACTTGTGGACGGGGTCCTCCCCCAGTATGCGCTACTCTACGGTCCTCCAGACCAACAGGTGAGTACACTGAGTGCACATTGAATGGGTAATGCCTGTGTGGAGTGGGGTGGCTGTCAGTTGGTGGGGTGGGGAGAAAATGAGGATTGCAACGCACGACTGATGAGAGTATGGGCCACATGGCAAGGGTGGGGAGGGGGGACATGTACTCCAAACATGCAGAAATTTGACGTTTTCTCTTTCCCACCCTGTACATGTCAAACAGGTGAGCGCCCATCAGAAAATCGATATTTGGCGTGCCATCGCCAAGGAAGTCCGGGCCCTGGGGGTCTACACCAGACGGGGCACCCACTGTCGGAAGAGGTGGGAGGACATCCGCCGCGGAACCCGAAAGACCGCCGAGTCACTGCTGGGGATGGCCTCCCGACCTAGGAGGAGTGCCAGTCGTACCCTGACCCCCCTGATGTCCCGGATCCTGGCGGTGGCCTACCCTGATTTGGATGGGCGCTTGAGGACATCACAGCAGACACAAGGGGGTGAGTATCAGCACATTCTCCTATCTATACGCGCAGTGGAGGCGTCTGGGTGGGGGAGGAGGGCTGTGGGTGACAGTAGGCCAGGGCGCTTTCTGTAGTGTAGTCCCCTCCCTTAGACATGGCCCTGTGCCCCCGCCCACCACCTCTGTAGGGTGCCAAGTGCAGCTATCCATGGTCCAACATCACCCATGAACGCGTCTGTTGTCCCTAGACCTGTTGGCCTAGTCAGAAGTACAGAGTAGTGTACCCCAAGTTCGCGGCTTAGTGCATGATGCACCTGTGTCTGTCCTCTCCGCCAAGGCTATTGACAAGGCATGCACTCAACTTTGTTTTATTTCTCCCCCCACCCTTATTCTTTGTTTCTTGTGCATTAGCATCATCAGGCGGAGGAGAATTGGCGTCGGAGCACGAGGGAGCTGCAGGTCACCAGGCCCCGGTGGGCACTGACACAGACACCGAGGGCACCAGTGATCCGGAGGGCGAGGGGAGCACCACAACGGGGGCCGGTGGAGACACCAGCGACACAGACACGTCCTCGTTTGGGAGCTCCCTAGCGGGGGCGGCAACATCTGTGCCCCCCGCAACAACAGGTACAGCCGCCACCCAGCGCACCAGCACCGCCCTCCCAGCAGCCCCTCAGTCTTCGCTCCGTGCCCGTTCGCCCAGGAAGGCGCACGTCTCCTTCGCCCCAGGCACCTCAGCCCCTGCCTCTGTTACCCCTGCTGCCCTCAGTGCGGAGCTCATTGACCTCGTGAGGACGCTCATTGTTGGGCAGACTACCCTTTTGAATGCCATCCAGGGGGTGCAAAGGGAGGTGCAACAGAGCAATGCCTACCTGGAGGGCATTCATTCGGGTCAGGCTGCCCATCAACGAGCGTTCACTTCTCTGGCCTCAGCACTGACGGCAGCCATTGTCCCTGTCTCCAGTCTCCCTCTTCTAACTGCCTCCAGCCTTTCTCTGTCTCCTGTTCCTCAGCCTATCCCATCCACACCATCTGACCAGCCTGCACACACCTCAACACCCAAGGCCAGCTCATCCAAACATAAGCACCACAGAACACACAAGCATTCACCCAAGCAACACCCAGTTGCAGACATACCAACAGTCACTACCACCTCTGTGTCCCCCTCCTCCTCGTCTCCCTCCTCCCTCCCTGTGACGTCTACACTCACACCTGCATGCACACCAACATCAGCCAGTTCTTCCATCACCAGCACACCCTCCACTACAGTCCTCATACGTGCAGTCACCACCCCCACTGCCATGTACACGTCCCCTGTGTCCTCTCCCACTGTGTCTGTCACCCCCTCTTCCAAGACACATAAACGCAGGCAGACACCCAAACAACAGCCAACCACCTCACGACAGCCTACGTCTCAGTCACCTGCACCCAAGGACAGCACACCTGACTCTCCTACAACCACATCCTCTTCCTCCACTTCTATCTCCACTACTCCTACCCTTTACCCTGGTCCAAAGAAATATTACCTCTCAAATGTTAACCTCTTTCCCTCCCCTGACCCACCCCCTCCATCTGGGAAAAGTCCCAAAGGCACCTCAGCCACCACCAGCCCAGCTTCCAAGATACAAGTGGTGCATGGAATATGGAGTCCACCCTTTGGCGGCAGTGACACTTCACTGAGCAGCAAGGGGACTGGCAGCCCCCCCCCCAGGCAAGAGGACCCGGAAAGTGAAGGGCCGCCGTGAGCGGACTGACGGATGCCCCCAAGGAGGTGACTCCGGCCACTTCACCTGCCACAACAGCCAGGGGAGGCAAGGGCCCGAGAGCCCCATCTAAGGAGCGGAAGGGCAGCAGGGCGGAGAGGCCAGCCAGCAGGAGCGCGGAGCAGGAGGGCCCCACACGCCCCATCCCGGCTGCAAGGGACGACACCAAAGGGCCCAGGACTCCGTCTCCGAAGGGGCCTGACACTGCACGTTCGGAGGGTGAGTGAGCAGGTTGTCCAGGCCAGGTCTGACTCCCTACACTGACTGGAAGAGCACCGCTGAAGAGGGCCCCGCCGTGAAGACAAGCACCGCTGAAGAGGGCCCCGCCGTGAAGACAAGCACCGCTGAAGAGGGCCCCGCCGTGAAGACAAGCACCGCTGAAGAGGGCCCCGCCGTGAAGACAAGCACCGCTGAAGAGGGCCCCGCCGTGCAGAAGTGCACCGCTGAAGAGGGCCCGCCGTGAAGACAAGCACCGCTGAAGAGGGCCCCGCCGTGAAGACAAGCACCGCTGAAGAGGGCCCCGCCGTGAAGACAAGCACCGCTGAAGAGGGCCCCGCCGTGAAGACAAGCACCGCTGAAGAGGGCCCCGCCGTGAAGACCAGCACCGCTGAAGAGGGCCCCGCCGTGCAGAAGTGCACCGCTGAACAGGGCCCCGCCGTGAAGACAAGCACTGCTGAAGAGGGCCCCGCCGTGAAGACAAGCACCGCTGAAGAGGGCCCCGCCGTGCAGAAGAGCACCGCTGAAGAGGGCCCTGCCGTGAAGACAAGCACCGCTGAAGAGGGCCCCGCCTTGCAGAAGAGCACCGCTGAACAGGGCCCCGCCGTGAAGACAAGCACCGCTGAACAGGGCCCCGCCGTGCAGAAGAGCACCGTTGAACAGGGCCCCGCCGTGAAGACAAGCACCGTTGAACAGGGCCCGCCGTGAAGACAAGCACCGCTGAAGAGGGCCCCGCTGTGAAGACAAGCACCGCTGAAGAGGGTCCCGCCGTGCAGAAGAGCACCGCTGAACAGGGCCCCGCCGTGAAGACAAGCACCGCTGAACAGGGCCCCGCCGTGCAGGAGAGCACCGCTGAAGAGGGCCCCGCCGTCTCAAGCACCGCTCCGCTGGGCATCGCCGTCTCAAGCACCGCTCCGCTGGGCCCTTCCTGTCAAGCACCGCTCCGCTGGGCCCCGCCGTCTCAAGCACCGCTCCGCTGGGCCCTTCCTGTCAAGCACCGCTCCGCTGGGCCCCGCCGTCTCAAGCACCGCTCCGCTGGGCCCTTCCTGTCAAGCACCGCTCCGCTGGGCCCTTCCTGTCAAGCACCGCTCCGCTGGGCCCTTCCTGTCAAGCACCGCTCCGCTGGGCCCCGCCGTCTCAAGCACCGCTCCGCTGGGCCCTTCCTGTCAAGCACCGCTCCGCTGGGCCCTTCCTCTCAAGCACCGCTCCGCTGGGCCCCGCCGTCTCAAGCACCGCTCCGCTGGGCCCTTCCTGTCAAGCACCGCTCCGCTGGGCCCCACCGTCTCAAGCACCGCTCCGCTAGGCCCTTCCTGTCAAGCACCGCTCCGCTGGGCCCTTCCTGTCAAGCACCGCTCCGCTGGGCACCGCCGTCTCAAGCACCGCTCCGCTGGGCCCTTCCTGTCAAGCACCGCTCCGCTGGGCACCGCCGTCTCAAGCACCGCTCCGCTGGGCCCTTCCTGTCACGCACCGCTCCGCTGGGCACCGCCGTCTCAAGCACCGCTCCGCTGGGCCCTTCCTGTCAGGCACTGTTCAGGGTTCACTGTGCCCACCATGCATCCTCCTTGTCCAGTGGGGACATTTATCCACCTGATGGACTGTGGCTTTGCACACCCCAGGATGGCACAGTGGGCAATCCACCCACTGTAGAGACTTTGCGAGACTGTGGCTTTGCACTCCCCAGGATGGCACAGTGGGCAATCCACCCACTGTAGAGACTTGAGAGACTGTGGCTTTGCACTCCCCAGGATGGCACAGTGGGCAACCCACCCACTGGAGAGACTTGAGAGACTGTGGCTTTGCACTCCCCAGGATGGCACAGTGGGCAACCCACCCACTGGAGAGACTTGAGAGACTGTGGCTTTGCACTCCCCAGGATGGCACAGTGGGCATGGTGGGCCCTTCGTGGATCTGGCGTCGTGGACTCATGTGGCTGTGGTGCCCCCCCCCTTCCCTTCCCCCTGAGGTGCCTGTGGTTTTGTCACCAGATGCCCCTGCAGTGTTCTCTCCAAAGGACTCAGGTCTCCTGTGTGGGCTTTGCCCTTGTTTCGCTACACTTTGGCCCACGGACATGATGGATTCGTAAGATGTGCAGGACTACTTGCTTCAGTTATCCACTGCTGTGTAAATAATTTGTTTATCAGAAGAAAGTTTTGATGGTTGATAAATACTTTTCTGAGACTATTTTGTTCATAAATATTTATTCTCAATTTGGTTATGTGATTGTATTTTTTACGGGTGTTTGGGTGGTGTCACTGTGACTTGTTGCTCTGCATTGGTGTGTACATCTTGGGGGGTTGGTGGGGGTCGCATATGTGTGTGCCCGTAACCTTTCCTCCTCCCCACTCCGGTGTGTCGTAGGTGCAGTACTCACCGTTGACGTCTGCGGCGGAGTTCGTACTCGTGGTAGATGAGCAGGTAGACGAGTGCAGGTATGATGTTCAGTTCGGGTTCCATGCTGTCCTCCGTCCTCGTGGAGTGCGTAGAGGTGAGCGTTTTCCCGTTCGTAGTCTGTTTCCGCCGTGTTTTTATCGGCGGTGCTCCCGCCCCGGAAAAGGTGGCGGATTGGTGAGTTGTGATAGGGTGGGCGGTACATTGTCTGCCGCCTGCCTGTTGGCGGTGACCGCCGCGCTGTTTGTTTGTCCCGCCGTGGCGGTCGGAGTGTTAAAGTGGCGGTCTCTGTTGGCGGTTCCCGCCAGGGTCAGAATTCCATTTTTCAGACCGCCAGCCTGTTGGCGGGTTGGCCGCCGGTTTATCACCGACCGCCAGGGTCAGAATCACCCCCTATGTCTTCTCAAGGCCTGACTCTAGAGGGACTGGCTGACAGGCAGACCAAAAAAGAGATTAGGCTGCAGATGGCCAAGTCAAAAATGGAGGAAAAGAAGGCTGAGACGACCTTAGCGAGAGGATAACTGGCCATGGAAGAAAGGAAACTGGCTATGGCGGCAGAAGAAAAAAAAAGGCTGAGACGAGAGAGCCTTGGAGGAGAAAAAAATGTGTTGACTCTGAACTGAGCCTAAAGGAGCTGGATATCAAAGCGAGACAGGCAGGATTCAGCAGTGATGGTGGCAGCATACCTACAGTGACCTCTGGAAACAAGAGGGTCCACATTCCTAAAGGTCTAGTGCCTTTGTTGGGGGAAATGACCTTCACAAATTGATGGAATATTATAAGGTGACTTTGCAGATCCATAGGGTACCTGAAAAGGATTCCCCGGGGCTAACCTCTGGAAGCAGATAACTAACAAGGGAAGGGATGCCGTATTAGCTCTCGAGAAAGGGGACAGGATGAGGTATCCCCCCATGAAGGACACCCTTGCCAGGAAATATGGTCTGACCCATGAAAAGTATAGGTAATTGTTTAGGGATAGCCGGACGCTGGCCCATCACCCCAGGGTGGATTGTGTAGATTCCTTTTCCAGGGCACTGGGTGGCTGTGTGAAGGGCAGTGATGTGAAGAATTACTGGGGCTGTAAATTTTGAGTGCAAGAGAGCGCATGTTCAGTCTTTGTTTTGCAGATCTGCTCCAACAACTGATTGATAGTTAGTTAACTTTTCAAAGGGAGCTTGGTGAGGAGGTGGACCACTGGCTCTGTATCAGGGTCCTGAGAGTGACCCTAAAAAGGATGGTTCAGGTACCCCCCCAAAAGGGTGAGGTGGAGGTCAAATGTGACATGGAATAGTCCCAGAGTAAGGTCGGAGGAAGGGTTCCCATGTCCCTTCTGATACATGGGACCAGGTATGGCCAATATGGCCTTAGGGGTAAGTAGTCCCCAGGGGCAGGTTTAGACCATGCCATTATCTCCCATAGCTAGGATGTTGACTCAAAGAGAGAGGTGGTTATCCCTGAGGGTGGAAGTCATTACTTTTAACAGGTAAAATTGAATGGGACCCGTGTCACTGTTCTGAAGGACCCTGGAACTTGCCAGACTGTGGTAGTAGAAAGACTGGGTTTCCATGAGCAGGACACACGCCAGGTGTGTAGAGTAACTCAGGTCCAGCAGGACTTTTTCTGCCCAATTGTAGGAAAGTGCCACTTTTTAACATGGCCACTCCCACTTCTTGCTTGGTAATTGATTTGAATGAAAGGCACCGGGTTCCTGTTAACCAGGTCCCCAGTGTTGGATCTCGTTCCCTAAAACTGTGCAATTGTTCCCCAATTGGCAATACCTTTGCCTCCCTTGTAAATCCGTAGTAAATGGTACGCCTTGTACCTTAGGCATGGCTACCAAAGAGGGCCCTAAGGGCTGCAGCCTGTACTGTGCCACCCTCTGGGACCCCGTACCTGGCACAAGCAGACTTCTATTGCAGGCTGCACATCTTGGTGCAGCTAAAAGTGAAAACACAACATGGCACAAATCTTGTGTGACCTGTCCCCTAACACTTCTGCAATAGATGTAAGTCACCACTACAGCAGGCCTTACATCTGTAAAGCAGGGTGCATTAAATTACATTTGAGGGCATATCTGCAAGGGCAGATATACCCCTGCTTTGTCTTTGTCCATTCTTAGACATAGTGAGTGAGCAGGGAAGCCATTATAAGTACATGTACTGGACACTGCAAGGGCTCCAGCTATATGATGGCTTCACTGAAAATAGGGATGTTTGCTATCAAACATCTCTTTTCAATAAACCTTCACTGATGCCAGTGATGGTTTTATTAATATATGCACCCAGAGGGCATCTTAGAGGTGCCCCCTGAAACACTACCAACTACCTGTGTGGGGACTGACTAGTTTTAGCCACCAACTGAAAGGATTCTGAACCCCTAGGGTGAGAGCTTTTACTCTTGGGAGGTCAGAGACAAAGCCTGCTCTAGTAGAGGCACACCCCACCTAACAGGATGACCTGCCAATCTGCATTCCAAGGGTAAGGGCTTCAAAGAAGCCCACCGCCCTTGGTATGCAGATCTGGTTTCACTCAAAGGAGATATGCCGCCGCCCCTGCCCCAGGATCCCATTTAGCACCGGGACAGGTGGGAAATTTAGTGTACAGAGAGGTGTGTTCTCCCCCCCCCCTTAGGTAAGTCCCATCCCTAATGTGAGCTGCTTGATGTGGATACCACATTTAGAAATCTGCCATCTTGGTATTAGCAGATTTAGGAACTCTGGGACAGGGTTATGCCCACTTCCCATAGGAAGTGCTCTTCTAGGGAATGTAGTGCCGCAGACCTAAGTAGCCCATTGGCTACTACCCTGCACTCCCCAAAATTCCCCTAAATTCGGTATGTCTGGGACCCCCTGGCACTAGGAAATCAGATTCCTTCTGACCTATGAAGAAGGACAATCAAGATCCGCAAATGCAAAGCCCAAAGTAGAAGCACCTGACTAAGCCCCAGCCCTGCCAGCCTGTTTGCTGTTCCCGACGATTTGCATCAAAGCTGTCTTGTCCTGCAAGCTGATGTGCCTCCAAAAGCCTGGGAGGCATGCCTGCCTTCAACAAAGACCCATGAACTACTGTGGAGCAGCGGAGCTGCTTCCCTGTATCTTGCAGGCATCCCAGGAGACCTGAGAGGACTCCGGACCTCAAAAACCTGACACCTGAAAGCACCACTGTGCCCGTGCTACCTAGCCCGAGCTGAAGTGGGCCAACAATGCCAACAGGGTCCTCCAGCCCTCCAGAGACAAAGCCCACTTTGGACATTCCCGCTGTGGACTCACCGATACTGCCTGCAGGCTCCGCCCACAGGCTCCCTAAACTACAAGTGCTCCCTGTGGCGAAAACCTGATGCCTCAGGACACCTCTGAACTCGTCACCCTTAGCCCATGGAGAAGAGGAACAAAGGTGCATCTCCCACTGAAACTGTGCATCGTCTTTCCTGCACGACACATCACCATTTGAACAAACGCATGGCCTCTGCTACATGGACTTCCCTGACTCAAGGACTTCGCATTGCCCATCAGAGCTGACGCATCTTCACGCAAGCACATTGCCTCTCCCATCACAGCCCATCATAACTGCTGCTGAACGATGCATCCCCGGGCAAGGACATTGCCTCACGCTTCGCAGAGCCCCAGAACCACGAGTGGGTGACAGTCTTCTCACCCAGACCTTGCATCTCCCCCGCTGTGCGATGAAATCTCGACATAGGACTTTACAACTCTTTGCAGCCAGGATTAAGGCACTGTGTTCAGCGGGCCTAAGTGGATCCCTGTAACCAGCATGTGCTCCATCCCCGCTGACCTGAACTTGTGAATTGGTGCCCATCCAGCACGACCAAATAACCACATTTGGCACTTTGTGCTTTTTGAAGCTCTTTTCAATGAAATCTACAATCTTCATATCTCCGGTCCTACTGGTGGGATTTTTATTGTTTTGGTGTGATTTATTCATTATAATGCACTCCTTTTTATTTCCAAATTAGTGTGGTGTTTTACCTTTATTACTGTTTAAAGTGACGCATAAACGCTTTACACATTGCCTCTAAGTTAAGCTTGCCTGCTCTATGCCAAGCTACCAGAGGGTTGAGCACAGGTTAATTTGGGGTCTGGCAAGTATGGTGGTTTCTGCCTGAGTATGCTTTCAACACCCTCAACCAGTAACTGAGTCTCTTAAAATGAGAGTGAGTTAGAGTGCAAGTGTGTGAGCAAGAGACTGAAAGAGAAAATGGTCCTTTATGACTCAACATCCCACATTCCTCATGGGCATGAGTAATGCATTTGCTCAGTTACTTATTAAGTGAAACAGAGTCTTAGAGGCTGTCTCCAATTTGTAACTGCCTGAAAGATACCAAGAACTAGATACAATAAAACTAGTTTATTCTGGCTAGGTAGAAATGAGAGTTCATGTTCATGGGTTCAGTGAAATCCTCAACTCTTTATTTCTCATGGCCAGGTTCAATGGAAGCAGGCTGTTGACAAGGACTGCACCTTATTCCATATATAAACTAAGTTGCAAAGAACCTCCTGCGCCACAGGCTCTTTGCTTCCTAATATCCTCACCCTCTTGCTCCTTCCCCCATCGAATTGTCCTGAATCGAGCTTTGGTGTTATAGCTGTACTGCTATAATAGGTTTATTTTTTATGTTCTTTTATTTACGCTCAGTAAGCAGCAAAGGGCTCAGAACCACACTGCTGTGTTCTTTCTCAGTCTACCGCTCTATAGCCCTATTACGCCTTTGGTTAGGTTGCTACACTAACATCCTATCAAACAAATTTTTAAAAATTCTGCATTCAGTCAGCAAGCCTCTCCGTTCCTATGTGCCAATCTATCTCATAAAGGTATTATAGCTTTAGTGCTTTCAAATCATCTGAAGCGGACTATAGGGAAGATCTTTCCACCCTTCCTCGCAAATTCAGAACATCATTCCACACCCAGTGTTGCACCATCTAGAACACTCTCCACCTTCATTTGAAACTCAAAATGAGTTTCTTAAAGTTCTGAGAGCCATGGGGTTTGCATATTTTTCATTCAAACTATGGCTTACATGCCTCTGTCTTGACTTTGAGTGTCCTGGCACTTATCTTCACTACCTGCCAAATAATTAGTCACACGCCTAATTACGGCCCTTAAAGTCTGGCATCCCCTCTCAAGGCTTGCACCCTCTATCAAGGCTTCTCCATCTTTTCACGGATCATGGATCTTTAAACTATGAACTAAAGGATACCTGTTTGTACATCAACCATGCTTGAGATTTAACATTTACCGTATTCTGTGCAAATTAATCCTCTCTGTGTATTTTCTCCTTAATTATTCCTCTTGTACCCCTCCGACACAGGGTTTGAGGTTGTCAAAAAGTGGTACTTTACAAATAACCCCGAAGAAATGAAAGTGTGTTTCACATTTTTAATATGACCCTACCACAGGCTATGCAAACCTACAGAGTACTTCAGTACTGAATTATTATTGCTCAATTTGTGTTACATTCTATATTTGTTATCTGCTTCCTTCTGGCTTCATTCCCAAAGCAAATTTCGCTCTTCTTTAGCACAAATATGCATGACAGCATTCAATGTCCAGAGTAACTTGCAGCTCACAACTCAATATTTGTTGCATTTGTAGGATTGCAGGAAATAATACTACTTCTTGACTAAACAGGGTTTTTCTCGTTGTGTCTCTGCAGCCTTGCACAACTTTATTAAGTGAGGTCCTGGAGTATAGACAATGACTCTTCACATTCTCATCTGCTCCTGTGTTTCATGTTATGAAATTGTCAATTCCCTTGTTATACGCTTCAGTGGCTACAGCCCCTCAGAGACCACTGACCTGTGAAGCAGTTCACATGACTCGTCTTTGAATGCCTCTGCCACTGCTGCCCTCCTTTTCCACCGCATCGCGGTCCCGACTTTCCTGTGCTGTGCTACTTACAAAGCTTAGGCTGTGACACATTAATGTATCTTGACAAGCATGGCTTTGCTGTCAATATTTTCTTTGTTGATGTATGTAATACTAATGAGGGATGGAAAAGATTCACACTTTTAAAGGGCATTAAAATGAAGCACTTTGTTCCGTGTTCTTCAGGCATTACTGTCATTGGAGTAGCCAGCTAGGTCCCTCCTGTAAGATCCATCACATGACAAAAAAAAATGCTTATGTGTGTCTGGATTAAGTTTCTTTGAGGAATGCAGCTTGGTATATAGAAATTGCCATACAATGCTATAATAAGAATCAAGTTAATTAGATAATCTTTTATGTTGATTCTTCCATTGTAGACATGGCAACAGTTGAATCATTGTTTGCTAGAAGACTCTGACAGAATAATTTTGTCAAAGACTAATTTAAACTATCTAGCCACTGCAGCCTTTCTGATATCTATATGAAATTAAACATTCTCTCTAGACAGCCATGGATAATCTGTGGCTGATGTCATATTACATAGATATGGGTCTCATTTAGACCAAGGACCCACTAGGACAGTTGAGGCAATGGCCTCTGATCCCTTGATAGAGGACCATGCGTTAAATTTAGTCCCACAAGAAGATCAAGATCTCTGAGCCTTCGGGGAAGCCAATGGTGTGGTCGCTCCACTGAAAGCACACATTTTGCCAAGTAGGTGCCATATTTGATAAGCTTGCTTAGCAAATGATTCTGTTCTACAAGAACATACTACCAAGGCAGAGCACAATATGTGTAGCCTAAAGTGCCGGGTGCTTTCTCAATGCATGTGGGTGCCATTGTGTGATCTCCCTACAAGGGACCATCATATCTGGCATGGTGGTCCATGGTAAGGAGTTCTAGTTATGGTCATGGTGACCGTAATAGCTCTGTGGTCTGTCAGTGAGACATAATGGCCCAGGGCTGAATGTGCCATTAGGTCATAGATTTCCAGAGATGGAGACAGCTGAGGCTACTCTGTAGAATTGGAGTTGCTCCCAAACTCTAAATAGAATGCCAGAACTATGAGTTTGACGATGGGGGGTGCTAGAGAGAGGGCTGCACTGTAGTGCAGCTCTGCTAGCCTTGAGCTGTTATTTCATCAATATCCTGCAATCTGGTGGCAATAGATTAAACACCTGGGGAGTACTAATTGGTCAGGCACAGCAGCATGGGATGCAAGTGTAATTAGAAAAAAATTGCCACTGCTGAGACCTGAAAACCTGGAGGGGGTTGAGCTGGCGAAATAAACTGCACCTCACAAGATGGTGGTCGCTGCTTCTACACGTGACATCTGTTGCCGGAGTAGTGATGAGGCATTATGCATTGGTATGTCACTTAGCTCCTGTGGAGGAGGCCTGCAACTGGGCACTGGTGAGGACCCTGCACCTGTAAATACGCCCTGCCAGAATAATAGAGGCGTTGCGGTGGCCCTGATGGGTGCAGACACAGGGGATTGCGGTGAGACCCGAGAGAGCTGCGGGGCAGCCTATGCGCTCCTCCTTACCATCCTTGAGTGACCCTGCACTGATTGCGCTAGACAAAACTCCCTATGGGGCATGTGGAACTGTGATACCTGACCGCACTGAAGTGGAAACCCTGCAGGACTAATAGGAGGGAGTGAGCAGATAAGTGAGGTGTGCAGTCCCCCAGAGGGTGTTAGGCCAATACTTGAAGATGGCTGCTTGGAGAAGTGACTGACGCCATGCTGTGCGAAATTTTGGGTGAGACACCCTGTCATCTCTCCTGATGGTAGAACAAGATCATAGATCCCTGGCACCGCGTGAGTCCCTGGGAGCTCTCTACAGCCAATAATAGCCATACTCTTAAACTACACAGACCGCGATATTGGTGCTGCATCTAGCATGAGAGAAAAGGGAAGTCACCTACAAAAGAAATGTGGTGTCCTGTTTTCTGGACTTTGCGGCAGCTGTGCAGGGTGTGCAAAAATAATACCTACCTGTCAAGGAAGGGCTACAAAAAGTAGAGATTGCTTTCTATATGCTCTATCCGGTGAGGCTACAGATCGAACACCAAGGGAAGACAAATGTTTTCCACACGCCCCAAGCTGTGCTAGAATATGTCTATAAGCTACTCCACGCTGCAGAGACCACCGAGTACCTGAAGAAGATGCCACAGAGGACTAGTTCTGTTGTGATGTTGAGGCAGATCCTGCTGTTGATGCCAATGTTCCCTTTCAGCGGGCTGTTATGTTGGTCCACGGATGTTGCTGGTAACAAGACTTAAAATGAATTTGGTAGACTGTGGTGAGAGGACTTATGGTCCAGTACTCTAGAACATCTTATCTAAGATGAGTATTGCCAGGCCCCTGCTGTAAAATCACCTGGCAGTACTGGGCATGGTAATGTATCCTCATCCCTGTAGCTGGTGTTTCACCCACTTAATTTGACATGACCAATATGCTAGAACCAGCTGTGTCTCCTGGCCACCCCCATCCACCTGGTGGGAATTGGAAATCTAGTTGCCCCATGCAAGTATATCCCAAACAGATTTGAAGTTATCCAGTTGATGCTGATTTTAAATTGCCAGCATATAATCTTGCTATGGTTAGCAGCTGTTATGTTCTTTTGGACACTCTTTAGCATGATTGGGATGCTGAAGTGGGTGGAGGGAGGGCTGTTTGTTGTGCTATGCCATTGCTTCAGCTTCATACTCTACAATAACACTGATATTTGTACACCTACATTTATGTCAAAGCGGCTCTACACTCTCCCCCCTACCTCAGTCACAGATAACTAAGCCCCAGCAGCCTGATTTCCTATTCTCCTGACCTGGAACGTGCAGTGACTCAATCTCCGCAAGACGCAACAGGCCACTATATACATTTTGAGGACCCTGCACCTGAGGAGACTCACTTGATAAAGCAGACAGAGAACAGAGCTGGGATGAGGTGGGCTGGGGTTAGAGTAGTGTCATTCTATTTGTGTTATTCTAGAGGGGTGATGATACTGATCAAGAAGGAACACCTTTTAATGTCAACCACACAATCACAGATGACTGGGTATGATATGTTATACTACAAGGTGTTTTGGGTGGCTCCCTGTGTAGGAGGCTGGCCTGGCTTATTGTGGGTACCTTGTGCTACTTACACCTTGTGCCATGTCCGTCATCCCTTATTAGTAGATTAGTAGTGTTCTAGCAGCTTAGGCAGATAGAGGTAGATATAGCAGAGCAGCTTTGGCTGAACTAGGAGACATGCAAAGCTCCTACTATACCACTTATATCATATAGCACTATATCATAAGAAACACAATACTCAGAGTTGCTAAAAAAGGTACTTTATTTTAGTGACAATATGCCAAAAGTATCTCAGAGGATATACTCCCTTAGGAGGTAAGTAAAATACACAAAATATACACACAACCCAAAATCAGGTAAGTAAACACTTAGAAAAGTACTTTTGCACTGTAGAACACAATAGAATGCAATAGGAGAAAATAGGCCTGGGGCAACACAAACCATATACTCCAAAAGTTGAATGCGAACCATGAATTGACCCCAGGCCTAGTGTAGTGTGTAGAAGGTCACTGGGAGTGTAAGGAAACACTACTACCCCAGAAAGACAGTAAAGTTGAGATAGGGGATTCTGCAAGGACAACAACTGACTCCAAAGCACTGAAGATGGATTCCTGGACCTGAGGACCTGCAAAGGAAGGGGACCAAGTCCAAGAGTCACGCAAGTGTCCGGGGGGAGCAGGAGCCCACTAAACCCTGGATGAAGGTGCAAAAGGGCTGCCTCTGGGTGGAAAAAGCCAAAGATTCTGCAATAACGGAAGGTGCCAGGAACTTCTCCTTTGGTCAGAAGATGTCCCATGGCGTGCTGGAGGATGCAGAGTTGTTTCCATGCAGAAAGACCGCAAACAAGCCTTGCTAGCAGCAAGAATCGCAGTTGAAGGTTTTGGGTGCTGCCAGGGCCCAGGAAGGACCAGGAGGTCGCCCCTTGGAGAAGGAGACAGAGGGGGTGCTCAGCAACAGACACAGCCCATGCAGAAGCAGGCAGCACCCACAGAAGCACCTGAACAGGTGTTCAGGAAATCTGAGAATGGCAGTCATCTCAGCACAACAAAAGAGAGTCCCACGAAGGCGGAGGTCATCTCACCGGGGCCTGGTTGACAGACCTTTTTCGTAGATGAGAATAACCAGAAGCTCTAAATCATATCGACTAGTCATCACAGTTTCAATTTCAATCATTTGGAGAGTTACTGATTAGAGTTGGTGTGAGTTTCAGAGAGTAAATCTTTATTGTTCAGCATCAGAAATAAGCAATCAATTGATAACCAAAATAAATCATTAATTTCAGAGCAAGTGCATAAAGCACATTCTATAAAGGAAAAGTCCCTATTCTAAGCTGTGGAGAAGGAGAGAAAAGCATCAGTTAGGACCCAAATTGAGAGGTGAAAGCATGAAGCTTTTAGCATCAAACGTTAATCAAGGCAGAACGTCCCATAAAGAGAGGTTCAATAAACTCAGTAGAGTCTCACACCAGCTTAGATTCAGACAGGGAAAATAGACAGGTCTCTCTGATTTATTCTGAGAAGCATCTGCGAAGGGCTCTGCAGAAAAGCCTTCATGAGAGTGCCCTAAGAGAATCTCATAGTGTGAACAGCCTACTCTAGGAAATGCACATTTACAGAATATCGTATCAGCATGGTTGAAACAAGTTGTTGCAAGCTTTAGCCAGTTCATCCAATCAGCTTGCGGTGTCATCGTAGGAACAGGAAAACTGCCATTGTCTAAGAAGTCAAAAGACAATGGCTCACAGATAATAAACATTAGAATGAAACAGTATGTGAAACATTTGTAGAGACTCAGGAGAGTTCCCACCATTAACTATTATAAGACAAATACAGTTCATGGTTATGCCTCTACATTTTTCTATTAGCTCATAGGGTTCTCATCCATCTAAACTACAAAACATAGGGCCTGATTTGGAGTTTGACGGTTGGGGTTACTCCATCAAAACGTGACAGATATCCTGTCCGCCATATTACAATCCCAATATATCCTACGTGAATCATATTACGGTGAATAGGATATCTGTCATGTCTGTGACAGAATAACCCCCTCCGCCAAACTTTAAATCAGGACATTATTGTTCATGCAGACACATTGTATGAAAATTAAACTAAACATTTTAACATTATTATATGCTATGAAAATTATGCCTATGGAAAGGTCAAAATCTAACATTTTCTATTAAGGCATTCTCTTCTCAGCACAATTGCATCATTGAAACTTTAACATTTCACATTGTTGACCTAAATCAGGTTTGTAAAAAGAAAAGAAAAAAATTCATTCTGCAGTTTTTCAAACTTTATACATTTAACCCTGAAAGCCTAGTGCTCTCACTTGCTTTTAAAATATTTTTCATTTAAGGCCTACACGTTGTCTACATGTTAATTAGATTCATGTTTATAATTTAAAAATGCCATAGCACAATACATATGATGTTTGGCACACTAGACAAATTTGCCACCCCAAATTGCTCTGCTGTAGTACCAGTTCTTGTAATATAAATGAGAGGAAATAATAAAAACTTCAGTCTTGTTTTCTGTAGCAAATCATAATCATATGAAACGAGAAGTATTTATACAAAGTGAAAAGTCATCTAATTTCAATATATAACAACTGTATCTGAATTAGTTCATCTTTGTAGAACGAAACAGGTGAAAGCAGGAGTGACATACGTTAAAAGATACTGTGTGGAAAAATCCTTGCTGGCTAGGTCAAGTAAGAGACAATTGGGCTTTTGAAAATCAAAATGACTGATGAGTGAGAACCACAGCCTGCAGCGTGTCTTACTGGGTGAGCCTTGATGAAAAAGAGCCAGCTGCTTTCATTATCCTTCTCCCATGTTTTGTACAGCTGTCCCAGTATCTTGCTTTTCACTTTCAGGCTTCTGCCTCCTTCATTCTCCATGGTCTTTGAGGATTTGTGTGGGTGGGCTTAGTTTTCCCTAGAAGAGGTCAAGACTAAGGTAAAGATTTAGATGTTGGCAATAAAAGTACCACTGTTGACTTTTCGACTGAAAACCCGTCTGCCACAGTGACGGTCCACCGGCCATATTCAGCTCTTGGCATCCCATAGCCAAAAGCCCACATTCAAACATCTGTCTCCTCCAAGAAACAGCACCCAGGTTGACAGAGGGAGAGAGAAAAGTGGATGCTGACAGGAACCCAGACACCCTTACCGTAGTGCAGATTTGGATGTGCTTTACCGTCAAGAAAAAAAGTGACAGTCCAAATACACTTCTGAGTTGGTGGATTTGGGGCAATGGAAACTCACCTTTTTGCCCGTTTCCACTTGTGAATTCCACTGGACACAACTGGACAACACCAGCCAATGCTGCTGCCACTGACTCACGGAGGAAGCACAACCCACCATTGCCAGACTCGAAGGTAGGGATGCCGCATTGCCAGGGTATGCTGGGTGGGCACTGCACGGGAGGCCAGGACCACTGCAGGCCCATATATGTTAGTCATTTTTAAAATCACTGTGACATGCATATGTCAGGGAGACAATTGTGTCAGACATGGCTGGGGACACACTGGCACAGCATGCATATTGTACATCACAACTGTCCTCATAGTCTCCCTCAGAATCACTGGAAGAGGTGTCGTCGGATGGGACTCCACCGACTGAAAAATCACTCCCAGATTCTGCTCCATTGTGCTCTCCCTCAGATGCAGTCTCCGTCTCTGATCCTGCCTCAGAGGTGTCCGCCATAGCCTGAGTTACGGCTTCAGAAGCAGTCATCCAGTGATACGCCATCTCTGCTACTGGCTAAACTGTCCCTCTAAAAAACTAGCCTACATAGACTGAGATAGGTTGTCAGCAAAATGGCTGGTGTGTGTGTGTGTGTGTGTGTGTGTGATGTGTGTGTGTGTGTGTGTGTGTGATGTGTGCAACAATAAATGTCAGTCACCTTACCTTCGCTTCTTCCTTCAATCAGCAGGTTCTCTAAAAATACTGAAAAACCCCCCAAAAAGTCA
Organism: Pleurodeles waltl; assembly: GCF_031143425.1. Taxonomy (NCBI): domain Eukaryota; kingdom Metazoa; phylum Chordata; class Amphibia; order Caudata; family Salamandridae; genus Pleurodeles; species Pleurodeles waltl. The sequence continues at coordinate 671,704,435 of NC_090443.1, read as the reverse complement.
CACTATTACTTCACCTTGCCACATATCCATAATCACAGCCTTTAGTGCTAGTAGCACCCAGTGCATCAATTTTGTTTGGTGTCCCGGTTTCACGACTTCCTCCTTGCAGTCCCTCACTGTCACCCAACAAAAGTGCCCTTCATCTCTCCATAGCCCCTCTCGCACATACATTTAATTTGTTTTAAAGTGCAGGTAACTGCTGGCTTTACTAACCCACTCAGCTATTCACATGAAATACAGATCTGTTATTTGCAGCAGGCATATAATCCTTCTGTGCTATTTTACGCTAACAAAACTGCCACTAGAGTTTGATCTCTTTTTCTAGCAGGAACATAATCACAAGAGTTATCTTAACATTTGTATTGCTGCCTGACAGCTATCTGTGCCTGAAAGATATATGTATATATATATATATATATATATATATATATACACACATCTCTTATAAAAAAATATTCCTTGCTGTATATACATATATATAGAGAGAGGGATGCTCTTTCGCTATATCACATTTAAAAATATATGTGTAGTTTTCCTGTGGGCTGATCACTGCCCCCAGGAAAACTACACATTTATAAAAACAAAGTGATATATATAGATAGAGAAGATCGCTTGTGCTCTCTCTCTCTCTGTATATAAATATATAGGGAGATATATATATATATATATGTATATGTTGCGAGGGGTATTTTTATAAGTGATAGAGAGAGAATGACACTCTCTCGCGCTTTAACAATACACATATATATATATATATATATATATATATATATATAGAGAGAGAGAAAGAGAGGGTATCAGTCTGCCCCTGTCACTTTTTTTTTTTATACATGTGTTTTACATGGGGGCCAATCATGACCCCAAGTGAAACCACACGTACAAACAATTATGCAGCTATAGGGGTCGGCCCATGCCAGGAGAGCTGACCTGCCATTTATATATATTTTTTTATATTACAAAAAAAAAATGGGGGCACGATCACCCCCTCCTCGGAGGGAACCACCTTTTTTATAAAAAAAGAATGCATCCACAGGGGTGGCCCACTTGCACGGGGGCTGACCCTGCCAAACAAAATTCCGGGGGCCTAGGGCTGTGATCCACGGCCAGGAAACGGTGATAGGAAGGCATAGATGGATTCCCTTTCTATTGATGCCTCCCTGGTATTTGGCAAGGCAGTTTTTGGGCTCTGATCCTCCGGTGGGGAAAAGTGTGACATCAGCATGCCTCCAGAAAAGTGTGATGTCACAGATTCGGATTTCAGGGTGAGACGCAGAAGTTATTCCGCATCTCCTCAGGGTATTTAAAAAAAACATAAAGTCCTCCCTGGGGTTGGCCAATGGTTGTGGCCCGCACCGGGGAGTGTGTGCATGTTTCGGCCATTGGCCGACACACGCACCAATGGGGTTAAAGATAACAATCTAAATACTGTGAAGAAGCAGAAAGTCCAAAGCATCTTATGTACTTCTTAATGATGCCCAGTTAGATAGAGGGATGATACTTATTTAGAAATTTAGTAGGTAATTTGGCTTCGCAACTTGATAGACTTTAAACCCACAGAAAAAATAATGTGTTTTTTCACATGATATACAACAGTGCTAATATTATAGTTACAAAAATCCAGTAATCCTCAAAAAATACACAAGAGGAAGTTGAGAAATTTCATATCTTCAGATATGTATTTATTTGAGATACTACATGCATTCACTAGCTCATGTTATTTCCAAAGAATCTTATAAAGTGCAGAACATAATAATTATAGTACTAAGAGAAATCCTGCAGGAGCAGTATTTGTGAAGTTTACAGTCTCATAGCTAGAGGACTGATGCATTCTTCACAGAAACAAACAAGCACCACAGTATAAGAAACAGCTTGCCAATGCGAGTTTCAGCACTTGTGGCAATGTGCCTGGGGCTTTTTCAAGGCTTTATGAAATCAAAACATTTGTATCTGTGTATTTAAAGATAGAAGTGCAGTTGTGAGAGTAACCAGAATAACTGCATATTCCACAAACTAATTTTCTCACTCACCTTGCAAATAAATACTTATCATTGAAGATTTAAATTGTCTCAACTACCTCTCAAAATGTACTGTTGATGGTTCACTGGATTTTTGGCAAACATAATATGAGGATTGGTTGATAATGATTATGGAAAGAAATACAGAGTTTAGACTACATTAAAAGGCTTGTCCCCAGACAATGGGTCTATGTTTAATAAAATTAAAACTATTCCACTTTTTTGCTAATGTTCTATCTTATTGAACAGCAATGGGGTGCAGTGGATTTCTCATACTGGTAAAATTACTGGTGAGTTTAGGCCTAGGAATGCGTTTTTTTGTTAGTATAGGATACCATACTAATAAGACAGAGGAGCAGGTTATAACACCACAATTCATAGGTACCTTTCTAAATATACTGCTTGAAGATATAGGGCCTCGTTTAGAGTTTGGCAGACGGGTTACTCTGTCACGTGACAGATATCCCATCTTCCTTATTACAAGTGGATATAATGTACTTATCATAAAATGGATGGGAAATCCGTCACTTGACAGCCGTACCATCCACCTTATTACAAGTGCCAAAGGATATAATCCACTTGTGATAAGACAGACAGGATATCCATCACTCTGTGACAGAGTAGCCCTCCACCAAACTCTAAATCGGTCTCATGCTCTGACATGACTCTCAGTGCCCCCAATAGTGGAAAGGATCCAGCCACATTAGAGCCCAGCTTCTGAACCACTTATTTTCTCTTCAAATGCAGCAGGTGCACTCTTCTCCTTCCTAGGAGCACTCAGTAACCAGAGAGTAAAATTTCAATATTTGGAAACAAAATCCAAAAAAGAAAATAATTATGGTCCTATGTCTGGAGGCACATGAACTCCTTCTTGTGTATTTAGAATGAAGTATGCAGTACAGAACCACAAAATGAAAAAGGCAGATATAAAGATTGAATGCTAAAAAGAGCTCCAGTCATAAGTAGACCAACACAGTAGAACTAAAGATAATGATAAAAAAACCTTACTCTCAAATTATTAGGGCCACATTTCAGCACCTGGATATCCTAGCGAGTGGCAAGTGGTGCTCTACAAATCCACCTTAGGTCATCCTGTAATTGAACTGGGAACATAACATTTCTGCTGTTGTTGCCTTTTTAACAAATGGGAGCTTGTGACTAATCCTGTAGCTGTTCTAACTGGAAAGTTCCAAAACTTAATGCTTCATCTTGGAGGCAGTTAGTAGCGTCTCAGAGTTTTCCACTGAAATCAATTTATTTTGAAATGCATGGTTAACACAAACCAATAAATGCATAATAACAAATTGGGCCTGATTACAACTTTGGAGGAGGTGTTAATCCGTCCCAAACGTGACGGTAAAGTGACGGATATACCACCAGCCGTATTATGAGTCCATTATATCCTATGGAACTCATAATACGGCTGGTGGTATATCCGTCACTTTACTGTCACTTTTGGGATGGATTAACACCTCCTCCAAAGTTGTAATCAGGCCCTATATGTCTTAGATGGATGTAGATGTTCAGGTCTGCTAATGTATTTGATGTGTCCTCTAGAGGGGTGATCCCATTTGCTGCTACTTTTTTTCTTCTTCAGAATACTCACTTTGATGCTTAAATGTCCACAAACATTCTTCAAGAAAGTCTATATTGGGTCTTACAACACTAGGGCGCAAGTATACATGGACTTCGAGGGGGGGCTAGTACGTCTAGGGGCAGTGGTGGGGCTATGACTTCACATAATATGGGAAGAGACATTCTCAGAGCCAGTAAAAGAGCGCACCTTACCAATATGTCTGCTAAAACATGCAAACAGCATTCATGCTTGTCTGGATTTTTACACATCACCACATAAAGCCAGATCCATTGGCTTTGCCAAAACTTTCCGCTCAGGCACTAAGCACTGCTGGAGCTTCTAGAGTATCCACCAGACCAGCGAGTATCAGATGTCTGCAAGATGTTCTGTACCAACGAAACTTGTGTCTATGTGCATGTCTGACACACTGAAAAGAAATCCCCATTGCAAAGGTATATTTTCTTAATAAACACAACATGAGACCCATAATAAACAAATGCTTCAGGGAACAAAAAGATGTCTATGAGATTGTTCCCTGATAAGCACAAGAAAGTGCTCTCTCAGACACCGAGAAGGAGACTCATACGAGACCTATTTAAAGGTCTGGCACAAAGAGTCCAAAAGGAAGGGGCATTCACAGAGCATAATAAGCAGGATAACTTCACAATGTAAAAACATGACTCAGTTTATATTGTTATAGCACAAACTTAACTGAGGATCAACAGTGTGCTGTGTATTATGGGCAGTGATGGAGACCAAGCAAGACTGCATACATCAAGCAGAGGCCTAAATCTTTTAATAATGCACAATTACACCATCATCGCAGATTATGATTTTCTCAGTCCTGCACAATTTTCAGTCAGGATCAAAGCTGGATCCAAGCTAGGTTCCCAACTTGACTTAGTCACTCCACCACATCTTCGTCCTCGGTTGGTGTAGTAAAACATTCAAAAAAAGTTAAGATTTGAACATTCTCCAAACATTTACCTTCACAAATCCTTCTAAATGCTTATAATCTTTTGATATTTTTCAATAGGCATTATGCTGTGTTCCTCATGCTGTCTAGTGAGTAAACCAAATGCAAATTATTGTGATTTGTAGGTATTATTCAGGAGTCACACTTTAATTACATTGTCGTTTAAGGTTCAGGTTTGTCTATGTGCATATACTCTATGGGTTGCAGTGTAACATGGTATTTAATATAATATTTACATATTTCTTAATGATATAATGATTTATTATTAGCCTTGTATCTCCAGTGTACCTATTAGGGTGGAACAGTGGTACATCCTGTGTTTGACAGCACCTTCCGCCGCCACATCCACAGTAGCTATTCTTTGTGCTAGAGATGTTGAAAATGTCATGATGTGCCTGTGGTATGAAATAGTGATATTTCTAATAAATAGTTTACCTTTGCAGAAGCCACAAAAATAGGTTTGTCAATGTTTATTTTTATGCGTGATCCTAATAAAAGACCTAACTCACAAAATATGCAAAATGTAAATGCTTCATGTCCTGTATGAGTTTCAAAGCAATTCTAAAACATGGCTGCCGATTGGCTATGTATGTGTGCAACATCTTCACCCCTGCCAATGCTTAGTATGTAACAAAAACATAAGTGCTGTTATCCAAAACCTTTCATGGTACCTGCAGCATCCACAACAAGCAATGGCATCGCCCACACATAAGGTGACAGACATCTGGTAAAAAAAAAAACAAGGCAAAATTAATAGACAAAATGTGCAGTAAAGTTTGCCTTAATATCATTTGCAATCTGCTTGTTCAAGCATCCCTTACTCTGCCATCTCCCACTTTACACACTTTCTCTCCTCTTAAACACAGTCTACACTCATTTGTTTATCCTCTCTTTCTTCCCTCTATATTCTCTCACATTTTTCTCTCTCTTCTCTGTCACTATTCTCTATCTCATCTCTCTTTCACCACAGTATCTTTTCTCAATCCCTTCCCCCTCGTGCTCATCTTCTCTCCAACCTTTTCCTTCAGACTCCCTATCAGACACAAGCCATGTCAGAGACTAACCTGGGCGAGAGGCCTGTGGTACTCCTACAGATCAGAAGCTGGTCACCAGTATTTCATTCCACACAGAAGATCAGATTTTACATTGTATTAATGAATATTGAAAGAGCTGAACTCTGCCTGTGAACTGGATCAATCGATGCATCAACACGACTTATGCTGTGCAGGAGCTGAGCTCTCTGTATACAGAAACTCAGCCCTGGGTCAATGCAATGAATAAACTGTTTGTAAAGAAACTTAACAGAATTTCTGTAGAAGCTCATCTCCATCTGTGCATAAACTCTGTTCTATCTATGCAGGGGTTCAGCGCTTTGTGTGCTGGAACTCAGTTGTGGTGTTACAACCAGAGATGCTGACTTTGGAGCTGGGGAACAAAGTCCGAGTCTCGGCATCAGTTCAACCTCTGATCCTGGGCAAATTATGTAATCTCCCCATCCCTAAAAAATGTATGTGACTTTGTGTAATGTAACTGGTGCTCATGTACAGAACCCCACTATTACCTGCAGGTCAAGTTTGTGCTCTATAAAACTGCAAAAAAAAGATCAACTCAATCTGTGAATGAGCTCTCCTCTAAAAGAGGATAGGGCCAGTTTGTGACTAAGTACCACTCTCTCTGCATGCACAGGAACTAATTTACTCTGTGCAGAAACTCATTTATGGGTTCTAGGTATTCAGCCACATAGCTAGAAATGCAACTGAATTACGTTTTGGGTTCCTCTACTAAATCATACAAGCACTGAAATGTGATTCATGATTCCACGCAGTCTTGATCCTTTGATTATTACATTGTATGGCAACACTCTAGATACGTCATGCTTTGGCTGAGTTCACCTTGTCAAGTTCTAAGTAGGGGCCCTAGGTTTAATCTGGGGGGAACAAATCACATTTTTCTGGGGATAGTGCTTGAAAGGCAAGGCCAGTGAGTAACCATGATTTTGAGAAATTTCAGACAGAACATTTTATTCATGTGCCTTTTGGAGAATAAATGCTGCCAGAGATTGTTTAATTCACAAAACTAAGTTTGGTGGCTTCAGGCTTCTTCATTGCTTTAATGCTGAGATGTGAAGTGTGGTTGTTTTAGTTTATTCACCCAGATGTCATCCCTACTCAACCTCTCTGATTCCCTCGCCTATGTAAAATGTGAACTCTTATCTCTGGCACTAAGCTTGAGCTTTCAAATCTCCTCTACAGGCAGACATTCAAAAGAGAGGTGAAATTTGGAGTGTCTCTTAAAAGAAGGTGCATTACTGCACAAGAATACGGTTGCTGGTCTGAAGATGACACAGGATAGTAGAAACCAGTGGCAGCACCAGTTCACTGCAAAAGTGACTGAGCTGGAGAGGCAGCAAGGCCCAGAAATTGCGCACACCGGGTGTGTTTTAGTTGAGCTTTTGAAATGTGTCTTTGCGTGGAATTTGGATGTGGGCACCCTTTTAAAAAAAAATTCCAACCATCAGCTACAACTTGCTGAGATGGTAAGGAGGCCAATAGGTATGTCACACAAGGGCAATGCGGTTTGGGGCACACCATGCTGCAGAAAGCTTTGGTGAGTGCAGTGCCAGATGCTGTTCATCCTCAGTGAAATGCTGATCCTCTTTGTCAGTCTTTTGCCTGTTCAGCTACCAAACACCCAGGGCAAGAGGCACACACAGCATTTTGTTAGGTGGACTGTGAGGTCAGCAACCAGCAGCCTGCGACTAGGCACAGTGGAATATTGCACAGCACGTGTCCCTAATGAGGTGCATATTATGTGCCGCCCTAACAACCTGAGCTCCAAAACATTCATGAGGTAGAGGAGCACAATGACAGGCTGCTCTACTCTGCTGCCTGTATGCGGACCATCAGAGTAAAATGCATTAATGTTTAAGTAACTGTGTGACATGACGTTATTGTCAAGCAATCACTCCGACACAAATACTGTCTGGTAGGCCATAGCTGGCCTTCCTTCTGTGATAGAACAGGCAGCCAGGAGTATTTTGCTCAGAGACTGCCTGAGGAACCATCTTTCAAAAGTCCTTGCCCCCACTGATAAGTGCTGGTGCAACCTACCATCCACCGAAACAAGCTAACTGGTGCCCAGAGCCCTATTTGCCAGTATCACTTTGCACACTCTTAGGACCAGATTTACTAAGGACTTGCATAGCCCTTGCATGACACAAGTCATTGCAAGGCAGCGGTATTTACTATGCCACGCAAAGCCACCTTTCTTGGATTTGTATGGTTTAATAAATCTAAAGAAACATGTTCCATGGGTCGAATATGGACATTTCCACGCATTCATCCATGGACTTTGACAAAATCCCAGATTTACATATGTCTGTATACCGTGATTGCACCAAAATGATGTTCCTCCCTGACCTAGTCTCAATGGGTAGAACTATCTTTATTTTTCCTTGTTACTGCTTCTTTTTATGTGTTTTGTATTATGCCGCACACTTACAAGGAGGAACATGCCTTTAAAGGTTGCTTTTTTACAGGAAGTTAGGTATCCTTTCCTGCACAAACTCAATCCTGCCCATAACACAGGCATCCTGCACCATGGTGCAAGTGTGCCTGTGTTGGTGCCAGAACTCCTCTACCCGAAACCCCCAAAGAGTACTTCTCCAAGCAAAAAGCATAATAAAAAGTGTGATAAATGTGATGAACTGTAACCACGTAGAATGTGTGTCACTGCTCCCTACTCACCCCTCTCTGAATCTCCGCAAATGTCAAATGCTGTTGGTAAAAACCTCTGGACTGCTTAATGGACACGTAAGCATTTCAATGCAACACCATTTAGGAAAAGAAAAAAGTTCTCCCCTTTTTTTTGCATTCATATGGCACTTGCTGCCCCATGTCATGTGTAGTAAGCATTATATAAATGCAATTCCATACAATATAATTTGTGAGTTGTGCCTTTTTCATTGTGATAGACTCGGGCTAGTAGTTTGGGAACAGGGCATAGATTGCTTTCAATAGCAGATGCGGACTCAGTCATGGCAGTGTTAATGGGCAGTCATTGTTCCACTTTTTAAACAATGAGGAATGCTAAAGCATATGGCCTTGCACAGCAAGAGCCCCACGATGAGGTCCGTGACTTAGCATCTTTAGAATCACTGGTGACTGACCTCCCCACCTTCTTTGAAGACACTTTCCAGCAGCATAGAAGCTGAATATGTCTTTGTAAAGAAAATAAAATGTTTCCCAAACAGGGTTTGCGAAGGGACTCTGAGTCAAGCACCCTCAAGCTGCAGCCTGGGCTATGGCACATGATGGGGGTGGCTAAAGCCCTTTTAGCCCAATGGGCGTTGGGCACCTGCTAGATTTTCTATCTATCTATCTATCTATCTATCTATCTATCTATCTATCTATCTATCTATCTATCTATCTATCTATCTATCTGTCCTGAATATACATTACATAATAAATCAATTATAACTATATATGTAAATATAATATGTTTTCTTAGTCCATATATGCTTTTAATTACTGCAATAAAAAGCTTAACCTATATATAAATACATGTTATGAGTTGTCCTAAATGCACATATGTTTCCGTTACTCCTTATCAGAATCTAGGCTTCCCAGTCTGACAGTCCTGACTGGGAAACATGCCGTTACCTTGAATCTGGACTACTGATTTTACAGTGAATAACTTAGTACTATAAGAATTCACAAAATATTTACATTACTTTAGGGGGCCCTACTTCCTTGTATTTAATCTAATTTATTTTATTCAGTTACATTTTCTATAATGAACTTTCAGTTACTGTTAGGTTAATAGTAATATGCATATTAACATTATACACATACACATATATAATCAAGTATTTTACACATATTATAGATATAATTACCTTTAGAATTAGTTTTCCTCTTTTTGTAATTTACTTAAACTTTGTTAATGTAAATATAATTAGAGGTTCTTATAGATACCCTTTTGGTCAAGTGTTACTGTGGAAATATTGCTATCTTATAGATCCCCTGGTTGTTTCTGAGCTTTGTTAGAGTCCTTAATCCCTTGTACCCAGTAAAATAGCTTTGTATTAACATATGTCATAGTGTCATTTGTCCAGAAAGCCAGCATTTACATTTTGTTACTTTGATTAGAAGTGGGATAAATAGACCAATAACAAATAGAGAATTTCGTTCATTTTTTCAAAAAGAGGAGCAAACTGATGTATATTTGCTACAAGAAATTAATCTCATGAAATCCAAAAGAAAAATATTAAAGCATGATTAGATTGGTATTGAGATTTACAATTCATGGAAAACAAAATATAAGTATATTTAGCAGTAAAAAACTAAAGTCTCTTCTTTCACACATCATAAAGGATGTACAATGTAATGATGCCTTCACATAATCACAATAACATTAGGAAAATTTTAATTTACTGTTAGAAATTGGGTTGTTGGTTGACTGGGGTGTGAGCCCTAATCAAGCAACAGTCAAAGTACCTTGCAGGGTGATCCACAAGAAGTAACTAACTTGACCTGTGTTTAACCCTGGGTAGGTTGGCACAAGAAAACAGTCAGGCCTAAATTACAGGCAATTTGTAAAGTATCTATGCTGCACACAAACATTAATAAAGTCAAAATGCAACACAAGAAAAATCTCAAACCAATTTAGAAAAATGGAGTAAAGTTTAATAAATTATTTTACCGGAGTTATGAATTTTTAGTAAAAACTATCGCTTAAATGCCAAAGTGCCAACTGCGGATATCTAGTCTCACAAGACAGGGTCAAAGTAACAAAAATATGGCCGACCACAATGGAGTTTGAGGTGGCATGGTTTGGATACACAACGTGGATTGGGCCCAGTCCGCGCTTACCTTTCGACTCTGAGAATGTAAAGTTCAGTGGGCCAAGCCTGCAGCAGTTGTCCGAAGAGGAAGCGTTGCCATCAGATAGCCATGGATTGAAGCTGTGGCGGAGATTTCTACATTCAGACTTAGTTTCTGAAATGGAAGCTGAAAAGTTCCAGTGGGATGAGGCAGAGGCCTGCATACCCCTTTGCTGAAGGACGGTTGAAACGGATTTGCTGCAGAGAGAAGAATACAGCATGAGAAATCGGGAAGTCAGTCCCACCAGCAATGGACCCCTGGCAGTAAGGTGAGCAGGGTGGTCCCGGTATCCCCCTGTTTCCCAGAACACTTTTAAGCCAACATGTTTTAGTCCCTACTTTCAGATTTTGTCTATCTAGGCACTTTTAGCACCACTTCCAAGGGTCCAGGGCTGGAGGGGCACCACTTGAAGGGACAGGACGCATTCAGATAGGGTTCAGGTGCAGGTTCAAGATTTAGGAACCCTTTTGTGTCCATGTGGCTCTGTACAGAAGGCCAGAAAACTAGACCTTGTAGGTCACTCTGAAGGTCCTGGGACAGATAATGATCCAGTCAGTAGTACCCCGGCAGAAGGCAGCAGGTCAGCAGGACAAAAGGGCAGCAATCCTGCAGGGCAGCAGTCCTTCAGAGCAGCAGCCCAGCAGACTGACAGTCCTTCCAGCAGCACAGTGGTCCTTCTTCCTGGCAGAGTATCTAAGGTTCCGAAGTGTTCTAAAGGGTTGATGTCTGAGGTCCTATTTGTATACCCTGGTACCATAATTCTAAAAGATAGAAGAAGCTTCTAGATAGTGGCTTTGAAGTACATGGAATTTTCTGACTCCCCTGCCCTGGTTCCAAGCTGGCTGCAGTGACAGTGTTGGGTCGTTAGGCCCTTTATGTGAAGACACAGCAAAAGCTATTCAGTTGCACGTGGGGTGTGCTCAGCTCCAACCCCAATCTTGTCAGCCTATGACCCATTCAGACATACCTAATCCCTCTATTGTGTGACTGTCTAGGAGGAATGCACAAAGTCTAACCATCAGTTACACACTGTCATGTGAACCAGACCAGGCTGCAGGCAAAAAAGGGCAAAGGACAGACAATTGGCAACTTTCTAAAAGTGGCATTTTGAAAATGTTGATAAAAAACTCAACTTTACCATCAAATAGGGTTTTTCACCATAATTCCAAAGACACTAAAACATGACATAGCTACTTGCTCCTAATTGGAAATGGCAGCTGATTAAATGTAATAAGGAATCCCCAATGTTGCCCAATGAGAGGGGGAGGCCTCATAGTACTGAAAACTGAATTTAGGAGTTTTTCACCACCAGGACATGTAAAACTTAAAAGTATATGCGCAGCCTTTTAATTACACTGCACCCTCCCCTATTGGCTACTTAGAGCCTACCTTAGGGGTATCATATGAAATAAAAGGACAATTCTAGGTTTGGCAAGGGAGTTTTAATGTCAAGTTCAGATGACAGCTTAAACTGCATTCAGACTGCAGTGGCAGACATAGGACACGTTTTAGGATGCTCCTTAAGTAGGTGGCACAATACTTTCCACAGGCCTACTGGTAGCATTTAATTGTTTGCCCTGGGTATGTGGTATGCCACTCTACAAGGGACTTATAAGTAAAAATAAATATGCCAATTGGGTTTAAGCCAAGGTAAGCATGTTTTAGGGGAGTGAGTACAAGCACTTTAGCATTGGTTAGCAATGGTAAAGTGCACAGAATCCTAAAACCAACAAAAATAGGTGCATCAAAAATTGAGGAGGAGAGGCAGAAGGTTTAGGGGAAGATCACCCTAAGCCTCAAATGTGTAACACTTACCAAATGTTAGAACCTTTTCTACTCCATACAGTTTTTGTACAGCCACAGATAAATGCAAATGCTTATCAGGCAGAAATTAAGGGAGAAATCATCACTAACACATGTGATCAAAAAGATAGGAGCGGTCTGAACCAAATACCATTAGATTTAGTTTTTTAAACATTTGACTTTTAGCATTCTTGCATCTTGGGACTATTACATGTTCTCTGCTGTGAAAACGTAATTCTTGAATTGACTATTTTTGGTTAATAACCATGTGACACAATCATTATGTTAAATGTAAAAAATTGTAACTGCCAACTATTGAATTGACATCCATTAGATTTGATTTTGTGCTTCATCTCAAGGAGAACATCCCTCTATCGAGATGTGACCACAGCGGAGATATTGAAAAAAGCAATGGAGTTCATATCTGTTAGAAATGGGGTCTTTGGTTGACAGTCAGGTTACCCCCCTGTTCAAGCAAGGACCCTCACTCTAGTCCGGGTAAAAGAGAATCACCCTCAGCTAACCTCAGCTAACCCCCTTGGTAGCTTGAGTGCTAGGTGTAAAGTATTTGTACCAACACAAACACAGTAACCTAATGAAAACACTACAAAATTACACAACACAGGTTTAGAAAAATTGAAAATATTTATCTAAACAAAACAAGACCAAAACGACAAAAATCCACAATACACAAGTCAAGTTATCAATTAAAAAGCAAAAAGAGTCTTTATGTAGTTTAAAACATACACTAACACTGTTAGCTTGAAAATGTACCTTGGGTTTGTCAAAAATAACCCTGCACAGGTGAGTGTGCGTCAAAAAGGGCTTGCGATGTGTCGATTTCACTCACAAGCAAGACCTTGCATGCTTTCTCCTTTCGCCGGGTCGTGCGCGTCGATCCGGTCAGCACTCTTGTGTACAGGCAGGCCTTGCGTTGTTTTTACACACCCAGTGGTGTTTCCGTCGGAAATCCAGCCGCACAATGATCTGAAAACCATGCAGCGCGGGTTGCGATCTCTCAGCCTCCATCAGTGACGCTGCGTGTTGTTTCTCCAGCTCCGTGAGTCGATTCTTCGGTTGCGTTTCTGGCGAGAGTCGATTTTCAGCTGCGGAGCCGGTGGTGCGTTGTTTCTTAAGCTGCAGATCAAAGTTGCGTAGCTCTTTTCCCCGCACGGCGCTCTGTGCGTGGATTTCTTCCTCTTAGGCTGCCAGCTTCTCCTTTCAGGGTCCCATGAACTGGATGGGCACCAGAGGGCAGAGTAGGAGTCTCCCCAGAGACTCCAGGTGCTGGCAGAGAGAAGTCTTTGCTGTCCCTGAGACCTCAAACAAGGGGAGGTAAGCTCTAAATCAAGCCCTTGGAGAGGTCTTCTCAAGATGGAAGGCACACAAAGTCCAGTCTTTGCCCTCTTACTCTGGCAAAAGCAGCAACCGCAGGATAGGTCCACAAAGCACAGTCACAGGCAGGGCAGCTCCTCTTCCTCAGCTCTTCTGCAGGCAGAGGTTCCTCTTGTTCCAGAAGTGATCCAAAGTCTGTGGTTTTGGGTGCCCTTCTAATGCCCAATTTGTCCTTTGAAGTAGGCCTACTTCAAAGCAAAGTCTCTTTTGAATGTGAAACTTGCCTTGCCCAGGCCAGGCCCCAGACACTCACCAGGGGGTCGGAGACTGCATTGTGTGAGGACAGGCACAGCCCTTTCAGGTGTGAGTGACCACTCCTCCCCACTCTCCTAGCACAGATGGCTCATAAGGATATGCAGGCTACACCCTAGCTCCCTTTGTGTCACTGTCTAGAGAGAGGTGCAAACAGCCCATCTGTCAAACTGACCCAGACAGGGAATCCACAAACAGGCAGAGTCACAGAATGCTTTAAGCAAGAAAATGCTCACTTTCTAAAAGTGGCATTTTCAAACACACAAACTTAAAATCAACTTTACTAAAATATGTATTTTTAAATTGTGAGCTTGGATACCCCAAACTCCACATGTCCATCCACTCCCAAAGGGAATCTACAGTTTAATCAGATTTAACCTATGAGAAGGACAGGCCTTGCAACAGTGAAAAACAAATTTTGCAATATTTCACTGTCAGGACATATAAAACACATTACTATGACCTTCATTACAACCCTGGTGGTCGGTGTTAAAGTGGCGGTAATACCGCCAACAGGCCGGTGGAAAGAAAAATGGGATCACGACCACGGCGGAAACCGCCAACATAGACAACCACTTTAACACCCCGACCTCCACGGCGGTAGCAACAAACACCGCGGCGGTCACCGCCAACAGACAGGCGGAAGACAATGTACCACCCACCCTATTACAACCCGCCAATCCGCCAGCTTTTCCGGGGCAGTACCAACGGCATCAAAAGCACAGGGGAAACAGTCTTTGGAAGGGAAACCACTCAGATCTCGACAATCAACAAAGAACCAGGACGCCATGGAGCCCGAGCTGCAGGTCCTGCCGATGCTGGTCTATCTCTTCATACACCAGGAATATCAAAGGTGGTGACGACGACCGAGGTGAGTAGTGCATATAGCACACAGGGGAGGGGGGAGGAAAAAGAGAGTGACATACACACACAACACCCCCACCCCCATCCACAACACCATACACACAAACACATGCATCAACATTACATTTACACCCCGTTAGCCCCTGGAAGAACACAAGGACAGAAGGAATTGAGTTAAATCAGTGATATTTTAGAAATCGGCAGATATAATTAACAAATAGAAAAACAGTATATACAAATATTTACAATATGTACAGAAGGCCGTACACTGCCATTTGCAAGTATCTGTGGGCCACTGGGCCAAATATCATGGGCCAAGCCCACACTTGACTCCTGCCTCTATACGGAGAGAACACTGCAGGGGCATCAGGTCGTAAACACACAGGCACCTCAAGGGGATCGGGGGCACCTCAGCCGGAAGATGGTACTACGCCACTGCTCCTCGAGGGGGCTCCATGCCCACTGCTTGATCCTGGGGAGTGCAAGGCCACAGTCTCTCAAGTGGGTGGGTTGCCCACTGCTTGCTCCTGGGGAGTGCAAGGCCACAGTCTCTCAAGTGGGTGGCATCTCCACTGGTTCTGGAGGGGGCCTTGTGCCCAGCCTGCTTCATCCTGTCAAGGATAGGGGGAGTGGATGCCTTTCTCCACTGTTTCTGGAGGGGTCTTTGTGCCCAGTCTGCTTCATCCTGCCAAGGATAGGGGGAGTGGATGCCTTTCTCCACTGGTTCTGGAGGAGGCTCTGTTCCCAGTCTGCTTCATCCTGCCAAGGATAGGGGGAGTGGATGCATTTATCCACTGGTTCTGGAGGGGCCTTTGTGCCCAGTGATGCATCACTTGGGGTGTGGCAGTTCACATTCCCTCACCTGAGTGTCTGAGGCATGAGATTTGCAGGGAACAGGTAGTAGGTACTCCATGGAGGCAGGGCCAAACTCCATCCTGCGGCGACTAAGGATGCAAACTGGTGGTAGTGCCGGTGCTGGTGGGGGTGCTTCCAGTGGTGGTGGGAGGCTCCAGGCCGTCTCCTGCAGCCTCGGACAGCTGCCCACTGGGGATGCTGCTGCTGACAGTTGTTGTGGCAGCGGCGGGGCAGGTGGCGGGGTTTGCGACGGTGCCTGCGTCGAGGATGCTGGTGGTGCTTGCCATGGTGCAGGTGCTGGTAGTGGTGGAGGGAGGCACCAGCCCTTTTCCTGAAGCCTCGGACGGCTGCCCCTTGGGGATGCTGCTACTGACAGTTGGCAGTGCAGGTGGCAGTGCTTGTGGCGGTGCTTGCCGCGGAACAGGTGGGGGAGCTGTCTGTTCTGATGGTGGGCACCAGGCCCTCACCTGGAGCCTCCGAGGCCTGAAGTGCCTTGCCTGGGCTTTTCTGCCCCTTCCTCACCTTGGCAGATGCTGCTGGGACCTTGACACTGGCAGCTGAAGTTTTGAAGGAGGCCTTGCTGGGTGTGTCGTGCTACTTGGCCGTGCTGCATGCTGGCCCCTTCTTCACCTTCTCAGGTGGCGGAATGGGCTGGCCCTTTGCAGGGGTCGGTGGCACACTGCCTGGCCTGACAGGTGCCCCCTTTGATCCTCTGGGAGTTGCAGGTACCACAGCCTCTGCTGACATGGTGACCGTGGCCCACTGGCCAAATATCATGGGCCAAGCCCACACTGGGATCTTGACACCCTGGCCTGAGGGGAAGGAAGAGGGGGGGGAGGCGTAGGGAAGAGGCCAGTGTTTTCCAGGATCAGTTTTTTTAGACACACTTGGACGGGAAGATGGAGAGGGTTTGGGAGGGGAGGAAGAGGGAGAGGTTGTAGGAGGTGTCTGTCTGCTGAGTTTGGATGAAGGTGCATGGGCTGGATGCTGTTGTGAGGTGGATGCCTGTTGGGTGGGTGGGTGCTTGCATTTGAGTACTTTGGGAGGAGGAGTCACAGACACACTGGGAGAGGACACAGGGGATGTGTGCATGGTTGTGGGGGTGGTGACTGCTCGTGAGGGCTGTATTGTGATGGGTGTGCTGGTGATGGATGTAGTGGATGAAGATGTACTGTATGCAGGTGTGAGTGGGGACACTACTGGAAAGGAGGTGGATGATGAGGAGGGGGACACAGTAGAGGCAGTGGGTGTTGGTGTGTTTGCATGGGCATGGTGCTTGTGTGAGTGGCTGTGAGATGAAGTGTGGTGCTTATGTTTGGCTGAGCCACTTTTGTTTGGTGATTTGGGTGGATGCTGGTCTGAATGTGTGCTTGGGATAGCCTGAGGTTGAGGGGTTTGAGTCTGGGTAGGGGAAGTTGGAGGGGGGAGGATAGACGCAAGGACAAGGGCTGCCATCAGTGCTGAGGCTAGAGCCTGAAATGCTCTCTTTTGCTGCCACTCCAGAGTGAATGCCCTCCAGGTATGCATTTGTTTGTTGCAAGTGCCTCTCGACACCCTGGATGGCATTCAGAATGATTGACTGCCCAACAGTGAGGGATCTCAGGTCAATAGCCTCCTCACTGAGGGCAGCGGGGCTGACTGGGGCAGGGGCTGAGGTGCCTGGGGTGAAGGAGATGCCCACCCTCCCTGGTGAGTGGGCACAGGAAACACGCTGAGGGGCTGCTGGGAGGGCAGTGCTGGTAGTGGGGGTGGTGGCTGTACCTGTTGTTGGGGTGGGCACAGAGGTGTCCGCCACCGCAAGGCAGCTTCCATCGGAGGATGAGTCGCTGTCAGTGGTCTCCCCTCCTGTCCCCGTCATTGTGCTCCCCTCACCCTCCGTCCCACTGGTGCCTTCACCCTTAGTGGATTCAGCCTCCAGGCCCATGTGGGATGCAGCTCCCTCTGTCGCCAGTGCCTCTGCTCCTCCGCCAGATGATGCTAATGCACACAAGGACAGGGTGACAAAACAAAAAGGTGGGGGTAGACAGAGGATACACTTGGTCAATGCCAGCAACACACCACCGTTGGCGTACACTGCACACAGGGACCAGCCTTATGCACTAGGCCATGCCCAACCATTTACTGAGACAGTCACCAGCCCATGGGGTACAATGCCTAACTCCAGCATCTACACACCAGAAACCCACAGGACCCTGCCCAATAGTAGATGGCCACTTATACCAGTGGGGTAGGAGTGCTCCAGAGCCTGCCCAACAAGGGACCTACCTTGTTATGATCGCCCTGACCTAGGGGCACCCACAGCCCACATCATCCACCCAGGTACCTCCTAACGCACGCAAAGTCAGATTTCAGAATCTGTACTCACCCCCTTGTGGCTGCTGTGATGCCCTCAAGCGCCCATCCAACTCCGGATAGGCCACCGCCAGGATCCGGAACATCAGGGGGGTCATGGTGCGATGGGCATCCCTTCCACGTTGGGAGGCCAGCCGCAGCTGGGCCTCGGCCATCTTCTTTGACCAGCGGTGCAGGTTCTCCCATCTCATGCGGCAGTGGGTGCTCCACCTGTGAAAGACCACCAGGGTCCGCACCTCCTTGGCGATGGCACACCAAATACCCTTTTTCTGGTGGGCGTTGACCTAGAGGGAAAAGACAGCAGAAAAGGAAATTACTCACCCGTCCGGACTGTCATACTCATTGCCCACCATTTCCCACCCATGCCCTAACGTACATTCACTGACCACCTTACATGCTGCACTCTGGCCAGGACGCCCCAGCACCTCCCAACATGTGGCTTACATCCACAGCACTCCATACATTCATGGCCCACGCATCATGCTCAGTGTACTCACCTATTTGTCTGGAGGACCGTAGAGTAGTGTGAACTGGGGTAGGACCTCATCCACCAGTTTCTCCAACTCCTCCGCAGTGAAGGCAGGGGTCCTTTCCCCATACACATGAGCCATTGTCACTTCCAGACACAGGTCACATCAGCACTTGCAGTGTAGGTCATCTCCTGTTGAGGGTCAGGTAGCAAGTGAGTGAATAGTTAGTAAATGGCGGTCACGTCCGCGGCGGTGCATACCGTCACCGCCGGCGTACATCGCCATTGGCTCCTGGAACCCATAGGGCCCAATAATAACCAATGAGAGGTTGCGCGGTGGTCATTGACCGCCTAACGCGACGGCACACAAATGCCAACGCAATTACCTCATTTCCACTCACAGGTCAGGCAGCCACCATTTCAGGGGGGTACAGGGCAATGCACCTAACTGCGTCACAGCAGACATTGGCACATCAACTGACTCTTGAGTTCACATACTGCTTCTGTAAAGTAAATAAATCAACATTAGTACAATAGATGTGAAAATATGACTCTCTGCTCACCATTCTCTTCCATAGGCTTCAACCCATGAGGCAGAATATGAGATGGCTGCATCCTCTGGTGTACAGACCCATGGTGGACCTTGTGACAATGGAGGACAGACACATTATCATCACATACAGACTTGATCGTGCCACAATCCAAGAACTGTGTGCCCAATTGGAGCCAGACCTGATGTCAGCTTATCTACCAGCCCAGAGGAATCCCCCCTCTAGTGCAGGTCCTGTCAGTGCTCCATTTCCTGGCAAGTGGTTCCTTCCAAACCTCAGTGGCCATGGCATCAGGGATGTCTCAGTCAATGTTCTCCAACGTGTTGACCAGAGTGTTGTCTGCCCTGCTGAAACACATGCTCAGCTACATCGTGTTTCCCAAGGTGGATGATTTGGCCACAGTGAAGGCTGACTTTTATGCCCTGGGACATATCCCCAACATCATTGGTGCCATTGAAGGTACACATGTAGCATTTGTCCCCTCCCGGAGAAATGAACAAGTGTTCAGGAATAGAAAAAGCTATCACTCGATGAATGTGCAGATGGTGTGTTTGGGGGACCAGTACATTTCCCATGTGAATGCCAACTATCCTGGCTCTGTGCATGACGCCTTTATATTGAGGAATAGCAGCATCCCATATGTGATTGGCCAACTCCACAGGCACCGGGTGTGGCTTATATGTGAGCCAAAGTTCCCTACCCAGTATAGTTTGATGTCTGGTTATGGGATTGCCCCTAAGGGTTAGTGTGTGTCTAACAGTTGTCACCCTATATTTACAGGAGACTCTGTTTACCCCAACCTCTCATGGCTACTGACCCCAGTGAGAAATGCCAGGACAAGGGCAGAGGAACGTTACAATGAGGCACATGGGCGTATAAGGGGGATTATAGAAAGAACCTTTGGCCTCCTGAAGGTCAGGTTCTGGTTCCTCCATCTGACAGGCGGATCCCTGTGCTGCTCACCCAAGAAGGTCTGCCAGATCATCGTTGCATGCTGCATGTTGGACAACCTGGCCTTGAGACGCCAGGTGCCTTTTCTGCCAAAGGATGTGCCTGGAGATGGTCTTGTGGCAGCAGTGGAGCCTGTGAGCAGGGATGAAGAGGAGGCAGAGGAAGAAGATGTTGACAACAGAACAAATATAATAAAGCAGTACTTCCAGTGACACACAGGTAAGAGACTGTAACTCCACTTAACATTTCAATAATCTGTTGGACATTGTACAAGGCAGCCTCTTACCCTATGTCTATGGCCACTGAGTGTTCCCTTTGGATTCTCTATTTTCAAATCTTTGTGCCCCATTCTGGTTCCTGCTATATGTACTGCTGCCTACCAAAGGTCATCCTGTAGTATATTTCACTGTACATACATGTTGCATGCTTTGATAATGGTGTACTAATACATTTGTGAATCATTAGACTGACTCCAGGTTGGTATTTGTTTCAAGGGAGTTTATTTAGGTGCTAATAAGTATGGGGTATGTGCAAGGGGCTGAGGTGTTGGTGGAGGAAAGTCCAGGGTACAGTGCAGTCTCTTGGTATCACAGGTGCATTATCCAAGGGGGGCATAGGAAGGGGAGCTATGGCAGTTCAAGGTGGACAGGGTAACAGAGTGGGACAGAAGGGTGACTATCAGGAGAGTCCTATTTCCTGGCGGGGGACTTGGCAATGTTCTCTGTCTTCAGCCAGGATCACAGGGACCGTTTGCGGGATGGTTCTCCTTCTGCAGGGGGTGGGGTGCTATTGGCCTGTTGGTCCTGTGGCAGGGTCTCCTGTCCACTAGCGCCGGCAGAGGTGGAAGGCTGTTCCTCGGCTTGGCTTTTGTCAGGCGCCCTTTGTTGTGCCACTGCCTCCTGCATGGTCTTGCACATGTCAGCCAGCACCCCTACAATGGTGACCAGGATGGTGTATAATTTTGTTAGGTCATCCCTGATCCCCAGGTACTGTCCCTCCTGCAGCCGCTGGGTCTCTTGTAACTTGGCCAGTATCTGGCCCATCTTCTCCTGGGAATGGTGGTATGCTCCCAGGATGTTTGAGTCCCTCATGGAGAGTGGGTTCCCTGGACTTGTCCTCCCCCTGTTGCACAACAGTCCTCCCAGCTTCCCTGTTCTCCTGTGCCTCTGTCCCCTGAATAGTGTGCCCACTGCCACTGACCCCAGGTCCCTGATCATCTTGTGTTTGTTGGGTTGCCTGGGGTCTCTGTAGTGGTGGACACACTGCTGATTGACGTGTCCTGGAGACAGTGGCATGGGCCCATTGGGTGGGTGCTGTGCTGGTGTTTCCTGAGGGGGGAGGCGCTGTGGTGTGTTGGGACTGCGACAGGGGAACCAACTGTCCAGAGGCCCCTGATGGGCCAAGTTGGTCATCCTGATCCAGGCGTGCAGAGCTGCTGTTGTCACTGTGGGCCTCTTTCGGGGGAGTGGATGTAGCTGCCACCTCCTCTCTGGTGACGTTGAGTAGAGGTCCTGTTGGGATACAAATGCATTGTTAATGTATCTGCGTGGGCCATTTTGTGCATGGGTGTGTTTCCATCTATGATTGTGATTTCCCTATCGGCTTGCCTTTGTGTGAGTGGTGATTTTGTGGGCTGGGTGAATCTCTCTACTGCGCATGCTGGGGTGATAGGTGTCCATGCAGGTCTGTGATGGGGTTCCCTTCATTGGTGTGGCATGCAGGGCTTGGTATTGGGATGAGTTAGTTGTGATGGTGGGGTATGTGTGAGGTAGTGGAGTGATGGGGGTCAGGGTAGAAGTTTGTGATGGCATGCAGGTAGGGTGGGGGGATGAAGTAGTTCAGATTTGACTTACCAGAGTCCAGTCCTCCTGCTACTCCTGTGAGGCCCTCGGGATGCATGATCGCCAAGACTTGCTCCTCCCATGTTGTTAGTTGTGGGGGAGGATGAGGGGGTCCACCGTCAGTCCTCTGTACAGCAATCTGGTGTCTTGCTACCACGGAACGCACCTTCCCCCGTAGGTCGTTCCACCTCTTCCTGATGTCATCCCTGGTTCTTGGGTGCTGTCCCACAGCATTGACACTGTCCACGATTCTCCACCATAACTCCATCTTCCTTGCAATGGACGTCTGCTGCACCTGTGATCCGAATAGCTGTGGCTCTACCCGATTGATTTCCTCCACCATTACACTTAGCTCCTCCTCAGAAAAACTAAGGTATCTTTGGGGTGCCATGGATGTGGTGCGAGTGATATGTGTGACGATGTGTTGGGTGATGTGTGGAGTGATATGTTGTGGTGTATGCTGTGATGTGCGTGAATGATGTGTGGGTGATGGTGTTCTGTGCCTCTGATTGAGTGGGTTCTCCTTGCTTGTCTCTCTCTGCTTGCTATCTTTTTTTTTCGCTGTAAGGGGTTGTGGGTGATGTGTGTTTCATATTGGATTGGGTGTGTGGGGTGTGGTGTGTATGTGTGTCAGGTGTGTGTAGTTTGAATTGTTTAATGTGGTGTAGTTTTGTAAGTGTGTGTGTATTTTGAGCGCAGCGGTATGTGCCGCCAATGGTTTACCGCGATTGAAAGACCACTGTGGTGATTCGTGGGTCGTGATACTGTGGGCGTATTCCTGTTGGCGTAACGGTGTAGGTTTTGCAATCACCAGTTTATCACTGACCTTTGGTCTGGTGGACTTATGTGGGTGTCTGTATAGTGGCAGATTTCTATGTGTGGGTCATAATACACATGGAGGCGGCATTTACTGCCAGGGTTGTAATGAGGGCCTATATGTCCTACCTTAACCATACACTGCACCCTGCCCTTGGGGCTACCTAGGGCCTACCTTAGGGGTGTCTGACATGTAAGGAAAGGGAAGGTTTAGGCCTGTCAAGTGGGTACACTTGCCAAGTTGAATTTACAGTTAAAACACTACAGTGGCAGTTCTGAGACATTATTACAGAGCTACTTATGTGGTTGGCACAGCCAGTGCTGCCGGCCCACTAGTAGCATTTTATTTACAGGCCCTGGCACCTCCAGTGCACTTTACTAGGGGCTTACTAGTAAATCAAATATGCCAATCAAGGATAAGCCAATTACATACACATTTTCCATTGGTTAGCAGTGGTAAAGTACCCAGAGTAACAAAAACAGTAAAATCAGAGTCTAGCACACATCAACAACCTGGGGAACGGAGGCAAAAAGTTAAGGGAGACCACGCCAAGGATGAAAAGTCTAACAATATCTTTGAGTATGGGCTCTCCGAAACAAGGTCAATCTGTCTTTCACCTCAGGCTTTATTAGAAACAAGCTCACAATGAGTGCTTTTTAAAAAGTGATGTCCAGGCACATAAATTGTTTTACTTCAGAGCAAGCTTAACATTATGAAAAAAAGACTATACCTTATCAGTATCAGATCTGTACTGGTGGAAACAAACAGAACTCTTAAATAATGAATCTAAGAATGTGCTGCATTTTCAGTGAGGAAAACGTTATCAGCATAAGGGATAAACTGTAAATATATTCATAATCAGGTATGATAATAAACGCATTGTAAAACATTCAGTTGGTACTAGCATTCATTTGTGTGAACTGTATAACAAATTAGATGTAAGCAAAGGTGTAAATTGTTGTGGAGTTTAAAAAACCATCTTGGAAATCATTTTATTCCCTAGTTTGATGTGATGGTGATACCTACACAGGCTGCTTCCCCTGGTAAAATATATCTTTTCAGATCATTTCTAGTTAATATAACTGTGTGTCAGGTTCCATAAAGGTAGGGGGTAAAATGTTCAGTTTGGTTACAGAAGGTCTTCAATGACAGTGTCATTTGAAAATCTTTAAATGATAAAAATTAAGAGTCAACTGTGGTTTTCATCTCAATGAAAAAGAGGAAACATCTAAAATGTGAAAAAATTCAACCATACTTACTAATATTCACATCAAGATCTTGTATTATGGTTGACCCTTGAGTTCGGAACACAACATACACATTTTGGTAAATAAACAGTAAGCAATGACAAGGCTCTTATAATACAAGTAGTATTCAGTTTGTAAGCAAGAAACCATCTCTCAAAGTAAAAGCAAGACTGAATTCTGAAAAACTGTTGGTTATTATGAGATTGGATTACTAGTTTCGAGTGTTAGACAATATGATCATTAGACATGCATTCACATCTGCTGATAGAACTGTGTGAAAGCTCCTTTGTAAGAGTTGTCATAAGTGAGGTTCTAGCAGAGGTTTGATCAGAAAGCTTTTCAGTGGAGAAAGGAATTAGGCTTGCGTGTCAACAATAAGGTGCTATTTTTGCCGTCAACTTGTTGTTTGCTCTATCTAATCCCCATAACTCGGTGTCATTACTTTGGTGGTTTAGTATGTGGCTCAGGTTGCAAGGTTAACTGTGAGAATCCATCAAGTGTGGCCAAAGACATGGCTTGAAAAACCTTACTGAGATGACTGGAAATTAACATGGACAGAGGACTGCGTTTCTTCTCTGTGTTTAAGTTGATATATTTCTAGCCCGGTAACCGTTAACGCAATACTTTTTTTGGTTGAAATTAAAGTACATGTTGACAGATGGACTGCATTCCACAGTTCTATTGGATGGAGGGGTATTTGTGGAAATGGAATGTGTGATTACTTAGTAAAAGATGAGAAATGCTATTAAGAGCAGCTGTAAATAAAAACCTGTGGGCCTATTTAGAAAGGTAAATATTTATGTGTATGATTTATTCCTTTATAAACCTAGAGATAGCTGCCCTTTTTTGCCATTTTCCATTTCCATGTGTATATTCACATTTAGGAGTATACATACATTTCTCCACCCCCCTCAAATCAGGGGCTTGAGCCTTCTATACATGGATTTACAAGTGTAAAGTATTAGTAGTTCAAGATCACCGCCTACATGTGAAAGTATTGAGGAAATTGTTAAACCTTAATATTGTTTAAATAAAATACTATTAAACATATAAAAAGTGAAAATAAAATATAAAAAGGTATGTTAATGCAAAATATAAATGTAAAATAATTTTACATATTAAATGTTACAGTGCATAAACTCATCAAATTAAACATATATTAATTTACATATGCCAATTTAATGTATAATAATTCTTCAACAAAAATTAAAACAGACATTCTCCCCCTAACGTTCTTTTTATTTCATTCATACTCAATTTTATTATAAAAGTATGTTTAATCAATTTTTCATTAATGTTTAATAGTTACATATCTTTAAATTAAGATTAAAAAAAGATTTTGACTTATATTGGGTGCTCCCTTGTGTCTGGACAAAGCTATACTTCTCTAAAAAGCTCATAAGAAAAGTGAAACACATCTCAGGCGTTGTTTGGATGGCATTTTACTAATCTAAGGCCCTCATTACAACCCTGGTGGTTGGTGTTAAAGTGGCGGTAATACCGCCAATGAGCTGGTGGTAACTACAGACAAATTATGACTATGGCGGAAAGATCTCCGATAGACAGCCAATGTATCACACCAACCGCCAGGGTGGAAACAACAGCCACCTACTGCCAGACAAAAGACAAAGTTCCCCCCACCATATTAAGACACTGCAATCCACCACCTTTTCTGGGGCGATACCAACGACATCGAAAGCCTGGCAGAAACTGAGCTCAGAAGGGAAAGGACTCACCATTGGAGATACAGGAAACAACCACGCCGCCAAGGATCCTGAACTGCATGTCTTCCCCATGATCTTCTACGTGTTGCTCTACCACGAACACCAACGCTGGCGAAGACGATGAAAGAGAGTGACACATACAAGCACCATATACCCCAACACCGTACACACAATCAGCTGCATTGATAAAACAGTTTTACCCTGTAAATGCAATGAATAATGCAAGGACAAAACGATTTTGAAAAAGTGAATGTAATGAGAGGAACACATCAAGAAAAATAGATTAGGCAAGATAATATATATACATACATTTGTGCAGTAAAAGGGACACAGCCCAGTCCACAATGTCCGTAGGCCACATGGCCAAAGGCCATAGTCCAAGGCCACACGTCACCTGCATCAACATTGAGAGAACACTGCAGGGGCAGGCATCACTTGGTAAATAGGCAGGCACCTCAGGGCGACGGGGGATGGAGGGGACATCTCAGCCGGGAGAGGGAACAAGACCACTGGTTCAGGAAGGAGCAACATGCCCTGTGCTTGGTCCTGGGGAGTGCAAGGCCACAGTCTCTCAAGTGGGTGACTTGCCGACTTGCTCTGGAGGGGGCAACCTGCCTTGTGCTTGTCCTAAGGAGTCTTAGCTATGTGGGTGTCTTACCCACTGGTTCTGGCGGGGCCCTCGTGCCCTGTTCACTTGATCCTGGGGAGTCTTAGCCATGTGGGTGTCTCACCCACTGGTTCTGGAGAGGGCCTCGTGCCCTGTGCACTTGATCCTGGGGAGTCTTGGCTATGTGGGTGTCTCACCCACTGGTTCTGGAGGGGGCCTTGTGCCATGTGCTCTTGATCCTGGGGAGTTTTGGCTAAGTGGGTGTCTCACCCACTGGTTCTGGAAGGGGCCTAGTGCCCTGTTCTTTAGATCCTGGTGAGTGCAAGGTCACAGTGTCATACCCACTGGATTTGCAGGGGCAGGCTGCACAGCAGCCCCTGGGAATCAGGATTACGTACCGTCCATCAGTGGTGATGTGTGCCACTGGAGGTGGTGGTGCTGCTGCTGCTGGTGGGGGGAGGCACCTGCCCATCCCCTTCAACCTCGGACGGCTGCTCACTGGAGGTGCTGGTGCTTCTCGTGGGGGGAGGCTCCTGCCCATTCCCTGCAACCTCGGATGACTGCACAACCATGGTTGGTAGTGGGGGCTCCGTCACAGTGACAGCCCCAGGCCCCTTGCTCTTCCTGCCTGCTGGGACAGGCTTCTTTCCCTTCTTAGCAGCTGGGGCAAGCTCCTTTCCCTTCTTAGCATCTGCTGCAGGCTCCTTTGTCTTCCTGGCAGTTGGGGTAGGCTCCTTGCTCTTTCTGGCAGCTGAGACAGGCTTCTTTCCCTTGAGGCTTCCTGGTGCAGGCTCCTTTACCTTCAGGACATGTGTCCTGGATCCTTTTCCACCACGAGTGGGTGTGGTGACGACTGGGCCCGTGGACTGGATGGCTGAGGTGCTTGGTTGGGTACTACCTACCCTGGCCATACGTGCAGGATGGCCGGGTAGGGAAGAGGTCAGTGGTGGATAGTAACAGTTTTTTAGGGACATTGGGGTGGGAAGAGGGAGAAGGAATGGGAGTGGAGGAAGAGGGAGTGGTTATTGGAGGTGTCTGTCTGCTGATTTTGGGTGCAACTGCATGGGCTGGATGCTGTTGTGAGGTGGATGGCCGTTGGGCGTCTGAGTTCTTGTGTTTATGTACTTTAGGAGGTGGGGACATACACAGTGGGAGAGGACACAGGGAACGTGTGCATGGCTGTTGTGGAGGTGTCTGCCAGTGAGGTGTGTGTTCTACTTGATGTGGTGATGATGCTGATAGTGGATGATGATGTAGTGCATGCAGGTGTGAGTGTAGATGGAACTGGGAAGGATGTGGAGGAGGAGGAGGCGGGAGACAGTGGAAATAGTGGATGATGGTGTGTTTGCATCTGGATGGCGTTTGTGTGAGTGTCTGTGGGATGAAGTGTGGTGTTTGTGTTTGCCTGTACCACTCTTGTGTGTTGTCTTGTGTGCATGCTTGTCTGCCTGTGTGCTTGGGATGGGTTTGGTTTGAGGGGAATGGGACTGGGAAGAGGAAGTTGGAGGGGGAAACAGGGACAATGGCTGCCATCAGAGAAGAGGCCCGAGTCTGGATCGATCTCTGTTGGGCCTCCAATCCAGTGTGAATGTCCTCCAGGAATGCAGTAGTCTGTTGCATCTGGGCTGCCAGCCCCTGGATGGCATTCGCAATGGTTGACTGCCCTACAGAGATGGATCTCAGGAGGTCAATAGCTTTCTCACTCAGGGCAGCAGGGCTCACTGGGCCAGGGCCTGAGGTGCGTGGGGTGAAGGAGATGCCCACCCTCTTGGGTGAGCAGGCATGGGCAACTCGATGTAGGGCTGCTGGGAGGGCGGTGCAGGTAAGGGGGTGGCGGCTGTACCTGTAGCTGGGGTGGTCACAGAGGTCCACCACCACCAGGGAGCTTCCATCGGAGGAAGTATCTGTGTCAGAACTGTCTCCTTCAGTTTCCGCTGTGGTGCTCCCCTCGCCCTCTGTCCCACTGGTGCCCTCACCATCGGTGGACTCTGCCTCCTGGGTCCTGTGGGATGCAGCTCCCTCCATCGCCGGTGCCTCTGCTCCTCCGCTAGATGATGCTAATGGACATAAGGACAGGGTGACAAAACAGTAAAGCGGGAAAGAGACAAAGGATACACTTGTTCAATGGCTGCACCAACACCACTGTTGGTGTACACAGCACCCTCACACACAGGGAACAGCACTACGCAGTATGCCATAGTGCTACCAGAGTTAGCATCCAAGGCATAGGGAGGGGCACACACCGCCAAATGCAGCACACATGGGACCCACGCAGCCCTGACCAGTAGTGGATGCCTATGAGCTAGGTTGCAAGATTTTCCCTTCTGAAACCTAGCCACCAGGGGACCTATGCTGCAATGTCAGGCCTGGCCTAGGGGCACCCACTGACACACATCCCTCAACTGGGTATCATCCTACCATATGTAAGTTGTAATGATGGGGACTGTACTCACCCACTTGTGGCTGCTGTGATGCTCTCAAGTGCCCATCCAGCTAAGGATAGGCCACTGCCAGTATGCGGGCCATCAGGGGGATCAGGGTTCGACGGGCACCCCTCCCTCGTTGGGAGGCCATCTCCAACTGGGCTTCTGCCATCTTCCTTGCCCAGCGTCTCAGGTCATCCCACTGTTTCCGACAGTGGGTGCCCCGCCTGCTGTAGACCCCCAGGGTCCGCACATGCTTGGCGATGGTACACCATAAACCCTTCTTTTGATGGGCGCTGACCTGCAGAGGCAATACACACAGGAAAATGGAATTAGTCAAACAGTCCTGCCTGTTACAATTATGTCCCACCATACCCCTTCACATCACCATTTACACACACATGGCCAAGCATACAACCAACATCCACCCACCCCCCTTACTGGAGGCCTTCATACACACCACTCCATGCATTCTGGAGGCCCATACAGTCCGTACTGGGGTAGGACCCCATCCACCAGTCTCTCCAGCTCTGCCAAAGTGAAGGCTGGGGCGCTTTCCCCAGTCACACGGGCCATGGTAGGTTCTAGACACAGGTCACAGCAGCACATGCAGTGTAGGTCCTCTCCTGTTGAAGATCAGGTAGCAAGTGAGGGATCAGATAGAAAATGGCGGTCACGTCCACGGCAGTGCATACTGTCACCTCTGGTGTAGATCACCATTGGCCACTGTAACCCATAGGGCCCAATGTTAACCAATGAGGAGTTGCATGGCGGTTCCCGACTGCCTCCCGCAATGGTGTACAACAACAGTGAAATTACCTCACTTCCACCTGTCCATCCACACAGGACAGGCGGACGCCATTTCGGGAGGGGGGCAAGGGCCAGGAAAATTGCTGCATCACTGATAAAATTAGGACATACTGGACAAATCACACTTACCCATTACAAGTTAACAGCATGCAAAGTTCTGTTGTATCTCAATTGTTCAGTTTGTGACCAGCTCCTCACTCTTTTGCCCCCTAGATTGCTACCGCTGCGGATGAATATTAGATGGAGACATACCCCCTTGTACAGACCCCTGGTGGACTTGGCAACAATGGAGGACAGGCACATTATCCTCACCTATAGACTGGACAGGGCCACAATCACAGAGCTGTGTGCCCAACTGGAGCCTGACCTGATATCTGCTATCCGTCACCCCACTGGGATCACCCCTCTTGTGCAAGTTCTATCAGTGCTCCATTTCCTGGCAACTGGTTCTTTCCAAGTGACAGTGGGCTTAGCAGCAGGAATGTCACAGCCAATGTTCTCAATAGTGCTAACAAGAGTGTTTTCTGCACTGATAAAACACATGTGCAGCTACATTGTATTTCCCCAGGTTGAAGATTTGGCCACAGTGAAGGCCGAGTTCTATGCAATGGGACATACCCCCAACATAATTGGGGAGACTGATGGAACACATATTGCATTTGTCCCCCCGTCAGAATGAACAGGTGTTCAGAAATCATAAGAGTTTCCACTCTATGAATGTACAGATGTTGTGCTTGGCGGACCAGTACATCTCCCACATCAATGCTAAGTATCCTGGGTCGTTGCATGATGCCTGTGTTCTGACGAATAGCAGAATCCCAAATGTGATGGGCCAACTACAGAGGCACAGGGTGTGGCTAATAGGTGAGCCCTGATTCCCACCCAGTTTTTGTTGGTGTATGGGTATGGTGTGGGCCATATGGGATAGTGTGTGGCTAAATGTTGTCCCTCAAAATTTGCAGGTGACTCTGGTTACCCCAACCTATCATGGCTGCTGACCCCTGTGAGGAATGCCCGGACAAGGGCAGAAGAACGTTATAATGAGGCACATGGGCAAACCAGAAGCATAATAGAAAGGACCTTCAGCCTCCTGAAGGCCAGATTCTGGTGCCTCCATCTAACAGGTGGATCCCTGTGCTGCTCACCCATGAAGGTCTGCTAGATAGTAGTGGCATGCTGCATGTTGCACAACCTTGCCCTGAGACGCCATGTGCCTTTTCTGTAGGAGGAGAGGCTGCAGATGCCCGTGTGGTAGAAGTGGACCCTGTGGACAGTGAGGATGAGGAGGCAGAGGATGAGGATAACAGAACATCAGTGATCAGACAATACTTCCAATGACACACAGGTAAGACAATGTTACTTCACATTTCATTGACATTTGTTTGAATTTCTGTGGCACTGGCATGCTGTTATTTCCCACTTCTATGCCCACTTATTGTACCTTCTGGCAATTCATTTTGCAGATGTTGGTGACCTCACATATGCCCCTGGTGCGATCATTGCAGCCAGCTACAGGTCATTAATCTACGTTCATTTTCTGTGCATTTGAATTTCAATGTTTGTACCTGTTTAAATGAATACATACTTGAAAAATTTGACATATTCCAAACTTCTTTTTTTTTCCATGGGTGTTTATTGAACTGCTAAAATATTGAGGGGAAAGTGCACTGGGATGTGGTGATGATGGAGGAAAGTCCAGGGTATTGTTCAGTCTGTTTGTAGCACAGGTGAATTGTCCAAGGGGACATAGAAAGAGGAGCAATGGCAGTTCAAGGTGGACAGGGTGACAGAGTGGAACACAAGGGTGACAATCAGGAGAGTCTAATTTCCTGGCAGGGGTCTTGGCAAGTGTCTCTGGCTTCTGTCTGGATCGCAGGGAATGTTTGCGGAATAGCTCCACTTATGCAGGGGAGGGGTGCTGATGGCCTGTGAGTCCTGTGACGGGCCTCTTGGCCACTAGCAGCAGCAGAGGTGGAAGCCTGTTTAGATGTCTGGCTTGTGGCAGAGGCCCACTGTTGTGATACTAACTCCCTCATAATATTGGCCATGTCCGCCAGCACCCCTGCAATGAAGACCAGGGTGTTGTTGATGGCCTGCAAGTCATCTCTGATGCCCTGGTACTATCCCTCCTGTAGCCGCCTGTTCTCCTTCACATTGTCCAGGATCTGGCTCATCGTGTCCTGGAAATGTTAATATGCTCCAAGGATCTCAGAAAGGGCCTCCTGGATAGTCGGTTCCCTGGGTGTTTCCTCCCCCTGGCGCACAGCACTTCTTCCAGTGTCCCTGTTGGCCTGTGCCTCTTGTCCCCTGAACCATTTGCCCACTGCCACTGACCCCAGGTCCCTGATTGTGTTCGGTATGAGGTGTGGCCTGGGGGCCCTGTAGAGGTGGACACACTGTTGAGTGACGTGTTCTGGGGCCAAAGGTGTGGGTACGCTAGGTGGGTTCTGTGGTGGTTTTTCCTAATGGGGGAGGCTCTGGGGTGGTGTGTGACTGGGCCTGGGTAACTAGCTGTACAGAGGTCCCTAATGGGCCAGGTTGGTCATCCAGATCCTGAAGACCAGAGTTGCTGTCATCACTGTGGGCCTCTTCAGTTAGGGGACTGGATAGTGCTGGCACCTCCTCTCTGCTGACATTGGCTTGGGTACCTGTGGGGATGTAAATTATATGTTTTGGTTTCTGTGTCTGACATATTGTGCATCCGTGGCTTCCCCTCTTTGGTTGTATTTGCCCTGCCAGCTTTCACTTGTGTATGTTGATGTATGGTGGGATTGTTAGTTCTCTATGGTGTGCATGCTTTAGTGATGACTGTCCATGCAGGTCTGTGAGGGGTGTCCATGCATTGGTAAAGCATGCAGGGCTTGGCATTGGGATGAGTGAGATGTGATGGTGGGGTGTTGTGGGATTGAGTGGAATGATGGGAGTGAGGGTGGGGTACGTGATGGCATGCAGGTGCGGGGGTAGTAGTAGTAGTAGAGAGTTGACTTACCAGAGTCCAGTCCTCTTCCTACTCCGGTTAGGCCCTCAGGATGCAGGATTGCCAAGACTTTCTCCTTCCATGTTGTTAGTTGTGGGGGAGGAGATGGGGGGTCCACCAGTCCGTCTTGCTGTAATGGAACGTCCCTTGCCCCGTAGGTCGTTCCACCTCTTCCTGATGTCATCCCTAGTTCTGGGGTGCTGTCTCACGGCGTTGACCCTGTCCATGATTCTCCGCCATAGCTCCATCTTCCTAGCTATCAATATCTTCTGCACCTGTGCTCCAAATAGCTGTGGCTCTACCCTGATGATTCCCTCCACCATGACCCATAGCTCCTGCTCTGTGGAGCGGGGTGTCTTTGTGGTGCCATGGGTGTTGTGTGAGATGTGTAGGTGAGGGTGTGTTGGGTAATGTGTTGGGTTGTGTGATGTGGGGTGCGTGAGTGGTGTATAGGTGTGAGTAGTGTGTGGCTCTGGTTGTGTCTGTGGTCTTGATGTCTCTCTGGTGGCAATGGTTTGGAAGAGTAAAGGGTTGTGGGTAATGTGGGTGTGTGTTTTATAGTGGTGTGGGTGTGTGGGAGTGGTGTGTTGTGTTGTGAGAAACTAGGGCTGATTGCAGAGGCCCCATAACTTTTTGCCCCCATTTTCCACTTTATGCTGGTGTTTTCCTGACTCTGATGGTGCCCTGGGTACTGCTAACCAGTCCCAGGGCCTGTGCTCTGTGTAAAATGGATATGCAAATTAGGCTAATTATAATTGGCTAAGTTAACCTACCTATAAGTCCCTAGTATATGGTAGGGCATGTAGGTTTAGGGACCACAGCATAGGTGGTGCACACCTAGGTGCATTGCTGAGGTGCCCAGTGTCATTTTAAAAGCAAGCCTGCCTTGCTGGCTGCTTTTAAATTAAAGTTATATGCAAATTCGACTTTGGAATTAAAGGTACTTCCAAAGTCTTAAACTACCTTATTTTTACATATAAGTCACCCCTAAGGTGTGCCCTATGTGCCCCTAGGGCTGGGTGCCATGTAACTATAAGCAGGGACTTTATAAAAATAGATTTATAAGCCCTGGTGAGGTAAAAACAGCCAAATTCGTTTTTCCCTCATTGAAGTAAATGGCCTTCATAGGCTAGAATGGGCAGACTTTATTTTAAATTTTAAAGTCTCCTTAAATGTTACATACCAAGAATTTGGTATCAAATTGATTGTTATAATAAATCCCACAACTTCCAGTTGTTGGATTTAATATAACTAGTCCAGGTAAAAAGTTTAGACTTTACCTAAAACGTTGCCAATTTCAGCTCTGCATTGTTTTTGCTGCTGTGCTCTGATTGGCCAGCCTGCAGCAGCTTCTGCCAGGCTACTTTAATGAGGTGTGAAGTGGCCTGACTTCACACAAAGGAATGTGCTTGGGGGAGAGAATCTCCCCTCAGCAGATGGTGAGGCAGGAAGGGGGAGGGCTGCCAAACTGGTCTTCAAAGGCAGAGAAGGACATTTGCAGCACCCAGCAACACCCCCACATCCTGCAACCCCAGACAGCTAGGTGCCCCCTTGATTAGATTAGGAGAGGGCAGGAGAGGGGTGTGTTTATGATTTTTAGCCACACCAGTGGGTGGGCTCAGCCAGATCTCTCCTCCAAAAATCAGATTCATCCATTTTGGATTTTTAGAGACTGTTGCCTTCTGGGATGGATTTTTGCCACACTTCCCAGGAAGTGGTCATCACAGGGGGACGACCCTGTCCCTGATTGGAGAACCAGGGCCCCCCTGCTTTTCACCCAGGAGCAAGGATAAAACTGGCAGACCTGCACCCACGCCTCAGATCCCCTCCAGAATTCAACAAGAAAGGAACTAAGGAAGAAGAAGGACTGCCCTGCTGGACCCCTGGCCTGCACCTGGACCCTGCACTCAGAAAGACTGCACCAGCTGCACACTTGGGCTTCACCACAAGAAGGACTTTGCCTGGCTTCCACTGGTTCAAGGAGGGACTCCCTGTTTGCTACAGGTGAAAAATTGCTAACCAGAGTCCCCTGCACCAACTCCTGAAAAAGTGACCAGCTGACCACTGTCCAGTGGCCAAAAAGGAGTTTGCGCCAGGTGCATTCTGGGAGTTGAAGTCCGCACTTCCCAAGGACCATCACAGAACTTCTGGACCCTTGGGGTGAGCTGTGGACCCCAAAAGAACCTTAAAAGAACATCTGGGTGAAGCCCCAGAAGTTTGGAAAAGATTGGAGAATTTTTGGAAAAAAGCTCCATAAAGTGACCGACCCGACGCGGAAATTCTAGCCGGCTTGCCTCAACCGCGACCCGGCCTGACTTCGTGGTTCGTCCCGGTAAAGAAAAACATCCAAAAAAGAGACTAAGTCCGAACGTAAAAAGTTGACCGGGACCTTCCAGCCATCGTATCCGAGAAGGGCTCCACGGACGTCGGATCAAGATCCAGGTTTACCCCGGTCGAAGGATTTTCATCTCGAAAAAACGACTAAGTCCGAAGGTAAAAATCACCACCGAGGAAACCGACTTCGCGTATCCGGACAAGGGCTCCAGGAGGTCGGATCCAACTGGCAGGTTCGTCCCGGTGAAGAAAAACTTCAAAATAAAGACTAAGTCAGAAGGTAACTTTTTAACCGAGGCTTCCCGCGACCTGTAGCCGAGCAGGGCTCCATCGCGGTCGGCCTGAAAGTTTGACTTTGTCCCGGTCCTGGTGCAACCAGATGACCCGATTGGCGCTTTTTGTTTCTAAGCGCTAGAAAATAATAATACTTTAAAAATTCATATCTCCGGTTCCCCTGAACCGATTTTAATCGTTTTTGTGTCATTTTAAAGATAAAAATATAAGCTATTTTTATAAATTGGTTTTGGATTTTTAAACTGTTTCCTGTGTTTTATTTAATTACTGTTTTGTGATATTTGAATGCTTTACACTTTGTCTCCTAAGTTAAGCCTTGACGCTCGATGCCAAGCTACCAAGGGTAGAGCTGGGATTAATTTACTGAGACCTAACTGTACTTTTGTGGAGGTTTGTGGCTTGTTGCTAGGTGTAGGTACCTACCTGCCCTACCAATAACCCATTTTCCAACATGTGTGTATGGGTGTCAGGTGTGTGTTGTTTGAATTGTCCAATGTGGTGGTGTTTTATATGTGTGTGTCCATTTTGAGCACGGCTGTATGTACCGCAAATGGTTTACCACAGTTGAATGTCCGCTGTGGTGATTGATGGGTCATAATGTGGTGGGCGTTGTTCTGTTGGCGTAACGGTGTGGGTTTTGATACCGCCACTTTATCACTGACCTTTGGTGTGGCAGATTTGTGTATGTGGCTGAATACTGACAGATTGGTGTATGTGTGTCATAATATGGTCAACGGATATCCACTGCGGCGGCAGTAAGTTGGCGGCAGTCAGCGTGGGGCTAAGTGGGAGTTACCGCCAATGTCATAATGAGGGCCTAAATCTGTAATGCTGTGCGCAGAGTGATAAAATGCTTTTGTCATTTTTTTAAATGGCAAAAGACTTTGGGGCTCATTACGAGGTTGGCAGCCCCAACTCGGGAACTCCAAACTCGCAGGGAGGACACCTACTGCCATGATGGTGGCATTCCTCCTACCCTATGACAAGGTTTCTGCTCGTCTGACCTGGCTGACCGATGGAAACCTTGAAACAGAGTGTAGCTCTGGTCTGACCAGGGGGAACAGTGCTACTCGGCTGAGTGCTATCTCATAGCCCTGAGGGGGCCGACCATCACCCTCGGAATGCACATCATCTGCAAAGCAGATGATGCACATTCTGACTGTGCTGGGCAGAGGGGCCCTTCCACTGACCATGCCCATGGTGGGGAAACCACCATGAAAAGGCTGACGGAGAACAAGGTTGTAATCATTAGGGTGGTGCTGAGCTCAGAGCCAACCTGGCTGATTACAACCAGGACTGCCGTCACCCCATTGGGATCATGGATCCTGGTGTAGATGGCAGACTGTTGGCGGGTCTGCACGCCAAACTTGTGATGTAGAGGTCGGACCACCATAGCCATGGCAATCCGACTGCCACTTCGAGGCTTGTGGCTTTGTGACCGTCGGCCTTGTATTGAGGCCCTATTTCACTTTGCATGGATGGCACTGTGCTAATCCTATGCTTAAAAACTTTGCTAGAAAAACAGACATTTGAGGTGAGCCGATTGAGTGTTGCTGGTGTTGTAGGATGCCCTATCTAGGAGCTGCTCTCCACAACTAAACTTGGGATCTACCCAGAGTTCTATGCTTCCTTTTTTTGCCTAATTTATGTGTCACTCTAACCCTGAAAGGGTATTTTATGTGTGTGTGTGTGTTCTATTTATATATATAAATATATATATATATATATATATATATATATATATGTGTGTGTGTGTGTGTAGAGAGAGATACCAATGGTCTTACTCGTTTCAGGGTGTGTGACTTGTATTAGCATATACCTTCCTAAATCACTTCACACATTTCTCTAAATGCCTTCATTTAGTAGTTTGGGTCTACCCAGTTTCCAGCCATGTTCCCTTGTTCCTAGAACATTTACAAACTAAAATCTATGCCATGTCTGAAGAGACCTCTGCCACTGTGACAGAGATCTCCACACAGCAAAGATAGGAGAGGCAGAGTCAAAGCTTTTTGGTGGTAGGTTTGTGAATGGTATTTTGTAATACATTAGTAGTACTACTGAAGTGGTACTTTACATAGTACAATATGCAGTATGTGAATAAACACCCTAGTGTTTTCATGGGGTCAGTGTAGATATTTATAAATGTATGGGGTAAAATATTCCAAGAGGTTTTTAACTGAAGTGTACACAGTTGACTTTTCAGTGACCACAAGAAGGAATCAATGATAATTTTAGTCCTGATGGAAGAGAAAGATGTTCTGAAATGAAAAGATCCCTACTGAATCTGACTTATTCATTTTGACATCAGAGCCTAATAGAACATTTAGTCATTGGGTTGAGAGCTTGTTGATGTTGATGTTGCACAAATGGGAATTTTGCACCTAAATATTATTGTGCTCATAAATGTGATTTATCCTCCTAAATGTTTTCCTCATTGCAGTTGATGTTGTGTGAAGGGCGATTTTGCATCTACATATGATTTTTTACCTGAATATGTTTCACATTTCTGCTGATGTTAAACCAATAGTGATTCTCCACCTAAATGTAATTGAGTACGGAATTGTGTTTTTCCTTCTAAACACAATTTGTAACGCTATAAGTATTTCCACAGTTGATGCTGTATAAAGAGTGATTTTTCACCTTCGTGTTCTGCAAGTTAAATGTGAGTTCATACTAATGCAGCCTTCTTACACTTTATTGTGACATCTTACTATTTAGCTTTGCACCTAAATGTGATTTCACTGTCAAACGTAATAACATAACCACACTTACTTTCCACCAATCATGATTTTACAGCTGGGAGTGATTTTACACCTAAGTGATGTGTCTGTGATTCATGCACCTAAATGTTTTGCGCACTCATGAGAATGTTGCACCAAGAGTAATTTTCACAGTTAGCCAAATTTTAGATTATGCTGATGCACGCTGTTTACATTTAATGTGACATCTCACTGTGGCATTTTTTTATGTGTGCTCAAAAATAACCCCCTAAAGCAAGCTTCATTTGTTCCATATTGAATCTGGTTCCTGAATTATGTAAGAATACCTTTGACATCTTGTTTTTACCTGGCCTGTAGGAGGCTGTCCAAAAAATATCCCATACAATCATGTCCAATCCTGAAATTGTAATCAGGGACAACTACCATGGTTTCAAAATTGTTTTAATTAAGAATGAACTAATCCTTTATTTTACTAATGGTATGCTCTCCTGGACCAATACACCATACTTGTCCTCCTTAGTTGTAAGGCAATCTGTGGTTATTATGAAGCACATACTCCTTGTGTTAAAGTTGAACTATAAGAACCCAACTGTCAGATATCAACTTCCATATCTTCAACACATTGTTACACTGAAGACCCTAAAATCTTCAGCTGTGCTTTAACACTGATATCATCTTTATGGACAAAGACACAGTTAGATCACCATCCTCCTGTATTCCACACCCCAATATCACCCATTCACCACTTGGGAAATGAAACCAAACTGCATAATGCCAGCAGAATTCACAGTAATAAGGACCATACATTAGATCAATGCTACTTCTACTGTTAAACAGGCAAAAAATACTCTCAAAGACAAAATACACAGTCCGGTTCCCACCACTATCACTCGATACATTCTCCTTCTATGAATCTTTCTCATCTCATTCTGCTGCAGTCAAACAAAAGTGCGCAATGTGCCTCACTACAGATTAATATCACCACCCACAAGCATGATTCACATTGATGTGTGGTTACTCACCTCAAAGATCATTAAAGTCACTACCTACTGACCATAAATCTGTTCCCAACTTTCCAAAATGAAATATTTTAAAGCAGAATGCCTGTATGAGTGCAAACCACATTCTCCATCTCTTTACTACAAGTGTTTTTTCACAAACACTGCACTCCTAAACTCATGTTACGCTTTCACTTTACTTGATTTACCTGTACTTGAAGAGCTCAACACACACACACCACCCCTCAGTACATTAGAGCATTCCTCTACACACATTAATTTAATGCATCTCACACACCTGGATACTTTGGGATCACAGATCTGACAACTCATAGTATTACTATAATCCTCAGTGCTAAACAGCCTACACAGAAACAGTGA
This sequence comes from Pleurodeles waltl, assembly GCF_031143425.1. Taxonomy (NCBI): domain Eukaryota; kingdom Metazoa; phylum Chordata; class Amphibia; order Caudata; family Salamandridae; genus Pleurodeles; species Pleurodeles waltl. Next base: position 671,665,318 of record NC_090443.1, on the reverse strand, counting down.
TCGGTCTGCCCAAGCAATATGAAAAGAATCACTTCCTTTCAACTGAGTGCCTCATCTTGTATGGATAGAATCAAAGCTATAGGTCTTCAGACAATATTGCAACTTTCATGTGTGTCAGGACCGAGGACTGTGTCCTTAACTATAATGTCCTTATAGATACAGTGTTCTGCTAATCTTCCCTACCATTATCCTACCACAAGGATATTATATAATTTATCACAGTAGAGCAGGAAACAAACAAAATTGGTGGAGTTAGTCTCCCTTGCAGGCTGTAAACCTCTGTGCACTTTACCCATTCTAACCAGGGGTAAAGTGCCTGTGCTCCCCCTTTCAACATGATAAAAGGGCGCATACCTCTGATCGGCATATTTAACTTACCTATAAGCCCCTAATATATGACACAAAGTGTACCCAGGGCTACAATGACCCACCAAGCTACAAGAGGATATTTCTGCAACTGCCCAGCTGATCACTTTCGATTGGACATGGCGTGGACCCTGCTTCTGGCCTCTCCTGAAGTGAATCATGACTACCAAACGCTGCCACCAAGGTCCTGGACATTTGGATAATGTTAAAGTGTATGACTCCCAACTTTTCCTGAAACAAGGGATTTAGAAGCTGTTTGCCTCCAAAGACCTTTGGAGGACTGGTACCAACCTGCCCAGCCAATCTGATGAAGGTCACGTTGCTGTAAGGCCAGAAATTCAGGTTACTTCTGCTGTGAGCTTTTCTGCAGCAGCAAATACGATTCAGCAAAAGCTTACACAGTATGTATCTCTGTTTCCTTGAGTCTTCTTCAGCTATAGCCTGGAGCCTTGCCCTGCTGAACGAATCCAAGATCCAAACAAGTTACTTGGGGGTCAGATGTAGGTAAGTACGAGATTGCAACTCGCAATTTGCGAGTCGCAATCCCATATGCAGAATGGTGTCCCTGACACCACCTGTGAATCGCAAGGGGGTCGCAAAGACCCACCTCATTAGAATTAATGAGGTGGGTCGAAATTTGCGACCCCCTTGCGTTTCCCTTTACTCTCAGGGATGGTGGACTGCTTGAGACAGCAGACCACCATGTCTGTGACTGCTTTTTTAATAAAGCATTTTTTTTTTGTATTGCAGCCCGTTTTCCTTAAAGGAAAACGAGTTGCAATACACTCGGGAAAATGAAACCATTTGGTTTCATTTTTTCAGAGTAGGCATAGGACCACTGCCTGCTCTGAAAAAATATTTTTTGAGCCATTTACAAAGGGGAATGAGTTAGCACCCACTTCACATGGGTGCTAACTGCGAATTGCTTTGCGACCGCATTCGCGGTCACAAAGCAATTCTGCATTGCAGTGCGACTCGCAAATAGAAAGGGGAACACCCCTTCTTATTTGCGAGTCGCATTCCCATTTTGCAAGTCGGTACCGACTCGCAAAATGGGAATGTGCATCGGGATGCGCGTTTTGCGTGGCGCAAACTGCAAATTTCGCAGTTAGTGCCATGCAAAATGTTATCTACATCTGGCCTTTGGTCCCAAGGTAGAAATCTAGACTGGGTGAAGGTGAAAAGGTATCCAGCCAGCGAGGGGCCTTCTCTGCAAGTGACATTCAAATTTCTTTTGATCTGAGTTTTCCTGCCAAAAGTCAACAACTTCACTGAGAGCTTGTCCAGCAGCTATCCAATGACATTGAGCACTCTTCTGCTACAGGCTGCTGCCTTACTCCACTGAGGATTTTAGACTGCAGTTTCAGGGAGGTTTGAAAGTAAATCTCTATCCAGTGCAAAACTGTTTTCGGTATTTGACCCTTACTCTTTTGCTGTCAGGAATTACTCATGTCTAGGTACCAGTCAAGTGCAAACAGATGACCATAGTTGACGCTTAACATTTTATGGCACTGTATTTTCATATTGAATATTTAAAAAATCATACCTCCTCGTTCTCTTATTTTTGATGTTTTGGTGTCATTTTATTTATTAGAGTTTGCTCTGTTTTTCTGAATCGATTTAGGATTTTTCTAGTGTTGTGTATTGACATTATTACTGTTTTGGAACTGCAGAAATACTTTACAAATTGCCTTCAACTTAAGCATGTCTGTTGTGTGCCACAGCTACCAGGGTGTTGAACTCAGATTATTTTAGTTACAGTAATTGTAAACACTGCCAAGTTGTTTGTACTAAATACTTCTAGCACCCCTTGAGACAGGTTTTGAATTTTCTGGAAAATGCTGATCCTAGATACAATCTTTCCTAACAAATAGGGAACACTAGATCAAATGTCTTGTGAAAACAACATAGTCTAGCATGGAGTCCCAAAGGCTCCCCCTTCAATGATTCTGTTCAACAAATATGTGTGCCTGCTATCAGATGAGAGCTCCTCCTTTGCTCTGGTTTTCTAAACTTATGCCAGTGACACCCAGACTCTAGTTGACCTTCACTAATATACCTCAGACCCCTCAGCCATTGCCCCTTGCTTCGTTTCCACTAAACAGTGGATGGATGCAATTTTCCCTGGCCGTAAACGGAAAACACTGAAATAATATTTTGCTGTAAAATATGAGCTTCCTTTCAGTTGGCCTCAGAACTGGAACCTTCTTGTTGTCCTGTCAAAGCAACAAAAAATGTTGAAATTATATTTGAGACTGATTTCTCATTTTCTTCCCATGTCCAGGACATTACCAGAGATACATATTTTCTTCTATTTCCCATATTCAAAGTTTGTTCCATACTAGGTTTATCACAAAGGACACTTATCATTGAAGGCCAGGTCTTATCTAGGCCACTCTATTGCATATATATATACCTGGTGCTGTAAGGAAGATCATGGGTCAACTACAAATGGTCCAAAGAGAGCAATAAGATTAGATTTTGACCTGAAAACCATGAACACATTCATTTACCCTAGCAAACCACCCTAAGATGGCTTCCCATCAGTCAAGAATTAAAACTAAACTCCCATGGCATTTGAAAAGCAACACACATTAACTTACTTACACTTCAACAGTGACTTTAATGTCTCCAGGATGAAACTGAGAAGGAAATGCCTTGGAGGGAAACAACTTCACACAGCGGGTACTGAAATATGAAACTCCCTCTCTCCTGCCTGCAAAGAACCCTAATCCATTAAAATCTTCAAAATCAAGTTGAAAATGCACTTAACAAATAATATCACTCCCAGCACCCATTAATCCTCATTCTGTTTACATTGTCTTATTCTTTGGAAATTGATGTCTTGTTCTGCTGCTACCTTTCCTTTTATGATTTGTGTTTCATCTCCCTTTATCACTTCAAAAAACCATTTTAATATGTTGCTAAGCACTTTATTTTCCTATCCTTCTTAATCCTGCTTTTTCACACTTAGAAACTAGACTTGTTGGGTATACATTGTGCATTATAAATACAAAATACACAGCAACACATCTTGATTGCATGCTCAGCTACAGGCACAAAGCAGATGAGTGTACGTGTACAGTACTGCACACTCAGATGTGAGACTTTTGTTACACTCCTTGAAAAGGAGGATCCATCTTGCTTTACATGGACATACCTCTCCCATTCTCAGAAGAAAGCTCTCTGTCTGCCTACAAAGCCATGTCATACCCTGTGTCTAAGATGATGATTCACTGGCTGAACTGGGTAATTTGTCATATTCTTTACAGAGGAAGAAAACACCACAAACTGGTTTTATTACGAGTGAACATTGTATAAACCAACTAACAAAGGTCCAATCAGGGTCAAACCAATTAGCTTGAAGAACCCCAGTTATGCAGGACTTGTTCATAATACAATTATACCTTTGCCAGCTAGTGACATCTGCAAGGTAGGACCCACAAATATCCTTATCAAGATCCACTCTTTTGCTGAGGACCTCCCAATCAACAGGAACATGATAGATCACACCATCACTATGACCCAATTTCTAAATTTGCCTAGATGAAGACTCTACTAATAGTCCTTATGTGAGGTAGAATGGGCAGGAACAAGCATTTCATAAAATAAGTGCCTGTCAACATCTCTGCTAGTGGCATCCGGTTGTGAATTTGATTTTTACAGTGCTCAATGACTTCCCTGTAAAATCATCAGGCCCTACATTTGAAATGTAAAGTGCCTAGTATCTTCTCTAATAGCGCTGCTGGGCAATGCATTTTATATTTGAAGTGCCCAGCAGCTTTTCTTCTAGTGCTATCAAGCTATGCCTATGTGCATAATGGAAGTGCCTAGCAGCCTCTCCTCTAGTGCCTCCAGGCTTGTTTTCCATTCCAAATGGGCCCTCCAATTGAAAATTGAAGCACTGAGCATTGTTTTTGATCGTGTTTCAGTGATCCTAAAAAACTATAGAACTCACACATCACAAATTGCATCCATTGAAACCTTTTACTTCAATTCACCTGGACACCTAACCTGCCACATGCCTGTGGCCTCCGGTTCCTGCTTATTTCAGTCTGATCCAGTGACACCGCCACTGCCTGGGTTTTCCTGACCAATTTTCCAGCGCAGGTTTACCACTCACTGTTCTTCCCACCAGCAGAAGTCCTGCACACCCCACGACCTACTTAATGCAGGTCGCAGTGTGACTACGTAGCTGGTGTGTTGCCGGTGAGCCAAAGATGCACCTAAAGGCAAGCCCTTCTGGGTCCACCTGCACCTAGACCACGCTGAGTGGCATGACCCCTGGCCCTCTTGCACCCAAAAATACACCACTGTCGAGCTCTACGTCCTTGATGCCGCAACAAACACTGCCACCATGCAAACCCACGCTCCACGGATTGAATTTTCACCTGCACCAACTGCTCCTTCACCAGCCACAGCACATACACCATGCTACCGACCAGCCTCACCCAGAACACACCACAGACATTACCTGTATCAAACCACCAACTCGCATGCACCCTTTTTAACACACACTCACTATGCAAACACACCACTGAGATTTGGGACCTCGTATCCACTCTCACACCAGTGGTTCTATTCCTCACTGAGATTTGCCTCAACCCCACTTCTGCACCCAACATCGCCACTTCAATACCTGATAGATACAAGATCACCCACTGTGACCAAGACTACAAGCTTGGCGAAGGAATCACCATCATACACAAGGAAGCCATCCAATGCACCACCACAAATGACAACATCACCCCAGCCATGGAACACCTCAACTTACGACTCCAAACAGACAGGAAAACTTGTGTACCATCCGCCAGACCACGTCCAGCCTTTTGCAACTTTATTGCCGACTTAATCACTCCCTTCGTCATAGACTCCAACAACTACATTTTTCTCAGCGTCCTCAACTTCCATTTCAACAACCACAATGACATCAACACCACCAACTTCCCACCCCATCTCCTGCAACAACCTTTACCAAGACTTCCGAACATTTAATAATTGCATCACCAAGTGTGCCAAAAGCGTTGCTCCTATCAGCTCAACAAGCAGGTTAGCTGGTACACTGAAGACCTCAAAACCACTAAACAACACTATAAACAACTGGAAAGGAGATGGCGCACCAACAAGGACATGACAAACAAGACCACCTTCTAGACAGCTCTCCCCCTCTATTGTAGACAGTTGTTAGAATCGAACAAAAAGTCCTTAGACTCACACATTGAATCAAGCTCCAATAACAGCAGAGAATTCTTCAATATCATCAAAGAATTCTCCAACTCCTCTGCTGAAACAATCATTGCCGCCTCACAGGAACTCTGCAACAGACTTGCAAACTTCTTCTACAACAAGATCACCAACACCTACAGAAACTTCAAACCCCAGCCTGAGCCCACCAACATCTTCAAGCAACACAATGACCCCACTACCTCCAAAGACCTCCAACTAACCAACAGCTCCATGCCCTCAACACATCTTCAACCTAGGCAAAGCCAAAATCAGCCACATACTCACCACCTTGCTCAACACCTCAGTTGCCACAGCCACCTTTCTCGAGGACTGGAAGCACACAGAAGTCAACATCCTACTAAAGAAACCATTGGCAGACCCCAGCAAACTCAACAACTACTGACTGACTTCCCTGCTCCCATTCTCGGCCAAAGTATTACAAAAAGCCATCAATCAACAACTCTCCTCACATCTGGAATTGAACTTCCAGCTCGACTCCTCCAAAACCAGATTTCATAGCAACCACAGCACCAAGACAGCCCTCATCGCAGCTACCAATGACATACAAGTCCTTCTCGACCACAGAGAGGTTATGGCTCTGATCCGCCTAGACCTCTTGGCACCTTCGATACTGACTCCCACCGCACACTCATCGTAAGGATGCACGACATAGGCATCCAAGGAGCTGTCCTCAGATGGATTGTCTCTATCCTCACCAGAAGAACGCAAAAAGTCTACCTTCCCCCCCTTCACCTCCGAATGAAATCATCTGTGGGGTACCTTAAGGATCCTTACTCAGCCCCACTCTCTTCAACACTTATATGATATATCTGGCCAGCATCGCCAAAACCCCTGGACTCAACATCATATCCTATGTCCTCAACACACAACTCATCCTCTCCCTCTCTGAAGACACCACCAAGACTAAAACTAACTTCCATAGTTGCATTACAAATGCCACCAACTGGATGAAGGATAACTGCCTGAAGCATAACACAAACAAGGATGAGGTACTGATTTTTGGAAACAAAAGCTCTCCATGCCACGCATCCTAGTGGCTATCAGAACTTGGAACTACTCCTACCCCCCACTGACCACACTAGAAACCAAGGCATCATTCTGGCCAACCTGCTAACCATGGCTAATCATGTCAACTCCGTCTCCTCTTCCAGCTTCTTCATCGTCCACATACGTCATAAGATATTCAAATGGCTACCCCAAAGCTCCAGACGTACTATCACCAAGACCCTCATCTCCAGCAGATTGCACTACAGCAACACTCTCTACGCAGGGACTAAAGCTCACCTTCTCCTGCAACTACAGACCATACAGAACACTGTAAGCAGACTCTTCCGGGATTTCGCATACTGCGTTCATAGAACACTGCATTCTGCATGTTCTGCAACCTGGTGTGTTGATTTGAAAACAGCTTTTTGTTCAGTTTCTTTGCAGAACGCTATAAATTGGGTTAGACATTTAATAGGGCACGCCTATACAAGAGATCTGGTAATGTGAACTAGCACTGCTGTGGTTGCTTAATGGCCATGATAAAAACAGATCAAGCATTGGCAAAGCCAGCAGTTGGGTCTTGCGTACTCATCTATAGACCAGACCTCATTGGCCGTACTGGTGATTGGTTTATTCATCAAAGTGTGTGTGTTGAGCAGGAAGTTCCTGTGTGACTATTACTTTCTAATATTGCGAGGGTAAATAGCGCGTGATGCAAATCGCCAGTTTGAATGCTAATAAAATAATTCAGTTAATCCACCTGCAGCAGAGTTCCATGTGTTAGTCGCAGGTCTTAAATTTTCAGTACCAGTGTAGTAGAAAAAAAAAAGCCTACATGGTCCACGCCTTTTCTGCATCCTTCCCTGTTTTGGAGCGCTGCTCATTCAGCTGAAAAGAAACATTTTCACCAAGAGGACATTGATGGAAACTATTCAATAATGACTTGACTGCACGAAACCCGTTATGTAATGATTATAAAATTATATTGCCAAAACGTGGAAATACCGAGGCCCAGTTTGGGGCCTCAGACATGGGTCTGCCTGAGGTACAGGTATTACTTGTAGCTGTGCCTTGTAAATAGGCATTGTGTAACATTGTTTACGTAGCCCTTATTTTGAGGTGTGAGTTGGTTAATTATTAGCCTAGAAATACAGTAAAAATCAATCACGAAGATGCTGTTAAAGTATCCATTGGTGTTGTCTGAGCATGCATTTATTACAAATGTGCATACGTAAATCCTATGGTCTGCTCTGCAGTGCTCATGTTAATATTTGTGTTCTTTAAAAGATGTGCTGCCCTTTCACCTGGAACATAAATGATGTTGCACGTCTCACATACAGAAATGTGTTCCAAATAATGTGCATTGCATACCAGGAAATGAGAAGTTTGTTTTGGGACCCTTCTATATGACTTCAGCTTTATTGGTGCTGAATGGCATTTATTCCTGGAGGCAGAAAACTGAAATGGAAAGTATGACATTTGCTGACGGATAGATTAAAATCTATCTCTTTTCTACATTTTCTTCAGAAAACGGGATATCTTGTAAATACGAAAGTGTGTTTAAGAAAAAAAGACCGGAATGGAACTGGGGGTTCAGAAATGCAAACCAGGTGCTCCCCCTTTGAAAACTGTCCATGTAACCTTGTAAATAATCATTATGTGTCAACAGTTGAGGAATTTTGACATAGAAATTGGCTAATTGTCAGCTACATATACAGACAAACAGGCCACTTCGTGGGTGTTAAATTAGATGCCTTGGGGTTTTGTGTACATTTAGGGCGAGTTTTATTGCTGGTAGCGCCTGTGGTGAAAATCTTTGTTGCCCCCTTTCCAATTACTTGCTCCTCCAAGGGTTCTATCATTACCACCTTCAAGTGGTGGCCATCATCTCTAAACAGGCCCTCTCTCACATCTCTTTAATTTCTTTCATAGCGTAGGGTGTCAGAGAGGTGTACATCACACACAATTTATAGAGAGACAATGACTCATACGAGTGTGCACATCAATGTATAGGATGTGTTACATAAGACATTGAGGTCTACAAGATGTAAGAGTCACATGTCATCCAAACTGATAGGCTAAATATGTTAAGAGTACTTGGTCTTGAGAAACACAAACTAAGGACTTAAAATATAACACAGTGGTTTGGGTTGTGTATATTACTAAGAATGAATTACTACCCAAAGGAACCATATTAGTACCTTTAGAACAATTGAGAAAAAATAAAGTTCTAAACCTATGCCTTGCAGTTTGCATGCACATCTAATGCTGGTTCATTACTCATAGTGATATATTGAAAGGATTGTGTAACTTCTGAAGTGCAAGTAACAAAAGTATCTCTGACAAAAGCAGGAACCTACTGCACTTGCTACATAAAATAATAAAAATGTATGACCTGTAAGTTACAGGTTGTGCTTTATAGCAGGCATATTTACTCCCAGCTTCTTTCTGATGAGTGAACATTGTGACTATATCCAAACGAGTTAGCTTTCACTTATTATCTCATGAAAGTTCCTGGACACACAAAGAACTCCACAAGATTATCATCTCGCCTTTCATGCCAGCTCTGTCCCCTTTCCTGTCAGAGCTCCCTAGATTAGAGCCCAATACTGAGGCAGCACCGTTGTACCACCATAAAGCCAGCTTAGATACATGTGCTTATTGTAGACAGAGGATCCTCGTTATCACTTTTCCAGCCTGCTTTGAGGTGGTCCTGCAAAAATCTCTCATCTATGAAAGCTGTTCTGTTATTTTTTTTGGAAGGTAAATTGTTGAACATATCTAACACATAGGAGATGTGATTCAATCGACCTACAGCATATACAGTGAATGAAAAGTTTTTTTTTCCCCAGACGCTCTTTATGATGCCAACGGTGCAATAGCTCTTCTTGTTCTGCTCTTCTTATTGTCACTAAATCTGAGAGTATAATTCTTCATTTTTCTCTGAGCAGAGAACTGTGAGGGAAGTAGCATATGGTGATAACAGATAACATCACTATTTTCTGTGCTCATATTTTCATTGAATACAAATTCTATTAAAAATGGACAAACCAGCAGGAGCGGCTCCTCAGCAATAATGGAGGAGCATCGCCCCACTGGCAAAAAGCCGAAAGCAGAAAAAATAAAAAATACTTCAGAATCGTTTTATTTTTCTGTTGCTTGCTCAGCATGCGAAGGGAGCCATGGAAGGTGGGAGGATGGATGAGGAATCAATTGCACTAAGTGCGCAGGTGTGTTTGGACAGCCTAACACGACCGGCCATATACACATGTGCACTTAGGTTTCTCCGACCCGGCTGCCTATCCAGGGTTCTGTCTGAGTGGCAGTTACTGCCGCTCAGACCAATCCTGATGCTGCTTTCATGCTAGCTTTAGCATGAAAGCAGCACCAGGATTGCTGTGGAGCCTGTTCTGGTGTCCCAGTGAATGCTAGGACACCAGAACAGGAAAGGAGGTCAAGCGAGGCGGCACAAGACAATGGCAGCAGCGAGTGGTAAGCCTTTTTTTTTATTTTATTTACTTGTCCCCCTACCCGCCGTCCCCCAGCCCCTCCCCCTGATATTTGCAGAACCTGCAGCTGGACATAAGAGTTCTCTAATATCAAAACCCAGGGGTGTAGCTTGGTCAGTAAGATTGGAGGGGGATTTGGAGAGGCAATAAGCAACAATCACGCTGGCAGATAATGTTAAAATACATTATACAACAAAGAGAACGCTTGAGAGGGGCTTAAGGGGCTGCAGAAAGGGAAAGGAATGTGGATTGTTAGGGGTTGAAAGGGAAAGAAAGCACTTTTTTGTCAAATAACAAACACTTCTGAAGGCTTTTTCAAGAGAGCGGGAGAAAATATGTGCGTTTTTATCTGTGTTTGTAAAAATTATTGGTGAAATCCGACAGACGGCACCACACCTGACTGAAAGCACCTCTACCTAACTATTTAGCACAAAACACCACCCCTCCCCCCTGAAGCTATGCCCCTAAAACCAGGTACTCTGCCACTGAGTTATAAACAGGCAATGCAAACAGACCTGTCCTGTAATTGTATCAGTGAACATCGCATTGCATTGGTCAGGCTTCCACGTGCTCGCCTCTCCTCCATAGTATGAAAAAAGTTGTTACAAGGCGGAGCAGCACAAGCAAGTGGCAACATGTACACTGTACTTAGCGCTGCTTTCAGGTGGGTGGTTTGGCCTGTGTGCTCTTGGTCATAAGCCTGCAGTTTACAGAGATCTCATGCAAAGAACAGCTAAGAAACATACTATTTTTCACACTTTGCCAATACAAAATATAACCATCCGCAAAATCCAGTGTGCTGATACAAAGTGAAGGACAGTGCAAATAATCCAGGGCAGGAGATGGCAGACATACACGGGGCAATGGCTAAAGGGGCTATATGATATGTGCTGTGCATTCATTAGGTGTCAGACACCTGAAGCTGTCTGTGGTCAGACTTACAAAGGATCCTTTACAACCAAGGTAACAAGGGTGGAGACAAGGTTCAGGAGGCTTAGCTCAGATGATGTATGAGGAACAAAAAGCTGCTAAGGGTCATGCGCACTGTAACTTTTCCATACTTCTTTGCCTATTATGTTACACTAATTTAATTGATTTACTAACGATTAACAACAAGAACACTATTACTATATGCAAACTTAGTGAGGACTTGGAAACGTCTTTTTGTAAATAATTGTAACTACTTGCACACCATTTTTTTGAAGTTGGATTAGGGTGGCATAGCTAATTAAGCTAATGAGATTCGTTGACAGGTTGTTTGGAGATGAATATCATTTGTTATCACCAGTGATGGAGAAAACATCACACCAAAATTCATTGCATCTGCTTCTAATTCTGGAACTAGCTAATGATATAAAAATACGGACCTGCCTTTCAAATACAACTTTGTACAAATGCGGCTGATTTAAATATGTATTCTGTGACTCATTTATATACATTGTGGTGTAAAATGCTCTGTTTACCTGTACGAAATTTCAGTGTATTTTTTTTATAAAGTAGCTTTTTGAGTTTTGGGCGTGGCTAACCCTGCTAAGATGGCAGGCGTATAATAAAGTAGCTCCGTCGGGGCCTGTCGATGATCCTGTGACATAGACCGTCCCCGGGGGCTAGCAGTGTTGAACACGCAGGAGGGGTCGGTCAGACCCGGTGGGGAGCCGCGGGGCCGAGTCTGAAGGCTCTGGAGCGGTCCCGCGCGGTGCATTGGAGTCGACCTCGCTAGGCAACTGGGCACGGCCCTGAAGCGTGCGCACGTGGGACCGCATGGCTGACGGAGACATTGAGAGGCCGCAAGGTGCAGCGGGGGACACCCGTGCGCTGCCGGACCCCGAGGAGGCATTGCGGGGGTGAGGGGAGCCCGATTCGAACCTCATCGGACCTGCGGACCCAGCGCCCCCCTGCGGAGCTGCGAGCGGGATAACAGAGTTATGTCCCCGTGCGATCCCATCGAGGAGGCTGCGGCTGGGTGTTGGAATCCGGGCACGCGGCGGCTGGGGGCAGTGAGCAGGACACGCATTAGAGAAGGGGAGAGGAGCGACGGAGGCTGCTTGTGCCCCCTCAGAAGCACGGGGCAGTGCATGAAAGTACAAAGAGTCCTCCCCCACCCCTTCACCGCTTGTGGGCCCATAACTCCTTCCTGGATCCATGAGTCAGGGCCCGAGACTCTGGGGAAAGGTGAACCCAATGAGGCACTGCAGTAGATAGGAGTGGAGCGGGTGGCGGCAGCTCCAAGCCAGCGAGGGAGCTGAGGAGACGTGGGGAGCAGTGTGCAGCGGCTGGAGCCATCGTGGGCCAGAGAGGGTGCCCTCAGTGTACTGGGCCCCTTACATCAACTCTCCGTGCATCACCTCGTTGGCCCCATCACATGCTGAGAGGGGTGAGCACGGTTAGCACCCAAGTAGAACAGGCTCGGTATAGCAGGCACGTGGAGAGCACCTCAGGGGGCTGGGCCCGGCAGAGGAGGCCCCCACCGGACCAGTGAGCTGTCGCTCCGACACAGCGGCTCATGCTGGAGTGTGCCCAGACTGGGGCCGACGAGCGTTGGAGACATTTAAGCGAGAGGCCACTTCCTAGTTAGACATTTAGTATATAACGCTGCATATCCCTGATGACCTCTAGGAGCCGGACTAAGAGCAAAGTAATGACCCGCAAACCCCAAGTGATCGCAACAGGGGGAATTTGGAGGACCTCATGCAACCCAAAGAGCAGGCTACGCTGGATAAGATCCTGGGTGCAATAGAGGACACCAAAGCAACCTTACAGCACAATATCAATCAAGTTGCAAGGAGGTGGGCCAGGTGAGGGCAGATCACCAAAATCTGATGGACAGAGTGAGGGAGGCGGAGGCTAACACCGAAACACGTGTACCTGGCAGCCACTGTAGAGAATCTAACTGACCGAGTTCTGCGCCAAGAGAGCAGGGCAGAAGAAGCGGAAGGGAGAAGCTGCAGGAACAATGTACAAGTGGTAGGTCTCCCAGAAGGTGCGGAAGGAACAAACATGGTGGAGTTCCTGGAGGAGTGGCTGCGTATGGTGGTAGCGCCGGAACACCTGACACCGTTCTTCACCTTGGAGCGTGCACATTGGGTGCACTCGAGACCTCTGGTGCTGGGGAGACCGCCCTGTGTGGTGGTGGCTAAGCTGATGCATTACAAGGGCAGAGATGCTTTGCTCCAGAGGGCCGGGAGGCCGGACCTTTCAGGGTGGCGAATGGTGAGGCGACGCTATTCCCGGACTTCACGATTGATGTCCAAATCAAATGGGCCTCATTCCTGGCTGTGAAGAGGGCCCTCAGAGAAGAAGGGATTCAGTACTCACTTCTTTTCCCAGCCAGATTGAGGGTGATCGTTGATGATAAAACCACATTCTTCCAGAGTCCTGAAGAGGCATGGGAATGGCTGGAGGTGCGCGGAGTAGAGGGAAGACATCGTAATAGGAACAACCAAGCAAGGCGAGGAGATCGCGGAGGCCAGAGGAGACAGCGGAACAGAAATCGTCCACGAACTGAACCGACTAGGGCCCAAAAAGAGCTGGCAAAAAAAACAGCTTTAGAGGCGGCGGCGGCATCCATGAGCAGGGAGGCATCCTCACCGGAGGGTAGCGGGAGAGACACGGACCGCGCATCGGTGTCCTCTGCGGATGGTTCCGGCTGCTCCGATCACACCCGAAGGTGACCCCACAAACTGCGGATGAGCTGTGCTGAGTGATCCCATAGCCTGGCCCTGAGGTGAGGAGAACAGTGCAGACCGGAGGCCCTGACGGGCACGGAACCACCCCCCTATCGGTTTCTCGGCCACTCGGTGGAGAATGGCGAGAACTCTAGCTAACTTGTTGACTAAGTTGCACTGTTGCATTGCTTTTTGGGCAACCCTCAGTTGGAGGGGTGCCCTGGGGATGTGGAGTTGGGATTCACAGAGTTATGCTTTGATGGTGATGTGGGAGATGGGAGTCGTTTGTACCAAAGTACCGCAAGTGGATGATTGGGAGCGAAGTTCCGGGGAGGGCCCGGAGGTCCGTTTTGCCATAGATGCATCAGCATGGCAGATTATAATTTCCTAACATGGAACATAAGGGGGATGGGATCACCCGTTAAAAGACATAGGCCCTCATTCTGACCTTGGCGGGCGGCGGAGGCCGCCCGCCAAAGTCCCGCCGTCAGGTTACCGTTCCGCGGTCGAAAGACCGCGGCGGTAATTCTGACTTTCCCGCTGGGCTGGCGGGCGGTCGCCTTCAGACCGCCAGCCAGCCCAGCGGGAAAGAGGCTTCCACGATGAAGCCGGCTCGGAATCGAGCCGGCGGAGTGGAAGCTGTGCGACGGGTGCAGTTGCACCCGTCGCGTATTTCACTGTCTGCGCAGCAGACAGTGAAATACATGTAGGGGCCCTCTTACGGGGGCCCCTGCAATGCCCATGCCAGTGGCATGGGCACTGCAGGGGCCCCCAGGGGCCCCGCGACCCCCCCTACCGCCATCCGGATCTCGGCGGTCCGACCGCCGGGATCTGGATGGCGGTAGGGGGGGTCGGAATCCCCGCGGCGGTGCAGCAAGCTGCGCCGCCGCGGAGGATTCAATGGGGCGGCGGTACACTGGCGGGACCCCGCCAGTGGTGCCGGTCCGACCGCGGCTTTACCGCCGCGGTCGGAATCCCCATTGGAGCACCGCCGGCCTGTCGGCGGTGCTCCCGCGGTCCTCCGCCCTGGCGGTCAAAGACCGCCAGGGTCAGAATGACCACCATAGTGCTGTCCTACCTGAAGAGACGGGGTATACATGTGGCTATGCTGCAGGAGACCCACCTCATTGCTGGTGAGGCTGACAAGCTGAGGCGTAGATGGAGAGGGCAAGTGTTTGCTACTAAGTATTCTGCTTATGCTAGAGGAGCACGGGTGTGGGTCAGGGCTGGAGTCCCCTTTGAAGCTGTTTCTATTGACATAGACCAAGAGGGCAGATTTGTGATCGTGGAAGGGAAGCTTCATGGAACCTCAAATTGTTCTGAGTAGTGTATACGCCCCTAATCAGGATCATATCCCCTTTATGCAGTGCCTATCGAGTCACATTACCTGCCAGCAGTGAGGGGAGTTGTTGATTGGGGGGGGACTTTAATAGCGTAATGGATATAGACCTGGACCGCTCCACTCCACCGCTGATAGGCTCAGTAACGTACAAGATAGCTAAAAATCTGAGGGAGTGGATGCAAGCCTGGGATCTTGTAGATGTCTGGCGTAGCCAGCACCCAGAGAACAGGGACTACTCCTATTACTCGAGTCTGCAAAGGGTGCACACTAGGATAGACAGGGTGGTATGCTCCTCCAGCATAGAGCAGGGAATTATTCACTCAGAATATTTAGGGCACACCCTTTTGGACCAAAATCCCCTGATGCTTATCTGGAGGGCGACTAAAGATAGACCCCCTATACCAATGTGGAGATTGGCTCCAGCTGCACTGGAAGATCAGGCATACAGAGAGGCGCTTCGCTCCTAGCTGGCAGACTGTAGGCGGGTGTCATCCACCTCGCCTACTGACGAGAGGTCATGGTGCCCGCCGCGCACCTCCTCCGTCCCCGGCCCGCGTCGTCAGGGAGACGCGTGGGGGCGGGGCTCCCACCCGGCACCGGACTTCCGGGTTGCCGAAGCAGAAAAGACCGCCGAGACAAAAGAGGACGCCGAGGAACAACGTGAGGATGCTGTCGGGGAAAGGAGGACGGAGGAGCCACGGGAACCAGAGGCCACGGTGACCGGACGGGATATCGAAGAAAAGAACCCCAGCCCCAGCGGTGGAGCTGACAAGACCCCGCGAGGAGGAGAGAAACACTGCCACGACCCAGGAGGGTCGTGGCTGCACAAGGTACGGGCCATATTAAAGGGGCACCGTCATTAAAGGGACTAGGGAGGGGGGAGGTGGAGGGAAGGAATAAGAGGCCAGGGAGGACAGGAAGGGAACAGGGAAGGTCGTTTTGGATCAGGGATTTGGACAGTGTGGGTCACCTTTCCCTCCCTATCACCAGTCTCTCATAGCCACAGTAATAGTCCCCTCCACTCCCTCTTCTCTTCTTTTAACCCCCACCAACACTACCTCCTATAGTTCCTTCCCTCTCACACTCCCTCACTTTTTGCTAATAGATAATAAAGATTGTAAACCACCGTCCCACTTACCTAGATATATCCTCTTGTTTCTCCGAGAGCCCACGTGAACCGAGAAGAAGGTATCTGGAGTTCGCCACCTATGAAAGAAAGAACATTAAAGAGACATACAAGTCAACCCAAACCAACAACAGAGAAACACCAAAAAGAGACTGTAAAACAGTAAAGCCGTTATTTCTACAATTACCTCACTATAATAAATAAATGGCGTTTATGCCCGTATAGCGGCTAAATCCGAGTCCGAGTCCTCTGTACCACTGAACCCACCCCCCACACAGACCATATTAAAACTAATAAGGGATCCATGTCGGCCAGACATGTGGAGTGGGAAACACTCAAGGTGGCAACGAGAGGTTACTGTCTGCGACAGACGGTAGGAATTAAGCGCACGCTGGAGTGGGAACTACTCAGATTAGAGAAGGTCATACATGAGGGGGAAACAGGGGGGACAGGAGAGATGTTGGAGCGAGTCGGGTATGAGGAAGCGAAGAGATCCCACTGCCAGATTGAGGAACAGCTGACATGCCATAGTGTACAGAGATACTTAGCCTTGATACAGGCAGAAGAGGGCAGATCTGGTAAGATGTTAGCATGGTTGGTGAGACCACAGGAGGGGACTCCCATCATGAGTGTACTTGATATGAGGGGGGAGTGCAGATATAAACCGGGTGCCATTAATGACGCTTTTAGAGATTACTACACTTTTCTTTATAGGAGTCCAGACACATCTTGGACCCAATCTTTAGATGCTTATCTACGTCCGCTACCTCTGAAAATATTGGCATATGAGGAGAGGGATAGGTTGGGAGAGCCGGTGACATTAGAGGAGGTCCAAGAGGCCATTACACAACTAGCTGCGGGGAAGAGGCCGGGGACGGACGACATCCCAATGGACTTTTATAAGAGGTACTCTGCCCTGCTGGCCCCACAGCTGGTGGAAATGTACACGGAGGTGTTTTGGCGGGGTCTCTAACCAGACTCGCTGAGAGAGGCCTTGGTGGTCCCTCTGCCCAAGATGGACTCTGGGGAGGTATCGGTAGCCGATTTCGGCCCACTGTCAATGTTGAACAGTGACTTCAAAATTCTCAGCAAGCTTATGGGCAATCGACTACTCCAACATATACCCACACTGGTGTACGAGGACCAAAACGGGTTTGTCCCGGCATGCAGCACTTCGCTGAACCTCGGATGCCTTTTTGCCATTTTACATATGCCACGAGAGGAGAAGCCTCCTGCAGCGATGCTCCTAGTGATAGACTTTGAGAAGGCCTTGGACTCACTTAGGTGGGATTATTTGAGGACGGTGATGCTCCGGATGCGGCTGGGGAAGGCATGGGTACAATGGGTGGACTTACTGTATGCAGCTCCCCTGGCGAGAGTAAGGACGGGCAGGACAGTGTCAGAGGCTTATCCCATATGCAGGGGTACCAGGCAGGGATGCCCGTTAACCCCATTATTATTTGCTTTGGCTATTGAACCGCTGGCAGCCCTGCTACGGATGGAAGGCGGAGGCAGAGGAGTGGAATGGGGACGGGCTGAACATAATATCTCACTCTACGCTGATGATATCTTAATCTATCTCAGGAATGGTGAGACGGGGCTGCCGTGGGCTTTGACCAGGCTGGACCACTTTGGAGGTTTCTCAGGACTACGCCTCAATAGGGGTAAAACCTTTGTGTTTCCCCTGACAAAGGGAAGTAAGCATCCCTCCTGTCCTGAGGACGTGGTGTGGGCCCCTCACACTTTCAAGTACCTGGGCATACAGGTGTTCCATGACCTGAAGGACCTGCGCGAGGGTAACATAGGCAAAGCGCTCCGCTCACTCCGAGCATCTGTAGGGATCTGGAGGTCACTTAAGTTATCCATAATGGCCAGAATATCATTATCTAAAATCATTATGCTACCCCGCCTTCTTTAGTACTTCACCAACCTAGCGGTGTTGATACCCTCGACGTGGTTCCGGGAGTTGAATACCCTGCTCAGGGACCTCATCTGGGATGGGGGTCGCATGCGCACCGCGCTTTTGGTCCTCTGCAGGCTGACCCTCGCGGGGGTACTGGGAGCCCCAGATTTTTTATTCTAATACCTGGCATCCCAAATGCAGTGGATCTCCAGGTGGTGTGCCTGGGAGGGCCACCTGGACAGGTGTACTGCTCATGGTGAGAAGAGCAGTGATCGGATCATAGCACAAAAGATAAACTGGCGAGTGGAGGCCCAGGAGGAAAGTGTCCTCACGAAGGTGGCCTTAGCTTGTTGGAAGAGATGCTCACGGCGTGTAGGAGTGGGATTGGCTTATTCTCCGGCGCTGCCTCTGTCGGTGCTGATGTGGGGTACCGCAGATGGGGCATTGATGGGCTGGGGCTCCGGGTTGGGGGTCTGGATGAGGGCTGGGGTGGAGACTCTGGGCGACCTCTTTCGGGACGGTGTACTGAGTCCTTTCACTGATATGGTTGACAAAAGCGGTGTACCGGGCGGGCAATTCCTACTATACCAAAATCTGACACGTAATATAAAGGAACATTGGGGCACAATCAACGCAGAGCCTGACACACGAGGGGTCTTGCACCTCTTGCTAACCGCTGGAGAAGACACCCACCTGGTCACTAAACTATACAAGGCCCAAAGTGAAAGCACACTAGACCCATTACAATCACTGAGGGAGGGATGGGAAAAGACACTGAGTAGAGAGTTAACTGATGCGAAGTGGCGGAAGGTTTTGGCATATCTGCGGTTGGTCTTGCGAAACACGCGCCTACCGTACATCCAATATAATTATATTCACATGACATACCTCACCGCACACCGGTTGACCCTTATATACGGAGGCGACCCTAAAGTATGTCCTAGATGCGGTGAACCTGATGCTGACTTAGACCACATGGTGTGGCACTGCCCTTAGATCTAGCAATGTTGGAAAGCAGTGTTGGCCGACCTGGAGGGACTCCTAGATACCGCATTGGTCTTGGCCCCATCTGTGTGTCTGCTGGGTTTGTGCCCGGGGCCGGCCCCTAGGAAGGTGGGAGGCCGTTTCCTTGACTTGGCTTTGGTGCTCTTTAGGAGATGAATCACTATGGGTTGGAGGTTGCCCAGGTGCCCCACCCTTGGGGACTGGAGGCGAGACGTGACAAGATGGGCAAAGGCTGAATTGGAACGGGAGGAGGCACAGGGATTGCAACAGACACACTTTTCCCCACTGTGGGAGGAGGGGCTGATGAAGTGGGAGTGGCTGGAGCGAGAAGTGGGAACCGGTCCAGAGGGGTTGGGGGAAGCCGCAGAACAAGAAGAGAGGGTAATGGAGGTAGAAGAGGCACAATGACCTTAACATCAGTCGGACAGAAAGGGTTTGACCCCAGCACTTTACCTGCGTAGGAGATAGGAAGGTAGCGGACAGGTTCGGCTGCCCTCGGCTGATGCTGACTGAGAGGGCACGGGGACAGAACAACTTAATAATCTGAGGGATACCCCCCCCAGGAAAAAAAAAATGCCGCAGAGATAGTGTGCAGGCCTAACCCCTCCCTGACGGAGACCCGTTGAAACGCCCCCACGCAGCCAGCATTTGTCCACTCCCACATCTCACCATCAAACGCAGAACCAAAAACATGGATGCTGGACGTTGATCTAGAATAGGTGCTCTGCAATGATAAATTGATGGTTGTATCTGGATATTGTAAATGCTGATATATATGGATAAGATAAGAGAACATCAATGCCATAAATTGATCTGACATTGTATAACAGTAAAATGTTAATAAAAAAACCAATAAAAATAAAAAAAATAGCTTTTTTGACTTTTAACCCCATGTTATTTCCTGGTGGTCATGCTAAAAGATATACATGACCGAATTCATTTTAGGCCATTTTGAACCTCCAACAAGGCACTGCCCTAAACTATTAAAGGGCAAAACACATTTTTATTCCTTAGTCCAATGTAACAGTTGTTAAGGTGGGAGAGCTAGTGCAGCACCAGTATTTTAAATGCCAACACTGTGAGCCTAGATATAATGTATTCAGGCCCTGAGGTAAGAAAAGTGGAGCTGCACCCAGTGCAGCGCTACTTTTCTTGCACCCCTTAACAACCCCCTGACACCACCATGTGTGCGCCATACCTAGGATACGGCGCACCATGGCAGTAGTTAGGGGAACTAGTGTCAACATTTTTTACGCTATCTCGGAGTTTTGCAGCATCCTGCAAAGCCCATTGATGCCCATTGAAAAAATGACATGCCTCCTTTTAACACCTGCTCTGAGTAGGCGTCGAAAGTGCTGAATAAATTATTTCGGCCCCCCTAACGGGAGAACACCCCCTTTCCATGCATTATGCCTGGCATGCATTGCGCTGCTTTATAAATTTGGTGCAGCGATTTTGGCCTTGTTGGGTCACATTAGCGGGAAAAAATTATGCTAAGGTGGTGCAAGGAGGCACCAGGGGCTGTTAAATCTGCCCCTCAATGTTTAACTTTGTTTAAATAGCCGATTTACAAAGCCTATGTATAAAGATAGGTTTGTCCTGAGAAGCTGAATACATACACCGACGGCTAGTCACCAACATACCAGTAGTGGAAGTGATGTCACACACATTTTGTCCATACAATGAAACTACAGGAAATAACATGTTACCTTTGACCCTGGTGACACCACGTTTACATTGAGAGTTCTAAACTAAGATGTGTAAGAACTGTTGGTGTAATTTGACCTTCTCGATTCTGATGGAATAATAAGAATAAGAATTGATATCATATGTAGGTCACAGATTCGGCAATAAATCCTGGTTCGGCTGACAGAAGCCTTTTTCCCTTTGATTATGAACAGGCGTGTGTCATTCCGTTAGATACTATAGACATCTGTTATTAGTTCATAAATACTTTTCCCAGTACCGTTGAATAAATCCATTTGCATTGGTGCAGGTAAAGCCTTAACTTTTTATTATTTATCTTACTTGTTCAAGTATGATGTTTGTTGCAAAGGCAAACTCATGTGCAGTCAAGCACATGTTTTTTTGTGAATTTTTGTCCAGTGCATTGTAGACAGTATGTGCACGCTATCTTCAATAGAGAGATTGAAGAAAAAAAGGAGGAGGACTGGGATTTATCTTTTCTATGGTTGTTCATTTTCCTCTAACAAATTAGTTGGATTCTTTGAATGGAGTAAAGTAGAAGTGCTAAGAGGGCCTCGTTTTGGAGGCCAGCAGACATATCCTAATAGCCTACCTTTCCTTTTCAGTGAGATAATTGTCATGTTTCTAAGCTATAAGGTGAAACCCATTTGCTCAAGGCAAAATTATGCACGAATGTCAATGAGTAACATGACCTTAAAGTAGAACACATGTTTTGGTGGGCTATCTTTACTGCTCAAGGATGGGTTATTTGTTCTTTCGGAGATAGATGTGAGCATTTCACGTGAACTGTCCTATTTTTACCAGAATGTTCTGTATACACTTTATATCCATTTGTAGTAAAACGAGATCAATATCCAGTTTGATGGTCCTGTATTGTCAAGCCTTCACAAAGGATCTTGTAAATCTGTGTCCGACACACTGTTACCAACAGGTTTCGACAACAAGGCAATGCATCCAGTGAAATCTTCTGATCACTTCAGTTGGCATGCCAGTCCCTTAAGGCTTATAGTCATTGAGGCTGCTCATAACCTCTGTTCTGGTTTTCTTGTTTTACTTGGTATGTTTCACATAACTAAATGTGATTTGCTGCATTGGGGGATTCCTTTGTACAAAACTCATTTGACAATATTTTCCACTCTCTTAAAAGTAAGTGAACATAAAGATGGTCTCACTTTAATTGGAGTCTGATGGTTCCTTTATGTTGGCTGTTAGCACTGCAGGAATGCTGATGTCCTCAGAAGCATTTATCTTCAGTTATATGGTAACTGAGGCAACAGAGGATGTTCCTGTCAAAGGGCCATATTTATGATGATGTGTGGCACTGTGCCAAATTTGGCAGTATCACGCACTGTCATTTACAAAGCGCAGGGATGTGCCGTATTTCCTAGAATACAGTGCACCCCTGTGTTTTTCACCCTGCGCTGGTGCTAAATTTGCTGCCTTGCGCCAACGCAGCCCCCCTTGTGCCGGAGTGCAAGAAATGCTGCGTTGAGGGGGAGATTGTTTTTGTGCACCTTCTTCAACAAAAATAATCTTAAATGGCGATTTGATCTTTCTATGTATGCAAAAAACGAGGAGCAATTAAAGCATTTCTCCTCGTTGTGCCACTCAAACACCTGGTGTTAGATTTTGGTGCTGCCTCAGTTTATGAAAACGGATAAATCTGAGGCAACCTCAAAATGTAATGAGTGTTGATGTGGCATGCCCACAGCAGCACCCATTGCACGCCCCTTCCATGCAGAGTTCTGCACGTGAAGGGGCCTTATTTACAATGTGGCATTAAGCCACAAAAAGTGGCTGAAGGCCACCGTGTAAATACGGCCCAGGTCATTGCGCCACTGGAGCGTCACAAAAAGTGACACTCCGGTGGCAATAGGGCCTTTTAAATCTGGCCCTTTGATTTTGGACCACCAAGTTTTTGTATCTCTGCCTTGAGTCTCAGTTATCCAATATCATTCACTGAAAGCTCTGCCAAAATAGATGAGTTCTAACCACCACTGCCCACTTTTAAAATCAAGGTCTTCTGCTGTGCAGCTAGAATAAGACGCTTTGTGCTGGTTTCGTTTGATCACATGTGCACCCAAGTTTGAGGTTGATCGAATGAGACTACTTTCTAAGCCTGGATCTAAGCATAGTTGGCCTGTTGCAGATGGGACCTTTAATAAATTAATTATTAATAAATTAATTATGCATGTGCAGGCCATATAATTTATTTGGGCATCTAAAATGAAATGTTCCCATTTCTCTTTCACTAGTGTGAGCTACTGTGATTTCACTGTGAGCTGTAGTGCTTCACTGCAACTCTATAATGCTTTACTGTATTGAAGCTTTAAGTAAAACCAGCACCAAAATATGAACTTAACATTGCTTCAATCTAGAGAAAAGATGATCTTTTTGTTATAGATTAAGAAGGCATATTATTGCAAATATAATATTAATTTGGCCAAATTTGCACTTCTTAATGTACTTTTGGTGTCAAAGCATTTTCCTGAATTAGCTTCTAATGAGATTCGGGCTTAGAACTACCTTGCTGAGCCAAGTTAATTACTTTGCTGGCCAGTAGTTGGACAGATGACTCCTCCCACAATAGGTTAATTTGGAAGGAAGTAAGCCTTCTCTTCGGCGAGTCAGAAGGTGGTGGAGAAATCATCATGGGCTAATTAACCCTCACTTAATGACAAATCTTGTCTCAGGGAGGCCAGTTAAAGATCAGCTCTAGAAAACCTTAAAAACGTAGCGGTCTAGAGGCCCGAATCCCACACCCCTGGTGCCTGGAGTGCACTACCAGGAGCAAAACAAGCCCAACCTCATGTCAATCAGCCCACAAGGGCCAGAGGAATCTACCTTTGCAAGTCCCTGTTGTGGGAGAAGTGGCTCAGCAGCCCTGAGATCTGCTAGACTGAAACCAAATGCACCACATCAAGCAGTATAACAGCTGCTTTGCCCCTAAGAAGGCGCGTGACTCCAAGCGATAATGCTACCAGGGGGTGCATGATGAGCTTCCCAATGTAACTGTTTTTGCACTACAAGGGAAGGTCTGTGCCCATCGGTTTTGCAATCCTAAAATCACCATCATGCTTGCTAGTTCTTCTGGATTATTTTGCTTTGGGCACCCCCAGGGAGGGCCAGAGTCCATGGAACCTTGCAGTGTCCCTCCTATCAATACATATGTCCATATTTAGGGGGAGTGAGAAGTATACCTTAAATGTGCCCTTCCGCCACTGAGATTGCACAGGTAGGAGAGCAAGAGCAGAAGGAAAAAAACAGTTTAACATTGGCACACAAAGAAGACTGCTTGGTGGCAGGGTGCTAACTAGGGTTACATTGGCTTTGGGATTCCTCAGTAGTCTTCTGGGGAAAGCCACCCGGATGCCCCACATGAGGGGTAGGGTCCTCTGATTTAAAAGAAAACCAGCATGAACTGGAGATTATGTTTGTAAAAATAAAAAGGAAATGGTGAAAGCACATTGATATCAAATGCAGTCCAGTGGCCCATAAGAAATGCCCCAAAGCCCCATACTGGACATCAGAAATATGTACATATTGTTCCAGAATGGGGACACTACAAAACACATAGAATTGCTTTGGAGGCCAACCAGGAGCAAAAGCATGTCCCCAGAACCTTTCTCTACATACCCTGTGAGTTTCCTACTTTCTGGTCCTAAGTCTCCTAGGGAAAAGAAAGAGAGACTGAGGGGACTTTTGCAAGTTTTTCAAGTAATTCTAAAACAGGTACTTCAGTTTTATAATTATAGGGTGCTTGGAAATGTGTTACTAGGTCCTGTTGTTCTTTTGCTGCTAAGTTAAATGTAGAATGACTCCTAAAAAGCTTAATGTTGAACATTGAGAATTGTGTTAACAGGCACATTGTTGACAGTAAACCACTACATATATGGTTGGGAGGTGTTACCATTGTTAACTGTTTTAATATTGTTTGTACTGTGTTTTGAGTCTATAACTTTGTCTTTAATTTTTGTTGTGACACCCTGAAAAAACCCCATAGGCTTGGCATTTAGTAAATTTATCTACTATGTTGGGTTAGGCATATATAGAAGTATTTTATTTTTAGGTTCCAGGGCTTCCTTTTGTGTACACAGATAGAAGTGCTTGCAGTGTATGGGATCTAGGGTACAGTTACTGGGTGTAACCTCACCTGTGGGACCTTTCCCTAGTTTGTGACGCCTTTTAGTTGCATGACACTATAGAAGGTGTCACTATAGGCATTTCTACCTGCCAGTTCTGTATATAATTGTTAATTTGTGCATAATATTTAGTAGTGTGTGTAATAAAGTACTTTTCCTTTTTTTAAGAAAAAGGACTGTCTCAAAAGTAAATTGTGTTGTTTGTTGTGTTGCTGAGTACTCAGTCTCTGGCCCACAACACTTCCCCTGAGTATGCCTTAGATTTGGCTACTTCATTAACTATGTGAGACAAGAACTCTACCTTCATTGAATTGAGCTTAAGGGCAACAGGACTGATCTATTCATAAAGAGAATTGAGCCATATAGATAGTAATGCAACTAATCAATTATTGCAATTTAGTGCCAGAAATCACGAGGAAGAGATGTCGTCTGAGAAGCAGATAGTTCTTAACTAGTTAACACTGCTCACTTGAAATATTTGCTCTCTTTGTGGCAGAAGCCTGCCCCCAAACAAACTAGACTGATAAAGGTGTGTAGCAGGGCATTCAGTAAGGGGTATGCAAAGCACATCTGATCTCCCAGTGAAATGTTATTTGAAAGAATGGTTGTCACAGCTGAGAGCCCACTTCAAACCAAAGAGAAAGCACACATTTACACAGGATGAATATGTTTTAGATATTTTCTGGTATAATTGTTCTCTCATAATTACAGACTTCAAAACTGTGTAATTCTTTAATAGTATGTGGTCTTGACTACCTGTGAATTGCTTCCAGATTAGCAGCAACTACAGCTGTACCTTTGGCTGAAACAATGTGTTCAATATATTACTCCTGTTAAACCAACATTTTTCCGTTGAATGTAGGGGTGGGCGGAGCTCACGGAGTTCAGCTCCGACGAATTCCATGGAGTTTATTTAAAACTCAGTGGAATTCACAGAGGCGGAGTTCCGTGAGCTGCAGAGTTCCACCCTGAAAGCGCCTGATCTTGGAAGTGCTAAGCAGGGTGGGGCCTAGTTAGGCCCGATCCTCCTTAGCCCTTCCGAGATCTAGCACATTCAGGACAGGGCCATAGGCAGCAAAAGCTGCCATTTCAGACATCTTGTGCACAGGCTTGCCCCATGTGTATTCAGAGCACATGGGGCAAGCCAGGGCACAAGAGGCCTGTAATGGTCCTGGTCCGAATTCAGACCAGGGCCATAGGCAACGAAAGCTGCCATTTCAGGCCTGTTGTGCACCAGCCTGCCCTGTGCGCAATGACTGCAAAAGGGGCAGGCCCGTGCACAAGAGGCCTGAAAAAGCAGCTTTCACTGCCTACGGCCCTAGTCTGAATTCAGGCCTGGGCCGTAGGCAGCGAAAGCTGCTGTTTCAAGTCTTTTGTGCACCAGTGTGCACATAGAAACAAAAAACGAGGACTTGCCTGGGTCCTCGTTGCCTGCGGCCTGGCTCTCTGCTTCCTCCTATTCCAGGCTTGGGCTGCTGGCGGAAGGAGGCCTGGCCATAGATCCAGAGCTGCTGGGCTGCTGGGGAGCAGCTCCATGATGGCACCGACGTCGGCTGAGTGAGCACTGCAGCCCAGTTATGGACCATACAGCTCCAGCCCAGACTGTCTGTGCTTGTGCTGCATAGCCCATAACTTAGCTGCAGTTTGCACACAATGAGCTCTGCTCCGATGGCAGGGCTAGTGGAGTTTTTGCCCGAACTTGGAGAGCAGAGTGCCAAAAATTCTGCTAGGTCCACCAACGGAGTGGAGCTCACTGCCCACCTCTAATTGATTGATTCAGCTCTCGAGCCTTTAATCCGTCCAGTGCATCCAAGCACATACTATGATGAAATATAAAAAGGCAAGTATTTTTCTTTAAATTTGCTTTAATAATTGTTGTTTTTATCAGGTGCTTTAAGCTATCAGGCATTTCTGATGTTCCATTAAATATCTTGTTGAATTCAGAAAATCACAATGGATAAACAGTGTTCTATTTATCTTCAGGACTCATAGGAATCTGTTAATATCCGTCTCAGAAATCCAGTAAGGTAAACTTTTTGTTGCCTGTCAAGTAATTTAAAGTCTTGCCTACTCTTCTGGTGTACTGATCTGGTGCATTTCCAATGTTTACCTTGTGATATTCAATACATAAATCATCATTATTTTCTGGCCACCACTATAGACAAGAAATATGGTCATCTTGATTTATAAATAATTCTCACACTCAGCAGCTCTTCCCAAGTATCTTCAGATATCCTCACCGTGAATGTGGGCTAGGCAAAAAGAACTTGTGAAATGAAGGATCATCTTTTAAACTTCTGTGGTGCTAGACCATTTTGCCTTGTACTGTATATTATTCAAAGTTTGAAAAAACATCAGCCCTGGAGTGGGTCTAGCTCTTAACCGATTTGGCTTTATTTCTTAAACTGGTGGGACTTCGAGCTTCAGCTTCTTGGAATATAAATATGGAGCTTCAATCTGGCTTATAAAAATGTAGTATGGAGAGAAAATAACAATGTCATATTGTGGTTCCCACTTGACGAATAACTTCAAGTTGAGAAAGATTAGCCATTGGCACTTGAATGATGGTAGTCTCTGTGGTGACTGGTAAATTAACGTTCTTTGTGCTATTATGGCAATGGGTCAGGTACTACTTTGTGGTGATTCCATACCCCTATTTCTAATCTCTCTAGTTCGGGAGCTGAAAAAGGAGAAGTAATTACAGACTTAAGAAATCTAGAAAAGAACCAACAATGAGAATACAAGAAACCAAACAATTAAAGTAAACAGTAGAAAGATTGAAATATGAAATAGACACTGCAAAAGATCAGCCCAATTCACATCAACCACCTGAAAGAGAGACATTAAGACCAAGGGAAGAAATGCAGAAAACTAATAGTGAGCATAATTTAAAAACATAACCATGAAGAGGACTGTTTGTGAGTCAGAAGAATACAGAAGAGATGATGTTGAAAAACAAATGCATCTGGGATACATTTATGTCAGTTTATAATGCATTATACACATCAAATGAAAACAATCAGACAAGGCTTGAGGCGTATTTTTGGAATTTTATTTTCCAAATCTAACTTACACAAAGAAAACAGAACTATGTTTTCTCAACCACCTAAGCAGAAATAAAGGAATGACAGAATCTCTCATTATGGTTTTGTGCAAGAATAAGTAAGGCCTACAACTATTCAGTAATTTTAGCCAGATATCATGGTTAAACATCTATGTTAAAATATTAATGGACTACGAGATTAAAAACAACGGTTAAACATTTAGGGGCCCCTAGCACCATCCTAATGACACATTAGAGTCATTGTTTTTACGCTAATGTGGCATTAGATGGCAAAAAACGTTGCTCCATATTTACAAAGTTGTACAATACATGCATTGAGACACTTTGTAACCCTCTGTGTTACATTAAGCTGCATCAGGCATACTGTATGCAACGGGGGCGTTCCCCCATTAGAGGGGCCAACAAAATAGCACAAGGAAATCTGGGAGATTGACTCCAGGGGCATGAGGAGCAAGGGACCCACATCTGGGCATACCCTTCCCACTTAGGGTGACCATTGCAAAAAGAACAAGTGATGGACAGAATGCTGAAAAATGTCAAACATTCACCCCCAGTACAGAGATGTGGGCCTAAATCTATTGTTTTTTTGCCACCTATGCAATTCCAGTTTGGACCCAGCCATATGCAAATCAGTCTTGACCCTGCTCCCCATTGGAACCGTCCAGCACAAACTGCCAAGGCAGGTCCTCCCTGGACTGGAAACAAGCATCCTGGGATTGGTTTCAGGGTATCACCCTTCATCAGCCAGGATAACTTGAATCCAGTGCCACAGTGAGCATGGGACCCATGTCTGGGCATATCCTTCCCTCAGAGGGCAACTTTAGCAACACAAAAGGATGATGAACGGAGTGCTGAAACTTTTCAAACACTCACCCCCAGTCACAGATCTGGGTTTATTCCATCATTCTTTTGCACACCATGCCATTCCAGTTCAGACCCAGTCATATGCAAATCAGTCTTGGCCCTGCTCCCCGTGGGAACAACCCAGCATGAACTGCCAAGCCGGGTCCTCCCTAGACTGGAAACAAGCATCCCGGGACCGGTTTCAGGGTATCACCCTTCATCAGCCAAGCATGCTTGACTCTGGTGGCATGGGAGCAAGGGACCCACATCTGGTCATACCCTTCCCACTTAGGACAACCAATGCAAAAAGAACAAGTGATGGACAGAGTGCTGAAATTTGTCAAACACTCACCCCAGTCACAGATCTGGGTTTAATCCATTGTTCTTGGTGTGTGGGCTCTCCATCACTTGAACCCAGGAATAACAGAGTGACTCCAGGGGATAGTTGGTTGACCTCCTGATCAGAGTCTCAGGGACAGAAAGGGCTCCAAACATCTTGAACTTGCACATGGACCCAGCCTGAGTGAGTCTTAAACCCCCAAATGGTGCCCCTCCAGTTCCAGACTCTTGGTGGTGGTGTTAAAGTTGCCCAGACTGCAAAAATTCAAATCTTGGGACTTGAAGATTTTATGGCTAAACCCTTCTGTGATAAAGAGACCAACCTGTTCGTCTATCCATCCAAGGTGCATCTCCGGTGGGCCTGATGGCAACTCCAGCTACGTTCTCTGTTCCAGCAAATCCTGTTCAGGGGTCCTTTGGAAAAGGGGTATCCAGCCTCCTGAAGCTGTTGTCCGCTACAGTTTCCAGCTTTGAAACTAAGTATGAATGTAGCAATCTTAAATGTGACTTTGCCCAGCAGCTTCCTGACAACAATGCTCTGTCCTCAGACATCGCCTGCAGCCTTGCCCCATGGAATTTTATCTTCGAAGTACACTTCTTCAAATTTCATCTAAGTTCAAAGTTAAGCACTGACCAGACCCAATCCACTTTTTACATCTAACTTACGCTCCATCACAGATAGCCATATTTTTCTACGTTGTCCCAGCCTTGCATGACTAGATTTCTGTGGCTAGCACTTTGATCTTTTATGCACTAGATTTTACTTAAAACTTTAAAAATTCATGACTCTGGTTCTACTTAGTAGATTTTTGTTGTTTTGGTGACAAATATTTTTTTCAAATTTGTTCCATTTTGCTAAATTGGTGTGGAACTTTTCTTGTGTAGTGCTTTCACTTTAATACTGTTTGTGTGCTGCATAAATACTACACATTGCGTCTAAGTTAAGTCTGACTGCTTTTGTACCAAGCTACCAGAGGGTTAAGCATAGGTTAATGTAGTGACGTTTGTGGTTCACCCTGTTAGGGATTGTGGCTGTTGCTTGAACAGGGGTCACGCCCCGTTCAGCCAAAGACCCATCATCTCACTGTCACAATAAGATTTAGTTAATTACAGGAACTCTGATAAAGCATGAGAAAGATGAAGATGAGGTCTGGCATGCAGGAAACACTTTCCACAGCTTTAATTGAAATTTATGTTGATCAGTTCTCAAGAAAATGAGTATTGGCCTAACATATGCAAAAAATTTAGAGTGGTTATACTCCAGCTCTTAAGAAAGGGTAGAAGGAAATAGTCTACAATTGAATTCCTGTTATGTCCTGAAAGATACCAGACAAGATTGTCCTGTTACTTCTTGCTTTTTTACCTAGTTCTAGAGGTGTTGGTGATTGTATACGAATACTATGAGGAAGGTAAGTGAGTGTGACAAAGTAATAAAAACCTCTTCAGGGCAACATCTTTTTTAGGGTAAACTGGGGACAATGAGTGGGAATAGTTGACTTAATAAAAGACTGAGCTGTTCCTTTTTTAAATTTTGAATGAAAGTACATGTTGAACAGCCCAGTGACAGTTAAATAAGTCTCAGAAGTCAATTGAGTTAGAAATTCAAGTGGATTTGTTGGGTACTGTGTCTACTTATATTTGTTTATTTGAACAGAAATTGGACTTAATTTGTAACACCTTAGAAAGTGTCCCTAATGCAAAACTTGCTAAGTTTTTGTGGCAACACCCATGTTCTCCACTTGGCGAAACGTTATTTAATCACACTGTCAAGAATGTTAAAAGGTATTCTAGAGGAGTTTAAAACAAGTTTAAAATGTAAATCTCCTGAGCCAACAGTAACAGAAAAATATAAAATGAAATGGTGGTAATTACACCTTACTCAATACCAGGTTATTAACATTACTACTATTGCAAACTGCTCGAGTACTTATATCAAGGTAATATTCTATCTATTTTAGCTGAAGATTTTTATGAAGATAATGGACCCCTTAAATCTATTGACAGCATGGACAAACCATCCAAGGGCTTGTCTGCTAAACATTACAAAGTTCAAAAGAAATTCCTGAAAAATAAAATTGGTTATGTTCTGTAATTCTTAGTCAGCACTCAAACAAATTAATCATCTTTTAGTTGATGGCCCTAATATGTACACTCCAAGCCTTCCTCTACTGACTTCGGTGGAGACTCCTCCGTCTGAGGTCATTAGTTCTGTTTCATTAGCATTTCCTAATCACAGCTATACAAACATTGCTAATGCAAATTTAATTTGCAAAAAAAATTGCTTTCTTAAAATGTGCACAAGTCTACGTTGAAAACGCAAGTACTAAAAATGAAAAATTGTAATCGATAATCATACTTGCCATGTTAACTGAAACTAACTCATTGACATTCAAAGGTTTGTTTTCATGTTAAACCATTGTTGCACAATATGTTTTTTTTCTCTTTTCTGCAGATGTAGTAATTTTCCAAAAACCTTCTGCTAGCTAGTGAATGGACACTTGTTTTGGGTTAGAAAGCTGATAGTGAGGTTCTCAGTGGGAGGAGAGGAAGCAACAGGAAGAGTGAGTGATGAGAACAGCAGTCTGGACAACAGAATGTAACTTTGCAAGTTTTAATGCCCAAAGGCTATTGTGTAAGGGTGAGGAGACAGGGGTTATTTCCAGGAGTTTACTGAAACCCTTTTGGAGAAGATAGGAGAAGAAAGAAAATTCTGTTTCAATTTAGAATATTGTGTGTTTAAATCAGTGTGTGTTACCACAGTAGTGGCGGGATTCCTTCTCCTACTATCTGACAGGAGACTCAACTTTGAGTTTCTGATACTTCTCAATATGAGAGGTTACTGTACCGATTTTTTATTGTCTGCTCAGAATACTTTCTAGCTTGACATGTAGAGGCTTTATGCTTAGTCATTGATTTCTCTCATCAGAACTCTTTATTGAGTATCTGAACTAACCCCTTATTTTTCACTTTATTCTAATATTTAGGTTAAGGAATTTCCTCTATGGAACACACTTGCTGCACTACAACAATAATTACAATTTCCTGACTAATGTCTTATTTTACCTTGTATTGAAATATAAATTATTGGAATATGTTAATTTCCATGACCGTCATGGCGGTGCCGGTCATACCGCCAATGGGCCAGCGGAGATGACCAACAAATTATGAGCATGGCGGTCTTCCCAAAAGAAGACAGCAAAACTACCAGTATTGCCAGTGTGGTCAGGCCGCCACTGATGGCGGTTGCCACCTACAGGCTGGCAGGAGCCATGTTCCCACAGGACACATTACGAGGCTGCACACTGCCAACGTTTCTGCCGAGGTCAAACCACCACGAAAACCCTGGTGGAAACCAGTGCTATAAAAGGAGATACTTACCTTCTGGAACACATACCATTCTAGAGCCACCATGGAACCCAAACTTGAAGTCCTCCCACTGTTCCTGCTCACACAACGACTCTGGAACCAGCGACGGCAACGAAGACCACAACCGTGATTATACACACCTACCTGACACGGTAGGGAAAACCGTAAGAACACACGCACACACAACATATACATCCGGGGTGGCAGGCAACGGCGACACAAGCATGTAACTACCCAATCATACACACACACCTACATACACACACGCAAACCCACAGAACACACATGTACACCCATACTACATACACCACGGCCCACACACACATGGAAGACACACAGGAACTCACAGATACACAGCACTGGCACAGTCGTACACAACAATACACAACAGCACCGATTCACACAACGATACCACAACCATACCTATGCAAACCCTACATCACGCGCTTTCAGTACAGACTTCACATGACACTGCATACATGCTAAAACATGCAAATCTGACATACAATATACACAATCAACCATACAACGAAACATACATCATTCCACTCTAACACAACACACAACACATCTGACATATCCATCACCACACACACGCAGGGACACACAACAACCACACAAGGACACACAACACTACCATTACACATCTCAACACAAACAATACACAAATTATCAACACACATGCATGTACCAAACACAACCAAATCCTACACACAATACATAGGGGGTTATTCTAACTTTGGAGGAGTGTTAATCCGTCCCAAAAGTGACGGTAAAGTGACGGATATACCACCAGCCGTATTACGAGTTCCATAGGATATAATGGACTCGTAATATGGCTGGTGGTAAATCCGTCACTTTTGGGACGGATTAACACCTCCTCCAAAGTTAGAATAACCCCCATAGTGTCACAAAAGCTTGGGCCACACGCACATGCAGGCCAGACACTACAGCTAGCACAACCCCCCCTCACACACACACACACACACACGCACGTCACACACAAACAAACCAAAGGCGCCAAATTCTGTACAGCCATGTGGAAAGAAAAGCAAGACAAGTATGTTACCATCGAAGCCAACAACAGGTTGGGCCAGATTATTAAAAGCAGTGCTTTTTTGGCAATAAAATAAATAACTATATACAAATATCAGCCCGTAGGGCAGTCCAATGTCCAATCGGCCAAAGCCACAAATGGCACCTCTGTGTGCCCCTACCTGACTCCTGACTTCTAAATGACCTACACAACATAGGGGCATTAAGGAGGGCAGGCAGCACCTCAGGGGTTGGGGGGGATGGAAGGGATATTGGATTGTGGTTTGGGAGTGGGGTCTTTGAGTTTTGGTTTGGGCTTGGGAGGGGTTGACGTCTTGGCAGGGGAAGGGGCATGGGTACTAGCAGAGGTTACAGGGGAGGACTTGGAGGTGGAAGGGCTGGACTTGGGGAGGGACACCGATTGTTTTGGGGTATCATGGGGTGGGAGGGGAGTAGGGAATAGGGAAAACTCTGAGAGGAAATGCTTTTAGACACCACAGGACGGTCATGGCAAAAGGGTTTGGGTGTGGAGGGAGAGGGAGTGGTTGTAAGCGGTATAGGTGTGGATGTCTTGGATGCAAAAGTGTGTGATGAGTGTGTGTGGGTGGTGGGTGTTGGGTGGGTGGGTAAGTGTCGGCATTGGTGTTTTCGGAGGGGGGAGGTGCTGGGAGATGCCATACTGGATGCATGACTGTCTGTTGGGGTGGTGACTGCAGGTATGGTAGATGTGCTGCATGTGGGTGTCTCAATGATTGTGGTGGGTGCGGATGTCATAGCTGCGGTGGATGTCTGTGGGTCTGCTATTGTGCTGACTGTGGGTAAGATAGGAGTTGTGGCTGGATCTGTCAAAGTTGGTGTGGTAAGTGCAGGTGTAGTGTCTGTGAAGGAGGGGTGGTGGGGGTGTCAGTGCAGGTAGTGGGCGTTCGTGTATCTGCAGATGGGTGTTTGTGTGCATGCTGGTGGTGGGTCTTGTGGTGCTTTTGTTTGTCAGTGGTACATTTTGCTGTTGAGGTGGATACATGCTTGTGTGCCTGTGTGCTTTGGCTGGGTTTGGGAAGAGGGGTTTGGGTTTGGGTAGAGGTAGGTGGAGGGGGGACGGTAGACAAAGGGTAACTGGCTGCCATCAGTATGGAGGCCAGAACCTGAAAGGATCTCTGTAGGTCAGCCAGTGCATCATGAATGGCATCCTGGATAGCATTGCTCTGCTGGACTTGAGCTACCTTTCCCTGGATGACATTCATGAAGGTCGACTTACCCACAGAGATCTACCTCAGGAGGTCAATCGCCTCCTCACTGAGGGCATAAGGGCTGACTAAGACAGGGGCAGAGGTGCCTGCGGCGAAGGAGACGCCCACCCTCCTGGGTGAGGGGGCATGGGCAACTGGGTAGGGAGCTACAGGGAAGGCGATGGTAGTAAGGGGGGTGGCAGACAATGATGGTGCTGAGGTGGTCCCAGAAAGGTCCGCTACTGCCAGGGAGTGTCCACTGGAGGAGGATTTCGAAGAGGATGTGGATGGTCCGGTCTCCCCAGTGGCACTCCCCTCACCCTCAGTGCCACTGGGTCCCTCGCTGTTGTGGTAGCAGCACTCCAGGTCCCGTGGCCTGCAGCATCCCTGCTCACCTGTGCCCCTTCTCCTCCAGCTGCCTATGCTGATGCACACAAACAGAGAAATTAAAGGATGGAGGAAGAGAGATATGGAGAGAGATGGTTAACACATACCTCACACACACACTTGTAAGCAAGCAAATCTGTGTCCATATATTTCCTGCATAGGCAATCTCAGGTGCCAATGTACATGTCCTACAGCGTGTCACATCATGTCACCATGTCACCTATACCCACCACTGTGTGCCAACCCTCACACCCACATCAACATCCAAGTAAGTCTGCACCACTGGAATCATCCACATGATCGGTTGAAGTTTCACCATTGCCATGTCTGCATGCACATCATGTCCTGGGTGAAGTACCAATGTCTACCTGAATTCACGTAAGAGCTCTCCATACTCTTATCACCTATTAGAAGTGCAGCTGAATGAACCTAACACATCAGGCCTGTACAGTTACAACAGCTGATCAGTCCATAACCTTTGTCATGACAGTGAATACTACTACACTGTCACACCACACAGCATCTGCCTGTCACATGACATGGCTGACATAACACTCTGTACAAAAATGATAATCTCTCACTAATGACTGATTAAGCCACTACAAGTTGAACATCCATACAGGTGACATGTGATGTGTACATTACAAGTAATGGGTACAGGCATGTGATTGGTCTAAACCTATCATAGAGTAATATCTCCAAACACCAATAACATATCTATCACAACTAACCATACATCTAAGTGCATCTACAGTTGCCCATATTGCACATATAACACATCTATACCCATTCGCTGAGTGCAGTGTCACAATTGTTGAACATCAGGAACACATATATGACATCATAGTCCACAGACAAACCCACCACACATGCATTTTCACCAGTAGGACTTCACAACATCATAAAACCACCCTCAATCACACCATTCCTGACTAGAGATTACCTGTACCTAAGTCCTGACAACACACCTATCTGTCGCTCAGTACATGGTTGCAATATGCATACATGGCCCAACAGCCACGCTTTGGCACTGACAACACATTACACTACTACATAGTGCTGTCTCAGCAGTGGAAATGAAATATACATCTTACATCAACAAATCATTAGTACTACAATACTCAATCCTGTCCTAATCACCCACTTTAGTGAGGCCAAGGCTAGTGTTTAAGGTTTCACCCCTACAAGTCTAGCACTTACAAATGCATGACGCAGATCATATCAAAGCAACATTACAAATGAGCCTACTTGTCTAACCTTAACATATCCAATAGATGGCAGACAACCAATATGTGGGGATACAAGTGTCAAGCCATTAGTCCAGTCATACACAAGCCATATCTGTGGTGGAAATGTAATCGCTGACTCACATGGGACAACATCATTACCAGTACCTGATTACTTTTGTCCCTATGATGGAAGCTGAGTCACACTGTTACATATACTGGTGTGTTATACATATGGGAGAGAACTGACACTTTAGAGCCACAAATTGCCAAATTCTGAGGGATAGAGCAGGTCATACTCAATGGCTAGGGTGGTACACAAGCTCACATCCATAGTAAAGGCAGGATGGAATCACATGTGCCAATCTGATTAGACCAACTCCACAATGCAGACATGGAGACATGGAGAATACTGGATATGGGAGAAGTACATCCACTGACAGCAAACCGGCAAATCACATCTCCAACTAATGCTCAGGCTGGGCAGTTACTACCCATTACCCCTAAGTCTATTTTCATGTAGCATTGACTACATTTTCACTATAGCCACAGTGAGGCAGCTAATCCCATTAACTCTATGCAAATCCCAGGTTACTGTCAATACTTACCCCACTGTGGCTGCTCTGCTGCAATCAAATGGCCATTCACCTCAGGATAGGCCACCGCTAATATGTGGGCTATTATGGGGGGTCAAGGTCCGATAGGCACCTCTCACTCATTAGGAGGACATCCCAGCTGGGCCTCTACGGTCTTCCGGGCCCAGCATTTCAGGTCCTCCCACCGCTTGCGACAATGGGTGCTGTGCTGGCTATGAACTCCCAGGGTCTGCACTTCCTTGGTGATGGCACACCAGATCCTTTTACTCTGATGGGCTTTCACATGCATGGATTACACAAACAAAGGACAAAGTAATGTACACTGGTACCATACTAACAGGAGAGGCATGTACACTTCAGACTCACCAAGTGCCCATAAATACCCATCCTCACTGCCCACACGCCTTCACTTCATGCCCTCTGCAGGCATCTATACTCCCTCACAGATACACTTGCCATATTTACTGTCACACACACCCCTATCAATGGCATTGGGCTCACCTGTTACTTTGGTGCCTCATACAGCTCTCCATAAAGAGGTAGGACCCCATCCACAAGCTTCTCCAGCTCTTCTGGGGTGAAGGCTGTCGCCCTATCACCTGCTCGACGTGGCATAATGACTCCCAGAGACGGTACACAGCAGCTCAGGTTGTGGAGGTCTTACTGGTAACAGCGTCAGGAGTCAAGAGAGCAAGGCTGCAGAAAAGGGCATTCAGGGCCACCATGTACAGGACCGTCACCACCAGCAGTCATCACCATTGACCCCAATCTCCCATAGGCAGCAGTGTTAACCAATGACAAGTTGCACAGCGGTAGCGACCTACCACCATGATGACATGCGCCAGGGGACTTAGGACACTTCCATCTGTCCAGTGCTGCAGGACAGGCGGCTGCCATTTTGTGCACATTTCATGCATTGATGTGCCAATTTATGTGCGCCATATACATATTAGGACAAATTGCGAAGTAACCCCATGTTGTGCCGTCATCATAGTGCTGACACATGTGACATGTGCCCTAAATGACTTACACGTTCAGCACTGTGCTGCAAGGCTTGTATCCATATCGCATCTGCATGCCCATTTATGTATGTGTCTGCAGTGCTACACATGTCCGACAGTGTTAGGTGTGTGCACATTTTGAAAGGTTCAGCTTACATGTGTGAAGTCTTTTTCTCAAGGTACATTCTCTCCTCTTTGCCTAGCTTTGATGCCATGAGGAGATTGAGACAACCACCCGTGTACCGTCCACTAGTTGACCTTGCAACCCTAGAGGACAGGCATATCATACAAACCTGTTGTCTGAATTGACTGACCATCATGGATGTATGTACACAGTTGGTGCATGGTCTGCTACCAGCTATAGGCAATCCCTATTCTATCCCTCTCACAGTACAAGTCCTCTCAGTACTACACTTTCTTGCCACAGGCTCCTTTCAGAATACAGTGGGTTTGGCAGCGGGATGTCACAGCCAATGTTCCATCTAGTGTTGAAGGATGTACTGTGTGCAGTGTTGAAACACCTGTACAGCTACGTCAGGTTCCCCCAACCTGCGGATTTGTCTGTGAACGCAGACTTTTATGATATGGAACACATCCTTCATGTGATAGGAGCCATTGATGGCACCAATAGTTCTGGTTCCTTTCAGTGCCAATAAACAGGTATATAGGAACAGGAAGAACTACCACTTCCTTAATATTCTGCTGGTGTGTCTGACAGACCATTACATCTCACAGGCCACAGCCAAGTTTCCTAGATGTATACTTTGTTTTGAGGAACAGCAATGTCCCACCCATGATGGCATGTGTACACACAGAGAAGGCCTGGCTCCTTGGTATGTATCCAATTGAATGTGGTTCACTGTAGTTGCATCTGTCATCATAATCTTCCTTGTAGTTGTACCTGTTACATCACTGGTCCTACAGTTTTGCACACAGGTGGCTCCGGCTACCCTAACCTTCCCTGGCTGCTGGCACTAGTGAGGTACACTGCCATGGATGGGGAAGTCCGTTTCAGTGAGGCCCACGGGAGGACGAGGTGTGTAATTGAAAGGACATTTGGCGTCCTGAAAGCCAGATTCAGGTGTATGGACCTATCTGGAGGTGCCCTCCTCTACTCACCCCAAAGGGTATGCCAAGTAGTTGTAGCCTGATGCATGCGCTACAATCTAGCCCTGAAATGCCCGATACCATTGCTAGCGGATGAAGGTGAGACAACTGGACCAGTGGCTGGTAATGCTGACATGGCAAGTGTTGAGGCAGAAGAGGAAGGTGCAGCTGACTCTAGAACTGAGCTCATCAATCAGTACTTTCAGTGACGTACAGGTATGGTAATTTTAGTTTGGCAAGTGTTGAATGTCCACATGAAATGCTGACAATAGTCCTCCAGAGTGAACTCATCAGTGGTGGAGTGATGTGGTCCTATCCCTATGTATGTGTTCGGAGAGCAGACTGTTTGCATGTCATGTGCACAGTTACCATTTCTCATATCTAACATGTGTACATACTGAAGTGTCCTTGATTTTAATCTCCAATGTACAGACCAGTAATGGGCAGTGTGTGCTGCATTCTCAAGTAAACATGTCATTCCACCTACTGACTGTGTTAAGGTTACATGTGCCTCTGCTAACAGTGGATTGTGCTTTTATAGTCACTAAGCAAAGCTGAATGGTTAGAGGTTTTAGAGTTGTAAATGACAGATGCAAGCTACAGTGCTACACAATTAATATACTGTGGCTGGTGTTATAAAGGTAATTTGTGGGGAACCCTGGATAGGTGGTAATCTACACTGGGGACAACCTCTAGATGCTGCATAGTGCTTTATGTGGCTCCATGCCTTCCTCTCCGTAATTGTCTTTTTGCAGGTTTGCATGCTGACTATACTCTTAGGTGGCTCATGATTGTGGACTGTCTGATGTGACCTGGAACAAATCTTATGTAATGTGTCCCCTGCTGAGGATGCCTCCCTCTCCTGTCCATTACTCTGGCTGTTGGATCTGGGTGTTTATAGCCATCTCACATAAAGCAATCATGACTTTTGTTGATGTTGTAAAGAAGACACTTATACTGTAGCTGTGTTCCATTGGTGTTTATTGTGTATATATTGAAATGGTAACAAACAAATATGGTGCAAACATTGTCCAAGAGGTGACAAGCGAGGTCATGGTAGATGAAATCATCAGAATAGGTGGTATAGCTGTGGGTTGCACAGGTGTCCAGTTGTCAATGGGAAGATGGAGTTATGTCATTGAACAGTCAACAAGGTGCCTCAGTGGCACACAAGGGAGACAAATCAGGTGAGGGTCAATTCCTGGCAGTGGGTGTGGTCTTGCCATCTGCTCCAGCTGGATGTCTCGATGGACATCCACGTTTGCGGGTGGGGGGGTCATCAGCTACAGAGGGAGGGGTGTCTGAGACCTGTGGTTCCCCTGGCTGGTCCTCCATTCCACTGACTACCGCTGATATAGATGTGTGTGATGTTACGTTGGCAGTGCAAGGGGCCTGCTGCTGGGTGGAGGAAGCATGCAGGGTGGTGTTGATATTCCTCAGCATCCCTGAAATGGAGGCCATTGCGGCATTGTGGGCCTGCCACTGCTGCATGACCTACTGGTGGTATTCCCTCTGCAGCCTTTGGTTTTCCCCCAGCATGGTTATGATCTGGCCCATCCTGCCCTGGGATTGTTGGTAGGCTCCCGGGACCTGGGAGATGGTAGCCTGGTCAGTAGAGTTCCTCGGGGGCCCCATCGTATGGCCCATAGGTACCCTCCCCTGCCCCCTGCCCCATTGTTCGCAGGACCTTCATTGCCTGGGGTGTGAGGAGTCAACTCAGGTCCCTGTACTGTGTGGCACGCAATAGTTTGATCTGTCCTTAGGACACAGCTTTGGGGGCAAACAGTAGGCTTTGATGTTGAGGGGATTGTTGTAGGCAGGGTGAGGCATGGAGTGGTAGACTGACCAGGTGTCCCTGATGGGCCAGGTAGGTCGTCAGTGTCTAGACATCCAGCCGTGTTGTTCTTAATGGGGCCTTCATCCTTTGGTGGGCTGGCAGTCTCTAGTATCCTGTCCATGGTGGCACTGGCAGGGGTGCCTGTGGGTGGAGTGAGTGAGGAGATACATATTGAAGATGTGTTTGGTTCACTGTTTAACATATGCATACAGTGGCTTGACATGATTCTCAACAATGACAATGACAGATGTTGCCATGCATGCCATTGGTGTTAAGTAGTGGTGTGTGACATATGTTCCATACTCCATTTAGGTAGCTGTCATTCAGGTTTAATACATCTGGCTGTGTGGATGGGTAGTGGTACAGACTCAGAGTTCACATGACTGTTCTGCACTGGTATCTTGTGATTATTCAGCCCTGGTAGTTGTGGGTGGTAGAATGTTGGACATAGCAGCATGGTTTCCCAGTGGCTGGAGGGTATGGGAGTATGCAAGGTTGAATCAGCTGTCTGTGAAAGACAGTTGTGTGACATTGAGGTTCTGTAAATTTATGAGAGTCCAGCATGCCAGGTATTCCAGTCAGGCACTCAAGATGCAGGATGTTCAAGACCTTCTCCTCCCAAGACGTGAATTGTGGGGGAGGAGGCGGGGGCCCACTTCCAGTCTTGTGCACGGCAATCTGGTGTCATGATGCCATGGAATGCACCTTCTCCCTAAGGCCGTTCCAACTCTTTCTGATGTCCTACCTTGTGGGTGGATGGTTGCCTACTGAGTTGACTGTGTTTACTATGATCTGCCACAACTCCAGTTTCCTGGAAATTGAGGTTTGCTGGACCTGTGCTCCAAACATTTGTGGCTCATCCACCATGACCCTCAAATCGTCTGTGAGCTGTGGGTGCTTTTGTGGGGACATGGTGGTGGTTGTGTTGTGGGTGGGAGGGGAATGTGTGTGTAAGGGTGCAGTGTGTGGTGATTGATGGGGTGTGCGTGGTGTGTAGTGAGTGATGGAGGCTTGTGGTGTGTGTGTGGCCGTTATGTGTGTTTTGTGTTCGTAGTGCAATTGTGTTGTGTGTGCAGGGTGGGATGGTTAGATCTGTGCCTAATATGTAACCATGCTATATGTGTATATTTGCCATCTCTCTGTGTATGTGTAAGTTGATATTTGTGGCAAGGGATTATGGGTTGTGTTGGGGTGTGTTATATAGTGCTTGTGAGTAGGTGTATCTGGTGTGTGTATGTGTGAAAGGTGTGGGATATTCAAACTATTCAATGTGGTGTTGTGTTCTGACTGTGGTGGATTCTGAGTGCGGAGGTTTGCACCGTCAATGGTTTTCCGGTAAGCAAGATCTGCTGTGCTGATGTGTGGCTCGTAATCTGGTGGGTGGAATTGTGTCGGCGTGGCAGTGCTGGTGGTGGAACCGCCTCTTTACCGCCCTCCAATGTCCTGGCAGTGTCGGATTTGTGGCTGTTTTTTGGCGGTCCTCACAGTGTGAGTCGTAATGCAGTGGTCAGGTTACGTCCAACATGGCGGTCTTTTGTTGGCTGTCAACGCGGATGTCTGCCGAAAAGACCGCCAAAGTCATAATGAGGCTCTAAATGTTATTCAATAAAATTGAAAAACCTAAGGCATTGAAAATAAGTCTTTTAACTAGCCTTAAACTCTCTTTCTTGACTGAACTAAAAGTCATAAATGATTTTTGGTTTGATGTAGATGATTTCTCCTTATTTCTCCTTGTCAATGAACAAAGGGCCATACGACCAGAGGTAGGAGTTACTTAATTATTACATCTGAAGAATGAGATATAGAAAACCCCGCTCCCTCAACACGATGAATGAGGAAAGGCAGTTTCAGACAGATAACCTAACTCAAATCCCAAGCATCCATGTTCCTTTCTCCAGGCACTGAGCATAAGAATCAAGTGGTTTCAGATCAGCCAAAGGAGGGTAACCCAGAGAAAAATCAGGAATGTTCTAACCCCTTTTTATTAGCAGTTAACATCCCAGGAATTAACACCCTTCACTCAATGGAAATACATATAGTCGTAGTAGTCTGTTTGCTCTGTTTGGAATATGGTAAAGGCAAATGTTCAGGGTGTACCCGTTCCCACCCTTAAGACTTACTTTTCTACATAGTACACCCCAATTCTTACAGCATTCATTGACTAAGACAAGTTTTTTTCATTCAAATCACTAGTTCCACTAAATTATCAAGGATACATTATTCTTAGCTGGTTAGCTCCAGACGTGGTGCCTGTATCAACCAGAATTAAATTGAAATTAGTAAGCAAACAGTTAACAGTGGTTTAAGAATAATTAGCAGCTCTTGTAATTGCATTTAGAGTATGTCTCATAACACTTTAACCAGGGGAAGTATTTTGAGATTCTTTTAAAATCACCATGATGTAACTCACCCAGCGGTGGCAGATATTGATAGATAAGAGTTTATTTCCCCAAAGTGTTCCTAGGTGAGGGTGGATATGAATGTAACTTTTTTGATTCACCATTTTCCCTCTTTATGCTCACTAGGTCACATACTTTCAAAACCTGGGGCATTAACATCTCTAAACATCAAGAGATGGAATGACCAGACATTCAGTATACTTTGTCAATGTCACTAGACTCAAAATGTGGAAATAAAAATGATCTATGCAGTAAATTGTACCAATGTTTCTGACTTGATTCTTTTGAATCGAAATGATGATGCCAAGAATCTTTCACATGATTAGTGTTAGCTGGCTTTCAGTTTATGCATTTAATCAGGTAATTGTTCAGTAGACTAAGGAAGAGTTCTACTACATAAAATGTAAAGGTAATTTCATCACAATATATATCAAAAATATCAAGATTTTGTTTGCAAGAAACATGGACTTTTGATAAGTTCCTACTCAATGGTAATCACTGGTTCTTTAATAATGACTCTTGTGAACATAAGCATGGTCGACCTACAGGGTATTTGCAATGTTTGTTACAGTTAACCTATACTTCATTGTCACTAAAACCTTTGTATAGAAGTGTATACTTCAAGCTGGGAGAATGGAGAATTGCATTATTGGGAACAGCTACTAATATTTCAATTATATGTAATATGGATGTAAATCCATCAAGGAGTATTAAGAGAATGCCATGGGAAAAAAGTTACCTTTCTGACTGAATTAACACATTTAAATCTAACTGCTTTTGTGTGTGGTAAGAAATTTTATTTTACTTCTAATAATGAAGTCAAGGTTGTCTGGTAGGTTGACTTTTACAAT
This sequence comes from Pleurodeles waltl, assembly GCF_031143425.1. Classification (NCBI taxonomy): domain Eukaryota; kingdom Metazoa; phylum Chordata; class Amphibia; order Caudata; family Salamandridae; genus Pleurodeles; species Pleurodeles waltl. Next base: position 671,621,042 of record NC_090443.1, on the reverse strand, counting down.
GGGATTCCTAAGGTCGTTGTAAACGGTCATTGGAAAGATCCAGTAGGTGATCACAATTTTTCCAAACCACCAAATATAAATATTGGGTCTCTCAATCGATGGATTAATTCATGACATTCCATCTAAAGCCACACATTTCATCTTTTAGGATTACTATTTTAGAACATGTTTTTTTTCAATGTGACTCCATGAATATTGGTCCTCACTTAGAGATATTCTGAAAAAGTGAAAGCAACCACCGTTCTCTAGCTCTTTATGTAACTCCTCAATTCAACCACTCCCCACAGTCCCTCTATATTAGGGAAAAAGTTGGTTTAAGTATGCCATTCCAGGTTAAATGGGAACTATAGAACATTATTAAAATTTAATATACCATCTTTGACTGATGCTCAGGAGACAGCTGGACTCTTGTAATATGACTTCCGAATCAGCTATTGAATCATGGGTTTTGTTAGTAACTAGGATTCCTGAGGAAAGTTAAGATGAACATTAAGCAGTAAGTCAGTTTCGGAACTCTCATAATGTCCCTTGTTTAACTGTTTAAAGCATGCTTAGAAATATAGAGGAATGGTTTAAATACAAGAAATAGAGGAATGAAGAACCCCCCAAAATGTAGACATGGAGATTTTGGAGCTGATGGTTCAAAGAAAAATCTTATTAAAGTCTTGTTTATGAAGCACAGGTGAAAATATAATGGGAAAGAATGGTTAATTTTAATTGATATTTGCAAATTGAACGGTTTACAGGGTTGGGGCATTTAGCAATTCTTTACATTGTTAATCAGGACTGGATGAACAGTGAATTTCGTTTGGTATGGGAGAATCATATTTGCTCAGTATGTGCAGCTAAAGTTAATTATGTGGACTGTGTGATTGTAGTTTCTTCAAACGGTGACAAAGTGAAACAACCAGAGATGGTCCACTGGTCTTTGCTCAGTTTACTAGGGTTGTAGAAAGAGGTTGTATAAAAAGGGGCCTCCTTGGCCAAATAGCTTACCTAGAGTTCTTTTTAAAGTAGACTGCCATTTCTAAACATTTAATTTCTCATCTTGACATACCATTGTGCCACTTTCAATCCAGTCCCAGATAACTGATGGGCCTCCATTTTACATCCTTTGTATAAAAAGGGGATCCATCTGAACCCAAGGATTATCATATGGTTGTTTTGCTAGTGGTCAGTTCTAAATTATTTGCATCAATCTTCCTGAATGAGCTGCAATCATGGACTTTCAAAAACATATCTTGTTTCTACTATTCAAGAAGGCATCCAATCCACTTACTGTATCATTTACATTACTGTATTTGAAAAGTTGGAAAATTGGAGGCATGAATCAAAGAGGGATTTTAAAGAATTGGCACCAGCAGCTGTTTACCTTTCCTGGAATAAATGACAAATATAATTTAAGTCATTCTGAATGATAAAAATATTGCAGGTTGAGGCCAGCTTTTGAACAATGATTGACATCTACATTACTGGATAATCAAGTAAACAACTTTGGTTTAGGCTTACAGATTGGGTAAAAGAAAAACTTACCTTTGTTTTATCTCCAAATTTTATAACAGACTTAGACAGACTAGCATGGAGAGTTTACTTAAGTAAAAAAGTACAATTGAAAACAGAAATTACAGAATTACAATGTGACGCATTTTCACATTTTGTTGTGGGTTCATTTTAGTTAATATTTTGGGCTCAGTAATAGCTTAGCTCAGACTTGTGGCCTGTGCCCCTTTTTATCCAGTATTCATGCTCTGTATTTCTGTATTCAATTTTATTCATTCTATTATTGCTTCTTTAGTGGCATTGTTTTATTTCCAATATCAACTGCTATTCTGTGAAAGTGTCATTATCAGTGCTGTGGATGAGGTACTTTGCATCATGTTCTTTCCTCAGAATTACAAGAACAGAATGCAAGTTACACAGAATGATATTTTGTATTGCCGGCCCCAAAAGTGCATTAACAGCCCAGTGCTTAGGTACATACCCATGTCAGTCTTCTGTGCATGAACATAAACATGTCACCTATAAAAGCATCTTGTAGGGCAAAGGTCATTAGAGAGGATTTCAGCCAGAACTTCCATCCATGCTGCATGCTGGTTTTCGGTAGACCTCAGCCTTTTTGACTCCATGGATCCTGATCTGGAGACTAGTAGCCTGACGTTGTACCAAGGTAACAGGAGTGGGGTGTGCTTCTCACGGACACTGTACGGACAGATCTGGCCTACATCATCATGCTTGCTTAAGTGCTAGAGATTGGGGTTTTAGGTAAGAATCCTGTATTCATGCTGATACAAATATGTTGGGTTGTTAATATTCACATCTCTGATTTTCACAAACCTAATTTTGTTACTCATTATTATCCTAATCATTGCAACTCATGCATTTTTATCATAGATTTCAGTCCTTTCAATAAATGTATTGAAAATGTTCCTGCATCTTTTTGCTTATGTATATGTAAGAGACTTGCATGTGGAGAGAAAGGGTGAGACCTGTTTCCACCACAATTTGCCTGAGGGGTTTTCAGAATCCATGCAAGACTGCCACAAATCACCTTTACCGGTTGGGTTTTGGTGAGGTATTGCTAGTGAGCCATGAGGGTTGGACCGACAGCTTATATCTAGTGTAGGAGTGACTCAGTTGCCTATAACTCAGAAGTGCTGGCACCCTAAATCCAGCAGTCTTATTACTTTGCGAGAGTCCTTATGACAATGTATTCCAAAGTCTATCATTGAAATGAGTAGCAGTTTGTCAAATATTTTGGCATAGTCTTTATTGGAATCCGTCAAAAATTAAAACAAAGTGAAACTGCTTGCTATATATATTATCTGTGTTGGAAAGGCAGATGTTGGTGATTTAAATATAGGTTCTTCAAGTGCCTCAGCACTTTTCTATTTTTGGGAGAGAATCATGGATGCAAATAGACTTTCATTATTGGAAATCTAGACTTAATAATAAAAATATAGTTATAATGATGTTTCCAATGGCATACACAAAATTATCTAACTAAATTACGACAATTGCTGTACAAAAGAAAGTAATTCTGAAACATCAGAACTGTGATGGAAATAAAAGCATTAGCAGCTGCATGAATGAATTGTCCAAACTAGTAGCAATGGAAAGGACAGCTTTCACTGAAGAGATAGACGTAAATTTCTCAATGGAATCCTATGAAATTCCTCAACTTCTCAATTATGCAAATAGTTAAAAAATAAACAAGCTGAGATTATTGAATAATGCTATTTTTTAACTATAATATAATATTTGTTGTTGAGAAATCTTTATTCGATTGTAAATACAATCATAAAAGCACATAAGAGCAAAAAATACATCCTCGTAACACATTTTAAGACAACTAATGAACAACAACATTAAAAACAGTAGATACCAAATAAAGTTCTGGGACAACAACAGAGTTAATCCAGCCTAGAGCCCCTTGATCTTAAAGCAGCATGCAAGAGACTTAAAACAGCCGACAGAACGTGCACTTCTGGCAATAGCTGGAAGTACATTAGCGCCAGGCGAGCTTGAAAAAACCCCAGAGCTTTTCAAATAGGTAAAAGCCTGGGAACACTAAAATCTTTACACAATAATACAACATCTAGAGTATCTTGTGGAGAAACATTGTTGCAGCCACAGAGCCCTAAGTAGTCTGAACTAGACCAGCCACTCAGGGAGGCCAAGAGGTGATGCAACATTTTAAAACTGAATCGAGCCACCACAAGCCTATACCTTGCATTAGATAACAAGGATAGGTATGGCTCCATACCCCAAACAGTTATTAACAAAAAAATGACCCCAGACCATGGGCTTCTCAAGCTCTGGCTGGTCATGCTGCATTGAGGCATATTTAAAACACAATTCTGTGACCAATTTTTTCTCCGACAGGCACAGAAAATGATAGTTATAAAACATAACTGCCCTCCATAGGGTTTCCTTCACATACGCTATCCAGGGAATTGTGTGCATATGATCAAGAGATAAAAAATGCGACAAGATCAACCTGTTTGTTAAGCTGAAGCCATTCCCCAGTCCAATGCTTAGCACAACAGAGCAGGGGCCTGAGAGCTATTAGATCACTAATGTATCTGAGACCTAACTCCTCATGAGCCAAGAATGCCGGGGTAGTATGTGGGACCCTGAGGATTCACATTAGAAACATATATTTTTTGCAGTTTGGATCTTATTCTCCGATCTGTAGCCCCATACTTTACTGCCAGATAACACTTTAGAGGTACCCTTGGACTGGAAGAGCTTGACTAGAGTAGCCTGTGACCAAGAGCCCAACCTCTGAGCAAAGCTGGCTACTGCCCATGTGGTCTTCACCAGATCACAAGTCTTACCCTCTAGGGATTGCAGCTCATATTAGCATCAAATAATATCCCCAAATAGGGGAAGGCTGGGACGTTGGCCAGGGTACGATTCCCACCCTGAAAGTTTTGGAGCATGTAGATCGAGGGCCCACTACCAATACATACGATTGGGAAAATTAGCTGCCAAGTCCAAGCTGTCTATTTGAGATGCAAACCGGTCCAACAAAGACTGTAGTCCCAGGGCTGTGCAGGCCATAAGCACTGCTTCGTCGGCATACAACAAAACTGCCAACAATCTAATTCCTACCTTAGGGCAGTCAGCCTGCGCCGATATAAGAGGTTGTTCCTAACCATTGATATAAAGAGTGAATACCAATGGCGCCAGTATGCTGCCCTAACGGACTTCCATACAAGTGCCAAAGCAATCTGCGAGTGCCGCTCCCTGATAATTCCTCACCACAGCAGAAGTACTAACATGGAGGTTTGAAAGGAGCAGCACTATTTGTAGGTCCGCCCACATCCAAAGACCTTGCTGTGATTTATCTGATTGAATGCAGATGTAAGGTCCATGAACGCTAGATGGATTGAGCGATGCTGGGCGACAGTGTATTTATTTATAATTAAATATAAGTTAAAACACTGGTCAATGGTCGACGTACCCAGACAAAAGCCATATTGGACCTCAGAAAAGTATGTTATTGTTGTCTGCCCACAACAAAAGCCTATTTGACAAGATCCTCCCTAGAACTTTTACAACAGCACCTAAAAGTGATATTGGGTGATAGGACTGTAAGTTGTTCCTATCCCCCTTGTTAAAAATTGGAACAATGATAGCAAAGGACCACAAGAGTGGAGCTTCCTTCCTGCCCACGGCATTTAAAACCAGAGTAAAAACTGACCCGCAAATATAAATATTATTCTGGAATAAGTCAGGAGGTATGCCATCTGGGCCAGGGGCTTAGTTGCGGGAAAGGACCTGAATACCCTGGCAAGCATCCTCAAATGTGAAGACCACATTGGCTATGCCCAACATCAAGCAAGTCTGATTACCCTTACCCTCTGCCAAAAGAGAGCACTATCTTCAATTCACAGGCTTGACCTAAGTCCTCCCAAGAGGATAATATTTAGAAAATATGGCTTCTTAATTGTGAATTCATTCTGAGTGCTCTGGTGCACCGAGGCCCATTTGCCTTCCTGCACAGATTCACTCATTTGTTCTAGCTGGAGGAATTCTAATATTCACATTGATATAGCCATTCTAATTGCGATTCTCTGCCTAATAGGGCTTTGAATTTATATACATACATATGGTAGGTAAGTTATCTTTTTTGGTACTTCTAGGTCAGTCTGTATGTTAGCTATGACTGAGAAATCAAAGTTTCCACTCCATCACAGCAGGCCGAGAGAGACCACTGAAAGGTATATCTTAGCCCCGTTTTATGCAGCTCTACTTCACTAGTCGGTGTACACAGACATTGCAGTTAGTTTGCCCGTTGGTCTGATCTTTACCGAGGCCAAACATTTAAACATAGAGAGGGTTTACTAGTTCTGTCATTGATAGTGAACATCGAATAACAAGCAACTGTATTAACAGATAAGAACATATGTACATATGGAAACTAGTACAATGGATCTTTATGGCAAAGAGGATGCTACAAAATACGAAGTGTTATACTATAAGGGTTATTGCTGGGCTATCAGGATGATATAGTCTTTCTTCCACAGATCGCCTTTCATCCTTGTCTGTAAAACAAAACGAGGTTTCCACTGGAAAGTCAGCATTTTGAATTATATAGCTCAGGTACTTAGGGCCAGATGTAGCAAGATATGCTTTTGCGATTCTGAAATTGTGAGTCGGTGCGACTCGCAATTTCAGAATCGCAAAAGCATATGCAGAATGGTGTCTGACACCTTCTGCGACTCGCTATGGGGTCGCAAAGACCCACCTCATCAATATTCATGAGGTGGGTCGCATTTTGTGACCCCATAGCGAGTCCCTGCACTCACAGGGATGGTGGCCTGCTGAAGTCAGCAGACCTCCATGTCTGTGACTGCTTTTTAAATAAAGTAGTTTTTTTTTTTTCATTTTGCAGCCCGTTTTCCTTAAAGGAAAACGATTTGCAAAATGAAAAAACTTCCTAAACCATTTGGGGCCAGATGTAGTAAAGAAGCATTTTGCGAGTTGCAAATAGCGAGTCGTAGCGACTCGCTATTTGCAACTCGCAAAATGTTATGCAGAACGGTGTCTCAGACACCGTCTGCGAGTCGGTATGGGGTCGCAATGACCCACCTCATTAATATTAATGAGGTGGGTCGCAAATTGCGGCCCCATACCGACTATGGGCACTCGCAAACATGGAGGCCTGCTGTAGTCAGCAGACCTCCGTGTTCGTGACTGCTTTAAATAAAGCAGTTTTTTTTTTTTTAAGTGTAGCCCGTTTTCCTTAAAGGAAAACGAGCGGCACTTAAAAAAAAAAACGAAACCTTTAGTTTCGGTATTTTTTCAGGGCAGGGAGTGGTCCCTTAGACCACTCCCTGCCCTGAAAAAATGTTTTTGGGTCCAATCACAAACTGGAAGGGGTCCCATGGGGACCCCTTCCTATTTGCGAGTGGGTTACCATCCACTTGAAGTGGATGGTAACTGCAACACCATTTGCGACCGCATATGCGGTCGCAAATGGTATTGCATACCACTAGGAATCGCAAATAGGAAGGGAACACCCCTTCCTATTTGCGATTCTGAAATGCATTTTGCGAGTCGGTCCGACTCGCAGAATGCATTTCTGCATAGGAAAATGCGATTTGCAACTCGCAAACGGCAGTTTTTGCCGTTTGCGAGTTGCAAATCCTTTCCTACATCTGGCCCTTGGTTTCGTTTTTTTCAGAGTAGGCAGTGGTCCATAGGACCACTGTCTGCTCTGAAAAAATGTTTTTGTCGACATTCACAAAGGGGAAGGGGTCCCATGGGGACCCCTTCCCTTTTGCGAATTAGTTACCACCAGTGTGACACTGGGGGTAACTGCGAGTTGCTTTGCGACCGCATTCGTGGTCACAAAGCAATTCTGAATTGCGATGTGAGTCGCAAATAGGAAGGGAACACCCCTTCCTATTTGCGAGTCGCATTCACAAATTGCGAGTCAGTACCTACTCGCAATTTGTGAATGTGCATCGCGGGAGGCCGTTTGCATGGTGCAAACTGCGTTTTTCGCAGTTTGCGACATGCAAACGGCTTGCTACATCTGGCCATTAGTGTAGGCAAGTAAGTCTAATAACGTGTGTCAAACCTTAACACTTGCAAACGTGCTGCGATGAAGTGAAAATTTCTTTTAAAAATTTCACAGAGTTGAAACGCATATATGTTTTAAAAATGTCAAAATAAAAAGGGAAGAAGAAACTAGGCAGGGACTTATTACAGGTATAAAGCAAAATCACAGTGTTGAGCGAACCCTCTAGGAAAAGAGCACATAATTTCACACAATTTCATTACAGTCAGAACAAGAGCATCTGCTGCCATTTTCTCAGTCCAAGAGAATATGAAACAGGATCATTTTCTACGTCTTCTGCAATAATTTCCATGTAGACCACAACTGGCCTATAACCTGTCACTTCCGATTATGTGTCTTTCCTCCAACGAAAGCAAATTAGAGCAGCTAGAGTTCTCTATTTTTATGGTATCTGTTCCTCAAGCACCCTTTTAGTGTCTCCATGCCACATCAGATAATTCCATCTAGGAATACATATCATCATCAGAGCTTAAACAAAGGTTTATTAGTTCCATACTATCTACGCGAGAGTAGGTTATCACTGATGTAGTGCCTGTGCCAGTTATCTGGTCAGAAAATCTTTGCTAAGATGTCTTATTTCCTGATAGACTTACCTGGATCATTTTTGGATGTATTTAATTATTTATATGGTGCACTCTATAAACACATTGTCTGTAAGTGCCATGGTCATATGCAATTTTATAAAATAAAATATGATTTAAAAACAGTGCTCGATGTACTCTTTAGGGATGGTGGTAGAAATATTCTGTAATAGAAGAGACTGTACTGATGTAGGTTTGTTTTTGATCTCCAGTTGTAAGGCATTCCACAGCACTGGGCCCACAACAGAGAACCTGCACTCTTCTTTCATCGTTTGTATATTTTGACACTGTCGATATTCCTAAACTGCCAGATCTCAGAGTTCGGTATGGCAGTATTTAATCATATTTTTCTTGAAGGTATTTTGGATCAATGTTTTAATGGTCTTCTTTACTAGCCTCAGGAATTTAAAATAAGTTGTTTGGCCACTGGTAGCCAAAGAAAAGGTTTAACGCCAGCAGAGATAGTTTGTGTTTTCTTGATGTGGGCTGTGGATGCTGCAATATTTTCCACTGCCTGAAAGCGAGCTAAGTGATACTGAGGGAGGTCTTGCAAAGGAAGATTACTGCTTCTGGCTTGAAATCAAAATGTTTCAATATTAGTATTTTATGCCGATTTTCCTCAATGTAGAGAATGATTTGTTTAAGTTTTCGCCGACAGTGTAAGGTTATTTCTTTGTTGGAACTATGTGTGCATTGAGGGTTATCTCAGCATTCCTGAATTTGTGCTTGTCTTGTAACGTTGGTGAAAAGTCCAGACTGCTCTACAGGCTATGGCTCTTTCTCTGGGTTACTGGTGTTAGGGTGTCTGTCTTAGCTCTGTTTAGTTTTAGACCGCAAAGAGCCATTCACCTGGCCACCACTTGTAGGCTTTAATCAATGTTTGTATCATTTCATGGTGTCTATGGGCATGTGCAGTATTGGTTCAGCCCTAACAGGCAAACAAGAAAAGACCTAAAAAATGACTTAGTTACCAACTTTCTCCTTCTGGTTATCCAGAGGCATCAGAATGAGTTTCAGCCCAGTACAATTTGTATGTTTATTGGATCATGCAAGTTGCTGAGAGCTTTGTTTTCCTTAAGGAATAATTCGTTTTCAAAAGAAGTAAAACAATGAATACCCTGTTTTAACAAATCGTTTGCAACAGTAAAACTTCTTATGACTGTGCTTCATGTCTGCCATACTGATCAGCTCCAACTGAGGTTCTAAAGTTGATTTCTATTATTCAGAAATTTCCACTGTAGTAAAATTGCAAAATGTTTTATTCACATTTTAAAGGAACTATTGGATCATAATGGGCGTGGCACCTGACTATCGAGTCCAGGATATTGTGCCACACTAATACTGTGGAAAAAATATAGAGGGGCAAAATATCGAAAGGTATGCATAGATTTTCAATACCAAACTCCACATACATGTACCTTGATGATATATGTATTGTGAAGGAACATAGATGAGGAGTTAAGAATAATAAATCAAACTTCCCTCGGTGCACTTACATTTCAATATTTTGCCCCTCCTTAGCCTGTGTGTCTCTCTTCATTTATGGCTTCACCATTTTCCATTATTTATGGGGTTCCTTCAAGGATCTATCGTTACAAGTCTAGCCTGGATATTTGAAAAGCCAGGTCTTCAGCTTCTGGCAGAACTCATGGATGGACAAGGAGGTTCTCAAGAGTAACAGCTGATTGCTCCAGGCTTTGAAAGCAATATACGGGAAAGTCTGATCGCAGGCTCTGCCTCTGCATATGCGTGGGATGAGTATGAGGAGTCTGGCCAAGCAGAGGTGTCTGGTGGGCGTGTTGAAAAAGATTTGATTGTTAAAGTGGGCTTGGCCCATGCTGTTCAGGGTCTTGAAAGTGTGTGTGAGGAGTTTGAAGTGGACTCTCTGAGCTGTGATGTGATGTCCATGCAGTGTGGTAGGTTGAATGTGACTTGGGCTGCTGAGTTCTGAAAGGTTTGGAGTCATCTGATGAGTTGTTTTCTGTTTCTGGCATTGAGGGTGTTCCCATAGTCCAGCTTACTTGTGGCAAGTGCGTTGGTGATGATTTTAGTGGGTGATGATTTTAGTGGATGCTGACTGGGAGCCATTTGAAGATTTTTCCTCAGCAACGTCAGGGTGTGGAAGGAGGAAGCAGTGAAGTTGTTGACTTAGGCTAACACGTTGAGTTGGTTGTAGTTCGTCATTTCAGACAAGAGCATTGAGAAGAGTTATCCTTTTTGTTAACAAGAAGAGGAAATTACTGGAAATTGCCATCATTATTGGGTTATGTCTGAACTAGTAAAATTGAATATCTTCTGTTCCCTGATTATGTTCCTAAATGTATCCAGATCCTTCAGAAACATGTATATAGAGAGGTAACAGGAATGTACCTGTTTTTCTATGCTTAACAACTTCTTGTAGCCTTACATTAAATTTTTCTTTTTTTAAATGTATGTATGTTTGCACATTGTACATGCATATGGCAATCTAGTAAAAAGGCAGCAGACCTCTGTACAGGTTAAAGGCAAAAATACAGTTAATCAGAGATTGGCGTGGAAGGTGGTTCTGAACTTGGAGACGGGCTGTTTCTTTCTTGTGACACAGTGTTCTGTAAAAAGAAGTGAACCTACTACTTTTAAGGCCCTATGTACTATTCATTAAACTTTACATTGGCAATCTTCATGAATCATTTGCAAGCCCCTTTTAGCCTACTTACCTAACAGGGCACTGTTTTACTTTGCCCTAAGTATGTTGATTCTTTTCAGATTCAGTTTCTGCAGGAATAAATTTGTCTTTTCAAGTGGCCACCATGTGGAACCAAGTTTTCCATAAACTCTGTTTAATTTGCACACCCAGTAATCTTAGCAAATGTTTACAAACCTTGCTTTAGACTAAAATAGATTAGCTCAGACAGTTTTTCTTGGCATATCAGTGCAAAGAATGGATTAGTGGAAACACATTGAAAAAAAACTACTAGCATAACACAGCACAGTTGAAGGTTTCTATTGAAACATTGGGTTTTCTATTTATATGTCAGAATGTTTCTGCCATAAATATTGTGTTGTAAATATTTTTAACAAAAATATCATTCCACTGTTTGTAGGTTTCCTATTATAAATTCTAATGGCCCCAGTGCTTAAATTTTGCCGGCGATTGCCGGTGCTCAGCACATGCTCTTGTTTTCTAAACACCGGCATTTATATATCCACCAAATGGTGGCGCTGTGTGCCTATTTTTTTGTTTTACCACAATTCCTCATTGATAGTTTATTATATTGTTTAAAAACGAGTAGATATTTATTGCTGTTACTGCCATTCGACAGAAGTGGCAGAAGCTAGGGCAGCTCCAGCTGCAGTGGATTCCCAAGAAACATGTTGGTATCTTGGGCCCTGGCACTTCATGTTTTACAAATTACATATTGAATGGACCATATTAATGTTCATATGTTTAATGTGCTAAACAAATTAACCTGGTCTGGTTCTTTCAAATTGTTTTCTCTGAGTGTGGTCTAAGTTCTTTTATTCTGTTAAGCACGAAAGAAATGTGTATGATTTATAATAGATGCAAATGACATCTGACTGGTATTTCCACAACTGTGATAATATTTTATCTTTTTTTTTACAATCATTTAGCACTCCTCCAAAAAAGAGAAGGCTTCAGGGAGATTGTGTGTTTTTGTATGAATAATGTTTGTGAGTGTGTAATATAAACAATGACAACATTAAGAGAGCCTAGCTTCCTAAAAAAGATTTCTTCATTAATTAATTTGTGATTCCTCATTCCCTGGCAGGTATACCCATGGGGATGTAGGCGACTGTTCAGAAATATTTACTTGTGGAAAACTATAAAGTGTGCATACATGTTGTAAATTGTATTATTGCTAGTTAAGGAAATAACTTGGGTGCAAGATACAGTCACCCTAGGGCACAAGTTATAGTTATTTTAGATAACTCTAACTATAACTGGTGAATTTCTATGGTTTTGTAAGTTTAGAATGTGAGTTGTTAGACCTGACAGCCTTGGGGTGGTCACCCCTAACTTTTTGCCTTCCTCCCTCCACTTTTTAGATACTTTTAAGACTCTGCACACTTTACCACTGCTAACTAGTGCTAAAGTGCATATTCTCTCTTCCTTTAAACATGGTAGCATTGGATCATACCCAATTGGACTATTTAATTTACTTATAAGGCCCTAGTAGAGTGCACTATGTGTGCTCAGGGCCTGTAGATTAAATGCTATTAGTGTGCCTGCAGCACTGGTTATGCCACTCACTTAAGTAGCTCCTTAACCTTGTCTCAGGCCTGCTATTGCAAGGCCTGTGTGTGTGGTTTCACTGCCAATTCGACTTGGCATTCAAAGGTACTTGCCAAGCCTAAAACTTCCCTTTTCTACATTTAAGTCACCCCTAAGGTATGCCCTAGGTAACCCATAGGGCAGGGTGCTGTGTAGGCAAAAGGCAGGACATGAACCTGTGTAGATTACATGTCCTGGTAGTGAAAAACTCCTAAATTCGTTTTTACACTGCTGTGGGGCATGCTCCCTTCATAGGCTAACATTGGGGCTATACATCGTTTGAGTGGTAGCTGCTGATCTGAAGGGAGTAGGAAGGTCATAATTAGTATGGCCAGAATGGTGATACAAAATCCTGCTGACTGGTGAAGTTAGATTTTAACATTACTATTTAAGAAATGCCACTTTTAGAAAGTGAGCATTTCTCTGCACGTAAAGCCTTCTGTTCCTTACAATCCACGTCTGGCTGGGTTTAATTGACAGCTCCCTTGTGCAGTCGCTCAAACACACCCCAAACACAGGATAGTCAGTCTCACTTGCATACATCTGCATTTTGAATGGCTGGTCCTGGGCAGGGAGGGTGGAGGGCCTGACACCTGAATGTCAAAGGACAGTAGCCTGCCCTCAAACAAAGGACTGCCACACCCCCTACTGGGACCCTGGCAGACAGGATTGAACTGAAAGGGGACCCTGTCCACTTCTAAGCCACTCTTTGAAATCTCCCCCACTTCAAAGGCACATTTGGGTATTTAAACAGGGACTCTGCTCCTACCAAGTCAGACACTTTCTGGAGAAGAAACCTGAACCAGACCCTGCATCCTGCCAAGAAGAACTGCCTGGCTTCCCAAATGACTCACCTGTCTGCTTTCTGTGAATGACTGCTGCCTTGCTGTTGCCCTGCTGCCTTGTTGCTCTCTGGCTGTGGTGAAGAAGTGCTCTTCAAGGGCTTGGATAGAGCTTGCCTCCTGTTCCCTAAAGCCTCAGGACCAAAACAACTTCATCTCTACAAGAAGGACTCCTTGTGCGGCGAAATTCGACGCACAGCCTGCCAGAAATGATGCACAGCCTGCACCATGGTGAAAAATTCACTGCATGCCAAACCGGAACGACGCAGCCCGACTTCACAACGAGAAGATCAACGCAGCACCAGAGTAGCGACCAGAAATTCGATACACGGCCCACCGGATCGACGCACAGCCGAGCCGGAATGACACAGCCCGACTTCCAGAGAGGAGTCAATGCAGCGCCTGCTGTGTGGTAGAAAATTCGATGCAACGGCCACCGAATCAACGCAGCTCCTGTGACTTTGTCCTGTCAGCGCAGGAAATCCACACATCGTCTGAAAACCCCGCAACCCTGAGAGGATCCATGACCGTGCGCCGGAAATCCATGCACAGCCATAACTGCGTGAAAGCTAAACGACGCATCGCCGTGTGCGGCCCGAGAAATCGACGCACACTGCTTTGTTTTCACGCATCTCCTCCTCTGCGGTTCTCTGCGGAGATTTTGCACACGAACCAGGTACTATGTGCTTGAAGGAGACTTTGATTGCTTTTAAAAGACTTAAGACACTTTATATCACCTTTATAGTGATATCTCCATATATACTTATTGCATTTTAATTGTTTTGACCTGCATCTTATCAGATGCATATTATATATTTTTCTAAACACTGTGTGGTGTATTTTTGTGGTGCTGTAACCTTTGGTCTTTTAAGTGAATTTCTATGTTTTTTTAATTCTATCTCCTAACTATAACGTCCCTATAACCTTTGGTCTTTTAAGTGAACTTCTATGTTTAAAAAAAATTGTATTTCTAACTAGAACTTCCCTGTAACCTCTGATTTTTTTCAGTGAATGGCTATGTTTTTTTTAATGTATAGCAATTTTCATTACTATATGTTAATTTAAACACTACTGCACACAGCCTTTGGCCGTGCGTGGCAGCAGTTGGCCACAGGGCCTGACCTGTGGTCAGGCTCTGAGCCCAACCCCCTATAAGCACCCAACCTTGCACCATGCATGGCCTTTGCCCGTGCACGTCAGGGGTTGCCCGCCAGGCCTGGCCTGCTGCAGACCCTGCGGCTGACCTCCCTAACCACCCATACCTACACTGTGCATGGCCCTTTGGCTGTGTGAGGCGGGAGTTGGCCACAGCCTGTCTCTGAGGGTGTGAAAATAGGTTTTGGAGGGTGTATCTCAGGATGCAAGTAGCTGTGAGAGCCCCTGTCTGGGTGTGAGAGTGCGTGCATCAGTGTCTTAGTGGGTATGTCAGTGTCTGTGCAGGTCTGTGAGTTTGTGCATGAGGGTGTCAGTGGGTTTGTAAGTGGGTGTTTAAGAATCTGAGTGGGTGTGCGAGTGTCTGAGTGGGTCTGTGATTGGATGCGTGAGGGTCTGAGTAGGGCTGTGAGAGGGTGTGTGAGTATCTGAGTGGTTCTCAGAGTGGCTGCTTAGGGGTCTAAGTGGGTGTGTGAGTGGGAGAAATATTGAAAGAGAGAGAGAGATAAAGAGAGTGAGAGAAATAGAAAGTTTTTTAGGCTTTGATTGATGATATATTTAGAATGAGATTTTTCTGCACAAATTGAAAGCAAAAATGTATTTGTCAATTAAAAAGAGAAAGATCACCTTTCAGGAAGAGTCTTAAGCTTAAATTGCATTTGAAAAATAATAAGGGAGGGAAGTGACCAGGTGAATGGCTTTGAAAGACTTAAGACACTTTATATCACCTTTATAGTGATAACTCCACATATACTTATTGCATTTTAATTGTTTTGACCTGCATCTTATCAGATGTATATTATATATTTTTCTAAACACTGTGTGGTGTATTTTTGTGGTGCTATATGGTGTTATTGTATGATGTATTGCACAAATACTTTATACATTGCCTTCTAAGTGGCTTCTCGAGGGAGGCCACGTGGTCCCTCTCTAGCGAAAAAGAGCCCCGGGGAGGTGGTGGTCCCAGTGGCCATTGGGGGTCTTTCTATTTTTTTTCAGTTTGCTCCGGGGAGGAGGCAGTCCCCAGGGGTTCTGGGGGGGGACATGCACCCCCTGCACACAATCAAATGTTGAGTCCCAAGATGGCTGCCAGAATTTACTGGTTTCAAGTGTAGGCAACCAATGTGATCTCCTTCACATCCCTAGATATACACATTTTAATTTCCCTAAATTTCTCAAACACTACGGTGTGGATTTACACCAAATACCAAAAAGGGTTCTTTCTAGATCAAGAGCTACCTTTCTGCCAAATTTGGTTTCTTTTCGTCCTGTGGTTATGGCGCTATTGCTGTTTAATTTTTTCCTATGGGTATTAACATTGGAAATGCTCTAAATTTCACCCCCCCTTTATCTCAGCCCCACTACACAGATCACCCTTAAACTTTCCAGTTAGCAGCTCATGTCACTGTCTAATCTTTTGGATATGTCAGCTTTTTCTATAGAAACTAGGTGCTAACTATTACTGCCTAGTGGTGACTGCTTCATCCAGAAAGGACTCTACACTCCAGAGTCAGTTTGGTCAATACATTTATTTACAAGTGCAGAGGTGAAAATGTGATACTTTTACAGACTTGATAAGAAAAAAAAAAAAAAAAATATATATATATATATATATATATATATATATATATATATATATATATATATATATATATATATGATTCACTGAATAAAACAAAGGTTACAGGGATGTTATAGTTAGGTTCTGAATTTTCTCATACAAAACCATAGAAATTTAGCAGTTATAGTTAAAGTTCTTTCAAGTAACTAAAGTTCACGCTCTAACGTAACTATAACTCAAGCCCTCACCATACACAGTTGTCTAAGAATATGAAAGATGGCGTAGACTATGCCATCAATGATATAACGTGGAGTAATTAGCTGTGCATGGCAGCGCGTCTTATAGTGTTAATGCTGAATTTATGAATGAATATTCATGTATTCTGAGTGTTGAACTCGCACAGAAAATGTATTAACTTAGAGAAAAATAATGTACGGACTTGTAGGTGCGCCCACTTGAGTGGCCGCTAATGTTCACAAAGTGTACTTATCAATGTTAAATGTTGAGCTTATGTTTTATTAATGTAGTAATATGTCATATTGAGGGTTATGCATTATGTATTGGCTTTATTAATCGTAGGCCTTAATTTAGCGAGGTCTTGTCAAGCTGCATTTCTTAGGCGACTTAATAAATGACTGCTTAGAGAATTAAATTGTGATTTTCCACTACGCTGACCAAGTGCTCGTAGCTGAAAATTTTTCTCTGGAGAACTGCTTGCTAGAAGATGATGTACTAGCTTGAGATACAATGTTTAATATAGTATGTGTAAGACTGACCTTCCCAGGAGAAGACAATGGATGCACTGACTGGAGTATAAGCTGCAACAATATTGATACCTGACAAGCCAAGCGATGGGAATGGAAGAAGAGGAGCCAATCATCGACATGTGAACCATATGATACTAAAAATGTAGATTTGAGGTTTTATTTTCATTGGACTAAATGCAAACATGCAATCCTTTGACCAATAGGGACATGGGAAGTAGTTTTAGGGAATCTAACTTAGCCGGACTGCACAGAGAGGAGAGAGGCCATTCCCCTCTACTTTGAGTGTTTAGTTATTATTAATTTCAACTTGCTTGAAGAGACTTGTGTTTTCTAAACTCTAGTGCTGAATCCTGATGCCTTGCTGATGGAACTAATGTCCTATTGACGAAGACTGTCTCTGCTTGCTGAACCATATTGAGGACAGGTAGAATGACCATGTTACTGATTGTTGTGTCTATTTGCTTTTGTTTCTAGGTACCAACCGCAATTTTGATAGAGCCATGGTTAGGTGTTTTCCAAATTGATGTTGACTAAATTGTTTTGCATAAACCCCAAACATGCTATTCTAATCTGATGTAAATTAGGGTTCTCACTGATTATGATCGCTACATGAAGTAATAGTTGTCTTTTCTTTGCTAAGTCTATAATTATGTTATTCCGTTTGAGCAGTTATTCTTGCTATTAATTTGTACTGTAACCTTAGAATTTGTAGTGGTTGAAGCTTTGATTAGATTGTGATTCTTTCGCCATTTTGGTCAGCCAGTGTTGTTTCTGTATGTTTATTATTTGATTTTGAGACTAAGTTATGTGACATTAGCATTGTTAATATAGGGAAATAAACATTCTAACTTTTACACAAAGGTGTGGTTATTCATGGCCGTGAGGTTATGGTGTGTGGAAATTACTGACGCTTATTGATTGTTGATGTCACTGCTATTAATTTGTATTGGTATGGGGTTACATGGTGGGAACTCCTCGAAGCGCAGTCAAAAGGTCCATCGGCCTATTCGCGTCTCCCTTGTAAGTTTACTTAATAAGGTCTGATGCACTAACAATAGTTACCTTAGGGCATGAGTTTTAGTTGCATGAAAGAACTCTAACCATAGTTGCTGAACTTCTATGGTTTTGTACGAGTAATTTCAGAACCTAACTATAACCTCCATATAACCTTTGTTTTTTTTCACTGAATTTCTATGTTTTTTTAACATAGAGTAATTTTCATTGTAATACTTGAATCCAACCACCGCCGCACAGGGCTGAAGACTGTGTGCAGCGGCAGTTGGACACAGGGCCTAGCCTGCAGCTACACCCTGAGGCCAACCCCCTACAAGCACCTAAACTTGCACCATGCACGGCCTTCCCCTTTATGCAGTAGGGGTTGCCCCAAAAGGCTGGCCTGTAGTCAGTCCCTGCAGCCAACCCCTATAACCACCCAACCCGATGCTATGCCTGGCCCTTTGCGCATGCATGGCAGAAGTTGTCTGCAGCCTCTGTGGGTGTGAGAATAGATCTCCCTGCTCCCCTTCCCGGCAAAAGTCATTGCAAAGGCTGTCAAAATACAACTAACCCGCTTCCTTGAGGAGAACTGCAGCGTGGACCCTTCCCAATCTGGATTCCTCAGCAACCACAGTACCGAAACCACCCTCATCGCCGCCACCAATGACATCAGAACCATACTGGACAAAGGTGAAACAACGGCCCTCATCCTCCTGAGCCTCTCAGCCGCGTTCGACACCGTCTGCCACCACACCCTATGCTCACACCTCAGCAATGCAGGAATCCGCGACAGAGCCCTGGACTGGACATCCCTGCCACTGCAACATCACAAACCACCTGAGAAACCTGCAATGGCTCCCAGTCAACTAGAGAATCACCTTCAAACTCCTCACCCAAGCTCACAAAGCACTGCACAACACCGGACCAGAATCCCTCAACAGACTGCTCTCCTTCTACACCCCGGCCCGGCATCTCTGCTCTGCTGACCTCGCCCTTGCAACTGTCCCACGCGTCTGCAGAACTACAACCGGCGGTAGATCATCTTCGAAATTCCCTCCTAGAGCTGCTGTTTTCTAAGGCCCTCACAAGTCAAATGCAAAACCATTTCTATTCCTTAGTGACTTTGCAGTTCCTCTAGTTGTTACTAGATGTTCTTCTCAAGTCAAATCCAAAAGCATTGATATTCTTTCAAGAAGGTGCAGTTCCACAAGCCATCACTAGATGTCCCACACATGCCAAATGCAAAAACATTAAAATTCTTACATCAAGTCACAGTTCCACTTGTCGTCACTAGGGGTCCCTCTAAAGTCGAATGCAAAAGCATTGAAATTCTTTTATGAAGCCGCAGTTTCACAAGTTGTTACTATGTGTCACTTTCTAGTCTAATGAAAAAAAAATGAAATTCTTACATGAGGCAGCAGTTCTATTAGTCATTACTAGGTGTATTTAACAAGTTAACTGCAAAAGCATTGAAATATTTTCATGAAGCCATTTTCATGAAGCCACAGTTCCACTTGTTGTTAACCCCTTAGTAGCTGGGCCTTTGTCCTCCCCGTCGCCAACCCCTTGTGTTGCGCCCTTTTTTGGCTATTTGGAGTAGTTGGTGCTTAGGCTTTCATAACTTTTTGTCCACATAAGCTCTCCATACCAAATTTGTGTCCTTTTTTTCAAACTTCCCAGGGATTCTAAAGGTATCCAGAGTTTGTAGGAGACCAAGACATTGGCCAAAATACACATAAAATTATGTTTTTTTTCAGAAAAAATGGCTGCAGAAGAAAGCATGTGTTTTTTTTTTTCCCTGAAAATCGCATCAACAAAGGATTTGCGGTGCTAAAATCACCATCTTCCCAGCTTTCATGAACAGACATACTTGAATCATAAAACCACATTTTTCAACACAATTTTGACATTTTACTGGGACATACACCATTTTTACTATTTTTTGTGCTTTTGGCCTCCTTCCAGTTAATGACAGAAATGGGTTTGAAACCAATGCTGGATCCCAGACAGCTAAACATTTCTGAAAAGTAGACAAAATTCTGAATTCAGTACAGGTCATTTGTGTAGATCCTACAAGGCTTTCGTATAGAAAATAAAATCTGAAATAAAAAGAATATTGAAATTGAGGTGAAACAAACAGCCATTTTACGCTGTAACTTTTTACTGTGATGTCATATTTTCAAAAGTAATATACTGTTAGGTCTGCTGGACTCTTGCGGAGATATACAGGGCGTGTAGGTTCATCAAGAACCCTAGGTACCCAGAGCCAATAAAGGAGCTGCATCTTGCAATGGGTTTTCACTGTATACTGGGTGTACAGCAGTTCATTTGGTGAAAAATAAAGAGTGAAAAATAGGTATCAAGGAAACCTTTGTATTTCCAAAATGGGCACAAGATAAGGTGTTGAGAAACAGTGGTTATTTGCACATCTCTGAGGTCCGGGGTGCCCATACTAGCATGAGAATTACAGGGCATTTCTCAAATAGGTGTCTTTTTTACCCACTGTCTTACATTTGGAAGCAAAAAATGTGGAGAAAGACAAGGGGTAATAACACTTGTTCTGCTATTTTGAGTTCTCCCAAGTCGTCTGATAAAAATGGTAACTCACTTGCGTGGGTAGGCCTAATGCCCGCAACAGGAAACACAACATGGACACATCACATTTTTACATTGAAATCTGAATTGTTTTTTGGAAAGTGTCTTGCTGTGGATTTTGGCCTCTAGCTTAGCCAGCACCTAGGAAAACATACCAAACCTGTGCATGTTTGAAAACTAGACACCTGGGGGAATCCAGGATAGGGTGACTTGTGGGGCTCCCACCAGGTTCTGTTACCCAGAATCCTTTGCAAACCTCAAAATTTGGCAAAAAAACACATTTTGGTGATGGAAAGGTCTGGAATCTGAGAGGAGCCACAAATTTCCTTCCACCCAGCATTCCTCCGAATCTCCTGATAAACATGGTACCTTACTTATGTGGGTAGGCCTAGTGCCTGCAACAAGAAACGCCCCAAAACACAACATGGACACATCAGATTTTTACATTGAAAACTGACGTGTTTTTTGGAAAGTGCCTAGCTGTGGATTTTGGTCTCTAGCTCAGCCGGTACCTAGGAAAACCTACCAAACCTGTGCATTGTTTAAAAATAGACACCTAGGGGAACCCAGGCTCGGGTAACTTGTGGTGCTCTCACCAGGTTCTCTTACCCAGAATCCTTTGCAAAAACCTCAAAATTTAACCAAAAAAAACACTTTTTCCTCACGTTTCGGTGATAGAAAGTTCTGGGATCTGAGAGGAGCCACAAATGTCCACCCAGCACTCCACCAAGTCTCCCGATAAAAATGGTACCTCACTTGTGTGGGCAGGCCTAGTGCCCATGACAGGAATAGATCACACAACGGTCAATGTTGGTCCTTACATGAGGGCAACTGTTGACCCTGGGGTAATCAATTCCTGACGCAGTCAGTAGCTACAGGCACTCAAGTGGGGTAGTGTTTTTATCAGGACAGGTAGGGAAACACTGGGTGGTATGAATTATGTGACTCCCAGCATATTCCTGTACTTTGTGTGACAGAAATGCAAGAAAAAAATGAGTTTTTATTCAACATTTCACCTTTGCATGGTATTCTGGGTAAGAACATTTTGGGGAATCCACACAAGTCACACCTCTGTGGACTCCCCCAGATGTCTAGTTTCCAGAAATGTCTGGGTTTGGTAGGTTTTCCTATATAGCCGCCGAGCCCAGGACCAAAAACGCAGGTGCCTGCCTCACAAAAACTAGGTTGTTTTGTGATAGATAATTTTGATGTCTCCACAATACGATTTGGGTGGTGGAATTTGGGGCTGAACTAAATAGGGGAGATCCCAAGAGAGCACTCTTTCTATGCTTGCCGCCGCATCCACCTGCTCTCTGGGTTGGGCTAACCCGCTATTGTCCCGCTGCACAGACTGTGCTTGCGAAGGGACGGCTTGACTGTCCTCATCACCTCCCTCATAATCAATGGAAGAGGAGTTATTGAATGGGACTCCTCTGACGGAAAAATCACTCCCAGAGTCTGCGCCATTGTCCTATCCCTTAGATGCTGTCTCAGTCTCTGATCCTACGTCAGAACTGTCCTCTATAACCCGAGTGAGGGCTTGAGCAGCAGTCATCCAACGAGATGCCATCTCTGCTACTGGCTAAACTGTTGCTCGAAAACACTAGCCTACATAGACAGTCACAAAATTGATGGTGGGTGTGTGTGTGTGATACGTGCAACAGTAGAGGCCACCTTACCTTCGCTTCTTCCCTCAATCAGCAGGTTCTTTCAAGACACTTAACAAAAAGACACACTATTACTTCACCTTGTCACATACCAATCGTCACAGTCTTTAGCACCTCTAGCGCCCGGTCCAACAATCATTATTGGTTCTCCCACTCCCATGACCTCCTCCTCGGATTACAAATTTGATCTTTGCAGTAGGCATATAAACCTTCTGAGCTACTTTATGGCATCAAAACTGCCACTAGACAAAAGTCAGATCCTTTTCTAGCAGAAACATAATCACAAGACTTATTTGACTTTTTTATTGCTGTCTAAAAGCTACAGTTGAAATGCGTCAGTTGAAGTATGCGCAATGCTTTGAAGACGCAAGCTGCAACTGCAAGAGAACTGGTGGCGAATATATATATATTTATTTATTTATATATAGAGATCACTTTTATATGTGGGTGTGCTTTTCCTGGGTGACGATCGAAGCCCCCAGTGAAACCACACACGCATTGACAAAAGTGATTGCACCATATATAGACATATATATATATATATATATATATATATATATATATATATATATATATATATATAGAGAGAGAGAGAGAGAGAGAAAAAGATACCTATATATATGTATACATATCTATTATAGATATATCTATCTATATAGATAGATATATCTACACCGATATGTCTATATTTAGATCTATATATTTTTTTAATAGCTGTATGGTTTCCTTGGGGGCAATCACATTCCTCAGTGAAACGACACACGCATTGACAAAAGTGATTGCTACATATATACACATGTATAAATATATATATATATATATATATATATATATATAAAAAATAGATCTATATATTTTTTAATAGCTGCATGGTTTCCTTGGGGGCAGATCACAGCCCCCAGGGAAACCACATATGCATTGACAAAAGTGATTGCTATATATATACATATATATATATATATATATACATCTTTATATATATATATATATATAGACATCTATATATATAGATCTATATATAGACATCTATATATATGTTTAGATATCTACATATAGATATGTCTATATATAGATCAAAAACCATACAACTATCAAAACAAATGATTGCCCCCACAGGGGGTCACCCTGCTCACGGGCGACTGTCTGTCAATTTCTTGCCGACACCCCCCGGGTCAACCTACCTTTTTTTTTTAAACAAATCTGCCCCATTTTCTGAGGAGGACGACCCCCCCCCCCCCCAAGTTAAATCCCTGGTGTCTAGTGGGGTTTCCTGGCTCTCGATCACAGCGTTCGAGGGCCACGAAACCAGTTCAAGAATGCATTGTTTGAAAGGGGAGAATCTCCTCTCTCAAACGAGGCATTCCCAAACGTCGGGGAGGCCGTTTGGGCCTGTTTTCCCCACTGGCGAAGAAAGCAGCCACAAGGACGCTTCCTGCTCTGGTGGAGATAACAAACTGTGACATCAGACATCAGATGTCACAAAGGTGAGTGGGGTTGGGGTCTGCCGTGTCTCCCGGGGTTTTTAAAAAAAATATTTAAAAAACAGGATGTTGGCCAGTAGCTGATGCCCCCACCAGGGAGGTAGTGCGGGCGCACTTAAGCGGTTAATAGAAACCCAGCTCAAGTCAAAAGCAACTGCTTCAAATGACCTGCACCAAGCTGAGAGCTGTGGCTCTAGTATAAGAATTTGCATACACACTTCTGCTATTTGAATAATTTGTGCTTGTTTTCCATAGGTTTCATTTTTTGCCAAGCTGATTCATAATAATGAGTCTCAATTTCAGATTTCAATTCAGTTCTTGATTTTTTTTTCCAAAACGTTTGTGAAAATATGAACTGCACAACAATTTCACAGGGTAAGATTTACAGTACTACAGTAACCTTGCAGCCATAAGTTTTTCTGGATGCAGAGCATGCGTTTTTTTTTACCTTCAGCAGCTGATGTTAGTAACAGCAGCTGCTTGGAGATGAATGCCTAGCAAGCCAATAATGAGCAGGTTTGAAAGATCCTGGAAATCATTGACAAAGTATCTGTGATAGGAGCACCTTGCACAATCACTGGAATTACAATCAAGATTGTCTTATACAACAACATTACTCACCTAAGTTCTATCTGAAAGGTATAACGTGTTTGCCGTGCATGTGTGCTTTAAATGCATGTTAAATAATATATTTGTTTTGTGACGTGTACGTGATTACATCATTCTAATGTTCATTTTCACCTTTGTTAAGGTTAGGCTTGTTTGAGATTCTTTTATTAAGACCGTCAATTGTTATGGACCTTTATGAAAAATGTATGCATATCTTGTGTTCTATTTCACACATACAGAGCAACACAACTATATGCATTCATGCACACCTGCAGAGACATAAAAACAAACATGCAAGCATGCATGTGCAGAGTCGAGCACACATTATGTATAAAGACTAACATATATACAGTCACAGCTGCATACAGACAGATATTTAGACACACATACACGTACAGGCACTTTCTGATAACACACATGCCCAAATGTTTATACACAGACAACACCTACCGTCATCATACAACATACCCATAACGCATGTGCAGTTAAAGACAGCACATAGAGACACATGCTGAAGTCTAGCTTGGCTGCTGGGGAGATGGATGGACATACTATTATATGTGACCTTGCACACATAAACCAATACACCTACAAACACATATACACTTAAAGAGATACAGACTAAAACACTCAAATCAACAAACGTGAATGCAGACAGAGCCAAAGGTAATTGTGTTCCTTGGAATCTTGAAAACACCATCCTACAGTGGTCCATCCATTCCCTACACTTCCCAAATAGAGTCTAAAGCTAACAGCTTTTTCTGTTCACCTTAAGCTTAAAATATTTGTGGTCTATGGGCACAAATGTTCATCCTCTCTCTATGACTAACAGCTACAAATGTATATATGTTATCATTTCTTATTCATGTAGAAGCAGACAGAAAGACAGATGCCGATGAATGAACTAATGAATGGAAGGATGGTTGAGTGGGTGGGTAGATGGATGCTTAATCAGTACTTTTTAGTTGAAAGGGACTAGCCAGTTATGTCTCTTATCCTTAACATCTTTATACATCAGCAGAAGGCAACAAGGCAGTGGAGCCTGCCTGACAGTTACCCCCTGGAGTTTTTAGGAATAATTGTGCACATGTAGCACTGTATTGCACTCACGGAATGTCTTGTAACCATATATCTTACACTTACAATGGCAGATTGCTCTGTGTGCGGGGAATGCCATGGACTGAGTACAAGGTTACCTTACACAACATATTGTACAAATGCTTATTGGTTAGTTGATACAACACACAAAATGCACCAAGTTGCTAAACAAAATCCCAAGAAACATATGGCATTTTGCATGTACAGACTAATCTTGTAATCACGGTTACACCACACTCTGCATGTTGTAAGATTTTCTGTTACTACTTTACATGTATGCAGATTTGGTGTTTGTGATATTAACAGTTTCTCTTACTTTTATTGTCATTTGCGTGTTTAATATATTGGCGTTTTACAAGAGTATATATGAAAAAATCCAGGCCCTAAATTGTTTCTAGTCAATACAGGACTTTAAAGCATCCACCTATTAGTAGTAGTAGTAGATGCAAAATTAGCATGCTGCAGGTATCTAAGGAAGTATGTTTTGCAGCACCAGTTTAAATAGATGCTGCAGCTCAATCCTATTGACCCTTGATGACATCTGCCCCTGCGACTCACAGTTTATATAAAAGTAGTGGTGTGGTCCTTTCACAAAGCTGAGCAAGCATTGGGCCAGAACGTGGAAGCAAAATACACGAGCCTCAGGAAAAAACATATTTTCAAAAGAAAATGCAATAATATACAAGAAAAGACACCCTGTCAGAGCATAGAGAAATTGTACTAATGTAAATGGTTCACTTTTAAATTCTATATGCAAATAAGCATATATGAAATGATTGTAAGTTCATTCACATATCCATTGGTCCTGGAAAACTTCCTATTCACCTTTGTGGCACCGGGATCCAATCGAACTCGTGCCCTCTTGCATTAGACACTGTTGAAAAAGTCTCATACACGACAACCGTCACATGTGGAATGGGAATGCAAGCTTTCATCTCAAGTGGTCTCTTAGGGATCCATTAACAGATGTCTATTATTACCTCACCTAATGACATTCATTTTATGGATTTCAGGAGAATGAAAGGCTTAGGTAATCTGCGGGGATTCTCACCTGTGACCATGGAGTCAAACACAGATCCCTGCATACTTAACTCCACTGAGACATCATTGTCTTTCAATGCTAGAATATCCTGCACAGATCCGATTGACACAATTATGACAGGGGTCGATAACACAAACTACAATCTGCTCACTGCATGGCTAATGTCCTCTATTGTATGCCCTGCATTCCTGATCGTGGTTGTCTGTACTTTAAATTTAGTATGCCGGAATGAAGCTGCATTTCTGACAGTTTGCGCCTCTGTGCTTATGTGGTTTGTGCCGCCCTGTCCAGGGTGACAGACTTGCTGAGAACCATGTTCTAGTCACGCATCCTACAACGCAAATATTATAGTCTCTATGGAATTTTTCATTCATTGCACAAAACTTAATTTGCTTTGTTTTTATTGCACTCGGGCACTGCTCAAATATTTCTGCTGATCTTCCCTATTTTGTTTAAAAAAATAACAATCTACTCAACTACATTGTCTTTACAGGCATTGTGTTTCATGTTTCGCTTTACTTTAATATGAAATGATTGAAAGGGGATAAAGTGTTTAGCTTCACTGATTACCATGAAATAACTTCCTCAAAATTATCACAGTTTTCATAGATGCTTCTGGCGTTTAGACCACCCTTCAGTTCTTTTCCAAGAGTAAGATTTTTTTGTTGCTCGGGCTAACAGTCTGACCCGTGCGAATATCAGAAAATTCCACTTATTAACTTAATAGAGCTCTCGGGAATTGATGCTATCCTGCCCATCAACACATATTTTGCCAGCAATTCAATTCGATTCAATTACGTTCGAAATGACGTAATTGGTTTAAATAAATCTTAAAATATATTGTATGCACGTTTTACAATAATTATACAAAAGTAAAAACATACACATGACAATATTCACAGCTCGGAGACACCTCAGGTTGTAAAAAATACTGGCGATGCTGCATCAGCCAGAATCTGACTTTGATAACTGCTTTATGGTTAATGTACTACCAGCACGATCCAATTGCAAATTCTAGCAGGAATGATGAAAAAGTCATTTTTACATTTAGTATATCACGTTACGATATTAACTGTGCTGCAAAATCTACCTAACAACACATAACTGGCACAGGCAAAGTACAAGGGACATGCTTTGCCACTTTCCCACCAAATCAAGTGGTGTGGACCGGTTCATGCGAAATAACACGAACTTTCTTCTCAATTCAGATTCTTTTGATAGAATGCACTGTTGGAACATTGCCTTGCCATTAAGATCCCGGAAAAAGCAAAACTAAACGTTATTCTGATATAAATATATCCAGTATTCTTTTCTAGTCCGTTAGTATTTTTTAAGCCGTTGCACTAGGCTGACCCTTGTCTTCTAATTGTATCATTCTCTTCAAGCGAATAAGATTGTTAGCTGGAGCTGTTTAGATCTACCACTGAACACAGGACAAATGAAAATATAACGCATTAGAAGGGAATAGACTTGCCTATAACTTTTTCTTTGTTTTTTACATGGCACCTGAAACAAGGTGCAAAATAACGATGCCCAGGAGACATCAAGTTCAAAGAGAAGTGTATTCTTTACTGAAAGGTCTCATCCAACTGCCCTCACCTCTATCCAACTCTCTCACTGGCCATCGTACCTTCGCATTCCATAATTACCTTGATACATTTTACAGGCCAACAATCCATGACATCACTTTCCAGATGCCCACATTACATAACCCCCATTTTACAACAATTGGGCATTACAACCAACTATAAGAAACAAAGTTTATATCAGTTAATTACATTTCATTGTCACATAGCATCAATAGTCAATCAATGCTAGACAATTAAATGAATTCATTCAAAGTTATTTGCATAGAGTTATTGTCAAGAACAACCAAACACTACAAGAAATAAACAAGCCGCAACAGTTTTATGTTACATAATCCATTAGATTACTAGGCACACCCACCTTCCTGCGAGACCTTCTTACAGACATGCTTTCCTCCGCTGTTGAAGTCCCTTGACTCACAATATTATCACAACATACTTTGCTTTAAAAATCACAACCCTGTTAAGATTCCATATGCTGGAGTTCTTATGCTGCCTTGAAGACCAGTCACATTTTGTCATTAGCCGTATGTCCAGGTTTTCCACATCTAAAATATTTTCCATGAAAATTCCTTTTCCTTTCTGTTAGATCTGACAGCCTTAAGGTGGTCTTTCCCCTAACCTTTTACCTACCTCCTCCAGTTTTCTGACCTAATTTCTGCCGGTATTAGGACTCTGTGTACTTTACCTCTGCTAACCAGTGCTAAAGTGCTTGTGCTCTCTCCTCTAAACATGGTAATATTGGCGTATCCCCAATTGGCATATTTAATTTATTTACAAATCCCTAGTAAAGTACACTACATGCGCCCTGAGCATGTAAGTTAAATTATACTAGTGCACCGGTAGCACTGATTGAGCCACTCACCCAAGTTGCCTCTTAACCATGACTCAGGCCCGTCACTGCAGAGCCTGTGTGTGCAGTTTTATACTGCCATATCAACCTGGCAAAGTAACCCTTTTGCCAGGGTCAAACCTTCCCTTTTTATGGGTGAGCACAAAGTGCTCCGTCCATTCTGTAATCTCTGTTTGGGCTTAAAACCACACCCATGCCACGTCAGTCACTTACATTGGTTCATGGGCTTGCCTTTTAAAATCCGCTTGCTTTCATTTGTGAAAGGCATGCATACGTCATGCCTTTTCCGGTGTTTAGCCCACCTACACAGCACCGGTAAAGTACCAAAAACATACGAGGCTCAATGTTTTCAGCCTGGAGTCCAGACTAATTTATCTGTTTATTTTCCATGCAGCGCGATCGCGCTGCATTTTACATAGTGCAATCGCGCTGCTTTTTTTTGTTTTACAACACTAATAGCTCTAACTCGAACAAATGTGAGACCCATTGCATTGAAAATGCTTGTTATATATATGTGACCCCCTAAGGTAGGCCCTGGGCTTCCCACAGCTCAAAGTGCAGTGTATATTAAAAAGCTTAACATGTACTTTTATGTTTTAAAAGCACTGGTAGTGTAAAACTCCCAAAGTCATTTTTCACTACAGCAAAGCCTATCACTCCCTAAGGATAACATTGGAATTACCCTATTACATCTTAAAAGTGTCATTCAAGCTCTGGAAGAGGTAAACTTTTCGAGTTTGGTGTCTCTGGAATCACAAAAGGTGAAGTCTGATTTTAAATTGCAATTCTGAAAAGTATACTTTTAGAAAGTAGACATTTTATTTTCTGCCTTTAGCCATTTGGTGCCTGCTGCCTGTCTCTATTCACTCATCTTAGATTGGTGACAGCTGGGCTTTGTGTATTTTCATTAGTCAGCCAGGGGGAGCAGGGCACAGCCTCACTTACACCTGAATAGGCTGTGTCCTGTCTACACACAAAGGGCTGCATAACCCACTATAGTGAGTCTAGATCCTAGACCTGTCTTTGATGTCTCCACCACTTCAAAGGCCCAACTGAGTATAAGTACTGGACCCTTGACAGTACCAACTCAGTATTCTTCTAGACCTGTGAGGACCTGGAACACCTGGAAATGCTTGAGGTACCTGAGTGGGCTTGTGCTACTAACAGGTCCATGGCTACCCAGATAGGGAGTTAAAAAAGGTCTGAAGCCTGGAACAATGATCCAGACAGCTGCAAAGCCAAGGAAGGGTAAGGGACCTGGGACACCAGCCCCTGAGTGTCTCCCAGCAGAGGTAGATGGGGCTCCCAAGGAGGCTACCCGAAGCCCAGTGGAGAGGACACTGTCTCCCTTGGTGACCTACCGGATCTTGCTGGATGGTAAGTAGAAGGTGGACCAGCAGGAAGGACTTCTGCAAGTCTCAATGGGACTGCCAAGCCTTGATGAGCATGAGGAAACAAGCTGAATCCCAGGCAGCAGGTGATGCCTTTGGTAAATACGACATTTACTGTGAGAACAGCCTCCTGTACAGTGAGCCTAAGGGACTGGCTCATGAGACAAGGGCCCTAGTGGTCCCACAGTGCTACCGGTTCTTCCTACTGGGGCTTGCTCATGAGATTCCCCTGACAGGACATCTGGGACAGGACGAGGTCTTTGCCAGGCTTGTCCCCCACTTTTACTGGTCCCAGTTGAAGAGGTCTTCAGATGCCTTCTGTACGGCCTGTGTGACCTGCCAAGTCAATGGAACGTAGGACAGAAGCTAACTGATCCCCTGTCTCCCAAAAATGCCATTAGCACTCCCTTTTAGAGGGTGGGCATTGACATTGTATAGCCCATAGATCCCCAGACTCTTGTAGGATCTGGTGGACCATGCCACTATGTACCCAGAGGCCATACATCTGAGGACTACTATTGCACCTGCAGTAGCTAGGGCCCGATGGGGATTTTACCCGAGTGTTTCCCCCAAAGAAGTGGTGTCTGTAGTCAATGTGGAAGTAGTGTTGAGTTACTTATAAGTTCTCTACCCCCCTATCCTCCACAAATCAATGGGCTTATTGAGATATTCAACAAGACCTTGAAAGGCATGATCAGGAGCCTACCTAAACCTCTGAGGGATAAGTGAGATGTCCTTCTGTCATGCCTACTTTTTGCATACATAGAGGTACCACAGGAGGTGGTTGGGGTTAGCCCCTTCCAGCTTCTGGACGGGCACCCATTAAGAGGATCTCTCATCCTGGTAAAGGAAGAGTGGGGGCTGTTTCCTAGGAAACCTCCTAAGTTTGTAGTGAACTACTGCTGGCCTTCTGAAGCCAGATGTCCAAAATGTAGAAGCAAGCTTCAGACAAATTAGAAGCCAGCCAGGAAGTGATGAAGCAGTGGTATGACCAGATGACTGCCCCTGTTGACTTGCAGCCTGGGCAGAAAGTGTGAGTGATGAAGTCTGTTGAGCCTGGGGTGCTCCAAAACATTTGGACTGGGATCCACAAGCTTGTTGAGTGGAAGGAGGATACCACCTACTTGGTGGACCTCAAACCCCTCAAACACTACCTCAAGTGTCTCAAGACCCATTATGATAGGTCTGAGATCACCATACTGTTGATGACAGTTGGAGGGGAGGAAGAGGAGAGTGAGCATCTCCCTGACCCTTTAGCTTCTGTAAAAAAAAATAGCCTTCTTTGCAGATGCCTCCCCCTTCTGCCCCTTCTAGAACTATAGATGTTTGTTATTGACTCTGACTGGGCACTGAGGCTTGCTAAACAGACCTCATTGCCAGTGTTATTACCTTAAAAGCAAGGTATGTCTATTTTTTGCAATTGGTACAGGACTTTAGCACCCCTGTAATCCCCTTTACATGGTACCCCCAGTATCCAGGGCACGGTACTAAAGATGGTCCCTAAGGGCTGCAGCATATCTTATGTCACTCTAAGAGACCCACACACAAAGTGCACACAGACTGCCATCACAGACTGTGTGTCAGGGTTCAAACCCTGAGTGAAAATACAACATTGCACATTCATTGCATGCCATGCCAAAGTCACTGCATGCATTATATGTAAGTCTCCCCTACAGCAGGCCTTAAGAGCCCTAAGGCAGGGTGTATTATAAAATATGTGAGGATATATCTGCATGAGCAGATCTGCCCCTGTGTTGTCTATTTATATTCCTATCAAAAAAACAACCAGTTGGACTGGAACTATGCACTTTTGGTTTTTTGATATTATGATGGGAGTACCGTACACAGGACCAACTTTTCTCTAAACACTCCAGACATATTAGCTCTTCTTTGTTTGTTTGTATTCAATATTAATATTCCTATACATTGCAAGTGACCAGGCAGCCAGCTTAAAGCATGTACTGAACACTGGTCAGCACAAGTGACCCAGCTACTTGATGGCTGCATGGAAAATAGTGGTGCCTGGTATCAAACACCTCATCTTAATACATCCATACTGATGCCAGTATTAGATTTATTATGTCATGCACACACACCTTAGAGGTTCCCCCAGAAACTTACTAGTTGTCTAGTGTGCTGGCTGACTGCTTATGACCAGCCTGCCACCACAGATGAGTTTCTGACCCCCTGGAGGTGAAGGCCTCTGCTCTCTGAGGTCAAAAATAATGCTTGCTTCACCTCCTCAAACAGGATGGCTTGCAAATCTGCATACCAAGGTCAGGGACTTCAAAGTCCCTGCCACCTTTGGTATGTGACCCTCATCTTACCCCAGACCTGGGAGAGGAAAACCCCTGCCCTGAGGCCTTTTTGGCACTAGGGTCGGCAGGAAAATTAGCTATGCAGGAGGTGTGCTGCACTGCCAGGCTGGACACACCTCTAGGGTGACCAGCCTGAAGTGAACATGGAGTTAGAAATCCCACCATCTTGTGTGAAGTAGAATTAGGAATTCTGGGACAGGGTGATGCTCATTCCCCAAAGAAAGTGGTCATGTAGTGGGTGTAGTGATCACAGGGGTAATTAGCCCATTGGCTACTAGCATTCACTCCCCTTAAAGCCCCTAAATTGAGTTTTTAGGGGACCCACTGATACCAGACTTAAGATTCGCTCAACTAAAAAAGAAGTAGGACCTGAAGAGCTGTGAAAAGCAAGAACATAGGAGCAGCAACAGACTTGGCCCTAACCCCGCCAGCATGCTGCTGTCCTCAACAATTGCACCAAAGATGACTTGTCCTGCACCTGTTCTGCCTCCGAAAGCCTGGGAGGACTGACAGCACTTTAGGAAGTAACCATGCACCAAAGGAGACTCAGAAGGACTCCGGACCACCAAAACCCGACACCAGACAGCACTATTGCACATATGCCCCTTAGCCGGAATTGAAGAGGGCCAAAGGTGTCAGCATGGTCCCTAGGCCCTCCAGAGCCAAAGCCCACCTTGGGTTTGCCAATAGTGGGCTCCCCAACGGAACCCAATGCCCAAAAGACACCACTGCACCAACAGCCACAAGAAGAGGAGAAGTGGGCCAATGGTGTCTCTGTGTGCTCAAGGATCTCAAGGATTGAGCCCCCCTGTGGGTTCCCCCGGACTGGCCCCCCAGCCCCTGCTTGTAACCACTTTCTAACCAGACCGATCTCTATTAAAGTGAATGGGACACCTGACGCGGTAACACACCTCTGCAACTAGATGCCCTAGAGGCACCTGAGGTGACCTGTTGGTGTGGCCTTGGACCTTGCCTCATAGTCACCTCAAATCCAGAAGAACAGTCCTGTAAGTTTTTGTTACGTACCCGTATGTAGTGTCTGTTTCTTTCCCATAGGATAACATTAGGGCACCTGAGGCTGAAAAGCACCTCTGCACCCTGACCCCTCCATGTCTCTGGGTGACAGTGAAGCTCTGGGTGAGTGCTGCTTTGGATCTTTCCCCACATTTACCTTAACCTTATCTCCAGAAGAACAGTCCTATAAGTCATTGTTAAGTGCCTGAATGCAGTATGTGTCTCTTCCCCATAGGATAACATTACCACTCCATAAATTGCACTGTCAGCTTTTGAAACATATAAAAATTCATATCTCAAAAAATTACTTATCTGTTTATGCTTATCTCAGTATCCAAAATCATATAAAAAAAAGTGCTTTTTTTGAAAAATGTATGTTGGATTTCTTTATTGAGTGTGTGTCTCGCTTATTGGCTCTGTGTATTCAATAAATGTTTAACACTGTCCTCTAATAAGCCTAACTGCTCACCGACACTACCACAAAAGAGAGCTTTTAGGGTTATTATTTTAACCCCTGTCAGCCCAATAAGGGTCACTCTGGACTATCTGCACAGTGTCCCCTTACATTGGTACACTACATAGATAGCCAACTTCCTACAGCCTCCAAAGAGAAGCATGGGTCAGTGGAAGGTGCAAACCTTTCCCTTCCCTGACTTCTAAACAGCAGGGGGACAGTCACCAGTTTCTGGGACAGTTCTCCTCTCTGTTTTCCCTCATTTCTGGGGCTACATACTTCTGTACTCATGACATAAACCCAGGAGACAGCCGTCCTTTAAAGTGAGGGCCAGCATTAAAGAAGAGGTTTCCAAAATGCTGGAATTGGGGGTCATTAAACCTTCCAGTAGCCCCTGGTCCAGCCTTGTAGGACTGGTACCCAAGACTGCCACTAGGCTCAACAGTCCCATGGGCAGATGAGCTGATTGACAGATTAGGGGCTACTCAGTTCCTGAGTACTTTTGACCTCAGTTTAAGATACTGGCAGATCGTCCTAACTGAAGGAGCAAATGAGAGGGCAGCCTTCTCCACCCCAGAGGGCCACTACCAGTTTAGGGTAATGCCCTTTTGGCTCAACAACGCCCTTGCCACCTTCCAGGTAGGTAAATCAAGTCTTAGCTGGGATAGAGGCCTTGAACTCTGCACATCTGGATGTCATTGCTGTCTTCAGCAGCAGCTGGAAGGACCACCTCTTCCACCTCTAGGAAGTGCTTCATGCCCTGCCAGATGCAGGTCTTGCTATCAAGGCCAGTATGTGCCAGGTAAGGCAGGGGACTGTGGTGTGCGTAGGACACCTAGTGGGCAGGGTAAGGTGCAATCCCTCCAGGCCAAGATAGATCTGGGAGCCCTCAAAGACTCAGACACAGGTGGGAGCCTTCCTAGGCCTCACCGCATATTACAGGAGGTTTGTCAAAGGGTATGGCACCATTTTGACCTCCTTGACGGAACTAGCATCAGAGAAACAACCCAGAAATGTGATTTGAACAGAGGCACGTCAGAAAGCATTAATCTCCCTGACATAAGACAGCCCCTGTACTCAAGGCCTCTGACTTTCCAAGAGTTCATAGTTCAAACTGATGCGTCATAGCATGGCATAGGGACAAAACTGTTACAGCATAATGAGGAGGGCCTGGACCAACATGTGGCGTTCATTTCCCGAGGTTACTATCCCAGGAACTGAGGTGGAGTGCTATTGAATGGTAAACCTATGTTGTGGTCTGGGCACTTAAGAAGTTGAGCCCATACCTGTTTGGGACTCGCTTCTGGATTCAGAGTGACCACAGGCCCCTCAGGAAGCTAATGCAAATGAGGGGTTAGAATCCAAAATTGTTGAGGTGTTCCATCTCCCTACAGGGTATGGACTTTCTAGTGGAACACACACCTGGGTCCAACCATACCAGTGCTCAAGGTCTCTCTAGGTTCTTCTGCCTTAGAGATGAGAGCTCCTAGGGGGTTGGGTAGCTCTCCTCTCTTTCAGCTGGGGGGAGACTCATGTGGTAGACCTGAAAGCCTAAGCGTTTTCTTCCCTCAAGCTTTTTGACTACCTTCCGTTACTTTTGATGATCTGTTTTTGTAGGTCTTAGGACTCTGAGCACTTAACTACTGCTAACTAGTGCTAAAGTGCATATGCTCACTCCCCCTAAACTTTGTGATATTGGTGTATCCTCGATTGGCATATTTAGTTTACTTATACGTCCCTAGTAAAGTGCACTATATGTGCCCAGTGCCTGGTAATTAGATGATACTAGTGGGCCTGCGGCACTGATTGTGACATCCACTTACGTAGCCGTTTAAACATGTCTCCGTACTGTAGAGCCTGTATGTGCAGTTTCACTGCCTCATCAACCTGGCATTCAAAACCCCCTGTCAAGCCTTAAACTCTCCTTTTATTAGACATAAGACACCCCTAAGGTATGCCCTAGATAACCTCTAGGGCAGAGTGAGGTGTAAGTAAAAGACAGGACATATGCTTTTTAGTTTTTCATGTCAACTCTCAAATTAGTTTTTAAATACTGTGAGGCCTACCTCTTATAGGGTAGCATTGGGGGTTCCTTAATACAGTTTATGAAGTGTAATTCCTGATTGAGAAGGAGTAGAGCAGTCATGTTTGAAACTTATGGACTTGTAATAATAAACCCTCTTTAAAGGTAAAGTTGGGTTTATGATTACAGCTTAAGAAATGCCACTTTTAGAAAGTTGGGTTGGGTGACAGCTCGGCTTTGTGAATTCCCTCTAGACATCCACACACAAAGGGAGATGAGGTGTGCTATTTGCATCCTGATGGCCAATCACCAGGCTGATGGGCCTCCCTGAGCTACATGGGAGGGAGGAGCTGACACTTGCACCTGAATAGAGTTGTGCCTGCCCCCACACAGAGTTGTATACCCCCCTGCAGTGTGTCTGGAGCCAGGACCGGAAAAGGAGGACGTGTGCAATTCAAAGACTCTTTGAAGTCACCTCCACTCCAAAAGCACCACTGGGTATAAGAACTGGGTTTCTTACCCTACCAAATCAGTACACTTCTGGACCTGAAGCTGCTCTGCCAGGAAGAAAGGCTGCTGTGCTGAAGGGACTTCCACTCTGCTGGGACTCTGTTGGATTTTGCTGAACTCCTGCTTCTGTGTGACTGCCCTGCTGCCTCCTTGCCTGGGAGTGAGAAGGACTGGACTTGAATCTCCACATTCCCAGAACCAAGTGACTCCAGGGGCTTGCGGGCTTGCCTCCTGTTCTGCAGTCTCATGGAAACAAAGACTGCCTACATCTCAAACAGCACCTGGACTGTGCCGCCTGTGAGTTATGCCCTATCAAGTGGTGGCAATCCACTCCTGGGCCCTTGCTAGTGGGTTCTTCTGTGCTGCAACTCTTGACGTTGACACATTGCCATCATTGCGCCAGTCGCAACCACTGCATGACTTCCTGGTACCAATGCATGGCTGCTGCCACTGAGGACAAATACTTTGCAGCACCCACTGCATAGCTCGGAACGAGTGCATCGCCTTCGGCTTTGATGCCTTAGCTTCACCTCACCTGGTTGCGTGGCTTGAGGATGAGAGAGTCTGATGCTTCGAGGATTAACGACTGCTCGACTCAACGATGACACATCCCCTGACCACACGGATTGGAACCATTGCATCTTCTTCGCATTGTCTCCTTTGCTCCTCATATTGGATCTTCAATGTCAACTCAACCCTCAACACAAGGTAATTTCTAAGTGGGACAAGGTCGGTCGCTGTAGCTGGCCTGCGCTCCTTTGCGGCAGGCTTGAGCTTTTGATTTTCTCTTGTCTAGAGCAACCAGATAGCCACGGTTTGCAGATTAAGTTTCTAAGCACTACAATTGTAGATATTCTTTAAAAATAATAATGTGACATATTGATTGGATTTTTGTCTTTTGGTCTTGTTTTGTTCACTAAATTGAGATCTATTTCTGTAATTTGGTTTGGATTTTTTGGGTGTGGTGTTTTCACTGTTATACTGTTTTAAGTGTTGCACAAATACTTTAAACATTGCCTCTTAATTTAAGCCTGGCTGCTCTGTGCCAAGCTATCAGAGGGTGAGCACAGGTTAATTTAGGGTGTATATCTGATTTACCCTAACTAGGATTGTGGTCCCTATGTGGACAGGGTAAATACCTCTGCAAACTAGAGACCCAATTTCTAACAGCCCACACTCCAAGATTGCTCAATTCAAAGATCTATCAGTGCTAACTTTAGGTACATGGGCCATTACATTCATAATTTTGGAAGCCTAACCTTTTCCATACCAGCAAACCAAATAAAAAGAATGTTTTTGTTAAAGTATAGCAACGGGGGTGGGTAGGAATAGAGAGGCTTGTGGGGGGAATCGTTGGAGGAGAAGTGAACATGGTAGGGGAACAACAGGGAGTAGGCAGGGGAGTTACAGGGAGGAAGGAAATACAAATCTGAGTTTGGGGAAGCAGTAAGGGAGCTGTTGTGGGAGGATGAGGGAGCAACATGGAGCTCACACTGGGGGAAGCAGAACTCAAGGGAGAGAACAAGAAAACATATCCATTCTCTTGGAGTGCTGAAAACAAAAGAAAAATGTATTTCCATGAATGCGAGCAGGAGAAAGATACAAAGAATCTAGTTAAAAGTGGTAAAGAAGCTATGCTCCAGGGCCGGGACAAACACAAGCAGAGAAAGAAAAATGATCTAATAAGAAGCAAGCAAATGAGAGTGACAAGAATGCCAACCAACGATAGGCAATTTGCAGGCCCAAAGACCGCTGTACATTTTGTATGCCATAAAACTCCTTTCCACAACATACAGCTAAAAGCTGTTTGTAGGTAAGACCAAAACGAACTATGTTCACCTTCTAGGCTTTCACAAGGTACCAAAGAGAACAATTTCCTAACTCATTAATTTGATGAACCCCTCCTCCCCCACCTACCATGATAGGTCTGGACAGGTTTTTTTTGACAGTTAATAAAGTTGCCATGTAAGCTGATCATCAATTGTAAGTCTCAAATAGTTACACCAATGGACACATTCCAACTGAGAAACTTTAAAGTACAGATATGTTTTTTTGCATCACTTTTATCTTACTCTTAGAGGGATTGACTGAAAGCACATTAATATCACAATACAACTCTGAACCATAAAGCAATCTCTGTCCAGATGCTCGAAGTTGAACAACACACACAATATGAACGCAATTTTACTTGAGGAGGAGCAATTTTACTTAAAATAATACACCATTTCAGAAGCAGAGTCAAGGCTTGATCCAGTGGGCTGGCACGCTACTAGAAAATAGAATGATATGTCAAGATGTCTCTTTGAGAAATAATGATAAACAAAAAAATATTGATTTGGGGTTAAGGGATTTCAAATTACAGAGTTACAATGGCTTTGATAAAGATTAACTCAATTATGAGGTAAGACTATCTAAAATTGATGTCTGTGTCACCATTCATAGGCAGGGAGGTTTTGAATCGAATTAAATGAGCCTCACAAACCAATAAAAATATTGGAACATATTCAGATTTTCCAAAAAGGACATGGAAACAAAATGACTGTCTGAAATACTGTGAAGTGGCTCCCATGGGGGGCAAAGAGACTAGTTTATTTACATTCTGTCATATGAGTTATACTTTCATGTTCCAGGTGATGCTGGTACAGTACTTATATGGTTTGATTGTTAAGGACTTGCCTCCCTGTACCTTGACTGAATCCAGGTGGTGAAGTGCATTGTGGGAGTTGTGGTCTGACCATCCCTGAAGTTACAGCCCGCTACCACACTCCCCTGGGCCTCCAGACATCTCCGAAGCTTTTCACTGTGCTTACCGCTACCAAGGCTTGTTGGTCACCAGCCATGTAACCGACCACTTAACGCTGCAGCAAGAGGGCACTTCCCAGCACTTGTGAACGATGTCAGCAGTGACCCCACAGCTGAGATTCTGCATCTCCTTTGTCACAGCACCAAGTACACGGTAAAATGAGCACCAGCACGTCCCATTCAGCACCATTGACAGCCAGGACAACTCTACACCTGGACCGCAAGGACCAGGTAGAAATGAACTGTCTTCTGTGGCCTAGTCCTAGGACCCACACAACCTTAACCCTGCAAGGGTTCCCCGCAGCTCGACCTCCAAGTGGTCATTTGTCACTGGTGGCTCCCTGCCACTGACTTCAACGCAAGGTAAAACTGCACTTTCTGTCGTGATCTGGTCCTTGGGACGGAACAACCTTAACCCTGCAAGTGTTCCACACAACTCGCTTTCTCAGTACAGTTTTTGCAACCGGTGATGTTTGTCCCAAAGACTTCAAGGCAACATTTAAATGCCAGTTCTGCTGTAATTTAAAATTGCTTCTAAAATCTATAACTCTGGTTATACGTAATCAATTCTGTCTGTTTGGTGTCTTCGATAAGATGAAAATAAACTCTTTTTTTATAATTTGGTGTCAGATTTTTTTCAAATAGTGTCAATTACTTATCGTCCATGTGGATGATGTGAAATACTTAACACATGTCCCTCTAGGTAAAGCATGACTGCTCTTTGCCACACTACCAGGACTGAGCTAAGGATTTACTACTGTGAAACCAAGGACCATCTCTGGGTTATTGCGAGAGTATTACATGGTGAAAACTGACACCCACACCACATAATACTCCAAATTCCTACGCTCCCAAACTGATGTATATGCAAGTCTTTGAAAATGTATACTGTAAACCCTTATGATTAATGCGTGTTATAGTTATGAAACAAAAAGATGAAGAAAAATGCCCTTGCAATATTTGTACATCCTTTGTCCAAACAATGGAGAAGTCTGGCACTGGAGTATGCAGGCACCTGGGAGGTCAAAGAGGTCATAAACAATTTTGGAACCAAAAGGTTACCATAAAATTACATTCATCTTCAATTCTTATTCAACATTTCTTGCGTTCTATGTTAATATATTCACATGACTCAACGTTTCTGAGAATGCATCCATTCACAATTCGCACTATGAACTATGACGTTTCAAAATATTGTAGTTTGCATTATGTCAACACAATAACACAATACATTGGCTGCCAAATTGTTGTAAGAAATTTGAATGGCCCACCTCCCCTGACCTTGTCCACCAGGACCACTGTCTTTGTCACTTCTGGACCAAATTGGTCCAACGATCATAATTTCGTTTGTCTGTTGTGAGAGGACATCAACTATGATGATACCTATTTGTGAGCATTTATAGTCAGACAGTAGTGCTCTATTGAGGCAGTTTGCACCAACCTCACTAATCAATTTAGTGGTGACTCTGTAAACCACCCACATTTGCCATTAAGTACACGTTGGCTACCAGAAACGTGCTAAGATTTCCTCAACCCATAGGAGTCACAAGTGCTGTATTCAAACAGTGCTCAGTTATTCCCTAAGTCTTTGTTACAGTGGAGAGACTCTGGACAGTTGTTTGGAAGATAAGACACGAAGACCAAATCATTGGTTAATGTTATGTGTATTTGTAGATCACACAGTCAACCGCAATGATATCCTGGCACTGATTGCTTGTTCTGTCAATGCATTTATCCCTATCCTATGAAATTAGACTAAATGGTCCATCTCCAGTTCCTCCTGCACGATAATAAATACAGAACAACCTTCCATTACATTGGCATGTTTGAATATTCCTCAGGCTGGACACTCATTTTAGGACATTTGCACACTCCACATAAATTACTTAGCCCCACGTTTACTTGCTAAAATTACTATGATTAGGCCTTTGATAGAAGTCGTGATTGCTTTTAGATAGGATAAATACATCTTTCCCAGTTTGAGCTTTCTTTCTTGCTCATTGCCTAGCTCTTTATACGTTATTGTGGCAGGCAATAGCATGAAATTGTTCAGACATGGCTCAGGGGCAAATGAAAACATTATACACTCACAGAACGTAGATGTTTAAACACAAGCAACAACAAAAGATCATGCATACCCCAAAAAGATGCAAAACATGTCATTTATAATACATTGTATATGACTGACAAAGTGTGTCGTTTGTTTAACAAATTAGATATGGCCAAAGTTATGTGATACAAAACAGCAATTCTCATTAAACATATGTGTTTACATAAAAAAACAGTCAGTGTTATGAACATTCACACATTTATAACACTATAGCAAAATTTAAGAAAAAACATTGAAACATTTTTCAAGACAGGAATGCTTACATACCTGTATGTTTTGCTTTAAAAAAATGTTTTCTTCAAAGGGGCTGGATGTGCAGGGCTAAGGCGGGCAAGGGCATGGAGCAATTTGCCTATAACCTAGTGTCGCCATATTAAGAGTACTAGAGGAACAGTTGTGAAGGAAGGTATAACCTTATGAGCAGTATTTACAGGAAATGTAACTCACTCGATCTACTAATTACTTCAAATATTCCATGTACACTTCCAAACCTATGCAAGCTACTGTCTTCAGTTCTATCACTAGGAGTTATTTCCAACAAGATATGGTTTGTTTTTCTACAGAACAGAGCCTTAGACGTATCTTGGGAACACTGGAAAGCCTTGATCACATTTCTTATGATACAAATCCTTAAAATGCCATATTCTTCTCTGCCCCCATTACCTGTAAGACCCTTGTTTACACATGGTTCTGAGTTGATGCAGTACTTTGAGAGAAGGAGTTTGGGGGGATGTATTTATATTTAAAGACAATTGTCCCTTTTACAAGGGAATTACAGATCTTGTCACATCTATCTTGCATACGAAGGTAGATAAAGCAAGAGATATCGATTTAGAGGTGGATGTAGAAGAGGAGGGTTTCTAGCTGTTTCTTAAAGGTGAGGCTGGACTAGCATGAGACTGGTGGAGGGAGAATGCTCACCTTCTTGTTTTTCTTCTTTTGGGGACTTCTTTCGTCTGATAATATTTCTCATGATGCAGGAAGGACCATGCACTTGGGCTTTTTGCATTGTCTGATTCATAAAGGATGCAGATTGAGTTTGTTGTGCAAACTGGGAGGGGGAGCCCGACCACTTGAGATTTCTGAGATCAGGATTGATATGGTAGTTTTTTGTATGGCCACTTCCCAATGCAGTGATTTTCATGGTGTGAAAGCGGAGTCCAGAAGACCAGTGAGTAAGTCATTTTCACCTTTCTTTGGCACAGACATAATTTAGGGGCTTCCACATTGAGTCCTATCACTCCTTGATGGAACATGTATTAAAGAAAAGCCCAACTAGTAAGATACAAGATTGGGCTTCTGAGCAAGATAAAACTATCCCGCCCCTATTCGCAATGGCAGTTACCCTTTCCACAGTGCAAGCCTTGGCCCTTACATACACTTCATTGAGCTACAGGTAACTAAGCTAGTTGTGAATCTGTAATATAGGTCTACCTACATGGATAAGGAAGGATGTGATTTCGGTCACATTCACCTTTACATATACAGCTTTTAACAAACTAAAGATGGTGAAAAATGACTTTGAGGAGTTGTATATGGTTATATAGAGCTCAGTGTTATCCTCATATTATCGGATAGCAATGTATTGTTGGGCCTGTAGTGCACCTAAAGATTCCTGTAATTGTTAAATAACATGTGAGCAGTGGCAGAACCCTCTGGGGCTAAGTGGCAGAGAGATAGTGCTGTGTTTGTTTGGATGTATTAGTGTCTGCTTGTCAGGATTGAAGATAACAATATATGTGTGTTTTGTTAAGGGATGTTCATGCAAGACCAAATGTACAGTTTTGGTCATCCACCTACAGTATAAACTTAACCAATAAACCAGCAGTAGTTTGTAGCAATTGATGAGTTCTTGCTTTCTTTTTGGAGGACTATGGAAAGGGAAGTGGGTGACAGGGTGACATAACAGAAGCATTCGTGTATTTGAATTGACTTTCCAAATTCAACTCCTTGATGTGGATTTCAGTTAAATAAGTCTGTAGGGTGTTGTGCAAATAGTAGCAGGGACAGTGGGACAGTTTCTTGGGTTCCCATGCAATTTCAACCTTTGCGCTTGCTTGTTTGTTTCTATTGTGTTGCCCTCAGCATTTACACAGAG
This sequence comes from Pleurodeles waltl, assembly GCF_031143425.1. Lineage (NCBI taxonomy): Eukaryota > Metazoa > Chordata > Amphibia > Caudata > Salamandridae > Pleurodeles > Pleurodeles waltl. Next base: position 671,577,628 of record NC_090443.1, on the reverse strand, counting down.
ACGTGTAATGATTCTATTCCAATTTAGTGTGACTGCAATACCACGAAGAGGAGGTATCAATCAATCCCAATAATACTGTTTTCCGCATTCAGATCCACTCAAGTTAATGGTTTAAAGTTTGAGAGACAACTTCAGTCATAATAGTCAAAGCAGCCAATGTATAAGTCTGATGGAACTATTTGTATGTTTTAAGTAATTATGGTTCTTTGGCAGTGATATTCAGAAATGTGTTCTTTGCCCGGTTGGCCTGTTTCTAGCAAAGGTTTTACAGACTAAAATTTCTATAAAAAAAAAAGAAATGACTAAGAGTCATGTTTTAGTGTCCTTCTCTACTTTAAAGACTATTGCTAGTGTTGCACGATGCTACATCTGAGGCCACATTCCAAATATGGGCTAATACTTTCAATAAGGTCAGTAAGATTTATTTTCAAACTATTTTTAAAACGTACACGCGGTTGCTGTCTGGCAAGTTTTGTACAAATCGAACTCTTTTTTATGTATTTTTTTCAAATTTGTAGAGTTCCTGTGAAGTACCCATTCTAACATACTTCCTTCATTCTGATTTCCTTCACCCATTTAGATGTCTGCTGATGTCATATTTGTCCATTTTTAATACAGGTTACAATAAATTATTCCAAAAGAACTTTCAATTATTTCCTGCGTGATCCCTCTTTGGTGGCCTCTTCATACCTGATAACTTTAATATCATTTTATCTTTTCTCTTTCTATTAGAATGTAAATATCCATATTTTCTAGGGCATGCCACATTTGCCTCATGTATCCAGGTGCTAGAGTAGGTGAGTAGGCCGATCGGGCTCCTAGTTGAATAGCCAGGTCTTCAGCTTCTTGTGGAATTCAAGAAGGGATGGGGCAGTCTTGATGTGGTGTAGACTGTCATTTCAGAAGATGGTGGTGATGTATAAAAAGGAGCATCTTCCCAAATTGTTTCTGTGGGTAAGGGGTATTTGCATGAGGTATAGTGAAGCTGAGCGCAGTTGCCTGGTCGGTTGGTGTAAGTTCAGGCGGTGGTTGAGGTGGGCAGGTCCGACATTGTGAAGAGGTTTGTATGCATGAGCAAGCAGTTTGAATTACCATCACTTCTGGATTGGTAGCCACTGCAGCTCTCTGGCGTAGGGTGCGATGTGTGCATTGCAGGGGATGTGGAGGATGAGTCTGACAGCAGGGTTCTCTATGGTCTAGAGTCTTTGTGTGAGTTGATTTGTGATGCCGGCAGAGAGTACATTGACGTAGTCTAGTCTGCTGGTGATGAGATCCTGAGTGACTGAGTGTAAGGAAATGCCTCCTTGGCATGGTTGCCCCCTGACTTTTTGCCTTTGCTGATGCTATGTTTACAATTGAAAGTGTGCTGAGGCCTGCTAACCAGGCCCCAGCACCAGTGTTCTTTCCCTAACCTGTACTTTTGTATCCACAATTGGCAGACCCTGGCATCCAGATAAGTCCCTTGTAACTGGTACTTCTAGTACCAAGGGCCCTGATGCCAAGGAAGGTCTCTAAGGGCTGCAGCATGTCTTGTGCCACCCTGGAGACCTCTCACTCAGCACAGACACACTGCTTGCCAGCTTGTGTGTGCTAGTGAGAACAAAACGAGTAAGTCGACATGGCACTCCCCTCAGGGTGCCATGCCAGCCTCTCACTGCCTATGCAGTATAGGTAAGACACCCCTCTAGCAGGCCTTACAGCCCTAAGGCAGGGTGCACTATACCATAGGTGAGGGTACCAGTGCATGAGCATGGTACCCCTACAGTGTCTAAACAAAACCTTAGACATTGTAAGTGCAGGGTAGCCATAAGAGTATATGGTCTGGGAGTTTGTCAAACACGAACTCCACAGCACCATAATGGCTACACTGAAAACTGGGAAGTTTGGTATCAAACTTCTCAGCACAATAAATGCACACTGATGCCAGTGTACATTTTATTGTAAAATACACCACAGAGGGCACCTTAGAGGTGCCCCCTGAAACTTAACCGACTATCTGTGTAGGCTGACTAGTTTTAGCAGCCTGCCACAAACCGAGACATGTTGCTGGCCCCATGGGGAGAGTGCCTTTGTCACTCTGAGGCCAGTAACAAAGCCTGCACTGGGTGGAGATGCTAACACCTCCCCCAGGCAGGAATTGTCACACCTGGCGGTGAGCCTCAAAGGCTCACCTCCTTTGTGCCAACCCAGCAGGACACTCCAGCTAGTGGAGTTGCCCGCCCCCTCCGGCCAGGCCCCACTTTTGGCGGCAAGGCCGGAGAAAATAATGAGCAAAACAAGGAGGAGTCACTGGCCAGTCAGGACAGCCCCTAAGGTGGCCTGAGCTGAAGTGACTCTAACTTTTAGAAATCCTCCATCTTGCAGATGGAGGATTCCCCCAATAGGGTTAGGATTGTGACCCCCTCCCCTTGGGAGGAGGCACAAAGAGGGTGTACCCACCCTCAGGGCTAGTAGCCATTGGCTACTAACCCCCCAGACCTAAACACGCCCTTAAATTTAGTATTTAAGGGCTACCCTGAACCCTAGAAAATTAGATTCCTGCAACTACAAGAAGAAGGACTGCCCAGCTGAAAACCCCTGCAGCGGAAGACCAGAAGACGACAACTGCCTTGGCTCCAGAAACTCACCGGCCTGTCTCCTGCCTTCCAAAGATCCTGCTCCAGCGACGCCTTCCAAAGGGACCAGCGACCTCGACATCCTCTGAGGACTGCCCCTGCTTCGAAAAGACAAGAAACTCCCGAGGACAGCGGACCTGCTCCAAGAAAAGCTGCAACTTTGTTTCCAGCAGCTGTAAAGAACCCTGCAAGCTCCCCGCAAGAAGCGTGAGACTTGCAACACTGCACCCGGCGACCCCGACTCGGCTGGTGGCGATCCAACACCTCAGGAGGGACCCCAGGACTACTCTGATACTGTGAGTACCAAAACCTGTCCCCCCTGAGCCCCCACAGCGCCGCCTGCAGAGGGAATCCCGAGGCTTCCCCTGACCGCGACTCTTTGAACCTAAAGTCCCGACGCCTGGGAGAGACCCTGCACCCGCAGCCCCCAGGACCTGAAGGACCGGACTTTCACTGGAGAAGTGACCCCCAGGAGTCCCTCTCCCTTGCCCAAGTGGAGGTTTCCCCGAGGAACCCCCCCCTTGCCTGCCTGCAGCGCTGAAGAGATCCCGAGATCTCTCATAGACTAACATTGCGAACCCGACGCCTGTTTCTACACTGCACCCGGCCGCCCCCGCGCTGCTGAGGGTGAAATTTCTGTGTGGACTTGTGTCCCCCCCGGTGCCCTACAAAACCCCCCCTGGTCTGCCCTCCGAAGACGCGGGTACTTACCTGCAAGCAGACCGGAACCGGGGCACCCCCTTCTCTCCATTCTAGCCTATGTGTTTTGGGCACCACTTTGAACTCTGCACCTGACCGGCCCTGAGCTGCTGGTGTGGTGACTTTGGGGTTGCTCTGAACCCCCAACGGTGGGCTACCTTGGACCAAGAACTGAACCCTGTAAGTGTCGTACTTACCTGGTAAAACTAACAAAAACTTACCTCCCCCAGGAACTGTGAAAATTGCACTGTGTCCACTTTTAAAACAGCTATTTGTCAATAACTTGTAAAGTATACATGCAATTTTTATGATTTGAAGTTCCTAAAGTACTTACCTGCAATACCTTTCGAATGAGATATTACATGTAGAATTTGAACCTGTGGTTCTTAAAATAAACTAAGAAAAGATATTTTTCTATACAAAAACCTATTGGCTGGATTTGTCTCTGAGTGTGTGTACCTCATTTATTGTCTAGGTGTATGTACAACAAATGCTTAACACTACTCCTTGGATAAGCCTACTGCTCGACCACACTACCACAAAAATAGAGCATTAGTATTATCTATTTTTACCACTATTTTACCTCTAAGGGGAACCCTTGGACTCGGTGCATGCTATTCCTTACTTTGAAATAGCACATACAGAGCCAACTTCCTACATTGGTGGATCAGCGGTGGGGTACAAGACTTTGCATTTGCTGGACTACTCAGCCAATACCTGATCACACGACAAATTCCAAAATTGTCATTAGAAATTGATTTTTGCAATTTGAAAAGTTTTCTAAATTCTTAAAAGACCTGCTAGGGCCTTGTGTTAGATCCTGTTTAGCATTTCTTTTAGAGTTTAAAAGTTTGTAAAAGTTTGAATTAGATTCTAGAACCAGTTGTAGATTCTTAAAAAGTATTCCAACTTTTAGAAGCAAAATGTCTAGCACAGATGTGACTGTGGTGGAACTCGACACCACACCTTACCTCCATCTTAAGATGAGGGAGCTAAGGTCACTCTGTAAAATAAAGAAAATAACAATGGGCCCCAAACCTACCAAAATACAGCTCCAGGAGCTTTTGGCAGAGTTTGAAAAGGCCAACCCCTCTGAGGGTGGCAACTCAGAGGAAGAGGATAGTGACTTGGAGGAAAATTCCCCCCTACCAGTCCTATCTAGGGAGAACAGGGTCCCTCAAACCCTGACTCCAAAAATAATAGTCAGAGATGCTGGTTCCCTCACAGGAGAGACCAACACCTCTGAAATCACTGAGGATAACCCCAGTGAAGAGGACATCCAGTTAGCCAGGATGGCCAAAAGATTGGCTTTGGAAAGACAGATCCTAGCCATAGAGAGGGAAAGACAAGAGATGGGCCTAGGACCCATCAATGGTGGCAGCAACATAAATAGGGTCAGAGATTCTCCTGACATGTTGAAAATCCCTAAAGGGATTGTAACTAAATATGAAGATGGTGATGACATCACCAAATGGTTCACAGCTTTTGAGAGGGCTTGTGTAACCAGAAAAGTGAACAGATCTCACTGGGGTGCTCTCCTTTGGGAAATGTTCACAGGAAAGTGTAGGGATAGACTCCTCACACTCTCTGGACAAGATGCAGAATCTTATGACCTCATGAAGGGTACCCTGATTGAGGGCTTTGGATTCTCCACTGAGGAGTACAGGATTAGGTTCAGGGGGGCTCAAAAATCCTCGAGCCAGACCTGGGTTGACTTTGTTGACTACTCAGTGAAAACACTAGATGGTTGGATTCAAGGCAGTGGTGTAAGTAATTATGATGGGCTGTACAATTTATTTGTGAAAGAACACCTGTTAAGTAATTGTTTCAATGATAAACTGCATCAGCATCTGGTAGACCTAGGACCAATTTCTCCCCAAGAATTGGGAAAGAAGGCGGACCATTGGGTCAAGACAAGGGTGTCCAAGACTTCAACAGGGGGTGACCAAAAGAAAGGGGTCACAAAGACTCCCCAGGGGAAGGGTGATGAGACAACCAAAACTAAAAATAGTAAAGAGTCTTCTACAGGCCCCCAAAAACCTGCACAGGAGGGTGGGCCCAGAGCCTCTTCACAAAACCATGGGTACAAGGGTAAAAACTTTGATCCCAAAAAGGCCTGGTGTCATAGCTGTAAACAGCATGGACACCAAACTGGAGACAAGGCCTGTCCCAAGAAAGGTTCCACTCCAAACTCCCATCCAGGTAACACTGGTATGGCTAGTCTCCAAGTGGGATCAACAGTGTGCCCAGAGCAAATCAGGGTCCACACTGAAGCTATTCTAGTTTCTGAGGGTGGGGTGGATTTAGCCACACTAGCTGTCTGGCCGCCTAACATGCAAAAATACAGACAGCAACTCTTAATTAATGGGACTAGAATAGAGGGCCTGAGGGATACAGGTGCCAGTGTCACCATGGTGACAGAGAAACTGGTTTCCCCTGGCCAATACCTGACTGGAAAAACTTACACAGTCACCAACGCTGACAATCAGAGAAAAGTACATCCCATGGCAATGGTTACTTTAGAATGGGGAGGGGTCAATGGCCTGAAACAGGTGGTGGTCTCCTCAAATATCCCAGTGGACTGTCTGCTTGGAAATGACCTGGAGTCCTCAGCATGGGCTGAGGTAGAACTAAAAACCCATGCAGCAATGCTGGGTATCCCTGAACTGGTGTGTGTAAAAACAAGAGCACAGTGCAAGGCACAGGGTGAACAAGTAGAGCTGGAGTCTGGAAGAATGGCCCAGCCTACCAAGAGAACAGGAAAGTCAGTTGGGAAACCAACTACAACACAGCAAAAGAAAGGGAACCTCTCTTCTCAGGAAGAAGTTCTGCCCTCTGAGGGAACTGAGCCTTTGGAGCTTGAACCTTATCAGGTTGAGCTCTTAGGCCCAGGGGGACCCTCAAGGGAGGAGCTGTGTAAGGGACAAGAAACCTGTCCCTCTCTTGAAGGCCTTAGGCAGCAAGCTGCTGAAGAGTCCAAAGGCAAGAAAAATGGAACACATAGGGTCTATTGGGAAGATGGACTCCTGTACACTGAGGCCAGAGACCCCAAACCTGGTGCCACTAGGAGAGTGGTAGTGCCTCAGCTGTTCAGGAAGTTCATCCTAACATTGGCCCATGACATTCCCCTTGCTGGACATTTGGGACAAACCAAGACGTGGGAGAGGTTAGTCAACCACTTCTACTGGCCCAATATGTCCAACATGGTTAAGGAGTTTTGCCTCTCCTGCCCCACCTGTCAAGCCAGTGGTAAGACAGGTGGACATCCAAAGGCCCCCCTCATTCCACTTCCAGTGGTGGGGGTTCCCTTTGAAAGAGTGGGTGTGGACATAGTTGGTCCACTAGAACCTCCCACAGCCTCAGGAAATATGTATATCCTGGTAGTAGTGGATCATGCTACCAGGTATCCTGAAGCTATTCCCCTTAGGTCGACTACTGCCCCTGCAGTAGCCAAGGCCCTCATTGGTATCTTTACCAGAGTGGGTTTCCCTAAGGAGGTGGTGTCTGACAGAGGTACCAACTTCATGTCAGCATACCTAAAGCACATGTGGAATGAGTGTGGAGTGACTTATAAATTCACTACACCATACCATCCACAAACTAATGGCTTGGTTGAGAGATTCAACAAGACATTAAAAGGCATGATCATGGGGCTCCCAGAAAAGCTCAAAAGGAGATGGGATGTCCTCTTGCCATGTCTGCTTTTCGCTTACAGAGAGGTGCCACAGAAGGGAGTAGGATTCTCACCCTTTGAACTTCTGTTTGGTCATCCTGTAAGGGGACCACTTGCTCTTGTTAAAGAAGGCTGGGAGAGACCTCTCCATGAGCCAAAACAAGACATAGTGGACTATGTACTTGGCCTTCGCTCTAGAATGGCAGAGTACATGGAAAAGGCAACCAAAAACCTTGAGGCCAGCCAACAGCTCCAGAAGTTTTGGTATGACCAAAAGGCTGCACTGGTTGAGTTCCAACCAGGGCAGAAAGTCTGGGTTCTGGAGCCTGTGGCTCCCAGGGCACTCCAGGACAAATGGAGTGGCCCTTACCCAGTACTAGAGAGGAAGAGTCAGGTCACCTACTTGGTGGACCTGGGCACAAGCAGGAGCCCCAAGAGGGTGATCCATGTAAACCGCCTTAAGCTCTTCCACGACAGGGCTGATGTCAATCTGTTGATGGTAACAGATGAGGATCAGGAGGCAGAGAGTGAACCTCTCCCTGATCTTCTGTCATCAGACCCAAAAGATGGTACAGTAGATGGAGTGATCTACTCAGACACCCTCTCTGGCCAACAGCAAGCTGATTGTAGGAGAGTCCTACAACAGTTTCCTGAACTCTTCTCCTTAACCCCTGGTCAGACACACCTGTGTACCCATGATGTGGACACAGGAGACAGCATGCCTGTCAAGAACAAAATCTTTAGACAGTCTGACCATGTTAAGGAAAGCATCAAGGTGGAAGTCCACAAGATGCTGGAATTGGGAGTAATTGAGCGCTCTGACAGCCCCTGGGCTAGCCCAGTGGTCTTAGTCCCCAAACCTCACACCAAAGATGGAAAGAAAGAGATGAGGTTTTGTGTGGACTACAGAGGGCTCAATTCTGTCACCAAGACAGATGCCCATCCAATTCCAAGAGCTGATGAGCTCATTGATAAATTAGGTGCTGCCAAATTTCTAAGTACCTTTGACTTGACAGCAGGGTACTGGCAAATAAAAATGGCACCTGGAGCAAAAGAAAAGACAGCATTCTCCACACCTGATGGGCATTATCAGTTTACTGTTATGCCCTTTGGTTTAAAGAATGCCCCTGCCACCTTCCAAAGGTTGGTGAATCAAGTCCTTGCTGGCTTGGAGTCCTTTAGCACAGCTTATCTTGATGATATTGCTGTCTTTAGCTCCACCTGGCAGGATCACCTGGTCCACCTGAGGAAGGTTTTGAAGGCTCTGCAATCTGCAGGCCTCTCTATCAAGGCATCCAAATGCCAGATAGGGCAGGGAACTGTGGTTTACTTGGGACACCTTGTAGGTGGAGGCCAAGTTCAGCCACTCCAACCCAAGATCCAGACTATTCTGGACTGGGTAGCTCCAAAAACCCAGACTCAAGTCAGGGCATTCCTTGGCTTGACTGGGTATTACAGGAGGTTTGTGAAGGGATATGGATCCATTGTGACAGCCCTCACTGAACTCACCTCCAAGAAAATGCCCAAGAAAGTAAACTGGACTGTGGAATGCCAACAGGCCTTTGACACCCTGAAACAGGCAATGTGCTCAGCACCAGTTCTCAAAGCTCCAGATTATTCTAAGCAGTTCATTGTGCAGACTGATGCCTCTGAACATGGGATAGGGGCAGTTTTGTCCCAAACAAATGATGATGGCCTTGACCAGCCTGTTGCTTTCATTAGCAGGAGGTTACTCCCCAGGGAGCAGCGTTGGAGTGCCATTGAGAGGGAGGCCTTTGCTGTGGTTTGGTCCCTGAAGAAGCTGAGACCATACCTCTTTGGGACTCACTTCCTAGTTCAAACTGACCACAGACCTCTCAAATGGCTGATGCAAATGAAAGGTGAAAATCCTAAACTGTTGAGGTGGTCCATCTCCCTACAGGGAATGGACTTTATAGTGGAACACAGACCTGGGACTGCCCATGCCAATGCAGATGGCCTTTCCAGGTTCTTCCACTTAGAAAATGAAGACTCTCTTGGGAAAGGTTAGTCTCATCCTCTTTCGTTTGGGGGGGGGTTGTGTAAGGAAATGCCTCCTTGGCATGGTTGCCCCCTGACTTTTTGCCTTTGCTGATGCTATGTTTACAATTGAAAGTGTGCTGAGGCCTGCTAACCAGGCCCCAGCACCAGTGTTCTTTCCCTAACCTTTACTTTTGTATCCACAATTGGCAGACCCTGGCATCCAGATAAGTCCCTTGTAACTGGTACTTCTAGTACCAAGGGCCCTGATGCCAAGGAAGGTCTCTAAGGGCTGCAGCATGTCTTGTGCCACCCTGGAGACCTCTCACTCAGCACAGACACACTGCTTGCCAGCTTGTGTGTGCTAGTGAGAACAAAACGAGTAAGTCGACATGGCACTCCCCTCAGGGTGCCATGCCAGCCTCTCACTGCCTATGCAGTATAGGTAAGACACCCCTCTAGCAGGCCTTACAGCCCTAAGGCAGGGTGCACTATACCATAGGTGAGGGTACCAGTGCATGAGCATGGTACCCCTACAGTGTCTAAACAAAACCTTAGACATTGTAAGTGCAGGGTAGCCATAAGAGTATATGGTCTGGGAGTTTGTCAAACACGAACTCCACAGCACCATAATGGCTACACTGAAAACTGGGAAGTTTGGTATCAAACTTCTCAGCACAATAAATGCACACTGATGCCAGTGTACATTTTATTGTAAAATACACCACAGAGGGCACCTTAGAGGTGCCCCCTGAAACTTAACCGACTATCTGTGTAGGCTGACTAGTTTTAGCAGCCTGCCACAAACCGAGACATGTTGCTGGCCCCATGGGGAGAGTGCCTTTGTCACTCTGAGGCCAGTAACAAAGCCTGCACTGGGTGGAGATGCTAACACCTCCCCCAGGCAGGAATTGTCACACCTGGCGGTGAGCCTCAAAGGCTCACCTCCTTTGTGCCAACCCAGCAGGACACTCCAGCTAGTGGAGTTGCCCGCCCCCTCCGGCCAGGCCCCACTTTTGGCGGCAAGGCCGGAGAAAATAATGAGCAAAACAAGGAGGAGTCACTGGCCAGTCAGGACAGCCCCTAAGGTGGCCTGAGCTGAAGTGACTCTAACTTTTAGAAATCCTCCATCTTGCAGATGGAGGATTCCCCCAATAGGGTTAGGATTGTGACCCCCTCCCCTTGGGAGGAGGCACAAAGAGGGTGTACCCACCCTCAGGGCTAGTAGCCATTGGCTACTAACCCCCCAGACCTAAACACGCCCTTAAATTTAGTATTTAAGGGCTACCCTGAACCCTAGAAAATTAGATTCCTGCAACTACAAGAAGAAGGACTGCCCAGCTGAAAACCCCTGCAGCGGAAGACCAGAAGACGACAACTGCCTTGGCTCCAGAAACTCACCGGCCTGTCTCCTGCCTTCCAAAGATCCTGCTCCAGCGACGCCTTCCAAAGGGACCAGCGACCTCGACATCCTCTGAGGACTGCCCCTGCTTCGAAAAGACAAGAAACTCCCGAGGACAGCGGACCTGCTCCAAGAAAAGCTGCAACTTTGTTTCCAGCAGCTGTAAAGAACCCTGCAAGCTCCCCGCAAGAAGCGTGAGACTTGCAACACTGCACCCGGCGACCCCGACTCGGCTGGTGGCGATCCAACACCTCAGGAGGGACCCCAGGACTACTCTGATACTGTGAGTACCAAAACCTGTCCCCCCTGAGCCCCCACAGCGCCGCCTGCAGAGGGAATCCCGAGGCTTCCCCTGACCGCGACTCTTTGAACCTAAAGTCCCGACGCCTGGGAGAGACCCTGCACCCGCAGCCCCCAGGACCTGAAGGACCGGACTTTCACTGGAGAAGTGACCCCCAGGAGTCCCTCTCCCTTGCCCAAGTGGAGGTTTCCCCGAGGAACCCCCCCCTTGCCTGCCTGCAGCGCTGAAGAGATCCCGAGATCTCTCATAGACTAACATTGCGAACCCGACGCCTGTTTCTACACTGCACCCGGCCGCCCCCGCGCTGCTGAGGGTGAAATTTCTGTGTGGACTTGTGTCCCCCCCGGTGCCCTACAAAACCCCCCCTGGTCTGCCCTCCGAAGACGCGGGTACTTACCTGCAAGCAGACCGGAACCGGGGCACCCCCTTCTCTCCATTCTAGCCTATGTGTTTTGGGCACCACTTTGAACTCTGCACCTGACCGGCCCTGAGCTGCTGGTGTGGTGACTTTGGGGTTGCTCTGAACCCCCAACGGTGGGCTACCTTGGACCAAGAACTGAACCCTGTAAGTGTCGTACTTACCTGGTAAAACTAACAAAAACTTACCTCCCCCAGGAACTGTGAAAATTGCACTAAGTGTCCACTTTTAAAACAGCTATTTGTCAATAACTTGTAAAGTATACATGCAATTTTTATGATTTGAAGTTCCTAAAGTACTTACCTGCAATACCTTTCGAATGAGATATTACATGTAGAATTTGAACCTGTGGTTCTTAAAATAAACTAAGAAAAGATATTTTTCTATACAAAAACCTATTGGCTGGATTTGTCTCTGAGTGTGTGTACCTCATTTATTGTCTAGGTGTATGTACAACAAATGCTTAACACTACTCCTTGGATAAGCCTACTGCTCGACCACACTACCACAAAAATAGAGCATTAGTATTATCTATTTTTACCACTATTTTACCTCTAAGGGGAACCCTTGGACTCGGTGCATGCTATTCCTTACTTTGAAATAGCACATACAGAGCCAACTTCCTACACTGAGCATTTGGCGTCAATGGGGAGCCAGTAGAGTAGTTTGTGGAGAATACGTAGGATGAAGAAGCAAGAGGTGATGATGGCATCCACTTGTTTGACCATCGTGAGTCTGTCATCCACAATGATGATGAGGTTTTTGGCATGCGCAATGGAGGTGGGCGTGGGTCCCAGGTATGTTTGTCATCATGAAGAGTTCCATGGGAATCTCTTGTTCCTGAAGGTCAGGACTTCAGTTATATTTGTGTTGTTCTTTAGGCAATGCTGTTTCATCTGATTTTTCTGTGTAAGATAGGCAAGTGTTGCAGTTGGTCGGGTGGTGTGGTTGTTGTCTGTGAGGGAGAGGATGAGTTTGGTGTCTCCATAGGATACAATGTCGATTTCATGGAATCCTATGACATGAGAGAGAGGCACCATGTAGATGTTAAAGAGGGCAGAGCTCAGTGATGGTCCTTGAGGGACCCACTGATGAAGATCTTATGTCAGAGATGTAGGGTTGGATTGTGATTCACTGGGGCCTGTCGGAGAGAAAGGAGGCAAGCCTGCTCATTGCAGGACTATGTATTCTGGAGTTGTGGAGTCTTGTGATGATGGTCTTGTGATGAGGGTTCTGTGGGAGGTGGTGTCAAAGATTGCAGAAAGATTGAGTAGTATGAGTGCAGCAGTTTCTTTTTTGTCCATGATGGTCTGGGTGTTATCAGTTGCTCGGTGAGAGTGGTTTCCATGCTGTGATTTGTTGATTTGTGTTGGAATCCAGACTGTGAGATGTCTAGGAAGCCATGTTGTTTGAGATGATTGGAGAGTTGTTTGTTGATCAATCAATTATTCTTTTGTAAAACGCAACACTATCTCCTCTAGGGGTATCTGGGTGCTGTGGTTGCTGTGTCGAAAACCAGGACTTGAGTTGCTTTCTGAAGCCTGTCTGGGAGGGTGTCATTCGGGGGTGTTGGATGGTCCAAGTTTGTGGAGGGTTTTGTAGGCGTGTGTGAGATTCTTGAACTGGCATCTTTTCTGGACAGGGAGCCAGTGGAGTTTCCTGAGGTGAGGAGTGATGTGGTTACCCTTGGAGAGGTCCAGGATGAGTCTGGCTGCTGCGTTCTGTATTGTGTGGGAGTATTCTGAGGAGCTGGAAGGAGATACCTGTGTAGAGAGTGCTGCCATAGTCGAGGTGGCTGGTGGCAAGGGCTGACGCGTTGATCTTTCTGGTGTTTACTGGGATGATAGCTCTCACAATGACTCTGCATGGGAAGGACAGGAGTGTGATGGGTCTATAGTTGCTGAGATGTTTTGGGTCTGCCGTGGGGGTTTTTCAGGAGAGCTCTGATTTCTGTGCGTTTCAGTTGTCTAGGAAGGTTTCACTTTGGAAAAAGTTGTTGATGATGGTGGTGAGGTGGGAACTGATCAGAGTTTCTCGTAAGTTGAAGACATGGTGGGGTAAGGGCAGTGGGAGTCCCCAGAGTGGATTGTTCTCATGATTTTGGTGGTGTCTTCTGGGGTGAGGGATTTTCAGTTTGTGAACTGGTGGTCCAATGTGGTGGAGGTGGCAGCTCGTTGATAAGTTCTTGTGTCTTGTGTTGGGGGTCAAAGATGCTGTAAATATGGATTTTGTTGTGGAAGAAATTAAAGAGGTTGTCGTAGAGGTCTCGCAAAGGGATGATGAGTTGGTGATGGCTGTGGGGTTGGGGAATTCTTTGATGTTGAAGAGCTCTTTGCAGTTGTTGGAGCTGTTTTCCAGTCTGAGAGCTAGGGCAGTTTTTCTCGCTTCATTGAGTTGGTTGTGGTATTTACTGAGTGGGGACTTGTAAGTGTTTCCTCTAGTGGTGTCCCTACTGGTTCTCCATTTTCTCTCCAGTTGTTTGTGGAGTCATTTGGAGTTCCTTTGGTCTTTGGTATACCAGCTGGAATGTGTTTTTTTTTCTTGAGTGACTGACATTCTTCAGCGGGCTAGGGTATCTGTGCTGGTAGTGATCCAGTTGTTGAAGGCTTTGATGTCAACATGCAGGTCCCCAATGAGGTTTAGTTGGTGGGCAGTGAGGGTGTTGGTCCAGTCTGTGCCCTTTATCTTGTTCCAGAAACATCTGAGGTTGTAGTTTGTCTTAGATGAGGGGGGCCTGGGCTGCATCAATAAAGAAGTGGATAATGGAGTGGTCTATCTAGGTGAGCGGAGTGAGGTGGCTGAACTTGACCATGTTGATGGCTCTGAATATGGGGTTGAGGGTTTGCCCTGCATCGTGGGTGGGACCGTGGATGATCTGGGTGAGTCCTGGGATTTTGAAGCTCTTAATTGGGACCATAGACTTGGGATATTTTCTGTTGTCTATATGGAAGTTGAGGTTGCTGAATGAGATGAATTGTTCAAGCTCATGGCAATGGGGGCAATAAAGTCTGTGAAAAGATTGCTGAAGGTGGAGAGTGGTCCGGGTGGTCAGGAAACTAGAGTGCTTTTGATGGACGTCTAGTTGCAGGTCGGAAGTCAAAAGTTCATGTGTTCAGTGAAGCTTGTGTCCTCATTGTTGGAGGTGGTGATCGAGTCCGTGTGTATGATGGTGAGTCCTCATCCTGGTGTGTTTGGTCTGTCCTGGTGGGAGATCTTTTTGTCCGGTAGAATGGCTGTGGCAATGGTTTGTTCCGATGTAAGGTTTAGCGAGGTCTCTGTCAGGAAGAGGATGCCAGGTGAGCCTATCTTAATGGTGTTCAGGATCTCTGTGGCGTGTTTGCCGAGTGATCTGGTGTTGAGGACCATGCATGCCAGATGGGGTGAGGCATGTGTGGTGCAGGGGGAGTGCATGTTGATATAGGTGAAGTGGTAGTAAATGCATGAAAAAGAACCTACCATGGAGGGAGGAGAGGCTCGGCAGCAGCTGATGTGACGTTGTTGAATGCAGGCAGACCTAAGGCTGTGTAGCAGCGGCATTCAGTCGTACCAGGGTCTGTGGTGCTGGCCGTGGTCCAGGTATGGACAGGCACAGATGGGCTTGTCTTTGGAGCACCTTTAGCAAGTTAGTGGCACACCTCCTAAATGACTCACACCAGCCGCCATGAAGTAAGTCCTGGGAGCAGAGGTAACGTGGGGGATGGAGGGTGATACTAGGGAAGGGTCGGGTGGGGTGCAGGATGCGGGAGAAGGCATGCAATAGAGATGCAAAAAAGTAGTGGGGAGCCTATCTGGATTTTTATTTTTCTAGACATCATACCTACATATATTTTGTCACATAGACAACTTATCAGGTACACCACATTATTTGAATTATAATTGGTGTGGTTTCTCGGATCCCCGGGAGAAAATAAAATACTTTTCATACCGATATGTAACACATAATAAAAGCCTCTGCTGTTATGTGTTTAGGGTATATTCATTAGCTGCCTCTCAAGCGCGATCGCACATGCCCCCGTATCTACAATTCCCATGAAGTAAAGCACTTGAACAACGTGGGATGATGACGATCATTGTCCATGCTGTCTGGTGGACTTTGAGAGAGAAATACAGTGAATATCACTATTCTACTCAACTGGCAGGGAGCAGAGCAGGCCCAAATAGATGCAAAGGTGACATGACTCCCTTGACCATATAAGTAGTGGAACCAAATGCAAGGCAATGAGAAAAGCATGGGCATTAGCTGATTTTGTTCCTCTATTTCATTTTTTTTCCATGTTTTCCTCATTAATGTTCGCTGACGCATTTCACTCAGTCTGTGACTACAGGGACATGTCCCTTACTCCTCCCAGGTACCACAACATCCTGAAAATCCAGGTTAGTGATTTGCAGATATTATTTTTTTTTTTTTCCTGAACTATACACTATTGATTGTTTCTTACTCACAGATTAGCGAATACAGACAAGAAGACAACACTTCTTTGAATGGGATCATGTCATGTCTGTCTTTGTGTTTATTAATCAACATAACTTTCAAAGGTTACAGATAATTAGATAACCAGAATCTACACCATCTTTGTGTCACACTTATGATGGTATATTTTGTTTGTGTTACACCAAATGACTTGTTAGAACAATTATGTCTTTCTTATTGATTGTGGTGATGATGCACTGAAATGCAGAAAAAATCCTGTCCATTACATTTCCTTGTACATGGCCCAAGACGAGTACATAGTTGAGAGGGAGATCCATGCAATATATTTTTGTATATCATGTGTGTCCTGATTGAATTAATAGTTAGGCTGAGGAACAACTAAGATTGGCATTTCACCAGGAAACGGAATCTATTTAATCATGATGAAAGCCCTGGAACTTTTGGCCTTATTTTTTAGAGCCAAAACATGTTGACTTCTATGGTGGATGTTAGACCGTTATTTCTACAGGCACTCCCCTTTATCTTTTTTTAACCCCTCGGGTGCCCTGGACGTAATGGTTAATTCTTGGGCAGCACCACTCGGGTGTCCAGGACGTGACCATTACGTCCAGCTAGGGGCCAACGGGGAAATCACTAACGCTCCCCCTGGGGGCCTGGCACCCACATCCCCTGGGTAGGTCACTTCCCCTTCCACCCCCACATCTCTGACCACCCATGGTTTCTGAAGACGTCAGCACGCAATCGCGCTCTGACCTCATCATGGCTGCCCCCAGAGCTTCCAGCGAGGATCGGAGGAGAAATGTAAAAGCATTTCTCCTCCGATCATGTGGAGGGGGCGAGAGAGGCATGAAAGGAGAGGAAAGGCCTTTTCTCTCCTTCCATGACTCTCTCAGCATTTCTGATGCCCGATCGCGATGCGATTGGGCAGCAGAAATGCCACTAGACACTAGGAATTTTTTTTTGTTGTTGTTTATGTCATGAGGGGAGCGGCCCCTTGGGCAAGAGCCGGTCCCCAGGGGGGGCAATTTACTTTTAGGCCATTTCTGCCCCCCGGGGGCAGATTGGCCTATTATAGTTAGGCCGATCTGCCCCCGGGGGGCAGAAACCACTAGACACCGGGGATCCTTTTTTTTTTTTTTTTTTGTTTTATGTAAGTGGGGAGCGACCCCTTAGACAAGGGTCGCTCCCTTGGGGACAAATTTACTTTTATGCCATTTCTGCCCCCCTTGGGGGCTGATCGGACTATTTTTATTAGGCCAATCTGCCCCCAAGGAGGGCAGAAACCACTAGACACCAGGGAACCAAGGAATTTGTTTTGTTTTCTGTGTATGTCATAAGGGGAGCGGCCCATTGGGCAAGGGCCGCTCCCCAGGGGGGCAATTTATTTTTAGGCCATTTCTGGCCCCCTTGGGGGAAGCTCTGCCTATTATAATTAGGCCGATCTGCCCGCAGGGGGGTGCAGAAACCGCTAGACACCAGCGATCATTTTTTTGTTGTTTATTTTTGTTTTATGTATGTGGGGACCGATCCCTTAGGCAAGGGTTGCTCCCTTGGTGGCAAATTTACTTTTAGGCCATTTCTGCTCCCCTTGGGGGCAGATAGGCCTATTTTATTAGGCCAATCTGCCCCAAGGGGTCAGAAACCACTAGGCCGCAGGGATTTGTTTTGCGCCAATTTCAGCTAAGGGGAGCGACCCCTTAGGCAAGAGTCGCTCCCCTGGGGGGGGGGGGGTGGGAGAATTTATTTTACGCCATTACTGCTTCCCTAGGGGGCAGTTCAGCCTCTTTATATTAGGCCGATCTGCCCCCGGGGGAGGGGGGCAGAAACCACTTAGGCACCAGGGATTGGTGTGTGTGTGTATGTGTGTGATTTGTTTAGGGGGAACCCCCTTGGGAAAGGTTCACTCCCCATTGGGGGCACGTTGTTGTTTCCCGGGGGCAGATTGGCCTATTTTTGGAAGGTTCATCTGCCCCCAAAGAGGGCAGAAAGCCCACCAGAGAAGATTTTTTTTTCCAAAATAAGAGGTTGGGGGTATGGCCATATTCCCACCTAAAATAAATGGGGCCAAAGTTGTTCTGCCCACTGGTGGGCAGATGGAGCAATTACCCCGGATCCACTCCCCGGGAGGGGGGAGCAGAAAGCATACTAGATGCCAGGGAATTTAAAAATATATATTTAAAATAGTGGGGTGGTGGCTACCAACCAGCGTGGGCCTGGTTATGCCCACACCCCAACTGAAGGGAGTAACAGTCTTTCAGCTCTCCCCCGCACACTAAGCACCTTATCCCATGGCAAGCAAGAGGATATTTGATTATTTGGGGTTTTGGTTTTACATTTGGGCCATGAGAGCTTGGCTAACTCTCAAAATTATCCCACTTGGAATGGTGAGGGCTGCACTTGTTGGACTTTGGAACGCTGCCATGTAGAAAAATCCAAAAGACCTAGACACATCTGAAAAGTAACCATCTGGGTGATTCCAGGGTGGTGTGCTTCACATGCACCCAGCACCATTTTCTTACCCACAATGCCCTGCAAACCTCCAACTTTGCTCGAAATCCCAAATTTTTCCAACATTTTTGTGATGGAACCTTCCGGAATCTGCAGGAATCCACAGAATTCCTACCACCCAGCATTGTCTCATTTATACCGAAAACAATACTGCTGCACTTGTCAGCCTAAATTTTTTTTTTTTTTTCCAAACTGCCCTTTTGGACCCGCTTTGGTTCCCCCTAAATTTTGACATGTTTTTGGCTCTTCCCTGTCACAGGCACTTGTCCCACCTGCACAAGTGAGGTATCATTTTAACCAGGAGACTGAGGGGAACGTTTGGTGGTAGGAAATGTCCTGGTGCGGTGATCCCACACAGAAATGTGGGAAAAATGTGATTTTTTTTTTAGCTAAATTTGTGGTTTGCTGAGGATTCTGGGTAAGAAAACATTGGGGGATCCACGTAAGTCAAACCTCCCCGGACTCCCTCGGGTGTCTAGTTTTCAGAAATGTCTTGGTTTGGTAGGTTTCCCTAGACTTGAGGGAACATTGTGTGGGTGGAAATTTGTGGCTCCTCTCAGATTCCAGAACTTAGTGTCACCGAAATGTGAGGAAAAAGTGTTTTTTTAGCCAAATTTTGAGGTTTGCAAAGGATTCTGGGTAACCTGGTGAAAGCCACACAAGCCACCCCATCTTGGACTCCCCTAGGTGTCTAGTTTTCAAAATCTGCAGGTTTGGTAGGTTTCCTTAGCTGCCGGCTGAGCTAGATGCCAAAATCTACTGCTAGGCACTTTGCAAAAAGCACTTCAGATTTCAATGTAAAAATGTGATGGGCCATGTTGTGTTTCCTGTCGCGAACATTAGGCCTACCCACAAAACTGAAGTACCATTTTTAGAGGGAGACTTAGGGGAACACAGAATAGCAAAACAAGTGTTATTGCCCCTTGTCTTTCTCTACATTTTTCCCTTCCAAATGTAAGCCATTGTGTAAAAAAGAAGTCTATTTGAGACATGCTCTGTAATTCACATACTAGTATGGGCACCCCGGAACGCAGAGATGTGCAAATAAACACTGCTTCTGAACACCTTATCTTGTGACCATTTTGGAAATACAAAGGTTTTCTTGAAAACCTATTTTTCACTCTTTATATTACAGCAAATGAATTGCTGTATACCCGGTACAGAATGAAAACCCATAGCAAGGTGCAGCTTATTTATTGGCTCTGGCTACCTAGGGTTCTTGATGAACCTACAAGCCCTATATATCCCTGCAAGCAGAAGAGTCCAGCAGACTTAACGGTATATTACTTTTGAAAATCTGACATCGTAGGAAATAGTTACAGAGTAAAACGTTGAGAAAATGGCGGTTTTTTACCTCAATTTCAATATATTTTTTTATTTCAGCTGTTATTTTGTGTAGGAAAACCTTGTAGGATCTACACAAATTACCCTTGCTGAATTCAGAATTGTGTCTATTTTTCAGAAATTTTTAGCTTTCTGCGATCCAGGATTGGTTTCACACCCATTTCTGTCACTAACTGGAAGGAGGCTGAAAGCACATAAAATAGTAAAAATGGAGTATGTCCCAGTAAAATGCCAAAACTGTGTTGAAAAATGTGTTTTTCTGATTCAAGTCTGCCTGTTCCTGAAAGCTGAGAAGCTAGTGATTTTAGCACTGCAACCCGTTTGTTGATGCCATTTTCATGGAAAAAAACACAAGCCTTCTTCTGCAGCCCTTTTTTCCCATTTGTTTTTTAAAAAACGAAATTTTCACTGTAATTTGGCTAATTTCTTTGTCTCCTTCAGAGGAACCCACAAAGTCTGGGTACCTCTAGAATCCCGAGGATGTTGGGGAAACAAGGACGCAAATTTGGCATGGGTAGCTTATGTGGACAAAAAGTTATGAGGGCCTAAGCGCGAACTGCCCCAAATAGCCAAAAAAAGGCCTGCCATCTGAGGGGAAAAGGCCTGGCAGCAAATGGGTTAATTATGCCATGAATGCGAGTAATAAAGAGATATCTAGATGTTCCGAGGTATTTCGAATAGACACGATCTGGATATTAACCAACGTTCTCCCTGGAATAGTTGAGCCCAACCTGGTTGTTAGGGACCAGGATAAAAACCGATGATGAATCTTACCATCAATAAGGTGTGTGAGGATCTAACAAACAAAATAAATTGTAGATTTATGACAACAAACTCCCCCCCTTTTTTTTATTCTTTTTTTTTTTACTCGGGATGCCTTTTCATGATATCACGTTTTGCGTGACCACAGACCTCCACATCCAAGTGTGGGAGTGCTGACTCATCATATTATTAGAGCTGACCTTCAAAGCATCAATCACATATGCTATTTATTAGAGCTCGACCTACAAATCCTGATTTACTGTTCAAATTACATTCTGTGATTAACAGTTGTAACTATGTGGGGCTGCTAACTTTTGTAGTATAGTGGGATTTATGTTTCAAATCATATTCTTTGACAGCTGTAAGTGTCTAGGGCCGCTAACTTTTCTATTATAGTGGGGCGCACTTTGAAGTAGTGATGTGATAAAAGCCCTAAACTGTAATTCACTGAGAAGTAGGGAGTATGCAACACGTTTTTGGATATAATGTCTGGTTTGTAATACAGCGTTTCCATTTCACGCCAAGTTTTTTCCTTGATGTTATAGTTAGATCTACAAACTGCTGTCCATCAAAACATGTACATTGTTTAATGTTTTATAACTGAACACACACACACTTTTGCATAGTGAAAGTTATGTGCAACATGTTGTGTTATAATTAAACTATTTACCAAACTGAGATTGAACAGAGCAGGCTAGCGCTGTTTTCATGGCTATGTATGCCAGTGTACCCATGTGGTATGTAGTGTGAGCTTCTTTTTACAATGGGCTTTATTGATTTATCGATATTTAGTTTTTGCTCTGTTTTTAATGGAGATAGTTGTCATTTACAGTAAAAACTGCAGAAGCCAAGGCGTACGAACGTTCCAGAGACTGCTGCTACATTCTGAGTGGTTATTGGTGGGGTTTGCTTTGAGTCATTTTACATCTCAACATCATCTCTCCTCTTAAACTACCATCGTCACTTCACTGGTGTGAAGGATGGGGTACGAACACGTATATAAAGCATAAATTATTAATAGTTGTTTCTAAGTGATCACCTTCGCAATATGCGTTAACTCACTGCTTGCTGTGTTCACTTTAGTCAGTCAGGGAAGGACACAGAGTACTCTACAGTGTTGTAATTGGGAAGAATATTATATAACTTAAAACGCTGCTCTCTCCAAGGGTGTAGCTTTTCACAAACTAGCATTTTTAGGTGCGGATATGGCCCTCATAAAGAAAGGTGTTGTCAGGGAGGTGGTGGCATAGTCCAGAAGTGATGTGGAAAGACTGAGGATCATGGGACAAGCATTATCTCGAAGGGAAGAGATCGTGGGGTAGCTTTGTTCTGGAAGGAACAAGGGCAACGGATGAGGAGCATCTAACACAGGACTGGGCTTGAACCAGAGTGTGTAAACAAAAGTCACTTGCGAGGTGAATGAGTAATGGCATTTTGCCATACTAATCTTCTGCCTCTTGTTCCCAGATTCTTTCTCCATTTGCCATTTGAATTCCGTCCAACAAGCACTTCCGACCTGTTGTCATCTTTCTGTTGGCTTCAACCACACCCATGTTATTTATGCCCAGCACTTTAATTAGTTCGTGGGCTTGCCTTTTAAAATTCCCTTGATGTTGTATGTCAAAGGCATGCATACGTCATGCCTTTTCCGGTGTTTAGCCCTCCTCGAGAGCACCGGTCAACTATTGTTAACATCAGCAGTATCCATGTTTTACTCATGGTTTCTAGACTAGTTTTTTTTTTAATCTTAGCTCGAGTTCCTCTATTGTTTGCGTTTGCTGCCACTCGGGTTGTTCTGTCTTTTGTCTTGCGGAAACAAACGCACTTGTGGCAGGGACTCCGTCTTCGAAACAGCCTTGTGTTATTTATTGACAGTAGCTCAAAACTGCCTGTCTGAAGACCATAACGAAGGAAGACTCGTAAATTGAGCAGCTCATGCGGTCTGTGGCGAGCAAGTTACATAAAGGGATTTGCCAGAAGCATCCCAGGTGAAGACCTTCTAGGATCCAGGGATGTGTTTTAAGCACAAGGGTCTTGCCTCTTGGTTTGGCCGTCATGTCTTTATTGCACGCTGTTTGTTTTGTGCCAGTGCTACATCTGAGGGTTTGAGAGGCCTGTGATTAGTAATAGCACATCCTGCCAGCACAGGGGGGTCCTCTTGGGATTTTTCGGGGTCTGTGTATTAAGTATATTTAACTTTGTGATGTGCTGAAAGGCAGCAAGTGATGGACAGTGGGCTGTAGCTCTGCGAAAAATGTAGTGTCTCTAGGTGCCTCGAGCCGATCTGTGGTTCACTGAAAGCTGCAGCTCCTTGGCAGTTTTCAGATGATTGAAAGTACAGCTCTGTACATAACGTTGTGTATATTCAGACAAGACTAGCTTACATCTATGGGTTTCACAGTTCACCATGTGCCTTACTGACTGTTTTTGTTATCTGAGGGCTGGAACAGCGGTTTTCGAAGTTCTTAGATAATAGATTGCGCTCTCTGTGGCAGACCCAAATTTTGCAAGTGTCATATTTTTTGCAATGAAAAATAAAGAAAGCAATTCATAAAACTGCTGCATCCCCAGACTTTTGACTGTTGCAAGTGTTTTTCTGTGTGTGCAGTCGTGACTGTGACCACATGTTTACTGGAGTCGGCCACAGTGTTGGAAAACGTACAATGGCAAGGACATTTTTTTTCAGTGTTGACACTGCAAGTATAAATGAAAGACTTTTGCAGCAGGTTTTATCACTTTGCAAGTAATGGAAACGAGAAAACACAGACGTTCAAAACGTCTCTGCAAATGTCTTGAGCCCCCAAGTGTTAATGAGCCAAGTTGAAAAACTTATTTAGCGCACCTCCTAGAAACTTTTAATTATCTGCAGTGCAGTGACAATTGTACCTAATAATATATAAAACAAAATAATGGCAATATTTTTATTTTTTTGCTGCGGATAGAGGAAGAAGGTAAATGCAAGTGCTTTAGATATATACAAGGAAACTGGAATTATGTGTCAGACAGGAATTAACTATTCGGCAGTGTTGACCAATTTATGTGGCAAGAAAAGTCCAGTTATGCATTTACAATGCCAATAACTCTAACTCAAGCAAATGCGAGACCTATTGCATTGTAAATGCTTGTTTCTTGCTTGATTTCTTCTGTCTTCCACACTGTTCTTGCTCCCTTTATCTATCACCCCCTCTTTGCTCACTCTGTTTCGTTTCATTTTGCCTCTCTTTTCAGTTTTTGCGATTACCCTATTTTACTTGTTCTCTTATCCTGCCTGTTTTTCGATATGTTCTTTTCACCCCTCTCCTTCTCTTGGAGAAAAGCTGTATTCCGAATTATCTATCCCTTTATTGATTCACTATCCATGTGGACTATGGGGCACAACGCCAATAGTGTGTATAGTCCTCTGATGAAATGTGGAGACCTATGAGGTATGATAAAATGTGGAAAAATATTGAATAAATAAACTTGCCTTCCTGTGTAGATATAAGGCAGACGTAACTCATTTGTTTTGAAAAGGGAAGGCGCGCCCCGTGATATCCAAGCAGGCAGAGCACAGTATTTTAGTAATACATTTGAAATGAAGCGGTGAAGAAAAAACCTGATGTTAGGAGAAGCGCCGACACCTCTGCCAGTGAGAAGAAAAGCCAACCTGCGATTGCGTCTTCATTATCTGTCTTCGTCACGCTTGTCCGTCAGAGTCAGGACTCTGGGGTTTCCACTGGGGCCGAAGTACTTGGCATGCAGCAACGCTCGCGCCTCGGTGACACGCTGAATTCGAGTCCAACCGATTACTGCCCTGTAATGCGTTTTCTGATCGATGCGTTTCCTGAGATATTTGGAATTTTAAGAGTTTTCAGGGACCAAGCTGCTCTTTGTAAATGAAAGATCTGGAAAGCGACGGAAAATGTATTTTTGGTCTAATGTACAATGTGCAGCACGTTAGCGTCAAAAACAGTCAAGCAACGAGCAAACAACATTACGATATGTAGCCACTCAAACAATATGAGAACGTACCATACAAATAAACATACATTTAAATTAGCACCAACACTAAATGAATCCAATAATCTTTCAGGAAGAACTACGTCAAAATGTCATTGGGATTCCATGAAAAATAAACCTGACAATTAAATATTAATGTAATAATTTTTGCAAACCTGAAGTGGCTGTGATGTCCCGTAGGTACATAAGAAAGGCGGTGCAAAGAATGGGTTGCCATCGCTGAGGGCGGCTGTCTTGCGGCACCAGATTTCAGGAAATGGTCTTTTTTTGAGGGGAAAATGGGAGCTCCCAACTAGCAAAATGTAATTATCTCTTCCGTTCCGCCAATCGTTGTAGAGTAATTGATTCCACGTAATAGCCCCTTGGGTTAAGAGCCTCTATCCAAGGCCGAACATTGCAGTATCTAACAAATAGTAGCTTGAGTTCAGTACTGGACTGAAAAATGTGTCACTCCTGACAACTAAACAACTGATGGAGCTTGTATCAGTTTTCACAGCAATAAAGTCACTAGTCATTTGATGTGTTGGTCTATACCTATCTACACAGTTGGACATTTTATCTAGGAAACACCCAGGTGGCCACAAATTCAACACTCGCAGCAAACCCAATTATGCAGAAAATATAGATATGTTAAATGGTTAATTCTGCCGAGGCGCACAAATCTATGTCCATATTTTTTATTGGTATTACCCTTCTGACGACACAGTGGAAAAGCAAAGAACAACGTCAGTCGGATTTTGAATATATTATTCCTAGAACACTGGTAGCATGTTGCTGAAAGGGAGGCTTCGGCAGGGAAAACAGCTGTTTTCTTCTAATGCTCTGTTTTGGAATGCCTCCTGCGTACATTGCTTTTGTCAGTCACTGTTTACTGTGAAGTTTTGTGTGAAAGCAGCACCAGTATGCGTTTTCTTTTATATATTTCTTCCAGTCAGATCTTAATCCTTACGTGCAGTACTTACTGATGGCTGCACAATTGCTCCGGATGCTGGGACATCCCTTGAGTGTTGTATTGTTTGAAAGCTTTGTTTGCCTCTCTTGCAGAACAGTGGTCGAGATCAAATGTCGTCTTCTGTACATGCCTCCAGGCAGTGCTTGAAATGGAAAAATTAAAGTGCAGGTACTCTGTGCCAGAGTACATGCCTGTTTCTGAGAAGTGCTGGTACTGTCCAATTAAAATAATTACGTTTTTCTTGAGATATGCCGGTACTCCATACCGGCCAGTACCGGCCCATTTAAAGCGCTGCCTCTAGGCTTTGGCTTTGACTTCATTTTAGGATCTTCTCACACTGTATTCGTCCCGAAAAGGAAGGCTTTAGGAACATTGATTCCTGTTCACTAGAATCGATCGTTTAGTCAGTTTCTTTTCGAATCCATCATTTAGTCAGTTTCCTTTGCTATCTGTCCAGTGGCAGAAGGGAAATCGTGTGCAGTACTGTGCATACTAAATGAATGTTAAAAAAATCAATTAAAAAATCTGCTTAGTATATGTTTTTCATTTGAGATGCAGTTTGAGTACAGAATTATACAATCATTGGCAAATTAAATAGTCCTGGTTTTAGTGTTCCAGACACGTAAACATAAGCTCTCACAAATGTCGTTTACGTTTGTCGCATGCACAAATGCTGTTTATCACATTATAGTCTGCCATGTTGGCTTTAGTGGTGCTGGGGGGAAATAGCAAACATGAATTGGCATCTGCTTAAAATGAATGTACGAGGTAAAGAATTGAATGTGACAAATGGCGTGACGATTTAGTTTATTTTTCAGATATGAACTAGTTTGGCAGAGGCGGTTACTCCATCACAGATGTGGAGGATATCCTAACCGCCCTATTACAATTCCATTATGGAACTTGTAATATGACACATGGGATATCCATCACATTTGTGACGAAGGCTGTCTTTTTAAGGTGCTAAATATCTTCCAGCAGGGTGAGCCTGCGGGTGTATCAAAATCAGACACATTTACTGCTGGGTGTACGTGATGACTCTGTAGGTCTTTTAAGACCAAACATTTTCTAAGTCACAACTTTTCAGGGTTTCTGGAGCCGCTACTCTGGATCACTTTATAGCTTCCCAAGACCTCAGGGACAGTCTTTAGTAGCCAGGACTCACTCCACCGGAGGCTACAGCAAGGCCCAGTCCAAATCTAGTTGATAATGGTCAACTTTTCACTTCAGGGAAAAGGCTTCTTGCAGCTTGTTGTGTCTCTGTAGTCATGCAGGTGGTTAGCTAACTGACCATTGTAGCCTACACCTTTGATCTGGTTATAAGAGAGAGCAGGTCCAGATCTTCAGGGCTCATTGTAAGGTAGAACAAGCAAGGTCTGTTAGACTTGGCCTCCTTGGTGTGGTTCGTCTAACTTTTTGTCCTCTGACCTCCTGTATTTCTGACACATTTTTGCAGGCTTTTAGGATTCTATGCACTTTACCACTGCTGCCCAGTCCATAAGTGCTGGTGCCTTGTACTCTAATGCATAGTAACATTGGCGTATCCACAGTTGGCATATTTAATTTACTTGTAATCCACCAGTAAATTGCACTGGATGTGCCCAGGGCCTGTAAAATAAATGCCACTAGTGGTCCCGCAGCACTGATTGTGTGACCCACTACAGTAGCCCTTCAAACATGTCTCAGGCCTGCCACTGCAGAGCCTGTGTGAGCAGATTTAAACTGCCATTTCGACCTGGCAAGTACACCCACTTGCCGAACCCAAACCATCCGTTTTATTATATATGTCACCCTTAAGCTAGGCCCTGGTTAGTCGCAAGGGCAGGGTGCAGTGTATTTAAAAAGTTGGACATGTACTTTTAGATTTAACATGTCCAGGTAATAAAAAAACTACTAAATCTGTTTTTCAGTACTTCAAGGCCTATCTCTCCTACAGGTTAACATGGGGATTGGCTTAAAACATTAAGTGTAATTTGCCATTGGAAGCAGGCAGAAAATTGGAGTTTGGTGTCTCGACTCACAATTTAAAAAACACATCTTTTAGGAAAGTTGTTTTTTAAATTGCAGGTTTAAAAATTCTGCTTTTAGAAAGTTAAAAGAAAAAAGAACAGTTGATGGACGGAATGTAGCCCAAATAAAACATCTCCCTCCCCCAGTCACAAATCTGGGTTTAATCCATCATTTTTTTTGCTCACCGTGCCATTCTAGTTTAGTCCCAGTCATAATCAAATCAGTCTTGACCCTGTTCCCCATGGGAACAGTCCAGCCTGAACTGTCAGGCCAGGTCCTCCTTGGGCCAGAAACAAACATCCTGGGACCGGTTTCGGGGTATCACCCCTCTTCAGCCAGGCTAGCTTGAATCTGGTGGCAGAGTGAGCACTGGACCCTCGTACACCCTTCCCACTTTGTGCGACAAATGCAAAAAGAACAGTTGATGAATGGAATGTAGACCAAATCATACATTCACCCCCAGTCACAGATCTGGGTTTAATCCATCAGTTTTGTGCTCACCATGCCATTCCAGTTTGGTCCTAGCCATATGGAAATCAGTCTTGACCCTGTTCCCCATGGGAACAGTCCAGCCTGACCCGAAGGGTCATGACTGGGTCCAAACTGGGGTGGCATGGTGAGCTAAAGAACAATGGATTATACCCAGATCTGTGACTGGGGGTGAGTGCTTGCATTGTTCAGTACTCTGTTCATCA
The DNA here is from genome assembly GCF_031143425.1 of Pleurodeles waltl. Classification (NCBI taxonomy): domain Eukaryota; kingdom Metazoa; phylum Chordata; class Amphibia; order Caudata; family Salamandridae; genus Pleurodeles; species Pleurodeles waltl. The sequence continues at coordinate 671,549,820 of NC_090443.1, read as the reverse complement.
ACTTTTTGTGTTGCTAAAGTTGCCCTAAGTGGGAAGGGTATGCCCAGATGTGGGTCCCTTGCCCACTGTGCCACTGGATTCAAGCTAGCCTAGTTGATGAAGGGTGATATCCTGAAACCTGTCCCAGGATGCTTGTTTCCGGTCCAAGGTGGACCTGGCTTGGCAGTTCGGACTGGACTGTTCCCTTGAGGAACAGGGTCAAGACTGATTTGCATAAAGCTGGGTCCATACTGGGGTGGCATGGTGAGCAAAAGAACGATGGATTTAACCCATATCTGTGACTGGGGGTGAGTGTTGGCATTGTTCAGCACTCCGTCCATCATCCTTTTGTGTTGCTTTTAGAAAGTTGGCATTTTTTTACTTTAATCATCCTGTGCCTCTGCCTGTCTTTGAATACACATCTAGGGAAGATGACAGAGGGACTTTCTGCATTCACTCCAGATAGTCACACACAAAGGAAGCTTGGGTGTGATACTTGCATCCTGATGGCCCATCACCAGGCTTGTGAGACTACTGGATTCGGTTGACAGACTCACTTGTACTGCGGGGGACTGAGTCTGAACCCACACCAAGTGACACCTGTCAGCCTAATCCGGGTTTTATTCCGGCTAACTAGCAGTATCTCATCTTTACCCAAGAGCAGGGACGACTGGGCAACCGGGCGCATGACACAAATCACTCCTCAGGGAAATCGTGGTCACTCAGATCTCATCCATTTCTCTCAGTTACATTAGTTTCACATATGTATGGACAATCAGAGGCAGAGTATAGTTCAATAAGGTTTATTGAAGTAACTGCATCTTAGATAAGAAAACATGTATTGCAAGAACTAGGACGATGAAGCACAACAAGATTAAAATTGTGACAAGGAGAGTAAAACATAAAAATAATGCTACCATATTGTCACTAAGATCAATTGGAATAGTTTCTACCTAGGCTATGTTAGAGCACAGCATGTTAAGCTCTAATTCTGCCCTTCAGGTTCCCCTGGGAAGACATCATCCCTCATACCTGAGCAAGAAACCTGTAGTCTACATAAGCAGCTGCAGCGAAGCACTCAGCAATCAGCATACAGTCGTGGTCATCTGGCTGGAATCGCCCTCTAACATACATGGGTGAAAGTAGTGTTTTTATATTAAAACAGCTTATGTTCCAAGAAAGGATCCCCAAGTAAGAGTGTGTATGTTTCTGTGAACATTGGAGACAAAGCGTACCACTTTTGCCGGAAACCTGTCTCACTACAGCCTTGAGAAAGCACAGAGTGAAAGAACTGCCTTGTTTAAGAATGCAGTGCTGGCCTAGGCGAAGAACAGCTAGATAGAGAAAATAAAAACAAGACCGCAAATGTGGCTATTGTTAAAATAATATAACAAAGCTAGAATAAAACATATCTAGGTTAAAGTGCACAGCAGCAGGCTCAGTTTGCTAAAATAACATGTCTAAAACTATAGCTAAAATGGCTACGGAACAGACTGATGGGTCTTCTTGGGCTAGATGGGAGGGAGGAGCTCACACCTATATCTGAATAAGGCTGTACCTTTCCTCACACACACAGGGTTGCATACCCACCTGTATAGCTTCTGGAGCCAAGGAAGTAAGGGTAGGTGACCTTGTGATTGTCAAAGAACTCGTTGAAGTCTCCCCCTTTCAAAGCCACATTTGGGTATAAGTGCTGGACCCCAAAGCCCATCAAATCAGTTCACTTTGGGGTCCTGAGGAGACTCTGCCAAGAAGGAGCTGTGCTGTTAGGAGGGACTGCCACTTTGCTATTTGCTTGGCTGTGTTGGCCTTCTGCCTACTGATTGCCGTGCTGCCAGGAGGGATTGTCACTTTGTAACTTGATCTGTTGTGCTGGCCTGCAGCCTCTACTAGGTGAGAAGGACTGAAACCTATCTTACAACCTTTAAAACCCCCAGTACCTACACAGGCTTGTTGGCTTTCACCCCGTTCTCAAAGTCTCAGGGTGAGAAAAGACTTTAGCCCTCATTATGACATTGACAGTAAATCTCGCTTACTGCCACGCTGACGAGCGCCAACATACCACTGTGGTGGCGGATATCCATTAACCATATTATGAGACACACACCCCAATCTGACAGAATACTGCCACACACACAAATCCGCCATCCCAAAGGTCAGTGATAAAGCGGCAGTACCAACACCCATACCGTTACATCAAGAAAACAACACCCACTACATTATGACCGACGAATCACCACGGCAGACATTGAACAGTGGTAAACCATTGGCGATACATACCGTTGCGCTCAGAATGGACACGCACATACAAAACAACACCACATTGGCCAATACCAAAGACACACACCTGACATCCATACACACACCACACCCTCAGCACTATAAAACACATACCCACAGTACCCTTTGCCAATACTAAAAGACTGCAAGAGTTAGCCACCAACATCATAGAGACAATTACAAACATACCACTGACACCCATACATCCCTCATGCACCCCACATCAGACACCCCACCACATCACCCAACACACAACATACAACACCCATGGCATCACAAAGGCACCCCCATTTCACTGAGGAGGAGTTAAGGGTCACAGTGGAAGAAATTGTCAGGGTAGAGCCACAGCTGTTTGGAGCATAGGTACAGCAGATTTCCATTGCCCGGAAGATGGAGCTATGGCGGAGAATCGTGGACAGGGTGAACGCCTTGGGACAGCAGCACCCAGGAACAAGGGATGACATCAGGAAGAGGTAGAACGACCTACAGGGGAAGGTACATTCTATAGCAGCAAGGCAGCAGCTCACATTCCAGAGGACTGGCTGTGGACCCCCATCTCCTCCCCCCAGCTCACAGCATGAGAGGAGCAAGTACTGGCATTACTGCATCCTGAGGGACTCGCTGGAGTAGCCGGAGGACTGGACACTGGTAAGTCAACATTTACCACTTATCACTCCCCCATACCTGCATGCCATCTCAACCCTCACTCTCACTCCCCTATAACTCACGCACTGCACCTACACATATGACTAACCCCAATGCGAAACCCTGCATGCTAAACAAAGGCTTGGACACCCCTCGAAGCCCTGCATGGACACCCATCACAAAAGCGTGCACAGCATAGGGAAACTAACAATCCCGCAATACATCACCATACACAAACAAAAGGTGGCAGGGCAACAGCAACCATAGAAGGGAAGCCAGGGATGTACAATATGTCATACACATGAAACATAATACATCACTTACATCCCCACAGGTACCCCAGCCAATGCCAGTGAAGAGGAGGTGCCACGACTGTCCAGTCCCCCAACAGAAGATGCCTCCAGTGATGCCAGTAACTCTGGACTTCAGGATCTGGATAACCTACCTGGTCCATCAGGGACCACTGGACAGCCGGTCACCCAAGCCCACTTACAGACCACCACAGAGCCTCCCCCTTCAGTGTCCCACACCACAGCACCCACCCAGCGTACCCACACCTTTTGTCCCCAGGACATGTCATTCAGCAGTGTGCCCACCTGTACAGGGACTCCAGGTCACACCTCACTCCCAAGAGAATCAGGGGCCTGGGATCAGTGGCAGCGGGCTCACCGTTCAGGGGACAGAGGCACAGGACACAAGGGACACTTCAAGGACTGCTGTGCACCAAGGGGAGGACAGGAGCAGGGAACCGACTCTCCCAGATGCACTCTCCAAGATCCTGGGAGCCTACCAACATTCCCAGGACACAACGTGCCAGATCCTAGACAACGTGCAGGAGAACAGGCGGCTTTGGGAGGGACCGTATCAGGGGATCAGGGAGGACTTGCAGGCCATCAACACCACCCTGATCTCCATAGCATGGGTGCTGGCAGATAGGGCCAACATCATGAGGGAGGCAACAGCCAACCAGCGGGCCCCTACCACTAGCCAGTCCATCGATCAGCCCTCCACTTCCACTGCTGCTAGTAGGCAGAAGGCCCTGCCACAGGACCCACATGCCACCAGCATCCCTCCCCCTGCAGAAGGTGAACCACCCCACAAATGTTCCCTGTGACCCAGACAGAAGCCAAAGACAATTTCCAAGACCACCGCCAGGAAGTGAGACTCTCCTGATTGTCCCCCTTGTGTCCCACACTGTCACCTTGTCCACTTTGAAATGCCTTTGCTCCCCTTCCTATGGCCTCTTGGACACTGCACCTGTGCTACAAACAGACAGGAACAATAGCCTGGACTTTCCTCCATCATCACCCCATTCCATTGCACTTTCCCCTCAATTTTTAGCACTACAATAAACACCCTTGGACACAACTCGACTACTTGTATGTCATGTGTTAAAAATGTGTATTCATGGAAACAATTACATCCATTGCAAATGTACTGTACATTGTGAGAGCAAAGAAATAATGACCTGTAGCTGGCTGTAGTCAGCACATCAGTACACAGTTGTTATATCACCAACATCTGCAATATGACAAACCATAAGTGACAGTAAGTCGAGATAAAAGGAAGTGAATGCCATCTTGCCACAGCCACACAGAATACACCAATAGTCATAGAAATGTTAATCTACACTGTCTCACCTATGTGTCATTGGAAGTACTGACGGATTACTGATGTTCTGTTGTCCTCATCCTCAGCATCTTCAGCCTCACTTTCCTCAGGGTCCACTGCTGCCACAGGGGCATCTCCAGTCTCCTTTTCCTGCTGGAAAGGTACATGGCGTCTGAGGGCCAGGCTGTGCAACTCTATCTTTCAGACCTTCTTGGGTGAGTAGCACAGGGATCCACCTGTCAGATGGAGGCACCTGAACCTGGCCTTCAGGAGGCCGAAGGTTCTCTCGATGATCCGTCTGGTTCTCCCATGTGCCTCATTATAATGTTCTTTAGCCCTTGTCCTGGAATTCCTCACAGGAGTCAGCAGCCACAATAGGTTTGTGTAGCCAGAGTCACCTGCAAGTATTTAGGGACAACATTTAGCCACACACAATCCTAAAGAAATGTAGCTGCACATGTGTTTCACCAGGGCAGACAAAACTCCTGCCAGCTCAATTGAAAACATTGGCTATGACATGCCTGCTTCCAAGCCCACTGTCACTTGGAAAGACCCAGTTGCCAGGACATGGAGCACTGATAGAACTTGCACACGAGGGGGGATCCCAGTCGGATGATGAATGGCTGATATCAGGTCAGGCTCCAACTGGGCACACAGCTCTGTGATTGTGGCCCTGTCCAGTCTACAGGTCAGTATTATGTGCCTGTCCTCCAGTGTAGCCAAGTCTGTACGGCAGTCCATATGGTGTACTTATGTATTGGGACAGTCTAAATGGCGAAGTATGTGCCAGTCTAATGTGCAGTAATTGTCGATAGGCCTGTTCCCCCCCCTGAAATGGCGACCGCCTGTCCTGTATGGAGGGACAGGTGGAAGTGAGGTAATTCCGCCAATGTTGGGCGCCGCGGTGGAAGGCGGTCTTAAACCGCGGTGCAATTCTTCATTGGATAATATGGGGCTCTATTGAGTACAGTGACCAATGGGGATCTACGCCGGCAGTGACGGTGTACACCGCCGCAGACGTGATTGCCATTTTCTATATGATTCTTCACTTTTTTCCTGACCTTCAACAGGAGAACACCTACACTGCGTGTGCTGCTGTGACCTGTGTTCAGAACCTACCATGGCCCGTGTGATCGGGGAAAGAGCCCCAGCCTTCACTTCAGAGGAGTTGGAGCGACTAGTTGATGGTTTCCTACCCCAGTACGGACAGCTGTATGGACCTTCAGACCAACGGGTGGGTACACTTTGGCCACAATGCATGTGGCAAGGATGCATGGAGATTTGTGTGAAAGCATTGTGAAAGCATTGTGTAAGGGTGGGGGGATTGTCTGTTGGCGGTGTACATGTTGTGCGCTGGCCTATGTGTGTGCCAACGGTGATGGAAATGGTTATGGTGGGCCATTAGTGTGACAGCCTGGACTGTTTTTTTAATGGTGTTCTCCTGTTTGTATTGCCCCTACAGGTCATTCCCTATCAAAAGAAGGGATTTTGGCATGCCATCGCCAAGGACCTGCGAACTCTGGGGGTCTATGGCAGGTGGAACACCCAATGTCGGAAACGGTAGGAGGACCTGAGATGCTGGGCATGGAAGACGGCGGAGGCCCAGCTGGGGCTGGCCACCCAATGAGGAAGGGGTGCCCGTCGGAGCCTGACCCCTTGATGGTCCACATACTGGTGGTGGCCTACCCTGAGCTGGACGGGCCTTGAGGGCATCATAGCAGCCACAAGGGGGTGAGTACAGTGGGTATCATTACATATTTTGGCTGGTGGGGTGGTATCCTGGTGGTGGATGTGTGTTAGTGGGTGCCCGTAAGGCCGGGCCAGGCATTGCAGAATGGGTCAACTGAAGGGTAATGGGTGCATGGCAAAGACAGGCAACCTAGCTTGTTAGCAGTCCATTTCAGGCAGGGCATCGTGGGTCCCAGGTGTGCTGCAGTTGGCGGTGTGTGGTTCTCATCTTGCTTTAGTGACTAGCCATATCACTGGTAGTGCAATGCATAGTGCTTAAGCCTGTTCCCTGTGTGTAATGGTCATGAGCATGCCGATAGTGCTGTTGGTCCAGTCATTGACCAAGTATATCCTTTGTCTCCCCCCTTTTTTGTTTTGCCATCCTGTCCTTGTGTCCATCATCTGGCGGAGGAGCAAGGGCCCTGCCGACAGGGGGAGCTGCATCCCACAGGACCCAGGAGGCAGAGCCCACCGATGCCAAGGGAACCAGTGGGACGGAGGGAGATGTGAGCACCACGGCGGAGACTGGAGGAGACGACACAGTCACAGATACCTCCTCTGATGGGAGCTCCCTGGTGGCAGTGACACCTCTGACCACCCCAGCTGCAGGAACAGCCACCACCCCCATACCAGCACCGCCCTTCCAGTAGCCCCTCAGCAAGTTGCCCGTGCCGCTTATCCAGGAGGGTGGGCATCTCCTTCACCCCAGGCACCTCAGGCCCTGACCCAGTGAGCCCTGCTGCCCTGAGTGAGGAGGCTATTAACCTCCTGAGATCCATCTCTGTAGGGCAATCAACCAATGTGAATGCCATCCAGGGGCTGGCATCTCAGATGCTGCAATACATTCCTGGAGGACATTCACGGTGGATTGGCGGCCCAATAGAGATTAATTCAGGCTCTGGCCTCCTCACTGGTGGCAGCTATTGTCCCTGTTCCTACCGTCCCAACTCCTACGACCATTTCCCAGTCTCATTCTCCTCAACCCCAACCCATCCCAGGCACACATACAGACGAGCATGCACACAAGACAACACCCAAGATTGGCACAGGCAGACACCTCCACAACATCGACCCACTTGTCCCTGTGTCCTCTCCCACTGTGTCTGTTCCCCCTCCTAAAGGACTCAAACGCAAGCACTCAGACACCCAACAGCCATCGGCCTCACACACGCACACTACCCATGCACCTGCACCCAAGTCCAGCAGATATACACCTCCAACTACCACTCCCTCAACCTCCACTCCCATCCCTCCTCTCCTCCCACCCCACCGTCCTTAAAAACCTTTTCGTTGCCCAATTTGACCTTTTCCCTCCCCCTCTCCTGCCCATCCCCATCCTGCCCATAGAACCAGGGTGCCAACCAGCCCGCCCAGCACCTTAGCCAAACAGTCCACGGGGACAGTGAAGGCACTTCCTAGTCGTGGAGGCAGGACTGTGAGGGATTCCACTCCAACAGCCAGAAAGGGGAAGGAGCCCACAACACCTACAGCCAGGAAGGAAAAGGAGCCCACAACACCTTCAGCCAGGAAGGGGAAGGAGCCCACAACAACTACGGCCAGGAAGGGGAAGGAGTCCACAACAACTACAGCCAGGAAGGGGAAGGAGTCCACAACAACTGCAGCCAGGAAGGGGAAGGCCACACCTCCTGCCAAGGAGGGAATGAAGCCCTCAACTCCAACAGAGGCTGGGAGGACAAGACCACCACCACCACCTGTGGTCACGGAGCCTTCACAGCCAGCAGATGCAGGCCAGGAGGCACCGTCAACTGTTGCCACAGAGTAGAACTCCCCACCAGCTGAGCAGTGCAGCTATCATCACCAGCAGAGGACATGTAGGCCACCTGCCAGGGACTGCTCCACAAGGGGCCCTCTCCAGAAGCAGTGGGCATGTTCCCCACCTGAGAGACTGACCCAGCATTGGGAAATGGGTATGGAGCCCCCTCCCTCCAGAACCAGTGGGCATGTTCCCTAGCTCAGCGACTGTGGCCTTGCCCTCCCCAGCAAGGAGAAATGGGCATCCAGCCCCTCCGGAACCAGTGGGCGTATGCCCCAGCTCAGAGACTGTGGCCTTGCACTCCCCAGCAAAGAGAAATGGGCATGTAGCCCCCTCCAGAACCAGTGGGCATGTTCCCCAGCTCAGAGACTGTGACCTGGCACTCCCCCAACAAAGAGAAATGGGCATGGAGCAGCCTTCAGAACTAGTGGGGAAGTTCTCGTATTCGGCTGAGGTGCCCCCTCCCTCCACCCCCCTGAGGTGCCTGCCCACTTGCAAACTGATGCCCCTGCAGATGTGTCCGGATACAAGCTGGGCCTTGGATTGTGCCCTGTGGCCTTGTGTGCCCTTATGACTTTGGACTGGGCATTGGCCCTTTAGGAACACTTGTATATATTTAGTTCATGTGGTGGGTTGTGCTTTGCTAACACATTGTCAGTACTTCTGAAATCTGATTCTTATTTTATTATGCTGTGTGTCGTGTGACATTGGTTTACGTGTGCAGCTGGTTGTGTGTATGGTGTGTGTGTGTCTGGTGTGTGTTGTGCGTGTGGGTGTCACTCTCGTTTTCCTCCCTCCCTCCCTTGTGTGCTAGGTGTCTACTCACCGTCGTCGTTGTCTTCGTCGGCATTGGTGTTCCAGGTGGATCATAACGTAGAAGATCATCGGGAAGACTTGCAGTTCGGGTTTCATGGCAGCTTAGTTCTTCCCTGTGTCTCCAATGGCGAGTCCTTTCACTTCTGAGCTCTGTTTCTGCCAGGGTTTTGATGGCGCTGGTACCGCCCCAGAAAAAGTATAGGATTGAAGTGTCTTAATATGGTGGGTGGTACTTTGTCTTCCGCCTGGCTGTTGGCGGCTACCGCCATGGTGAGTGTTGTTTCCGCCCTAGCGGTTGGTGTGGTACATTGGCTGTCTATTGGAGTTATTACTGCCAAGGTCATAATTTGACAGAACTTACCGCCAGCCTGTTGGCGGTATTACTGCCACTTTATCACTCACCGCCAGGGTCGTAATGAGGGCCTTTGTGTCCTCCTTTTTATCACTCTACCATAGGAGCCATCCTGTTAACACCAGTGAGTCCCCAGTGCTACGCTCTGCATAAAGAAGAACTTCTGTACAAGGATTGAGCGCTACACTTTCACCAGAGCCAGCACCCTCTTTTTAACATGCAGCGAAGATCAGTGACAGATGCCGACTAAAATCACTGCCTTCGGCCCATGGTGATGCCCCAGAGCTTAGGGAAGCCTCCCAGCACAGCCCCCATGTTGCCACAGCAACTGAGTTTCACCTGTGACAACACGTCAGCAGAGGCCACACAGTATACCATAAAGGAGTGTGATTTCGACGAGCTTGCCTCAGCCGTCGAAGATAGCCCCGCATGGCTTGATGCTGCACCACTCGCACCAGGAGGACAGGAGAGGTACTGTGTTCAAGGATGGGACCCCTGAGGCCCTCTATGTTCTTCTAAGTAACTTTCACCTACCAGTCCCCAGGGGCCTGAGGCTCATTTCTCATTCAGGTGCGCCTGCAAGCTTGCTCATTATCAATACCATGCACATACCTGTTTATCCCTCTGCAAGATCCTGGTCAATCCCCCTGTCTAGTGAGACCGCAAAGACTTACTGAACGCCAATACTCCTCTAGCACTCCAAGCCAAACACTACCTTAATTGACCAATAAGGAATGAATGCAATGCTTTCAGCACTGTAATATTACATGCATACTTGAAACCGCCATAACTTGCAAAGCACTAATTGGATCGTTAGCACTGTGGTCTCCTTTTAATCAGATAAATAGCTTCCATTTTTCTAAACTGGTGTTGAGTCTTTTTGTGGTGTCTTTCACAGCGTTACTGCACTTAAGTGTTGCACAAATACCTTACACATTGCCTGTAAAGTTAAGCCTGCCTGCTCTCTGCCAAGCAACCAGGAAGGTGAGCACAGGTTGATTTATGGTGTGTATCTGACTTATCTGGACTAGGATTGTGGTCCCTACTTGGACGGGGTGCATAACTCTGCCAATTAAAGACCCAGTTTCTAACAGGGTCTAGTCCTCTTCTGATCTTCTCAGGTTCAGAGGTCCAGAAAGTGTTCTGATGAGGGATCCCTGGGATTCAGATTTATAGTTGTCACTAGCCAAAGGGTCGGGGTAACTCCTGAACTCTCCCAAACCTATGGTGGAAAACTTCTCAGTGGCAGCCCTACTCACTTTTCAAGCAGTCCTGTCTGCCCTAACACCAACAATCCCACAGTACATCTCAGTCTTAAAATCCAAGATTGGGGAATCCTTCCTTTCTTGTGCAGAGCTCTTGTGTTCACCCAGTAGTGTGGCCAGAGAAATGATTTGTCCCATCCCTTATGTCTACTCTAAACCAGTTCTGGGGGTAGCTTCCTCCACACTCTGTTTGGACCCAGCCTGACTACTGTGGGCCTTACGGGACAAAGGCTTTCCCTTCCTCAGGTCCCTCCTTTCCCTAACCTATGAATGAACATGCCTCACCTATGTCCCTTTCAAGTTCATGAAGTTTCTAGGTCCACCCCAACTGTCATTCCTAGGCTGAAAAGGATGACCTCATTAAGGTGAAGTATTTACTGAGCAGCTGTTGGCAGGATAAATCAAGTTAGCCCCCAGGAGCTTCAGACAGGGAAAAGGTGACTTTTTAAACATTACTTTTCCTAAATATTTATTACAGATGTAACTGAAATGAATTGGATGTTTATTAAGTAGGAAAATAGTCTGTGAATGACTATTGTAATCATTTTCTGTCAAAAGGTGCATATTATAGTTTACAATTAGTACTTTTCAATTTTCTATGATCCAGCTCCAGTCCTTAGGGTGAAAATAGCATTTAGGGGCTAATTACTGAAGGAACATGGCAACTTTAATTTCACACACTTTCCTTGTACAACTATCAGACACTCTACCTCGTGGGTGACTTTGTGTACTTAAAGGTGACTTACTAATACTTAAACAGAAATTTCAAAACACATGATGGATGGAACGCTTAAATTAACCTCAGCCACTGGTAATTACTCGAGGCTGCACCCAAGTCCATCGTTCTTTGGCCCAGGGTGCCAACTCAGTTTGGACCCAGCCACACATGGTCCTCTAGGTACAGTTCAGCCCAAACTACAAGGCCAGGTTTCCCTTGAACCAGAACACAAGCGACCCAAGACTGCATTCAGTGTTATTAGAGCTCTTCAGTTAGGTATAGCTTGGTGCCAGTGGCACAGTGTGCAAGGGACCCCCGTCTGGCCATACCCGCCCCACATAGGCATTACCCTCAAGTATGCAAATCAAATACCATGGATAGAATGCACAAACAAAGGCAGATGGACAGTGAACCTGGAAACAATATGATAGCATACAGGACAAGGCATAAGGCCACTTCACGCACACCATGGCCAGTGTGCACTGCCACAGTCCAAGAACATTGAAACAGTGGTCCCTATGGTAACATTAATATTTCCACTAATAAGATGAGATATGTATATATAACAAAGCAAATTTCAATGTAACATAATTCATAAAAATATGTACAAATTCCAGTGGAGTGACAAAAAAGCACTCAGTTCTCAAGTGCAGTTGGCAGTGAGAAATGTGTGTCACAGTATGTTAAGTATTGGTTCAGCCTGCCTATCTCAAATTGATATTTTTGGGGATCAGGAGTTAAGATATGCCTGAGACAGTCACAGAAGTAAACCAAGGAATGTACCCAAATATTTTTTACAGCTGCAGTTTGGATGAAAACTGTAGAAGTATGGAAGAGGGTGGCAAGGAAGGCAGTGTGAAGAAAGTGCAAAGGTAACTCAAAATAGGAAAAGAGGGCACTACACCCACAATATATGAAGTACTTTCAAAGTATCAGTAAGGACTCAGTGACCCCACACCATGCTCCACAGTATGTAAACCTTCCTTGTGGCGGATCAGCACAGTTGGACTGTATTAATTGGGTCACAATGAAGGTTTGCACTCTGTAAGTCCTGGTAGTGATGGACAAAATAAGAGACATCACACCGTCCACTTTAAATCAATCAATCAGTCAGGGGATTTGTAAAGCGCACTACTCGCCTGTGAGGGTCTCAAGGCGCTGATGAGGGGAAGGGGAGAATGGGGCGGGTGATGCTACTGCTCAAACAGCCAGGTCTTGAGAAGTTTCCTGAAGGTAAGGAGGTCTTTGGCATGGCGCAGGTGGGTGGGAAGAGTGTTCCATGTTTTGGCGGCGAGGTGTGAAAATGATCTACCGCCGGTTGCAGTTCTGCGGACGCGTGGGATGGTTGCGAGGACGACGTCAGTGGAGCGGAGATGCCGGGCCAGTGTGTAGAAGGAGAGTGATTTGTTGAGGTATTCTGGTGTTGTGCATTGCTTTCTGAGCGTGGGTGAGAAGTTTGAAGGTAATTCTCTTGTTGACTGGGAGCCAGTGCAGGTCTTTCAGGTGGTCTGTGATGTGGCAGATGTTCAGGATGAGGAGTGCAGAGGCGTTCTGGATGCGTTGCAGCCTCTTCTGGAGTTTGTCCGTGATTCTTGCGTAGAGGGCATTGCCATAGTCCATTTTGCTGCTTACGAGGGCTTGGGTGACTGTTCTGGTTTCGGTGGGTATCCATTTGTAGATCTTTCGGAGCATGCAGAGGGTGTTGAAGCAGGAGGAGGAGATGGTGTTGACTTGCTGGGTCATGAATAGTGAGGGGCCCAAATAGGGTGGGCAGTGTAATGCCTTTCCCCAATGGCCCTACTAGGTCAGGCAATTAGAGGAAGCATTCTATTGATGGAGCCAGTGAGGGCTATGAGGATGGAAAGCTGATGATCCACCTGTCTGTAATTGAGGCAGGTGGAGTGAAGGTTTGGTGGACAGGATACTCCATCATATTTGTGACATAGTACCCTGTCCACCAAATTCTAAATCTGGCCCTGAGTCTCAAGTGTGCATAGTGCATAACACATAAATACACCTGCTCCTTTACAATACTCTTCTCAGCAGAGAACAAGTCAGCCACTCCTCCCTCCAAGACTCCTGTTTTACTCCTTTTCTATGCTTTTAAGTGCAGTTATACTGAAATTCTGTAGTTCCATGGAGACATATGTGGGTATTTTAAAACATCTCATTTACCTGAGGGTAATTTTGAAGGTATGTGGGTGTTGAAGAAACGCCCAAATCTGTGCTCATTAAGAAATGTGTTTTTTGTTGTTTCCATAAATATCTCTCTGTGAGCTATTCATCTTCAAACCTCATACTAATCTACTTTTGTGCAATCTGTATTCCTGCATTAGATCCTCTATTAACTTAGCCATTAGTAAACCGTGAACATCTTTGATGCTGAACCTAAGAATATGTTCTTTGAATGGATGCCGCATTTCAAACATGAGTAACATACCCCAAAAACATATAATTTTTTTGCACCAGCATCTGGCGATCATTACAGGTTATATATCCGAAGGCTAGTTTACAAATTAATCAGTGTTTGTTTGTTCATGGAAGTCTTATTCAAGCTGTCTGCAAAATCTGTGAGACTCGACGGGCATCATTAGTTAACGTTTCCATTACATGCCAATAATCTTTATTACCCTGATTAGGGGTCCTTCTCACCACAGTCATAAAAGATGATGTATGATCTTCCTGCAAGAGGTCTAGCACTTAAGGTTTTTTACTATTTCTATAAAATAGACTCCTCCCTATGCCTCCTCCTGTTATGTTTGTTATGTTTCCAAGCTGTGCCAAACAAGGTGTAATGGTGAGGATGGGAGAGAAGAGGATTGGGACTAGGAGGATCCCTAATCAGTAAGTAAGTGAAATATTACCCCCTCATGGGGCCCTCCTCGTCCCAGTCCTAACACATGAGGAAGAAACCAAGTGCAAACAAAACAAGATTGCACCCAAGAGTAGAAATTTAATATGTGTTTATTAAGAGAATGAAAAACAATAATCACTGCATTGCAGACATCAAAACAATGGAACTAAAGTGTCCATCTAGATCCTCACTCACAGAGAGATGGTGGTGAGTGAGGAAAGTATTATGGAATGACCAAGTAGCCGCCCGGCAAATTTCCAAAAGGGATCCCCTCCCAGCCTCAGCATAGGAGGTGGAAACTGCCCTGGTGGAATACCCGTGGACATCCTAAGGGAGAGGTTCCCCAACACCAGCATAAGCATGGATAATAGCATGTCAAACCCACCCACTCAGGGTCTGGGTAGAAATCTTATTTCCCTTAGATATAGAGCCATATGCAGCAAACAAGGATTGTGACAACCAGAAAGCCTTTGTATGCTCCAAATAAATCAGGAGAGCCATCCTGACATTCAGGACAGAAGGCAGGCAAGTGGAGGAATCAGGGAAAACAGGCACAACAACCTCCTGTGCAAAATGAAAAGAGGAAGACACCTTTGGGACAAATTTAGGGTCCTATTTGAGGCACATGCGGTTTGGAAAAAAGTTTAGATAGGGAAAAACAGCCAGACGTCCCTGTAATTCACCCAAAGACCCGGCAGAGGTTATGGGCACAAAATAAAAACACTTTAGCTGCCAACAAGACCAAAGCGGCCTCAAAAGGAACACCTTGTAAACCTCTCAAGACAACCGACAAGTCCTGAGAAGGTACTATTCTCCTGACAACAGGCCTCTGTAACCTGAAACTCTTAAGCAAAACAATACCAGGAGTGACAGTGTAGAGAAGCCATCAGAAAAAAGTGACAAGCTGGAATAGCAGCCCAATGAGCAAAAAGAGTGCTAGGGGTGAAACCTCTCACAAACCCATTACACAAAAAATCCAGGATCTTAAAGGTATCAAGTTGGGCCCCGATTCTCATACCTAGAGCAGCACCAATGAGAAAAAGACCTCAAGTCTTTCTTACAGGATTTCGGGGTAGACTGCTTATGAGAAGACAATCCCCACAGCACCTTGGGAAGAACAACCAAAACTAAATCTACCCGTTCAATAGCCAAGCTGTCAGATGAAACCAAGCAATCATCTGGTGCAACAGCTCTGGAGATTAAAAAGGAGATTGGCTGTGTGGGAGAACAAAAAAATGACCCTAGGCCAGAGACAGAAAGAGGGGAAACCAATGATGGCGGGCCAATAAGGTGCATTGAGGAACACCTGAGCCCTTTCCACTCTGATTTTCTGGAGAACCCTGGGCAACAGAGAAATTGGAGGAAAAGCATACAGCAAACCCTGCAGCCATGGACTGATGGAGCATCTACCGCCCAAGCTCTGGAAGAAGGAAGCTCTGTGCAAAAGTGAGGGCATTGTACAATGCTGGGGGAGATTAATAAATCCAGCCAAGGGACCCTGAACTGCTGACACACCTAGTGGAACATAGGCTGAGCCAAGTGGTAAGTCACGGAGGAAGGCAAGTTCCTTCTGAGACTGTCTGACCAGAAACTTATCTCTCCCTGAATTCATACCACCATCAGATCAAGAACATTCTCCTCTGCCCAGGAACAAATCAGCGATGCAACTGATTGAGGGCCTCGCATCATGTACCCCCTGCCTGTTCAGGTAAGCCCCTCCCACTTGATTGTCTGCCGACCACAACATTCTGACCTCTCAGTTGTTCCTGAAAAACATCCAGGGCCCTCACCACTGCCATGAGTTCCCTCCAGTTCCAGGACTGCTAACTCTCCCACTGAGACCAAGAAGCACCCCTCTCCAGGTGATTCAACATAGCACCCCATCCCCACCTGCTTGCATCTGTTGTCAAGAGAATTGGGCGAGAGAGCCGAAATAGGACCCCTTTCAAAAGATTGTTCCAAACCAACCACCAAGACAGATCTAGAGAAATCTGATCTGAGAGAGGAATCATGAACTCATAATCCTGGGAGCTGAGATCCCTATGACTGAGGATGTGATTCACAATTGGCTTTAAAGGAAATCTCACCCAGGGGACCACAGCAGTTGCAACCTCAACCAGCATCTTGCAGAACTTACTAAACGTGTCAACAAGTCCTTCACCAGCAACTGAATAGAAAGCATTCCTGCTATCTGGAAGAAATACAGCACCCCCTAGAGTATCCAAACGCTCTGATAAACATCTTCACCTGAGAAGGAGATAGGTGTCACTTCGGAAGATTCACCACAAAGCCAAAGTCACCCAAGGCCTAAAGCATCAATTCCATATCTTGTAGTGCCTTCAAAAAGGATGAAACAGTACACAACCATACATCCAGATAAGTATAGAGAACAACACCTTTTAAATATAAGAAACCATCAAAGAAATCCACTACCTTCATGAAGACCTATGTAGACGTAGCAAACCCAAAATGTAGGACTTGAAGCTGAAGGGCAGATACTACAAACCTCAGGAACAACTGTCTCTCCACATGCACTGGCATGTGAAAGTAGGCTTCTTGTAAGTCTGGTGAGGATTGGCCAAAAAGAACCATCTGGCTTTAGAACTAAAAACAGGGTTGGGTAAAACTCCAGACCCTTCTGATCT
This sequence comes from Pleurodeles waltl, assembly GCF_031143425.1. Lineage (NCBI taxonomy): Eukaryota > Metazoa > Chordata > Amphibia > Caudata > Salamandridae > Pleurodeles > Pleurodeles waltl. Next base: position 671,533,153 of record NC_090443.1, on the reverse strand, counting down.
TCTGGCACAGGGATTATTGCACCCTTCAGCAACAGTGGATCTATTCCCAACCTGAGACTCTGCAACTTTAAAGGGTCCTTTAGAGAAGGAGTAACTCAGAAGCGAGGAGGCAGGGGGTGCTCTCTGAATTGAATCTGATAGCCATGTTACGCTATCGAAAGGACCCATGCGTCCATCACTTCTCACTTCCATTGTGATAGAAAACTCCTGGGTTGCCTTCTCACTGGGGCACGGGAGGATGAGAGTCAGGCTTTACTATAGAGGACGAACCCCCCAACCACGGGCTCTTCCACAAAAGGGCTGTCATTCAGTGGTCTGAAAAAAAACCTCCCGGTAACCAAACAGTTTTTTATCCACCACCTGTTCAAGAGGCCGCTTGATCTTTTTCTCTTCCACAGCCTTTTAAAGCATGTCATTTAGGTCAGGACCAAATAATTTTGGAGCCAGAAAAGGCAACTTAAAAATTAAGAAGCATTGGCTAGCCTTCAGTTTTCCAACACTTTAACCATAAAGGCCCCCTGCCTGAAATCAAAGCACCAACTGCAGAAGTAGAGCCCCCAAAGACTGTCAAAAACAGCATCCTACAAAAATTACGACAACACTTCCATATTAGCCAAGAGCGCTGTAGGATCCTCCTGTGCATGAAGGCAATCAAACAAGGAATTAATGTCTTTCAAGGCCGCATAGGTTTTGTCCTAACCCCATAACTAGAAGCAGCATAAGCTCTTTTAAAGGCAGACCTTCTTCCTTACTGGGTCATAAAATACAGCATCCTCTGAGGCCAAAGAGGAAGAAGAGGACAAAATTGTATTAACATTCGGGATCTGAGGAAACTGGTCTTTAAAACCCTCCAACAAATACCTCTTATGGAGAAATCAAAGAATAGTGGCCTTATAAATACCCTTCCATTCCTTCTGAAGAATATTTTGGACAACCTCATGAAAAGGCAAACCATCCTTATTTGCAAGGTTATACCGTCCCAAAAATTAATCCTTGTCAAAAACTGAGGGAGGAGCCCAACTGTTCTCTGAGATGAGACAAGACCTCTTCAAGATGATCAGACTATATATATCTGCCCTTACAGTCCTCCGGCTTCTCTGCATCGTTGTCCATTCTCTGCCTTTTTGCAGGGAATTATTTCTCTTTTATGGCCCTATCAACAGCCTCCTTAATCAGGCACTGCAGATCCCAATGGGAAATGTGTAAAAGTTCCTCAGACTCCTCCTGGTCAGGAGACTGAGAAGTCTTCCTTTTCTCACCATACTTCGCCAAAGCAAGTTCCAACTAGGAAGCACCATAATGCGATACTGGAACGTCTCTGCTTTCTGTTTAAGTAGCCATTACCCAGTAACCGGATCTCATCTCGCGAGACCCAGCCTCCCAATAGCCAAGCATCCAGTTCCTTGCAACATGCGTCAAATACTGACACGAGCAAAGGGCCGGTAAGCCGTCATACTGGCCCCCGCACAGCCCTGAATACAGCAGCAGCTCCCTTCCCCAGCTCAGCACATGAGCAGGGAGTTTATCTGAGGCCGGCATGAAGATTCCAGCTGCATGCTACAGCTATGCATAACACAGCACCAACACGGAGAGTTCAGTGCAGCTCAGTGAGTAAACAGAGCAATATTTACATAGAAACATACAGACACTAAAAATTAAAGAACAACTGTAAACCAAAAAGGACAAACGAGTTCTTACCTGCACCGCGCATAGGAAACAAAACAGGAGGAGGGGGCAGGAGTCAAGTTAATAAAAAAAATATAGAAAAGTGACTTAAGTGCTAGACCTATCATGGGAGGATCATACTCCCCTGTTAGGTCTGGGACAAGGAGGACCCCATGAGGAGGCAATTAAGTTACAGGTCGAATGAGCTTAAATGTATTGCTATAGTAACTAACTTCAATGCATTCAGTAACTTACAAGGCTGTTTAGATGAACATATTAGTGTTACAACTGGAATACATTGAACTTATGTCCAATATAGCACTAATTCACATTAGAAGTTGAGCAAAAACTGTACTCCTCTGATAGCCTGGGAACTTGCCAACAGGTTTTTCCTTGTGGCAATCCCCTCAAGATTACCAGTGTACATACTTTAAATGTGCACCCAAAATGAGCACACTATGCATTTGAGCATGCCTTTGCCCATTATTTAACACATATTTTCATGTAGGGTGCACACAACACAAGCAAGCCCAGCACAAGCTTTGGTGAGCTGGTGCAGTGGCACCAACCTGAGAGGCCTGTGTGGCTCACTGAGCCCTGATTATTATTGTATCTTATAATTCAAACAGCAGACAGGGGGCCATTTCCTTTCCTGCACTATGGTCCAAACTACGCTACTACCGTAAATATGTCTTTCTAACATTGCATGTGAGAAAAAACTTGTTTAAACTATGAAAGGTAGATTTCTGGTGCTTAAAGGTCAACACCATTTAGTTAGCCCATGTCATACTACATCCAGATGATCAGAAAATTCGACCTGTAATATGTGGAGACAAAAAGTACATTTTGTATGAATGCATGTGATATCTGTAAAGCGTAGACTAACCTGAAAGGCAGCAGAGCACCGTACATGGTCAAAAGCAAAAATACAGTCACTCTGTGATCATAGTGGAACCTGTGTTCTCAGAAGGGAAATGGACTGTTGCTTTGATGTGATGTTATCATAAAAGTTTCGCTGCTACCCCCTAAACCTTTTTTTGGCTATCTGGGGTAGCACACCGGCTATGCATGCCAAATTTGCATTCTTTTGTCCAACATCTTGTAGATTCTAAAAAAAATGTCAATTCTCCTAGAAGGGACCAAGAAAATAGCCAAAATATATCTACATTTTGAGTTTCTTGGGAAAAAAACAGGAAACGGGTGCTATGGATAAAAGTGCCAGGTTTTTTTACTCATAAAAATGGCATGAACGAACAGTTTGATGTGCTAAAGTCACCATCTTCCCATCTTTCAGGAACATGCAGTGCTGGATCAAAATACCTATATGTGTTATCAAAGTTTTATCATTTTTCAAAGAGGTAGCCCATTTTTCATTTTTTGGTTTTTTTTAACCTGCTTTGAATTTGTGGTGCAAACCAGTATGAAAAAATTGGGTGATCCAGGAAAACTATATATTTCTGAAAAGAAGACAAATTTCCAAATGTGTAGATCCCCAAAGGTTTTCCCAAACACACTAACTGTTGAAATAAATGTTGAAAACGAGTAGGAAAAAGCAGCCATTTGTGACAATATTTTTATCTGTAACCTTTTGGCACAATGGCTGATTTACAAAATAATTGCACCATTATGTTCACTAGACCCTTTTAGCTGTGGGGATATATAGGTTGTGTAGCTTCTCCAAGAGCCCAAGGTACCTAGAGCCAACTACTGAGCTGCACCTCACAACGGTTCTACACTGTTTACTGAGTATAGGCCAGTTTATTTGGTGAAAAATGTGGAGTGCAAAATAGGTTTCAATGTAACCTATGTATTTCTAAAAAGGGCACAAGATATGGAGTTTAGAAGCAGTGGTTATTTGTACATTCATACGAGCGTATGATTTAGAGGGTATTTTTCAAAATGCCTTCTTTCTTACACACTTGTTCACTTTTGGAATGCACAAATGCAGTTAAAATCCAATGGTTAATAATAAATATCATACTATTCCATGGTCTCACATGTCTTCTGATAAAATTGGTACCTCACTTGTGCAAGTAGGCCTAGTGCCTGCATCAGAGAATGGCCCAAAACACAGCATGTATACACCATATTTTTCCACTCAAAACTGACCTGTTTTTTGCAAAGTGGGTAGCTGTGGATTTATTGGCCCTAGCTCAGCTGGTACATGGGAAATGTAGAAAACCTGTACATTTGTAACAACTAGACACCTGGGGAATCCAGCATAGGGTGACTAGCATGGCTCTCACCAGGTTGTTTTACCCAGAATCTCCTAGCAAACTTCAAACATTGACTTAAAACACATTTTCCTCACATTTCTGTGATGGAAATGTCTAGAATCTGCAAGGATCCACAAACGTCAATCAACCCAGCATTCCCCTAAGTCTTCTGACAAAAATGCTATTTCACTTGTGTGGCTAGGCTTAGTGCATGCAGCAGGCAAGCATCAAACCAAGGTCAATAGGAGTCTCGGGGTGTGACTCATTGACCCTGGTTTGATTTGTGCCTGTCGCGGGCACTAGGCTAAGGCACACAAGTGGGGTATCATTTGTACTGGGACAAGTGGAGGAATGCTGTGTGGTTGGAATGTTGTGGTTTCCTGCTGATTCCAGAAGTTTACATAACAGAAATTAAAGGAAAATTTGCAATTTTAGGTGAAGTTTGTGGTTTGCCGGGCATTGTGGGTAAGAAAACTTTGTGAGATCCACATGAGGCATGCCACTTTGGACTCCTCCTGATGTCTAGTTTTCAGAAATGTCTGGGTTTAGTAGGTTTCCCCAGGTGGCAGCTGACCCAAGCCTGAGAAGTCCAGCCATTCAGCAAAGAAGTAGGATGATATTTGGACATAGCCCAACTCTGTTACCCATAGGTATATAATAAATGGCATCAAAAATCAAAATTCCCCTTCATGACAACAAGATGGGGATGGTTTAGTCCTGAGGGGGGCAGAAAGACTGTTGAGGTCATATTAGAGGTGGAGGCTAGGTCTGGTGTGTGGGCTAGTGGACAGGCCACTCCAACACGTTCTGGTTTGAAAGGATAAAAAAATACGGTCTGATTAGTGGGCTTTTTGGCCCTCTCACCAGGGCAGATTGGAAATAAAGACCTCTTATCTGCTCCTTACCGGGGACATTGGAGGGGTAGGGAAAGGCCCAATCCCTAGGTGGGCTGACTCCACCCATTTCTCTACAAAAACAAAATCCCTAATGTCGAGTGGGCTTTCTGCCCACCCCCCCAGGGCAGATTGGAGATAACAGCCTCCAAACTGCCCCTAAGGGGGCAGAAAGTCTTTTGTCCTTGGTAGGTAGGCCGGAACATTAGCACATTGCTGAAGGGAAGGGACTCAACCCCCTCCATATATAATCCCTAGTGGGCCTGTGTGCTTTCTGCATAAAGTAGGAAAACACCTCCTACCTGCTCCTGACAGGGGTCAGAAAGAGTGCTGGGTGTTGTATGGGTGGGTGAGGGCTGAGCCTCATGCCAGGGAGGGCCACCCCCAGCTATTTTGCATTAAAAAAATCCCTACTTTCTAGTAGGCTTTTAGAAGATTGAAGGAAAAAAAAACAATCTGCCCCTGGGGGAGGGTAAAAAACTTTTGGGCCCAGGGGAGAGGGGAGCACTAACTCATAGTGGAGGAGGAGCTCTCCCTCTCCTAATATATAATCCCTGGTGATCCAGTGGGCTTTCTGCCCCTCACTGGGGTCCAATTTGCAGAACAAATCTTCTATCAACCCTCAATGGGGGACAGAAAGAATGCTGGCAGTTGTATGGGTGGGTGGCGACTGGAGGGCTGCCACCACTCATTTTGCATTAAAAACAAATCTGCCCGCAGAGGGCAGATTGGAAGTAAGAACCTTCAGTCTGCTCCTATTTGGGAAAGAAAGACATTTGGGCCTAGGGAAGGGCCTAATACTAGCTCATTGCACTTGCTCCCCTCACCCCCCACCAGATATAATCCCTGATGGTCTAGTGGGCTTATTGCCCTCCTACAGGGTGGATTAGAGGAAAACACCTATATGCTCCCAACAGGGTGGCGGAAAGACTGCTGGGGGTCATTTGGGTGAGGGCTAGACACAATGCCTGGGAGAGCAGCCACTACCCATAATGCTAAAAAAAAATCCCTGGTGTCTAGTGGTTAGTAGTCTGTCTGCCTCCCCCCTCTGAGGGCAGATTGAAGGTAGCAACCTCCGATCTGTCCCAGGGGGAGGTGTGATGAAAGACTTGAGCGTGGGTCAAAAGGAGGAGCATTATGCCATTGCAAGGGGGCTGTTCTCCCCCTCAAAAAATAGTCCTTGGGTTCTAGCGGGTGGATTCATGCTTGGGGATCACACTCCTGTGGGAACAACTGGGGAATGGTGCAATTGAATAAGGGAGATTCTCCACTTTCTAATGACACCTTCCCAGTCCAAATCAGTGCTGAGATATCGCCCCGAGCACCGATGTAAGAGAAAGTAAATGAGCCAATCGGCTCATTTTACTTTCACTTTAAGTGTAATGACACCCATCATCATTGCACTGAAACAAAAACAGCCTTGAGTGCTGGGGAAGCTCTTACCCAGCTTCCGAGGCTTAGAATAGTGAAAAGAAGTTCCTCTGGTGTGAGGACCATGGGGATTTCCTGCTTCGGCTGCGAGGACAACCTGGAGCTGTCCTCAGCACACGAGGACTGGTGCAGAGGTCGGCACAGAGCCATCATCCACACTGAAGGAGTTAAAGATTTGTGCCTTTAGTAGTTTCCTAAATTGGAACAGGGTTGGAGATGTTGTGCCATGTTCTGGGTGCAAAGATAGAGAAGGCATGTTGCCTTGCTTTTAATTATTTGCACTTCTTAATCTCTATACGGATTGTATCGCGGCTGTGGGTGTGCCAAGAACCACTGGAAACAGTGAGTTTGTCAGCCAAATAGGCATGAATGTCAGTCATGAAGGCATTGCTATTTGAAGTTTTCTATGGTCTTGTTATTAAACTTGGCACACACAACCTTGTCCACACTTGTTTTCATTACGAGTCTTTGCAGTGTTCATATTTAAAGACAAATTAATCTTTTAGAACGTTGTGTGAGTAACTGTTATTTGGAACCAGTGTAGTGACAGTTATGTTCCTCTGAGATAACAAATGAGTTGTATTATTATCATTCAAACAAGGTAGGCATGGTGGAAACGTGATAAATGTGACAAAAATATAGCTGCTATAAAAGCAAAATAGCACGTGATGCGTGTGAAGTCTTACAAAAGCGATGAAGTCAAGGAAAACTTGGGAAAGCTGTTGAAAGAAAATGTCATGATGAAACTAGAATAGTCAAACAAAAGGAAAACCAGAAAGCCCACAGACCAGATACACAAGGGCTTATTTCTACTGGGCTGTAGAAGAAGAAGGTACTAGTTTACAAAAGTCAGCTTGAAGAAGTCATAAATCTATGTAAGTACATTAACTCCTGCATTTGGATTATATTTGCCATGTTAGATGTTTATGGGATTTCTAAGAGTACATTAACTTCCCAAAATGTATTCATGCAGAGTGTCAACGAGATGTAAAATCCCACAAGTAGATCCGGTGGAAATGTGTGTTATATTTTTCTCTTTGAAAAATCTATTTCTTCACACTCCTATGAAATGTTCCTTTGCCTTATACTCCAAGGAAATTAACTGCTGTATTTATCAATAGTAGTTTTATGTGTAGGTCCTGCGGGATCCTATTTCCAAAATCTATGTAAGTAACTGGAAATGTGTCAGTTTGTGAGTGTTAACCTACTCTTTAGGGGGGAGCGTAAAGCGCCTTGTCCCCTGCTGTAATCTCTCTTTGGGCTTCTAACTACACCCATGTCACGTCAGTCACTTTCATTGGTTTGTGGGCTAGCCTTTTAAAATCCACTTGCTTTCATTAGTGAAAGGCCTGCATACGTCATGCCTTTTCCGGTGTTTAGCCCTCCTCGAGCGCACCAACCAACTAGTGAAAACATACGAGGCTCGATGTTTTCCGTTTGGTTTCTGGACTACTTTTTCTCTTTATTTCACAGCGCTATCTCGCTGGGCAGTAGTCGAGTGCTTTTCGTGACATCGATCCTGTAACATAGGTAATTGCACTTTTGCCGGTTACATAGATAATTGCACTTTTGCCAGTTACATGGATAATTGCACTTTTGCCAATAGGTTTCACTGCAAGCTAACTTTTATTTCCCTTCGTGTGTTCGCTGATGGCGAACATCAGCTTGCGTATGTGAAACTTTTACTTTTCAGTTTATATGGCAAAAAAAGGCTTGTTAGTTATGTGAAACCGTTTTACTCTCATTTTCAATTTATATGGCAAGAAAAGTCTGATAAGGAGTTTACATGCTAATAGCTCTAACTCGAGCAAACTCGAGACCCATTGCATTGCAATTGTTTGTTTTTTAGAGCCATCCAACTTTGCAAATTCCCTTTCCCGCATTTAACCCCATTTGACAGTGCCCTAAAATCCATTGAATTAGTAAAATTACGACCATGCAATTCATCCTTGATTCTGTGAGTCAGGATGTGAAATCTGATTTTCAAGTCTAATTAAGCTCAAAACAATGGTGAAATTGGCCGTGACTCTAAAGAAGCACTACAATGAGGAGACTATGCACATATTTCAATTGACTGGTACTGAGGATTTGCACATACAATCTTACATACGTTATGCTGAAATACGCAGAAAGCCCAGTAGATACATGGGGAAAACGATTAAAAAAAGAGGTGGAGGGCAAGTTGCACAGGCATCTGGGCTGTGCCTCCACCCTAGAATGAGCCGTGCAGCCTTTCTGCCCTCCAGGGGTCGCGGGTGGGGACTAGGTGGGGGGGTCAAATTGGGAATTTGCCCTCAATCCTTACCCAAGGGAGAATAAAGTCCACTAAACGCCTGCAAATATGGTAAAAATGGGGTGGAAGTGTCGTGCCTTGTAATTGAGCCATACCGCCACCCCAGAATGGGCTGATCAGTCTTTCTGCCCCTACAGACCAGACAAGAGGGGTTTATCCCCCATCCGTCCACCTGGGAGGTCCAAAAGCACACTTAACCCTTGGGAAAATGGTACAAAAAAGGGGATGTGCTGCCTACCGAGATATCAGCCCAAGCCCTATTCCTGAAGGGCACCACAGACTTTCTGCCCTCTCCCTCACGGCAGATTAGGTGTTTACCCCCTACCCTTGGGGGCTGAAAGCCCACTAGGCATCAGTGTTTTTTTTAAGGGAAAATATGGGTCCTTTTCTCTAGTTCCCTTCCTTCTCCCTGTCACCTAATTCCCTCTCTAGTTATGCCTCCTCTTCCCTCTTCTCTCTTGTTCAGTCCTCCCTGCTTCCTTTCACTCAATCCCTCTTTTACTCCCTCTAAGCAGCTTACTTGTTCGCCTGTTTCCCTCACTCTTGTCACATAACCATTTTTCTCTTACTCTCTTCTCATGTTCCTTACTTCACTCTGTATGTCTTTTTCCTGTTCATTTCGGTCTTTTCACTTATTTTATTCTTTCTTCTCTCTGTTTAGTTCCTTTTTCTTTCCTATTACATTCTCCTCTATCTCCTGATCTGTTCTCCCTTCTACTCTCCCCTCACACCCTTTCAACCCTCTATTCAGTTCCCTCTACCTTTCCTTCTCCCTCTCCTGTGTTCAGCACCCATCTCTGTTATATCTTTGCCTCTTCTGTTCCCTTCTTCCCACACGTGTTCCATCCTTCCCCACTTGATCTCTCCTTCCCCCTCATAATCTCAAGTTTGCTTTCTCCTGTTCCCCACGCCATCCTGAATGTGCCCTTGTCTCCTCTCTCCTGTTGCCTGTTTCTACTGCATGGTCTCTCTAGAAATCTATTTTGTCTCACCAGCTCCAACAATTTTCTCTATCCCCATTTTGTTTGCTCCTTCTTTCTTCTATTTTCACCTTTCCCCGGGGCTAATTTATTCATGCCGCTTCCATCTCCCTCCTGTTACCCCTTCTTGCCTTACTGTGATTTCCTTCTCATTTCATTTCCCTCCCTCTTGTTTCATTAATGATTCTTTTCTGTCCTATCCTACCTCCTATTTCTCTAGGTTGTTTTTCACACTTCTTTCCTGCAGTTTCCATCTCTCTCCTGTAACCCCTTTTCCATTTTTCCATTATTTCCTTCTCTTTTCATCTCCCTTCCTCTTGTTTCTTCCATCACTTTATTCTGTCCAATATACCTCTCTTATTTCTTCTCCTGGTTTTCCCGCTCAATTGTTCCCACTTCCTCCTCCTCGCCTACTCCTCCTGTTCTCGTGTTCACTCATTTCCTGTCCTGTGCCCTCCTCTCCTTTCTCACTTGCCTGTTTCTATCGCTCCTTATAACTCCTCTCAATTTTGTCCTCCTTCCCTCTCTAATGTTCCTCCATCACACTATCATGCTCTCCCTCATCACTATAAGATGGCCATTAAACCTCATAAGCAACATGCAAGCAGTCTAGACAACATCTAGAAACCTATCAATGTGACAGGGTTGAAATGAGTGCACTGTTGTCACTTGGCATAAATTGAGAAACTGAGAAAATCAAATACATATCAGATTCGATTCCACATTTGTCAAGCTGAAAAGACCGTTGGAAATCAAGTTTAATACCTGGGTTTCCAATGTAGACGAGAATATTGGAGGAATTTCGAGGGAAAAGCCTGCAAAGATTACAAATGAACTGGTGAAGGGAACAAAAGACTATTGTTTTTTTAGTGGTACTACAAAAGGCGAAGGGATATCGACTTCTTTATAACACCAAGACATTCCCAGAGTGAAGGGACATCAGCAATGAGCAGCGTCCCTAGATAAATTAATTCTTGTCATTTTTGTACTGGTGGAGAGGGACATTCCTGCTTGCAACCAGATCACATGGCCGCTTCATGTACATTACTTATAACAATGAAAATGAGGATTGAAGCCTGAACGCTGGAGCACACACATCCCCGTGGCAGGACTGGATCTGGTAGCACTGATTGGAATAAACTTGATGTGACTGGAAAGATAAACTTTTAACCTATCTAGAAAACAAGTCCCCATCCCCAGTGAGTGAAATGGGTGCAAAGAACCGCCTGGTTATTGGCTGCATCAATGTCCCTCATGAGATCAAGAAACAGTCACACATTGGAATCACCATCACTCTGAAAGAGTGTGTCATCCAGAAATTGCTTGTTTTGCTCCAGCAACATATTCGAGATTGAAAAGAACATATTCAAGAAGCTTAGACAATATTAGAAGAGCAGTAAAAGCCTACAGGTAGGCAAAGGCTAAGGATCCAACTTAAGTTTTTTTTAAATAATAGCAGAATGTGGATGTCTTTCATTGAATCAGGAAGCAGACATTTATCAAAAGAGGAAATAATGGCCAGGCGTCACAATTTATAGACTATGAGCAATTCTTTCGATATTTCTTTCACTTTATCCCTCTTCAATATTCTATTTACCTCAGCCCAGGTATAATCCATTTCAAATTTAAACAAACTTTATTTGCATGGTAAATTGTACTAGTGTTGTCAAATTTAATATTTTAATATATCACCAACTTCCAAAACTTCATGTTAGGTATAGTATCACTTTTCATTGTTCACATTGAGGTCTCTAAATATATTTGATTGGGTAGTCTTTATATTTCATGTATAACTTGACGGGAATACAGTACAATTCTTAAAGCAGCAGCTTCTGTCTGTATTTTCCTAGAATGATAGTCTTTAATTTTTCTGGGGAATATTTTACCATAGTAGAGACGTTCAGAAAGTGCGTTTCTCTCATGTGTCTGCACAGTACACAAAAGCTTATAGTTTCCATAGAAACACTGGTGCTTATACTGTCCTTACTTCAATCTAGTTCTGACATCACTTTTAATAAGTAGATTACATTAAAAGAGGGATACTGTAAACTCTTGGTAAATGGTCTATTTGTTTTCTTGTACAAGACAAGAGGCTTTATTCGGTCCATTGACCATCAAAGCGGCACAGTACAATAAATAATCACAATTAAATACAATCATCTATAATCTAATATAAAACATTGATACATATGAATAAAATCAAAATACACCTAAAAATGTCATCTAGATCAACATCAGAAGTCCTTGATTTTTAAAAAACAGCAACATATATGCCACGCAGCCACTAAAAACTTACTGACTGCAAGAATAAGATCATATGAACTGTGACTTTTTAAAATCCTTAGTGCAGAAGTACAATTATTTAATCCCATATCTCGGCAAATTTTGCGGATCCATTTTGACTGTGGGGTAAAACATGCAGGACAAAAAAACTTAAAAAGATCAACAGTTTCTGAGGCACCTCCACAGACAGGACTTATATCAGAAGTAGTGGACGGCCCCCAGCTATTGGTTAAGGACAACAATGGCAGGGTTCCAAACCGAAATCTTGCATACAGGCCCTTGCCCTGCAGGTCGGATATGATATCTAAATAAGGTTCATATTGAGGAAGCCACTTAAAATCAACATAGAGATTCGTCAAGCGACCATGTGATTTGCAGATTATATAACAGTCCCTTACATAGGACCAATAAACTGATTTTAAAACATTTTTGTGGCGTCTCTCTAGATTGTGAGGACATTAAAAGAGGGATACTGTATACTCTTGGTAAATGGTCTATTTGTTTTCTTATTACAGATTCGTTCTGATCTCAGGATAAGCCTGTAATAAGAAAACTGCCATTTTAGTCAATTAGTTATTACAAGCAACTTAAAACATCATAGTGTTCCATGGGACTTCACTCAGCAGGAACAAGTTGTTGTGCTGGAGTCCAAACACTGTTTGTGTGCCAGAAGCACTTTGTAAAACTACTTGTCACTTCTTAAGGCTCAACGTGGTGACATGATAAAAAGCAGTTGTACTGCATTACTGAGGACATGAGCAAGAAAAAAGTGGAGCAGCTGGAGTGTTGTGTAGGAGGCAGTTACGACCAAATTTATTAAGGATTTGTGTTGTCCTTGCATCATGCAAGGTGACGCAAGGCCACTCAATTTCTTAATTCAGATTTACAAAGCCACACAAGGGGTGATTTGTGTCACCTTGCATGACTTTGTAAAGAAACGTAATACAACTCAGCAGCTTGCAGTGTGTTCGATTACATTTCAGTCTGGTAGGCTTTTCATGGATGGAGCATGGGCGTTCCTGTGCATGGTCTCCCTCTGTTCCATTCTCACATTCTTAATGCTCCCAGTTTAGGTCTTGGGTCGTCCACTGCTCCACTAATAGAATGGCCGTGGTACCGACTCAAAGGACAAACTGTCCCTTAGACTTGAATGATGGGCATGAATCTCATACTAACCTAGAATGCGTCCACACTTTCACAGCCAGAGCTGTTTGCTTTCTGGTGGAGGTCGAGAGGGCTGAATCAAACTGGATCTCTACTCAAAGTGATCTAAAGGTAAAGATAATGGGCAAACATAGCATGCCAAAATCTCGGTGGCCTGCCTGCTGACAAAGATCAACTGGTTGACACCACACCTCCCATGGAAACCGCAGCTGATCAGGACAAGCTAGATAATATCTTAGCAGTCCAGAGAAGTGCTACAGAACAAAATTGATGCAGTGGCCACAGATCTAAACTGCTGTGAGCAGACCAGTAGAAAATGGTCAAAAAACTCTTGACTCTCTGCAAAAACCTGGACAAAGTGCAACCTGAGTTAAAAACAAATTGCCAACATTAAAAAAAAGGTCTGAGCGTTGGACTCTTGAATGGAGGGTGCGGAAGGGCGGTCCCACTGCTTTAACAACTGTGGACCTCCTTGAACCTGTGGAGGGACACAACATAGTTACCTTCCTGGAAACATGAATAACTAATGAGATTGCACTGGAGGGTTTATTCTCACTGTTGCAAGTGGATTCCGGACATTTAGTATGCCAGAATGTTTTGCTTTTTTATCCCTCTTTATTGTGGGATGAGTCTCACTATCTGAGTAACACTCAAAGTACTTGCACGGTAATAAGACTGCACATGTTTACCACCAATGACCACCTTTTAAGATAAAGTGGTGCGACGCAGCTAGGGTAAGTGGCACTGGGCTGTTCACATGTGAACACATGCAAACAGACACATCCACACTAGTGCAGGCTTCACATGAGAGATTGCAGTTATGCACAGCCTAATAGTTGCATGAAGGTAAGCTGCCTATGGCAGTTTTGAACTAAAAAATTCGACCTGTCATAATACCACTTTTGAAAAGCCTTTGGAATTGCGATTTCCTAATTGTGATTCCATGCGAATTTCAATAAGGGAATCACAATTCCAAATGTAAGAAACTTCTCTGAGTTTCTTTTGTGATTCCCGGTGGGTTGCAAATAGACCTGCCTCATTAATATTAATGAGGTAGGTCACAATTTGCGACCCACGGAAATCGCCAAAATCACAGGGATGGTCACCATGTCTGTGATTGCTTTTAAATAAAGCAATATGTTTTTTTAAATGCAGCCCGTTTTCATTAAGGAAAACAGGCTGCGTTTAAAAAGAAAAAAAATTAAATGATTCAGTTAAATTTTTTGAAGAGTAGGCAATGGTCCATGGCACCACTGCATGCTCTCAAAAAACGTTTTCGCATGCATTCACAAAGAGGAAGGGGACCCCTTTGTGAATGGGTTAGCACCATTTTGAAATCGGTGCTAACTGTGATTGTTTTGCGACTGCATTGACAGTCACAAACCAATCATACATACCATTTAGATTCGGCATTAGGAAGTGATGCCCTGAACACGCCTTTTCCTAATACCGAATCGCAAAACCCAAATTGCGGTTCGGTAACAAGTTACTGAATCGCAGTTTGGGCTTTGTACATCCCATAAAGAATTTTCTAGTTGCAAACGGGCCAATTCTGGAAATCAACCCATTTGTTGTACTTGTGGCCCTTAATCTTTCTTTTAATTATTAATAAGTCACCACTATGCAGGCAATGTGCCCAAAAAGGTTGGGTGCAAGGACATGTAGAAGTTAGAGTTTAACTTGGCCTTAGTGTGAAATATCTCCAAAGCGATTTTCACTCTTGTAAGGCTGGCTGCTGCAGTAGGAAATCATTTGGTTACATTGTTACATTCATTAAATGCTAAATTTGGATGGGTAACAGATAGAAAAATACTCCTTACACTCATTTCAATGGTAATTTAAAATCATCTTTATTGTTAAAGTCGAATTTTAAATCATGATTTTAGAAATGCTGCTTTTAGAAAGATGACATTTCCCTGCCTAAAGTTTGAGGCTTTTGTGTGAGTGACCAGCTACCTGGGTTGGTGATGGTTCTTCCACAGGGAAATGTATATTTGAGCAAGACCGTGAACAAAAGGGACCTGGGTTTAGAGGAAGTGAGGTTTTCTGACAGGATGGCTAGGGAGGGTTGGAGCCTTGCCCTGATTACACTTCAATATACCTACCTTCACCACACACAATGGAACCTGACACCCAGCCTTCCCCTGTCTTTGTTTCACTAGACAGGCTGGAGCCAAAGCCAGGGTAAAGGGAGAAAGTGACCAGACCCAGTTTTACAGTTAGACAAATGAGTATCTGCCACCCACGGAGTGACACTGGGCATAAAGCTAGTATCCTCAGAACATGAAGGAGAGGAAGACCCTGGACCTGGATGACAATGACGTAAATTCAGTTCCCTGGAAGATGTGTCCCTTTAGAGGCCACAAGGCCTTCTGAAAGTGCTCCTGGTAGTGAGAGGTCACCAACACAATGAGCCCAGGATCATTGAAATTGGCCTACTTGGTTGTGAGTTCTGTACATCTAAAGGATTGGATCTCTGTAGAAATACAGAGCTCATGGCACTTCTTCACGATTTCTTGAGGTTACCCCCGGGGTGGGTCTGTGCCTGGAGGTGACACTGTTGGTGGACATTGATAGCTATAGACTACCCTCAATGAGAGTCTGTCTTCTTATAGGTGGCAGATAATTGCACAACATGACTAAACGTCAAGTTCTTGTAAAGCTTAGGGGAATAGTGAGTGATTTTCTTATGCATTTGCAGTTATAGATGATCATATATGAGGGAATGGGAAGATACCCCAGTCCACAATCCACCCACCCGTTCTCTCCTTTAATTTTGAATCAGGAGGGTTTCTATTATGGTTTGGGTGTAGTGGGCAACAGTGTCCTTTTACTGGACTATTGGGGAAGAACAGCTGGGGATTTTATCACCTGGGTGATAAGCTTCAGGCATGGTTGTACAGATACAAGAGGTGGAGCATTTTTGATTACAGAAATGCAATGACCGAGAGTGCAGTGCATGAGAAATCTGAAGTGTTCTACCCAGATTGACTCTTATGAACTCAGATGGTTGTAGATTGTATTGTATACATTTTTTTAACATGGAATGTGCGCAGGCTGATCAGTCCATCAAAGGTGTATGAAATACATGCTAATACTAGGAGCAGAGGTATTAGTATAGCTTTCCTCCATGAAATGCTCCTTATGTGGGACAAACTAGAGAAGTTACATTGTAGCGAGTGGGGGATCTGTTCGGTACTGTGCATTCATCATATGCATGAGGTACACTTATGCTCCTGGTTCCTCAGCTATTCTTTGTGTTGCTCAAACATACTATTGATCGGGATAGTATATGCAGTATACTGGTGAGTAAGTTGGAAGACCGACACATCAGACTGGTGAATATATATGCCCTAAATGCCACACATCTCTATTTCCTCAATATTGTTGCTAGGCTTACCTTTGATGTTGATTGTTTTACACTAGGGAGGGGATTTTTTACATGATGTAAACACTGATATAGCTAGACAACTGCCAGCTCTTCCTGTTTCCCAGGTTACCCTCTTGCAACTAAGTTTAATGCATTGCTGGGCAATTGGGGCCAGTCTGAAATATGGGAGCTTGACTACTCATGTTTTTCACTAGTGCATACACTTCATGCAGGGATTGATGTATTCTTATGTAACTCTCGATTTCAAGGGGGAATCTTCTATTCTGAATATTTGTGCAAAACATTATCAAATCATAACACGTTGAAATAGGTACTCGTGTGGGGGTTGCACATCTGTGGAATTCTGTTGTGGCAGCTTCAGCCAGCCACCCTACTAGATGCACCACTTAAAGAGGCGTTTCAGACTGCCATTACTCATTTTTTCAATGAAAATATGGCCACTGCTAGAGATGCAACTGTGGAACAGGAGGCATTCCAAGTGAATGTGAGGGGCACTTGCATGGATATTACACATTGTATGCCAAGGGACCTTGAACAGTGCATATCCAAATTAGAAAGTAGACTAAAATATTTGGCAATTGCAACAGTCACTTAAGAATCAGCATACCGTAGGTTTGTACAGATGATGGGGGACTACAGGAAGGCCCTAGACAGACTGAAAATTCACCACTACAGGAAATAGTTTGCCAGAAGACACAGTGAAGGCAACAAAGCAGGCGAGCTGTTAGCCAGACTAATTAGATCAGACAGATCTCAAAATCCAATTACTGCCCTATGTATGTCAACTGATCTTATTGTCAACAGTCAGGTTGAAATGAATGTTACGCAGTATGCATATTGCTCTTCTCTCTCCATTCTCTCTCCATTCTTCTCCATTCTTCTACCCTCTGAGCTTCAGGCTCGAAGGGTAGAAATTCAGAGGGAATATGTAATATCCTGTTGCAGAGGTTGCAATCTGAGCAGACTCTATCATTAGACTCTAGACCCTAACCGTTGAATAAGTGAAATTAGCAATGTGGGTTTGGCTACAGGTAAAACCTATGTAGGGATGACCTACCCTGTGAGTTCTATGTAGGCAGTCTATTGCCCCCGACTATGCCTAGGGCCTTATTTATTGCCCTGTTGATACCTGACAAAGATCCCCTTAAAGTGGGATTGTATCATCCTTTTTCTATGCTAAAGAGAGACTTCAGGACTATCACTACTGCTGCCTGAGCTCAGACATCCAGGACCAAAACACATCACCAAACATATGTAGGTAATACCAGCTGGTGTATAACTACTTTTTAGCATACTGGGAGCCAGCAGTTGCTGTTATTAACATGGAACGGGCTTTTGAGACATTGAGCTGGGCCTACTGAAAGGTGGTGATAGAAGAAATGGGGATACAAACAGGGTATAAAGACTGGGGGTACCTGTTGTACACAAATCCTACGACAATGGTCCGGGCAAGCAGGGTTGTATCTGAAGCTGTTGCAATACAGTGTGGTTCATGGAGCAGATGCCCCTAGAGTCCCGTATTGTTTGCCTCAGAAATGAAGCCCCTGGTAATCATGCTTTGAAATTAACATAGACGGGTGTCCCTGCAGGGACATATGCATGTCCTATCACTGTACAAAAATGACTTATTGCTATATTTTTGCAACCCAACTGAGGATCACTGGGTGTTCCTTGAACCCTTGAAGAGGTATGGCGCTCAAACAGGATTCCTGGTTAAGGAAAATTAATAATGTGTTTCTCCTGAAGTTTCAGGCTTGCACTAAATGGTGCTTGAGATCCTTTTGATATCTGGGATTTGGGTATTCTGTGAGGATTGACACATGATTGAGGGTAACTTGGGGATGATGATGGCTGCGATCCAGGGGTCTTTGCACTTCTAGAAATGTCTGCCCCTCACTGAGATTGGTACAGTGGCCCTTTCTGAGATGGCCCTCATGCATTGTTTTCTGTACTTTTTGCCAGTGTCTTTGTAGTGGTAACTGGTATAAATCAACAGTTTATTACTTGATTTAATCTGGGGAGGTCGTAGGAATAAGGTGGTGTTATACAAATTACAGCTTTCCACTCAAGTGACAGGAGGGGCTGCCCCTGAGTTTGAGAAATATTAATTGGTGGTGCATCTGCAGTAGTTAGCCATATAAATGAGCCGGCATAAACCAGAGCTGCCTTATGTGGGAGAGCCTGAAATCAGACAGAATGTACAGACTGCCATATTTAGGCTGTAGGTATGTTGCAACAACATTGTTGGGGGAAATACCTTGCTCACGCCAATACTGTCATGGCATATGCTCGAGCTCCCATTGTGGATATATCCCACACTGTGCAAAGTGGAGATTGTGCAGAGGAATTAAATTTGTACACGTGACAATGTCACTACGGTGGGCGACTTGTTTGATAACCACAAGGTGCGGCCCTTTGAGGAGGTACAAAACAACACAAACATGCCAGTGGGGCGATTCAGAATACAAGGTGCATTGATTCCACAAATGAAACTTCCCTGGAGGCAGGCAAATGCAGAACTGCCCATTCATGCCCCTTTACAACACTTACTGACACATGGTAAGACCAGGGAGGCTGTTACACCCCTATGCATCTCTTTTAATTCAGCAAACCAAGAGGAGCACCACTTTCTTATTGACCAAATGAGAACTCAATATAGGGAGACAGTTGACACCTAAAGATAGAGTGACTGCATTGGTGTACATTCCAAGAGTATTACTCAATTTAACATGATTCAATTTAAGATACTCTGTAGAGAATGCTCCATAAAAATTACACAGAATTTACTTTTTGTTCTTCTGGTGATTGTCACAGACGCAACCAGGCTAATGCATATCTTCTGGAATTGTTTGACTCTTGCTCTACATTGGTATGTGGTCCAAGAGTTAGCACAGGAAGTAACAGGCAGGAACAACCCTTTTTCCCTGGATGTAAACATACTGGGTATCTATCAAAGAGATAAGCTTGCAAAGCTGCAGAATAGATTGATCTCATGGAAGTTGCCGCTGGCTTTATCACCTGAGGCTTGAAGCTGCCAGTTATTGAAATGGTGAGACCCTCAAAACATCACAACATAAATTGAGGGGAACAGTGAAGTCACAGTATAGGATGCAATGATTGCCATAATAAGGGTGAAAACAGATGAGAAACCCCCATAGGAGTTTGAAAAAAGGGTAGCAAGACATTGTTGTACGCCATATCATATTACATGTATTATTGCATGCGTTGAAAGTGCATCTGTAACTTTTATATTCCATTCGGGACACTGCAGCGCATATTATGCACCTTACCGTGGAAACAGGAGGTACTAACAGAGATCCGTTTCTCCTTTCAATCATTCACCAATGTGACTTTAACAAATCATGATGCATCATCAAGTGATGTGTCACGTAACCCGCATAACCCTGCTCCAAAATGGCGTGTGTCAGTCTGCAAAAAGCTGACATTTCCACTCCTCTTGCACGAGAGAGGTAGACTGGATTGGATAAAAGTTATATTTCAGAAGTGGGGTTGTTAGTTGCTACCTGGTTGAAGTAAGTGTCTATTTTGGGAGCTGTGTTTCGGCTAAAAAACAGTCTTGTTCCCAGGGAAACATCTACATACAGATTGATGTAATTAATAGTTCCAGTTGGGGTAATAACGAGTAGCGCTTCTTCTCCGGATGCAGTGGCGTAGCGTGGGTTGTCAGCACCCGGGGCAAGGCGAGTAATTTGCGCCCCCTAATCCGTGGATTTTAGCACTGGCGAGTGCGAGCGCACCCCCCCTACCCAGATGTTGCGCCCGGTGCGGCCGGCCCCCCCTGCACCCCGCACGCTACGCCACTGTTCGGATGTATTTAAGGCCGGATAATCACCAATACCCAGGAGGATTTTCATCGCTATGATTCTCAGCCCCAGCACGGCTTGCCATTACTATAAATACCCTTTCAAGGTACTTTAAAGGATGTTTTTCAGCAACCCCCTCTCCGCCTAACCAGGGAATATTCTTATACGCCATCCTGACTGACACTTGCCTGTAGTAATTCATTTTGAGTATTCCATATACAAAGTGTGTGACTACAGGACCAACCTACCCCCACCAGATCATGAAGTAATGTGTAGCCTAAATAGGGTATAAAAAGCCTCACCAGCCTGTTTGAAACTGATCATGAAGTTCCACTTCAATATGCATGTTGTGTTTGTGTGTGTTTTGTAATGCCACCCTATGAATCACGTGTTGTACTTGAATCACTACCATTCAAGCACTGTGATGGTAGTATAATGTCTAATTAAATGTTTGTATATTAGGTCACTAAGCGGATGGCAGGAGAGGTAGGAATCAACTTTCTACCTTTTATATAAGAATGAGTGACACACTAAAACAGTTTTATCAAGAATCTTTTGAAAACCCTGAAGAATGCCCTCGACCAACCTATTATCACTGTGAGCAGGCAGAAGTTTTCTAAGCAGTCACAGACCCTGAGAAGACTTTGCTGACCCGCAGGGGTCCCCGGACCATAGGTAGGGAACCACTGGCTCAGAAAATTAAATAATATTAAGAGATCAATAACTTGCATATAAATAAAGAGGCAACATTGAAAAATGTTACAATATTCTGTAGATGTGAAGGAATTTGAAATTGGATGCTAAAATTAAGTTGGTATCCTTAGATTAATTTGTGGGAGCACATCAAAAATAATATGGTATGGACAACGAGCGGCCTCAATTGAATTTATGAAAGTGCCATTAAAATTGAAAAAAACAAAACATGTTTCTATATTTGTGAATAAGATATGTTACTGTTTGTGTTGTTTGATGAATGTGTGCGGCTGTATTTGTTGTTTATTGTTTTGCAGTTCAGATTATCAGCGATGTTTAGGTGGGAGTCCTTGGCTTCCAGTAATGACTCAGAGGTGGTCCCCGATTTCCACTAATGATTCAGTGAGGTGTCCAAAAGGTCCAGTAATGCTTGGGTGGCGTCCACAGAAGACTAAAAAGTTAAGAACCACTGATCTAGACTATGTTTTGTTTGTATCTTTCGTTGTATGTTATTTATGCTTTTGTTTTTCTTTTATTTCCCTTGATTCCTTTGTTTTATTCATCGATATTGGCATTCATTTTCTGAGCTGAGTAATTGATTGACTGCACAACGACAGTGTTTGTTTAGATTGCAAATAAAAAGCATGTGCTTATCACGAAACAATAAAACAAAGTTACAAAAACCTCTTGTTTGGCGGAGCATACTTGGCCTTTGTTGGGGGCTGGCTATTAGTTATTCGTGCTTTTGCGATGGGAAGTGACTCACGTTTCCTAATAGCTGGATTTGGGGAGATTACGGTCAGTAGCGACCTTTTTGAGCCCTGTGGGACTAGAATAAGTGCAGCAGGTGGCAAATTATTTTGTTGCACTGTTTCTTTCCCTGATTCCATGCAGAGTTAGAAATCGGGAGTATATTTGTAGTTATGTGTTTGCACAAACTTGTTGTAACAAGTCATAAGGTAGCTCAACTTGATAACCTTGATTTTACACCAGTGCGTAATTTGTAAATAAAAAGTGCCGGTGCCCAAAACTCTTCTCTGAAACATGCGGCTGCTGCATTTAAAGGTGCGAGCACGAATACTGAGGCGGCGTAATCCTGAAGTCAATTTGGGCCTATTTAATCTATTTAAAAACCCTCCCTGCCCCTTCAGCTCACTCTTGCAGCTTTCTGCTTTCTCCCATTGTGAAGCATTTTCGTTTTTCTCTTCCTCTGTCTTTCCCAAATATGTATTTTGCTCGCAGCAAATGCTTGAGGCAGAAGAATAAGCGTCGGCCCTCAAAAAAAGTACCGGTGCTCAGCACCGGAAACAAGCACAAATTAAGCACTGTTTTACACACATAATATGCCGCTACTTTGTTCTCATATCAAAGATAGCCCAGAAGGTATGAAGTAACGAATCCATTTTACCTCGAATAAAAACTCAGACTAGTTTTGTAGAGTGAGTCGGGGCAATGATTAAAGACCCACCTTGAAGACAGGAAGAAACATGTATTTAATTAAATTCCAAGTCTTAGCTTCTGCTGAAATGCAGGTGCTGGATATAGCATTGTTTGTGGCAGAAAACTGAATAAAACTGAAGATGAGGGGCACACACATTGTACTTTGAGGCACTTAGGACGCTCAGGGGAATTGTACGAAACATTTTATTTACCTATTTTTTGATTATTTATTACAAATAACGTTTACACGGAGAGGGAGGTGAACTGTTCTGTGTTCAGGTTCTTAAAATAAATCTCCGCTGTGATGAACGCCATTGACTTCTGTCAGGTTAAATATGCCAAGAGGCATTCGAAAGAGTACACCACAGTTTAAGAAATTCCCTGTATGTTAATCTAACACCTGGCTGCATTGTCGTTTCTCTCCGCAGATCTGCACCCCGGATTTGGTGGTGTTTCTGGCCTGTGCCAATCACAGCCTGAAGGAAAGGTTACAGAACCGTGCAGAGCAGCATGGGCGGCCCGACGACAACCTCAAAGCCATCCAGAGGCGACTAATGAATTTCAAACAGAATGCAGTCCTGCTGGTCAAATACTTCCAGGAAAAGGGGCTAATCATCACAGTAAGCCTTCTCATGAGCCGTATTTTATGTGTTGTATTTCGGTCTAATGAGATAATGCACTACCACAGAGCAACCAAAGGACTTTACAGAATTTGCGTGTTAGTCTAGTCCTTTTACTTGCCTTCTGAGATCATTTCTTAAGCTACTGACACACATTGAGCTTTCACTGTTTTCTGAACTGAGGTGTTGCATTTCATAGTGTTGAGCATATGAATGTATCATATTGCCCGAAAAATCCTTGATTCCAGCATTCTTTGGTATTTTGTTGCTAGCGCCAGAAATGCACATATCCCATGTGCAATTTACATGTTACTGTGGTCAGTAACATGGTCTACAATTATTTTGCATTCAGTATTTTGCCTACCTCTACAACCTCATGACAAGTATGACAGTTTAAATGTGCAAGGATCAGTGCTCAGTTTTAAAGGAGTGAGTGCCCATGGCCAAAACTCTGCTCAGAAGCTTGTGTCTGGCACTATTACATGTCAGCACACTGAATACTAAGGCTGTGAATGCCGTTTTAATCCATTGCCAGAAACTCCCTGCCCTTTTATCTCACTCTCGCAAGTGCCTGCTTTCTCACTTTGTGACAGTTTTCCATCTCTTTTTCTCCTTCTTTGTTAGTTTTTAGGTTGAGCGCGCAAACGCTTTGACCTGTTGTAGGTATTGTCGGCTTTTAACCACGCCCACCTCACAGCCATCACCTTCACTCGTTTGTGGGCTTGCCTTTCAGAAATCCTTTATCATTGTAAATGCTATATATTTGTCCCTCTGCGGGGTGGCTTTGTTACCGCCTTGCAGACTGCCCCTGTTACATGAATAATTGCACAACCTCCGATATTTTTGACTGCAAGTGAACTTCCTTTTCTTTTTGTGTCTCTCCTTCGTGCTCATAGCAGCCATGGCGCTTTGAATCGGCTCACGTATGTCAACTGTTTTACTTTTCATTTTCAATTTAAGTGGCAAGAAAAGTCCAGTTAGGAATTTACAATGCAAATAGCATTAACTCGAACAAATGCGAGGCCCATTGCATTGCTGTCAGAAATTATCCAATTAAAAAAATTATTAAAAAAATTAAAATTAATTATACTCTTGCTGTCAAAAAATATCCAATGAGGATAAATAAGTGCTGGTTCCCAAAAATGATTGTCGTTGTGCCCCACTGAAAACCACTGGCTCAAATTAGGCACTGATAAAGACCCCATGCATTGCTGCAGCAAAGACTTTGTGTCCTCAGCAAAGATGTGTGAAAATTATACCTATACAAAACATGTTTTTGTTCTGTGAATCTTATTTCTCTGCCTTACTCTGTAGGGGTGACACTCTGTATCCTCTTTAAGCGGTCCACGAATACACCACAATGATCTCATGGCTACCGTTCCCTTGTTATCTTTACACGTGTGCCTGATTCCATTAAATTATCCTTTTCTGGGCCCAATTGAGCTAGATAGGCTTCTCTATCTTCCATTACTCATCAAACTTTACCTGGCATGCACTTTGCCAGTCTTGCTCACTTATTTTGCAACTCCTGTGACAGTCATTTGTGACTTGCTTATGACATGCCTTTCTGCCTCAACTTTCTTTCACAAAAGAAATCACAGTCAATTCTGACACTTTTAAGTGCACTCCAGTCACTCCACTCCTCCTCCTCCCCAGCAGCTGAAAAATAAACCAATAATAAAATATTGTTTTATTTTTCACTGCTGGCTCTGAGCCAGAGGGGCGATGCTCCTCCACCATTGTGGAAGAGCTACCGCTGGCTATGAGAAGGCTTTGGAACCCTCCTTTTTTGTAGTAATGACCACATGCAGCACAATTTTACAACATTCTATAAATATTGGCCTCCAAATCCGGGGCATTCCTAGTTGGGACCCAAGATTGTTTAACTCTAGGTTGAATAATAATAGTATAAAGAAAGTAACACAGGTATGCACTTTGTGGTATTATCATTATTTTCAGTGTTAATAAATAGGTACTGATTTTGGCAAGTGGTAGTGTAAAATGTAGACCTTTTGAGAAAGAGCACACATCAACTCTCACAAACCTTGTAGTCTATTCAGCAGAATACTGTGTAATGACTGTTGTATACTAAGATGCAGCCACAGTGCTACATCAATTAAATAATTGCATGCATGAAAAATACAGAAATAAATGCAAATTATTATTGAAGGACCAAGAGAATATTTTATTGCACACAGGCGTTACAGATGGAAAAATTAGATCTCTACCCACCTTTAGTTTCATCTTAGGTCTTCATTACAGGTTGCACAGGAATGGTGAGGTGCACAATCTGCACCAGTATTTACTGTACTGCTTGGTGACAGTATAGTGCTACTGCGAGTTAAACCCCATGGATGGGGCATAGAACCTGCAGACCCTGTTTTACCCAGGTTTAAACCACACATAATTCCAAAATCCACAGGATTTAATACCTCCATTCACCATCAGCTATTAGCAGGTGGTAATTAGGAGCAAGACGTTTTGTGAAGAGTGGATGTGGAGCAAGAGGGCTGTTGAGGGTATTGTATTCTCTCCCCTTGGCAGAAAAGAAATTTGTGCGAGGCCAAGTGATGAAGCTGGCTGCTATTGCAGCCAAAGCCTGAAGAAATTTTACTAGCTATTGTTTTCTGACCAGTAAAATTGGGTCCGCTGTTCTAGTGCCTGGAAAAACCTAGATATGAAAACAGTGGGCCATTTGTGATCAGGCAGACAGGAATCCCATACTGGACTCCTCTCTGCCCAACTCTCAATGTTGGCCTTATTGAGCTAAGAACATAATTGCATATGAAAAGGCACAACGAGTAGGTCTGGGCAGAACTTATAGAGTTTTAATCCACTGAATTCCCTGGAGTAAAAAAAAAAAAAAAAAGAACAACTCCATGATATTCTGCAAAATTCAATGAATGGGCAGAAATAGGATGCTGCTTCCTGGAGTTGATTTTGCTGCTGCTCAAGTAGATTTTCTACGCGAGCGGGCAGCACTGTGACTGTGAACGTTCGTCACTGCCCATGTAGGAGAAATCACGCCAGGTGCCGTTCTAGTGACTGAAAAAAGCTCAGTAGATGCCAAATCTTGCATGCCAACTTACTGTTTTCAAGCCGTGCATGAGAAAAAAAATTCACTGGTGGTGGTTGGTGGAATTTGGCCAGAACGCTTCATTACAAGAACAATACAGTGTGGCTAAAATTCCACCAGCAGAGCCGAATGTATCACCCACCTCTAATAAGAAGCTAAACATGATAATCTGTGAATGCCCTTCTTTCTATTTTTTCCACTTTAACTCACACTTTTCCTATTTATTTTACCTTTCTCTATCAGGACAGTTGTGTCCTTAACCCTACTACCATACATTCCTTTCCATACCCTTTGTGTGACTTCTACATCTGTTATAAGGGTTTTAAGGGAGGAACCCTGTTAATCATGTCACCCATTTCCTTCTTAACCCTTTCCTTAGAACCTCTATTTTAGTACTTCAACCACCATCCCCACACCCAGGTTACTGTAACAGTCTTCTTTAACAGCCCACCTTGCTTCCCAAGCCTTCATACTAGCTCTCATCTCCGGTTTCCCCCCTTCTTGCCTTTGCTACTGACGTAACTTCTTTATTCTCTGTGGCGTGTTCTTCAGGTTTTTTTTACGAGCTGGATGTGGTACAAATAAAACATGGCTACTT
The DNA here is from genome assembly GCF_031143425.1 of Pleurodeles waltl. NCBI lineage: Eukaryota > Metazoa > Chordata > Amphibia > Caudata > Salamandridae > Pleurodeles > Pleurodeles waltl. Next base: position 671,506,586 of record NC_090443.1, on the reverse strand, counting down.
TTTTGTTGAATTTTTTTTTAAAGTATTCAGTTGCCACGATTCCTAATATACAAGGCATTCTAAAATTTGTTTTCTCATGAACCCGAAATTCAAATACTTAGGTTTCCAGGTTTTTGCATTTTCATGGAAAATGTTTTTCGTCATTATGACATTTCCTCAAAATTAAGCTTTGTCTGCTGGAATTCGTCAAACTGATTTTCATCGTTTTGGGATTTTGTCATACTGGCGGAATACCCTTCAAAAAGATTATAAATATAAGGAAAGGGGATGTAGCACAGAGTTGTTTTAGGTATAGAAGCAAGACAATAGATAACCTGGGTGTTATAAGCTCCCCTAACGTTGTTTGCAATGGAAAAGTAAACCCAGTGTAACAGTGACCATTGCTAGATGTTTCTGCATTTGTTTTAGATAGTGAAACAAGGGCACTGTACTACGGTTGATTTGATTTCCCTGCAAAGCATTTTATTTTATCATTTGTATAGTGCTCCATACTACTGAAGATAATGATAGATCATTCCATATTGTAAATTGCATATGTTCCAAAATGTTGTCCTTTATATGTGCCTTAATTGTTTTATTTATAGGTGGAACAATATCTTAAAATATTGCTAACATATCACTCCCTAAAAAAATTATGCAGCAGAATATGCTGCATTATTTTTTATAATAGAATATACATAAAGTAAGGATGATAATAAATTGGTTTCTAAATCAATGAAATCAATTTGATCTCTGTGGCACAAAGCAGTGGGGACGCATAGCAAAGATCAGTTGCATAAATAAGTTTCATGTCATGTATAATGGAGCATCATTGATTTTATGTACGGTCATATTGTTCAAATTGTTATCATTGATGTCATTTATGATATTGTGCGAGGTCATGAATGTATTTTTAAGAGCTATACATAGAATACCTCTTCAGAAAGTTCAGCAGTTTAATGTTTTTTAAGTTTCTCATTCCTGCCTTATTAACAACGTTAAAGCAGTGTGACATAAATTTTATTAAAAACAAGTGTCTTACATTCACATATAAAACAACGTTAAAGGCAAGTTATGGTCCTTTATACACGTACTAAAATTGCATGTGTAAAAAAAATGATTTCAATGAGTAACTTTATTTGATACGTAGTAATTGTTATGATTAGAAACATAAAAATCTATATGAAACCACAACCTCCTCCGGGGACGTGCTCATGGCCTCACACATGAGGTCATATATCAGTGATAACGACATCAACCCTTGCAAAACAGATTTCACTGGTTTTGAACCTGCTCACCAAGCATTAGGCTCAGCATGCCGCCCTCTAGTGTCCGTAAGACTAACCCTTTGTCTAATTTCGGCAGTCTGTGAACATTGGAATAGAACGAAGGTCAAACCTTATGTTCAGCATCTCTCTAGGCACGGGTCCTGGTATTTGACCATGCTGTGCATTCAGCCCAACTTATCCCAGAGCCTGATGAGCATGAAGTTTGCCATGTCCCTTAAACTCTTGGTACAGGATGTTGACTTTTGCCTCAGCCTCAACTCAGAGCACCTGCACCATAAGTTGTCTGGCTTAGCCATTTGCACAGGTCTTTAAACGTCTCTGTATCTTGCAGAATTACATACAGACACAAAGCTATACCCATGCAACCAGTTAGCAAAGATTTTAAAAAATAAATAATTTGATGTTATCGATGTCTGTGCCATCTTTTGTGATCTCTGAGATTCTTTGGCTCTGGACGTAGGTGGTGGCCTTCTTCCACTCTCTGCACCTACTGCTCAATGCCTCTGCCCTCAGAGTTAACTGTGCATGTTTTTGGCTATGTTCAGGGCTCAGGTCATAAACTTTAGCCACACCCTCCACCCACTTCCCCATTCTCGGTGGCATACAACAGCTGCTGTTTCAGTAGGATTAGGGTTCATGTGGTGTTCTTCAACCAGGGAGCACATCCACTCCTGCTGCCACCAGAGAACGCTGTACATGACTTGCACATGTGAACAAGAGGCCAAGGTGCAAAGCTTGGGCTTTTGACTGAGATTTTGCTTCTGTTTTATTTTTTTTGTCTGATGAGCCATCTGCCTTCATTTCTCAAAGGCTACCTGTCACGTCCATATGTACAAACTGAACTGGAAACTTTATATTGTAAATGAAAAACCCACGAACAATAATGTCTTAACAAGAAAGGTTTTCGCCGTGTATTGAGAGCATTAGAACAGGTTCTGTCCTCTCAAAGGAAAACCACTACAATAGAGTACATTGTGAATAAGTGACAGGGTAGCATCAAAGCACTCTGAGCCATTGTTCTAGTTAATATTCAAAAACATCAGGGCAGCCTACTTTTAGTACCGCCGTTTAAGTTTTTTTCTTTGATCAGAATATTCATTGGTACACAGTGCAGTTCCAGTTTACAGCAACGAGGTGAATAATATGTAATGAGACCAGAAGTAAGGCCAACTAAATATGCAATCCATTCCCCTACACAAATCTGCAGTAACTAGGAGTACTGTAGATCAACAACTTGGTATTAGTTACTTTAACAGTCATTTTTCCCATGGCATAGCTGTAAGTTGGAAATGCTGTGACATCAGAACTCTGCTGGACAACGGAGAAACAGCCGCCCTCATCCTCCTCGACCTCTCGGCTGCCTTCGACACTGTCTGCCACCGCACCCTAATATCGCGCCTCAGGACTGGATCGCCTATTTTCTCTCTAACCGCTCCCAAAGAGTCTACCTCCCGCCGTTCCGCTCGGATCCCACCGAGATCATCTGCGGCGTCCCACAGGGCTCCTCGCTCAGCCCGACTCTCTTCAATGTCTACATGAGCCCCCTCGCCGACATCGCACGCAAACACAACATCAACATCATCTCCTACGCCGACGACACCCAACTGATACTTTCCCTCACCAAGGACCCTACCACTGCCAAGACCAACCTGCAGGACGGAATGAAAGACATCGCAGAATGGATGAAACTCAGCCGCCTGAAGCTGAATTCGGACAAAACGGAAGTCCTCATCCTCGGAAACACCCCGTCCGCCTGGGACAATTCTTGGTGGCCTGGACCCACTTCTCACCATGACCAAACAAGTCAACGCCTTCCTCACTCTCCGCATGCTCCGAAAGATCTTCCGCTGGATCCCCGCCGACACCAGAAAAACTGTGACCCACGCCCTCGTCACAAGCCGCCTGGACTACGGAAACACCCTATACGCAGGAACCACCGCAAAACTCCAGAAACGTCTTCAGCGAATACAAAATGCCTCCGCACGCCTCATCCTCGACATTCCCCGCCACAGCCACATCTCCACCCATCTGAGACACCTGCACTGGCTACCCGTCAACAAAAGGATCACCTTCAGGCTCCTCACCCACGCACACAAAGCCCTCCACAACAAGGGACCCGAATACCTCAACCGTTGTCTTAGTTTCTACACGCCCACCTGTCAACTTGGCTCCACCAGCCTCGCACTCGCCGCCGTCCCTCGCATCCGCCGCACCACGGCAGGTGGGAAATCCTTCTCCTACCTGGCGGCCAAGACATGGAACTCCCTCCCCGCCACCCTCAGGACCACCCAGGACCACCTCGCCTTCCGGAGGCAGCTCAAGACCTGGCTCTTCGAACAGCAGTAACCCCCACCCCCTAGCGCCCTGAGACCCTCACGGGTGAGTAGCGCGCTTTATAAATATTATTGATTGATTGATTGTCTTAACGATACAATCAAATCACTGCTACCTACATGCAATTTTTTTGAACAGAAGATTTCCAATTGTAATATTTTTGCAGATCAGTTATGGAAATAAAACACATACATGCACAGTTTCTTTGTGAAAACAAATGGGAAAATCTAGACACAGCATACAGGGATCAGCCATTAAAGGTTCCTGTTTTTTTTTACCACAGAATGGTGGGCTTCTTTCCCTAGACAGTGTGTTTCCACATTGAGACAGATGCAGGTTAGGAAAACCCTACAGAGAATCATCAGTCAGGGTGCAGTGAATGGAGAATGCAGGGACTGGTTCCTACACTCTGTTGACATTTGGAACATACATCTTTTCAACCTTTTCCATTTACTGAGTCCAGTGTTTCCCCTCGGCACTCAATTGTGGGAACCAGCACTTAGTTTTCCTGATTAGACATTTCGGAAAAGCAAAACAGGAAAAACAGACAAACGGGAAAGAACGAGAAATAGAAAGACGGGAAAACCTTCACAAAGGGAGATACAGTTTCCTGCAAGAGAGTGATAAATGGGCAGGGCGTGTCTGACAGTCGATTAAAGAGTCACAAGGTGGATTACTGACTACGCAGCTTTGGTATTTGATGTGTTGAAACCAGCGCTTAATTTGTAAATAAAAAGGTGCCGGTGCTCAAAGCCTTCCTCTTAAACATGCAGCTGCTGCAATTAAATGTGTGAACATGGAATACTCAAGCAGCGTAATCCTGAGGCCATCTCAGGCCTCTTCAATCCATTCAAAGCCACTCCCTGCCCCTTCAGTTCACTCCCGCAGCTTTCTACTTTCTCTCTTTGTGACGCTTTTTTGTTTTTCCTTTCATCCGTCTTTCCCATATGTGTCTTTTGCTCGCAGCAAATGCGTGAGGCAGAAGAATAAGCCCAGGCACCCAAATATAAGTGCCAGTGCTCAGCACCAGAAACAACAAGCACAAATTAAGCACTGGCTGAAACTTAATTGCACTAGCCGTGGCCCTCCGAGCACAGCTTTGGGCACCAGCACTCATTTGTTTACAAATGAAACACTGGCTATGTGCCTTCCAAAGATTCACGTCCAGCTTTTCCTGGAAGCTTTGGAACTGAATCCAGAATGTTCTGGTAAAAACATTCTGTAACCTCAACTTCTTGCAGCCGGCCATGGGCATCAGTGGTGTGGCCCTATTTCCCACATAAGGAGTAGAAAAGCACGGTTGTATGATGGAACCACGCATTCGGCAACCAAGCATACCTGAACAACGCAGTTGGAACAACGACCGCGTTGTTTCCACGCATGCCTTTAACATGATTTTTCGTTGTAAAGGCATGCCTAGTAAAGGTATGCTTGGAAACGGCATGCGTGGTTGTCGCATGCCACCCCACACACTAAAAACAGAAGTACCCCATCCCCCACCCTTAAAAACTACCCCGTTACCCACCACAAGCTCCAAAACAGAACCTCACCCCCAAAAATAAAACAGCCCAACCCCTAAAAACTAAATTACCCTGACCCCCCACTCCTGCCCTAAAAACAGAAGTACCTCGACCCCCCACCTTTAAAAACTACCCCGATTTCCCCACCCACCCTGAGCCCTAAAACCGACCCGCCCCAAAAATAAAACTACACAACCCCTAAAAACAAAATTACCCCGACCCCCCCACCCTGCCCCTAAAAACTCAAACCCCACCTGCCCTAAATACAAAATTATCCCAACCCCCCCACCCTGCCCCTAAAAACCCGATAAAATACAAAATTACCCCGACCCTTCACCCCTAATAACCCGCCCACACCAACCCTAAATACAAAATCACCCCAACCCCTCACCCTGCCCCTTAAAACCCGAGCCCCCACCCATCCCATACAAAATTCCCCCAACCCACCCCTAAAAACGCGCCCACACCCACCCTAAAAACATAATTACCCCAGCCCCCAAATTCAAAATTACCCTGACCCCCACCCCGCCCCTAAAAACCCAACCCCCCACCTGCCCTATATACAAAATTACCCCGACCCCACCCCTAAAACCCAACCCCCTAAATACAAAATTACTCTGACCCCCCACCCCCTAAAAACAAAATAACCCGACCCCTTACCCCCACCCTAAAAACCATAGTACTGACCCCACCCCTTAAAAAATATATCCTAACCACCCCAACCCCTTCACCCCCCCGCCCCACCCCTAAAAACTACCACCAACCCTACCCCAGCCCCACTTACCTGACAGCGTCCTCTCCCGATGGATCTCTTTTTTCTCTGCCTTGAACACGCATGTGCGTTGTTCAGCACATGTGTGGTTAAGGCAGAGAAAAAGGCCTGCATTGTTCAGGCAAGCATTGTTCCGCTTGCGTGAACAACGCAGGTCGTGGTTCCGGATGCGTTGTTCCGGATTTTTCCTGAAAAGCACACTATTGCAAACATGCCATTATGTGTGAATCTTTTGAAAACCAAGTGAGAGTTGGTTATGCCCTAGATTGTATACACATGGGGCATATTTATTTAAAAAAAACACACAGTGCTGCACAGCAAGTCACCTTTCTGCCCTGCGTGATAGGAAAAGGGCATGAATGTTATCACATATGGTATTGCTCAGAGCTCACTTAATGAGAGAAGGATCATCGCAAATAATAATATAGGGTAACAAACACTAATAGGCCTATAACATATTTACTTTGTACTGGTTACTAAGTGCTTCTTTCTCTCCTCTACACGAAGTGACAACCGTGCAGTTACAATCTGATTTAAAAAGGATGAGATGAGCTTCATTGTTTACTTAGTGGAATTTCAGTAAACCTATAGAAAGAGGTTATTTTATCCACTAGCCCCAATACGAGCCATGTGTTGGTAATGAAGCTGAAAAGATGGAAAGCTAATTACTAGCAAACTGCCACAGCGCAAATAGGTACTTTAGTAGAAAACACATGGAAAGGAGCATTCGTGCAAAGAGAGAAAGTGAAGGCATTACCTTGAAGATGTATTCAGTTAATGCTGAGCTGCAGATAAGGGGTGAAGGTGCCAAGAATCTTGCTTGCAGGGTTAATGTGATTAAACAAAGAATTTCTGTATCGCTGACAGAAAATAGTGTGTTGGAGTCTCAATTAAGCCCGAGAGGGGCTGTCTCCTGCACACTGTTAATTAAAAGGGCTTCTCGGATTCAACAACTTCGCCTTTACCAAATGTACCTTCTCGTTCCCATAGTGAAGGAGCCTTTGGTAATGATGCTGCAGTCAACGCCTGATGACTTTGAACAGGTGCCTTTTGAAATATTGCATTTTATAAAATTTGATCAAAAGCAGTGTGCTCTTTTGTTGGAGAGGTGAGGCATCCTCAAAATGTTTCCGAATTGGATTATCCATCATATTTGATGGATTGCATAATTACTAGACCCACAAAAATGGAGAATACAATTGAACTTCAAATAGTGGAAAATTGTGATTATTTTAACACAATTTAAAGACTACTAAAACAATGACGACTATGTGAAAAATGCATATGGATATAGATTATGTTGAAATTAGTGATTACACAATTATTAACAATGTTGGGAGGAATCCATGCAGGTTTACATAGATGGAGTGTTAATAAAGATCATTCTAATTAGTGCTTCACCATTTGTATTTGATATACAAGCAGTAGTATGCATGCTTAAATAGGATTTCTATAGACAGTATAAATGTGTTCCTTTGCTCATACAATCCATTACATGGGGTCTTAAAATCGCCATAGTACCTCTGAGACTTAGGGCCACATTTCGTACCATTTTGCACATAGCAAGCGGCGAATCTGGCCGTTTGCGACATGAAAAATGCACTTTGACATGTACCAAACCATTTTTGCGATTCAGTAAACTATTTACCAAATCGCAAAAAGGGATTCCGAGTCACAATTAGGAAGGGGCCCTTCCTAATTGCGACTCGCAGTCCCATGTATGATTGTTTTGTGACCACGAATGCGGTCACAAAACAATCTCAGTTAGCACCAGTGTCCTGCTCTGAAAAAATTAAACGAAAACGTTAAGGAAAACGGGCTGCATTGAAAAATAAAATAAAAACTGCTTCATTTAAAAAGAGTCACAGACATGGTGGTCTGCTGTGTCCAGGAGGCCACCATCCCTGTGATGGCCCCATTCCCTTGCGAGTCGCAAATAGTGTCATTGACACTCTACGACATTCGGTTTTGCGAGTCGAAAATTGCAAGCTGCTCTGACTCGCAAACTGCGAGTCGCAAAACCAAAGTTTGATACATGTAGCCCTTGGAGTCTAAGTAGAAGCTTTATTGTCTCTTTGTTTTGCTGATTAGGCTCTGCCATTCTTTTTCCTGGGGCAAACTGGGGCTTCTCTTGATTGGCATCAGAGTAAATAACTTTTAAAGGCCATAATAAAGGAGCATAGGACGCGTCAGAACAGTTTTTGGCCACAATTTAACCCCTTTATTGTGGTGCCATGATACTTTTAGGAATTGTGGGATTTGCTAAACTTGTGAATATCCTTTCATGAATTTGATGCACAACCTGTATGAGTAAGCACTCACATGTAAATTATACATGGTGGTCCCCAGAGCTAGATGAGGTACGTTCTCAGTAATATCTTTCTCAGCTAGGTAAGAAAGTTGAGTTCGGCATTCTGTATATACAACAGTGAGGCACCACCAAATGCAATGTTTCTGTAATAGTAGCTGTCGAATTTAAAGCACTTACCATAAATGAGGCTGCAGAAAAAAGCCGAATGAAGTGGTTAACAAGTGCTGAGCACTGTAATGCACATTTCAAAGGGGCAGTTTAGAAAAATATGAGGAGAAGTAAGGGTTTTAGTTGTTATGGCACAATATAGTTACTAAGGGAAAAGAATAGGTATATATAGGCTTCCCCATTTTATGCACAGCATCCCATTTCCACATCTTTTTCTTCTATCTCTCATCTCTGTCACTTAATTGTTTCTAAGTATTAAAATATGGAAATAGAACATTTTGGTATTGTTCAACTGTAATGCATACAAGTAGAGTTTGCCAAGGGACAAGAAGCTAACTAGTTGTTAGTCATGAAAAGGCCTGATATTCCAGAAGAAAAAATAACACGCCTGTTTTAACAACGGGGTTGAGTCCTCCCAGGTGGTATCATCTTACCTGGGTGGGGGTAGGTGGTCAAATGATGAAGCATGACACTATAATGTGTATGAGACCACCTAATCCTCAAGGAGAACTCCACCACCCTTCTCTGAACACTCAGCCGTCACTATCACACTCTATGCCAACATTCCAACAAATGCCAACTCTATGCCTATTTAACTGTTGAACGGGCCAAAGTAGCCCGTTCTTAGCATTCCCCATACATGTTGTGGTATTGTCTCTTTTGTAAGACTTCATGTGGAGAATGCCTTATGGATTTTTAAATCCATAGTAAATAGTCTTCACAAACTATGCTGCTTATCATGAGTTTAACACTGGATTGATATTAAGAAGAAATGCCTTTCCCAACTTTTTATGTGTAGGGTTCTGTACCCTGACTGAAGAGTCTCTACAGTCTCTATGGTCATAAAGATAATATTAAATCATAGTTTGTGATTACCGAAAATGAGCAAACTTACACAAAAGTGTAAGTTTACCTTTGTGAATTAGGGACAAAATTTCAATTTTCCAGTAGTTTTCCTATATATTTGTGAATCATTATTAAAATCAAATATGGGGTCTATTTGAGTATCTCAAGGAGCAACAAACTCAAAAAATAATTGCAGTTTCTATAGGACTTTGAAGCAAATGACTCACAAAGATTTCTGTGAAAATCATAGAAACAAACACAACTACAATCCATGGAAGAAAATGTTAAAGCCAGGCCAGAAAGTTTTTAATATAAACAGCTAACAAATGTAATGCAGTCAACAAAATTGTGAAATGCATCCAGCTCATTCTGTCAGCTGCCTACACGAGGACCATTGCAAATTGGACATTAGTTGGAAAGAATTATTGCGTCAGTTACAGGAATTTTTTAAGGGGCTTGAGATAGGCAGTTTTCAATTCATCCAGAACTGGATCAAATTCCACGAAGAGGTTGCTGCAAGATTCATTAATGGGATGGCAACTGATTTACTTATAAGGATGTCCTTGAATAAGTGAGCTGGGGTTCTTGGATAACTGTGGTGAAGTCATAAGAAAATATGGAGTTGAAGGAGAATAATCTTGCTTAAAGGATATGTTGTGAGGTCAAAGAATTGTTGGAACTGGACTGCCAAATCTTCTTGTTTTTTGCATCAGGATGTCTTTCCAGATCCTTAGATTTAAAAGTGATGTGGGAAGGGTAGTCACATAGTTCTTGTGAATGAATAATTTTGGAGGGTAAAACAATCCAGATGAATATATTTTGCAGTTGTGATATGAAGATTCTTAATTCATAGATGTGTTCTGAGTAGAGAAACTATTTGATCTCTCTGACAGCTTTTCATTGATTTTAAAGTGAAATTCCAGTGTCAGTTTGACATCAAGGTTCTTTGCTTCATTCAGTTACCTTTCGAGACATTTGTACATTGCAGTTGTCTTCAAAAGAATGTTGTTAAGGACACATGTCAGCCAGTTGTCAAACCACTGAACTGAATTCTTTACATGGTTCAGGAAGAAAAAGTGTTGAGTTTGGAATAGTTCAGATGTTTTCATGCTCCAGCAGTTGTTTGTGGGATTGTGGCTGGAGCTTCAGTTAGTTACATCGAATGATTAAACGAGGCAAGATCAAACCACGAACACAGTAGTTTCTAGACAGTGTTATAATATCTTGGGGCTAAAATTGCACCAAGTGTATGTCAAGTTGTGGGGGAAGGACCACGGACAATTTGGATGGTTGCCTTGTCATATCTTGCAGTCCACACGTATGCTGTGCTGCAAATGCAAAAAAAGCTAATAAAGCTACAGACCCTACATAGTCCCTCCTGGCATGTACCTGTCATTAGTAGAGATTTAGGGGGTCATTCCGACCCCGGCGGAAACCGCCCAAACACCGCACTGCGGTCAAATGACCGCGGCAGTGATCACAACTTTCCCGCTGGGCCGGGCCAGTGGCATGGGCACTGCAGGGGCCCCCAGGGACCCCACGACACCCGTTCCCGCCAGCCTCTTCCTGGCGGTGTAAAACGCCAGGAACAGGCTGGCAGTAAGGGGGTCGGAATCCCCATGGCGGCGCTGCATGCAGCGCCGCCATGGAGGATTCCCTGGGGCAGGGGAAAACCGGCGGGAAACCGCCGGTTCCCCTTTTCTGACCGCGGCTTTACCGCTGCGGTCAGAATTGCCCCGGAAGCACCGCTAGCCTGTTGGCGGTGCTTCCTCTGCCCTCTGCCCTGGCGGTTACAAACCGCCAGGGTCAGAATGAGGGCCTTAGTCCCCAATATCACCTACTGCTTTCAAGGCCGTGTATAAATCAGGATATGTTCCTGAATCAGGGCGATGGACTATCATTGTACTGATGGATGACAATGGCATTCACTCAGACCCTGCAAATTATTGCCTAAGGTCATCGCTGGATGAGGTCAGAAAAACAACCTTTAATCAATTTTTAAACTATGTAATTTTTATTGATAGATTAATTAAAATTCTTTCAATATGCATAATCAAAAAACCAATAAAAAGATAAAACTTGTATCAGGCAATAAATGCAGGGGCCAGACAGGAACAACTATAGCTTGGTCACCTTGCATTACTGCATGTGTGAGTACCATACTAAACATTTAGCCATCAATTCACATATTTGGGAAAACAATGATTTAAAAAATGATTTAAATGCCTCAATCCTTCCTCAAAAAAGGATTAAAACCTGGATTTAGAAACCAGGCCAGGAGAATAAATTGCATAGTGCTGGTGCTTTAATGTGGTGGTTCCATCAAAACCAGGAATTTGTCAATGCCATCTCAAACTCTGGTTGATGCCAGGCTGAGTTGCGGCCAATGCATTGTTAAGGTTCTGCTACAGGAGGCTCTGGATGGCAGATCAAGTTGGAGGAACACACTGTTTTAGAAGCAGAGCTCTTCCAGCATCTTTGAGGCTGATTTGGGAGACCGAGAAGGTCTCCTCTTTGCAGGCCTCTTACTGATAGGCAAGGTTGAAGTAGTGCTGAGATGGTCTCTCTGATGGCAAATCGACTTAGGGGAACATGTATCGGGTGCTGTGCTCTACAACTTCTTAGGGACAAGATTAGGGAGCTTCAGAGCCCAGCATGATAGTTGCACTGGGTACCCTCTTAGAAATATTATTGCAGCTGGACAACATGACCTGGCTTGCAAAGGTATTGGAGATGGATGTAAGAGTTTTTGCCTGTGATGTAACATGGCCCAATACATGTGTAGTAGAAGCAGCGTTTTGTTGGTGTATCTACAAAGATGGCACTGATTTGTTGGTCAAGACTGCTTCCAGCAGAGCATGAGATCCTGTGATGGGAAAATACAGAGGCGAATGAGCATCAAGGCATGTTTCCTGGCCTCAGAGAAGTAAGAGGGCAGGTGGGGGGGGGGGCCAGACCACATACGATGGAATGACAGCCCATGCATGCCGTTTGCTCTTCACTACAGCCTTATCCCTAATGTGTGATAGGAGCTTGGCTGCTCTGCTGGTGATTTGTTTGAAGGCTGGGTATTCCATGGGGGTGTGCCAAGCTTCCTCTAACTGCAGTGCTTTGATTGTACGCTGTGTTATGGTTAACAGTGACTTCATTTCGTGGGCCTGCTTCCTATTTCCAACAAGAACTGATGTGAGAGCAAGTTTACTTTAGCTGACCTCATCCTCCAACTCAATTTAACTAAGGGCCCATTCCTTACTGGGCCCTGGTGGTGCCGGCTGTGCTCGAGCCTGAATTGGGCTTGCGATATGTGATGTGGGTTCGCAAAGAGTTTTTTTAAAGCGGTACAATTGTAAATTGTTTAAGGTAGCTACGTCTTTCCCTTTGAGCAGTTCTGAACCACATGAAATTGAAGGCATCAATTTGGCACCCACTACCTGAAGGAGATGGTGTGTTGAGGTGTATTGAGTTTTTTGTTGTAAGGATTCAATACAAACAAAAGGTTGTTTGCTATGCCTTGTCTTGATTGAAGATGTGTTTTGAAATTTAAAGTAGAATTTCATTAGTTCAAGGGGATTGGCCTTGGCTGAACAGGTGTATTTGGGCTGCCTTTTGGTACGTGGGCTTGAGAAGCAAAGTACCTTGGTGTTACTGTAGTTCATCTCCCTCCAGCCACACATTGGTGATGTATCCCAATAGTTGGTCTATCAAGCTGCAGGCTGATTGGTGTTTTGCTCAGCAAGACAATGTAGTCTGCATATTGCAGGCTTCTAAGTTGTTTCTGGCCCACCCTGAGAGGGTTTGGGCGGAAAGAGTCACTGAACACTTGGGACAGATGCCTATCGATATCAGCCGTGTAAATATTAAATAGGCAAGTGGCCAGAACACACCCCAGCTTTAGGCTGTCACTGATCTTGATTTGTACACAAGTGTTGGTGTAGAGATTAATATTTGCTTCCAGCAGTTTAGCCGGTGCTCCCCAGCATGAAATGTTTTCCCACAGCTGAGCCCTTGGGACTTTACCAAGGGCTGCCTTTCAATTGATGAAGCAAGTATAGAGCTTACTAGATTTTGCTCTTGCTTGATCAGCCAGTAGAGTTACTGCAGCAGGTTAGTTAAAGTGCCCATTGCTGCTCTGAACCCTGTCTGCATTTTCAACATCATGTTTGAACGATTGATCAAGTCCTCTAAGTTGAAGAGGAAATTAGAAGCATTCACTTTGACGTCAATGACGATTATGTCAATTAATCTGTAATTGGTGGTGTTTGAGTGCTGACCTGATTTGTACATTGATTGTAATAGGCTACCTCACCAAGAGTCCACAATGGTGTTTGTTGACAAGGCATATCTAAATAGCGATGTTGAGTGGACCAAAGTATTTAGTCCTTTTTAAATAGCGCATTTGAAAGGCTATTGGCGCCCCCTCAGGCCTAAGCCTTTTATAAGTGTGAGTGAGCTGTGTAATGGGTGGTCTTAGGGTGGGGAGCCTCTTTTGTGTGTGAGTGCTTTGATGGAGCTGATATTGGGCCTCTGCTTGCGTTAATGGGGACTAGTCCTGGTCGACCTGATTGTGAGTTGCAGTTATGTGTTTTTTTCCAGGATAATCACATAACACCGGCATTGTAGTGCCTATGACGGCCGATTGCCAGTTTGTTCATTTTGGCCCAGAAAGATTTCACATTTTTTTGTTTGCTTGCATGAAGCAGTTTTACCCAGAAACCCATCATATAATTGGATTTAGCTACCCAGATAGCCTTTTTTTTGTCCTCTTGTTTCATTTTAGCTATTTTTATTTTGGATTCATTATTAAGCTGTCCGCCCAGGGGAAAAGTGTGCCTGAGTTCTCTTTTAAGTTGCATTTTCATGATCCGCAGCTGTGTGTGAACCATTCAACCCAGATTCGACCTTGGCCTTGTGTGCTGGGAGGTGTAGTAGAAATTCTGTTGTGAGAACCTTAACCAATACTTCTCATGCCTGAATTGATGAGATGCTAGAGGCGGCACACGGAGGCTCGGATTTGAGATGGAGGGTGATGAAATCCTTGATAATCGCTATCATTGTGTCCTTCCATACGAGGCACCTCATATTGAACAGCTGTGTGTATGAGAACAGACCTTTTTGCTTCTTGGACCCAAGTTGGAGAGATCTTAATGCAAATGTTGGGGCAGAGTGATTGCTTTCTAGGCCCGCTTTTATGGAGAAATCTGTATTTCCTGCGAGAGTCTGCCAAAGTGTAATCTAACGTTAAATTTGTCCTGTCACGCACTCTGGTGAATGGTGTTGGTTGGTCCAGTGGGCTCCAGCCATTTGCCGTGGAAAAGCCCAGGGCTTCAAGTGCGATTATATCAATCCTACTGAGTTGATCTGGTCTGGTGGCAGATTATTTCCAGGATTTCAGTGGGGGGGCTTGACTTCTAAGCCTTGCAGAAGGTACATTAAAATCATCCTATAACATTATATGGCCTTGTGGATACATGGATTGAAGAGCTTTGATTAGGCCTGTCAGGGTCTTAATGTTTGTGAGTTTGTTCTTCTGGGCATGATGGATATCAAGGTTCAAGATTATTAGTGCAAAATGCTGCTTTTGGTGATGTGTCACTAGGAATGTAATGCCTTGTATCCAAGGTATAAACCCAGGTCCACCTCCTCGAGGGCCCCAGTGGTATCGGTAGATATATACAGCGAGAGCCTCCCTTTCACCCTACCTGACTTGAATTCTTTTATTACTGTGGTATGATATTCTTTGAAGCCCACAATTGGTATTTCCGCTTGCTCCCAGGGTTATTGAAGCAGCAGAAGGTTGAATACATGTAGAAAGCTCAGGAAGTCATCCTCCCCGTGTTGATACCCAGGCCATTCACATTGCAGATGTGGTCCTTGGGGTGGAAGCCTGATTGCTTCACACATGCAGCATGGATGGGTCTGCTTCACGGGTACCACACTTGTTGATGTACAGCAAGATTTTCTGTCTGTTGTGCTACCCTAGGTGATAGTAATGGCCTCATTATTTGTAGGCCTCCCCTATCTGCTGGTGGGTGCGAGGGACCAATGGCCCCTTTTAGCAGACCTGGCCTTGGCTGAGTTGGGGGTGGCAGGAGCAAGGGACTTAGGTAGCGAGCTGGTCAGGTTTCTTCATATCGCTGCCAGACTTGTGATGCAACCCTTTCATCCACCCGATGATGGTAGTGATTCTGTTGCCCGATTGTTCAGGGTTGGGTCTGAAATTCACCACTACTATGTTGTTTGACCTGGTGTGATGCAGCCTTGTGATGTGTTGAGCAGTCTTAAAACTTCATTCTGATTTAAAATCTTATGATGTCCCTTGTATTTGTAGCATGGAATCAGGTTTAGCCTTGCATTCCTTGATTTGTGCCACTAATCCCTTGAATCTGATTCCTTGTTGTGGTTGTTGCAGCTGGCAAACTGAGCAGCTGGGCCCCGGTTGGTGGGACTTAAATTACAGAGTAGTCAGTCTGGATCAGTCTTTACTTATCAGAGAGGGAAGTAACCAGGGTGACCAATCTTTGAACATTATCTCCCCAGGAAGTGAGTAAGATGCTAAATTGGGGCTTGGTCCGGCCAGTAAAATGTTATGTTTTGTCATTGGTGGTGACACCAGAACTCGGGCGCTGACTGGTTGTTGTGTTGCTGTTGTAATTTCTGTTCCTGAAAACATGCAGATGAACATGCTGTGTTGGTAAAAGCCACCTCTAGATGTTCTTGAGATTTGGGCATTGTTGGCCTTTGTGGCACAGGATATCTACTTGATAGGGTGGCTGTGTCTGTGTTTGTGGCTTCTGTTCATTCCTCTGGCCTCAAAAATATCGGATAAGATGTGATAGTAAGAACAGTATCTTGTTTCTGATCTCTGTCCTTCTTTTTAGAGGTACTGCAATGGTCTTGCTTTTCTAAGGAGAGAGCGCATTTAGCCATTTTGTTGAGTCTGTTTTTTTTTTTCCTCAGGTGCTTGCATTCTTTCTTTGTGAGGGAAGTTTGTATGTTTGTGGACGACGAGTCCAATGAAAGCCCTTTTTGAGAATCTGTCTGTTTTGGTAAAAGGCTGCCTGGGCCATTATTTTTTGGCACCTCCATTAGCAGTGTTTACTTGTTATCTGGCTTGTTGTGTTCAATAGACTCCTCCTTAGTGGAGGGTGGGTGCAACACTTCTGGCGTTGGGTTCTTAGGGCGGCAATGCTCACAAAATACCTGCGAGTCGTGGGAAAGAGGTTGAATTTGGGAGCCCTTGACTTCCTCCAATAGTTTTGTTAATAATGAGGGGAACCTTTGGCAAGTAGGTCCATGGCTGAAATGCACTGGCATGAATGATGGGATGTGGCTAGATCTTGCTGGACTGTTGTTATCATGTCATTCAGCGCCTGTAGTTTGTGATCGTTTCCCTACTCATGGATTGCAAGGACATTAGGAAGGTCGACTTTTATGTCCAGCTTATCATCGTGGTATGTTAATACTCACAAAATCACTTCCACAGTCCTCAGCAGCTGACACCAAATGAAATATCTGGTGGATGGTTTGGCATATCTAGGAGTTGCCTTGTCATCTGGTTGGGAGAGGTATTTGCTAAGTTGTCTTGCCCCCTTTTGAGAGTGAGGGGGGTTTGGGTTTGATGGAATTTCTTATTGCCTGCTTCACTTTGTTTCTCCTAGAGTAGGAACATTCAGCAAAGGGGGTGTGATTCCTCAGCAGCAATTTATTAGGCGAGAGCAAGGTGTTATTGTTTTTTAGTGCTGAGGAGAGAGAGATGGGCTGAGTTGGTCACGGGGCGGGACCTGCGACTAGTGGAGTGGACTTAGAAGCATCTCCTGCCTTACTGTAGTATCTGGGGCTTCCTCCAAAAATTTATTATTTAGACCATTGTGGGACTGATTTGTATGATCCGTCCAAGAGTGTAACTGAGGTCTGCTCTTCGTAAAAGAGCCCCACCCAGTTGTTTCTGTGCATCCCTGAATGCAGGGATTCCGAGCGGACCATGGTGGGGCTTTGACTGCTGTGTCTCTGTTTCATGCCATGCACTTGGACTTCCACCAGGTATTGGGCCTTGCAGTGAGTGTCCTGGTTTGACTTTGTTAGGAAATTGGGGGAGAGCTGAGGTTGTGGCTCCAGATTTTATACTGCTTTCTCCTCACTCCCTGTCAGGTTTAGCACAGCATGCAATAATGGCTGACTAGAAATTACCTTTGCTGTAAAGGTGTGCATTACCTTCAATAGAGATGATTTGTGTTCTGCTTCTGTCCCTCGGCCTGCGTGGGCAAGGGGAACTGTGCAATTCAATGGCAGATTTTAAGTAGTCTGTTATTTTAGAATTTTTGGGGTCCAAAAGCTTAATGTAGGTGGGTCCTGTTGTTGGCTTGTTGTCCTCCCTGCTTGATGCCTCTTCTGTCTCGTTTGCAGAAGCTGGGGGTGGGAGATGCACTGGGTGAGGCTGTAGGGGGTGCAGGGGATGCAGGGAGTGGGGGAGCATCTCAGGCAGTGCAAGCCACACCTTGACCTAGCTGGGCCACTTCCGCCCCAATCCTGACTCATCCCTTGACGGCAGTCCCTAATGCTGCATCACACCCCTAGATCTGCTTCGGTCTGCACCTAGTTGGAACCTGAGCTGGTTGCCCTCACTGACTGCACTCTGCACGCTTGACTTTGTCCTGGTCTTGGCTGTCCAGCACCCTCTGCTGTCCCGTTCTGCAAAGGGGCTGCTGGTACATGACAGCAGTAATACTGTTAGTGCATGGCGGTAATGGCTCTGGCTGGTACGGGCTGTGCAGGCTGGGCTGCCAGCTCGATGAGCCCATGCCATCTGGTGCACAGTGTCTTATTTTTAATATTTTCGATTTCAGAGCTCCTGGGTCTCACTACACTAGTGTGCCCCCTGCTGGTTTTCTAAAGCCTCTGCTGTTGGAGGATTTTTTGGGCGCTGTAAAAATTGTTAAGGAAGCTCAGGGGCGGGAGTTGGGGGGGTTAGACGGCTGTCAGCGCCTCCAACACTGCTGTCAATGTTTGTGCTGGTGGGGGCTGGTAAGGCTGGCGGGGCTGATGAGGCGAATAAATTGCCCCCCTTGCTGCTGGTCTGCTATTGGACTTTGGCAGACCACTGCGAGGGGGAACAGTGGTGAGAGAGCAATTACTCTGTCACCTGTACTAGAGTCATGGAATGGAATGGAGTGGGGTGGTAGGGTCCAAGGCAGAGGACGGAGTGTGCAGGTGTGGTGCTGTGGTGACACCAGGAGCAGTGGCTGCCTGGCTTGCTGGCACTTACAGTGAGTCCCTACTGCTCACCGTTTTTCCTCCTGCCGCCTCCAGCACCTCTGCCCCAGCAATCCTTTTTCAGCCCTCGTTCAGACTAGCCTGCACCTTTGGCCATGTTACTACATTTACCAATTTGGGCTGTTCGCCCGCTCCTCAGCAGCTCCCTTGCATCTCCCTATCGTGCCTTCCTTGCATCTTCCTCTCCACTCCTACCCCAGATGCTCAAAACAAGGAACAGCCTAAACTAGATCAAAGATTGGATAGAGAAATAAAACCTATTTCTGGCATGAAAGCTGGTTTCAGAGCTGGCCTGAGCACTTTTGAGTGAGTTGTTTAATTGCACCTAATTTACACAGAGTGCAAGTAAGTCATGAAAGTGTCCTTCTACTTGACTTTATTTGATCTATCTTTGACTCAGTTGACAGGAACCAATTGTGGGTGACAGTGAAAGTGACAAGACACTACTGCCTGCAGCCTGATTCAGCAGCACCAGCACAATACAGTGAAGATTGGATACTTGAGGAATTGCGAATGTACCAACAGTTTTCCAATAAATGTTGAGGTTCTGCAAAGATGTTTATTAGCTCAGTTCTATTATATCTTATGTAAATGATGCTGAAATATATCTATGAAACATAAACTTGGATGCTCTAAGAATAGGTGGGGAAAAAGTAGTGATCCTATTGTTTGCTGATGAAGTGGTTCTCTTGACACTGATTGAAGTCGCAATGCACTGTCATCAAGAGCTTTTGGGCATATTGTGCAAAAAAAAGCTAACACTCAATTGAAGCAAAACTAAGTTTATGATAATAAAGCAGAAATTTCCATTGAAATACACATTCTCTCAACAGAAAGAATAATATTTTCTGGCTAGGAATCCGATTTCACATCACATTCTCCTGGGCACAGCAGAGCAAAAGGGCAGCAGGCATGGTGAAGTAAAGTGTGGGAGCAGTGCTATGCTTAACAGAAACATAGGAGGAGATTCAAGGAAAGCCATTCTAGAAGTTTACAAGATGAAGGAGCTCGCATGAATGATTGCAGAGCAGATATTTGGAGCCATTAAAGGAGACAGAGCCAAAGAAAACTAAGAACCATTTCTTGAGAAACATGTACCCCACTGAAATCCTTAGGGTTTGAACTTGGCTATAAACCTGCTGGAAAATTGTCCTTTCTGAAGGGTCATCCTAAACTTTTTGCGTTCCGCCTCCTCTTTTTCTGACTTCGTTTTTGTTGTCTTTAGGACTCTGGGCACTCTACCGCTGCTAACCTGTGCTAAAGTGTATGTGCTCTCTCCATAAAACATGGCAACTTCGGCTCATATCCAATTGGTATATTTAATTTATCTATAAGTCCCTAGTAAAGTGCACTAGATGTGCCCAGGGCCTGTAATTAGCAGCAAAATTTGACACAACGCCTGCCGGATCGATGCAGCTCCTGCCTCGCAGCTGAAAATTCACTGCATCACCTGCCAGATCAATGCAGTGCCTTTTGCCTCGGCTCAATGCATTTTGGGTTTCCTCGCATCACCCCTGGGCATCAAAATATCACTGCGTCACAGTGAAGAACTAAGGCTCTGCTGTTGTAAACTGATCATCGCCTTTTTCACGTAGGAAAAATCAGTGCATCGCTTTACTTTTCAATGCATCTCGTCCTCTGTGGTCCCTCTGCGTTGTTATTTTTGAAGCATCCCAAGTACTGAGTGTTAAAAGGATACAACCACTGATTTTTAAGGATTGAGACTCATTTACATCTTTAAAAGACATATCTTGAGTTGTGCATATTGGATTTGTGTTGTTTTGGTATTATTTTATTCAGATAAATATTATCTATTTTTCTAAACCACTGTGGAGTACCTTTTATGGTGTTTTCACTGTATTACTACAACAGTTATTGCACAAACACTTTATACATTTCTTTCCAAGTTAAACCTGCCTGCTCTGTGCCAAGATACTGGAGGGTGAGTACAGGATAATTTAGGTTGTGTTGTGACTTACTCTGAGTAGGATTGTGGTCCCTACTTGGACAGGATGCATACCTCTGCCAACTTCCAACAAAACCCATAGAACAACTGATGTAATTGTGACCTGTCTTACTACAGGCAAGTATGCATCTAAATCCTGATGCTCAGGTTTATCTGAAAGCTCTCTAAACATTAATTCCATGGACTACGTGAGGAAATGTGTGTTGATCAATCAGGTTAAAAACACATTACAATCACTAAGTTGCAGTGATCTGTGGGGTAGCCTCAGCAAATTCAACACAACTAATATTGCAGTGATCAAGGCAAACTAATGGCAGAAAAAAACACCTGTGAGATCGACAACAGTGCCAGTCAAGTTTCCAAGCTGGAAGATTATTTGGCTCTAAAAACTAAAATAGGTTTTGAATCCTTCCTTGATGTGATCACACCAGACGCACAACAGTCTAGATATTTGAACTTTATCCTGGAAATCTTGCCTTTAATAACTTTAAAGTAGTACTCCAGAAACACCAACAGTAGTGCATGCAATCCCAAAACGGACCGCCCCCAAATAATAGTTATTTTATTTCTTATTTGAACAACTCTTCCACCCCACAGAAACATAGATTGATCCTTTTGTTTTGCACTATGGACCAATGACAATTAAAGAAGCAATACATTTGTGTGAGAAAGTGGATTATTAGTTGGGGTTGATAGTAGCCCACCCCAAGTAATAATGGCAATATTCTTGTTACTTCAGGTGAAGGTTTCAGTGATTTAAACCTGATCTCAACCACTGGTACTTATGGCATAGAGCAGACAGGATCAACTTAAGAAAATGTGTAAAGTATTTATCAGTACCAAAACAATTGCAAAGTTGAAAACACCACACAATAAAACCCCCACTCCAATTTAGACAAATATAATACAAAGAAAATTACACCAAAGGGATAAAAATCCAATAAGGGGAACTGAGTATTTAGTTTTTAAAGGTTTTTGAATACAAATATTGCCAAAAGGCACACAGTTCCCACTGCTGGCAATTGGTGGTGCTAGACCAAATCAAAGTCAAAAGTTAAGACCAGCCACCATGGCTCGCCAGTTGAATAAAGGGACAGCATTTGTCCCTGTGGAAAGTTTACCTTCTGGCTTAGAAATGTTATGGAGAAAAAGTTGTCATTGACACGTTGCTGGTGGCGCAAGCTGGATTCTTGATGACAGCAGGTTGCTGAAGAGTGAGGTTCTGGTGTGTTTGCTGACAAAGTTCAGCAGAGAAGGAGACATCGATCAGATTCTTTCCAGCTAAGTACTGTATATTCAAACTTAAAAACATTTCTTAGATATGGATTCCATTCAGAAGGGCAAACCAGCAGATTGAGGCTGACGATGCAACACTAAAAGCTGCAGTTGCAATGGTGACCCAGGTCTCTATCAGTTCTACAGGCAGAAAGTTGGTAAGAGGATTCTATGTACCAGCTATTGCAGTTAGAGCAGGAGTAGGACACTCTAACACCAGCCAAACATTCCAGGGCTGAAGGAAGAGAAGTTGGGTGTCCCAACTCACTACAGTAAAGTCTATCAGCAGATTTGAGGGCATGTCCAGTTGAAACTACTCAGCTGGGCCCTCTTGCAGCTTTTCTTTTGTGTCCCTGTAGCTTAACAAGACATCAGACAACTAAACCTTGGAATCCACTTCTTTATTCCAGGTACAGGTGGGAGCAGGTCCAGCCTTTAGGGAGCTCTTCACAGGTCTCAACTGCAGGTGCAGTCTTCATTCTGTCTTCAGCATGCCCAGTAGTGTTCTGAAGAGAGTGCCCAGGGGTGCTGCATTTGAGTACCCAGGTGTGCCTAGTACTAGCCTGTGGGCAGGGTGCCCCTTGCTCCTCCCTCACCAATATAGAAAAGGATCCCAATGGTGGCACTACCCAGTTTTGAAGCAACCCCTATGTGCTGTACTGCAAACCATACATCTATACCTAAAACCAAGATGGCAGAACCTTTTCTCCCTTGTCCCTAGAGGTGTGGCCAGGGAAATGAGCACATTTCCTCTCTGGTCACTCACAACTGGGTCTGAGGACAGCTCCTCTGCCACTGATATTGGTGCTTGGCCTGCTAGTCAGACAAAATAGAGGCAGGCCCAGGTGTGAGCTACATTTACCAGTGACAGGGTAGACACCCTTTGATGATATGCAAGATGGATGGACACAGGCCTTAGGCCATCCTGTCCGGGGAAAGTCAACTTCTCCCCACATCCAAGGCCTTTGTTTCAGTTCTGGGAGACAATTCACAGCTAATCAGGCAGCTGTTCAGCTTCTGGGTGACAGTTTGAAGCTCAGGTAAATGGGCTTCCAGAGGCTTTAGACTGCCTAAAGATAACTTTTTAGAACTACATTTTGTTAACTATGTGTTACAAATCCAACTTCGCCAGTGAACTGGATTTGTAATAAATATTTTAAAAGTCAGAGAAGTACCTTTTAATCTGGTTCCAAGGCAGAGATACATTATTTAATGTAACTGTTATCTTCAAATGCTTTCTTATGAAACAACTTATCCTGCTATGGTGAAAATAGATTTCTAAGCCTTTTCACTTGAACAACATGTTGAACGCTAAAATTCTACATGGTCTACTCTAAAAGTCCATGCACCTTGCCTTATGGACAATGCTAAGTTCAGGGTGACTTGTAAACATTTGAAAGGACAGTTTCAGCCGGTTGAAGGGGTTATTTTGACAGGTTGAATTCATAGATTAAACCTGCACAGCCTGGCTACTAGTGGCAGGGCTGCAGTCATGTTTTGCATTTTCACTTTAGTGGTCGCACAATATATGCTGCAGTCCACTAGCGACATTTAACTTGCAGGCCATAGGTACGCTTAGTACCATATCCATGATATACTAGGAATTAACAGGTAAATTAAATATGCCGAACAAGAGTATAGCCAAATTTGACATGCTTTAGGGGTTCGAATACATGCACCCAGGCCTGGTTAGCAGACTCCCAGTGAACAGAAACAAAAATACCTGCAGCATCAGTCCCACAAATTGGGGCTGATTGTGCTAACAAAAAGAGCTTTTTTTCTACCAATTCTACTATAAAACTGAAGCACCAATGTTTTTCTGTTGCTCGCAGCCTATTTTATCTCAGTATGGAATCATACAGGGTCATTTTTTAAGTTTCAAATTGATGTACTCAATACAAGTGCCTAATATTATTATGAAACTATCTTTTTTTGCTCCTGCTTCCATTTGCCTCAGGGCCACAGTTGATTTTAATTATGCTTTTTGTGAAGTTTTTACTCGTATTTGTTTTAGGAAATTTGTATGGTCTTTTTTCCTGAAAACATTAACTACAGTAACCTCAGTGAGAAAGTCTAGAAAGAGGTTAACACATTCTGGATGGTATGATGAAGGTTTGTAGATGTGTGAAGTATTTCTTAAGTGAACACTGCACAAACAAAGGCTCTAATTCCGAAACAAAATGGTGATAGACAGATATGGATTTTTTTAGGTAGACATTCCTTTTGGATGTTCGCATCTCCTCCAGTTTTCTTGGCATGGTGATCTCTTGTGAAGATTTTATAGCTTCAATGTGTGGATTCATAAAATCTAGTTGCTGCTTTATTGCTTTGCTGGGTTTCATTAATAAGGAGCAGGTCAGGGTAAAAAATTGAAAATAAGATCGTAGATGGTTAAGCATTTATGGCGCAAAGATATTCCATTTATGAGAACACAAGAAAGGAGCTAAGAGAATGTAAAAGGTAGAAGGCTGGTTGTAGATGGTAGATTGGTAGGTACAGAGGAAAACTAAGAGCTAATGTGGTCATTCTCTGAGTCAAGCAGTATGAACGTGACATTACACTGGGATGGGTGAGTTGAAGGAGGCAAAGATAAGCACACGGAGGACGAGCTAGTAGGGTAGTTGATGGAAAGATAGTTTGCGAAGTTAAGAGACAAAACATTTTTGGTTTTATGAGCAATAATGGAAGAGGAAAATGGTAGGATGGGCATAGGAGCCATCTAAGATGTGTTAAAGGATTGGGGAAGATGAGATCTTCGGTTTAAATGAGTCCTGTATTGTGCAGTTATGTGGTTGATAAGAGGGGTGAGGTGATTACTAGAACTCAAAAAAAGCTCATGCTATGCACACATTATATCTAATTCAGAAACAAACAATTCCATTACGTTATCACTCAAGTAGTCAGGGTTCTGAAGATCTCTAGAGACACCGACTGACCCCAACTAAGACTGAAGTTGGTGGGTCAGAGCTCTTCCTAACGTGATGGATATGTAGTACAGTATGCCATGTGAACAGCTCGACATGTTGTAATCTGCAGGAGCCAAACACCACATACCGGTTCATGAATTCACGGACAGTAGGTGTTTTGGGTCGATCATTTTAGCGAAGGTGTGCTTTTGAGTTCTTCACCGTATCCTGTAGACACCTTGCTTGTCCTGGAGAAGAGTATTGGCAATTAAACTGTTTATTGTTCACAATCCTATTGCTATAATGCTTTGAGTCCCCAGAAATGTTTATGACTGTCTATTCACGTTTGCCTTATTGTGCTCAAGGCAACACATTTTCACTTCCTGGCCGGTCAGAATCAGTGGAGAGAGTTTCTATGTTACTTATTTCTGCACACCTAGTTGTTTTTCTTGTTTCTCTCGCCATTTTTGTACTTTCACCCTAGCTGCTTTCTCTATGCAGAAGCTATGCTGGTTTGATGTTTTCTTGCAAGTTTCTTATTTTGCATCTACCTCTATGTATACTTTAATCATTGTTTAGCCTTCAGAATCAAGAATCCTGAGCCTAATTAGCCAGGTTTGAATTTCAGTGGATCAGTGTATTCAGTTCATGGATCTATGTTTGTCCACATAGGCACACGCTCGAATCCTGGCAAGTCTACTCAGCCTTTCATCTTTCCGAGGTGGAAAAATGAGTGCCATTGAATTGGGTAGTAATAAACAACCTTTATTTCAGCACTAAGATATCCTTCAGAGTGAGCATTCGGTTTACAAATGTACATTATGTTATAAAAAATAACATCTTTAAAGGTTTTTTCACAATAGGCTGCGCATGATTTATGTTCGAAAACGGAATTATTGGAAAATTGATAAGAAAATTGATTATATAGAGTCTGTGAATCTTGAAGGCATGGATTTTTTTTTTTTAACTAAATGGCCCCGTTCAAGTGCACAATGCAAACGAATTGTACAATAGGAGATTATACTCAGCTGCAAAAAGCCATCTTGATAAGATTGACACCTTTGCTAATCATTGAATCATGACTGCTGTCTTATCTGACCTGGTGCGAACATAGCATATGTTTCCGGCCAGACCAAATGAATAAGACCTGCAATTTTATCAGCACAAAGGAAAACAATATTTTGCTTCCCCCGCTTTCCCTTGATAACATTCATCTGAGCACATGTATTCTCCGCTCGGCTGTAGAGGCAAGCAGAAAACGCAATAACTTTTTCCAGTTTGAACAGTTAAAGAGCTAATTTTCAGTCTACAGGTTTACTTCATGTTCAGGATTTTCTATTCTACCCAACACCTCCTTGTTATAAAGGGACATTTATTTTAAAACATTCATGTGTTTCACCACGAAGAAACCTTACAAACGACTATCCCCTGATATAAAAAAATGATTTGCGATCTACCTGTCTCTTCTTTAAATTCCATTATGTTTCAAATAATGGAAGATATGAGGCAAAATAGGTTCAGGTTTCTAAAGCAAAGAGAAATATGACAATATTTCCTGGCCGAAAGATGCGTGGAGTGTATATTACATTTTTGTTTTATGCACAGCGCAAATTTTGCAGTCGTGTTACCTTGTAGTGCTGTCGCTTCTCTGGGTGCCAAAGAAAATCAGCATTGGATTTCTGCTAAACTGAGCTGCAGTAAACAACTATGTAGTGTTTAAATTGCCACATTACAAAAACAGTGACTTCAGTGGTTGGTCCATGATGTTATGTGATGCTGTATTCATTGAATCACGTTTTAAGCTAAATCATTCCCGCTATAGAACACTCTTTGCATGATAAACTGAAATTATGGACAATAGTCCTCGTCTGAGATTGCTTTTGTTTCCGATCAATAGGGACCTGACTGAACGGTTTAAATTGGGCGACCCCTTCTTGGAAGCACAAAGGCTAATTTAAATATGTACGGTCACTGTATGTAATGGTTTACCGAGCAAAAATAAGATGGAATGGAATGTGTACCAGAGTAATTATTAGTGCTTAATATTAGTACAAGAATTTTAATCCATTTACTTTCGTTGTTTTAAGTTAAAGTGGAATGGGATGTGGCGAAACGTTTTAATTGCTGCTAAGTAGAATTCAACATATATCAAGCGTCCATTGTTTTAATTTCCTCATTCTACACACGAGTAAGCTAAAGATGCGCAAGTTACACGATTAAAGTGACAGATGTAGGAGTCTTTGAGAATACTAAACATTCATTTTCTATTGGTACTTATGCAATACTTAACTTACTCATGCTTTAATTATCATTGAAAATGTTTGCAAATTAGCAAAAGCCTTAATTTATTCACATGAGAAATTACAACATAAAGAAAAGACTCAGGGCCTCATTACGACCCTGGCAGTCATGAGACCGCCAGGCCCCAGGTGCAGGTCGGACCGATGCCAAAGTAGCTGTCCGGCATCCACATTGCGACCGTGGTGGAGCTGCCACGGTCGGATTACCGACACCTCCAGGTTGCCGCCAGCTGACAGCCTAGCGGCTTCAGCAGTCTCAATAAGCCAGGGCAACTCTGCTTGCAGCGCTGCCCTGGGGATTACGAGTCCCCTTTCTGTCAGCCTGTGCATGGCAATAGCCCTGCCTTCAAAGGCTGGCGGAAAGGGTGTGCCAGGGGCCCTATAAGGGCCCCTGCACTGCCCATGCACTTGGCATGGGCAGGCCAGGGTTCCCCATGGACAGCCTTATTGCGCTTTCCACTGCCCTAATTACGGGCAGTGGAAAGCGTGACCGGTGCTGCTGCACCCACCGCAGTGCCACATTGCTGCTGGCTCGACTACGAGCCGGCTTCACTGTTAAGGCCCTGTTCATAGCAGGACCGGTGGGCGGAAATTATGTTTCCACGAACGGCCCTGCGGGGAACTCGTAATAGGGCCGGCGGTGTTCTGGCCACACTGGCGGTCAGTTGGTGGTACGAGTTTGGCGGGTGGCCTCTGCCACCCGCCAAACTCGTAATAAGGGCCTCTGTCAAAGTTTCATGGCAGCACCTGTTTGATCTGTTTCAAATTAAATAGCTATTTGTGAATGTGCTTTTTGAGGATTTTGAAGCTGATAATTTGGTATGTAAAACGTTTCTATTAGCTTTCATTTTTTAATGTGAAATTTGGACACTTTTTGTATGTGCAATCAATTTCAGTTCACAAGTAAATACTTAGCTGTTGATAAAGCATGTGCATTCCAGGTGATTTTGGATCTTCTATACCCCAACATTTCTGAACCCTAAGAGATGTAGAGATCTATAGGCTCTAGCTAGAAAAAAAGGAAAAACAATGTTGAGACCATCTGACAAAAAATCGAAAAGGATCCAGATGCTGACTTTATGAGAATAGTAGCTAATTTAGCAATCAATGAAGAACACTAAAGTGTCAGACTGGGTAAGAAAAGGTGACTTCCTCCTGCTGTCAACCAAAAGCGGAGGGGCATCTTTATTTAGGACATAAGCTAAGGGGCGGATTCTTCTGAATCTGTCTATACTGGAGGTTGGACTATTCAATTTGGAAGGATCTTATTTTTTGTGGACTTTTTACTTTATATAACACAGGCTAAAGGTGGATGTTTACATCTGGACAAATGGGGTGGTTTACTGATTTTCTATTCTACCCAGCTCCTCTTTGTTACAAAGGGACAATTATTTTAGAGCATGCATGTGTTTCTCCATGAAGAAACTCTACTAATGACCATCCCCTGATATAAAAGAGTTGTATAGTTCGAAATCCAAGCTTTGGAATGTGTGAGAATCCCCTTTACTGAGCATGGTCAATGCTTTATTCTGCCCTGTTGTACTTGAAGGCACAAGAATTCTTGTCGCCCTCCTAAACAAGACAACCAAAATATTGCCACCAAAATGGATTAATTCTATGGCACAACTGGCAAAAATTCCTCTGCTAGGCAGCTAGCACAACTGGGTATCGATTATGCATGTAGAACAACGTTTCACATGGCTACCACATCACCAAAGGCCATATAGAGTGCAATACTTTTTTTTTTTTTTTACATTCAGTGCCCATCATAAATGTAACGTAATGATTGCCATCTCAAAAAGCAAAGTAATATAGTATACTGTCTTCTGCGTGCCTAAAGAGCACATCCAAAAGAGCACACTAGACAAAACACGTTGCATACATCCAGCAAGATTAACCTACAGTTGGATATGACATAACTCACACTAACGCTAACCACTAAAATCCATCACAAACAAACTTGCACAAGAACATATTCTATACACTCAGTTTAGACCACAATGCTCCATAGCGCTAACTTCCAGGTATTACTCAAGAGTACTATCATTTAGGAAGCAATACATATGCATTTCTGAACATAACACATTCAGTAGGACACCTCACATATGTGATCTGCCTGAATGTCAACAACGTAACACTGCATAAAATATCAGGACAGCTTTCATCATAACAGGAGGTGTATAATGAGAGTAGGCAGCAAAAACAAATTGCTGGATGTAATGCCAAATGAATCTCAACCACTGATAATTCTGGGCTGTATTCCAGTGGATCATTTTTAGCTCATCGGTACGATTACAGATAGACATCATCCATATGTAAATTAGCTTTGGACCAGTCCCAAAGGAGCAGAAACAACTATAAGTGGGCTGCTTCCTTCTTGCATCCCATCCCATCATTGAGGTGCTATTTGAGTCATATGGCAAACGAAGCTTGGGATCCACACATATACCACGTAGAAAGCACAGGTGTGATGGGTGGAATGCTTGAATTAATGTCAACCTCTGGTAATTACTCTGAACCACATTCCATTCCCTTGCTTTTTAGCTTGTCTGTGTCATTACAAGACAGAGACACCAACAATGTGAAAAACAGTTGTGACCCCACTCCAAAATGGATGGTCAAGTCCCAAAAAATAATTAGTGACAGCGATAAATTGAAGCATTCTACCCATCACTGAATTTGATAACAAAATGAGAGTAAACCAACATAAAATAAATAGAGTTTTTGCAGAAAACATAATTTGGGTTAGTCAGAAACATTCTAGATTAATATATTATTCTACTTGTACCAATAGAACACGTGATGTCCACGAACTTCATTTACTTTGAGCAGTAAAAACATTACCTTAATAATTTGTAGCAACATGTACAACCCAATGGCGTATCACAAAATGAAGGGGTTCTCTAAAGAATGTGGCCAGAGCCTCCTGAGACTCCTCTGTATCAAAGATATCCACAGGGCTTATTGATTGAAAGGCCATAAATGGATGGGGCCCACTGCGCTACAGGGGGTGGATGGGTCTGATTAAGACCATGGTACAAAAATAGTTTTGCAAATGTAGGTAGAGCTCTGGAAGCATTGCTGGCTCTAGGGCAGTGTGATTGGTGTTGCCATTCCAGGGACCAAGCTTGAGGGGGTGACCTTTGCACGACGACTGAGGTGAAATGAGAGCATCTTGAAGAGATCTTTGTGTGCCTGGCATTTTTCAGGGAATAACAGCATAACGCTGGTGGCTAATCCCTTTGATAGAGAGAGATGTGATTTCTCTAATCGGCGTTTTGACTGACAGTAAAATAGCACAGAGGGTTAATGTTCCCACTGCAAAGCACAACGAGTAACATGCAGACAACAGATTTGTATTTTATGTACATAGTTCAATAAATTGCCTCGTTTGTCACTGATATCCTTTTGTTACTTGGAATTCATAAGTTACAATCATTATAATATAGTAAATAGAGCTGTGAACTGGCATCAAAGTGTTGCATGAAAATGTCAACCATATGTTTAGAACCTTATTGTGTTTTTATTCAGTCTTTCAATATTGTACGATTGCTAGAGAGATTAATTTGGGTAATCATACAACTTTATTTGTATGACGCCTCAATTATTGAGTTAGTTTCAACTGCTGAGTTTATGGGGCACATTTACTAAAACTTTGTATCTGCTTTGCATCACAAATGTGATACAAACCTGGTGCAAAGCATTGCTTTGGGGTGTACTGCCCCATGCAAATCCAGTAACACTGGTAAATAGCCTTAAAGTAGCACTATGTTCTGCTTGAGGCATAACATGAATGGTACATGGCCTTTCCCATCTTTCCCCCTATATTTTTTTATGCTAATCCCAATCTACTAATTTTGGTGGAAAGGGTTTTGCAAATGAAAAATGATGCCGCCTCAAACATGCATAAAGTTGGAGAAAATGTTTATTTTCTCAAAACCTTTGATTGTGGGCTGCACTGTACAGCACACATACAAACTGGTAAAGTGTTAAACTTTGTCAGAAAATATAATATTGTGCCAGCTGGGTACCCTCCAAGTATAAAACCTAGACTTGACATCACACACACATCCTTGCATAAGGTTATGCGCATTGACAAAAGGCAGTCTTAGGAATGCCAGCTCTAGCGTAGAGAGCAAATGCACTGTATCCCAATACATATTGGGCTTTTATGGTCTCTCCTTCTCACACAAAGAAGCACAGTTACTTTAGTTACTACACTGTGTGAAAACCTAGTAACTCTGTCCCTTCATTTCTCCAGACCAAGCACTCTTAACATATAAAGCCTAAATCAATGATATGTAGTTTCTACACCTTGTAGCCCTCATTGCTTTAAGTAACATTTCCTATACATTGACTTACACACTTGTATGACTCATTGTGTCTATAGAATTTGCACATTCTAACCCTCTATATTGGGATGGGTAGTGTTACAATACAAATAAATGTGCGAGGGGGTAGAGAGGCATAAGGGGCACCATTCAAGCATGGTAATGAGGGAATCTGTGTAGAACAATGTCATTACACAGGGTCACCAACACAGATTGTCCAAATATATCTTGAAGCACATACCAGGTCCTACAATCTGCAAAATAAAGCAGGGTCTGTGCTTCAAAAGAAAAGCACCAAAGCACAGAAAAATATAAAAATATGGCCATGTTAATGAGGATGATAGTCTGATCATTTTTTTTCCCAGCCAGTTAGTTTCTTTTATGATGTTAATAAAAGTACTGTTTACTGTTTTACTTCTGCTTTCAAAAGAATGTCCTTTGCACATGTGGAACGATTGTGCGACTAGAATACCTTTGCATTGTGAACTCCATTTTATACAATTTACTTTCTATCACATGGCTAAGTCAAGCATCATGTCATATTACATCAGAGTGCAGCTGCTTATTTCTGTGTCATTCATTAAATACTGTGCTGCAAATGGAATCCAGTAGTTATGCTATATGAAGGTTTCATATATTGTGGAGTAATGTTTGTGCAGGCACATGGAGCTGTAATAGTGTTGCGCTTTACTTTACATTGTATATTGTACAATATATTTATGTAGTGCTTTAAAAGCCCTTATGGTGGTCACAAAATGCTTTAGATAAATATTAACAAACAAGTTTGCAAAAAGGTGTGATATGTAAAAAAAAAAAAAAAAAAAAACTGCAATGGTTTATCACCATTTTTTCCTCACAACGTTTAGCACTTATTCAGGGATAGAGACAAATTGAACTTGGATGCTTTTTTATATCAAGGGCACAATAATTAAGACATATGCTAAGAATAGCGCAGTCAATATGTGTTTTAGGTAGTGCAATGTACTGACATTACAGATACAGCAGGACACAAATGGCTTTGTTAAAAAGTGGGGCACGGCCAGTGGTGTACAGATGAGAAATAAGCAATAACTTTAAGTATACTTGACTCAATATCATTAATATACATTAAATTAAAAACCCTTATGCTCAAGTAATATTGATAAACTAATTTAAATTAGAACCTACCAAATACCCGACCCCAGTAGTAGTAGACATATTACACACCCTGATAATTTTTGTTAACTAAAACTTAAAACAAGAATTAACATAGACCTAATTGTAATCTTATTGAATAAATGGAATATAAAACAAACAATTACCCGTAACCTTTCTTTTTTATTAGCTAGAATCATGTATATTTAACTAGATAAGTCATTATAATTCTTGTTATAATCTTCAAATATTTTGTATTCTTTGTCCCCCTTTCTAATTTAATAGGTTTGTTAATTTAGGTATATGTTTCAAATATAAATGTACAATTATTTAGGATATTCATTGTAGCACAATTTAGCCTGCTCTAATGTATTCCACATGGTTTCAATTACTTTTCCAGCATTTAGTAGAAATTAATTGGCAAATTGATTGTTCTGTTATTGTTATTTAATAGAATGTAATGTTTTAAAGAATCTAAGTAAGTGAAATGTTACAGGAGTTTTGCTCCTAGATGTTTATTTAAGAAAATGTTCAGACAGAGTAGATAAACTGCAACAAAGTGTTTTTAGATAGAGAGGAACTTCCTGTCTGGGATATGATACTGAGGATAATCCGGTAGCCACAGACACATTTCCTTGCTGAAGGCTATGGAGGTCGGGTGCACATCGAGTCCTCTGCGTGAATGAACTGCTGACTGCAGGACATAGCTGCTGAAACACAGAGACAAGAACAGCAGCTGATGTTTCTTTATTAACATTGCTTCTATTGTTCATAGAAGGTATGAGAGTGTGAACCATCTATGAAACTTGAAGTAGGCCTTTTTGGTGCTAGGTTTAGCATAGTTAGCTGGGAAACACAAAGAATTGTGGATATTGATGTAAAGAAGCCCGTCCGTGCCTAGACCACGCCCAGCACCAGTCCCCCTGGCCTACGCGCCCCCGCACCACCAATCACCGCTACACAGCCAATGACCTCCACGCCCTCAATCCAGGACGCTCCTCCATCTGCTTCCAGTCCACTCCGAAGCACACCAAAGGACCCTTCTCATGCAGAGCCTGCAACATCACCTGCACCCTAACCACCAAGCTCCGACACAGAGCCGCAGACAACCACCTCAGCTGCATTCTGCTCAACTCCTGCTCCGTCCACAAGCACGCAATCGAACTATGGGTCCTACTGACCTCATCATCACCTGACGTCGCATTTCTCACAGAAACCTGGATGAATTCGGCCTCGGAACCAGATATAGCCATAGCCATACCTGAAGGCTACAAGATCACTAGAAGAGGCCGCACCAACAAACCAGGAGGAGGAATTGCCATAGTCCACAAAAGCACCATCAGAGTCTCCACCAGCTCCCACGACACCATCAACTCCGCCAAGCACCTCCATTTCAAAATCCACGTCAACGCCAACACCACCCTCAGAGGAACACTGGTCTACAGACCGCCAGGCCCCCGACCTCACTTCTGCGACGACATCGCCGACATCATCAGCGCCCAAGCCCTTGCCTCAACTGACTACATCCTCCTCGGCGATCTTCCACCTAGAAAATAACAATGATATCAACACCACCAACCTACTCGCCAACCTCGCCAACATCGGCCTCAAGCAACTCATCACGTCACCCACCCACACCGCAGGACACACACTCGACCCCATCTTCTCAGCCAGCAACCACGTCTCCTTCAGCGACACCACTGAACTCCACTGGACCGACCATCGCTGCATCCATTTCTCCTTCCAGAAGCCGGTCACTCACCACCTCACCACTCAACCCCCCCCGCCGCTATTGGAACAGAATCTCAACAGAACAGCTGATCTCCACCCTCGCCCAGGCACCTCCTCCTAGGACCCTGGACCCCAACTCAGCCACCACCAACCTGCATCAATGGATGGACGACTGCGCCAACACCCTTGCGCCACTCAAACAACCCTCGGACATCCACCACAGATCCAAGGCGAGCTGGTTCACCCCGACCTACAGGTCTCCAAATGGAAATGCCAAAGAATGGAGAAGACCTGGGGCCTTGTACCTACCGAATCCAACCACATCTCCCTCAAGACTGCCATCCGCACACATCACCAGCTGATCCGCACCACCAAAAGAACCTACTACAAAAGCCGCATAGACACCAACGCTCACAACAACAGAGAGCTCTTCGGCATCATCAAAGAACTCTCCAACCCCAGGCCCTGCTCCTACGAACCACCGCCATCACAGGAGCTCTGCAACTCCCTCGCCACTTACTTCCGCTGAAAAATCTAAGACATCCACAACAGCTTCAAACCACAGACTCACCAGCCATCCACAGACAGCCACGAACCCAACGCACCAAGCAACGTTAACCCTCTATGCGCCTGGACCCACGTCAACAATGAAGACACCATCAACACCATGGCCTCCATCCACTCCGGCTCTCCCTCGGATCCCTGCCCACACCAGATCTTCAACAAAGCCAGCGATATCATCGCCCCCCATCTCTGCGCCATCATCAACAGCTCTTTCGAGACAGCCACCTTCCCGGAGAGCTGGAAACACGCCGACGTCAAAGCCCTGTTGAAGAAACCCAAGGCAGACCCAGATGACCCCAAAAACTACTGGCCCATCTCCCTCCTCCCCTTCCCAGCAAAGGTCATTGAGAAAATCATGAACAGCCAACTATCCTGCTTCCTGGAAGACAGCAAAGTGCTCAATACCTCCCAATCCGGATTTCGAAAGAACCACAGCACTGAGACCGCACTCATTGCTGCTACAGATGACATCAAGACCATGCTCGACAAAGGCGAAACCGCAGCGCTCATTCTCCTGGACCTCTCCGCAGCCTTCAACACCATTTGACACCACACCCTTCGAACACGCCTCCTCAATGCCGGGATCCGTGGCAAGGCCTTCGAATGGATCTCTTCATTCCTCTCCGGCAGAACCCAGAGAGTCCACCTTCTGTCTTACCTGTCCGAATCCTCCAAAACCATCTGTGGCGTCCCCCAGGGATCCTCCCTCAGCCCAACACTTTTCAACATTTACATGGCTCCTCTCGCTAACATCGCAAGATCCCACCACATCAACATAGTATCCTACGCAGACGACACCCAGGTGATCATCTCCCTCACGAAAGACCCTACAACAGCAAGAACAACCTCCACAAAGGACTTCACGCCATCGCCAACTGGATGGAATCAAGTCGCCTCAAGTTAAACAAAGACAAAACAGAGATCCTCATCTTCCGCAGCAACCCCTCCGCTTGGAACGATTCCCGGTGGCCTACCTCCCTAGGAGCCGCACCCACCACCCAAGTATGAAACCTGTGAATCATCTTGGACTCAGCACTCAGCATGACTCAGCAGGTCAACGCAGTCTTCTCTTCCTGCTACAACACCCTTTGCATGCTCTGCAAGATTTTCAAGTGGATTCCCATTGAAACCAGAAAGACTGTCACCCACGCCCTGGTAAGCAGCCGACTGGACTACGGCAACGCACTCTATGCAGGAACCACGGGCAAACTATAAACGAAAATGCAACGTATCCAATACGCCTCCGCCCGACTCATCCTCGACGTCCCATGGTGCGACCACATCTCTGCCCACCTCAGAGACCTACACTGGCTACCCGTATCGAAGAGGATTACCTTCAAACTACTCACCCACGCACACAAAGCTCTCCACAACACAGGCCCAGCCTACCTCAACGACAGACTCACCTTCCACACTCCCGTCAGCCAGCTCCTCTCCGCCAGCCTCTCCCTCGCCTCCGTCCCCTGCATTCGCTTCACCACCGCCGGACGAAAATCCTTCTCTCACCTCGCCGCCCAGACCTGGAACTCCCTACCGCTCCACCTACGCCAGACCCAGGACCTCCTGACTTTCAGGAAACCCCTCAAAACATGGCTATTCGACCAGTAGCTCCCCCCCCAGTGCATTGAGACCCTGACGGGTGAGTAGCACGCTTTATAAATTACGTGAATGATTGATTGATAATACTGTCATAATGTTACATTAATTACTATTGTTCTCTCTTCTAACAAATATATTACAACTATCTTGTTATTTTAAGAATAGTTACTATGCATGTTGTGTGCACTGGGGTAGGATTATGATTTTACTATATGTTGAAAATATATTCCTAGCTTCCTATTGTTCTTGAGGGTGCCTTTTCAATAATAAAAGATGTTTTAGGCCGCACTGAATATCTCTTTGAAATCTCATAGTACTAATTGTTATCTAAAACGCATCTGACTCAAGTAATGCTCAGTGGATTGTGTGGTGGTTGCAGTCCACCGGGTTCTCTGTCTCAGGTTGGTGCACTGAGTAAGTAGGTTCATAGTGACAGAGGGCCAAGAACACCCATTTCAAGCTCTTGCTCTGGAGAGAACCTCAAAAACCATATCAACCCTACACTCAAGGAATAACACCTGATTTCATTTCAAATGTATTTAGATTATTGATCTTAATGCTCAATGCATTTCCTTCATAATAAAATTAAATTAAAACATGACTTTATCCTAGCTCTAATGCCTTCCTTAACGTTATCCTTTATAAGTTAAAATTAAATTAAATGCTTTAAAAAAGCATAGCCTACTTAAAAATAAAAATAGTAATGTTAAATTAAATACAAATACCTCACTCTTTTCCTCAATTAAATATAATAAAATTTGATAAAAAGCCCTAGCACTTAATGCAAACTAAGTGATACAACATTGATTGTATTGTCTCACTCCCTAATGATCAATGGGCATTAATTAAAAAAAGAATAGTTAACTGTAGCCTTCATTAATATTGATTAATGATAATTATTAAATTAACTATGTAACCCAAACCAATACTTAAATAAATTCAAGTGAAATTAAATCTTGTTTTATAATTAAAAGCCTAAAATAGTGTAGTGACATTCCCTGTAGTGATCACATTGTTGCAGTAATATGGATGTAATGACCTATCAATGTTGTGCCAGCAATGTAGAGGGGTACATGCAGGGGCAGTAGGGCAGTGGCACTGGGCCCATGAGTGTGAGGGGCACAGTGGATCCCACATATAGTTTTCTTTTCTACCAAAACAGAGGTCAGGTCCCATATCTGCTGCTTGCATTAGGGCCCACAGTAGTTTTGCTATGCCACTGGATATACATCTGTTCATTTTGCCATCTTTATTTTTTCATGTGGCACAGAGAATTAGTTAAAAAAATAAGTGAGATGTCTTAAGGTTATATTTTGTAATACAGTCTAAGAAATGTTCCTCACCTGGAGTGACGGGTGAATGGCTTAAGGCTTCAGTACATTATATAATGAAGTTCCCTCAACACCCAGTCTAACAGCCATATCATATAAAGTGAGCACTGCAAGCATTAATTTAATTCACATTCTCTACCACAGTTTTGGGGTTACTGTTGTCTTAATTAGTTGAAGAGCGGGAGCAGCAGTACTTTAGCACATTAGACAATGGTATATTACTGCTTGTCACAGGACCTTTAAAAACATGTGCTGTTTTTGGCTCAAAATGAAGCAGCATTTTTAACATAGCTTAATTAAACAATGGAAAACAACACAAAGAGCAACATAACACAATTAAAACATAACGGGCACAATACAACAAAACAGGCAAGATAGAGTGCTACACCACAACCGCAGTACAACACAAATTAACACATTGCTGTTATGCAAGACAAAACACTGCAGCTCAATCAACAGCAAAACACATTGCCACACAACAAAATACCACACAACAAATGTGTACAAACATTCTTGTCACACAGTGCCACCTTCAGATACCTGCTTTCATAATACAGTGGCAAAAGATGTTTGAATGAAGCATTCAGTTATCTTACCACCAAGGACATGAAATAGCACAAGTCAAAACATTTTTGTAATATGGTCCTGGAAGTATATAACCAACTTCTTAGACTTTAGTAGCATGAACTAAGCTCCAGATGTGTGTGCATGTCTTGAGCTTAGGGGGAGTGAGAGCTTATTAACAATTAAAAAAAAAATCAGTATCAGTTAGGTTAAAACAATATTTGAAGACTGTAAGAAGCTGGCTCTTTCTATAGTGGACCAAAATCAGATATATTGTGTAGAGAGTCCAAGCAAACCCCAGAGGAATTACAGAGGCACAAATGGAATCCCAAATGCTCTCTTAGTGGAGTGTGAATGAGCAGACATGCATATCAGATGGTAAGGCACATACAGACAGTAAGTGAGACACACACTCAATTCAGAAATCCAACTTCAATTTATAAAAGTCAGACGTACTTTTATATAAATTTAGATAGAAAGATCACTGAAATCAGGTGAGCACTTTTTGAGATATGATTTTTTTCAACAGTTTTCAAAAATTGTCAGTGCAAATTTACGCGACTTACGGGACTGTTCTCCAGGACTTAAGGTGAGTATAGGGCAGGGTCCAATGCCACACCAACAGCTCACCTCGGGAGGCTCTGGGTCATCCAGGTGCAGAGGTGTGTTACGACGTTGGGCACCCCATTCACTTCAGTAGGAAATGGTCCTGTCGGTAAGTTCCAGGAAATTTGGACTGGAAGGTCAGTCTGGGGAAACCCACAGGGGACTCCACCGTTGAGGTCCTTGGTCACATGGGGACAAAATGAGTCCACTTCTCTTCGGGCTGTGGAGCTTGGGTGCAGTGGGGGCCTTAGGGAATCAGTTCCTGTTCTGGAGTTACTTGCGGTTGGAGGAGGCCTGCAGAAGGAGGCAGCAGGCTGCGACTGGAAGTCCAGTCTGTTGAAACCCAGGGTGGGCTCAGCTCCAGAGGGTCTCATGACCCAGTGGGCACCATCGACTCCCTCAGACTTGGGCTGTGAGGTTCAGGCACAGAGGTGCTCTTCAGGGACTTGCTCTGGGCCCTGGTGACCTGGTGAAAAGGGGGAAGAGGTCAGTGGGCCCACTCTCCTGAATGGCCTTGTGGATCTGGATGTCCCTAGATCATAGGTCTGTTGTGATGCTGTTGGAATCCAGATTGGGTCACCAACAAGCCTTGGCTGCTGCAAGGGTTCATGTATCCCAGGTATATGGGGTCAGCATCTCGAGACTTTGGCGAAGTGTTGGGGCTGGCCTCCTGGACGTCAAACAATCTTCTCCTGGCTCCTTGAACCCTCGGAGGGCCTGATGGGCAATGGGGCAAAGTACCAGATGTTGCAAATGGTGCCTGTCTTTGTCAATTCTTAGACATAGTACGTGAACAGGGAAGCCATTTTAAGTACATGTGCTGGGCACTGGTCAGTACGAGTTCCCCAGCTGCATGATGGTTTCACTAAAACTATGGATGTTTGGTATCAAACATCTCATGTTAATAAACCTTCACTGATGCCAGTGATGGAATTATTAACACGTGCACCCAGAGGGCACCTTAGAGGTTCCTCCTCAAAACCTAGCATCTACTGGTGTGCTGACTGACTAGTTTTAGCCAGCCTGCCACCAATAGATGAATTTATGACCCCCCAAGGATGAGAACCTTTGCTCTTGGGAGGTCCAGGAGCAAAGCCTGCTCTAGGTCTCAGGGATTCTGCCAACTTGCGTGTGGTGGAATTAGGAATTCTGTGACAGGGTGATGCCTACTCCCCAAAGGAAGTGGTCCTCTAAAGGGCAAAGTGACCCCAAGGGTAAGAAGCCCATTGGCTAGTACCCTTCACTCCTCTTAATGCCCCCTAAATTGAGTATTTCCGGGACTCCCTGATACCAGGAAAACATGTCTTCACTGGACACAAAAGTCAGAGTGGACAAAAAAGCCTGTTGACCCGAGAACTGAGGAACATGACTGACTTGGCACCAACCCTGCCAGCCTGTCTGCTGTACCTGACCCTAGAGGAGCAACTGACCTGACCTGCCCTGCCAGTGTACAGCCTCCAAGAAGCTGGGAGAGCTGCCAGTGCTTCGCAAATCGCCAAAAAGAACTCCCTAATGCAGCCAGCCTTAAGGTTGTGAGGCCTGCTCTAGGAGTGACTTACAAATATTACATGCAATGTTCAGGGGACATGTCATGTTTTCACTTTTGCAATACCTTTGTCACACAGCCTGCAGTGGCAATCTGTATGAGATTGGTGCTGGCTCCCTTAGAGTGGCACAATCTGTGCTGCAGCTCTCAGGGACACTCTGCAGTACCTATGCCATAGGTACCAGGGGTATCACTTACTAGGGACTAACAAAAGGTGCTACAGACCTGGCCATTTAGGGATCAAGTGACCAGGAGTTTCGTTTTGGGGAAGAAACACTGGCACTGGGTACCTGCTTAGCAGGATCTCAGTGCACTTAAGTCAAAGTTGTATCAAAAACCAGGCAAAAAGTGTGTGTGGGGGGGTACTGCAACCAGAACCCAGCTTCCTACAAGGACTAAGTTAAAAAAAAATAGCTACAATGTTATATTTAAATACTATAAAATAAATCCGAAAATTACACATTGTAGAAAACAACAAGCATAAAGACAATCATTTTAAATTAAAATCACATGTGAACCATTAATCTAGAAATCGACAGGGGCAGATGCTAGTCTACGAGCATTGGATGAAAATTCTCAAATATTTTAATTGTTCCCTTGTGCCGTAGATAAAATAATACAAAAAAGTTGTTACCTTATCACTAAAAGTAGAGCGTTATTTTCTGCCTACCTAGCTGTATCTCACAACACGTGGTATCCTTTCAGTCTTATTGTCAGAGGTGTCAGGGGTGGACTTATATCGATGGCATGACATCATATTGTGATGTTTAATGAGATCCAGAGAGAATCACATACTGCGCTCTTGAGGTATAGTGTCACATGCTACCGATCGGAATTATGGGACCAATGAAAAACTGAAACAGAATGGCAACCGAGACCAATTAAGGCACCCAAAGGAAGTATATGAGGAACAAATGAAAATCCAATTGTGAATCATCAGCGGAATACTGGATTCCAAGCACATGCCTCATTCGCCAACTTTGAAAAGAGGTCGGGATGAACTTTAAATGGGACGAATATTGAGCTCAAAGAACAAACCAGTTGAATCAATCTCGAATGAGGCTGCCTGGTCAAGTAATGGTTGTAAATGAAAGCGCGCGGTTTTCAAAAATGTCCTGTTGTAGTTTAAGGAAAACACGTTTTCTTGTCCTCATTTTATGTTCTGTATGATATGTGTTGCAACCACCAAATGTGTCGTTTTTTTTCTTTAAATATTTGTTTTTATGTATGTTTCTTGAAGGTAGTTTTCAAAAATCAGAAGTCATTATTGTAGACACCTAATCTTTCCTGAATTCGATCATGGCATGACCTGTATACATTATGAATAAAGGAGAAAAATCGAATCTGAAGTGCTCCGGTTGTTTTATTCTCTTTCCACTTCACCACCAAAGACGCAGATGTATCTCGAGTGATATTTTGATGTTAAGAAGGCTTAGGTTAAGCATATACAGCATTTGTCACAATGTTTACTCTGACTGACCCAGATGAAATCAGGGAATGCAACATGGCCCAGTAAATTTGCCGAAGAATTAATTTTGCATTGTGAGTTTGAATACCATTTACACAAGTAAGATAAACTGATAATACAGAGATGAAAGGGGGAAGGCGACAGGCTAGTTTGATTAAATCAAGAGATTAGTAATGCCCCAGGCTGTATGGAAATTGGGCCTGGGTGCAGTTATATCTAAATAGGTAATTTTCTTTCAAGGTTAGGTGACATTCGAGAATGTAACAATCTAGCCTTTCTTTACTAGAGTCAGATAGGGTGGAGATTATATTTTCAATTATCGGCCGTGCGAAGAAATAAAAGAAACCGTTTCTTAACATAGGTGAAGTCAAAACTGTAGTGTGTACTTCAGGAACCAGGCCTAGATTCAGCAGCACACATATTTATGTATTTATTTATTTAGGTGCTGTCGAGCTCAAACAGCTACCTAATCAGAGTTTCCCAGCACTATATAGTGCAGTTAGGAGGATTAACTCTTGCTGCTACAGGGAGTGCAGAATTATTAGGCAAGTTGTATTTTTGAGGATTAATTTTATTATTGAACAACAACCATGTTCTCAATGAACCCAAAAAACTCATTAATATCAAAACTGAATATTTTTGGAAGTAGTTTTTAGTTTGTTTTTAGTTTTAGCTATGTTAGGGGGATATCTGTGTGTGCAGGTGACTATCACTGTGCATAATTATTAGGCAACTTAACAAAAAAAAATATATACCCATTTCAATTATTTATCATTACCAGTGAAACCAATATAACATCTCAACATTCACAAATATACATTTCTGACATTCAAAAACAAAACAAAAACAAATCAGTGCCCAATATAGCCACCTTTCTTTGCAAGGACACTCAATAGCCTGCCATCCATGGATTCTGTCAGTGTTTTGATCTGTTCACCATCAACATTGCGTGCAGCAGCAACCACAGCCTCCCAGACACTGTTCAGAGAGGTGTACTGTTTTCCCTCCTTGTAAATCTCACATTTGATGATGGACCACAGGTTCTCAATGGGGTTCAGATCAGGTGAACAAGGAGGCCATGTCATTAGATTTCCTTCTTTTATACCCTTTCTTGCCAGCCACGCTGTGGAGTACTTGGACGTGTGTGATGGAGCATTGTCCTGCATGAAAATCATGTTTTTCTTGAAGGATGCAGACTTCTTCCTGTACCACTGCTTGAAGAAGGTGTCTTCCAGGAACTGGCAGTAGGACTGGGAGTTGAGCTTGACTCCATCCTCAACCCGAAAAGGCCCCACAAGCTCATCTTTGATGATACCAGCCCAAACCAGTACTCCACCTCCACCTTGCTGGCGTCTGAGTCGGACTGGAGCTCTCTGCCCTTTACCAATCCAGCCACGGGCCCATCCATCTGGCCCATCAAGACTCACTCTCATTTCATCAGTCCATAAAACCTTAGAAAAATCAGTCTTGAGATATTTCTTGGCCCAGTCTTGACGTTTCAGCTTGTGTGTCTTGTTCAGTGGTGGTCGTCTTTCAGCCTTTCTTACCTTGGCCATGTCTCTGAGTATTGCACACCTTGTGCTTTTGGGCACTCCAGTGATGTTGCAGCTCTGAAATATGGCCAAACTGGTGGCAAGTGGCATCGTGGCAGCTGCACGCTTGACTTTTCTCAGTTCATGGGCAGTTATTTTGCGCCTTGGTTTTTCCACACGCTTCTTGCGACCCTGTTGACTATTTTGAATGAAACGCTTGATTGTTCGATGATCACGCTTCAGAAGCTTTGCAATTTTAAGAGTGCGTCATCCCTCTGCAAGATATCTCACTATTTTTGACTTTTCTGAGCCTGTCAAGTCCTTCTTTTGACCCATTTTGCCAAAGGAAAGGAAGTTGCCTAATAATTATGCACACCTGATATAGGGTGTTGATGTCATTAGACCACACCCCTTCTCATTACAGAGATGCACATCA
Organism: Pleurodeles waltl; assembly: GCF_031143425.1. NCBI lineage: Eukaryota > Metazoa > Chordata > Amphibia > Caudata > Salamandridae > Pleurodeles > Pleurodeles waltl. The sequence goes on along the minus strand of NC_090443.1, from coordinate 671,462,808 downwards.
CCTAATATGCTTAATTGGTAGTAGGCTTTCGAGCCTATACAGCTTGGAGTAAGACAACATGCATAAAGAGGATGATGTGGTCAAAATACTCATTTGCCTAATAATTCTGCACTCCCTGTATATACCACGGGTAGGAATGCTCACTACACAGTTAGAAAAGCCGTGTTTTCAATTGTTTCTGGAAGTTAATCAGTGAAGTACAAGATCTAAGATGTACTGGTAGAGATTGTCCAAAGCGTGGGACCTATGGAGGAAAAAGAGCAATCTCCCTTCCAAGTGACTTTAAATTTGGGAATGCAGTGAAAGGAGAGGTTGCTAGAGCATAAATTCAGAGCAGGTTGATACATTTTAATCAAGTCAGTGATATAAGAAGGAACAGTACCTCCTCTGGCTTTAAAAACATAGCATAGAGCCTTAAACTGGACTCATTTTTCCAGTGCTCTGCCCTCTGGCTGCCCCACACAGTATTACAGCATTTCCCCAACATTCTCTAATTTAAGAAAGTTTATTAAAATGATAGCCCTCTCTTTGCTTTTCTTGAGACCAAGTAAAGATTGTAGAGTTCAAACTCATAAAACTGATAAATCTATATAAATGAAAAGGCCCAGAGAAGATACAGAAATGTGGGTTACTTATCATCTTCATAATATTGACACGGCCAGTCAAACAGATTGTAAGATTTTGTCCTATCTTAACCCCTTCGCTGCCAGGCCTTTTCCCCCTCCTGTGCCGAGCCTTTTTTTGGCTATTTGGAGCAGTTCGCGCTTAGGCCCTCATAACTTTTTGTTCACGTAAGCTACCCATGCCAAATTTGCGTCCTTTTTTTCAAAAATCCTAGGGATTCTAGAGGTACCCAGACTTTGTGGGTTCCCCAGAAGGAGGCCAAGAAATTAGCCAAAAAACAGTGAAAATTTCGTTTTTTTAAAAAAAATTGGAAAAATGGGCTACAGAAGAAGGCTTGTGGTTTTTTCCCTGAAAAGGGCATCAACAAAGGGTTTGCAGTGATGAAATCACCAGCTTCCCAGCTTTCAGGAACAGGCAGACTTGAATCAGAAAACCCAATTTTTCAACACAATTTTGGCATTTTACTGGGACATACCCCATTTTTACGATTTTTCGTGCTTTCAGCCTCCTTCCAGTCAGTGACAGAAATGGGCATGAAACCAACGCTGGATCCCAGAAACCGCAACATTTCTGAAAAGTAGACAAAATTCTGAATTCAGCAAGGGGTAATTGGTGTAGATCCTACAAGGGTTTCCTACATAAAATAACAACTGAAAAAGAAAAATATTGAAATTGAGGTGAAAAAAACATCAATTTTTCTCTACGTTTTACTCTGTAACTTTTTCCTGCAATGTCAGATTTTCGAAAGCAATATACCGTTACGTCTGCTGGACTCTTCTGGTTGCGGGGATATATAGGGCTTGTAGGTTCATCAAGAACTCTAGGTACCCAGAGCCAATAAATGACCTGCACCCTGCAGTGGGTTTTCATTCTATGCCGGGTATACAGCAATTCATTTGCTGAAATATAAAGAGTAAAAAATAGCTATCAAGAAAACCTTTGTATTTACAAAATGGGCACAAGATAAGGTGTTGAGAAGCAGTGGTTATTTGCACATCTCTGAATTCCGGGGTGCCCATACTAGCATGTGAATTACAGGGCATTTCTCAAATAGACGTCTTTTTTACACACTGTCTTACATTTGGAAGGGAAAAATGTAGAGAAAGACAAGGGGCAATAACACTTGTTTTGCTATTCTATGTTCCCCCAAGTCTCCCGATAAAAATGATATCTCACTTGTGTGGGTAGGCCTAGCGCCCGCGACAGGATATGCCCCAAAACACAACGTAGACACATCACAGAAAACAGACCTGTTTTTAGCAAAGTGACTACCTGTAGATTTTGGCCTCTAGCTCAGCCGCCACCTAGGGAAACCTACCAAACCTGTGCATTTCTGAAAACTAGAGACCTAGGGGAATCCAAGATGGGGTGACTTGTGTGGCTCAGACCAGGTTCTGTTACCCAGAATCCTTTGCAAACCTCAAAATTTGGCTAAAAAAACACATGTTCCTCACATTTCTGTGGCAGAAAGTTCTGGAATCTGAGAGGAGCCACAAATTTCCTTCCACCCAGCGTTCCCCCACGCCTCCCGATAAAAATGATACCTCACTTGTGTGGGTAGGCCTAGCGCCCGCGACAGGAAACGCCCCAAAGCGCAACGTGGACACAGCCAAATTTTTGAAGGAAAACAGAGGTGTTTTTTGCAAAGTGCCTACCTGTAGATTTTGGCCTGTAGCTCAGCCGCCACCTAGGGAAACCTACCAAACCTGTGCATTTCTGAAAACTAGAGACCTAGGGGAATCCAAGATGGGGTGACTTGTGTGGCTCGGACCAGGTTCTGTTACCCAGAATCCTTTGCAAACCTCAAAATTTGGCTAAAAAAACACATGTTCCTCACATTTCTGTGGCAGAAAGTTCTGGAATCTGAGAGGAGCCACAAATTTCCTTCCACCCAGCGTTCCCCCACGCCTCCCGATAAAAATGATACCTCACTTGTGTGGGTAGGCCTAGCGCCCGCGACAGGAAACGCCCCAAAGCGCAACGTGGACACAGCCAAATTTTTGAAGGAAAACAGAGGTGTTTTTTGCAAAGTGCCTACCTGTAGATTTTGGCCTGTAGCTCAGCCGCCACCTAGGGAAACCTACCAAACCTGTGCATTTCTGAAAACTAGAGACCTAGGGGAATCCAAGATGGGGTGACTTGTGTGGCTCGGACCAGGTTCTGTTACCCAGAATCCTTTGCAAACCTCAAAATTTGGCTACAAAAACACATGTTCCTCACATTTCTGTGGCAGAAAGTTCTGGAATCTGAGAGGAGCCACATATTTCCTTCCACCCAGCGTTCCCCCAAGTCTCTCCATAAAAATGGTACCTCACTTGTGTGGGTAGGCCTAGCGCCCACGAAAGGAAATGGCCCAAAACACAACGTGGACACAACATATTTTTTCACAGAAAACAGAGGTGTTTTTTGCAAAGTGCCTACCTGTGGATTTTGGCCTCTAGCTCAGCCGGCCCCAGGAGGGGGGGAAATGCCCTAAAATAAATTTGACCCCCCCCAAACCCCCCCTGCCCAGGAGCGACCCTTGCCTACGGGGTCGCTCCCCCTGCATGACATTGGCGCCAAAAAACAAATCCCCGGTGCCTAGTGGTTTCTGCCCCCTTGGGGGCAAATTGACCTAAAATCGACCAATCTGCCCCCAAGGGGGGCAGAAATGGTATAAACACAGTTTGTCCCCCAGGGGAGCGACCCTTGCCTGATGGGTCGCTCCCCATCTCTAAAAAAACAAACATACAAAAAAAAAACACACCAAAAAAATTTGCCCTGGCGCCTAGAGGTTTCTGCCCCCCCCGGTGGCAGATCGGCCTAATAATAGGCCGATCTGCCCCCAGGGGGGGCAGAAATGGCCTAAAATAAATTTGCATCCCCAACCCCCACCCCCCCACCAGGAGCGACCCTCACCTACGGGGTCGCTCCCCCTGCGTGACATTGGCGCCAAAAAACAAATCCCCGGTGCCTAGTGGTTTCTGCCCCCTTGGGGGCAGATTGACCTCAAATCGACCAATCTGCCCCCAAGGGGGGCAGAAATGGTCTAAACACAGTTTGCCCCCCAGGGGAGCGACCCTTGTCTGATGGGTCGCTCCCCATCTCTAAAAAAACAAAAAAAAAAAAAAAAAAAAATTTGTTTTGCCCTGGCGCCTAGAGGTTTCTGCCCCCCCTGGGGGTAGATCGGCCTAATACCAATAGGCCGATCTTCCCCCAGGGGGGGCAGAGATGGCCTAAAATAATTTTGCCCCCCCTACCTCCCGCCCCCCCAAGGGAGCGACCCTTGCCTACAAGGTCGCTCCCCTTGCGTGACGGCGCAAAAAAAAGATCCCTGGTGCCTAGTGGTAATCGTCCGATCTGCCCCCAAAGCGGGCAGAAATGGCCTAAATACATTTTGCCCCTCCAGGGGAGCGACCCTTGTCCAAGGGGTCGCTCCCCATCTCTAAAACAAAAAAAAAAAAACTCCCTGGCGTCTAATGGTTTCTGCCCCCCTTGGGGGCAGATTGGCCTCATCAAAATAGGCCAATCTGCCCCCAAGGGGGGCAGAAATGGCCTAAATATAATTTGCCCCATAGGGGAGCGACCCTTGCCTAAGGGGTCGCTCCCCACCTAAAAAAAAAAGAAAACATAACAAAAAGAAATGATCCCTGGTGCCTAGAGGTTTCTGCCCCCCCTGAGGGCAGATCGGCCTAATAATAGGCCGATCTGCCCCCAGGGGGGGCAGAAAAGGCCTTCCCAAAAAAATGCCCCCCCTGGGAGCGACCCTTGCCCAAGGGGTCGCTCCCGTTGCGTAAAATTTGCGGAACAAAAAAAACTCCCTGGTGTCTAATGGTTTCTGCCCCCCTTGGGGCAGATTGGCCTCATCAAAATAGGCCAATCTGCCCCCAAGGGGGGCAGAAATGGCCTAAATATATATTGCCCCCTAGGGGAGCGACCCTTGCCTAAGGGGTCGCTCCCCACCTAAAAAAAAGAAAACATCACCAAAAAAAAAGAAGAAAAATAAAAGCTCCCAGGTGCCTAGAGGTTTCTGCCCCCCCTGGGGGCAGATCGGCCTAATAATAGGCCAATCTGACCCAGGGGGGGCAGAAAAGGCCTTCCTAAAAAAATGCCCCCCCTGGGAGCGACCCTTGCCCAAGGGGTCGCTCACTTTTGACAGTTTCATCCAAAAAAAAAAATCCCTGGTGTCTAGTGGGGTTTCAAAAGCCGGATTGCAAGCAATCCGGCTTTTGAAACCCTGTGAGAGACTTCAAAGGGAAGGAAGTACATTTCCTTCCCTTTGAAGCCTCTCGGGGCCTCCCCCATGGGATTGAAAGAGAAATGCAAAAGCATTTCTCTTTCAATCGCGCTTCCAGCGCAATGGGGGAGACCCTGTGACTAATCAGTGCGAGCTGGCGCGCTGACGTCACAGGGGGGGTTGGGGGGGTCGGGGTGGGAGGGGAAGGGCTTCCCCTTCCATCCCTGACTTTGGGGGGGTGGGGGGAAGCACACAGAGGGAGCGAGAGCGCTCCCTCTGGGCTGTGTGCCGAGGACGTAGTGGTTACGTCCTCGGCACAGCAGCACTGTGCCGCAGGACGTAACCACTACGTCTGCGGCACAGAAGGGGTTAAATAGCCTAAGACTTTCAGTGAAGAGGTAATCATAGTCTGGTTTCTTGATATATTGCAACATGTATGTTTGTGTAGCATCTCCCAGTATCAAGAAGTGTTAGTAACTCAGTAATATGCCTCCAGAGCTGCTCCTGCTAAAATAATATGGGCCTGTCGTGGGTGGAATTGATTTTCGGACATCCACCAAAATTATTCGGCAAGCATTTCAGTAACTAGACTAGCGTGGGATGAATTGGAAGTATAGACTGCATGCAACTTCGTCAGAATCTACATATACCTTCCAACTACTTCAGAATCTGCAGATACCTTTACAGTTACATCCTCATTTCTACCAGATGTGATTATGTCACAAACTGAAACTTTTGTAGGAGGAATTTTCTATATATAAAACAATGACGTTGATAGATCGCAGCCTCGATTTTTTTCATCCTGCCTATACAAAACCAATCAGAATTTAACCCATTTACACTAATTGTTGCATGGGAACACCGATATAACACCTGCACACGTTCTTTAAATCTGATCTCAGATTAATTTTGCTCATTAATTCGTAGAGAAAAGTCCATGAATCGCAGTTAAATGCCTCCTCACTCTCCAAAAATATAATTACCTTTTGCTCAGGCAGGTTCTTTGTCAGGTCGTGTAGGTAGATGACATACAAGTGTTTTCTTCACCCTCAACACAAACACATTGCTGCTTTGTTACAACTCTAGGTGCTGGTCCCACAAGCCATACAGATAATGCCTGGCATAGGTCTTTGCATCGGCATTGAAAAGGGATACATATTGCAATTGAAAGTGGACTTCTCTTATTTTATCTTCCTGTCATGTAGAGAACTTTGACCAGTCATCAAATTCTCCCTTTTGACCCTTCAAAATGTCATTTCAGCAAGAGGGCTATTTGGTTATTCCAGTAGCTCATCTGGGCCAACCACTTTTCTCTTTGGTGCAAGCATAATGATGCCTCTGAGATATTGAAGAGTGAATTCTGATTCTATGGAGGCACCCTACCATATATTAAGTGTCAAACTTAATACTAAAGGTGGAGTTCCCTGCCATCTGTTACTTTAATTAGTACAGATTACAGTAAAAATCACAAAGCACTTTTAGGATCTGTGAAGGTTCTTGAATTTACTGACCAGTGTGAATGAAGCCACAGACTAAAGCTCTGTTTCCACTTTTTTATCTCCATTATTCCATGTCCAACCTCTGCCATGGTCTTATTCAAGATCCAAGGAGAAGAATGATGTTTCCTATTGAAGCTTGCCCTACATGCAAAGTTTGTTTTTGTTCTTCTAATGTAGGTGAATATGTCATAACACTGTGGCCAAAGAAGGAATCTCTTCATTACAACCCTGGTTGTCATAGGCATCTGGATTGCGGAAGGAGTTTTGTTTGGCATCTGGGCTATGGGTGAACAGTCATAGTTGCCATTTCTCTCATGTGAGTGGAGGGCAAATAGTTTTTTTTGACTTTTTCTTTATGGGTGGCATGGTATATGTCCGTATTGCTACTCTCATTTTTTACTATTGCACTGTCTCTCCATATAAGATACCTCTTGCACAGAGCAAACCTGTTCATCCATATTGATTAGTACAGAAAAGGTTTGCGGCTTACATTAGGAGCTGAATACAGTTTGCCATGTGCAACAAAGAGTTCAACTACTGTATCTTTGATGCCAGCTATGATACCCATAAGTTTCTGTCACATGACTTTCTCAGGAACTGTACATTGAGTGCCTCCCACAACTGTCACCATACTTTGGGCTGATAGACTGGAGAATCCTACCCTTGTTAAATGCATTCAGAGCAGCTACTTTTAAGATGGCTGTGTAATTTGATGTTATGGAGGGAAGGATCTTCACATCATTTGAATAGGAGAGAGTCGGCTATTGAGTGTTCCCGTTTATTTAGGCACAGGCTCTTCTGAGGTTAGCTGTGCCTTCTGAAGTAACAACTCCATGAATCTTTAGTATGTTTTCAGGTGGGGACTGCTGAATGACAGTAGACGAGTCCTTGGGTAATCTATCCCATTACTGTATGGAGTCACATCTAGCTGTCATCTTTGCCTCCACAACTGCTGCAGGACGACAAATTACCAGTACGGATTATTCGGGAGGAATAGGAATGAGGCTCTTCCTTTTGACAGTCAGCACCCGACCGTCCTGATATAATTTGAAGCCCTCACTCTTTGACACTCTCCAGCCTTTCCTCTAGCTGGCAAAAAAGCCTGTGGGATGATATAATTCGGAAAAGGTTCAGGAGGGCTGTGGCTTCACAGGGTGTGCATCTCTGCCACCGTCTGTCTGTGCTTATCAGTCCTACCCTGCCTTACCGCTTAGTCCAAGAGGTTCTTATCAGTTGTGGCGGTCAGAAGGGAAAAGGCCTGCAGTGCTGTTTCGATTTGTCTTCTCGGGCAATGTTACTAAATCCCTCTGTTTTCGGCCCCTGTGGTCCTCCAGGTGAGCAGACGCGGCCAATAGCACGGAGGTGCTGGAAATATGTATGTGCAAGTACAAGAGGCGATGTTGTTGCAATGCAAGATACCCCCACTTTAAAAGCACGCTCCTCTTGACACGTTGGAGGTGCCAACGGGCTCACGGGGAAGGACACACGTTGTAGAAGAGCAACAAGGATGGTGACCTATGTCCAAAAAGAATCGGCTGTTTGTTGCTGGTAACGTAAAAGTAGTCTGCCGGTATATCTGCCAACCACGTTACCAATTAATTCAGCTTAGCCCATCAAAAGCAAGTAGCGAACGAAAGTCAAAAGAATAATGGGGGTCATTCCGACCCTGGCGGTAAAATCCGCCAGGGCCGGGGACCGTGGATGCACCGCCAACAGGCTGGCGGTGCATCCCTGGGCATTCTGACGCGGTCAGAAACGGGAAACCGGCGGTGTACCGCCGGTTTCCCGCTGGTTTCCCGCTGCCCTGGGGAATCCTCCATGGGGATTCCGACCCCCTTACCGCCATCCTGTTCCTGGCGGTTTTGGCCGCCAGGAACAGGATGGCGGTAAGGGGTGTCGTGGGGCCCCTGGGGGCCCCTGCAGTGCCCATGCCTAAGGCATGGGCACTGCAGGGGCCCCCGTAACAGGGCCCCACCAAGATTTTCAGTGTCGGCCACGCAGACACTGAAAATCGCGACGGGTGCAACTGCACCCGTCGCACCCTTTCCACTCCGCCGGCTCCATTCGGAGCCGGCATCCTCGTGGAAGGGGGTTTCCCGCTGGGCGGGCGGGCGGCCTTCTGGCGGTCACCCGCCCGCCCAGCGGGAAACTCAGAATAACCGCGGCGGTCTTCTGACCGCGCAGCGGTATTCTGGCGGCTCCCGCCAGTCCTGCGGTTACCACGGCCGGCGGGAGTCAGAATGACCCCCAATATGTTGAAGGTCGAAGGCACGCATAAAATGCAGAGAATCGTCATTTCCATTAGGAAAAAAATGTCATCACCAGTGGCGTAACGAAACTTTAGGGGGGCCCCATGCCACCTACATGGAGGGGGTCCCCTCCTGGATTCTGCCAGGAGTTCTCAGGCCTGAGTACGGTGCTGAAGGGGCCCTCTGGAGCTCAGAGCCCACCGCCTCCCGCACCTCGGGAACTGCGGGGGCCTTTGTTACGCCAGTGGTTATCACCTTGCTACTCTAGAACTGCGGCAGGTATACGCCTTGATGTCACCATCTGCCCATCACCTTGTTTATCTGTTAAGATATCTTTCTCATTTTTCTGCACATTGATGCTTTCATAAATCAGAGTACTTAGAAGATGATTCCTGCTCATCTATAGAAGTCCAATTTATTCAGGAAGTCACAATGCATCTCCCTTCTTGAGTGCTTTTGACTGGAGAAGCTTAAAGCTGATCTGCTTCAAGTACATTTTTCATTTCGTTAGCGCGAAGGTCTGATATCAAACACTGTGTTTTGTGTTCAGAGAACACTTCACTGAACCGAGTACTTGCCTTTTATGCTGAAAGCACTTGGATTTCAACTCAAAAACCCCTGACCTTCAAGCAAGGTAGCACTTAATAAAAACACTAGCCTCTACTTTCCACAACCTCTATCCACTCAGTACTTTTTTTCTTGTGTGACTTTGCAAGCTTTCTGCACACATTTCAGTTAAACTAAACATTGTCGTTTTAGTGCCGGATATCATCGACCAAGCAGAGATTTAAGGGCCGGTTTTTGGTCTCCGCCAGTGCAGAAGGAGTGTATGTGCTTCTTTTTGACTTTTGAGTGCGTACATTAACTCGAAAAACCCTTGAGTTAACGTAGGTTCTGCTGACAGCAGAGGGAAAACCACACAGGACAATTATTGCCTCTATATGTTTCCGAGCTCTGATATCAGAAAAACATGCCTTCACTTGGAGATTTTTTAGTTATCGTAAGCACTGAAGATGCCAAAAAAGCACACACACACAGATCTCTATGCTGGAGCAGAAAACCGTATCATGATACGTCCCCAAAGACAATAAGACGTTTCTGCTCGGTATCCTTACATATTGTAAAGATGATTTTTATTAAAAAATGTGTATATATATATATATATATAAGTTTATGCTTTTTTGCGTAATTACTTAAAATCACTGCAACCGTACAAAAAGAAATGTTAAAAACACCATAAAACAATTCATACATTCTTGCTTTCTTTGTGGTTGTTTAGACCAGATAAGCCCTATTCACGTGTTGATCGTCTTGAGATGTACAGTGTTAGAAATGGGGTATTTGGTTGGCAGTCAGGTTACCCCCTGACCAAGAAAGGACCCTCACTCTAGTCAGGGTAAAAGAGAATCACCCTCAGCTAACACCCGCTCACCCCCTTGGTAGCTTGGCAAGAGCAGTAGTCTTAACTTTAGAGTGGTAGGTATAAAGTATTTGCACCAACGCACACAGTAATTTAATGAAAACACAAACAAATGACACAACACAGGTCTAGAAAAATAGCGAATATTTAACTAAACAAAACAAGACCAAAATGACAAAAATCCACAATACACAAGTCAAGTTATCAATTAAAAACAAAAAAGAGTCTTCATGTAATTTTAAACACAACGCTATCGGTGTTAGCGTGGAAATGTACCTGGGTGCGTCAAAAATAACCCAGCATGGGCGAGTGTGCATCAAAAAGGGCTTACGATGCGTCGATATCACTCACGAGTAAGACCGTGCGTCGTTTCTCCTTCAGTCGGGTCGGCATGCATCATTTCTTCTCTCTGCAGGAGAGCGATGCGTCAAATTGAACCACACTCTCGGGTCTGGGCAGGCCTTGCGTCATTTTTTACACGCCCAGCGATGTTTGTGTCGGAAATACTGCTGCACGATGATCCGAAAGCCACACAGTGCGGGTTGCTATCTCACCAGCCTCCATCAGCGATGCTGCATGTCGTTTCTCCAGCCGCAGGCATCGATCTTTCGGTCGTGTTGCAGGCTAGCGTCAATTTTCAGCCGCAAATCCGGCAGCGTGTCGATTTTTCAGCTGCAGATTGGAGTCACGTCGATCTTTTCCCCACACGGCAGTCAGTGTGTGGATTTCTCACTCTTGGACTGCCAGCTTCTCCTTTCAGGATCCCAGGAACTGGATGGGCACCACTTGGCAGAGTAGGAGTCTCAGCAGAGGCTCCAGGTCCTGACAGAGAGAAGTCTTTACTGTCCCTAAGACTTCAAACAACAGGAGGCAAGCTCTAAATCAAGTTCTTGGAGAGTTCTTCACAACAAGGAAGGCAACACAAAGTCCAGTCTTTGTCCTCTAGCACAGGCAGAAGCAGCAACTGCAGGAGGGCTCCACAAAGCACAGTCACAGGCAGGGCAGCTCTTCTTTCTCAGGTCTTTAGCTCTTCTCCAGGCAGCGGTTCCTCTTGGTTTCCAGAAGTGTTCTCAAGTCTGTGGTTGTGGGTGCTCTTCTCATACACATTTTGCCCTTTGAAGTAGACTTACTTCAAAGAAAAGTCTCTCTTCTTTGTGAAATCCTGCCTTGCCCAGGCCAGGTCCCAGACACACCAGGGGGTTGGAGACTGCATTGTGTTAGGGAAGGCACAGCCCTTTCTGGTGTGAGTGACCACTCCTCCCCTCTGTCCTAGCACAGATGGCTCATCAGGATATGCAGGCTACACCCCAGCTCCCTTTGTGTCACTGTCTAGAGAGAGGTGCAAACAGCCCAACTGTCAAACTGACCCAGACAGGGAATCCACAAACAGGCAGAGTCACAGAAATGATTTAAGCAAGAAAATGCTCACTTTCTATAAGTGCCTTTTTCAAACACGCAATCTTAAAATCAACTTTACTAAAAGATGTATTTTTAAATTGTGAGCTCGGAGACCCCATACTCCACATGTCTACCCACTCCCAAAGGGAATATACACTTTAATCATATTCAGAGGTAGCCTCATGTTAACCTATGAGAGGGATAGGCCTTGCAACAGTGAAAACCGAATTTAGCAGTATTTCACTGTTAGGACATATAAAACACATTACTACATGTCCTACCTTAACCATACACTGCACCCTGCCCTCGGGGCTACATAGGGCCTACCTTAGGGGTGTCTTACATGTAAGAAAAGGGAAAGTTTAGGCCTGGCAAGTGGGTACACTTGCCAAGTACGATTTACAGTTTAAAACTGCACACACAGGCACTGCAGTGGCAGGTCTGAGACATGATTACAGGGTTACTCGTGGGTGGTGGAACCAGTGCTGCAGGCCCACCAGTAGCATTTGATATACAGGCCCTGGGCACCTATAGTGCTCTTTATTAGGGACTTATCAGTAAATCAAATATGCCAGTCATTGATGAACCAATTACATACAATTTACACAGAGAGCATATGCACTTTAGCACTGGTTAGCAGTGGTAAAGTGTTCAGAGTTCTAAAGCCAACAAAAAGAGGTCAGAAAAAATAGGAAGGAGGATGCAAAAAGATTGGGGATGACCCTGCAAAAGGGCAAAATCCAACATATAGTCATACATACTGGATCAACACTGAGTTACTTACTGGTAAATTAGACCTTTCTCGAAGGGGATCTAGGTGAAAAAACATCAGAAAGCGTTTTTGTTTTTTTACTAATAAAATATAAGTAGTGCAGTTCACAGGTGGGGTATGCAGAGTGCAGTTGGCAGGAATGCAGCAGCCATTGCTCGTAAGACCGAAGCTGACAGTGTTCAATTCCTATGCCAGCTGAGGGTTTGCTTTCTCATCTTGTTTTTTTGTGGCATGCTTTAAGGAGTTTTCTGTTTTTAAAATAAATTTAGCAAAACATGCCATGTGTTACGGAGTCAATACTTTCAGACTAAACAGGATATATATATATATATTACTTACTAGTAATACAAAAGTCGGTTCAGCTGCTGTCATGAAAGTTTTGGAGTGATCCATCAAGCAGGGCTGAGAAAAATGAGGGGTCCAAAAACATGTTTTCCCCATTCATTTTTCCCAAGGATCTTTAGACACGCCTACAGCTTGAACCGCTGAACGGAATTTCACCAAATGTGGCAGGAAGCTAGATCCTGGTCCACAAATTGTGATTTTTCTGACTTGGTGTAAATCCTTTCAATAGTTTCTGAGCTATTAAAGGGGAAATAATATAGATATCTAGAGAAGCAGATCCTCTGCAGATACAACTGTCCCTATGCTCACATCTGATTGGCTGTCAACACTTCAACAAGGAAGTGTTGGCAGTATTTTTGGGACTCAGATTCAGCCGAGTCCCAACATAAAAAAAGAAAAGGGGCCAGGGTAGGGGTACCCTTAGTCCCTTGCCTTGGTCCAGGGGTCCTTCAAAGCATTTTTTAAAAGTCAAAGTGATGTCAGCAGCAGCATCAGTGGATTTCTCCATGATTAAAACAAAAAGCAGCCTCCCGCATTACTAAATACTTCAGCTCCCGGGTGGGCCAGGTCCCGGAGACATTGCATGCTCATAAAAGGAGAGGAGGGCACATATGGCCCGCTTGCTATGGGCTTTTAGTAGCCCCAGGGACCACCACCTCCCCGGGTAAAGGATCAAAAAAAAATATGGGGTGCAGCACGGACCCCAACTGGGCGGCGGGGACCACCACCTCCCTTGGGCAATCAATTAAAAATGTACAGTGTGCTCTGGGGACCACCACGTCCTTGGGGCAATCAAGGAAAAATGTGCGAGGTGCTGCACTGGCCCACGAGAACAGAGACCACCATCTTCCTGGGGCAATGAAAACTTAACCGTATGCAGGGGGTACCTTGTGGCCTGCCCATGCCCCGCGGACTACCACCTCCCTGGGGCAACATATCAAATTTATAGGGAGGGTGCTGTGGACCCCCCTTGGTCCCAGGGACCACTATCTCACCAGGGCTACAAATACATTTACAGAATGGGGCCCATCGTGGACACCCAGCTCCAAGGATCACCACCTTTCTGGGGCCAATTCGAAAGGAAGAAAGGGGGCTGCACCTTGTGGAGCTGTACATGGCCCTGGGAACTGCCAGCCCCTAGATTCAGCTCCTGCTACCTCCCTTGGGAGGTATTTATCTGATTTGGCTTGGTGGGAGCTGACCAATCTCTGGCGTGCTCAACCAAAGGCCGTGCAGAGCAGTGGTTGGATTAACGTATACTAATTAAGATTACTTTATTTTAAAAACACAATAGAAATTCACTGAAAAAAACAAAGGTTACAGGGACGGTATAGTTAGAAAATCAAATTAAAAAAAAAAAAAAAAACATAGAAATTCACTTAAAAAAACAAAGATTACAGGGACCTTATAGTTAGCCTCTCATTTCCAACGCCCAAAAGCAGAGAAATTCAGCAGTTATATGTGAGTTATTTCAAGTAACTATAAATTGCCCTCTAAGGTTGCCAGCCACTGCTAATTACCCCAGATATTACATCACTCATGACAACTTTTAATTATCTTTAAAAAAAACTGAGCATGGCGAGGGCGTGAGTTATAGTTACCTTAGTGCAATAACTGCTGAATTTCTTAGGTTTTGTACGTTTAAAATGTGAGCCTAACTATAACGTCCCTGTAACCTTTGGTTTTATTTTATATATATATATATATATATATATATATATACACAATTATTACAATTATTTTTATTTCATACTTACTTCCCTTAGCTTTCTTCATCCTTTGGTCTGTTATATCATTCTCAATTTGATTCCGCCAACTACAATATGAGGCAATGGCCAAGTCTACTTCTGCCACTGGTTAACTTCTATTTGAGTGACTGCATTTTGCTCTCTCACAATGAGCACATCTGCACACAAGGTAGTTCCCTTCAGTGCTAGTGTTTTTGTTTTTTTACTTTATAATTACATTAGTGTTACCTTTGTGTTTAGAGCCTGATGTAATAGAAGGGCAGTTTCTACCAGATGTGAGTGCAGGTCACATTCCAGCTTTATCTGTTCTAGTGCCCTGCCAATGCTGTATTTTTGGAGTATCTTTGTTTATCTGACTGCAGGTATTTCACAGCCTAACAGATTGCATCCATTTTAAACTGTTTTGTATTTAGTTATCCTCTTTTTACTGTGCCCATTGGCTGACTTTACTGTGAGTTACAAGAAGCACATCCCCATACAAAGTAGGTCCCTTTTGTGCCAAGAAGTACTATGGTAATGTGTGCTTTTTTTTAGATAAAAAAACATTTATTTCTTTAGCCAAATTTTAATTTCATGAAGGTCTAGCAGCTTACTGGAAAATAACGTTTGCAACAACAATGACAAAACAAGAATTTGGCAAAAGGCTGAAAGCCAATGCCAGACCTATTTGCTTTGTCATTGCTTGTTATATTTTGTGTTTAGGTGAAAGGCTGAATAGTAATCTTTACTCCTTTTTTGTTATCATGTATCCTAATTAAGAATGTCTTCAGGTTGCTGGAGTGATGTCACAGTAAAGCATCCTGATGTGAACTCCATTGGTGGCTAATGATTTTTTCTAGAGGTGGGATATAATTAAAATACCTAAAGTCAATGAGCAAGGTTAAGTGAGTAAGTTCCCCCCACCAAGAACAATGGCAAGGCCAATGAGAGTCCCCATCACAGCACACTTCCCAGAGAAACGTTTGAAAAAGAGGAGCAATTAAGCTTTTTAGATGACGTCATTCCTCCGTGGGCTATTCAACAAACAGGACCTCCTCAGATGTTTTTGATGGAGGCAAAGGGGTCTTATAATTGTAAAATGTTGAAAATTGATCAGTTTTACAGCACAAAAGCTCTCTTTAGGAGTTGCACTCAGCTCTGGGCAACTACACGTTTCCAGGTGTTTACAGGTCCATTATTATCATGTCTTCAAACGCCTGACCTGATAACTATTTCACTCTGTGGAATTCCACAGTGTTACTTAAACTCTAGGAGATTCAGTGAGTTCTGCCAATGGGTGTAAAAAATGCTCACTATGCTGGGATTTAGTGCCAGTAGCAAGTTCAGCGCTGAAATATCACAAGAACAGGAAGACGTGGTGTGCAAATCATGCAGCTATTCCAATTGATTTTGCTGTCGCTTGAGTAGGAAATCTGCTCGAACTAGCCCTCTCAGTGCATGCACCAGAGGGCTTTCTGTTGACTGGGAATCTTGCTAGGGGATGCCAAATCGCTTGTTGCAGCCTTATACTGTTTCTGTTGCAATCACCTTGCTCAAACGGGAAGCCACTTGGCAATTTGCTAAATGTTGCAGTAACTCCACGTTTCACCAAATTCCTCCAATTCTGCAAGCAGAATCAAAACAATTCTCCTGGGTCTAATAATTATGGACCTGCGGCCATCTGCAGAGCTGTGGAGGCTACAGGAGCTGCTGTGTCCAGCCCCCACCTGCCCTCCTCCTTGAACATTAGGGAGCAGAAGAAGCTCCTCCAGCTGAAGAAGAAAGAATCCTTCCATCCTGCCACCCTCGCCCCTCTTTCACCCCTCCAGCCAAGGGAAATGCCTCTTTATCATTTATCACCTAATTCAAGCAGGTGGGATGGGGTTGGGCCCTAGAAAGGGGTTAAAACGTGAAGTTGAACTCCGTATAGCCAGGTTCTCATGTTAATATTAATTCCAGGAGAAAACTATTCGTAAACCATGTGTTAACCCACAGACAGGTACTTGATGGAGTTGCTAAATCCAGGCCTGTTAACTCTGCTTTGAGGCCCATATTTGAGCAAACAAATCTCTTCTTTCACTTCTGATATCCCATTTCTTTTCTATTTCTCCAGTCCCTTCTTAAAATGATAACTGTCGTGTAATATTGCTGAGAATCGACCTGGAAATGAAAGGAAGGGAAAATGAATAGTGGCAAAGGTATGGTTATCTCACGTTTTAGGCAGCGAAGCTGTCCCTCTGACTAGACAAGTTTAAAGTCTCAGATGAAAGACCTATACTACACCGATCATATATGTTCAAGCCTCAGAGTGAACGTAAACCCACAACAAGTAATCAGTGTAGGAGAGGTGCTCTGTGTGCCTTGCTAAGTCCACCCTTCTGCTGCTACTTGCGGTCGCGGTGGACTGCTCTGCAGGAACAGTGATTACACAAATCTAATCGTAAATCTTTTAAAAGTAACGACTTCATGTGCTGATAAGGAGTCATGCTGTCCTGTCATAGGATGTTACGATGAAAAAAAAACTGTGAAGCTCATCATTGCAGGCAATAACAAAATAGTCTCAAATATTCAAATGCTCTCCATTGCCGCCATGTGAGATAGAGGCTTATGTGCCCTGGAGTTTCAGCCCAACCCCACCAGAGGGCTTTCTCTAAACACATATGAAATATAAGCCTCCAATCCATATCAACAAACAGCAATAGTTGCACAACAGAGGAATGCCAGTGGTCGGGTCTGGGAAGCAGAAAGTTAGGGGTCGGAAAATTAGGAAGCTTTGAGGTGTATCGCAGGCCCCTGCAGCTGCTGTGGCCAGTTGTACCGGAACGCTTTTCAGAGTGGGGGTGCTGCTATTAATGTTATATCTCTGAAGTCATAGTGCTTGTGAAGTGTAGCATTCATTTCAACAAGTGGTAAGCATGTTGTCTGTGGCTGGTGCTACCTTTTGAAGGACTAGTGTGGTATCGCACTGTCATTTACAGACACCACATTTTTCTTTGGGGTTTTCCACTAAATTTGCATAAGCATGCTCTTTTACTGGTAAAAGTAAGTAGGGCACAAAAACTAATATGTTGAAATAGGGTTTCAGAAAATATTTATCATTTGCCCGTCACCAAGTAGTCTTTCTTTGTTTTGATCCTATTAAAATGTTTGTTTCCATCACACCTCAGGATTACAAAAAATATGCTTAATTTTAGTTGTTTTTTAATTGCTTATATAGTTTGTAATATGTGTATTGTTCATTTAAAGATATTTCAGTTTTGTAGTGTGTTCCGAGCTTTATTTGTCAAATAATAAGTGCCTGTGCCCGCGACTGGCACTATTAAATGTAAGTGCTCCGAATACCAAGGCTATGCAGTACTGAATCCACCTCCTTGTCCCTTTATCTCTCTCTTGCAGGTTCAAGCTTTGTTCATCAGTGACTGTTTTCCATCTTTCTCTTCCTCCTTCTTTCCCCTTCGTGCCTTTTTCCTTCTCTTGCTCTAGGGAAATGTCTGATGAGGACAAATTAGTTCTGGGCCCCAAAAATAAATACCTGTGGCCCCCACCAGCAACCACCGGCTCAAATCGAGCACTGAGTTAGAAAAAGATGACATCCTACAGCCTTTCTTTTCACACTCCCTGTACTCCAGCAAGATTGTCACCTAGGTGACGTAAAAAAAATTCTCGCACTTTGTAGTCAGAGAAAGTAATGTAAAGAACAGTTTTATTGTTAAAAGAATAAGCAGCAATTTGTCCGAAGATATAACCTGACATTTGACTTTTTTCTTTGAAGGCATGACAGATGTGACGAGAAAAATTAAAGAATGTTTTAATTTTTGTGTTAATCACCATTTGAACTCCAGCATGGTTATTATGGTTGTGCACATGCACCTCACCGCATCCATACTTACAATGCCTATGCCTGAGGCACGGGGGCACAAAGCTCTAGGGGGCTCAGAAACATTCATGGGGGACCCACTCAGACCAAGGCCAATGGATATCTGTGAAATATAGGAGACTCAGCTGCCCCTCATCACATTAAGCGAGGAAGGGAGGCAGGCACCACTTTTCATTACGCTACTGGCTCTTTGGTCTTCTTTAGCAACTTACAGAAACTATTTTAAAAGAAGTTCACTAGTGCACTGCGAAAGATTACTCCTGGACAACAATCAAATGTATTAGTTACATGAAACGTGGGCACAAACAGCATGGAAAAATGAGTAATTGTGATTGAAGCTGAAAGTTTGAATATCCGATAATTTGACAATAGTAATGAAACAGCCTCTTCAATCATTGCCCAGTTCTTTAGTGGTAAAGTATTACTTCCATTGGGGGCTGGTAATTTTACTAGGGAGAGGGGCTGGGGGATGCATGGATAAACCCATGCATACGTCCATTCACAACACTCACTCACAAATACACATACATTCATATATACATGCACACACGCATTAAACATAAAAAACATATAAAACTTACCTTCTATGTAGCAAGGGAAGCATTGGATGTCCCAAGAAGGTTGGGACTGCTGCCTTTCCTCATTGGCTGACCTTAGATCAAACAATGAGGTAAGGCAGCAGTCCCTCACTTGTCACAGAGTGGGATGGGACCAGTGAAACTGCTGACCCCACCGTCTCTGTGACGAAGTGTCACAGATTGACACTCAGCCCTGGGCATCTCAGGGTTTAAAAAGGAAGCGCCTAGGTCTGAGGAAATCAGTGGGGGAGGCCCTCAGGGCACTTTTGCCTGGCTGAGGAGGTCATGCCCATCGGGCTGTGAAATCCACAGCACGCCACAGTTCAGCTCAGGCAACCAGAAGCATGCACATTTAGCACATGTCTAGCTCCTGGCTGCCTGACCTGAACAAGAAAAGTGTCTGTCAGGCTGACCTTTGCTCCTCTTGACAGTCACTCCTCTTGCCAGGAAAAAGATGAGCGGGTGTGCCCCCTCAGCCCATATGATTGGTCTGCTGCTGATTACTTCATTGCTGAGAACTGCAGTGTGGCCATTGACAAGGTGTCCAAAACGCACGATACATTGATCCCAACAATCGAGTTCTGGGATGTGTGCTCTGTCATAAGATGTATGTGGGTGCGGCCAAGATTAAGCCACCATGGCTTCAAAGATACCGTGCCCCAACTGCTGTTTGTTTCCTTCAGCAACGGCTGCCCACTGTAAATAGTTTTACTAAAGTTTTTACACCGTTATAATGTCATCATGTTTCTAGACAATGCAAGAATAATGGAGGAAGTAGGTGTACTTTTTGAACCCTGTTCTTACCTACAGTCTATTCTGTTCCTTTCACATCAATGCTGTGCAAGACTGACAGAGGTTTTACTGATCACATTGTATAAATGTTCAATGACATAATAGGTATGAAAAACTGTTCTTCCCTGACACTCCCTTTTCCTTATCAGGGCTTATAAAATAAAGTATAGCAGGCATTAGATGAGAATGACCCAACATATATGCATGTCAAACTCAAAGCAGACCTTTATCAGGAGTGTACTTCCGTTGGTGCAGCAGGTACAGTGGCATCAGAGCACAGAGGCCTGACAAGCCCACTGAACCCTGACTATTGCTGTATTTCACAACTTAAACAGTGCCGTTTCCTTCCTTGCATTTGACCATGATACACTCTCCGCATCAGTGACGTTCCACTTAAAACCCTGCAGAGGTGTAAGTGACACATTTTTTTGATTAGTTCAGGACTTTACTGAGCCATACAAGCAGGTAATTCACAGAAGTGGCTTCACCTTCGACATTCTTGTCATGCCTTTCGCAGGCTCTCTCCTAGCTTTCCATGCTGAGCCTCGTTAGGTCTGGGCTTCAAAGATATCTTGTATAGGACATTATTAATGGCAGAATAGTAAATGAGTCATCAGGTAAATGTTTGTGGTATGTACAAACTGACAGTGTTCTACTTTCAATTTACGCTCTTTCCTGTAGTGATCCTTATACCTTTGTGTCTTTGGCACATGATGAAGCTCTCCACCCCAGTTCATCATCAACAGTAACAGATTGTCCTCAATAGCCATACAGAGAGGTCAATTTTATGCTTAATTGTCTAGACGTATATGTTTCTACAATACTGTTATGTGCATCAAGGTTATTACTCATAATCCTTCATGTGGAACTTGGATTCCTCCATCACAGCAGTGCATCTCATGCTCTGGCAGTTGGTGAAGAGCTGAAACGGACTGCAGGAATGGCTGTGCGCCGTTTGTGTTTTTACATTAAAGGTTCTTGAACTCAATCTTTCTGGCCTTCTGTTCTTCCTCAAAACATGTTTTGGTGATGAGGGAGACTTATCTGTTGGTACACAGATGGCAATAGTACAGCCTGTGCATTTTCCAGGCAGGCCATGTCGGACCTTTGTGGACAGTGAGTTCGGGCAGGTGAGCGGCGTGCTTTAACCTTTTGCCTGAGGCAGTCATGAGCTCTGGAGCAATGTAACACATTTGTAGCAGTCCTGTAACCTTTTTGGAAGCATTGTGTAACTGCTAAGATGGCCACGTGACACCGAATGCAGAGGTGACTCACCTCATTGCCAAGCATTGTTCAAATCCAGCGTCTGCCATGCTGCACAGCACTGGGTGCTCAGCACTTTCATCCTGCGTCTTCTCATGCCAAAGTTAGTGCACTGTGAAACAAGCCCTATTCCCTGTCGAAATCACAAAATTCACACATGGTAGGACATCTTTTAGGGAACTGAAATTATCCTATGCAAGCACTTCAGCCATAGGCACATCTTTGATGATAATTACTGTGCTTGTGGCGATCTTGTTTAGCGACAGCCACACTATCTTCTGGTGTCAGTTGCCTGTTTTTTAGTGACAGGCACGCCATTTCCTGATTTGGTTGGCAGCCATCTTTGAAATGTGAAAGGAGTTCTACTTGGCGACAGTCACACCTTCTACAGCAATTTGTTCTGCACTTTGCAGTTTGGGTTAGCAACCGGCTTTTTGTTCTAGCATGATTTGCCTGTCTACCAGCGACAGGCATGCTCTTTGTTGCATTGATCCAGCAGAAAATATGTTGTTTTTATTTTCTTTGTCCTTTGCTGTTCTAATATTCAGCAACATCACAAAATAAAATGTTCAAATACTTAGCCTGCTCTCTACAGTTCATGTGTGCCTGACAAAATTATAATATAGTACTTAAATATGCAAAATGCAAATATCCCCGCACCTTTTATGGCCGAGCCAGGAATAAGAAAGTGTAAGTGGAAGCAATGGTACAAAAATGTTGATAGCTATATGATAGCCATTGATAGCCATTGATGGAGACAAGTTCAATGAAAGAAGGAAATTTGCATTGCCTTATAACTGTTTAAGTGCAGAGGGCAACGCATATTTGACCATCTATCTACAGCCATTTCACTTCCCAACACAGAGTTGGATGCCTACACTAAGGCTATCAGTAAGTCTAAGAATCACTTTAATATCACACCACCACAATTGGAGAGTGGCATAGGTTTTTCACTAGGAGACAATCACAATTTGAGTCCATTGATGCCTTTATTGTGGAGTTAAAGATTCTCTCTTTGACTTGTGAGTTTGATGGCAATTTGGAAAACTATTTTAGGGACCAAATTGTAGTTAATTGCTATGACAATCGCATTGAAGAAAAAATATTGTATTATCATATTCTGAACCTTTGGGATCGAAAGGCCAGTACAGGCATCCAAAGACCTGAATGAAGGCAAGGCGCAAGTTGGGTCCTAGCAAGTAAATGCAATAATTGCCAAGCCCAAGTTAACCCACAGTGCAGTAAAGGACATTAGGAAAGGAGAAAAAAACAATAATTGACTCAAATGTATGCTTCTGCTTCAGGTGTGGTTCCAGCACTCACTTTGCTAATGCCAGAGGTTGCCCTGCTACTGGTAAAACCTGTTTAAAATGCAAAAAAGTGGGACATTTTGCAAGGATGTGCAAAAACTTGCAGAAGCTAGCATTCATAAAAGATGAGGAAATCACAAGGAGAAATAGAGTCTAACTGGAGGAGGATTTGGATAGCAGAGTGGTTCTATCTATCAAAATAGTAAAGACAAGTCAAAGATAGTCCAAGCGGGATGGCCCGGTTTGTGACACTGGTATTGGCAAAGTCAAAAAAAGTGTTACTGTGGACTCAGGATCTCCAATTACTATCATCACTGATGACTTATTTTGGTCAGAATGGGTGTTGCCTCCAGACATATACTGTAACATTTGGGGGACTCAGCATTGATTGGATGGGTTATTTTTTTAGATGCACTTTCTTTTCAAGATAGGGTCATCTCTACGAAAATATATGTTGCAAAAAAGGGTTACAACATTTTGGGATGGAAAGACCAGGGTGCATTTGGCATAGTTTTGAGGCCAGGCACCGACTGTCTCATTTCATTAATTAAACTTGTCATGCCTTTGCTACCCGTTACCAAGTTGCTGGATAAACATAAAGCACTGTTTGAAGACTGAATAGGATTAGTCAAGAGTTTTAAACATAAAATTTTGCTTAAGGAAAATGCTGTACTGGTCGTGCCCAAAGTTAGGAATGTTCCTTTGAGTGTTAGGAGCCAGTTAAAGGATCTCTTAGCTAGCCTGTACTTGGAAAAAGTTATAGACCCTTCGGATTACTCCCAGTGGATATCCACCATTGTCATAACCAAAAAGAAGAATGAAGACATGAGGCTCTGTGTTGAACTCAGATCGCTGAAAAAAAACATCTTAATGTATTGTTTCTCCTTACCCAAGATTCAGGAGATGTTGGCACAATTGGGTGGTGCAAAAGTTTTCTCCACCATAGATCTGAGAGCAGCTTACCACCAGATTGAATGAAGCGCTGGTTCCAGATCATTACTTTGTTCAACACCCCTTTTGGTGCATATAGATTTCTGCAGTTACCATTTGGTCTAGATTCTGCTGCATTTGTTTATTTCGGAAGCTAATGTTTGAGCTTTTTGGGTACTGTAAGCGCGTTTGGCATATCAGGAGGATATCCTGGTATTTACTGAGAATGAAGAGGTGCACTTGAGGGTTCTGAATGAAGTTCTGGGCACATTAAGAGTACATGGGTTCACAGTGAAGGAAAAAATGCTAATTTTTGGTAACAGAGGTCGAGTTCCTGGGACATGTTCTCTCTGCGGGAGGCATCAAACCAAAAGCTAATTTAGTTGATGCAATCAAATGTAGTCTGGAGCCTGCAGTTAAAAAAAAAACAAACAAACAAACAATTAAGATCATTTCTGGGCGTTTGCGAGTACTTTTTAAACAGAACCATTCAGGAGACTCTTATGCAAAGGTGAACTGTATGAATGGGGAATTCTGGAGCATGAAGCATTTGAAGGACCCCTGCAGTTAATCCCTTCAGATATGATGTGATGGTAGATGCCAGTAGAGTAGGGTTGGGGGCTGTTCTTTTCCAGATGGTGGATGGGAAGGAAATTAGTTTGGACTTCTCTTCAAGGTGCTTATCCCCGGCAGCGCAAAACTATAGTACCATCAAAAGGGAAGCACTGGCGTGTGAGGGCATTCAAGCATTTTGTGACATATTTCTGGGGACGGAAATGTTCTTTTATCACAGATCACAAGCCCCTCCTATACCTGTTATCTCAAACATTTTTGGAGCAAAAAAACTTGTGGGCAGACTTTCTGTCCAGATGCCCAGTCAGTAGTAGTGATGGCATACCAGCAGATGAGGAGGTCCAGTGTGTTGCTGGGAAGGTGGATTGGATTGTAGCTGCTGGGGGTGGGGACAGTATCTTTCCAGGAATAGAAAGAATGTGTTATACGTGACAGTTGCAAATTCATGCTGAAGAAATTCATCACTGGGGGTTGGCCTCATGAAAGGAATGTGAGTGATGATATTAAACATTTTAAGATCAAGGAGGAGTTGTCCATAGAGAGCGAGCTGGTGCTGTGTGGAAGAATGGCACATCTGGGCCACGTGGGAATGACAGACATGAAGAAAAGAGTACGCAGGTTTTACTGATAACCTGGCATTGACAACAAAATTGACATGATGGTAGGTTCGTGTGTAATGCTTGTAGTCAGGCTGACAAATACTTGCCAGGGTAATAAAACTCCCTTATACCTGGTCGAATTTCCTAATGGTCCATGGGAGAAGCTGGGCATGGACTTTGTGGAACCAATGTACGATCTGCCAGAAAATTTGAGATATGCTTTGGTGGCCGTAGACTATTTTTCCAAGTGGGTGGAATGCAAGTTCATGAGGAAACCCAACACTTTGGCTGTCATTGAGTTCCTCTCTTCACTTTTTGGAAGAGAAGTTTTTCTCCAAGTGTTGGTTACTGATAATAGTGTGCAATTTAAGTCTAGTACAGTCCAATTGTTAGTCAGTCGCCATGGTATCAGACATCTTTCTGTCACTCTTTGCAGTCCACAAGGGAACAGAATGGTGGAAAGGGTCAACAGAATATTGAAGGAAACCATCCAAGTGGCTTTGGCTCCTGTGGAGGAGGTGTTTAAGTCAGCACAACATAGCTCAATAACCTACATGAACACACCCCATCTGTTTTGTGAAGAAGCAGGTACTCTTCTTGTGATTTGTCTCCAGCATGGGTTCTGGGCAAGACTATGGCAAATAAGAAGGTACCAGGCATGGAGGAGGCAGAAGAAAACCAAAGTAAGAGCAAAGAGGCACATGATGCTTTAAACAAAGTGAAATGTATATTGTTTCAGGTGGGTGATGTGGTGAAAATCAAGAGGCCACATAGGCAGAAAAGAAATAGCTCTACATTTTTCCCAGCCACATGGGTGGAAAAGGTTTCCAGTCATGCTGTATTGGTGGAATATAGGACGTGGTGGTGCAAGAGGAATGCTGTTTTTTTCAAGAAAATGGATAGTGAGGTTGTGGTGGAAGCATCTTTGGTGAGCACGAGCGTGGCCAGTGAATGGTTGCTTGGCTGTGAGCACAAAAGGTGCAAGGGATGAATTCAGGTTTAATTATCCTGGGTGGCAGGGACTCCAGCGTCATTCGAAGTGAAGTGACTGATTCCATTATAGATGTTAGCTCATCAGGGGAGTTCTCCAATGTCAGTCAAGGAGCAGTCACAGAAAACACCAATTCCATGGATTTGACCAGGGAAGGGGGGGGGTGTAGAAAGCCCAAATACATTTTAGATTGATGGGGATTGGGACATGGGTACACATTTTACTTTTGTAAACTTGGTGTCCTCATAGACTGTAACATGTTCTATATCTTGTGTTAAGAATTTTGTCATGTCAACTTCTGATAATTTTGTCTCTCTTAGGATATGGTTCTAGCTTTTCATTCATACTGTGTCCATATGTGATGTATGCATCCTGGTTAATTATAGTTGATTATTCCATTCTATTTTCATTTTTATTTCTGTTGTTTTATGCTTTGCTCCACTTCCCTCTGTGTTTGTTAAGGGGACAGATGGCATTATGTGCAGCAAGGTTCTTACTTAGAATTCTTCATGTGGAACTTGGATTTCTCCATTCTGGTGGTGCATCTCGCGCTCTGGCAGTTAGTGAAGAGCTGGGACAGACTGCAGGAGTGCCTGTGTGCTGTCGACGTCTTTACAGTAATGGATCGTAAACTCATCCTTTCTGGTTTTGTGTTGTTCTTCACAACAAATACCTGAGCAATCATCCCCTGAATATAAGATATCCGCATCAAAGACAAAACATAAGAATAAACAGTAATACTTTATAAAACAGTCCTAAATGTGGAGCCCTCATTCAGCAGCTAAGTCTGATAGTGGAAATTACCTTTCCACTTGGTTTTTCCGTAACACAACTACTGCTAGCCAATGCTTTTTGTAATGGAGATGGCTTTTCTTTTCAGTGATGTGGCTGTACCCTGCCATTGATGCATTAAAACAAAATCATGCATACAGTCTAACTATAAAATGTTAAAGCTGTTTAAAGAATAAATTATGGGGAAGTTGGGTTGATCTTATCTATCAGCATTGTATATTGAGCTCAAGCTCTGATTGGTTCAAAGAAAACATTGAAAGAAAATACACTGACAGATGTTTCTTTTAGCACTTGTTGTTCTCAAGTGTACCTAACCTAGCACGTTTGAAGCATGAGGTTTGGGATTTTTACCTTGTGATTTGTGGTCATCCTGGTTCTCCGACACCACCCTGTCATTCTCCTCCGTCTGTTGTGATGAATTCTTCCCACTACCAGTAATGAACTGTTATGTTGCGTATACTTCTGTTTTACAGGGATGCTATGTTGTGGAGCAAGATGACGAGTAGAATAAAGTTGGAGTCTAGTGGTTGTAACAGGGGTTGTGAGGGCATGTGAGCAGACAATAGGATTGTGAACAACAAAGAGGGATTGTGGTCGGTTTGGGTGAATCAACAACAAAAAAAACAGTTCGATATCAGTTTGTGATTATTTATGTTTTTTTTTTTTATTTATTTACTTGTTAGAGAAGGAGAAGCTATATCACATTTCAGAAATCAGTGAAACTGCATAGACATGGTGGGAAGTGACTTGGCTAGAAATGCAAAAGGCAGCAGTAAAGTAGATGTAGTTCAAGTACCAGTGGTGCACTAACCTGGTAATCGGAATCCAATAAGAGCGGTGCTAATATCTGCACTTACTTGAACCCAATGAGAGCCATAAAAGGCATAGGTATAATGGTCAGCAATAGACTCAGGCAACTGGGACATTAAAAGAGAGAAAGAGATACACTGGATATTTTCACTTTGCCTGTGTTCATGGGTGGCCTCAAACTGTACTGCAGAGATGTGGATAGCTACAACGAGAAATAACTCTTTTATTACTTCTTCATTTGTATTCAAATTCCTTTTAACAGTTTTTGTATAACTGTCCAACTACGATTGTTTGAGACTGTGACATCATAGAGATGAAATATAAATGAAGACTTTGTAAGAGATTTACATAATAACCTGAACTATGATATGCATTTCTCTGGAGATAACAATTGTTGGTGGTATATAAATCAAGTTTGTGATCCTAATAATTCACAATATAACAAGGTCATCAGCTGAAACATAATGAATACATGCTAGTCTTATGCGATTTCCTCTTGACAATATACTAAATTTACATTTCCTCTTAGCAATGCCTTACATCATTGATCACTCAAAAGTAATATCAAAAAGTCTGTACAAGTTGAGGATTTGTCTTGCTCCTCCTATTAATCAGTAAGTGTAAAAGTGTTTACAAGCCTTAGAAAAGATGATTCCAGTGCTAATCTGAAAAACAATGTGTAAATTCTTGATTACAAGTGTTATCCCAGAATACGTCTCTGTACCCACTAAGTCTTTGATACTCTAGAGGAAAAGCCCATGGAGTTCTAATCTCCTGGAACAAAGGAGTAAGCTGGACCAGATAAATATATGGATTGCCTAGAAAGGAGCACCCTAAAACAACAGCAACGTATACTCCAAGATGACTGCCACCCGTGCAAGTCTTATGAGAGTTTAATGGCACTGTCAGACATGTAGGCAGTCTTGACTCTGCTAGTGTGTTTTATATAGTATAAGCATTACAGCCATTGAGCCCCACACTTTATGTGCACCGTGCCCTCTTCTGCTACAGAGGAAGCTTTTAAGACGTTTGGAGAAGCACGCTTGGCATATACAGGTAGGATGTGTCCGATGATTCTGAAATTGAGATTTCTATTACCACGATTTTGTAAGGCTTGGCATAGCTAACAGGAGTTGATGTCATAATAAATCATAAGACAACTACGTTGTCCATGGACCAAGGGAATGTGGAGACCAATGTCTGTGTCCTAGGGCATGAGAAAACATACAAGACCATAGGAGCTTGTAGAAGATGAAGTGGATATGGTACTAGATGAAAGAACATAAGAAATATTGGGAAATGCATTTAGAACATTGTACATCATTCTTATAAGAGGTGTGTGAAATATGGAATAAGGAAGATAGACACAAGGGCAAAGCAAAGTCCATAGGCATCATTCATTAAAGGGCTAGATTGCAGGCATAATGAAGGTCCAATGAAGCACACTTGTTGGAGGCCCAGAGATTAGGGAGGGAGAAGACACGATAGAATGATGGAGGAGGAAAGAAAGTGAAAATTGTCAAGAAGATGCAACCAAGGAGACATAATCAGCCAGATGTCGAAGTTGAGAGCTAGCCCATGAGTTAAACTGTGATAAGGATAGAGAAGGTTTGAAATCCAGTGGGTGCCCTTAGGCTAAGAAGTGAAAGGCAGTATCCAAGGAGCCTTTGTAGCTGTAGATCAAAGAAACCAAATTTGGTCAAAGGAAATAATTGGAGCAGAAGTGAGATGGCAAAGTAGGGACTCAGGAAGACATGGGTTTGTGCATACATTAAGAGAGATAATTAAGGTGTAAATGAGTATTACATCAGGGCCATTGAAGCAGGGTAGAAGTCAGAAGTTAAGGTAATCACCAGCAGCCACAATAGCTCTGACAAGTGTTGTATTACTAATCACAGGAAGGACCTGATTCAGGAGAGAGAAAATTACAGAAATAGTACACATGAGGGTAAAGGAAGATGGGAAGCTGTGAAGAATGGACAGCATTAGCTCAAACAGCTAAAGGAGTGGGAAGATCCTAAAGAATTTAAAGGGGAGCCTACGTAGCAGTAACTGTTGAATCTGTTGAGTGAGAAAGGGAGAGAAATTGAAAATTAGGTAAGCACTAGGATATGGAGGAAAAAGATACTGCTCATCATCAGACATGCTATTTACCCAGGCTAGAAAGATTGAGAAAGAAAGAGGATACACCATTGGTACTTCAGAGAGAAACTTAGTTAACCACAACCTGGAGAATGAGTCATGCACTGTGGGATATTCATAGGTTCATTTGAAAGACAGGCTGGTTAGGAGACCTATGGACTTATCAATGGTAAAAGCAGACATAAAGTAAGCATAACCATTATTGATGGTGCATCTTAATACCCAACTTTTGGCTGTCTGTGACAAGTGGCTCCTAATGGGTTGTGCTAACCCTTGTAGGAACAGTTTGGCACTTGTTACAATATTGGTGCAGTGATGCAGTAATGTTTGTGGGCTGGTCTGATTTGTATATGGACTGGATTCTTTTTTCTGTAAGAAAAGTGAATGGTAAACTGACAATTGTAGCAGGGCACGGTGGTGTACAATTCAACTAGAAGGGCTGAAAGTATGGAAGTAATACTGACTGAGGAAAAGTGTGAGAGGCTAGAAACCTGTTTGACATTTCTGGGAATGACTTTCAATACTTTTAAGACAGTAGTTTAAGCTTGAAGTACACAAGGTGGCGATTTTTCCAGAGCAGCTGTACACGTCCCAAAGACCTGGCTCCCACAAATCTCACCTGTGGAGTTATGAGGAGAGAGAAGTAGATGTGACATGCTAACGCCTCTGCTGAACTTACAGAGACATGCAGGGTAGGGCAGTGCACAGCCAAAGTTATGAGCAGGAGCTGTTTGCTGTGTACTTGAGAGATCTGCAGCTCCATGGATTCCATAAAGTGCATAGTGGGCACCAACAGCCTTTAATCACTGTAAAGTGGTATATGACATTATCCAGCCCCTAGTTAGAAACATTCTTTATCTCTACCAGATGGCTGTATAACAACACATGGCATGAGATACTAGAGACTTAACATGCCCAGTTTCTAGTCATACTTGGTTTTGTGCCACTCAAAGGCTAAAAACCATAGAGATGAAATAGGGGAAAGTGCAGAAAAATCCATGAGGAACCCACAACCAACAGTTGCAATTCATAGGAAAATCACAAGAAACTATGGCTTCAATAAACATAAGAACAGGGATAGTCTGCTGTCTAAACACTCGTGTGAGGCCAGTCATTGTGCTGGGTTCCAGTCCATCTTCCTAACATAGTAATATGTCATTCTAAGCTTCTAATCATGTCTTCAGTAACTTTAGGTGTCATTTCTCAATTCTCAGAAACTCAGACCACGCAGTGAGTGGAGAGAACCCTGATTCTTGTAAATCTGATCCTGTGTTAAAAGTATGTCATTTCTTTGTATTTCTATTTCCCCCCTCTCCATTTCCATTTTATGCTTTCTAATCGGTCTTGTTGTCTTGTTGCAAATGCTTTCTAGAACCTTTCTGTTTGTGAAATCCATTTGGCCAAAGACAATTCAAATTGCTATTGTTTCTTGCTTTACAAAAGTAAAGGTTGGGTCCCAAGTCATTTCGGACATTCTTGTTCCACATATAAAGACAGAATTAACCACATAGGACATACCCACGGAGGAATCATGAAAATTGGGCATTGAAATCCATTTATCTTAGGAACTGTATCCTAATTTAAAAGATATAACTAGGTCTCCCATCAGTAGCCCTCAATGTAAACTGCAGTGCATATTTGGCTAGGTCACTGTTAAGATGTTCCAGGGGAGATGCATTCATCCCTACGTTTCTACCCAGATCCTAGATGTTGGGAATTGGGTTACTGGTTAGATGAAACCCTCCTCAACCAGCAACCACACTTTTTGTCAGGGTCAAAAACAAGCAATCCCAAATTAACCTGTGCTTTCCTCTCTGGTAGCTTAGCACAAAGGCAGTCAGGCTTAATTTAGAGGCCATGTGTAACGTATTTATGCAGCACTTCAAACACTAATAAAGTGAGAATACACCATGTATTTATGCAGCACTTAAAACAATAATGTCAAAGTACAACACAGGAAAAATCACATGCCAATTTTCAAAAAATAGAGTTAAATCTAATACATTATTTGTGTTCAAAATGACAAAAATCCAACCAGTAGAACTGGAGATGTGCAATTTTAAAGATTTAACTGATTCACTGCCTAGAAGCACAAAGTGTAAACTGTGGTTCTCTGGTCTCACTGGACTGGGGCAAAGTCACATGTTCAGGCTGGCTGCGATGGAGCACAGGCCAGATACAGGGATGATGTTGGGCCTGCTGAACAAAGTACTTTAAATGATGGTTTGCGGAGCGTCACAAGAGCCTGCATTGAGTATGTGGTGCACAGCAGCGTTTCTGAGAAAGCTGCGGGTCTATGAGTACTCCATCGTCGTTGGCGATGCAGTTGATGAGAGACTTCCATTGTGAAGTCCTGCATCGAAGATGCTTCATTCACTGGTAGTTCTGAAGAAGCTGCTGGAATGCAGTGTGGACTGCAGTGTGGAGTTCTGCATCATCATTGAGGATGCCATTGGTGAGGGTTCTGCGATGTGAAGACCTGCTTCAAGGATGTATCGCTCAGCAGCGGTTCAGAGGAGACTGTGGGTTGCGATGAATGGTCCGGCTTTGGGGATGCGTCAGTTCCAAACCAGCTGCAGGAAGATAAATTGCACTGCACCAATTCTGCTTACAGAACCACAGCTAAGCTAGCAGAGCACCTTCAGGCTCACTTCCAAGAGACCAGGCCTGGGGTTGCATCACTTGGGGGGGTAGGACTCACAGTAGATGGAGTCCAGGTGCTCAGTTATAGGTGGTTAGAGCCTTTCCTGTCCCTGAGACTCTGATCGGGAGTCCAGCCAACTAGCCCTTAGGCTTACTTTGGTGGAACTGGGATGAAGATGCAGGTCCAGTCCTGTCACTCAGACAGTAGGGCAACAGAGTAGCAGTCCTTGTGGTAGAGCACCACAGCAGTCTTTCTGAGTCTTCCTCGGTCCCAGAGGTGTACTGAAGAGTTGGGTCTGAGGATCCACTACTTATATCTGGTGCCCACTCTGAAGTAGGAGAAGATTCTGGAGGGTTCCACCCAAGATGTGTCTGAAATTTCCTCCTTTCCTGCCCTGCCGCCAGCTTGTCTGGCACCACAAACCACTAGTGTCAAACCCTTTGTGAGTGTGTTCAGGCAGGGCCTTTCTGAAGTACAAGTGTGGTAGGTGACAGCTTCTCCCCCTTATCAAGTCAGAGATGGCCCTTTAGCTAACACCTGTCCCCCTTTGTCTCAATGTTTGGGAACAATACTGAAAGACCAACTGCCAGCTACACCTAGTCATGTGACCCAGGTTACAGACAGCAGACACCAAATGATTGGGTCTAGAAAATAACTTTCTAAAAGGGGCATTTTTGGAATTGTGACTTAAAATATGACTTTACCATTGCAAATGATTTAAAATTACAATTCATAGACAACAAGCTTGACATTTGTATCTGTTCCCAATTGAACATTGCCACTTATTAAATATAATAAGGGAACGCAATGTTATCCTATTGACAAGGTAGGCCTTGCAGTATTGATAAAACACATTTAGGAGTTCTTTAATACCAGGACATGTAAAAGTTAAAAGCACATGTCTAACTTTTTAAATACACCACCGCCTGCCCTATGGGCTAATTAAGGCCTACCCTAGGGGTGACCTGTATGTATTTGAACAGAATTTCTAGGCATGTCAAAAGGTTTATTTAGCTAGGTCGAAATGACAATTTAAAACTGAGCAGAGGCTGCAATGGCAACCCTCAGACATATTTAAGGGGCTACTTTAGGGGGAGGCACAACCGGTACTGCAGGACCACTAGTAGAATTTAATTTACCAGCCTGGGATAAATGGTATACCACTATACTAGGTATTTTATAAGTAAATTAAATATGGGATTCAGGTGTAAGCCAATTTTACCATGTTTTAAGAAGTAAGCAAAGGTTGGCAGTGGTAAAATGCACAGAGCCCTAAGGCCAATAAAAATGAGTCCAGCAAAAAGGGAAGAGCAAGGCAAATGGTTTGGGAGAAGACTACCATAAGGCTGCAGGTCTAACACCAGAAATTCACCTTGGAATCCTAACAAGGACTCATGTGAAAGATACCAAGTGTAATGTGTATAGGCCTCAATGTGAGTGGCTAAGTAATGAGACTGAGCTAGTCTCATATGTTTCCCAACATGTGGAATAAATGAGCCAATAGATGAGGCAGCAGACTACTTCCCCAGTTACTGTGGCATGCTTCAAGCAAACATGCAGGGAACTGGGTAATCTTTTTCTACCTCAGAATGGAGTGTATCTGATTGAGTATTATTTTCCATTGCACAGGCAGCTAATATTTGGTTTACAAATAGCAAACATATTGTTTATTGGGAATCACCTTGTTTACTGAGAAACAGAGTCCACATTCGGCATCCTGATAGTGGAAGGCAGAGAAAGGGGCCTAGGCCCAGGCCCCAATCTACAGTGGAATTGTGACTGGTTGGCAAAGAGAGTGGAAGAAGTGTATGAAATTATTAGACAGGCTTGCCCCTGTGAATAACTCTATAGGAGTAAAATGGTACCCCAAAATGTAGCACTCCAAAATTTACCACACTTAGGGGGTCATTTTGACCTCAGCGGTCTTTTGTCAAGACCGCCGAGGGACCGCCGTGCTGAAGACCGCCAGTGGTGGCGGTTTTCCGCTCGGCGTATTATGACTGTTGGCAGCACTTCGTCCTTTTTCAGACGGAGAGCTGCCAACAGCCATACTGGTGGTCGGCGGGGAAGTGGAGGTTGCTCCACCTCCACCGCCACGTCAACAGAACACTGCCCACCAAATCACGTCCTGTTCTGTTGACGGTGTGGTGTCGGCGGAGCAGCCCCCATGGATCCCGTCCCCTCCTGGAGGATCAACGGACCAGGTAAGTTGATCGTCCGTTAGGGGAGGGGGGTGGGGGGTGTTGTGTGTTGTGTGCAAGCATGGGGGTGTGCGTGTGTGTATGTAGAGGGGGTGTGTGTGTGCGTGTATGCCTGCGGGGGTGTTGTGTGTTTGGGAATGAGTGCGTGTATGTCTGTAGGTATGTCTGTATGGATGTGTGCATGTATGTTTGAATGTGGATGTGCATGTCTGACTGTGTGTGTGGCTGTTGGCATGAATGTCGGTGTGTGTGCGTGTATGTGTGTTGGTGGTGCCTGCGTGCGTGTCGGGTGTGAATGAGTGATGTGATGTTGGGGGTAGGGGTGGGGCGGGGGGTCCTGCCACCTTTGGGGGGTGGCAGGGGTCGTGGGGGGTGTAGGGGAGGGAGTCGGGGTGGAGAGACCCCTATCAGTGCCAGTGAAGGAATTTCCTGGCACTGATAGTGCTTACCGCCATGGTTTCATGGCGGTTCCAAACCGCATGAAATCCATGGCGGTCAGCCGGGTCCAAATACCGCCGGCGGTATGGTGACGACCGCCGGGCTGGAGGTCTCCAGCCCAGCGGTCGTCTCCGCCCTCGCGGGCGGAACGGAGAAGAGGCGGATGACCATGGCGGTAACCGCCATGGTCATAATTGCAAAACTTTAACCGCCAACCTGTTGGCGGTCTTACCGCCGCTTCTCCGCCGTCCGCCAGGGTCGTAATGACCCCCTAAGTCTTTCCACAGTTTACTGGATTGGAAACACTGTTACGCCTCAATTTCAGGGAGAAAGAGTCCCTGCGTTAAGGCACCTTCCAAAACATCAAAATCAAACAAAATACAATTTATCGTAATAATTGAATTAATGAACCCAATCATTAATTGAGCTCTAGATCAACGATAAGTTAAAGGGTACAGAGGAGGCAGAAATCAGATAAGCAGCAAAATCAGAAAAAAAATGAGCAGCTTCTGACTCTCCCGCAAAATCAAGTGGTTTTTATACATAGTTTATGCATATTAAATAACTATTTCTGCAGATTTGTTGTAAAATGAGAAAATGTATCATTTCTTCAACTGAGAGCACATAGAAAATATTCAATTTATTGCCTTGGCATCTAAGCACCAACCCAAGTTATGAATAATTATTCAGTACTCTCTATGCGGATGTCATCCAGAGATATTCACACAAAATACGAAACATTGACAATGAGACTTTCCTCAAATTACTAGACCCAGTGAAAAAACAGAAGCTTAATTACATGCAACAATTTTGCATCTGCATAGTAGAATGTTTGTGAGCAAAACAAGAACATAAATGAAAATAAACTAATATGACCTCAGCCGGACTGTGTGCTGCAGAGTTTGTGGAGAAAGGATGTGCTCAGGGAGGGGGCATGAGTGCGTGTGCGTCCATCTTGTTCAAAATTATGTTTTATACAGAAATGTGACATTTAAAATAGTTGATAAAGACATTTCTATATATCAGAGGAAATGTGTTTAAAAACCATTAGGTTATTCAGTCTGTAGATGTAAAATCGAGCGTGCAAATGCATATTACACAATATTAACGATTCGCAAAAATATAAACCTAGAAAATACTTCTATAACTCCATCACCCACATCTATCCTTAAGTAACACCTACTTTGGCAAGGTATGTGATCTGATGAATTTTAATAGGCCTCACATCGATAATTCAGCTTCCTCTTTGCAAATATAAGACTATCATATCTAACTATACTTCTTGTCTTTATTTTCATAGTTCTTCGAGAGAGAAAGGTGTGTGTGTGTGTATGTATATATGTGTGTGTGTGTGTGTGTGTGTATAGAGATAGAGAGAGATAAAGAGAGTAGAACAGTATGGTTACTTGTAATCCTAGTACTTCCTGATATGTCCTTTGTTTGCTTTACATGCCTTCTCAGAATACACAATATAATTTCCTTGTGCTGCTAGAGGAACGACTTTACATGAACTTGAGGTATCCTTGTGATTGATTCTTCAGTTCCTGTGGAGAAGAAAATTGTTCTTGCATGTAATTCTTTGTTTA
Organism: Pleurodeles waltl; assembly: GCF_031143425.1. Taxonomy (NCBI): domain Eukaryota; kingdom Metazoa; phylum Chordata; class Amphibia; order Caudata; family Salamandridae; genus Pleurodeles; species Pleurodeles waltl. Next base: position 671,427,032 of record NC_090443.1, on the reverse strand, counting down.
TGCTCTTCCTGTCCAAGAGTGAGCGCTCCTGAACGTGGATACTTGCAGATTAGCACATTATTAGGCTACTGTTATCCTTGTAACAGTGTTCTCTGCAACTCAACCATTAATTCCATTTTACAGAGTCTAAACACATTGGACACAGGTTCTGTTTTATTTTACTGAGTATGCTTCGCCGATTAAACATAATAGAGCGATCTCTAATAAATTATTACTAAACCATAATTTCGGTAGACATTAGGTATCCTATTGGGTAAGGGCATTACAGCCTATGCTGTGCACTTAACAAAAGTGGTTATTATTTACACAGAGATTGTTTTATATTTTGTCTGACTCCGTTAACAATTATGTTGAGATGCTGCTCCTTTGTCAACCGTTGTTTTTAATTGTGAACAAATATTGTTTCAATAAATTCATTTTCCGTGGTGTTATTGTTGGTCAGTTATAATGTCTGGACATAGGGCTTTAATCACTGGTGAGAGATGGGTGGGATTAGGATTATGCGATGGTGAACTAGAGATTTAAAGCCTGATTTAGATCTCGACGGAAAGGTTACTCGGTCACAACAGTAACAGATATCCCATCCGCCAAAATCTAAAGACCATTGTTTTCAATGATATTTAGATTTCGACGATGGGATATCCATCACCATTGTGATCGAGTAACCCCTCTGCCAAGACCTAAATCAGGCCCTTCCTTCTTCTTTCTGCCTATAACCAACCTCCTGCCTTACCTCACCCATTCGTTCTGGCTCCACCCAAAAGTATGCACTATAAAGTGTTGTAGCTGGAAGGCTGTGTCTTGTTCTTTGCAGGGCTCACTTTCTTCTTGGTTGAAGACCACTGAAAGTTTTAATTTGACTGTGTCATTTAATAGTCAGATTGTAGGATCTATCTTTTTCTTTCTGTATGTTAGTGTTGCTATTTGTTGAACACAAACCTAGTTCATGAGCAATGGAGCACTGGGCTGAAGGCAGGCCCCCTGGAAAAATACAGTTATTGGGGAAAGGTCAAGGGTTGACAGTTGGATCTGGGTAGTGCTCCTTTAAAAGGTGTGTTTTTATGAACTATAGAAGACTCAGTGTTGATCTGATTCTAGGGGTGCTGTTACAGGTTCTGAGAGTATGAACAGAGAAAGCTTGGCTTCTGCTTTTTCCCTTCTTGTAGTGGTTTGTCTACAGTCTGGTGGTATAATCAGACTACTGGTCTGGCATAGCCCTCCAAGCATGGTTAGTTTGCCAGGTAAACCGGAGTCTTGTTGAGGCCTTTATAAGTTATGCAGCTGGTATTGAAGCTGATCTGGGTTAGAAGAGGAAGCCAATGTAGGTCTTTTTATCAAGGGGTGATGTGGCCGTTTTTTTCAAGTAGATGATGAGCCATGCTACTGAGTGTAGGATACCTTTCAGAAGTGCTAGTATGGTATCATAGAGAGCACTAATCTAGGCTTTGCCTCCATCCAGATGGATGAAGGCTTGTGTGGCTGTTTTGAAGTTATTTCTCAGGAGAAAAACCTTCACTTTCTTCAAGAGGGAGGGACTGGAAGGAAACCATTTTGGTCTTCCTGTTGATGAGTTGATTGAATGAGAAATCTGTCTTGAGGGTGAAGAGATCTTGTATGGGCTTTTAGCTGGTTGGTGAAACGTGGTAGGTTCAATTTGGAGACCCAGGCTTGAATCTGGTGTTGCTTGGTGGTGTTGGCAAAAATGAGGAAATAGTGCTTTTTGGGTATAGTTTTACCAAGCTAATTGACATACCGTCTTGCATGAGTTCAGTGCATGATTTGAGTCTATGTCTGGTGGATAAGGCTATTGTTTGGCTGAGTTGGGTATATATTTTGATGGGGCTTAATGCTGCTGTCTACAAGAACGTATCCCCTGGGTTCCATGTAGAGGTTAAAATGTTGGGAAAGAGGATAGATCATTGGGACACTAGGGTTACTTTCTCTCTCTTTTTCTCTCCTCCCTTCCTCTCACACACACACAAGCACACACACACATACAGATACACATATTCTCCCACTGGTTAGTGTCAAATATTGCTTTTTGATTGTCTTCTACATAACAGCCTTGTGAGCTCTACTGCCCCAGAGCAAGCAGAATGTGTGCATTTTGTGCTGTCAGGTGAACCCCCACGTCCTCACTGTCCTTTTCTCATTGCCCCAATCCCAGTAGGTTATTAGGCAAGTGAGCCTCTGGGATTAGCATATTATCTAGCAGTTCAAACCAGTGGGGGTCACTGGTGACTTCTGCTGCACAAGGCCCATTGCGTCGCTTTTTACACACCTGTAAAGGTTTTTTTTGTGAAACAAGAATAGTAACACCTCAACTTCAAAGAAACTCAACCAAGAGCAGATGAATCGAGATAGGAGGTGGGAAGGACATGGAAGAGTAGGGGGAACAATACAATAAAATCTGGTTCCTTCCAAACCATTACTTCTGGGCATTTTTTGAAATATAATGTAATTATTTATGTAGTCATGCCTATGCAATTCTCTACTCTGGTATGCTGTTGGTTTTAAATAATTCACACTGAGCAGTTTTGTAGGAAATTAAACGGATATATGATGCATTTTCTAACACTATATTCACTGTTATGATATGCTAATCTGTACTTGTTTACTCCCACTATGCATCCCCTGGGTGGTTTCAAGGATTTGAGACCCAAACCTATATGTACCCAGGAAAAATGAAACATATCCTTTTGGTACTGGATAGCCAAAACTAGATTCATGGACACACTGAGTTCTGGATTAATGAGCCTATGATGCTTTGTTTGATGCTCATGCGAAACACGTTACAGTGCATAGTACCATGCTATTAAGGTACATGCTACAGAAACCTTTCTCCTAGCTTAGAGTTAGTCTAGTTTAGTGTGTATTTGAATGTCCATCTTCTTCCCTCTGCTCTTGATCTGCTTCTTCTCTGTGGTTCCTCTAGAATATACTCTTTTCAGGACCAGACAGGTCTTGTATTCCGCTGGGCATTTCCTCTGAGTGGGAGCCCTAGGAGGCCAGTTTTGAAAGCCCAGGTGCTTCTGGCACTTTCTCTAGGTCTCGGAAGTTAATTACAGCAGGCACAGGGAGGTTTTAAGAGACAAGGTGGGTGGGGAGAGAGAAAGCGTTCAGAGGGAAAGAGGAGAGAAGGGGAGAGAGAGAAGGATAGATAGAGTGCAAAGAGAGAGCAGGGCTTGTTTGAGTATTTTTCCCAAGGGTCCATCCACTATGGCTCTCACGTCTGATGTCTTGTTGCACCCATCTTTTTAGTCTGGCTTCAAGTTCTGACTGTTTTCTCCCCTTTAGCATGATCCTGCTCGACAAAAAGGTTTTCTGTTGATGCTTGGTACCCCCTTGTCAAAACACAAGGACAAGTCGCATGAAAATTCCATGCCATCTGTGGCACAAGGTTCATGCTGGAGTGGTCATTGACTTGTTGTTGAACAGGAGCCATCTTGCAGCTTATCTTTATCTACTTGCATGTATTTATTATACCACTTTAAAAAGCAACGTGTTTTTTGCTGTGCATTTTGTCTCGAGTTTTAGTGTTGAAATAAATATCAGTGCATTCATTCAAGCCTCCCTGAAGCACTCTTTTTTAAAGTAGAGTTGCATATATGCATTCTGCCATGTGTCAGCCCGTGCCTAAAAAGTTCCATTGCTGAAATGTTAATATGTCGATTGGTTACCATGCACTTCCAGGAAATATTTGATTTATTGTTCCGCTTCCGTGCACAAATGGCAGGTTTATGGCTTAAAAAGATGAACAACCTTGCATCACTTGGCAGCCCATGTCCACTGCTATATAGGCTGCATACAAATGCATTTTTTTTTTTAGCGAATGTTCGCCTTTTTAGCACTGGGTAGGCTAAGCTGTCAGAGAAGCGATGCGATAAGGGCCAACAGAGCTGAAAAAATCCAGCGAAAGGTTTTGACTTTGCTTTTATCGCGGTTATGTTTAAACAGAAAGAAATGCTGGGACCTTGTCAGATGTCAGTGAACTGAAAGGAGTAGCTCACAGTGTGAACGGAATTGATGACGCAGAAAAAGAAGGTCCGACATATATTCATACATATCGTATAATCAAAACATGTAATGTAGTGTGATTTTAGTAAAGAAAATAATGTACGAGGGAAATTGTGCCCTCGGGGTAGTTCGCCATCATTGTAAACAAGCTTTATTAATCATGAAGTATTGAAAATGTAGTAATCCGTCATAATCGCAAATGTATGCCATGATTTCTTGTTTGAAAACTGTTTTGCTTAGCTTAAATTTAGTACAGGCTTTTGCCTAGTTGCCTGGTTTCAAATTCTAATTGCGTGGTTTTTTTTCCTTGAACTAATGAAACATATATTCTTGCTTGAAGTTGTATTTTTCCAGTAGAGCTGACTGGTACACTTATCTCCAAGGTTTCGTGCTAGGCCGGTTTCATCCCCTTTGATACAAGGTCAGTCTCTGCAGGTGCGGACAATGAAGGTACAGATAGTAAAATAATTGGCAAACCATGTTACAACTTGTGTTCCAAGGCTCCAAGGACAATGTATGCATAAATGAGCGCTAGTAAAAGACAATTTTTGATTGGACAATTTGAAGGCAACCTATGAACCCTCCAATGGAAGACCCTGCAGAATTTGGAATGTTTCTTACTTAAACCCACCGGACAAAGAGAAGTCAGCCATTTTTCCTCGATGCCAGTTTGAAGCCTGATGTCAGACTCCATTTTGGGCGACACCCTGATGCCCTTTTCTCTATCTGAGAGAAAGAGACTTTAAGAATTCTCACCCTAGAGACTTTAACTTTGATTTGCCCCGTCTTGCCCATGCAGTAACTTTGCCCCATTCTCCTTGCCGTTGCAAGGAAGCTTGCCCTTAACCTTGCCCCTTTGAAATTTGCCCCATGCTGATCAACCGGTACCTGAAGGACGAAGACTTTTCTTGAATGCTGATTGTATTTGGTAAATATGAAAGGATAAATGTATTATGCATTGTGTTTTTCCTTTTAGGTACCAACTGCTATTTTGATAGGGTCCTAGCTAGAAGTTTTCCAAATTTGTGTTGACTAAATTCGTTTTGCATGAAGTCCCACATGCCAATGCTAATTAGAGGTTAGTCGAGGTACTCATTCGATGTATCATGCTAATTTGAAATCTTGTTATGCTGACCAATGTATGCAATTAGTCAAATACAGTTAGTCATATTGGTGATTTGCATTGCAATAACTGAGTGTATCATTATTCAGATTTTACGTAGATTGCGTTTCTTCCGCCGTTATGGACAGCTAGTAATGTTCATATACATATATCAATTGGTTTTGAGACATATATACATCGTGCTAGCTTTGTTAATGTAGGGAAATAAATTCACTAACTTTTAATAAACTGGTGTGGTTATTCATGACTGAAAGGTCATGGTGCGCCGAAATACCAACTGTTATTGATTTCTGATGTGCTATATTGATCTATTAATTGAGTATTGATTACCGATTACAGTAGTTATTGATTATTGATCTGAGTGACTCGACTATTAAAGGATGAGGAGAGCCCGACTCGGTTAAAAGATTCATCGACCTCCAACGTGTCCAGGTACAGGTAATTTATAAGGGCTGGACGCGTTATCAGAATCCCCTCACGAATATGTCACGTATTAAACAGAAGTTCGTCTGCAAAAGACAAACGGGATTGTAGTGGTTTACTGAAATGTTGCAGTGGACCAAGGTTCTCAGTTTCTCCTGCAGACCGGCAGTCGGTAACCGGCAGCCTAGCATATCATTAGGTTGGCGCTCCGTTCTTTTTATTATAATATTATCTAGTCTTTTGTCCCTCTCAAAATGGTGGGCCCCTCTTAACCCTGGGAGCTAGATGACAGGCTACTTTCCCCCGTGGACAGGCTGTCCCTGCTGACAGGACATTTCTTAGATCTGCCCTGTAGGTAGATGATCGATCTTTAGCCACCACATAACTGAAAATCTAGCTCTCCGAATCCAGAGTAAGCACTTCCTTGATGACCTCGAAGAGTGGCTGTATGAGTGATGCCTGTGAGACATTTCTGAATCCGGTCTGCCTAACACGTACTCCTGGCAAATTTAGGTAATATTCCAGCTTGTGGTATAAATTCATGAATTAGTTTGAATTTTTTTTTAAAAACTGTTGGTTGCTTGGGACAGCTCGGATATAAATTAATATTATTACACTTCAGTGATTTTTTTTTTTTGAGGTCCTCACCTGCCATTGTTTTTGGTTAAACGTTTTTCTCTTGCAAAAGTAGCTAGTATAGGGTATTTTTTAAAGAATGTTGTTATTGAACACCCCTGATTTGTTGTATGAACTCTCAATTTTATTTGAGAATTGTGAGACGAGCGAGCAAAGGTTGCTGTTCATGAGCTTTCAACCCACATGGACACATATTACTAGCGCAAGACTTCCTTAAGTAGTACTGGGTCACAGTTTGGAGGATAAGGATCGTTTCATGGGCCACGTTTTGGAAGAAGTGGATATTGTGTTGATCAACATAAGATACCTCTTATCCTTAGTCGCAGCAAAGAACCTACTTGTCTCTCTTGTATCTGTTAGTTCAGTGGTTCCCAACCTTTTGACTTTTGTGGACTCTCACTTTATCATTCCTAGAACCAAGGGACCCCCCCGAATCATTAATGGAATTGGGGATCCCCCATTGAGTCATTACAGGAAGCTGGGGGCCCCGGCCTAAACATTATCAATGATTTCAAATGCAAAAAAAATACACAAAAAATACACAAACAAGCATTCATCAGAAACTTACACAAGTAATGCATTTTATTTAATTTGCAAACAAATATAAATAAAAAAATTAACAAATAATTTTAATAAGAATGTTGGAGCTTTTCAATTGAAGCCATACATTGTCCATACTATATTCGGTTCGATGATCAATCTGAGGATCCTAATTTAAATTTTAGCCTCCAATTTCAAATTCCTTGACATTTTTGGTATGTTTTAAAATGTTTAATTGTACATTTAGCCACTTTATTTATATACACTTTACTAATCGGTTAATTTTATTTAGTTTTCTAAACAGTCACCGACCCCCTGTGGAGGCTTCACAGACCCACAGGGGTCCCCAGACCACAGTTTGGGAACCACTGTGTTAGTGTATCCATTATTCTTACAAGTTATCTTTCATGTTGTACCATTTATTCATCAACAGTTTTATTCGGTAACGTACAATAAAGTTGAGATTCTCTTCCCCAGGCTCCACCTATTCACTGTGCTGCTAGCCCCAGAATCCATCTCCTGCACTTACCAGTCTCTGGACTCACCTAGTTCAGGCATAGCTAGTACATGTGCTGTCCCTTTTGTGCAGGCAAAACTGTGTTCCCTTTTATCATGGCACAGATCTTCATGTCCAGTGTTTCTACATTTTGTACCAGCCCTTTCTTAGTTAAGTCTATTTCCTTGACATATTCCACAAGGGGCACTCTATGCATTTTCCAGCTTTACCACACAGTCATTGAGCCATCAACATTTGCTTTTGGTTATGATAATTAAATAATCAATTCTCTTCTTGATATCATTGTTTCAGTTTACTGTTGGTGTTTCTGAGAGTAAATAAGTTTGTTTCTTTTTTTTCCCCCTTAATTATCCGTTTGCCAGTGTAAACCACTGAGTCCTCTTGGTAGCATTTTATTTAAGTAGATTTGTGTTTTCCCTATTTACTGTAGGCAGGAAAGTAATCCATCTTTTGAGTGGACCAGATAGATTAATATAATGTAAGCAACATTACCGCAGGATGAGTGTCTGTGCTCCTACTCTGCAGCTGGGAATCAAAACTTATACTCTATCCCCGCACTCACCAATATTCTTCTAGATGGTTCAGAGATAGGATGAAAGAGCTGTCAATGCAGTTACTGTTCCTCGTTTGAGGTGCGTCAGTCACCACAGAGTTCTCCCAGTCCTCCTCAATACCCAATCTTCCAACAGGCTGCCTGCACACTTTTGGTGCCACCACTAATCTCAAGTTATTTGTGGAGAATCCCTTCTACTTTTGCTTTTAACACCCACCATTCATATTTGGGCCTGAATACGACAACTACTCACATCACCAGAAAGAGTGAATTTGAAAAGGAAAATCTTGATTTTTTTTTATTTATTTTTTTGCATTATGGGGCCTTTCATGCTGTGGGTTATCCATCCACCCACTCAACTATGTTACATTTACCAAACTACCCACTGAAACACGATATTATGGGTAACCCCAAGTTTAGAGTTGCACAAATATTCACTATTCCTTAGACACATTTAAATAGTGCATAGTTTCCCTTCATACCTATTTTCATTCATTAGATTTGAACCTATGAATTTTGGTATGGTTGGTACACAATGCAAAATCATTATCAGTTGCAGCACATTTGATGACTCTGCATATTGCATGTTTTGGACAACCAACAAGCACTATATGCCTCTGTGACTGGAAAAGTGCGGTGAACATAGCAGTATAATAGACTGCAAGTTGGTAGACACTACAAAAATAGGAAAGGTTGGCTAGCTCTTAGAAAATTGCAAAAACTGTGGCAAACATTTTGTTTACCATTCTCTCTGTTCCTGAAAGTTCAGACGATTGTGAGGTTAGCACATCACAGCTAACCTGTTGTTGATGCCATTCTCAGAAAAAAACACATACTTTCTTGCAAAATACATTTCTCTAGTTTTCCCAAAAAGGCAAAAAAAAACGAATCATGGCTATTATTCTTTCTGTTCCCTCTAGGGGAATTCACAAAGTTCTTTATCTTGTGGAGAAAAAAGGGACACAACTTTACCCTAGACATGTAAGACTTTGAGTGGAAGGTGAGCCCCACTCAAGTTATGCATGCAGTTCTTGTCTACATGAACCACAAAAGTCACTAAATAGGCCTGTGCTTAACCCTATCGTAGTTTGTCACAAAAGCAGGCAGACTTAACTGAGAGGTAATGTGTAAGGTAATTATACAATATTCAAACAATAATAAAGTGAGAACACAACACCAGAAGATTTCAAACAAATTTAGAAAAAATTGCAAATATTTTAATAAATAAAATGACAATAAAACATTAATCCAATCAGTGTAACCAAAGTCATGAGTATTAAAAGTTTAAGGTGAATATATCGTCAATAGGTGCGAAGTGCCAACTGTGGGTATCTGGATGCTGCAGACAGGGACATTCAAAAGTTGAGTTCGACGACAATGGAGTGCGGCTCACTGGTAGTGGTACCTTTTGTCCTTTATGCTGGTGCTGCACGGTGCTGCGATGCAAAGCTCTGGTTGATTAATAAATAATTCTTACGATGTCCTGTGATAGCGACATCTATATTAATTTGCTGCACTTTATGATAGCTGAGTCAATCAAATAAAACATTCAAACAGCAGGTGTAAAAAGCAAACAAAATTGTATTTTACATACAGCACACATTCATTGTATGATGTACAGGGGTACATCAACCATATCCTCAGAACACGTAGACATTGTGAAGATCCAAATCATAGACAAATTCCTATTATAGCATGTGTCTATGTGTAAATGACCCACTCGTGGAGATCTAGTGAGATTGTCTCAATGGAATCAATAGCTTGCAATATATGGAAGTATGATAATTGAGTTGGGTCGTGCATTGCCATTTTGTCTCTGCTGCAACCATCCCTGAGACCATCATCAGGACTTGAAGTTCAATTAGAGAAAAGCCATGACCCTCTAAGGGAGTAAAATAATACAAAACTGATATACCTATTTAATATTAAACATCAAATATGTTTAAAAAGGATTGAAAGACCAAACAAGATTGGAAAGATGGTGACTTGGTTATTTCTAAAAATCCCCTTTAAAGATTCTTGAGTACTTTTAAATGTCACGATCTTGTATCCATTAATCACAATGAGACAATTACAAATGAGGCTGTTTTCGATTGATCTCTTTTCCGCTACAGAATCAATTTACACTAGACTTCTCTATCAGGCTCTGATTTTCCAACCTAATCCCAGTTGGAAGTAAATGATTTTACTTATACAGGTTGGCTGTGACCTTTGAGCACCACTGGCACCACTGGCATTCATGCCTTTTGCCTCATATCGGGCGTTGGTTTGATTCAGGGTGCATACTTCTGTCACCTATGCATGTTTGGTAAATTATCATATAACTGTTCTCACCATTTATCCAATCTTGTTTGGTACTTGGTCTATCAATTCTTTTTAAACATATGCGCAGGTGTAATAACAAATAGGTATATCTTTTTTATATTATTTTACTCCCTTAAGGGGGTCATCGTTTTTCTTAAATTGAACTTCAAGTCCTGATGATGGTCTCAGGGATGGTTGCAGCAGAGACCGAAACGTCGATGCACAACCCAACTCTATTATCATACTTACATATACTTCCATAGGGAGACCTCCTCATTATCACTGGACAACCTGAGAATTATTTGTTAATCAACCACATAATATTTATTTAACTAAGTCTCTTGTTGCCATCTCTTCCGTTTTGTATTTATATCCAAGTTGTCCTTTTTGGTTATTAGCAAATGAATGCTCTGCATTGTGTTGGATTAGGTCCATCAAACCATCGATCAGGAGGTGCACTGTGTGGTGATGTGAGGCCCTGCATCAGTCTGCTTTGCACGGCATCAGATCCGGTAAAGCCTCTAATCTGGAGCTGCAAGGTGCTACAATGCAAGGCCTGGTGCTGGTCTGCATCATGCTGCATTGGATTTGATGAAGCCGCTGATCAGGAGCTGTGAGAAGCTGCAATATGAGGCCCTGCATGGGTCTGTGTAGAGTCTGTCTAGCCATCAATCAGGAGATGCAAGGAGCTGCAATGCAAGGCCCAGCATCTGTCTCCCCTATGCATCTCGCACCATGAGAGGAATGTACTCTGATCCCAGCCAAGGGTTCAGGACATGGAGGGCAGCATTAGGAGGGTCAAGATTCACTCCCACAGAGATCAGCAGAGGAACCATGTAAGGACCCATTGGGTCTGGTCAACTGAGAAGAAGGTGTGGCCTCTGAAACCTAGTTATGTCTCTATAGCTTAAACAGGAGGTCAGCTAACTGTCCCTTGGCGTCACTTCTGAGGATCCTGAGTTCAAGGAAATTTGATCCAGTTTTCTTTCTTCAGACAAGAGGGCTGCCCTTCTGAATTTTCCACAGGTCCATGAGTGTTCTGATGAGTGGTTCTGAGGTCCTGCTGAACCCCCCCTCCACTCCTGGGATATCTATAACTTGCGCCCTTGACATGCATTGCTAATTACCCCAGATATTACAGCAGTCATGACAACTTCTATAACATCCTTAAAACTATAGAGGAAACATTAACAGTCAAATTTTTGAAGAAAAAGCTGTGCATGGCGAGTGCACCTTATTGTTACCTTAGGACATTAGTTATAGTGACTTGAAAGAACTCTAACTGCTGAATTTCCATGGTTTCCTATGAGTAAATTCAGAACCTAACTATAACGTCCCTATAACACTTGGGGTTTTCCATGAATATATATATATGGTTATAATTTGAGAATATGGCAGTGATTATATGTACCTCAATGATACCTTTACGTTGCATAGCACATAGTACTTTAATAGGTAACTTCAATCTTGGATGCGCATTGGATGCTTTAGTGTTTAATATTGTGCTTGGGGTCAGTGCAATGCATTTGTTATTATTGATATGATATGTATTCATTTATATAAAAAAACATTTTCTTAGATATGAGTTTTCCTTTTAAAAATATTTGATTGGTTGATATCTGAATACGTGATAGCTGTCAAGTGAACTTTGGACTTAATCTCTCCCCTAGAGAGTTTGGTGGAAGTTGAAGGCCATCCAGATTACAATCTTTCGATGTTCATGAATTTTCATATAATATTGGAGTCACATTATAAGATGTTTTGACATTCCAGGTCAATTCATATGGTGATTGCCTCTATAGGCCACTGATATTTAGTTGAATGGTTAATATTTGAGGACATTGTAGTAATACCTCTATTGATACCTTCATGTTGCACAACACATAGCACTTTAATAGGTAACTTTGATCTTGGATCCACATTGGATCCTTCAGTTTTTAATATTGTGCCTGGGGTTAGTGCAATGTATTTGTTGCTATCGATGTGATATTTATTTATCTATAAAGAAAAAAGCACCTCTTAAGATATTAATGGTCCTTTCATAAATATTTCATTGGTTGATACCTGACAGTTGTCAATTGATCTTTGGCACAGCACATAGCACTTTATTTTTAAAATTTGCAACACAGGGATGATTACAACCATATGGGTGCATTTGGGGCATGACAGCTTTTATATAACCTTTTTTAATAATTTTTGTTGCACGATATATAGCACTTCATTCAATATGTAGTTTCACACCTTGAAATGGATGATTAGAATAATACATCCATTTTAGAGATTAGTGTAATACCTTTGCCATCATTTTAATGTTTAAACAGTACATGAATCCCTGCTTGTTCCAGTTTTATTTATTGGATCCTGTGGTGCTGTCAACAATAATAACATAGATTGGTTCATCGGTTTAGTACTGGTTATGGGCACCTAATGATCATCTGGGGTGAAGCCATGTATTTAGTTGAATCATTTAGAAAATGTGCGATAATATACATATGTTGCAGGAATGATAATGAACGCAAGAGATGTTTTATTCCATGCTTGGGTCCAGTCTGAATGAAATTGCATAATTGACATTATTATTGCCACAATTATGTGGGTCGATGATCATATAATTGTTGCTTGGCCACTCGAGACCCAGTTTGAGGTACACCACAGTTTTAGAATGTATTAGTCATTGAGATGATCCTAAGATGGCACCTGTTTTGATATATTTGTACTGTGGGGGGAAAACTGTTACAGTCTAGTTGCTTTAGTGGCCGGGAGAAGGACTGTTTAAAAGACAGGGAGTTGTGGATTAAGGTGTCCAGTTGAAGGCATTGGCTAAAACGCATTGGCCTTGCCTGGTGGTTTTGCTGTCCTTTATTAACTTTCTTGCAATTAATCCAGCTGTGTCCTATCAGAGAGCACAGATGTTGTGGAGTGTGGTGGGGCTGCAGTCGCTGGCGTTGCCTTCATAGTTGTGGATATATATACATATATACATATGTATTACCCAGTGGCAGTTGCCACTAGATAGTTATAGTTACAACCTAGTTTCTGTATAAAAAGTGTTTTTTACTTGCCTATATCTTTGGTTCCACTTGTCCAATCTTCATGAAACTATTAAAAAAAAATGCCAATCCCGTCATCTGCTGCCTGGGAAGTTTCGGGATGATCCGTCTGGGGGGGGAGGAGGGCGAGAAAAAAGGGGGTGTCCCAAAACAAGTTTTCCCCATTAATTTTTCCATAGGCATTTTGAACAGCGATAGCGCAAAAACTACTGGACGGAATTACACCAAATTTGGCAGGAATGGAGGTGCTGGTCCAGAAAGAGGGCTATTTTTTTCTTTGGTGTAATTTTATTCAGTAGTTTTTGAGAAATTAAGGGGAAAACAAATTTGTGAATCTAGGGGCGCAAAAGATTTGTGACTCCTGACAATCTCATGCTGAGATCTGATTGGTTGATAACACTTCAAAAACAGAAGCTGTTGTAGTGTTGTCAAGCATCTTGGGGCGCAGCTTCAGCTGAGTTCCAAAATAAAAGTTAAAGAAAAACAAAACAAAAGGGGCCAGGGTAGGAACACCCTGACCCCTTAGCTCTGGTGAAGGGGTCCAGCATTCTTTTTTTGATTTTACGAGCGGAGAAGCAGTGGATCCATAAATCCACTCACACATGTTTTTTTTAATGAAGCACAGGCTCCTGTGCTTCGTTAGCTAATGCCCCCAGATGCGAGAAGTCCAGGGTGCTTTTTTTTTTTTTAAAGCAGGGGGCCTTGGGGACCACCACCTCCCTGAGGCAATCTCTTAATTAATGTTGGGGGTCTCTGTGGCCCCTCTGCTGCCTCAGGCACCACTACCCACCGGGGCAGCACTATATTTGGATTTGGGGGCTACATGGCCCCCTCGTTGCTCCAGGGACCACCATCCCTCCCAGGGCAAATGTTTACAAAAAGAAAAGGGGTCCCACCCCGTGGCTAAGTTCTCATTGGAGGGGGGCTACGTGCCCCCCCCGTGTGGAGCAACTGATGGCCCCAGGGATGGCCACCCATGCAGGGGACAGAGATTGAATGCTTCAGCAAGTAGGGAGCATCTGTGAAAGCAGCTCTGTGTTTGCTGAAGCATTGGCACTGTGGGGGAAGCCTTAAGGATTTCCCCGCAGTGCCAGGTAGCCCGTAAGGGCTTTGTATTAAAAAGAAAAAATAGGGACTGTGAGGGGTGCCCTCAAGGGCTCCCTCACAGTCCCACGTAGCCCACACAGGGCTGAAAAAATAAAAAAAATAAAAGAAAATCCCCATATCTCAGTGTGAAGACCTTCACACTGAGCTATGGGGGTTCGAGTCCAGCTGGACTCATTTCCTTTTGTTTTGTTTTTTGATAAAAAAAATTAAACTCTTTTAAATATATTAATTACATTTTTTGTTAAATTCAACAAAAATATCTCATTCTAAGTATATGAGATATGAAAGCCTAAAAAACTCTCTTGCTCTCTAACTTTCTCTCTTCCAATTTCTCCCACTCACACACCCACTTATGCACCCTCTCACAGACTCACTCAAACACTCAAGTACCCACTAACTGACCCACTGACACCCTCATGCAGCTCCTCACAGACCCATGTACGGACTGACGCACCCACTAAAACACTAATGCAGGAACTCTCACACCCAGACAATCTGACAGCTACTCTCACCTCCAGATACACCCTCTCACACATATTCTCACACTCAGAGAAGCTGCTGCTAACTCCAGCCACGCATGGCCAAAGGGCTGTGCACAGGGTGGGATTGGGTGGTTGGGGGGTGTTGGCGGCAGGGTCTGGCTGCAGGCCAGGTCTTGCAGGGAATCTCCCCTAAGCATGGGTGAAGGACATGCACGGTTAAGTGCTTATAGGGGGTTAGCCTCAGGGCCTGGCCTATGCCGCCGCACATGGCCAAAGGCTGTGTGCGGTGGTGGTTGGATTAACGTATAGTAATTAAAATTACTATACATTAAAAAAAACATAGAAATTCACTGTAAAAACCAAAGGTTACAGGGATGTTATAGTTATGAAATAAAAATAAAAATAACATAGAAATTCACTTAAAAAAACAGAGGTTACAGGGAAGTTATAGTTAGGCTCACATTTTAAATGTACAAAACCATAGAAATTCACCAGATATAGATATAGTTAGAGTTACCTCAAGTAACTATAACTCGCGCCCTAAGGTAAGTATAACTCGTGCCCTTGCCTTGCACTGCAAATTAGCCCACAAATTACAGTAAACATGCCATCTTTTATAGTATTGTTGATAATATCAATGTAATATTTGCAGTATTTTTATTTTGAGTTCATTCGGTCTAGAGATCTAGGCCATTTAAAATAACAAAGATAACAATCATACATAATAAATAGTGTTTGTTGAAAAAAAATAACAATATAAAAACAGTAGTAATCAGGACAATATTAGAATAAGATCAACAAGACTAAATATTTGGTTATAGATAAAAAGTACAATAAATAAGACATGGCTTAAAATGTTAAGAGAGAAAGGATAAAAACTAGGATATAAAATTCTGTCTAACATACCAATGAGTGCAAATATTTCCCCGTAAGACCTGGCCCTCGTCAATCCTCATATAGGGGGCAACAGGCTCCTGCTAAAAAA
This sequence comes from Pleurodeles waltl, assembly GCF_031143425.1. Taxonomy (NCBI): domain Eukaryota; kingdom Metazoa; phylum Chordata; class Amphibia; order Caudata; family Salamandridae; genus Pleurodeles; species Pleurodeles waltl. The sequence goes on along the minus strand of NC_090443.1, from coordinate 671,411,295 downwards.
TTTCTACTGATACTGCTAAAAAATAACAGCTGAGACTCCTTCTGTCGACTAATGTCAGGATGGCTCACATGCCCTTTAAAACAATAAGCCTACGCCGGATGTACCAGACCTCCGCTAAAAATTTGGTAACTGTAATAGCTACCACAGAGGATGTGTCGAATGTACAAATTCTGGTGGCGTTTGCTCTATCGTGTAATGACATGTTTTTGCAGAGGGGAATGATCCACCTCCCTCTGGGACTCTTATACAAAGGGCAAAAAAATAGTTTGTGCTCTATTGTTTCTTTACAATTTTGGCAAGAGATACATCTATCATTTGAAACGATGTTAGATGACCAGTGAGCCGTAAAACCATTGATAGGCAGTGTGCCATATCTTAGTTGGAGATATAAAGCACGGGCGTACGGAGGCATGGGAAGGTTCAAGAAGTTCTCAGGCCAGGGCTCGTGCTTAAGTTGGAGGAATTCCATTGTTAGCCTGCCCGCCCCTTTTTGATGCAAGGAGTCTTCATTGACTTTCTCCCAATATCTTTTTGTGACAAGTTTCCTTGCATTATCGGGGATTTGCTCCGGGTATTTCCAGTAGGAAGGAAAACCTATTTTGACCCAGGCAGATTTCATTTCCTTCAACCATGGAATTTTCTCCAGTGCTTGGGGGGTGGCTATGAGCTCTCTTATGGCCAGCCTGTATGGTTCAAGTTCAACAGATTTCCATAAACAAATCCAATAGGAAAGAGGCCTTAGGGCTGCTGTGGTTTTAATACTGTTTAAACCTAGGTCTAGCCTTAGAGGGGTCATTGGTGAGCCCATACCTAGGCGGGCGATCTGTCTAAGAAAATGGTTTTTCCTTGATTTGCAGAGTATCAAGGTTTTTGTGGGACCCCCAGAGTTCCGCTCCATAGAGGGCCGCTGCTCTGATTTGGACATTGTAAATCTCTGCAAGTATGTTCAGGGGAGGGCTCGGAGCCTTTCTCGATCTACGGACAAGGGCCCCACCTCTCTGGCTTATAATGAGAGCCCCTTTGTCAAGGGCTGCCTTCCATTTGCCTGTGGTCGATAGTCTGAAACCCAAGTAGTCGAACTCTTCTACTTTCTCCAATGGGATCGAGTTCATTTCTATGCTAGCACGTGATCGTTTCTTGGAGGTACTATATATCATGAGTTTTGTTTTCTTAATGTTTATGTCCAGACCATAGTCACTACAAAAAACACAAAATTGATTGATCAGGTTTTGGATTCCCATTGGCGATTTAGATATCAAAATTGTGTCATCTGCATATAGCAGACACAGGATTTTTTTCCCAACCAATTTAGGTGAATCATTTATGCAGTTCTCTAAGTAGTGGATGCAATTATTGATATATAGCAGAAAAAGAGTGGGAGCCAGGACACATCCCTGTCTAACTCCTTTTTTAATAACTACGGGGTCAGTCAACTCGCCCCCCTGGCCACATCTAATTTGAGCGAAGGTATCTTCATGCAGTTGAGCAATGAGTTTCAGGAGACCAGATGGCACTCCCATGTTAGATAATGTTGACCACAGCAGGTTCCTGGGGATAAAATCAAATGCGGCTCTGAGGTCTATAAAGACCACGTAAAGATTGCCCCTCCCCAGGTCAACGTTCTTCCATTTTATTGACATGAATCTTAGGGCTTGGTCAACTGTACTCACTGCAGGTCTAAATCCTGCTTGTAGGTCAGAAAGAGCTTCGGACTCCATAATCCATTCCTCAAGATGGAACAGAAGATGCTTTGCATAGATTTTCTGGGAGTTATCAAGGAGACTAATCGGACGATAGTTGGCAGGGATGCTCGGATTTCCTTTTTTGAAAATGGGTACTATTTCAGCCCCTTTCCAAGTGGGTGGAGCGGGGGCCCCTGCTGCAATAGCATTGCAGATAAGGTTGAGGTATGGTGCCCATATGTCTGGTCTTGATTTGTATAGATCACCTGGAATCTTCTCTGGGCCAGGGGCCTTTCCCCATTTCAATGAGTCAATTGCTGCTCTTGTTTCGGTTAGAGAGAATGAGATCGGGGTGGTCTCTTGGTTTATTGAGGCATCGGGGGCCCACAGAGATGCTTCAGATGGCCCTTCGTATAGTTGCCCAAAGTGCTCTACCCATGATGCTGAGGGGATTGAAGAACCAGGTGCGGCAGGGGAATTGCTACAGTCATCAGTTATTAGTTTCCAGAACCTAGATGTGTCATTGGATTTAGCAGTCTCCAAAATAATAACCCATCTGGCCTCTTCCCAACTTCTGCGTGCCTTAGAACATTCCTTCTTATAAACTTTTCTAGCTGTTCTTAACATCCCAACATGGCCATCTTTTATTGCTTCCAGGAGAGACAGCTGTGCTTCTCTGCAACAACTGTCAAACCAAGGAGCGCAGTGCTTTTTGTTAGGATTATTAAGAACATCTTTTGTAAAGAGATGCTTTAAAGATTGGAACAGGTCAGTGTGGGCTGCTAAGACTCTGTCACCCTCCCCATTCTCATTTAGCCGGATCATGCACTCCATCTGGTTGGCAAGCAGGTTGTAAATAGGTGCCAGGTATTTAGGGGAAGAACTAATAGATTCCCATTTTAGGTTGCGTCTGTTATTAGTTAGAGCCAGCTGGGAGGCATGGCTCTTGGAGTAGGGCACATTGAACGAAGGAAAAAGTCCTCTGGTCGATAAAATCAACGGGTCATGATCACTCTCAATTTGCTTTTGGACCCTCATATCGAACATGTGGCTCCAGAGTCGAATGTCAAGAAGTATATAATCAATACGACTGCTGAGCCTTCCGTGCCTAAAGGTAGCTTGCAAATTTAAATCTGAGCGCGAGCGACCGTTACAGGCTCGGAGGCCATGGGCTAATGTGATATCGGCCAGTAAGCGCGCAGATTTATTCAGCCTTGGTTTTTTGTTGGAGACTAGCTGAGGGATGCCCCAATGGGCATCCTCTTCTTTATATATTCCTTGGACTAGAGGATTAGGTTCAAAAGTGACATTAAAATCCCCTCCAATCAAAATAAAGAAGGAGGGATTGTTTTTGAGGAAACTGTCCAAAATGGACAGGACATCAGAATCAGCATGGGAGCTCACATTCCTGTTATAGATATTAATTAAAAGTAAAGGTCTCTCTTCAGAAATCATTATTAATAGGACTTGCAAGTCACGGCAACCCGTATCTATTTCTTCTATCTTGCACCTAAGAGAAGTGTTGATCCACACAAGCAGCCCTCCCGATGGTCTCCCAGAAGATGACTTGCGTGCTGGGACCCAATAGCTTTTGAAGCCTAGTCTATATTTGGGTTCTAATGCCCACGTTTCTTGGAAGAGACAGATCAGGTGATCATCAATAAGGCAGCCCCATCCTGGGCTTTGTAATTTGCTTTCCAACCCTGCTATGTTCCAGCTGAGTACCTTATCGAGATCCTCTGTTTTTATGGACCCTGCTTTATTCTGAGGATATTTCCCACCAGGGGAGGAACTACTAGGAACCATGCTAATTCCCTCAGGTGTATTAGGACCAGTGGCTTTCTCACTATGTGCCTTGGGAACCTCGCTGGATATAGCCCCAGCTATATATGAATTAGGTAGGTTGGACCCCAGAATGTGTAGAACAGTTGACTGGGACAGAATACATTCCTTGCTTGCTTGGCTCGTGATGCTTGTTGATGATCCCTGATTAACAGGATCTGCCAAGGTCAAAGGGGCAACAGAGTTAGAGATGCTGGGGGCAGTGGGATAAATGTCCTCAGTCTCACCATTGCTCAAAGCCACTTCCGAAAGGTCATCTCCTAGTCAGTCTATCTCAGAAAGAGATGACGAAGGGCATCTAGGGCCATGTGCAGGGATAGACTGTGTGTGGATAGCCGGGGGAGCCCCGTATAACGTTGGCCGTTGTCTACTCCAAGCTGCCATGGGAGGTGGATAAAACACTTGTAGCCTGCAAAGGGAGGTTTTTTCAGTTATAGGATAAGGTCTGTTAGCGTTTAAAAAGAGCCGTTGAACAAGGTCAGGAGAATTGAAGTTGATGACTATGCAGTCCCCTGAACCGATCTTCGCTAGGGAGCCCACCCACCCTACCCTTCTCACCATCAGTATTGAGGGTGTCATGGAAAAAGCAAACCCTGCATTCACGTGCAACCAATGGATAACCTTATTTTTAAGTTCGATAAAAGATTCTGTGGAATGAGGTTTGAGTTCAGGGACATTCGATATAATGAGTACATAATGACATGATTCTGGTGGCAAATGGAGCACTTTTTGATCTGGCAGACCCCTGGTCTTGTCACTCTTCTAGCGTTCTGTACTCCCAAGTGGGGTTGCCAACTCCCAAATTAGTTACTGGATTATTCAATGGGGCGTTTCCTTTTATGAAGGGAACTGGGACCCTGTGGGGCTTATTCATTAAAATACTAGCTGTTTTGACGGTGCTGGGCCAATCTTGATTTAAAGAAGAAAAAGGGATTTTGGCTATTTGGCCGGTGGGTCTGTTGGCAGTGATGAGGTTATGGTTGACAAGGGGATGGGATTGGATTTCTACGGGTGTAACAATTTTAGGTGGCTGACTGTTAATAAGGCTTTACAATTTGTCCTCGATTGATTGGAGGCGGGTTAGAATTGGGAGAAATAGTTTTGAAAGCTCATCTTTTATGAGATCCCTGGTGTGCTCATTTGCATGGCACTCGTTTGTGTTGTGTAAGGGGGATAATACCGTATCCTTATTAGAGGGTTGGGCCATGTTAGAGGGGCTCAAAGTCCTAGACCGTTTGTTTTTGAAAGCGGGTTCCCTTCGTTTCCTTTTTCCTTTGGTATTGGAATCTGCTAAGGTGAGGGGGCCTTCATTTGTGGGACTCTGGCCCGGCAGAATAGGGGCAGCACGGGTGGTGATTACAGTTGTGGTTTCGTCTTGGTTCTCCTGGGAGTTTTTAGAGGGGGACGGGAAAGGGGAAGTCAGTACAGGCTGAAATTCTATTCGCGGGGAGGGCTGTAGGGCCGAGCTATCATGGATTAGGATGTTGGTTGAAGAAGGGGGGGGCAGCTAAACGTCGCTGCACTAACTCAATTTCTTTTTCAAGTTCCCCAACAGCCTTTTGCAGGAAACCATCTAAGGTTCTGTTAGAGTGCTGCTTTCCTTCCAACCCACCCCCACGTCGACGGACCATTATTCTTTAAATCAGGGGCCTTTAGTGAGCCCCCGGCTTATATGGATGTGTAGGCCTATGAGACCCAGCCACTGACACTAAAGTGTGATTAATAAGTTTCTCAGACCCTACTGTTAACAAATCTCAAAGACGGGACCACAGTAAAATGCCCAAAGCGTGTATAAATATATATATATATCGCCTGACCCAACCACTTATCGGGCGCAGACGGGCACAGGGCGGGTGATGAATTATGGGCTCCTGCCCTTGGGAGAAAAAGAATGGTGCCGCCTCCTTCCACCCTCCAAAAAACGTAATTCAATAAGCAGTTGTATGATAACTGAAATAAATTCAGCCTGGAGACGTGAAGGTTCCAGGTGAGGGACGGTTGAGGAGAGAGACGGAGCACGGATCGATTTATGGGTTGGATAATCTTATGACAATAAATCTCCCTTTATATTGCCTTCCTTGCATCAGTGTTTCATTACAACACTGGTGACGAGTCACCAACCAACCCTGAACCCACGAACTTACCTTCTGCGTGGAAGCTTCTAGTAATTCTGGATTCGCGCTACCGTCAGCTGTCTTCTTTTCTTGTGGACCTGAAGACTGAGGTTGTCAGTTCAAGTTTCCTCTGGTCCTGTCGTGTGAGTGCCTCCGGGGCTTTGTTTTATTTCTGGAACATCGGACTGCCGTTATTCTTGGTGAGGCTCGCGCTTTCTCTCGCGCACCCTCGCGCTCTCCTCTGTGTGCTGAGAGCACAGAGAACACGCTTATTCTCGCGTCACGACCGCAATCTAGAAGCTAGACCGCTTCTTTTTGTTCCGGTTTCGGCAGGAAGTGAAGAGTAGGGAAAGGAAAAAAAAAACGAAAAGAAAAAACAACTAGACTGCAACTTTTACGCCACAGTTTTTACCAGGAAGTTGCAAAGTGTTCCCCAGGAGGAAACTGGATTGTAATAATTTTGTTTTTCTGCTTACAGTGGTGGATTATTATACGCCGGGACCACAGTAAAATGCCCAAAGCGTGTATATATATATATATATATATATATATATATATCGCCTGACCCAACCACTTATCGGGCGCAGACGGGCACAGGGCGGGTGATGAATTATGGGCTCCTGCCCTTGGGAGAAAAAGAATGGTGCCGCCTCCTTCCACCCTCCAAAAAACGTAATTCAATAAGCAGTTGTATGATGAACTGAAATAAATTCGGCTGGGTACACGGAAAAGTCTGCAAGTGTCCAGTTGAGGTTAATAGTTTTCCACGTACTTGGTGGGGCCTGGGGCTCTGTGGGAGGACTGCACACACACCGAGCAGTGGAACCTGAGATCTCCTTCAGGCAGCCATAGACAAGTTTGCTGTATGGTCCACATCTTAGGGTAGGTGTCAGGGGGGTGGCCCTGCCCTGCCTCTTCCTGGCAATGACGGGCAAGGACGGGCCCGCCCTTGGCCCGGGCGCCGCCCGCGCGCGTCCCGCGCTGCGGGAGCGCAAAGATAGTTTTAAAGGGCTCCTGCCCTATTGACACACCTCCCGGCAGCAGAGCAGCGCTTCCCGCGACGGCGGGAGCGCGAAGATAGGTTTAAAGGGCTCCTGCCCTATTGACACACCTCCCGGCAGCAGAGCAGCGCTTCCCACGACGGCGGGAGCGCGAAGATAGTTTTAAAGGGCCCCTCCCCTATTGACACACCTCCCGGCAGCAGAGCAGCGCTTCCCGTGACGGCGGTTAGCGCGAAGATAGTTTTAAAGGGCTCCTGCCCTATTGACACACCTCCCGGCAGCAGAGCAGCGCTTCCCGCGACGGCGGGAGCGCGAAGATAGTTTTAAAGGGCTCCTGCCCTATTGACACACCTCCCAGCAGCAGAGCAGCGCTTCCCGCGAAGGCGGGAGCGCGAAGATAGTTTTAAAGGGCTCCTGCCCTATTGACACACCTCTCGGCAGCAGACCAGCGCTTCCAGTAAAAACTTTGATGAAAATCTGTAAATGGCGAGGTCACGAGCTATAGTTGCTCTAAGCAGGAGTTAAAAAATACGCTCTCGTAGAAACCTATGGGCCTTCTTGCACTTTGCTACACTAGTGTCAACATTTTTGACGCTAATGTACCAAAGCACCACAATAGCGTAAAAATGTTTGATGTTATTGTGCTAACGACTGTCATGGTGTGCAGAATCATAAATATGGTGCAACCATAGTGCCGTTAGGTGCTGGTAGGGGAGCGCATAAAAATTGGCACATCAGCTCTGATGAGCCACTTTTTCTTATATGTGGGCCTTAGTGTTTGACAGGAACGTCCTTTATCTCTCCCAGCTTCTAAAGATGTTTATGTAGAAATAGTTGATAATTATGTTTCTCTGAAGTTTAAGTAATTTCACAGTTCAGAAAACACTTTTATTTAAAATCTTGGTTATAGATTGCTGACAAGAAAAACACAATTGTGCAGGGTCAATTCAAAGGTAGCAGATTATTAATTGAAAGATTCATGCTGCTGTAAATGAGTTTCTCTACATTTCCATTCATTGCCCAGAAATAAAAAGTACACCCCAGATATGGGACGTAGTCCTCTCCTAAACCATATCGGTAGAATATTAAAATTGGTATTTAAGTCACTCAAAATAAAACTAACATTGTTAACCTTCATTCCATTAACTAATAATGGCAAGCACTAAGACGTTGCTTTAAGACTAGCAATGGCGGAGGATTCTGCAATCCCCTTGTTAGAAGAAAATGGGGAATGAGGCTTGACTGCTACTGTGATGTTCGAGACCGGAATTTGAAAAAATCAAATCTGGTTTCCTTCAACTAGAAATCGGGAAAAACCTACCAACTCAGTATCAGGTTAAACGAAACTATACATGGTAATTTCCCTACTCCTCTGCCCTACTGTTTTTGGGCTGTTATGCTTAAGGAGAAGTGGGTGAAGCTGCTGAAATTCTTGCACTAATCTGATTTGCACTGAAATCGCTTTCATCCTTGCCATATTTTAAAACTACATTGTTTAAATTGAATTTGAACTCCATGTCTTGCACATTAGCATTGATTGTTAGTACTGCCTGGGGGAACCAATTAGGACGCTGAATCGCTTTTGAGGGGGCGGGCAACAAGAGCTATCAGCCACAATTGACGGAAGCACTGCCAAAGGCAAGCCCGCCTGCACCCATCTGCGTTTGTCTGTGGCCCGGGAACAGTCACTATGTTCAAAATCCACAAACCTACACCTACTCCTCATTGGAGATTTAAAAAAAAACCTTTACTTAGTTGACTATAAGTAAGCCCATTCTCGTCTGCAGAAACTAGACCATCTAGGTATCTTAAAAGTAAAGGTCCTCACCACCGATCTCAAAGCAAGTAATTATCCTGATTGGAGTGTGAAAAATGCAACCTTTGATGCAAGTCCCAGGAGCCAGTGGTTAAAAACGAATTAATAAGCAGTTATGTATCTAAACACACATTCCATGGTGAAACATCAACTAGAAATGTACAACCTATTAGATTCTGCATCCCCAGATATATTATCACTCACAGAAACATGGCTTACTGAAGAATCAACACCCCAAATTTTTGCCTTCCTGCCCAATAATTACTATATTTTACTTGCAAACTAGTTGACTGGCAAAACAGGAAGTGGCATAGCTGCAATATAAAGAAGCATATAAAATTCACTAATCTCACCTACCTAGACATACCAGCGGTAGATAGCCTCATTATTAAAATGGATTTATGTATTCTATCCTACAGGCCTCCATATTGTATGCAACATGTTCCCCAATTATTTTATGAGCTATTTACTCCTTATTGTGTGAATGTTATATAAAGTGTCCTGCTTGGTGACTTTAACTATTGGGCCAGTAATTATAAGGGAAGACATCAAGCTATTAATTTTGACAACCACCTCAAATAATAAATGTTCAACAACATGTGCTTTCCCCTACTCATATCAAGGGCCATACACTAGATCAAGTTTGGTCCATTTATTTAGTTATTTACAATTTAATAGTATCCTTCTGCTCTTGGTCTGATCACAGATGTATTAATTTCTTATTGACAGTTGGGTCCCCACAAAAACCTCCCCCTTTACCGAAAACATTATTAGGAGCTAGTCAAGTGTCGACCTGAACCAGTTCTGCAATGACCCAGTCATGACCCGGCTGATGCCAAGTAGTATCATTAACATTAATGCTGAAGCACTCTCTGACTGGTTAGAGATAGCTAGTGACACCCATGTCCCCCTCCATCTACCCAAACTAGTTAGGCGCCATGACACCTCTAACTGGTTCAAAGACTAGCTGAAAATATCAAAGCTGGAATTAAGGCTTTTTGAGTGGAAATTGCATAGACATTACAGCCCTGAAGCAAAGGAAATCCACCCCAAACACCTTAAAGAATACACAATTATCATCCTTCAAGCAAAGACTATCTTCTTTACGAACAAAATTCTTTCAGCCAAAACAGATCTAAAGAGATTTTTGAAATAGTCTCTGAACTGTCTACCAAGACAGTAATTTTACCTGTCATTTCCCCTCAAACCCTATTTGATTCCCTTAACAGGGTTCTTATTGATAAAACAAAAGTTATTAAAGACAGTGTCCCAAAATGCTCTCATGTAACCAGTTTGATGCCTACAGATAGGAATATTAATACTCTCTCCTCATTTCCTCTCATCAGTAAAGATTGTTTCAAGGAACTACTGTCTAAAGTAAAATCAGACTCTTCCAACAATATGTGCTTTCCCACAATCCTGAAAATAGTGTTCTCACAATTTCCAGATATTGTTCTTTCCCTACTCAACCATTCTATCAATTAGGGATCAGTCCCAAGCGCTTTGAAAGAAGCAACTTGGGAAAGACCCTCTAATTTTGAAACATTATCGTCCCATTTCACTGTTGCCATTTCTGGCCAAGATATTAGGTGCCTATGTAGCAAAAAGCATATGCTCCTTCTTAGAGGAAACAGAATACTTAGACCCTTGCCAGGCAGGCTTTTGCCCATCTCTTTCCACTGACCCTGTCATCCCTTTAGTGGTAGATGACTTACATGAAGAAAGTGACAAAGATACCACCTTTGCCTTGGTCCTTCTGGATCTTTCTACGACCTTTGACATGGTTGATTATAAGCTTTTACTGGACTGTGTTGAGGCTTCAGGACTGTGGGGCTCAGCATGGGATTGAGAATCTTCCTTTTTAACAAATTGGACAAAATCAGTCCATCTATCACCCTATAAGTCTTCTGAGGTTCAGCTGGACTGTGGAGACCCTCAGGCATCCTCTCAGTCCCCACGGTTGTTCAACTTATATATTCGTCCTCTCACTCACCCACTTAAAGAAAGGAAGTGCATGATCTACAACTATGGGGATGACATGCATCTATTATACAAAATCAACAGTTCTCAACAGTTGAAAGACCTCTTTCATCCCACAATGCTAGTCATTTTTCAACTGGATGAATTGCAATCAACTTAAACTGAATTCAGATAAAACTGAAATTGTCATTACCAAACATAAGGTTGATTATTGGACTGCATCTTTTTGGCCCTCTGAGGTGGGATCTCTTCCGGGTTCCCAAGAAGTCGTAAATAGCCTAAGTGCGAACATTGATGACATTTCAATGAAACCTCAAACTGGAGCAGTAGTCAGGAGTTCCTTCCATATGCTTTGTCATATTAGGAAAATAGCTAAATACCTAACACCTGAAGCCCTCACTCAGGTTGACATCGTTCTGGTGATCTCTAGGATAGACTATGCCAATTCCTTATGTGTTGCATCTCCAAATGCCTCATGAAGAGGCTACATTTGGTTCAAAATCAGGTTGCCCGACTGATATATAATCTCCCTGATCAGTGCCACATTACCCCTCTGATACTTACTGCTTATTAAAGTCCCACAGAATAATTTTCAGCACAGGCTGCATCATCCATAAAGCTCTCAGTAATAAATTTCCAGCTTTTATTTCCTCACGAAATCAGAAATAGACTCCCTCCCGTGCTTTGCATTCTTTTCATTCAAATTATTTATCAGTTCCCCAATTTAGCAAGAAGGGGACTGGCAGAGCCAGATTTTCAACTTCCGCACCACTCTGTACTCAACGCCATGAAACCGAATGGTGAACGAGTGCTTTACAAATCTTCCTAACATAACATAACATAACAAGGATATAGACCACACACTTGCACAAAGGGGAAATAACTGAAGAAAAGGGTCAAGGGAAAATTTAACAGTAGGCAGTTAAGGACACCAGTATGGAAGGCACAATATAATGGCAGAACAGAAACACTTAGACATAGGAAGCCTACCAAAGATGCTTGGACACAAGAATAAGAAGGAAAGATGGGGTGCTCAGGCGTAAAAGACCACATAGCTCACCACACCACCCAAAAGCCCCAAAAACACACACAAGCAACCCATTCCTGAAACCTTCCAAGATCACAAAACAACACTTGCCACCGTACTGTCCTTCACACTATATCACATTCTGCATATACCTCAAATCAACACTGCATCACATAATGCAGTACCATATGGCACAACACACAGCCACGTTGTAAAATGTATTGCTATGCCATACGCACCAAAACTGCACAACGCCATATCTCATCCAACCACACAACTTCGGGAACCAACAACCACACTACAACACGCTATTGAACACCACACTTGGCTATGTAGTGTTGCACTACTCCACACTACATCATGACTCAATGCAATAACGTACCAAGCATGCGTGGCCACATCATAATCACAAAACTACATTATACACCACTATTTAAACCACCCCTCTTCAATGTTATTGATGTACACCATATAATGCAATAACTCACGGCATTCACACTAAAAGTACAAACCATACCCTTCTGCTATGTACTGGACCCTCATGCCCTAGAGCTAATAAAAAGGGAAGCATCGATGAGGTGTAGCCATTTACTTAAATGAGTAAATGAATCATAAATCCATGAATGATGTATTAATATATGAGTGCAAACAACTTTGTCTGCATGGTTTAGCCCTAGAGAGGACTCAGTGCTTCCAGAGACATCTGACATGGTTGTTCATACTTATATATGTCAGCAGATCAGAATAGCTGATGGCCTGGTTAAAAACGCTTAGTGGCAGGATAGGGAAGCCAGCCCTGACTGCATGCCCTAGGTCATAATATGTGCTCCTGGGCCAGTGAGAAACACATCTTGACCAAATTGAACCAGGAGTGGAATCGATTGCTATTGGACACAAACTCCCATCAGTGACAGTACCAACAGGAAAACCCTGACACTCAGCTCACCTACAATTGGAAAAAGCCAATAGCCCAAGAACTACTGGTCAAACACTCTTGCTTGCACGGATAGGTATTATGTTGCCAAACCACCCTTAGTCTAAAACCCACAACAAGAAGGCAGAACTCGGAAGGAAGGGTAATTACAACAAGAACACACAATAACGTTTAAATAGGCCTCAAGCCAAAGGAACAATTAACGTATAGGAGATTAACATTGATAAGTGCCATCTGGCTCAAACATCACAATTATATTAAGGCTACGAATGAAGTGGCCGGGGAGGAGTCTGAGAGTTGTGGCTCTTAATCCTTCTCACATGTGCACTCAAGCATAGGTCAGCACATCTCCAGACTTATCAACTCGAAACAGCAAGTCCTTTGCAAATAGGTGTTGTGCTGTATACATTGCCTTGCTAGAAATCACTATCTTTAGTGTTTTACCACTAAAGTGGCAATGCCTGAGGCTCTCCAACCTCTGTTTGCGAAGACCAAAGAGAAGCAATGACAGAGCCAATAGTTTTTACTTTTATAAAGTCAAACAGTTTCACGGAGCATCAATAAAACACACAGCACATGTTTAGTATTGGTAGAAACGACACAAGTTTTCCTCACTTAGAGAGAACAGGTATGTTTTGGACAACTGCAATGCTTTTTAAACAGATACGCAATGGATTAAGCACGGAGAGCAGAAATGCAGGGTTTTTTTCTTCCCAAAGAGTCGTAAATTCTCATTTCTGACAACCTGAAAGTTAGTAAACAATATGATGAAGTCGAAAGTTGTGAAACAGGAATGTAGCGATGTATATATAAGTCGTAAGGCATCATTTGGAATACCGTGTTCAGTTTTTGAAGGTAAACACTTCTTCTGAGATGTCATGATCAGTTTTGGAGAACACAATGTTGTTGTTTCCAGTGGTGCAGCCTCGTCTGCAGTGCCGAGGCATAGAGGCCACCCAGGCTGTATTGCATCTTGCTCTGAAATACACAGTCATCCAGTTCTGAAGGTATTATCTGAAATGGTGTGCTCAACCCTAGAGGTAGGGCATCCTGTTCTTGAAGCGTAAACTGGAAGGCATATCTAGAATGTTGTTTCTATTTTTGGAGACCTTAAGTGGAGTCCCGCCTCCAGTTCTTGAGGTCATCACTGGGACACTATTTCAAGGCCTCGCTGGGCCATGCTGATATATTGTGTTAAACTATGCAAACCAGATATTAGGTGTTGTGCAAAGCTCTGTAGGCCTCATCTGAAGTATGTTCTGTTCTAGGTAACACCGATGGTTGTTGTGTCTAGCTCTAGAGGCCACTTGTGTATTGCATTTCTTCCTTGAGACTACCTTTACCATATTGAGCCAAGCCCTAGGGTACATCTCTGGTGTACTGTGTCATGTTTGTGTGGCCGTCATTACCATATCCTAGATTTCAGTGTTGAGTTATGGGGCCACATCTGGCGTACTGTGGTAAATGAGAATGCCAATATGTGGTGTGCTTTGTCTCTTCAGGATACAATCATTTACATATTGAATCCAGTTCTGAAGGCCGCCTCTGATACTTTGTAATAGATTTGAACCAGCTACAGCATGACCAGCCCAAGGAATATGGAACATGCTACATCTAAAAGAATATGGAACATGCTACATGTAAAAGAAATGCACCAACAGTGGATAAACCACTAGAAAGATTATATTCCACAAACAAAACTGCTGCAGCTCATTTAAAATAATTGTATACTGTGCTCTCTCTCTCTCTCACACACACACTCAAGCACACCCACACACACATGCAACACGTACAGTGTATGCAACTGGAAAGCTTGCTTCCCTCACCCATACAGAATATGATAATAGCACAGCCAGCAGCATTATATGATACGCTAAACATAGAACAAGCACATCACAAAGTCAGACTTACCATGTACTGCACACACTCACTATGCACTGCACAAGTATCAGGAGTCCAAGACCCACACACATATGCATGCACACTCAGGCAAACACAGAAAAAGTTCAGCAACATCCCCAAAGGCACAAGCTTACTCAAATAGTACAGGTTGACTACAAGTAGAAGCAGTGCACGTTGCTCACACATTTTCTTAAAGAAAAAGCCATTTTGAAAGGTACTTATTTATTATTTAAACACTTGGGAGCGGGCATCTCAGAAGCATTTGTTAACAGCATACCACCCCATACATATTGAGCAAAAACAGAAATCAGTCGTGAGACGGTCGCAGCCAGTCCAATGAGTATTTGTTGCCATTGTAGGACCATATATGCATGATGATGTCTTTCCTCTGTCACGGCCAGCAAATAGGAAAGCACTGTGTGCTCTGTGCGCTGCAGGACCGTTTAGCGTGGTACCTATGTGCATGTCCTCCAGTGGCAATCAATGCTGCCTTATGCACTTCTTCGAGGAGTATGCATACTTCAAAGATCATATATCCTTCCACTCGGAGTGGACTACTCCACAATCAAACACAAACGCTCGGTCTGCAGAAGGTGGATGCTGCATTGTGAAAACATCAGCCTAAAATCACAAGGCATTACCGAGAAACACACTCCCAGCATGCTCATTTTCACAAACTTTAATTAGATACACCACACGCAATAGCAGTGAATGCTTTCCTCATACCCAGATCATGTCTAGCATGGGCAGAGGCACTGCAAGCATTCTGCACACGGAGAGCACAGAAGGCACAGAAAGTAGATGCATGAGCACCCCAAAGCACAGCATATGCAACAGTAGTTCTAGCTGTCATCACATCTTCAGTAGGTACAGGATAGTAAGTGGCAGTGCACGTTTCCCTCACACAATAGGAGCATGTGACATTCAAGTGATATACAAATCTTTATAAAAACGAGCAGTTTTACTAAATCACTAAAGATGATGCTACAAGTGCCAGGTTTATGAGCGCTTAGATTTGTGCCACTACCTTTCTTTTATTTACTTAATATTTATTTATTTATTTATTTATTTATAAGCTTTGTATAGTGTGCATCACTTGTCATTACCTCCAGAGCTCTGAATTGTAGTGAGCTAAATCCTACTTGTCTAAAGAAATTAGTATTTTTTAGAAATGGGGTCTTTGATTGACAGTCAGGTAACCCCCTGTCTAAGCAAGGACCCCAATTCTAGACAGGGTAAGAGAGAATCACACTCATTTAACCCCCGCTCACCCGCTTGGTAGCTTGCCACGAGCAGGCAGGCTTAACTCAGTGACGATGTGTTAAGTATTTGTACAAACATACACAGTAATACAGTGAGCCACTACAAAATGACACAACAAAGGTTTAGACAAATAGTAAATATTTTATCTAAATAAACAAAACCAAGTACGATAAAAATCCACAATATACATTTAAAAATATGAATTTAGCACTTAAAAGCAAGAAAACAGTGCCTTGAGCCACAAATCCTGCAAGTTAGTAATATGCGTCGTCGTGATGGAGTCGTTTCCTACAATACAATACAATGGCACCCTTTATGGAGTCGTTCGACCCCCAGGTACAGTACCTTAAGAAAAAAGTAGAAGGCCGGTGCACGGAGTCGAGGAGAGGAGCTTCACTGGGTCCGATGCAGCATCAGTTCCGGTGCTACGGGGCAGAAGGATAGCGGGGTTGCACAGCGGCATCAGGTGCTTACTACAGAGCAGTGGAGGTGAAGTTCCATCAGATGCAAAGTCGGCCCCTTGGTTCTGGCAGATACGATGTCCGGTGGAGTCACGATGCTGCAGAGCAAACTCATGGGGTAGTGATGACGTCACAGAGCCGCAGGTGCTGCGATGGTTGGCGGTTCGTCACGGGCGCTGGACTTATGACACCCCAGTTTCAGCGAAGTCGGGCGGGAACAGCGGCTGCAGCAACACGAGGCCTACAGGGTCGTTGGACTTCTACGAGGTCCACGGACTCAGGGTACGTGGTATCGCATTTCCGGGGTAGTGGCGTCAGCTCACAGAGTCGTCGGATTCGTCGCACTCAGCAGGGTCCAAGGCCTTGGGGCAAATGATGTCACGGTTCCAGGCAAGTCGCACGGCATCGTCCAGCAGCGTTTGACTGTTTTTTCTCCAGGAATTCACTTCCAGAGGTCCAGGAACTGGAATGGCACCCTCTGGCAAGCTAGAGTCCCCAACAAGAGGCTTCAAAACAGGAGGCAGGCTCTCCTCCAAGCCTTTGGAGTCACTTCTCAAG
Source organism: Pleurodeles waltl (assembly GCF_031143425.1). NCBI lineage: Eukaryota > Metazoa > Chordata > Amphibia > Caudata > Salamandridae > Pleurodeles > Pleurodeles waltl. Next base: position 671,394,715 of record NC_090443.1, on the reverse strand, counting down.
CAGGAGTGCAATAAACTCCAGTCTCTGTCCCCTCGCTCAGGCAGAAGCAGCAACTGCAGGATAGCCCAACACAGCACAGTCACAGGCGGGGGCAGCACTTCTCTTCAGCTCCTCTCCAGGCAGAGCTTGCTCTTCAATCCTTGAAGTAATCTAATTTTCAGGGGGTTTGGGTCTATTACTTATACTCCTTTCTGCCTTTGAAGTAGGCCTACTTCAAAGTAAAGTCTCAATTGTCTGTAAGATCCTTTCTTGTCCAGGCCAGGCCCCAGCTGCACACCAGGAGGCTGGAGACTGCATTGTGTGAGGGCAGGCACAGCCCATTCAGATGTGAGTGACCACTCCTCCCCTCCAACCCAGATGGGCCATCAGGATATGCGGGCTACACCCCAAGCCCTTTGTGTCACTGTCTAGAGAGAGGTGGAAACACAAACAGGCAGAGTCACAGAGTGGTTTAAGCAAGAAAATGCCTACTTTCTAAAATTGCCATTTTCAAAATCACAATCTAAAAACCAAGTTGACTAAAAGATGTATTTTTAAATTGTGAGCCCAGAGACCCTAACCTCCAAATTTCTACCTGCTCCCAAAGGGAATCTGCACTTTAATCACATTTAAAGGCAACCCTTCATGTTAACCTATGCAAGAGATAGGCCTTGCAACAGTGAAAACTGAGTTTAGCAGTATTTCCCTGTCAGGACATGTAAAACACATAACTGCATGTCCCACTTTTAACATACATTGCACCCTGCCCCTGGGGCTACCTATGGCCTACCTTAGGGGTGTCTTACATATATACAAAAGGGAAGGTTTAGGCCCTGGCAAGTGGATACCCTTGCCAAGTTGAATTGGCAGTGCAAGACTGTACACACAGACACTAAAGTGGCAGGTCTGAGACATGTTTAGAAATCAAATCAAATCATTAACATTTATAAAGCGCGCTACTCACCCGTGCGGGTCTCAAGGCACTAGGGGAAAAGGGCGGGTGGGTTACTGCTGCTCGAAAAGCCAGGTTTTTAGGAGTCTCCGGAATGCGAAGTGGTCCTGGGTGGTCCTGAGGCTGGTGGGGAGGGAGTTCCAGGTCTTGGCTGCCAGGAAGGAGAAGGACCTCCCACCCGCAGTGGAGCGGCGGATGCGAGGGACGGTAGCGAGCGCGAGGCCCGAGGAACGGAGGAGACGGGTGGGGGCGTAGAAGCTGAGGCGACGGTTGAGGTAATCCGGTCCCTTGTAGTGGAGGGCTTTGTGTGCGTGGGTGAGAAGTCAGAAGGTGATCCTTTTGCTGACTGGGAGCCAATGCAGGTGTCTCAGGTGTGTGGAGATGTGGCTGTTGCGGGGTACGTCGAGGATGAGGCGGGCCGAGGCGTTTTGAATACGTTGCAGGCGTTTTTGGAGCTTGGCGGTGGTCCCAGCATAGAGGGTGTTGCCGTAGTCCAGGCGGCTCGTGACGAGGGCGTGGGTCACAGTTTTTCTAGTGTCGGCGGGGATCCAGCGGAAGATCTTGCAGAGCATGCAGAGGGTGAGGAAGCAGGCGGAGGACACGGCGTTGACTTGCTTGGTCATGGTGAGAAGAGGGTCCAAGATGAAGCCGAGGTTGCGGGTGTGGTCTGCGGGGGTTGGTGCGGTGCCGAGGGCCGTGGGCCAACAGGAGTCGTCCCAAGCGGACGGGGTGTTGCCGAGGATGAGGACTTCCGTTTTGTCAGAGTTCAGCTTTAGGCGGCTGAGCCTCATCATTTACAGGGCTACTTATGTGGGTGGCACATTCAGTGCTGCAGGCCCACTAGTAGCATTTGGTTTACAGGCCCTAGGTACCCCTAGTGCACAGTACTAGGGACTTACTAGTAAATCAAATTTGCCAATCAGTGCTAAAGTGCACAGAGTAGCAAAAACAGAGTCCAGCACACATCCCCAGCCTGGGAAACAGAGGCATAAATGTAGGGGTAACCATGCTAAGGATGCCAAGTCTAACAGTATTCAATTGAGCAGGATATTAACCATGACAACTATTCTTCAGCACACCTGTTGTTTCATGTTCATCTTAGTTGAAGTCTTATCTGAGAACTTCTGCTTTAAGGAGTTTCCTGACCTTTGTATGTCTTGGTTTTATAACTTCCTTATAGTTTACTAGTTTCAAAATCTTTGTATTTGTTCCCTATAGATTTTCTACAATAAAAATCCTCTTGAAGGATTGTTGTTCGATCAGGTGTGAAAATCTTGTGTGAAAGTCTCTGGTAAGAAATTGTTTACAATGCATGCAGTTACCAGGTATGCCTTTTCCACGCAGCCTTTACCTTGCAGATAACTTTAGCACTTATGCTTTAATATGCATGCCTTTAACACTCTTGGTAAGTAGATATAGTTTATTGTTTTTAAAATTACATACTTTTTGGACTTGTACCTTAGTAAACCCCAACTATATACATATGTATTTCTATAGCTATTTATATAGAGAAAGAAAGATTGTTTTTTCTTTTTTTTTCTTTTTTAATGGGGCTAATCCCCAATGTTTTTAATTTAATCCTGCCCTCTTTACCACTATCCACCGTAAAGTTACACTTACATTCCTTTACCACTGCCCACCCCAAACCCCCTTTAAAATTACTCTTACCTCCACTTACCAGTACCCATCCCTAAACACTCAAATTGCCCTTACTGCCCTTTACCATTACCAGCACCTAGACCGTGTTTTTAAAAACAACATAATAATTATGTTATAAAAAAAATACTTAACATGCGTGATTAAGACATGCATGGTAAAGGCACGAATACTTAACTGTGTGGTAAAGGCTTTCTGGTAGAGGTATTGCATGGTAAAGACTGCCTTGTAAAGGCTGTCTCCTCTGGTGAGGATGTATAAAGTTGACAATTCCTGCCTTTGTCACATTGCGGATAGTGCACAAGACACTGGTTTTAATCCAAGCCTTTACTTGGACACAGTGGTGAACCTAATACCTAGTCTGATGCAATCCCACTTACAAAGGTTGAGGCACAAATTGGTGGCCTTTTTGTGGAGTCACTATGAGAAAGCAATTTTGAATTCTTTAGTCAATGCAGAAGAATTGGAGAATTTTCAGGAGAAGGAAGAACTACATGTTTGCACCCTTTACCAAAGCATTGACCTGGGTTGCAAAGGTAAGGCTGGTTCCAAAAAAGAATTCTCAAGTTCTTTATTTCATTTCACTAGAATGAGACGATCCAAGGTTAGCATTTGAGGCAAACAATAGTGCATCAGCTCAGGATCTTTGCCTAGGAGAGTCCTTTCTCTGGTGCCATTCATGCAAAATGTATATTATAGCTATTTTGATCTCTGATTCATAAAGTATGTGGTTGAGATCTCTGTTTTTCTACAAATTAAATCTCACTAATTTTGCCATAGAGTGGATGTTATATTTAAGGTGAGGGTGTGCATGGTACAAAACCCTCAGATTTAGACAAAGTGGCTTTCTTATGTAAGTTGTCTCTTGTTGTCAGTCACTGCTAATCAGGAACATAATTGATTTGCAAACAAAAAGGAAGACAGGTCAGAGAATGGGTGCTGCTCTCTCTGTCCAGTCATCTCAACTGTACCTGTGGCAACATTATCTCTACTGCCTGTCCTGATCCATTCTAGTGCACAGAATTAAAAATAGATGCACCTGTTAACGCTGAATTTTACTAATTCATGAGTGTTGAATTTGCTTTAAAGATGAATTAACATAGATAAAAATAATGCACACATTTGAAGTTGCGCCCACCTGAATGGCTGCCAATATTCACAAAGTGTACTTATTATTAGCTTATTAATATGAAATTTGTAATGTATGTATAGTATGTCATATTAAGGGTTATGTATTAGCTTTATTAATCATAGGCCTTAACTTAGGGAGGTTTTGGGCCTAGTTGCATGGAATTATGTCAAGCTGCATTTCTTAGGTGACATAAAATGGCTGCTTAGAGAATTAAGGGCCATATGTACGAAAGCTTTTTCCCATAGACACACAATGGGTAAAATCCTTTCGTACATCTGGCCCTAAATTGAGATTTTCCACTGTGCTGACCAAGTGCTTGTAGCTGAAATCCTTCCTCATGAGAACTGCTTTCTAGAAGTTGTTGTACTAGCTAGGATACAATGTATAATGTAGAATGTGTAAGACTGACCTTCCCAGGAGAAGACAATGGATCACTAACTGGAGTATAAGCTGCAACAATATTGATACCTGACAAGCCAAGTGATGGGAATAGAAAAAGAGGAGCCAATCATCGACATGTGAACCGTATTCTAGTAAAGTTATAGATTTGGGGTTTTATTTTCATAGGACTAAATACAAACATGTGATTCTTTGACCAATAAGGACGTGGGAAGTAGTTTTAGGAAATCTAACTTAGCCAGACCGCACAGAGAGAAGATACTCCATTAGCTCTATTCTTTTGAACTGTTTAGGGAGGCCACTCTCCCCATTCTTTTTGAGTTTATCTGTTCTTTTCCAAACTGCCTGAAGAGACTTTGCTTTTTCTGAACTTTAATGCTGAATTCTGATGCCTTGCTGACCGCACTGATGTCCAATTGACGAAGACTGTCACAGCTTGCTGAACCATACTGAGGCCAGGTACAAGACGATGTTAATGATTGTTATGTCTATTTGCTTTTGTCCATAGGTACCAACCGCAAATTTTGATAGAACCATAGCTAGATGTTTTCCAAATTTGTGTTGACTAAATTGATTTGCATGAAGTCCAATCATGCTATTCTAATCTGAAGTTAGTTAGGGTATTCACTGATGATGTTACCTACATGTAATAACAGTTGATGTCTTTTCTTTGCTGAATCTAAATGTATATCATTTTGTTTGTGCAGTTATTTGTGCTATTAATTTGTACTGTAACCTTAGAATGTGTGGAGGCTCAAGCTTTGATTAGATTGCGATCCTTTCGGCGCTTTGGTCAGCCAGTGTGGTTTCTGTATACTTACCATTTGGTTTTGAGACTAAGTTATGTGACATTAGCATTGTTACTATAGGGAAATAAACATTCTAACTTTTACATAAAGGTGTGGTTATTCATGGCCGCAAGGACATGGTGTGTGGAAATGAATGACTCCTATTGATTATTGATGCCATGGATTGTTGTTGCTATTGATTTGTATCAGTACGGGGTTACATAGTGGGGACTACTCAAGTTACAGTCAAAAGGTCCATCCTCCTATATGCATCTCCTTGCAAGTTTACTTAATATGGTCTGACCCGCTAACAGAACTAAATTTTCACAAGGTACGTAGCAATCATTCTGTCTGTACACAGGAAGCATTGCAACACTTCATGATTGCCCTCAGAGCTCCGAGCATCTTTCTGTGCAGATAGTGTGCTGGTTATTTACTAGGCTACAACAGATAAAGGGGGCTGTACCAACTATGCTGTGCAAACGGAGCACCAACAGCAAGCACCCTTTTAACATTTGACTCTCAAGATAGTGTGCACACAGCAACCCCACCCCCCCAAAGCGAGATTGTCCAACCAATCTTGTAACACAACAATTACTTTTTTTCTCACTAAAACACTCCACTCCATAAATGTTACCAAATGACAACTGTGATAAGGAAAGAATAATGTTTCAAAACTACAGCAGCAGTAACCACTAGGTGTCCCCCCCACAAGTTATACTAGTGTAAATGGGAATAAACTGGGCTGGAGCTAATCACTCTGAAGTTTTAAATCTATCTGCACCCGATCCCAATTTGATTCCTTAAAAGTTGTTTTATGTTTTGCTATTGTCTTCCCCCTGCTCATCAGCTGGCTCTGCTGTGGGAGCTGATTAGTGTTACCTAGATTGCTGGTAGAGTGTCGCAGGACAGACACCGCCCTCAGTGAACATAGGCTCTTCTCCTGATTTCTGTAGCTCAGCCATATCTCTATCCAGATGTCTTCGGACAGGCCTTCTGGAGAGCCACAACCCAGCCACAGAACAGAGGAGCTTAGTCCAGTAAGTAGCAATCCGGCCCCAACAACCCTATCTCAGAAATGAACAGAAACCCCCCTGATCAGGTGTTCTTTGTATGGTGAGTCTTATAAATGTACACCAGAGGAAGGTTCAAAGGTTGGGTTCACGGAATACAGTGCCCTAAATCAGACTTAAAGAAGCAGCTCAGAGGCACGCTGATCACACAATGAGAGGAGTAGCAATCTTGCACTGGACACACAATTAATAGTTCAGCCTCTCTAGACACACAATAAGCAGGACAGCTGCTCTGGACACATGATGAGTGGCACAGGTACACTGGCTACACAATGAGCAGCACACCTATATTAGTCACACATTGAGCAATTTAGACACACTGGGCATAACTCCTGCTCCTTGGCTGATAATGCATCCGATTGGTTTCCTTCTCTGTGGACACCTGCATTATTCTTCCTCACAACATCCAGGGTGGCCTCTCGGGCCGGTAGTTCCTTCTGGGTTCTTCTATATGCAGTCTATTTTGCAGGATCACCTTCTAGACTGGTTCATCATGTGGTGCATTGACGTCCAGATGAGTCAGACTGGTAGCTTGGCACAGAGCAGTCAGGCTTAACTTAGAAGGTGAGGTGTAACATATTTTTGCAACCACTAATGCAGTAAAAACAGTGAAAATTCCTCACAAAAATAACCCATACCAACTTAGAAAGGTAGATCTGAATTTAACAAATGAATAAAGGCCAAAGAGATAACAATCCAACAAGTAGAAGTCAAAGTATGAATTGTTAAAGAATATCTGCAGTTGTAGTGCTTAGGAGGTTAAAATGCCAACCGGGGCAATCTGGCCATGCTAGACCAGAGTAAAGTCAAATGTTCAGGCCACCCATGATGGATCACAGGCCACCTGAAGGGATCAACCTTGTCCTGCTGAAAGAATACCTTGTATTGATGATTCCATTGAAGTTAAGCATCCGATGTGAGGAGAAGAAGGGTTGATGCAAAGTCGATGCTTTGCTTATGATCCGCGCAGTCATGGAATTATTCCTTGTTGGGTCACGGCGTTGATCTCGAACAGTGGTGCAGCGTTGAACGCCTTTCTAATGAAGGCAATGCGTTGTTATCGAGCTGCGCAGCGGGTGATGCAAAGGTGATGTGCCGGGGCTAACGATGATGCATCAACCTGGAGGCACGCAGTCAATGATGTGGAGTCCTCATCCTCAAAGGTGATGTGCAGATTCAGAGCCAGTCCGTCTCACTCCCATGGAAGGAGGGCAGCAAGGCAGACACAGTAAAGCCATAGTCCAGCAGAGTTATAGAAGAGTTCGAGTAGAGTGGCAGTTCCTTTAGCAGCACAGCAGCCCTTCTTCCTCTCAGAATGTCCTCAGGTTCAGAAGTGTACTGAATTGATTGGGTTTGGGGTCCAGTACTTATATCCAGTTGTGCCTTTGAAGTGGGAGAGACTTCAAAGAGAGGCCTTTGAAGTACACAAGGTCCCTGCCCTTCCTTCCCTGGCTTCAGGCACACTACAGGGGGTTATACAGACCTTTGTGAGGGCTCAGGACCCAACCTATTCAGGTGTGTCATCTCCTCCGTCCCATCCTGCACAAGATGACCTGTCAAAGGTTTTAATGGCCCATCAGGACATTGATGGCCCATCAGGCACACCTATGCCTCTTTTGTGTGTGGTTGTCTAGAGGGAATGCGCAAGAGCTCAGCTGTCACCTACCCATATGTGCATTTAGAGACAAGGAGAGGCACAAAATGGTTATATTAAGAGAATGCCAACATTCTGGAAGCGGCATTTTAAAACTAGGAACTTAAAATCCAATTTCACCATAAGTTGTGTTTTCAAATTGAGAGTCTAGAGACACCAAACTCAAATAATAGATCTAGTCCCAATTGGAAATTACACTTACAAAATGTAATAAGGCAATCCCAATGTTAACCTTTGGGAGAGATATGCCTTGCTGTAGTGAAAAGCGAATTTAAGAGTTCTCACTTTCTTGGGCATTTAAGACTTAAAAGTACTTGCCCATCTTTTTAAATACTCCACACTCTGTCCTTGGGCTGCACAGGGCACATTTATATGTATTAAAAAGGAAGATTTGAGCCTGGCAAAAGGCTTGACTTGCCAGGTCGATATGACAGTTTAAAACTGCACAAACAGGCTCTACAATGGAAGGCCTGAGCCATGTTTGTAGGTCTACTGATATGGGTGGCACAATCAGTGCTGAAGGTTTACCAGTAACATTTAATTTGTGGACCATGAGGACATATAGTTACACTTTGCAAGGGACATATATGTAAATTGTGGATACACCAATGTTACCATGTTTTAAGCAGAGAGCACTGACTATTAGTGGTAAAGCACCCAGAGTTCTAAAGCCAATAAAAATGAATTCAGCAAAAAGGGGAAGAGGAAGGCAAAAGTTTGGAGGTGACCCTGCTGAATGGGCCAAGTTCAACAGAGGCCCTCTTCTTGTGCAATGAAAAGCACTGCCATGGTAGTCGTAGTAGCCTTCACGCTAACACCCATCCAAAATTGGTAGTAGCACCTCTGGGAGAACAAAAAACAGTCCTGGAGATTAATCAACGCTATGTTCCAAAGGAAGGTGCAGTCAGCAATCTATACACCTTCAACCTAAACTAATGGTAGTGCTTGTGTCAGTAACAAAAGGGTATGATTCAACAGTTGTCTGCTGCTGCATTTCTAAAGAGATCCCCTTCTCTATCCTTCCACACCCCAAAGTCTGGTGCTTTCCAGAATTTGTAGGGATCCCAGCAATACACTGTGCTAGTCTGGCAGGCTTTTCCTTTTTGTACACATGCCCACAAAGTGGAATCAAATGGGATAAAGCTGAATCCATTGGACCATAGGGGACACATGCTTCTAGCAAAAACAGGAAGGATCTTTGTATTTGATCATTTTGATGCGTGCAGATAATGTTTTGGGGCATTTCCTGTCACGGGCCCTAGGCCTTCCCACACAAGTGAGGTACCATTTTTATCAGAAGACTTGGGGGAACGCTGGGTAAAAGGAAATTTGTGGCTTCTCTCAGATTCCAGAACTTTCTGTCACGGAAATGAGAGGAAAAAGTGTTTTTTTGGCCAAACTTTGAGGTTTGCAAAGGAATCTGGGTAACAGAACCTGGAGAGAGCACCACAAGTCACCCCATCTTGGATTCCCCTAGGTGTCTAGCTTTCAGAAATGTGCAGGTTTGCTAGGTTTCCCTAGGTGCCGGCTGAGCTAGAGGCTAAAATCCACAGCTAGGCACTTTTAAAAAAACAGCTCTGTTTTCTTTGGGAAAATGGGATGTGTCCACGTTGTGTTTTGGGGCATTTCCTGAACGGGCCCTAGGCCTACCCACACAAATGAGGTACCATTTTTATTGGCAGACTTGGGGGAACGCTGGGTAGAAGGAAATTTGTGGTTCCTCCCAGATTCCAGAACTGTCTGTCACCGAAATGAGACCAAATTTTGTTGGCCAAATTTTGAGGTTTGCAAAGGGTTCTGGGTAAAAATGTGATGTGTCCATGTTGTGTTTACTGTCGCGAGCATTAGGCCTACCCACACAAGTGATGTACCGTTTTTATCGGGAGACTTGGGGAAACGCAGAATAGCAAAACAAGTGTTATTGCCCCTTGTCTTTCTCTACTTTTTTTCCTTCCAAATGTAAGACAGTGTGTACAAAATACATCTATTTGAGAAATGCCCTGTAATTCACATGCTAGTATGGGCAACCCTGAATTTGGAGATGTGCAAATAGCCACAACTTCTCAACACCTTATCTTGTGCCCATTTTGGAAATACAAAGGTTTTCTTGATACCTATTTTTCACTCTTTATATTTCAGCAAATGAATTGCTGTATGCCCTGTATAGAATGAAAACCCACTGCAAGGTGCAGCTCATTTATTGGCTCTGGGTACCTAGGGATCGTGATGAGCCTACAAGACCTATATATCTTGGCAACCAGAAGAGTCCAGCAGACGTGACAGTATATTGCTTTAAAAAATCTGACATCAGAGAAAAAAGTTACAGAGTAAAACGTGGAGAAAAATGGCTGTTTTTTTACCTCACTTTTAATATGTTTTTATTTCAGCTGTTATTTTCTGTAGGAAACCCTTGTAGGATCTACACAAATTACCCATTGCTGAATTCAGAATTTTGTCTACTTTCCAGAAATGTTTCGCTTTCGGGGATCCAGCATTGGTTTCACGGCCATTTCTGCCACTAACTGGAAGGAGGCTGAGAGCACAAAAAATCGTAAAACTGGGGTATGTCCCAGTAAAATGCCAAAATTGTGTTGTAAAATTGGGTTTTCTGATTCAAGTCTGCCTGATCCTGAAAGCTGGAAAGATGGTGATTTTAGCACCACAAACCCTTTTTTGATGCCACTTTGAGCGGAAAATACGCCCTTCTTTTGCAACCCTTTTTTCCCATTTGTTCGAAAAAACGAAATATTCACTGTATTTTGGAAAATTTCTTGGTCTCCTTCAGGGGAACCCACAAACTCTGGGTACCTCTAGAATCCCTAAGATGTTGGAAAAAAAGGACGCAAATTTGTCGTGGGTAGCTTATGTGGACCAAAAGTTATGAGGGCCTTAGCGCAAACTGCCCCAAATAGCCAAAAAAAGGCCTGGCACCTGAAGGGGAAAAGTCCTGGCAGCGAAGGGGTTAAACTTGTCTGATTATGATATCTGTGTTGCTGTTTTGCACTTTTTAAAATCTGTGTGAGTAAACGTAATTCTAACATGTTTTAAAGCTAATGGCTGTGTTTGTTGGATTGTAACTTCTATGATTGTAGATTTATGTTTAAATAAAGTATTTTTACTAACTTAGATGGAGAGGTAACCTTCACGTTGTTGAAATTAATTTGTTAACATATCACTAGTAAACACACAAAAGGATGAGGGCATGGTCATGTAGGTATATTGCTGTCTTTTGAACATGATGGGGCCAGCACTGCAGTACACTGCCCCTCAACATAGAGCTGGAGATGAAGGGCTAACGCCCCTTGACCACTTATACCTCGCAGGTGTTCTTCAGGTTAGAAATAGGGCCATATCGGAACCTGAACTAGGTGCTGCCATGTGAAGAAGCTGATATTACTGTCACCTCATTGGACACTCCTTGACAACTGTGACAAACTATCCAGCTACAACTTCTCCTGTACTCCAGTCTAGCAGATAGTGAGAGCGTTTTTCCTGCTTGTTCTACCTTGTTCTGAAAGAGCAGATCTCGCTCCACAAGTGGGTTAAATAGCCATAGCATGATGTTTTAATAAAGTCGTCGCATCATCATGCTTAAAGACATGATGATGCACATGATTCTCCTGAGCAAGCATGACACGTCTCTTCCGTCGCTCCACTGCTCGTTGTTCCTCCTCATGCCACACCAAATTCAAAAAAACTGATTGGCCGCTGCCATCGTTGCACGGTCGCACTTCATGGCACTGTGGAGCCGGAAAGATGTCTGTGGCTATATCTCCCGGTCGAAGTACACCCTTCCTGCACAAAATGCCCTAGGCTAGATGCCCGCCTGTGGGGTGGCACACCTATCTCAAAAGACATGTTTGACACATTGTATTACCTTATCTTGTTCGTTATTGGTGCTGTTCTCTGTATTCACTATGTCAAAAGATTTCGTGGCATATTTAGTAACGTTTTTCCCCGAGCACTTGCATGGCGCAAAGAAAGCAAAGCACAACGTTCATTTACTTACTGTTTAAAAGACCCACGAGTGAAGTGCAAACTTACACAACGCCACATTGCACCTATTCAACCTTGGTAAATTCCAGCCTCAGTTGCAACCCCTTATCTTTTATTGGATTTATTAAGCTTGGGCACATGGTGATGCTTCATCATCTTTCCTTACAAGTGCAAATTTATTCTGAAAGGAAATTTTATTCAAACGTTTCTCGAATCTTATTTTCTCGCTGGCTGGGAAAGTATGCAGTTTGCTGATATTTATTCACACATCCATTTTACGCCGAAATACATGTTTGCTTGTTTACAATGTTAGATAAATATCATATAAATATATTATACTCTGTAGTTTCTTCTGATTTACTCCTGCTTTTGTTCAACTTAAGTATAGTTCCAATGCTGAATTTAGAAGCATGCCAGTAAACAAAAGTAAATAGCAGGTACAGTCGTTTCATTCATAGAAAAAAACTACAGCAACAATGAAAATTCAGTTTGCAGTCAGAACAACCCTGCAATGTGTGAATGAAGGAGCTTCTCAACCTTATCTCTTCTGACACATTATTTGTTCACAGCATACATGACACGAATGATGAAATCACCGATTCCATGTCACCTGCAATTAAATCATCAATTATTGTTCAACACAGAAGGATTGCTGACGAGGGTCTCTTGTTAATTTACCAATTTTATTTAGAGAAGTGACTCATGGAAAAGACCACCATCACTACTAGTAATATAGGGGCAAGCAGATGCAATCCTATGACACCTCAGGCAAGCCTTAGTAAATTCTCACAAAAATACATAACAGGGAAACTTGTCATCAGAACCCAGAGCCCTTAGATGAAGTTCATCAAAGCAAGTGTCAAGCATAAATATAAAGGCAAATTTAGGAGGTGATTTATTGTATTTTGTATGCAAAAAATCTGCTAACAGTTACCCATCCTAATTGTTCACAGAGCACTTTTCTCACAAGCAATGAGACATTATGAAGTGCCCTTCAAAGAATAAGAAGGCCAATAAGGTGCATAGAGACAAACGTCAACTACCCTGGATAGTTTATGCTTCTGGTCTAGGGAGGCCTAGACCAGAAGACCCAAACTAAAACTGTAATTGAAAAAGAGGGCTGACATGAGAATATAACTCAGCAAGCAACAGCAGCACGAGCCTACTCTCGTGATTATCAGTAAACTGATGTTGCTCTAAAGCAAGTTCACATTTTACAAAGCTTTGGGAAGACCTGGCATGTTGTCAGAACCATCTTTTTTTGCTGTATCAAACAACCTGCTCTCCTGTTCTGGATCTCACAGAGAGTATGGCACCCTTCTGTGGTCACCTCAGTCCACATCACCATAGAAAATTGTTTCCAGTCCTGGGGTTTAAAGTGCCGCCCAAAAACATTTTAGATGTTGCAGTCCAAGTCTGCTTTCATTGAGTTAATTAGACTTCCACACCTAATAACGGTGATTTGTGAGTTTAAAGCCCAGGACTGGAAACAATGTCTTTGATGACATGTAGGAAGACACGATGACAAATCAAGTCGCAGATAATGTACTCAGTGTGCTGAAAGTTGGATTACTTTTCTCTTAATTTATGAAGCTTTCTTATAGGCTCCTGATACAGTGAATCAGAACTCATCGGTTCCTGCTACTAAATGGTATTTTTTTAATAGTGCACTAATAATTTCTGAGCGAACTCACTCCACGCAGCATGAAAGCTCCAGGTAAGACGTTGTTCTCTGCACTGAAGTGTAATCTAGGGACCCAACGTTTTGCCATGCTTTTAAACTTTATGTGAGATGCTTGGGATTTTGGTTAGGATCTTCAGTTTCTCCACCCTGCAGTCACTGAAGACATCAAACTGTTTAACACTGTGCCCTCACTAAGCAATATGTGGTGAATGAACGAAAAGGGGTATTGCTACTAGGAATTACTCGAACGGTAGTACAATTTCTGAAGTTTATTGTGTCAAAACTAAATATTTCAGTTGTGACCTAGTTTCTTTAAAAAAACAAAATAATCATTGATTTTCAGTTTTTGCTTCAAGTTATATTAATAATAATAATTCAATATTTTTATTTGGTTATAAGTATAAATAACCATAAAGAGCACAAAAAACATATCATAAAACATGTAATCAGGTTACAATAAGTAGATAAAAGCAAAGGCAAACAATACATGAAACATTAAAAATATTTAAAAATTCACAGCAGTACGCCAACACATTGCCTTTATCGGAAAGGCTCACACCACAGAACACACTGTGACATCTGCTGCCATACGAATAAAATAAATTGCTGGCCTAGACTGTAAAAACTTCAGCTTTTTTAAAATAGATAATAAAAATCTATGCCTGGAGGGTTAATAAAAATTACATAACAGTTTAAAAGGCACCAAAGTCTGAGGGGAAAGATCATCACAAGGGCACACAGAAATGCTATTCGGATCATACTGCCTCAGTGGGAAACAAAGATTACACCTGATTGACCCAAACTGAAATCTAGTTCTGAGCGACCTCTCCCATGCATTGTCAATCTGAGCGAGGTAGGGCTAAAGACTCTGGAACATCTTAACCATAGTAAAGTCTTGCACAGATGGTTTCCTTAGTTCCTTCGATTCCCTTTTAGCCATGGCCAATATCTTGAACTCCTTCTTGACCTAAGTCGCCTTTCTTTTATTCAACAGCTGTGAAGATAAAAATAGTTCTGGTTGACCTAGGCTGTTGGCCATATTTCTCATATAGTTCAGCCAGGGTATTTGGACAGACACTCAGAGATGATTTCCCTATTGAGGGATGCATGCTTGTTGCCCCATATCAAAATCCAGAGAAGCAGGGAGGCGAGCTTTATATGATCTTCTACATGCTCTGTGCCCAGTGCCTCATGTAATGCAAAGCAAGGGCTGTGGGGCCTTACTCCAAACAGATGCAAAATCAATTATTTTCCTGTTGCAAAATAAGACTGCTCTGATAACCCCAAATGGGAGCCCCATAGGTTAAGATCACTAGGCACTTTTATTTATACACCTCCAGTAGGGGCAAAATGGGCTTATTGCTAACTCTAGTTGAGAGTCCAAAAATAGAGCCCACAGCAGCGTTGAAGCACACACACCGCTTAGAGACACATGGCAGCTAGTTTCCCCTGTCATCAAAGGTTACTCCCAAATAAGAGAACTCATGAACATGGCTAATAAGTTGATCTTTAATAGCCCCTGGACCTGGTTTAATCAGGGGTTTGGCACATAACATGTAGTGGTTTTTAGATATGTTAACTTCCAGATCCAGGTCATCCATGTATCTGACAAAGGCATCAACAGCACCCCATAAGCTATTTGATCTTTGAGAAAGAAGAACTGTGTCGTCGGCATACAGCAGAGCTGGGACTCCTTTGCCACACTTTACACCGGGCAGGTATGTCTTTACACTGGGCAACTGAAACAAGGGTGTAAAACAGTGATGTATTAAAGAAATAAAATGGGAGCTAAAACACACCTCCATCGAACACCCCTAAAAAGGTTAAAACATTGACTGCACTCCCCCTCCATGCCAAACCTACCTGAGGTTCTAATCACATCATGGTGTACTTGTAAAAATTCCACTATGGTCAAAGGCACACCCAAATTATGTAGACTTCCCCAGAGTTTAGCGTGATTAACCCTGTCAAATGCACTACTAAGGTCCATAAATGCAAGATACAGAGTTCCTTCCTTGGTGACTGTGTATTTTCCAATAAGTAATTGCAGGTTTAAACATTTCTCCTGTGTCCCCAAGCCTTCTCAGAACCCATAGTGTCCAGAGCTCATAATAGCATTATCCTGGGCTCCAGCCTCTATTCTCCGCACGATAATGCACTGCATAATATTCATCTTGCAGTCCAATAGAGAGATAAGCCTGTAGGCTTTGGGATCAATTCTATCACCTTATTTTTATAAACAGAACCTATACATGCTGTTCGCCAGGAGAGAGGTATGCCATTTATTACAGCAGCATTTAAAGTGTTGGTAATAATGGGTGCCCACAGATGAATGTTTTCTTTTAAAGGTCCATCTGTATCCCATCAGGACTAGGTGCCTTTTTTGATGGACTCTCTTGGATAGCAGCTATCACTTTGTCTAAGCAAAACCTAATTTGCAAACTGGGGCGGGAATCACGTAACAACCCAATATTCCTAGGGGCCTCCTCATAGGAATAAACTCTACTAAAATGGATGTACCATCTTTCAGTTAGTATGTTAGACCCCATCCCATCTTCTGGCTTGTATTCTAGTCTGCCTTTTGTATCTGCAGTCTATCTCTGGGCTTGCTACGGAATTCTTTTCGGAACCTCTTTTTGGCAGCTCTGCATATCCTATCAAACAACCCAGGACAGTGATTCCTTATAGATCTACAGGTGCTATTTATTAGATCCCTAGCTGAACTATTCAGCTTATCCATTGTGACCATATTCTCAGTGGGGGATGAATTGGGGGCCAGGAAAACATCAGTGATCAGGCTAAGTTTGCATTTCACCAGGGCTGAGAGGACTAGTGGAATATTTGCAAGGCATCAGCTAACTCTGAGTCCACTATCCTCCGTCTCTATTCCCCTGGGTCCCATGGCTATGTGGGAGTGCCTACAATCTACTCGGTCAAACATAATCTCAATAAGGATGTGGTCACTTTGCTCCCTATCCTGGACCCCACCCCTAATAACTAAATGGCTGAGGAACCTGGGCACAAAAAAATAATCGATGACTGTGTCTGAGCCCCAACCTACAAAGGTCGGTGCCTGACTAGAGAAATTACCCACCGGCTCATTTGAATTAATCAGCCCAGAACTAAGGAGGGCTCCAGAAGTCCCCCCCACCCTCCCCCCCCTATAGTCTCCACCTTGTCCATCTGGGCAATTAATATCTCTGGTTTCAAAGGGATCAGGCAGAGTGGTATTAAAGTCAATTTTCACATTAAAATCCCCGCTACAATGACACAGAAGTCATTTAAAATAGCTGCCACTCTACATTGTAAAAATTGACAGGGCCAAAAACAGAGCATGGATTTGACATCCCATGTCCAACACTGGGTTATAAAAATTAACTACAAAGAAATTGAATTTATTTGAGAGGATGACCCACACAATCAGAATTCCATGGTGATTGCAGTCAATTCAGATGGTCTGCTATATCTTTGCAATATGTATCAGCATCACCAGCTCTATGACCAGATCCTGTACATCTGGAACAGAAAAACTGTGCTACCCATCCCATTCAGCATCCCCCAGGGACCAGGTCTCCTGCATCATCACAATGTTCAACCGGAAAATATACTCCACCCAATTACCATCATGTAGTTTGGATTTATACAGTGCATGTTCCAGCAAACTAGCTGCATCTCAATACCAGAGTTTAAAGAAGGGCATTCCACCCCCCCACCCGCAAGCTTAGCCACGGTACAACGGGCTGCTGAAAAAGTATCAGTAGGTGGCAGTTAGTCATTATCATCTAGGCCAGAAAGTACTGAGAATCTGTTGGTGGACCTGATGGGTGGTTGCTCAGCAGGTTCCTATCCCATTAGAAGTGGCAGTTGAGACATCGACTTCCCCGGTAGTTGTAGATGCCTCTAAAAGAACCCCAAGGGTACCAGGTTAATCCCATTGTACACCGGACCATGCTGCCTGCAGGGAAAGATCAGGCGGTGGGCCAGCCTGGGATACCAGCAGTTAACAATTACACAATCCCCCTCCAATTGCTTGGCTGATGGTCCCACCCATCCTACTCTCCTCGCAAATAGAATGTCCTTATACTCAGTGAGTAGAAAGTCAGAGATCTTGCCCAACCAAAAGCTGAGTTTCAGTTGCACCATTGATTCCCTCACTTCTGGTGACAGCAATGTTAAATTAGTTATAACTGCTATATAAGGGCAACACTCTGGTGGGAGGTTGAGTCATTAAAGAGCAAGAGTAGATTGGTCAACCCCAGATCGCGCTTCCTCGGGGGCATTTGGCAGCATTTATTACATCCAGCCATGCTAATATTCCCTTTCTGCAACATCATAGAGTTGCCCCCTCTGAGTGCAGAGGGGATAGGGCCAGGTAAGTTAGCAGAAGCTGTTAATTTGGATCGGGCCCACTAGAGTGGTCATCTGTAATTCCAGGCAATTAATTGTCTCACTGGATAGGCCACCAGTGGATAACATACACTTATGGTTGAGCTCGGTTGCGTGACAATCCCCTAACTTAGACACCAGTTTTGAGGCGATAGATTACAAATAGCTCAACGTTTCTTCCAAAGGGGCTAAGCATATTTCAGTCAAGACCTTGCATTGCTCCAGAAAATAATCTTAAGGATTTTTATGGTCATTGTCATTAAAGTCCCTGGTGAGCACATATGAGGAATCAGCAGGGGCCTCGCTCTTGTTGCCCGGGTTTGTTACTCCCTTATTTAATTCCCCTTTATTCCTCCTATTACAAGGCCTTTTAGATTGGTGCTCGCTTTTAGGTGGGGGTCTTTCAGCACTTGAGGACAGGTTGATGGAGCAGTTTTGTTCAGTTTTGGGGATCTTTCTGGTCTGATCCGGCACCTGCCTTTTGCAGAAGACAAACCCATCCCTGAGACCACATCAGCTTCAGGACCTAAAGCATAGGTATGCTGCCAATCCCTAAGTTTAATTGAGAGCCTTTTCTCATCAAAGTCAATTTCTTTAGAGACCACTCCTGCTGCTCTGGCCAGAAAAAAGTCAAAGGTTGTGCTGAGAAGCTCCCTCTGAAGTCTGCCGACTCCTTAGCCCCTAGTAGTTTTCTCTTACCCATCCTAGAGGCTAAAAAGCTACTGTTGATTCACCAGCTAGGATGAGGTCAGGTTGCCAAGAAAGACTCTCTCAGTCCCAGATCCACACTGGTTGATCATGAGCCACAGACAATGACCCTTCAGTATCCACCGTGCACGCAGCAGAAATAGTATTGGTCCAAATTAGCTCAGTATAAAAACAAAAAGGGGTTCACTCACCAATATATCCTGGGTGAAAACCAAGAGGCATGGTCCAGCTCAGCCTTGGCGGCAGTGGACGAGTGAAGACAGGCCAGCTCTTGGCCCGGGCAGGCACCCATGTGCGTAATGCATAGCGGGAGACTTGAGGGACTTTTAATGTAATATCAGTACAAGACCACTCCCTCCAGGCAGCAGTATCCTGGGGGATGAAGTCCCAAACCACGAATGAGCAGTCAGGTACAGAATTAGCGTCCCACACCGGAGGGGGCATGGGGCACTTTTAGCCTGATATCAGCACTAGGCCCCTCCTCTTCAGGCAGCGGTATCTAGTGAGATAAAGTCCCACCCCAGGAATGAGTAGTCAGGTACAGAATTAGCTTTGTTATTCCCTCTCTAATTCCAACCTTTTCATATAGAAACCTTTCCCTCTATAGCTTTAACACACAAGTAAAGAAACAGCCCACTTTTTTAGTCAATTCTACATTGAAAGAAGAAAGTGAAATAAATAGAGTTTATCTAATGATTTTGGTGCTGCAATCCATTTTATTTTGTCAGAACTAGACTGTTGGAATGCCATGTTGTTTAGGAATCAGGGATCAGCTATCACCTCTATGCAGATTATGCCCAGTTATGCATGAAAGAAACCTCAGACTGAAACCATTAGTCTTGTGCTTAACCAACAAACAAAAATATGTGAAAAGTAGACACCTGAACCTAAATCATCATAAATCTCTTCTCACCAAACCCAAACTTCCACATGAAACAGAGTTGAATCAATATGATCTAGACAGCTGCCTTTATTTTCAAATTGGATTACCTGTCATGTACCTACATTTCACATTAGACAAGAGACTTGACCATTTAAAACCTGCTAGAGGCAGAGTATTACAACTCAAATCTTTCAAATTGCAAATCTGTCCTACACACTGAGGAACTAACAACTACAGTGCAATCACTTTTATTCTCCTGCTTAGACAATAGAAATGCCCTTCTTACTGTGCTACTGAAAAGGAACTTGGCATCTTAAAATCTGTCATCCATGCTGCAGCTAGGTTAGTACAAGAGACCCCTTCCCTTTTGTGAATGTTGACAAGAACATTTTTGGACCACTTCCTAGTCTTAAACAATGTTTGTAAAGTCGACCACCTACACTCAGGACATAGCTCAGCTCTATTAACCCTATCAAAATCTGAGCTGAGGTCCATGAAGGCCAGATGAATTGAAACTGCTTTGCTTTAGTGCATTTGAATAAGGGTTTGCAAGTTGAGGTTTTGCTCACTGGTACCCCAACATGGTCTACACCCATACTGTATATTGGACAAAATGTTTTGATCCTTTGCCCGTGTGTTGAGATGATCCAAATGCACCAGCCCTATGATTTTTACCTCCGAGCCCACCAGTGAAATGGGTTTCTAACATGTTGGGTCTGCTTATACTCCCCTTTTTAAATACCAGCACAGTCACAGAGTGATGACACAAAGGCGGTAGAGTCATGAACTGCAGCGTTAAGGGTGTTGGGTCTCCAGGGGTGCCCTCAGATCAACTTGAGACTTGTACAAATCACTGGGGACCCCATCAGGTCTGGGAACCTTTCCTGAAGGAAGAGATAAGATAGCTTTTCTTAATTCCTCCCACTGGAAGGTAAACCTCAATTCCTCCTGAGTACAGGGAGCGATTTTTCCGTGCCTTCATAAAAATGATCAATCCATGCCTGAGCTGTAATAGTTAGGGCCTGATCTGACAACTGCTCAGATCTGAACAGTGGATGGTTCATTACCCTCCAGAAGGCTATGCTATTCTGAGATACACTAGCTGCCAATAGATAAATTATTTAGCATAACATCCTGCGAGGTATGTTTAAGGTGCACCTGATTAATATTTGGCAATAAGTTACCAATGTCCCTGTTCATATGACAACTTATGCAGGAGTGCAGAAATAAATCCCCCAGCAACACAATTACTGTAAAATTAGATGAACAATAAAAAAAAAAATCCAAAACTTTCTAAGATCCCTAGAATTATCTTGCTTATCTCTAACTGAGGTTGTATTATACATTACGTGTAACTTATACATAAGTTAATACCGAGTGCATGTTGGGAAAAGTCAAAACAACACCTATGATATTGAGAGGCAATCAATTCCAGTTTACATTTCAAACACAATTTAATAAATCGCTAATCCCCCTCTAGCTCTACCAAAGGTAGAAGAAATGACAATGGAGGCAAGCATAACATATCCATTTTGTTGCAAACTCCCACGTGTGTCCCAGGTCTCCTAAAGGCTAATAGTGCAAAGCATCTTAATCCACTCAAGTGTTTTACTGTGGATCCCTGCTATATTCCATCTTAGCACTTTAAGATCACTGGGCGAGCATGGCAACTTAAACACTACAGAGGTTCCTGCCCCAGGACTAGGGATCAGTCAGTTTGGGTCATCAGTGGCTCAAAGCGATTGCAAAAGTGCAGACTACTACCCTGATGGGACATTCGGATAGAGCCGCCTCTCTGCCCACAGTTCAGGCCCTCCCCCCATCCACATTGGCCTTGTCATTAGGTATTAGTAAAAGAAGCCTAGTGAGTGTTTTCTCTGAACAGTGCTGGTCCTGAGATTGGTAGGATATAACCTGCCCATATGGCATCACAATAATTTATGACTTTACAGTCACCTGAACCTGTTTTATGAGGATTTCCTATCCAGCCCACTCTCCGAACCATAATAATCTCCTTAAGTTAGGACTAATCAAGGTTTACCCTGTGTGTCAGCCAATGTGTGACTTTATTTTTCAGCTGCTGATAACCAATGTTCCTCCTCTTAAAAAAAAGAAAATGGAAAGTTATCACTAGTTCACAAAGAGTGAATGCGGATGGCAAGTGAATAACCACTCCACAGGGTTTGTCCCCTGAAGCAGCCTCAACCGCATAATGGCTGTCCAGGGTCTACACTCCAAGTGTTATGAAGAGAATTTCTACTAGTAGGATCGCTGGGCTAGACCGCATGGGAAGCGAACTGAACATTCTGTTGTAGTAAAGTAGCATTAGCTGTGTTATCAGCTATGTTACAAATAGTCCCCAGCACCATGTTGGTCTCTAATGAACAAGATGGTGGATGCCTACAAAGATGGCCCTGTAGAGATAACATTAGTGACATTATAGGTTGTGCTGGTCAAAGGGACTGAATTACTCAAGAATTTTTCCTTTTGCATATGAATAATTCCTACAGTTTCTCCCAATTTCCCTACCTCATCCTCCATTTCAGCAATTTGTGTATTGAGTGCATCAAAAACAGTCAAAATGTGAGTTTCCAGTTTTAGGAAAAGATCTTGATGACTACAAGGTCACATAGGTGGCGCAAAATCCTGGCCAAGAGTCCTCTTTTCATCTCCTGTCCTGACCTGCTTCCAGAATTGGACTTGCTGGTCAACACAATGGTTTTGATTTTCACCCTAGTGCACTCCTTACAGGCTCTGTCCAGTTGAGGGATTGTCATGTATTCCGAGGCCAAGGAATAAATTACCATCATAACCTAATTGTTAGGGCTGTACCGTGACCAACATAAATTAGGAGTATCTTCAGTTGATGCATTAATGGACAAAGTCTCCACTTCATCTCTTAAGGGGGCAGCCTTGTGACAGTTTTGGGCTGGTGATCTTCCCTCACTCGTAATTCCCTCCATGAGGACCCACACTGCGTTATTCAGAAAAGACAAAATGGCCTTATTTCTCCTTGGGGGTTTATCAATCGCATTTGTTGAGTCCATCTCCTTCTTCCCCATGACTTCATTGACCATGACCACAAGGGTCACACTTTTCTAACCCAAAACCAAAGCCAGGACAAAATTGAAGTGCCTCAACAACAAATACAACCTTAAACACTTCTTACATAACTTACAGAAAAGATCCTGCAGGATGATAGCAGATGTTAGGGGTGTCCCAGCCTAGCATCTTCCAGGCTATGAGGAGTGTGGACAGGCCGCCCTTTGGCCCATCTTGGAGTCAGGCATCCTGCACAGCGAGAATGCCGTTGGTTCTATGTAGCACTAATGGCCCTCCTCTTCCTTGGCCTTGCCACATAGCAGGGTCTCCTGTGACTGGAATTCCTGAAGTCAGACGTCTCTTGCAGTGGTAATGATGTCAGCACTTCCATGGCCCTCCTCACAGGTCTCCTGCGACTGAAAGCCCCAGGGTCAGGCATTCACCTCTCCCTGTTAGTTGTGGCTTCCTCCTTCTCACTGATGGTAGAAAGACATCAAGTCTGCCTTCCAGTCGAGGCTCTTGTTTTCTGCCCCAAATCTTTCTGAGATATTCGCCAGCCCAGTCTGTGTTTAGAGATGCAAATGCAGATCCTTCACTGTTTGCTGCTTTTTGCCTCTTTTGGAGCGGGACATCTGTTCAACAATGATGACCTGAGGAACTGTAGAACATTGTGGTTCATCCATCTGGTCCCTCCTGACCGGCGATAGTGGTAGCTGCTTTTAGTTTCATCAGGAGAGGGACATCTATTTGATTGCAATTACTTTCTTTGTCTTTGCTCACTGGGCTGTTCAGGGCTCAGAAAAGCTGGGGCTACAAAATGGAGGTGTCTGTCTTGGGGTTCCCTCCACAAACTTAAGGGCCTTTAATTTAACATCATCATTGGGCCAACAGATAGGTGGTGCTGTGAGCCCTGATACAATGTATTTGAAAGCTTTAGTGGAATTTTGAAGAAATTAAAAAATGAATTTTATCCAGGCTGCTGGGGAGAAATTAAACATTACTTTCTAAATTATGCATCTCCCTCCTCCGCACTCCCATTTGTATTGAATGAAATGATGTGATGCGATGCACTTGTGCTAATATTATTTTCTGCGGCATTTAACAACCGGTTCTTCGACATGTGAACACATCCTACTCCACCCCCACCCTTTCACCCAAAGATAATGTGGCTTTTAATGTAATACTTATCCTCCAGAATGCAACTTTCTAACAAAAAATCATTTAAAACACTTTGAGCAAACTTTGTTTGATAATTGAAGGGTCTGCAGCCTTTCATTTTTAAGGGCTGGCTTTTGAGTCCGCTTTAGCTGTCTTTTCAGATGTTTGTTTTTTTACATCATATACAATATCTATACATAGAGGGGATTTTGGGAAGGATTTATCCACTGATCTGCTAAATTGTCATTCACGTCTTGCTTAGAACGGGAACATACAGTATGGGGACCAAAGGTCAGTCCATCTTACCCAATTCCTCCCTTCCCTTTGAGTGACTGAGCAAATCCTGTGCACATCGTTCACATCTGCCTAAGGTAGGTAATTTCAGTGCAGAGACAAAAACTGGTTTAAAGTTTGTTTGTTTATTATGTTAATTATTTTTATATAAATAAATTACTTTTAAGTTCCAACTATTTATTTTGCCTGCGCTCTGGGTGCCTGGTTAGATAAAGGGGGTCATTATGAACATGGCGGTGTTTACCACCGTGTTCATGCTAGCGGTCATTTCACTTACCCGCCAGCCCCCTAGAGACCCCGCTGGCCGCATAAACAACATTTTGCTGGGCCGGGGCATTGAGCCGCCGTCAATGCCGCTGTGCGGCAGGTGCAGCAGCACCTGTCAAGCAGATCACTGCCCGTTAATCCGGCAGTGACCTGTGCGACGGGGCACTGCACGGGGACCCCCATGGACTGTCCATGCCAAGTGCATGGGCAGTGCAGGGGCCCCCAGGGGGGCCCCAGAACACCCCTACCGCCATCCTTTCCTTGGCGGGGGAACCCACAAGGTAAAGGCTGGAGGAAAAGGGATCATTATCTGGAGGGCTGCCCTGTCGGATAATGATTTCTGTCATCGCCAAGCTGCCTGCCTGTGGTAGCCCGGCGGTGGTGGAAGGCTGCCTGTGGTGGTCCCCACAGCCTTCATTATTTGGCGGCCTGCATGACGGTCATTACCGCAGCAACTGGCATGGCAGTCACAGCCGCCAATGTTCGTAATGAGGGCCCAAGTGTTTCAGTAACATTTTAGCTACCTGTGATTTGAGTGCTTAGTCTATTGGCAGGTTATTCTTGTTTTCTTCACAAAATATAATAAAATGTATGGCACAACTTAACCCCTAGGGTGCCCAGGACGAGCTGCTCTCGCACTCGGCAACGGTTGCCCGGTGCCGAGGACGAGACCAGTTCGTCCTGCTACGGGCCCCCAGGGGGAGCGCTATCGCTCCCCCAGATGGCCAAGCACCCCCCTCCCCTGGGCCGAGATGGAAGGGGAATCGCTAACCTGCGCTGAACTCATCAGAGGCCTTCCCCTCTGCGCTGGAAAAAGCATTTCTCCTCCGATCACGTGGAGGGGCAGAGAGGCATGAAAAGTCTTTCCTCCCCTTTCATGTCTCTCTGAGCATTTCTGCTGCCCGATCGTGATGCGATCGGGCAGCAGAAATGCCACTAGACACCAGTGATTTTTTATTTTTGTGTGTTTATGAAATAAGGGGAGCAGCCCCTTGGGCAAGGGCCGCTCCCCAGGGGGGTAATTTATTTATAGGCTATTTCTGCCCCCAATGGGGGCAGATCGGCCTATTATAATAAGGGCACTAGGGATACTAAAACATCTTATCCCACTGCAAGCAAGTGGACATTTGATTTTTGGGGGTTTTGGTTTTACATTTGGGCCATGAGAGCTTGGCTAACTCTCAAAATCGTCCCACTAGGAATGGTGAGGGCTGAACTTTTTGGACTTTGGGATGCTGCCATGTTGAAAAATCTACAAGGCCTAGACACATCTGAAAACTAAACATCTGAGTCCAAGGTGGTGTGCTTCACATGCAGCCCTCACCATTTTCTTACCCATAATGCCCTGCAAACCTCAAAATTTGCTGGAAAACGCACATTTCTTTCCCCATTTTTGTGATGTAGCCTTCCAGAATCTGCAGGAATCCACAAAATTCCTACCACCCAGCATTGTCTCATCTATACCAATAAAAATTCTGCTGCACTTGTCAGCTTAAAAATTTATTTTTTCAAACTGCCCTTTTGGACCCACTTTGGTTCCCCCTCAATTTTAACATGTTTTTGGCTCTTCCCTGTTACAAGCACTTGGCCCACCTACACATGTGAGGTATCATTTTTACTGGGAGACTGAGGGGAACGTTGGGTGGTAGGAAATATGTCCCGGTGCGCTGATCCCATGCAGAAATGTGGGGAAAATTTGATTTCTTTTTAGCTAAATTTGTGGTTTGCTGAGGATTCTGGGTAAGAAAACATAGGAGGAACCACGCAAGTCACACCTCCCTGGACTCCCTTGGGTGTCTAGTTTTCAGAAATGTCTGGGTTTGGTAGGTTTCCCTAGATGGTTGCTGATCCCAGGACCAAAAACAAAGGTGCCCCCGCAAAAACAGGTAGTTTTGTATTTGATAATTTTGATGTGTCCAGATAGTGTTTTGGGGCATTTCCTAGTTCCCTGAGCTAGAGGCCAAAATCCACAGGTAGGCAATTTGCAAAAAACACCTCTGTTTTCATTGGAAAATGTGATGTGTCCACGTTGTGTTTTGGGGCATTTCCTGCCGCGGGCACTAGGCCTACCCACACAAGTGAGGTATCATTTTTATCGGGGGACTTGTGGGAACACTGGGTGGAAGGAAATTTGTGGCTCCTCTCAAATTACAGAACTTTCTGTCCCGAAATGTGAGGAAAAGGTGTTTTTTAGCCAAATTTTGAGGTTTGCAAAGGATTCCTGGTATCACCCCATCCTGGATTCCAATAGGTGTCTAGTTTTCAAAAATGTGCAGGTTTGGTAGGTTTCCCTAGGTGCCAGCTGAGCTAGAGATCAAAATCTACATTTAGGAACTTTGCAAAAAACATGTCAGATTTCAATGTAAAAATGTGATGTGTCCATGTTGTGTTTCCTGTCGCGAGCATTAGGCCTACCCACACAAGTGAGGTACCGTTTTTATCGGGAGACTTGGGAAAACTCAGAATAGCAAAACAAGCGTTATTGCTCCTTGTCTTTCTCTACTTTTTTTTCCTTCCAAATGTAAGACAGTTTGTAAAAAAGACATCTATTTGAGAAATGCCCTGTAATTCACATGCTAGTATGGGCACCCCTGAATTTGGAGATGTGCAAATAATCACTACTTCTCAACACCTTATCTTGTGCCCATTTTGAAAATACAAAGGTTTTCTTGATACCTATTTTTCACTCTTTATATTTCAGCAAACGAATTGCTGTATACCCGGTATAGAATGAAAACCCACTGCAAGGTTCAGCTCATTTATTGGCTCTGGGTACCTAAGGTTCTTGATGAACTTACAAGCCCTATATATCCCTGCAACTAGAAGAGTCCAGCAGACGTAATGGTATATTGCTTTAAAAAATCTGACATCGCAGGAAAATGTTACAGAGTAAAACGTAGAGAAAAAAGGGTGTTTTTTTATCTCAATTTCAATATTTATTTTATTTCAATTGTTATTTTCTGTAGGAAACCCTTGTAGGATCTACACAAATTACCCATTGCTGAATTCAGAATTTTGTCTACTTTTTAGAAATGTTTAGGTTTCTGGGATCCAGCATTGGTTTCACACCCATTTCTGTCACTGACTGGAAGGAGGCTGAAAGCACAAAATATCATAAAAATGGGGTATGTCCCAGTAAAGTGCCAACATTGTGTTGAAAAATTGGGTTTTCCAATTCAAGTCTGCCTGTTCCTGAAAGCTGGAAAGCTGGTGATTTTAGCACCGCAAACTCTTTGTTGATGCCATTTTCAGGGAAAAAAAACACAAGCCTTCTTCTGCAGCCCTTTGTTCCCATTTTTTGAAAACATGAAATTTTCACTGCATTTTGGCTAATTTCTTGGTCTCCTTAAGGGGAACCCACAAAGTCTGGGCACCTCTAGAATCCCTAGGATGTTGGAAAAAAAGGACACAAATTTGGCATGGGTAGCTTATGTAGACAAAAAGTTATGAGGGCCTAAGCGCGCCCTGCAACAAATAGCTAAAAAAAGGCCTGGCACCTGAGGGGGAAAAGGTCTGGCAGCGGAGGGGTTAAAGGCTTGCTATTTAAAAAATCTCCCCAGTAAAATATCTACATCAGCGAATGTTTGCTTAATTTAAAATGTCCAGTGGAAACATATGGCAGTGACATTTAAATGGCTGCTTCTTTTGTTTCTTATGTTTGTGACACGTTCTCGTACTAAAACTATTTTAAAAAAGTAACCATCGCACAGCTTGCCAAGGCCAGGCCTAATGACCTTGCCAATGCTTGCTCTGGAGAGAGCAACAGTCTCTTGCTGCTTTTCTATTTTGATTACTTTTTTGCATGTTGTAAGAGCTTGCTGAATAGGGCGGTGATGTAACAACTCAAAAGCTATTTGTCGGTCCATGAAAACTAATCGGGGGCTGAGGATGGGGTCAATACAAATCACTTAAATCCTACAAATTAAATGAAGCAAACAACAGTGTAAATGAAGTGTATGGCAAGTTGTAAATCCAGTATGAACTTGCTGGATAGCATACGTTCTGGGAGAAAAGCACAGATGGATTATGGAGCAGTTGAAGGTAGAAATAGGCAACTCGGAGTGCAGTCCTTTATTATTCACAAAAGAGAAAGTAGATGTGTTGAAGTTTCTCCTGGGTCACGTAGGGTGCAGAGCCAGTAATCGCCAAAGTGAAGTTGAGGACTTCAGGAAGATTTATTTGAGCGAGTGTTGCGCCTGCAGCGCTGAGTGTTTTTCATTAAAGAAAATGTTTAAGCAGTGGTGCTTTCATAATTTCTTGTGCCTCGTCTGGGAGTTTGGGGGATTTGGAGCTACTGAGATTCATTTAAACTTTTTGACAACTACCTTTTTGGCTGAGGTTTTGCTTAATGAGTCTTTTAGCGTGAGCGCTTCTGAGCCGAGCTGTTTTCTTCCAACTCTTGGCGCTGCTGAACTGGTCATGGCTTCTCATGCTGCTCCTTCCCTCATGAACTCAGAACCTTGACAAGGAGCTCACCCTGCACACTGATTTCTTGAGTGTGAGGTCTGGGGTGAACATGCGCGCTGCAGTGTTCTGTGCACGCTCTGACAATTGTATTTGAAAGACATACACAATAAATCACCATCACTTGCATTTCATCTTCACAATAACACAATTGCACAGCTCAGTAAGGCACATTTCAGATGTGCTGTGAAAATTTTAGTTAATTACCGCGCTCTCCCCAATGCCTCTGGAATAAATTTGTGGTTTTGTCAAAGATGTCTGCTGTCTAGTCTGAGCTTCAGTTGTCTACGCCTTGATTGATTTTTACAAGCACAAACAAAGGACTTTTTAATCGAGATTGCGGGTAAAACCCTTTCCACAGAAATTGAAGAGGAACTATGAATAATACATTGAGTAAATGGAAATGGACTAGAAAACTGAAATCACATAAAAGTAATTCACTTACCTGCAATACATGTATCTTTTCTCTTTCACTTAACAAAATAATTTTCAACAGGTATGTCTTGGATACTGTATTGTGTATCGTTGAACTTTCTTTCTTTTCCCCTTCCTTTGTGTTTGTTTCAAGTTTTTTTTCTTTTCTTTACTTAAGTATTCATTTATTGTTCTTAACGTTATCATGCATTTATTACCTAGGAGTGAAACATGCAACATAATTCACCAGCCATTTCTTTCTCTTCTTTTGTGGGGATCAGCTATTACAATGGTCAAAGTGGAAAAATGTATTCATTAACTATCTGAAAGTATGTGGTCCCAGTTTATCTTCAGAGAAAAAAACTGCCATGTTGATACATTGTTTAGGAGCGGAAGGCCAAGAGGTATAAGAAAATTTACCTGACATAATAGACGAAGGGTATGGTAATGCATTGAAAGAGTTTGGGACAGCTTCTAAAAAGTTGCCTGCTCAGCACAACTTTGGAGAAACCACAGAAGAAAGCATCCACAACCACTTTATGTTAGAGGGTAATGGTGATAAGATTTGGGAAGAATTATGGGTTAAAAGTGATCCCACTCTTACAGAGCACCTTACGATAGCTAAACAGAGGGAACACTTTATGCAATGTATATGTGACTTGCATTCCAAAAATTAGTCCAAGCATGAGACAAAAAATTAGGCAACTGCAATAACAACAAGTGCCACTTAAAAGAGAAAACAACAGAATTTTTCCAAGCAAAAGGTTAATTATTATAGGTACAGCAATTCTAATCATTTAGTAAATTCCAAGGACCGTCCCACTGTTCATGTAGTATGTAGACAGTGCAGAGGGAAGGGACATGTTGCCAAGTGCTGCAAGTCTTCCCCTGGCAAAGAGAAAGTGAATGAGGTGGGTGCATATGAGGTAGACATTTTCCTACAATTATATGGTTGTACACATCCCTCTTTATGTGGTTAAGTTGTATGGGGTGGATGTAGTCATGATAATGGACTCCGGTGATAGATTGTTCCTAATATCTGATAGAGACTATGATCGTTATTTTAAAGCAATAGTCACACTTAATGCATCTGATGTCACACCGTACAGTTATGGGGGAAAACCAATAGATTTTATTGTTTACTTTGCATATTTTGAGTTCCAAGGGAATCATGTTCTGGGAAGGTCCCTGTCAAGGGTGAGACCATTGAAAAGTTGGCCACACAAGAAACTCTTAGGTATTTTTCTGAATCCAAATTCGAATCCCCAAGTGCAGGTCAGAAAGGTGGATCACATGGAAGAGCAATTACAACAAGATTATCAGCTAGTATTATCAGAGAAGGTTGAATGTGCAAGGTAATATGCTAATCACATTAGGTTTAAGGAGGGAGCCACACCATTTGCATGTATGGTTAGGAATATCCCCTTGAGCCTGCATGGAGCAGTAAAGTCTGTACTAAATAGGCGTATGCAGGAAGGAATAATTGAGGCAGTGGAGGCTTCACAATGGGTGGCACCAGTGGTAGTGGCTTCTAAGTTCTCTGGGGAGATTTGACTTTGTGTTGATCTCAAACGTTTACAACAGGGAGGTTGTTGAAGACAAATTTCCCCTGCCGAATATAATGGAGATGGTGACATTGATATGCAGTGTCAGGTATTTTACCACACTTGACCTGGCGTCTGCCTATCACCAAATCCGGTCATGTGAAGATTCTAAAGACTTAATTGCCTTTATTACATCCCTCGGGGTGTTCTGCTTCAACAGAATATCATTTGTACTCTGTTCCGCAGCATCTGCATTTCAGAGACTCCTGACCTGTTTGTGGAAGGGGATGGTACGGCTGAATTTCTTTCAGAATGACTTGCTCATTTTTAGTAACAGTCTGCGGAATCTTGTAAACACATATTTTTACAAAAAAGCATTACTCTTAATATTAGCAAGTGTAAGTTTGGGCGATCTCAGATAACTTATTTGGGAGATGTTATTTCTGGTGAGGGTGTTAAACCCAAAATGGAACTTGTCACCACCACACCTGAACTGCCCCAGCTTTCCAAGAAAGAAGAGGTTCAAACATTTCTTGGAATGGCGGAATCTGATTCTAGATTGGTGCCCAATTTTGCAAGTCACACTGTAGCCATTAGGAGTCCTCTCAGAAAGGATGTCCAGTTTGTCTGGACAGAAGAATGCCACAGGGAATTTGAAGATCTTTAGGTTGCCCTGTCATCTGCACAATTTTTAAAGAGCTTTGTTGCGGGAATGCTTTGCATAATTCTTATGGATGCTAATGAGAAGGGTCTTGTTACTGTTTTAGTACAGAAGCACGGAGAGGAGAAGGTCACTGTAGGCATTCCTCCTAGGTCTTTAAGGGGCAGAGGTGCGAACTCAATCATAGAAAGATAAGCCCTTGCTGTATACTGGGCAATAGAGAAGTTTCAACAGTTTCTGTGTGGTATTAAATTCCTTGTCTAGGCAGACCATAACCCTTTGCAGGAGGTCTTTGGGGAGAAGGGTCTTGACTGTATTTCATCAAAGATTTGCAGTTGGCCAGAGGCCCTTCAGGATTTTAATTTTTTCTTCCTGGTATTGACATCAAGGTTGTAGATTGCCTGTTGAGGTTGGCAGTCAATTCAGGATCCAAGGATGAAAAAGAAAACTGGTAGAAGGAAGATGAGGTCAAAAAGTGCAATGTCACAATGGGTTGTGTAATAAAGAGTGAATGGGGGCAGGAAATGGAAGATGATGAAGTTGTGAAAGGCATGTGTCAGTTTGTTTTGTTTGGAGACAACAGTTGGATAAAAGATGAAATATCTGCTGGCTATGTGAAGATTTGTTTTTACTGTGTTGTGTTTCATTAGGACACTGCAGTTTCCATGACAAACTCAACTCCTTTAAAGAGTTCTCAGTAGATTTTTTATTGTTGAAGTGGAGGCTGTGAAAAGCAGTTATCTAGGAGTCCTGTCAGATACTGTGCTGGAGTTTCGTCTGTGCAATAAATCTGGTATTGACATCTTTACTTTTCATGTAAATCTTCTTGAAGTCTTCAACTTCACACACTGCCTTGCTAATGAACTAGCATAATACATCAGTATTTAGATAACAACTGAAAAATTGCTTGATTGAACCTATGTAATGATAATAATCTGAAATTTACAAAGCACTAAATCTCTGGTTGCTTGTTTAATAAAGGTGTTAAAATAGCACCTATTTTAACAACCTTAGGAGTATTAAAGGTACATTTAACTAACTGGAGGCAAGAAAAAGGCATGAGATTTCCAGAAAAAACACATAAAATGAATAAACTATCTTAATGGCCAAGAAGGGTTATCTGTTTTGTTTTAAACTGAATTCGCCATGACAAACAAGTGTGACAGTCAGCGTCACTCTAAATACCTAGCAGTGGAGGATGAAATAATGTGGCAGGGTTAATTACATTTTGTGAACATTTTATGCAGATTATTTTACTAGTATAGTCAATTTACCAGGAGTGTTGTGCAGGTAAAGGTAAATTATGCATCACATTTTTGTGACAATACTATGTAACCATTTTAGAGATTTTAAAACATGTTGATGCAAAAAGGATTGAAACACTATAGAAAATACATAGGTTTCTGGGAGTTTAAATCCAAGCAAGGCTTCCATCATTCCCAGGTCTGTAAACTGAAAATTGTAAAATCAGAAATGCAGTATAAAGGGCTCTATAGGAAAAAACTAATTGTTTCTAAGATTACGATTATTGGCCTTATTAGTATTCACAGCTGAATCATAGGCTTTGAATTACCCATCCTAATTTTGAAATGATTTAGGATTATTTACATAAGGTCAGTTCACAATTACCTATGAGTAATGCAAAGATGGTGGCATTGTATTAGCCACCAATAGCAAAGTTATCATCTGTCAGTTATTTAATTTGAGGTTCAAGCACTGTTACAGGGGTTTCTTTTAAGTGTGTCCCTCTTTAGAGTGTTTGATAGGCGTATGATAATCAACATTTTAATCAGTGAATTTTCAGGCAAATATGTATGATATTAAGATGGTGTCAAATTTGTGTGCTTTAGCTGATACCTTAAAGATCCTTGATACTGAATACTTTTAAATAGTATGCCAAGAAGTCCTTCTGAGTTAAATAGCAGCCTAGGCTAATGTATATGATTGGTAGAAAAATGGCCACGGGTCCCATTGAAGTAGAACCATCATAAGAAGACGTCAAATGGTATCCAGTTTAGAAAGAAGTCACTGTTATCTCACAGGAATAAACCTGAAAAGATGACATCACTTAGTGGAATCTGTTTTTGAAGAAGTGTAGTGCTTTTGAAAGAGAACCCAAAAATAATACATATGTTTACTTTCCATGTGCACAGACTTTTGTGTTATTATTTGAAATTACGCAATGCACAATTGACCACTAGTATGGTCTTGCTGCAATTAGTTAGGTCTTAACAGACCCCTGTACCAGCTACTTAACCACAAATACCAGATATGATTGATTGTACGATGCTACAATGCATGCTTTTTACCACACATTTTTTTAGATTACATATATTTATCATGCATATGCTTTTACCATGCAAGTAAGTATAAATAAAGTAAGTTTGGGAGACTCCCCAAACCTCCTATTTATTTCAGTAAAAGAATGTTATTTTCATTGGGCAAAACCCCCCAGATGCCTACTTTCTATTAAATACCTTTACCTCCCTATACATCTACCACTCCTAACCCCTAAAAATACACCTAAAACCCCCTACCCAGACCTAAACCCTAAATAACCCTTTCTTCCAATAACCTTAGCCACCTGTATGCCCTAAATAAATATTTACAACTCAATACACGTACCCCCTACTAAACCCTAAAAATACTCTTATAATTCAATATCCAAACCCATCCCTAAACCTTAAAAACACCATTATAACACAATAACTAAACCCTAAAAATACTCTTATAATTCAATACCCAAACCCATCCCTAAACCTTAAAAACACCATTATAACACAATAACCGTACCCCCAATCTCTAAATTACCATACAACCCAATATCATTATCCAAGTGGTCATGGCAGAGGTACCCTGAGCCCATGGTACTGATGGAGGGTCCCGTGAGGGACCCCTCTTGGGAAAGACACTGTTCAAAAAAATGTTTTGGGTGCAATAGGATCCTCGGATCCACTGCAGTGCTTACTGTGCCCCCCTGTGTGAATCCACAACAGATCCGGATCTCAATAAAAAAAAAATACACCCACTCACACACTTGCACACCCATACTCCACTTCCACACCAACTCACAGACCTCCAGTGTGGGGTTGGCTGCATGTGGGGGTTGGCTGCATGTGGCTGTGCATCCAACCTCCCACTGCACATGGCCAAAGGCTGTGTGCAGCATGGGGTTGGCTGCATTCAGGGGTTTAAATCAGGCAAGGCCTTGAGGCCAACTCCAACCAAGCATGGCTGATGGCTGTGAGGAGCAGCAGTTGGATTAATGTATGGGAATTAAATATTACTTTATGTAAAGAAAAAACAACCCTAGAAATTCACTGATAAAACCAAAGGTTACAGAGACGTTATAGTTAAGAAATAGATTTTATATAACTTAGAAATTCACCTGAAAACCAAAGGTTACCAGGAAATTATAGTTAGGTTCATATTTTAAACACACAAAACCACAGAAGTTTAGAAGTTATGGGTATACTTATCTCAAGAAACTGTAACTGTAACTTGTGTCCTAAGGTAAATATAACCTGCACCGTCACCATGCACGGTTAATTACTCATATAGTACATCATTCATGATATCTTCTACGACATCATTGATAATGTCACTGCAACAGTTGGAATAAAATTATTGATGAAAAAATGTGCATGGAGGGAGCATGAGTTATAGTTCCTTCATGGTTCGGGTTATTGTTTCTTGAGAAAAGTATAACTTTAACTGCTGAATTTCTATGTTTTTTTTGTATTTATTTACCTCGTGGTGGTCTCACTGGGTAGTTACATTTTGGTCAGCTGGTCCATAGGAAAATCATTTTTTGTATTGCTAATAATTTAAGGCCTGTTTGACAAATCACAAAACTTTCCAAAAAGGTGCTATTTTTGACTAGTTTATGCCTAGAAAGTTTAGGGTGATTCATCAAGCTGGTGCAGAGAAAAAAAGGAGTCCCAAAAACACAAAATCCTGATGCATTTTCCATCGGCTTCTTTAAGAAATTTCACCAAATGTGGCAGAAAGCTAGATCTTGGTCCATAGATTGTGCTTTTTGTTATTCAGTGTAAGTTAATTCAGTACTTATTGAGAAATTAGGGTTACAAAAAAATATAGCTATCTGGACGGTTGGGTCAGCGAGAGGCTCAAGATACTATGGCATGAGCACCAATTTAAATAAAAAAATGAAGTGTTCTGACTGGCCCATGGAATTTCTTTTTCTCTTGGGCCAATGTGCTCTCAGCAACATGAAAAAAAATGTTGCTGTCAGTCATTACAATACACAGGGACTTAGGCCGGTATTATGAGGCTGGTGGTTCCAAGACCACCAGTGTCTAGGTGGTGGTCCAACCGCCACTGCTATGGTAGACCAACTGCCACATTACAAGGTTGGTGGGCAGACCTCCCAACCTACCGCTGTCCCGACGGGGTGATGGGGGTCCTGATTGTGATCAGCCAGGTTGGCACTGAACTTTGTTCTCCGCCAGCCTTTTCATGGCAGTCTGACTGCCATAAACAAATGCAGGGTGCCACGGGGGGCTCCAGCACTGCCCATGCTAATGGCATGGGCAGTGCAGGTGTCCCCCTGCCCAGCAACCTTGTAATGCACACTGTCTGCTGTGCAGACGGCATGCATTTCAAGGGTGCTGGTGCACCCTGCATGCAGCAGCATTGCTGTCGGCTCAATTATGAGCTGGGAACAATGTTGCCACACCCTTTCCACTGGGCATTCACGCACTCATGCACACACCCACAAACACCCCCAACCGTACACATCCATTTACACACCCGCACTCACACATATGCACCCCCCTTCATCTGCACACTTGCACACAGACACCCCCACTCACTCGCTCACAAA
Source organism: Pleurodeles waltl (assembly GCF_031143425.1). NCBI lineage: Eukaryota > Metazoa > Chordata > Amphibia > Caudata > Salamandridae > Pleurodeles > Pleurodeles waltl. The sequence continues at coordinate 671,358,735 of NC_090443.1, read as the reverse complement.
CACGCACTCATAAACCCCCATTCGCACACCTATATGCACACACCTCACACATGCACCCAACATTCCCCAACCCCCACCTTCCGGACGATCACTTACCTTCTCTGTCGAGGAGGTTGTCTGGGAGGTGATGGGTCCTGGCAGTCCTGCATCGCCAGCACCACCATGGCAGCAAGACTCCACCAAGCTGTATTACGGCTCGTAATACGGCAGGCAGAGTCTTGCTGGCGTGGCGGTGCTGGCGATGCAACCACCTCTTCGGAGTCGGACTTACGCCCATAATTGGCAGAAGTCCTCCAATGAGTCCTAATATGGCAGTCGACAGACTGCCATCACTGGTGGTCTGTTGGCTGCAGGGGATTCGGCGGTCTTTCAAAAAGACTGCTGAAGTCAAAATGAGGGCCTTTGTCCTGCAGAGGGACCTCCTCTGGTGCCAAAATAAAAACAAAATAAAAAAACTTGACAGTTTTAGCCATGATCCTGCAAGACTCCCATGGGATCAGAAAAAAGAAAAGCAAAATGGTGGCTGGGGCCACTTTGTTCAGTTATAGGTCCTCCCTGGGGCGTGCATTCAACAAGGGGAGTGGGGCATGTGGCCCGCCTTCCAGAGCTGTTACAGGTCTTGAAGATCCTATCCTCGGGGCTGAAATTATTCTATTAGGCAATGGGGGGGACCGTATGTTCCCTCTTCCCAAGCCATCACAGGCCCTAGGGAGCCCACCCCGGAGGTCCACCATGAGGCTGAAATTTCTCCAAAAAGGGAAGATGGCTACATGTTCTCTTCCCAATCCTCTAAATCGCCAAGAGACCCCATCCCACAGGGCTGATCAGCTTCTTAAACAGCCACACAACCCCCGGTCTCTGAGCCTTCAATGCTCCCTCAGGACCAGTTCACTAGCTGTGCCCCAAGGACCCCACTTCCAGGACACAGTGGTTTTTCATCCCTTATCAGCACCGTCAGAGAAACCTGCATTTGCACTCACCTGGCGGGAGTATTTTTGAATCTCCCACCATGTAGGAAAAAACACAAATCCTGCTCCCAGCTGGTGGGAGCTTTAAACATGCTCCTGCCAGCTGGGAGCAAACCTTTGAGGTGTTTTCCAGTCTACTTCCAGCAGACGGGAGCTTTAAAAGTGCTCCAGCCAGCTCTTTTTCCCTGCCTGCACTGATGCAGCTTAAAAGATTGTTCCCAGCTCTGAGGGAGCAGCTGAAATAGCTCCTCCTGCTGACAAGGCAGGGGCCATGGGGCCCTGAGGCTCACCCTCCAGCCCCAAGCGAAGTGTTTTCAAAACATATACTTTAGTGGGTTCAGTTGCTGTCTTGAACGTTTTGGGGTGGTCCGTCCAGTGGGGGCGAGAAAAATGGGTGGTCCCAAAACGTGTTTCCCCATGCATTTTTCCATAGGTATTTTGAACACGATTATAGCCTGTACTGCTGGACAGAATTGGAGAACATTTGGCAGAAAGCTAGTTCTTGGTCCAGAAGGGGAGCTTCTTGTGATTTGGTGTAAATTCACCTAGATGTTTTTGCGGTATTAGAGTTGAAAAAATATACATTTTAGGGACACAGATTCTCCGCAGGTCTAAAAGTCCCTGAGCTTATATCTGATTGGCTGCCAACACTTCAACAACGAAGTGTTGGCAGCCCTTTTGGGACTCGCCTTCAGCTAGGTCTCACAAAAAAAGTAAAAAAAAAAAAATGAAACTGAGCCAGGGTAGGGTCACCCTGAGCCCCTAGCCTTGGTCTAGCAGTCCCTCACAGACCACGGCAAGGCTAAAAAGCATTTTTTTTTAAAAGAATAGAAAAAAATCTGCAGATCTGGTTCCGTAAATTTTTGAGAGTTTTTCTTTTATTAATGAGCTGTCTCCTGCCCCCGGATAGGCCAGGGTTCTGGGGGCATTGGGGACTTAAATAAGGAGGGCAGCACACAGGGCCTTCCTCCCCGGGCTTATGTTAGCCCTGGGTACCACCACCTTTCCGAGAGATGTAAAAATATGTGGGTGGCACGCAGCTCCCTCATAGCCCCAGGGACCACCACCTCCTCTGGGCTAAAGATGAAATTTTTGCTGGGGGCCTGCATGGCCACCTTGCACTCACGGGAACCACCACCTTCCCAGGGCAATGTATTGCAATTAAGCCCCCCCACAGCTCCATGGACGGCCACCTCCATGGGGCAGAATATGAACTTTATGTGGGGGTCCTGCGTGGCCCCCTCACAGCACTGGGGACTGTCACCTCCCTGAAGCAATTTATTGCAAATAATGAGGGCAGGTAGCCCCCAGCAGCCCTGGGGACTTCCATCTCCTAGGGGCTAAATAGTACATTTATGTGGGAGGGAGCTGATTGACCCACCACCACAGCCCTGGTACTGTCACCTCCCCGGGACTGAAAGAAAATTAATGTGGGGGGTCCATCTCAGACCTACAGCCCCAGGAACCACCACCTCCCCATGGTTAAGTTGAACATTGGTGGGAGGGTGCAATGCCATGGAGACCGCCACCCCCCAGGGTCAGCTTATGCTATGTCCTGGGGTGCCCACCCTGGGACATAGCTGATTGCTCTGACTTGGGGGCAGCTTTGACAGCTCCCGTCAAGTCAGAGCAAATACTCTGCTTCCCTGGGGCAGAGAAAAAGATGAAATGATTGCTCTTACACACAGAGAGCTGCATGTTTAGCAGCTCCCTGAATGCAAGAGCAATGCTGGCTCCCGCAGGAGGTGGGAAGGCGGCTAGGACTGTGGTCCCATTGCACACTCAGTGCCCCGGAGAGCACCCAGGGTACATGGCCGGGGTGTGGGGCTCCTGTGGCCAAAATTGGCCTGGTGAGCAGGGCCGCGCAGCCCCCCTCATCCATTTATGTACGGTAGGCCCCGGGGGATGGGGTACCTGGGGCCAAAACTGGTTCTACCTATAAATTGTTACAAGTATGCAAATGTGCAAATTACCTGGAAGCAGCGCCTGCTTGGCCCCGCACTGTCCACCTGAGTAGTACACAAAAACGTATTCCCACCTTTTGCCTGAATGATGTACAGCTTATCATGAGGTCCCCCAGTGCATTTCTTGACAATTTTGGTGGCACGTTCTTGATGCCAAGGAATATGAGGACTTTTCCACAAAACAAAGAAGAGCTTACGTCAAAATGATAAGAGGAAGGACCCTGGTTTGACATACATTTAAGTTTTTGTAGTCTCATTGGTCTCTCTATAGGAGGATTCTAGAGGAAGAGCCAACAGGAACAATCATGTTGCCAAAATGCACTCAAGGTCACTGGTGACATATCCTTGTGCTCATTACACAGCTGTAGTGTAGAATACATACTGGACATTAACCCAAGAAGGCAGAAAGAACTCTTGGGTTGATATTTTGTACAAAGCTGTGGAGTCCTGTAGGGTAAAAGGGCAGGTGAGGTTACTTTGTGGCCAAGTCACTCACACAGCTACTGACACACTCACACAGACTCTCACACACCCACTCAGAGACACACTAAGACTTTCACTCAGCCACTGTTAGAAATGGGGTCTCTGGTTGGCAGTCAGTTTGCAGTCTGTCCAAGCAGGGACCCTCACTCTAGTCAGGGCAAGAAAGTTAAACTCCGAAGACAACCCCTGCTTAACTCCCTTGGTAGCTTGGCACAAGCAGTCAGGCTTATCTCAAAGGGAATGTGTAGAGTATTTGTAGAAACACACACAAGTAATACAGTGAAAACACTACAAAAGGGACACAACACCAGTTTAGAAAAATAGCCAATATCTAAATCAGACAAGGCCAAAACAACAAAAATCCAACACACACAAGCAAAGTTATACATTTTTAAAGTTAAAAAGAGTCTTAATGCATAGAAATCAATGGATGCATTGTTTTTTACACAAATTACCTGTTTTGCATCAAAAATATGGGTGAGTGTGTGTGTCGGAAAAGTCAGCGATGTCTCGATTCCTGACTCACAAGTGAGGCCGTGCGTCATTTCTTCTCTGGACGGGTAGGCAACACTTTGTTTTTCTCTCCTTCAGAAGAGCGATGCGTCGATTTCCAGACAGCCAACCTCGGGTCTGCACAGGTTTACTGTGGTTTTGATCCCCAATGATGATGCGTGCAAAATCCTGGCACACAGTGGTGAAGAGCTGCGCTGCATGGGTGATGCGTCGATTTCGGCAGCCGCAAGTGGGTGTTTTGCATCAATTTTCCAGCCGCGATGCAGGTGGTGCGTCAATGTTTCAGCCGTGAGGCAGGTGCTGAATCGATTTTTCTCCTGCTCTGCTCCTGTGTGTCGATTTCTGTCTTGGTTCTACCAGCTTCTCCTTTCAAGGGCCCAGGGACTGGATTGGGCACCACTTGGCAGGGTAGGAGTCTCAGCAAGAGAGTCCAGGTGCTGGCAGAGGAAGCCTTTGATGACCCTAAGACTTCAGAACAGGGGGCAAGCTCAGTCAAGCTCTTGGAGACACTTCACAAGCAGGAAAACACAGCAAAGTCCAGTCTTTGTCCTCTCAAAAGCAGAAGCAGCAACTGCAGGACAACCCAGCAAAGCACACTCACAGGCAAAGGGACAGTACTCCTCCTCCAGCTCTTCAGCTCTTCTCCTTGGCAGAGTTTCCTCTTGATCCATAAGTAATCTAAAAATCTGGGGTTTTAGGTCCACTAATTATACCCCTTTCTGCTTTAAAAATAGGCACAATTCAAAGGAAAGTCTCTGTTGTTGACAAGATCTTGCCTTGCACAGTCCTGGCCCCAGACACACACCAGGGGTTTGGAGACTGCCTTGTGTGAACACTGGCACAGCCCTTTGCGGGGTAAGTGGCCACTCCTCCCTCCACTTTAGCCCAGATGGCTCATCAGGATATGCAGGATACACCCCACCTCCCTTTGTGTCACTGTCTAGAGGGAACTCACAAACATCCCAACTGTCAGTCTGAACCAAACTTAGATTCCACAGGCAGGCAGAGGCAGAATGAGTAAGCAAGAAAATGCCCACTTTCTAAAAGTGGCATTTTCAAAGTGACAATGTAAAAAACTTACTTTAACAAAATATGTATTTTTAAGTTGTGAGTTCAGAGATCCCAAACTCCAGATCTCTATCTGCTCCCAATGGGAAAGTGCATGTAAAAGATATTTAAAGGCAGTCCCATGTTAACCTATGGGAGACATAGGCCTTGCAATAGTGAAAACCAAATTCGGCAATATTTCACTATCAGGTCATGAAAAACACATCAGTACATGTCCTACCTTTATCATACACTGCACCCTGCACATGGGGATACCTAGGGCCTACCTTAGGGGTGCCTTACATGTACAAAAAGGGACGTTTTAGGCCTGGCAAGTGGGTACACTTTCATCGTTGGATTGGCAATTTAAAAGTGCACACACAGACACTGGAGTGGCAAGTCAGCGCCATGTTTTTTTGTTTTTATTTCTTTATCCTTTTCAATACAATTCAATACAAAGCACAATTGCATCATCTCACAATACAATTTCTACATATTTCACATAGTCAAATACTGCATTATATGGATCTTCACTTACTATGGCAATCAGTGCGAACCATAACAGTCCCATTCAAGTTTGAGCCATGTTTACAGAGCTACTCATGTGGGTGGCACAATTAGTGCTGCAGGCCCACTAGTTGAATTTGACTTAGTCCCTGGGCACCTCTAGTGGACTTTACTAGGGACTTACTGGTAAATCAAAGAACACTTGCACTTTAACACTTGTCAGCAGTGGTAATGTGCTTAGAGCACCAAAAACCAGCAAAAATTAAGTCCAGCATACAGTCAATAACATAGGAAGCAGAGGCAAAAAGTCAGGGGAAACGACTCCAAGGATGCCAGGTCTAACAGGCACTCTTGCACCCACTCACAGACCCACTCAGACGCTCATGCACCCACTCACAGACCCACTCATACACCTACTCATAGATCCACTACGTCATTCACACACCCACTCACATACCCTCTCAGACATTCATGCACCCACTTACAGACCAGCAGCCCCCAAGTGGACCAGGTCCCACGGGCATGGTAAATTGAATTAAACAAATGGAGGGGGTGCATGGGCCCCCATCTCCAAGGGCTTTTTAATGCCCGTGGACCACCACCACCACTACCTCCCCGAGGCTAAAGGCAACGGTATGCAGGGGGCCACATGGACTCCCCTGGGCCCGATGACCACCACCTCCCTATGGTATGAATAAAAAATGAAGCAGGGTGTTGGGTGCCTTCCTCTCCCCCACTGGGCCCAGAGGACCACCACCTCTCCAAGGCTATAAGCAAAAAATGATGCGGAGCACACAGATGCCCCGGGGGCCAGCACCTCACTAGGGCTAAAAGTAAAAAACTGATGCGGGGGAGCCGCACAGATCCCCCTGGGCCCAGGGGTCCACCACCTCCCCTGGGACAATTAATTTTTTTTAAATGGCCCCCTCCTGAGCCGTAAATGGCCCCTGGGACCACCACCTCACCCAACTGGCCTGTGCAGAATAAAGGAGGGGGGCAGTGCAGCCCCACCTCTGGAGCCAGGGCCGGCTCCTGCTAACTCCTGAGGTGCCCACCCTCAGGAGATAGCAGTTTGCTTTTGCTTGGTGGAGCTGTGAAATGCCCGCAAACATTCAGGCAGGGAAAGAGATGAAAATATTGCTCCTGCACACAGGGAGCTGTATTTCCAGCAGCTCTCTGCATGCAGGACCAATGCTTGCTCCCACAGGAGGCAGGAATTTGGCTGGGACCGAGAGGACTTTGAGTCTTTTTCTATAGAAACTAGGGTCTAATTATAACTACCTAGTGGTGATCATCACTAGGGACTACTAGGTCCCTGAAGTTTATTTTAAAAAAAGAATCAATTAATCCAGCCCTTTTTCTTTTATTGGATAAATATCCATGGCAGGATTCATTGTGGCACAATGTTTGTTTCACAGAAAGTATACTCAACAGGAAGCACTTACAGATATAAACAAAGCAGGTGCCCAAGTTGAAGCTTCACTCAGAAGTTCTAATCATCCTAATTTCTTGCACACGGTCAAGGCACAGCAAGTATGTTTTCTCTGCATTTCCACCATGAAAACCTATCTGTAATCCTTGATGGATGTATTTGCATCCTTGCTTTTATGGAATGCAATATATCATGTAGTGACTGTCAAGAGTGGATTCTTTCTTGTCATCTGCTGCTGAGGCCAGAGTTTGTGTTATCAGACTGCAGGGCTAAAGGCTGTGCATGGTTGGGTGGTTTTAAGGAGTTGGCTGCAGAACTGTGCGCAGGGGTGGGTAGATTAACGTCAAGTACATAAAATTACTTTCTGTTAAAAAAATATATAGAAATGTACTAAAGAAAACAAAGGCTACAGGGAAGTTATAGTTACACATATTACAACACTCATGATATCTTTGATAATATTATTGATAATATCAATACAATATTTGCAGTAAAATTATTGAGGAGAAAACTGTGCATGGTGGGGGCACAAGTTATAGTTATGGTTTTTTACGTTTCAAATGTGGGCCTACCTATAATATCTCTATAACCTCTGTTTTTTTAAGTGACTATATATATATTTGTGTGGACCCCGATACTCAGTCTGGAGGAGAGGGACGGGGGGGCCCCTGATGGATCTTTTGTTGTCATGTGTATGTGTGTGTATATATATATATATATATATATATATATATATACATATACATATATATATATATATATGCATATGCTAATCATTAAAATTTTCGTGTAGGTTAGCATCCAGCACGGCAGGCTGCGACAGGGTCACAAACCCCTGTAAATCATCCAGAATACTTCTTAAAAAAGAAGACAATGTCGCAGCCACTTACTTGCTCCAGTCCCAGTATTCTTTATTCAGGCAGATAAGCACCATGAGAGACAAAACAAAACAAAATAATCCAACGCGTTTCGGGAGACTCTGCTCCCTTGATCACAGAGATAGTCTGAAAACCTTTTTATCTTTCTATTATATCTAACACAATAGGCATAAAAAGTGGACTACAGTTACTAACCGAAACCACTAGCAGCCATCTTAACACTTAGGCCCTCATTCCAACCCTGGCGGTCATGGACCGCCAGGGTGGAGGGACACGGAAGCACCGCCAACAGGCTGGCGGTGCTTCCAGGGCCATTCTGACCGCGGTGGTAAAGCCGCGGTCAGAAAAGGGGATCCGGCGGTTTCCCGCCGGATTTCCCCTGGCCCGGAGAATCCTCATCGCCATAGGGATTCCGACCCCCTTCCCGCCAGCCTGTTTCTGGCGATTTACACCGCCAGAAACAGGATGGTGGGAACGGGTGTCGTGGGGCCCCTGCACTGCCCATGGCACTGGCATGGGCAGTGCAGGGGCCCCCTAACAGGGCCCCATAAAGATTTTCACTGTCTGCTTTGCAGACAGTGAAAATCGTGACGGGTGCAACTGCACCCGTCGCACACCTTCAACTCCGCCGGCTCCATTCGGAGCCGGCTTAATTGTTGCAGGGTCTTTCCCGCTGGGCCGGCGGGCGCCCTTTTGGCGGTCGCCCGCCGGCCCAGCGGGAAAGTCGAAATGACCCCCGCGGTCTTTCGACGGGGTTACTTTGGCGGGCGGCGTCCGCCGCCCGCCAAAGTCAGAATGACCCCCTTAGTCTTTAAATGGTCAATGTAACTAAGATTCAATTTGAAAATAAAATTGAGATTAATAATTGGTGAACCTTGCTAACAATTGCTACATATTACTCACACTTCCTTATGCTCCAAATTGATACAATCAACCTAAATATATATATATATACACATATTTAAAATACAACTTAATCATTTCGCAGTATTGTAAACCAATTATTACTACTTCAATAAAGATACTCATCTTATTTTTAGCCATGTATTTGTGGGTGATTCAACAATTCCCCGAAGATATAATAGCTCTTTTGCTTCTTATGAATTTACATCATCTGGAAAGAAAAAAGGAAAGTAAAATTAAAAATTAAAAATTGATTAATTCAGAAATAGCAGAACTTCGGCATATAATTACAACCTATTAAATTCTAAATACAATTATATTTTTTCGTAATCAATCAATGTAAATGTACCGATAATTCTTCATCCTTGTTCAGACCAATGGGTTCCTTTGTGTTACAACTAATGATCAACCTTGATTCTAATTTTCTCAAGTCCAGCGTTCTATTGCCACCTCTTGTTTTTAATACAACCCTATCAAGGACCACAAATTGTAAAAAAAATTCATTTTTGTTATGAAATTCTTTAAAATGTCTCGCCACCGGGTAAGATTTGTAATATAAAATGTATTGCAAGGACATTTAAGAGCATAAACACTATAATCTGATGTGTACTTGTGAATTATTGGACGAGTACCCGGCGTTTACATTTAGAAGAAGTAGATCTTTGAAAGATATACTAAGCCACAGTACAATATCTAAAAATGAGATAACACAACCCATTCAGGGCTCTTATATCTGTGGTAAATGTAAGGCATGCAAATTCAGCACCAATTGTAAGGAGGTATCATTTCCAGGGACTAACAAAGTGTTCAAAATAAAAAAGCATGTTTTGTGCACATCAGATTACAGTGTTTATGCTCTTAAATGTCCTTGCAATAAATTTTATATTGGGAGTACCATACATATAGCAAAAAAGCGTGTTTTGGAACATTTAAGAGCAATTAAAAATGAGGACAAATCTTACCCGGTGGCGAGACATTTTAAAGAATTTCATAACAAAAATGAAAAAATGTTACAATTTGTGGTCCTTGATAGGGTTGTGTTAAAAACAAGAGGTGGCAATAGAACGCTGGACTTGAGAAAATTAGAATCAAGGTTGATCATTAGTTGTAACACAATGGAACCCATTGGTCTGAACAAGGATGAAGAATTATCGGTACATTTACATTGATTGATTATGAAAAAATATAAATGTATTTAGAATTTAATAGGTTGTAATTATATGCCGAAGTTCTGCTATTTCTGAATTAATCAATTTTTTATTTTTTATTTTACTTTCCTTTTTTCTTTCCAGATGATGTAAATTTATAAGAAGCAAAAGAGCTATTATATCTTTGGGGTATTGTTGAATCACCCACAAATACATGGCTAAAAATAAGATGAGTATCTTTATTGAAGTAGTAATAATTGGTTTACAATACTGCGAAATGATTAAAGTGTAATTTAAATATGTGTATATATATATATATATATATATATATTTAGGTTGATTGTATCAATTTGGAGCATAAGGAAGTGTGAGTAAAATGTAGCAATTGTTAGCAACGTTCACCAATTATTAATCTCAATTTTATTTTCAAGTTTAATCTTAGTTACATTGACCATTTAAAGACTAAGAGGGTCATTACAACCCTGGCGGACGGTGTTAAAGCGGCGGTAAGACCGCCAACAGGCTGGCGGTCTTTTTTTTAGTATTATGACCATGGCGGTTACCGCCATGGTCATCCGCCGCTTCCCCGTTCCGCCCGCCAGGGCGGAGACGACCGCAGGGCTGGAGACCTGGGTCTCCAGCCCAGTGGCCGTGACAATATCGCCGCCGGTATTGTGACCCGGCTTACCGTCGTGGATTTCCAGCGGTAGGAACCGCCATGAAATCCATGGCGGTAAGCACTATCAGTGCCAGGGAATTCCTTCCCTAGCACTGATAGGGGTCTCCCCCACCCCCATCCCCCCGACTCCCTCCCCTACACCCCCCACCACCCCTGCCACCCCCCAAAGGTGGCAGGGCCCCCCTCCCCACCCCGACCCCCGACATTACCTTACACATACACGCACACACACCGACATACATGCAACATCCACACACACAGTCAGACACCCACATTCACGCACACATTTCCGAAACACACAACACCCCCGCAAGCATACACGCACTCACACACCCCCCTACATACACAGACGCACACCCCCATGCACCCACACAACACCCCCCCACCCCCCTCCCCTAACAGATGATCGACTTACCTGTTCCGTCGATCCTCCGGAAGGGGACAGGAGCCATGGGGGCGGCTCCGCCAACACCACACCGCCAACAGAACACCGCCGTACAGAATCACATGACGTGATTAGCTTGGCGGTGTTCTGTTGGCGTGAAGGTGGAGCAACCTCCACTTCCCCGCCGCCCGCAAGTATGGCTGTTGGCGGCTCTCCGTCAGAAAAACGACGGAGAGCAGCCAACGGTCATAATACGCAGAGCGGCAAACCGCCACTACTGGCGGTCTTCCGCACGGCGGTCCCTCGGCGGTCTTCTTAAAAGACCGCTGAGGTTGTAATGACCCCCTAAGTGTTAAGATGGCTGCTAGTGGTTTCGGTTAGTAACTGTAGTCCACTTTTTATGCGTATTGTGTTAGATATAATGGAAAGAGAAAAAGGTTTTCAGAATATCTCTGTGATCAAGGGAGCAGAGTCTCCCGAAACGTGTTGGAGTATTTTGTTTTGTTTTGTCTCTCATGGTGCTTATCTGCCTGAATAAAGAATACTGGGACTGGAGCAAGTAAGTGGCTGCGACATTGTCTTCTTTTTTAAGAAGTATTCTGGATGATATATATATATTCACCTAAAAAACTAAAGGTTATAGGGACATGATAGGTTCTGAATTTACTCGTACATAGAAATTCACCAGTTATAGTTATTGTTATCTCAAGTAACTATAACTCGTGCCCTAAGGTAACTATAACTGGCGCCCCCTCCATGCACAGTTAACTGATCAGTAACTTTACTGCAGATGTTACAGTGAAATTATCAGTGATGTCATCTAAGATGTCCTGAGTGCTGTAATTTGTGAGGTAATGAGCAGTGCATGGCGAGGGTGCGAGTTATAGTTACCTTAGGGCATGAGTTATAGTTACTTGCGATAACTCTAACTATAACAGGTGAATTTCTGTGGTTTTGTGCATTCAAAATGTGACCCTAACTATAACGTTCTTTGTTTTTTTAAGTGAATTTTTATGTTTTTTTAGATTCTATTTCCTAACTATAACGTCCCTGTAACCTTTGTTTTTTCAGTGAATTTCTATGTTTTTTTTTAACGTAAGTTAATTTTCATTACTATACATTAATCCAACCACCACCGTGCATGGCCTTTGGCCGTGCTCTGCATCCAACCTCTCTACCCACACACCCCCATGCTGCGCAAGTCCCTTTGCCCATGCGTGGCAGGAGTTGGCTGCGGTGTGCCTCCCTGAGTGTGAGAATAGGTGTGAGAGAGTGTATCTGGGCATATGAGTGGCTGTGAGGGTATCTGTCTGGGTCTGAGAGTGTGTGCATGGCTCTGTGAGTGGGTGCATTAGGGTCTGAGTGGGGCTGTGAGTGGGTGCATGAGGGTCTGAGTGGTTCGGTGGGTGGGTGCCTGAGTGGATCTGTGAGTGGGTGTGTAAGGGGCTGAGTGGGTGGGTGTCAGTCGGTGAAAAAGATTGAAAAAGAGAAATTGAGAAAGGGAGAGGGAGAGAGACAAAGGGGGTCATTCCGACCCCGGCGGTCAAGGACCGCCGGGCCGGGGATGCGGGAGCACCGCCAACAGGCTGGCGGTGCTCCTCAGGACATTCTGACCGCGGCGGTTCAGCCGCGGTCAGAACAGGAAAACCGGCGGTCTCCCGCCGGTTTTCCGCTGTCCTGCAGGATCCTCCATGGCGGCGCAGCTTGCTGCGCCGCCATGGGGATTCTGACACCCCATACCGCCATCCTGTTCCTGGCGGGTCGCCCGCCAGGAACAGGATGGCGGTATGGGATGTTGTGGGGCCCCTGCAGTGCCCATGCCAATGGCATGGGCACTGCAGGGGCCCCCATAAGAGGGCCCCACTTTGTATTTCAGTGTCTGCTTTGCAGACACTGAAATACGCGACGGGTGCCACTGCACCCGTCGCACATACCCACTCCGTCGGCTCCATTCGGAGCCGGCTTCCTCGTGGGGAGGAGTTTCCCGCTGGGCTGGCGGGCGGCCTTCTGGAGGTCGCCCACCAGCCCAGCGGGAAAGCCAGAATGGCCTCCGCGGTCTTTCGACCGCGGAGCGGCCATATGGCGGCTCCCTCCAGGCGGGCGGCTCCCGCCGCCCGCGGGGGTCAGAATGACCCCCAAAGTGTTTTTAGGCTATCTGTGAATGATATACTTAGAATGAGATATTTCTGGATAAATTGAAAATAAAAATGTATTTGTCAATTAGAAAGAGTGAGATCACCTTTCATTATGAACCTCAAACTTTTGAAGTTGAAAACAAATTAAATTAGAGAAGTGACCACAGACACATCTGAACTAGAACCCTCAACTTTCAGTGTGAAGGTTTGTGACCTTAACCATTACACCACCGGTGACTCTTTACCCTGCTGTTTCCAGAGGTACCTATGACATTAACCATTACACCACAGTTGACTCTTTACCCTGCTGTTTCCAGAGGTGCCTATGACATTCAACCCAGGCATGTGAAAGGAAAGAAACATGAATGTTCCACCACTAGGAAAGTTTAACAGTCAAAACACTAGTGAAAAAACAAACACACTGCCAAGTGATACTATAATTTGACCCTTCAGCCTACTGAATGACAGCACAAGACCTTGACCATTAGGCCAGAAGTGACTCTGTTCTGCCCTGCATACAAACATAAGTATAGCGTTTGTCCCAAACATCTTGCTAGTCTTATTGTTTGTAGTCATTGATTGAAAGACCATTAAAATGACAACCTCTTTCTCTCGCTTCCTCCCTTGAGCACATCATGGGCTGCTGGAAATGTGCACATGTGAGGGATTATCAAGATATGATTGAAAATCTAAGAGGCAGAGAGACAGTGGCAGATGGCTTCCCTGGAGATGCAAATTGTGACCCTTGAAAGAAATGCTAAAAGCACTGTGGATAGCCGGGTGGAGCTCCAACTAGTGCTCAATAGGTCTTGGCTTATACAGCTGTGCCTTGATGAGGTCAGGCAGTGTTGTATTGTGTCCACCAAGAAGGTGTACAAATGAGGTAATGAATCAGGCAAGCTTTTAAATTGGCTGGCTGCTCTGTTGCTGGAGTGATCCCAGATCTTGTCAATTTGCGTGATGACCGTATCACACACACTCTGACCATCGCTACCGCCTTTTCAGACTTCTACCAATTTCGCTATACAAGGCAAAGGAATCTACAAAGGGATTACGTGACACCTCTTATTGCAGACCTGACCCTACCATGTCTTTCTGACCTTTCAGAGCTAGAGAAACTGATCTTACTCATGGAAGTGGAAGACTTCCTAAAAGAGATGAAGCTGGGCAAAACCCCAGGTCTTAATTGATTCCCTCATGAATATTAATAAGGATTCAGCAAGCTTCTCTTGCCTCTTTGCTTGGTCTGTATATTGAGGCCAATGAAAAAGGTGAGTTCCCTCCAGCACCTAGTACTAGCCACTATAGTGGTGCTACATATACAGAGACATTGCATGGAAAAGTGCTCCTTCTATGGACCAATCTCGCTCATAAATACAGAACCCAACTTTATGCAAAGGTAGTGACAAACAGACTTATTTGGTTGGTGCTGATTCTTCTGGACCAAAGTGTCTTCTTCTCTCACCACAGCACCTGGCACTGTATCCGACAAATGCATATCGCACCAGCAAACAGCCACCACCTTAGAAGCTCTGGTGCACTTTTGCTTTTTGCCTTTAAAAAAAAAAAACTTTTCACTGAGAGTTCCTGATGGAAGTGTTGGTGAAACTGTGTTTTGGGTCTTTTTCCTGGCATATGTCTGGATACTTTATGCCCAACCGCAGGTGCGTGTTGATGGTATTCTCTTCCACTCCTTCCCGGTACAGAGGGGCACCAGACAAGGATGCCCATGTCACCTCTCCTGCTTGCTCTAACAATGGACTATTTTGCGATATGGGTTGGACGTTATGCACAGGTGTGGGGCTTCTTCTGGTAGGGAAGCATGGAGAATATATATAGTTGTGTATGCAAATGTTTTGCTGTACCTTTCCGGTCTTGCTGACATGGGTCTGAGACTTCTGCAAATGTGAGACTTATCCAAACATGCCTCTGGGCTCTAAGTGAACTGGTCTAAGTTTTTTGTTTGCTGATCTCCCTGACAAACGGCAATGAAGCAGTAGACTGGCTGACTCTCATTCCAGTTCGTAGACTTAGCTTACCATACCTGGAGATTCAGATCTCCTTGCTTTCCAACCTCACATGGAACCTCAGTCTCATGTCCCTCTTAGTAAGATGTGAAAAAGACCTCAAATGAGTGGCTACACTCCCACTTAACCTCCAGGGAAGAACAGCCCTATTCATGACAGTGGTCCACCCTGAGGTTTCTTTATACTTTTCAAAACTTCCTGATACAGATCCCTCAGTCCTGGTTCACCAAACTGTAGGCACTGATACGGGCCATTTTATGGGTGAATCATCCAACCACATTGCATTTGGCAAATGATGGAGGAGTGAGAGTGGTGGACCTGTGCCTGTAGTATCGGACACCAAAGTTGGTGCTGATAAACGACTGTCTCTGTTCTGGGTGGCAGGACCCAGCCTTCTGGCTTGAAATCTCCCAATTAGGATGCAATACTATAATGTGAATACTTCATGGGACCCCGTCTGTAGCTCCCTCCTGGAGTTCTTGAGGCTGGTATTTATTTCTGACCTGGAGGACAGCACTGTGATGGATGGGATGGGACTGCATACTTGGCTTGAAAACCCACTCTGGCAAGAACACTGGCTTGAACAGGTGGTGGGGTTTTGACAATGGGACCTCATCAGCATCGCAAGACTGGGGGATGTCTGGCAGGGGTCACATATGACATCCCTTCAAGAGATGCAAACAGACTTTACACTTAATACCTCTCAATTTTTTAGATTCCCTCAGCTCCACTGTGCTGCATTGCCATACTGTACCCCCTTACTGACATCCCAGAAAACCGTCCCATGGAGACTAAGGTCCTCATGGATCCATTGGGAAAGGGGGAAACACCTGCATATACAAATCACTAGTCATCAACTTTCCAGATGTTTTTGTCCTTCTACAGATAGAAGTGGATGGCTAGGTCGGTCCATTGGACATGGGCAAATGGTAGGATGATAAAAAGGCCCCTCCTATAATGGCCATCTCCTCCTGTCTTTGAATGATACAACTGAAGTACCTGCCGTTCACCTACTTCACACCACTACAGCTCTGGCAGGCCCCATTGTGCCCTGCCCTGGGGTGCACTCCCTGCTCAAACAAGAGCAGACATTTTTTTCATTTAGTCTGGGCTTACCCAGTTATTGCAAATTATTAGTGGGGATCTTGTTTCACTAGTGCTAGGGTGTTCCATAGTAACCTCACCCTGCATTGCTCTGCTGGGCTACTAGAGGACTTAGGCAAAACTCAAGCAGACCATTATTTGCAGGGTCTAAGCACACTACAAGTGGAAAGAGACAACTTGCACTTGGAACTCCAGTGAACCACCTGTGCAAGCTATTTGGCATGCTGCCATGGACTGCTGGGTCAAACAGGAAGAACCTATCTACGAGGTTAGAGGATGCCCTAAAATATTTGGGAAAACTTGGATCAAATAGGGGGCCTACTGCGGTCTGGAGTCATAGATATAATGAACTGTATATTGTTAATTCAGAAACACAATAAACTTTGTTTATAAAAAAAACACATTTTAACATGTATCAATTCTTATACGATCCACTACAAAAATCTCAATCCATATAAAACTAAAATTACAATTAACAATCACTGCAATGCGGTTGGTCTTGTATAATTTCAATAGTGACAATAGTGGACCTTATCAGTCTTAGCATGTTCTGATACAAATATATCTCTTCAATATCTGGAATTTATCAAAGGAACCTGCAGAACGTTTTTTCCAATCGGCAGTGTATATTTTACAATTTTACTAGAAGGAAATTATTGTAGTCTTTCCAGTTTTGTGTTAGTGTTGATGCTTGCTGCAACATTCACACCACGTCTGCTTGCATCCTTGAAAATGATGGTTTTAATAAATTAACAGTTTAAGATAATCGAGTACAAACAAAGTAGGATATTAATTACAATTCCTCAAATACATTTTCAGATGTTATTTATTGTGCGGCTGCAAAAAGCCGATATGCTAAGATGAGCTGATTGAAGAATGCCACTTTGTACTAAGTTCCGTGTTATAATACTGATGGTAGCCATTACATTCCATGCAGAAATCAACAATAAGGATTTAACGTTTGTTGCCCTCTATACATATAGAGATCAACCCTTCTTAGCCTTCATACTTTGCAGATAACTTCCTGCGTAAATGATCATTCCATTTAAAAGCAGTTCCATGCAACAACCAAGAACAGGTTTTATTTTATTGTTGTCTCCTCTACCCAAATCTCACTAGGTTCACATCTTTGTGAAAACTGCAACTGTGCAAGTGTTTAATTGCCAAAGTCCCCAGCACATTGTAATTGTGACCCACTTACATTTGGTTTATTGGCTTCTCTTTTTCTCTACATTCCAGGAACTACTTTTCTTCCACCGCCCTCCCGGCTTTTGTATTTAATTTTTTACCCCCCACAGAACCTTTCCATTGCTTACATGCTCCACACGTTTCTCCACCTATTGACACCTGTATGAACACTTTCCTTGCTTTTCCACCCTTGTTCATCATGTTTTTTTCCTAATGCTTTTAGTGTGCCCTTCAGCTGAAATGGGCTTTTGAGTATTTTTGTATCTTAGTTTACTATTCCAAGTGTGGCATCCAACAAAGATGGCCATCGCGTCATGATGCATGAATATGCATGCATGTATATGTCATAACACTGCTGCAGGTTGTTTGTTATTTATGATTACAATGTCCCACCTCCGAAACTTTTCTTTTCTTTTTGCTGATACAGAACACCATAATCAAAAAAGCATATATCCTACTAATAGGGTTTTATTTCTACTATGCTTGGCCAAGTCACTGTTGTCGGGGAAAAACTGGTGTAAGGTCTGTCAGCCTTATGGTGGGTTTTTCCCAAATTTTTTCTCTTACTCCTGTTTTTGCTGAATTTGTTTTTGTAGGTTTTAGGACTCTGTGCACTTTACCACTTCTAATCAGTGATAAAGTGCTGTTGATCTCTTCTTTAAACATTTTGAAATTGACTTACACCCAATTGACACATTTAATTTATTTCTAAGTCCTAACAAATTGGTACCACATTTACCCAGGGTATGTAATTTAGATGCTTTCAACACTTATTTTGCCACCCACTTACGTAGCCTTTTTATGTCTCGGGCCTGTCACTGCAGTCTGTGTGTGCAATTTTAAACTGCTTTCTCGGCCAGGCAAAATAAACCTTTTGCCAGACCTAAACATTCCTTAACAATACGTATATTATACGGTTCCTACTAAAATAATAGGACTGTGTAGTAGGAGGACAGAACTTCAGAATGTGAGGATTGAGTCCGTCAACTCCATCAGAAGTTGCTGGCCCAATTCCTGACTAGCTCACAATACCTCACCCAAACCCATAATCTCAACGGAATGTGGAAAGTGTTTTGGCAACTTGAACATGACACTCTATTCTCCAAGGGAATTGTGGAAACAGATATTACCCTTACATTGTCTTACTCATGGAAGCCCAGGAGAAACACAAGAGAGATACAAGAGATATTTTCAATATATTTTTTAAAACAACCATAGTCTTGCATACAGAGAATGAGCTCTGATAATTAGGCAGATGAAACAAAGCAATGTTGTCAGCATTATGAACATGGTGAAGAGAATAAACAATCTAACCATGACAAATAATTTCTCAGTATTCCTACCTATCATTAACCTATACTGAAGGCATAGTGAGTGTACCTAGATGGCAATCCTTCTCTGCAAACTGAAGATCAGTGCCAGCAGTGCTGCATGTCAAACATAGCATTTGTCCCTAGATGGTCATGGCATGAGTGCCCCTCTGACCCCCCTGGGTCAGTGCATCATTTATTTAATCAAAGCCAAACTGTGTTAGAGGCACAGCTTTGATGCAATGATATGTCTAGATGTGCGAAGCTGTCTCTGAATGGGCAACAGAAGCAATAGGATATCTTGTACTGTCTTCCCAGGCTCAAAAAGAGTGTACAGATTACGTAGAGGAAGACTAACTAAAATCAAACATGTACAATATATTGTTTGAATAATATTGTGCAATCCAAATGTGTAAAATGTCAACACTAAAAGCAATGTCAGCTAAACGTGTAAAGTGTAAAATATAAAACTAAACTAAAAAAGAAAACCAATGTGGGCCCAATAGGGCTCCATTACAGTGTCAACCATAGGGCACCCTAAGCAGCCCTTAGGACAGGATGCAATGTATTTAAAAAGCTGGACATGTACTTTTAAGTTTTGCATGTCCTGCTAGTGAAAACCTCTTAACTTATTTTGTCACTACAGCAAAGTCTATCTCTCCTAGAGGATAACATTGGGTTGCCTGATTACATTTAATAAGTGATAGCTTTCAATTGGGAGCTAGTAGGAATGTCGACTTTCGAGTCTAAAGAAATGTAATTTAAAACCTTCTTTTACGGTAAAGTAGGATTTTACGTCACAATCAGGAAAATGGCACATTTAGAAAGTTGGCATTTTCTTGTCCCAACCATTTGGTGCCTGTATCCCGGATCACATCACTAGGTGTAGCTAGCATTTGGAATTTGTGTATTGTTCCCAGATAGTAAGACAAAGGAGTAATAAGTGTTGACAGGATGGGCAATCTCTGACTTGATGGCGGGATAGAGCGTCATCTACCACATTTGCTCTTCCTCAGCACACTCAAAAGGTTTTTACCATTAGTCTTTTGTGCCCCCAGACAAGCTGGAATTTCCTGCCTCCCTGCCCTGGTCCCAACACCTCTGCGGTGTAACCCGTTAGAAACATCCCCTACTTCAAGGTGGACATGAGGTATAAACAGAGGACCCTCAGACCCATTCTTTAGTACACCTCTGGTCCTATGGAAGACTCAGAAGCACTGATGTACTACTTTACCACATAAAGGACTGCTACTCTGCTGCCCTGCTAGGTGAAAAGGACAGGAACCGGCATCTTGAACCTATGACCACCAGTTTGACTCGCAGGACTAATTGACTGGCCTCCTTACCAGAGCTTCAGGGAGAGAATAGGCTTAAACCATCTTTAACCCAGCACCTGTACTCTGTCTATTGTAAGTCTTACGCCCCCTCCAAAAGTACTAGCCAGTCCTGGACACTTAGAAGTGGGCCTGCGGGTGCTCTGCCAGCCCAGCTGTTGTCCAAGCAAAACCGATGCAGCGGAATGCATCTCCATGCAGCCTTGCACAGTGAACACCTGCTGTTCAATGCATCCCTTAAGCTTATGACACATCCTTGACACAGGACCTCACATCAAAGCCCCAAATTACTGCTACATGATGCATCCTCAACGCAAGACCTCACAACACTCCCCAACCACGATTCAGGGTACTTTCTTCTGTGACCTAATTTGGTCCCAGTATCTTCCTGAAATTGTGACTGTCACTGCCCGGTGCAACCAGAAAACAACAGTTGGTTTGTGTGCTTTTAAGCACTATTTATATTGAAATCTAAAATTGTTCTAATATTTGGAATTGTGTTTGTTTTGTTGTCAAGTTATTTACTACATTTTACTCTATCGTTCCTAATTAGTGTTTGATTTTTCTTTATTATTGTTTGTGTGCTGCATAATTCCTTTACACATTGCTTCTAAGTTAAGCATGGCTGCTTTTGTACCATGTTTCCAGAAGATTAAGCACAGGCTAATTTGGTATTTGCTTGTGTTTCACCCTGAAAAGAATTATGTTTACTCCTTGACTAGGGATTCACCGCACTCAATCAGTAACCCAATTTCCTACAACTGGTCATGCTTAGCACAGCTTAAGTGGACACTGGGCAATGATTTGCTTTTGGGCCTAGGTGAAATGTTAAATCCTCTGTTAGCAGAGCTCCAAAAACACACCAAAGAATGAAGTACATTCTGTTTTTATAGCTACATACATTTGTTGCGATTGCAGCAAAATAAACCTTCAGTGCTCTATGCTAGACACGCTTTAGAGTTTTTCATGAGTTTTAGTTAAAAAGCTTCTGGCTTTATAACAAATATCTTTGAAACAATGTGTCACCAGAAAAATCAATAGGTCCTAATTCTTATGAACAATCTTATATCCCCCACCAGTGCTTAATTTGTAAATAAAAAAACGTACTAGTACCAAAAGCTCTCCTCTGAAACATGCGGCTGCTGCAATTAAATGTGCGAGCACAGAATACTGACATTGATGTCATCTCAGGCCTCTTTAATCCATTGACAGACACTCCCCGCTCCTTCAGTTCACTCTTGCAGCTTTACGCTTTCTCCCTTTTTGACGCTTTTTCATTTTTCTCCTCCTACGTCTTTCCCAAATGTGTCTTTTGCTCGCAGTAAATTCTTGAGGCAGAAACATAAGTTCCAGCCTTCAAAAATAAGTGTTGGGGCCCTGCACCAGAAACCACCGGCTCAAAGTAAGCACTGTCCCCCACCCAAAACTCCCACAAACCTGGCTGGTAGCTGAAGCGTAGAACTTATTAAGTACGTTTATTAAATATAGATTAATGCAGGACAGCGCGACACCACAACCACCTTGGTCCCCGTCCCAACCGTTCTCCTGTCCGTTGGCTTCTGTCGAGCCTCATGCCCATAGAATTCCAGAACGCACACAAGACTCGATAGAAGAAGAAGAACCCAACACATCCTTCCCCTTAACAACACTAAGAAAATTGCAATAAAATATACATCAACATCAAAACATTAAAATTATACAACTCTAAACAAAAAGTACATAATCATGATATTTGCTGGGAAGCATCTTGTTCCTAGACAAAGTCTTCCGCATCCTATCCTTTGTCTCATACTTCTCCTTGAATGATTCCTTGGATGATCCTTCCAATGCCTTGCTCAACATCTCCATGTCGCGAGGCAAATTCTTCTGCACTATGTCCATTGTCTCCTGCTTCACCCTGGTGGATTGGTCCAATGACTTACTCATCAGTTTCACATTGCGAGCTAAAGACAACTTTTTCCACCAATTGCCATCTTCCAATTTGACTGCATTTGTACACATTTTGATGACCCTTTTAGGACACAAAAACTTAGATTCACCTTTCTGAACAATACAAGCACTTTTGATCTTCACATAATCTCCCACCTTAACACAAATTGTCTTCCTTGAACCCCCTGTATAATTATTCTGAGCAGCAACCCTTCTCTCATTCACCTTCTCAATCAAACCTTCCTTAACTTCAAATTCACCCATCCATTTTCTTGTCAACTTGGTTGCAGGAACTCTTCCTCTCAATAACACAAAAGGGGTTAGACCGGTATCTGCATTAGGTGTGGTCCGCACCTCCCACAACAACTTCCTCAACTCCTCCTTGCAATTCAAACCTCCGGCCTTAGCCAGTTGCACATTCTCCTTGATCACTCTATTTAAACGTTCAACCAGTCCATTACTCCTAGGATGCTATGGAGACATTTTGACATGTCTAATTTCCATCTGCATCAGGAATACCTTCCCTGTCAAAAACAGACTCTAAAAACTCAATTACTTTTTGTGAATTAGGAACCTTAATCAATTTAAGCTCAGGCCAATGACTATAAAAGTCAATTAACACTATACCATATTCCACCTGCCCATCCGACAAACTCACCGGTCCAATCAAGTCCACAGCAATCTTACTCCACGCTTTCTTGGGCACCTCAATTGCCTCAACAGGAGAGGGAAGGGTGACCTGAGACTTGTCACTAATTGCACACACCAAGCAATCCCTCACAAAGTGCTCCACCTCCTTATCCAACCCGGACCACCAACAATTCTCCCTAATTCTCCTTTTCATGGCCCGCATCCCAATGTATCCTTCATGCCCTAAGGTCAATATTCTATTCCTCATTTCCTCCGGCACAACCAATACACCAGCATGCATTAAAATATCATTCACTACAGACAACTTTTCAAAGACTTGCTTGTACACATCACACTGAACAGATTTGCAAGAACACCCTTGCAAAATACCCTCCATAACCTTCTTCATTTGTTCATGACTTCCACATGCTACCCTCCATTCACTTTCCATCACTGCACCTTCCAAATGACACTCTAGGGAGCATACCATGATATCATCCTCTTCGCTAGTAGACGGCTCTAAACCACCAATATTGTCACTATGTAGATTAAGAACTTTGTCCTTTGAACGAGATCCCATCCTGTTGGCGGCCCTACACACCCTTGCAAAATGCCTAATTTTGGAACACTTCTTTCCTACTGCCGGACAACTATTTGCATTACCTCAATGAGAAGAACTACCACATCTAAAACATTCTAGCTTCTATAATTCTCCTTCCTATGTCGGGTCTGACATTCATATGAGTTTCGTTAAACTTTTGTTTAATTAAACATACACTCTGATGTGAACCCTTATCTCAAGGTGTGTTAATCTGCTCCATGAACATAGTAGTACTCTCAATTCTGGTAGCAATTTCCACCGCCTTCTCCAACGTTAAGTTAGGAGTAGACAAGAGAGTTTCTTGAACCTTCTTATTAGTTTTCTCAACCAGTTGATCCCTTATCATTTCATCCTCACACGCCTTATAATCACAAGAAACAGCTAACATTCTCAAAGCCCCCACAAAGCTCGCAACAGGTTCACCAGAAACCTGTGCCCTCTTGTAAAATTTGTGCCTCTCCATAATGCCATTTTTACATGCTTAAAATCTAACATCAAGTGACTTAATGACAGAAGCATATTCGTCAATTCCTCCATCCCCTTCTCCCTCAGCCAATGGAACAAAAACTTGGGGAACATGTTTTAAAATTTGACTACCGTCTGGTCCTAAACAATGACGTAGGATGGGAAACTTTTTTTATGAGTAAAGGAGTCACCATCAAGAGCATCCAGGTGTGCTTCAAAACCTTCCTTCCACGAATCCCAATGAGCTTCTGATGAAACTGTGTCAGGAGAAAAAACAGGAGGGGGAACGATGGAGTCCTGCATAGTAAAGATATACTAGAGTACGTACAAAGTACAGAACAAGGTACCCATACCACCGTTTTATAATAGTTAATATTGTTGAAATATATGGTGTACGTATCACTGTAAAGCACTGTAATTGAAATGAAATGATACGCTTGTTAAACAAGGTGTGCGTATCACCGTTGAAATGTCTTCCCTGTTGCTGTGACTTGGTAAAGGTTAATGAAGTTAAAACTATGGTGTGCGTATCACCGTTAAATTATGTTCCCTGAAGCTGCGAGAACCAAAACAATGTCCCAGGTCTCCCAGCACAGAGAATGCCGAGGTGGAGGCGTCTCTGTTGCCTAGAAGAAGACCATTGCCGTGGTGGAGGCTTCTCTGTTGCCTAGTAGACAAAACTCTTCCTAAAACGTCCAGCCGACACGGCGTCTCCATTGCCTAGGAGACAAGATTCTTCCTGAAGCCTCCAGCTGACACGGCGCGCGCCACCGGCACATATCCTCACCAGCAAGGCCCCTGCCAAAATCCACCAGCCCGACATACACCTCCTGGCTGCAGAAGCACAACACAGCCAGCAGGAAGAAGGAAAAGCCGCACCCCGAAAAAGGGACATCCGTCAAATCCACTGCCTGGAGAAAGGCAGTCCCGGTGCCAAAACAGCTGGCGGAATGCACACATGGAACACATGCTGTCCTGCCAGTCCCTCGTCGCCAATGAAGCATAGAACCTATTAAGTAAGTTTATTAAATATAGATGAATGCGGGACAGTGCAACACCACAACCACCTCGGTCCCCGTCCCAACCGTTCTCCTCTCTGTTCTGTCAAGTCTCTTGCCCATAGAATTCCAGAACGCACACGAGACTCGATAGAAGAACTCAAAAGTAGCACTGCTCTGGCCTCATCGCTATTAGAAAAATATGCTTTTTAATGATGCTCCTGGTAATGCATGCTTCATGTTTTACATGTAGTGAAAGGATACAGCTGGAGACAACCGTGATTTCAAGGGCAGGCTCATTATTTAAAATTACTTTAGGTTTGTGGTTCATCATATTCAGAGTAAGCACAGATGACAGTTTTGGGCTCTTCCCTTTTAAGCAGTATTAATAATGTCAAGCAACATTTATCCTTCTGAGAAGGACCATGCATTTTGCCCCCCAAAACACAATATTTCTGCACTGCAGCTATCCACTGCTGATGTCTGTTTTTGTCAGCAAATGTGGGGTTGGATGACAACTATTATGTGTTATTGTTGGGGGGCATGGCCGAGCACCGATGGCAGAAGAAGTCTCTCTGTGAGGCTCCTGCCAGTATTCTGCCACCCCATAAAATCCTGTCATCCTGAAGGTCCCCGCCCCCCGGGGTGTGGCCGTGAATGCGAGAGGGGCCCCTGAGGCAGTCGAGAGGAAATTGTGGCACTGAGAATTTTGCGGGGGCTTGCTGGTGTTGCAGAGGCCGTGAGGAACACAAGATGGCGACCGGGGCCATTGGACTTAAGACCGCTGATTTTGGTGACCTGGAGCATTCATAAAAGGGAAGGAACCCTCTGTTCTGGAGGGTGGGCAGATCTAGAAGCCATTACAGGACAGAACAGCACAGGTCAGTGGAGGCCCAGTAATGGGTAATTTAGGACACAAGAAAGATGCAGAGGCAAAAGACGAAAGCAATGTAAGGGCATAGCCTGGCACACAAGGAACTAACAGAGCTCATCCTATGTAGAAGACGGAAGACCGACCCTCCAAGACACTTTACAAGATATTACTGCTTCCTGCAAAGTGCTAGAAGGAAAAATGGATGCCTTTGCTACAGATTTAACCATTCTCAGAGATGACCATTGTCGTCTTGGGGAAAAAGTAGCTACGGCGGAGAACCACATTGAGAGGATCCTCCAGTCAGTCAGCGAATCAGACAGGACTATTCTCAAGATGGAGAAGCAAATTCATGACCTGAAACTGCGAGCTGAGGATGCAAAAAAACGATTGAGAAGAATCAATATTCGTGTGATCGGATTGCCTGAACACATAGAAAAGAACAATATGGTGGAGTTTCTGGAGCACTGACTTAAGGAGGAATTAACAGAAGGCTTTCATCCTTTTTCGCACTTGAGAGGGTTCAGGCACGGCCTCTGGGGGCGCCGCCACTGTCAGTTATAGCATGCCTGCTGCACTATAGGGACAGGGACTATCTGTTGGGTCAAATGAGGAAAAACTGAGACAGCATGGTAGAAAATACTACAGTCCGCATTTTCCCAGACTTTTCGTGGGAAGTGCAGAAACAAAGGGCCACCTTCAGAGAAGCTAAACAAAAACTTAGACAAATGGGGATCCAGTACAGAATGATGTTCCTGGCAAGACTGAGGGTGATGGCCAAGGGGGGAATGCAATTTTTTACCTCACCGGAGGAGCTATGGCAGTGGATAGACACTCAATCTTCATCAAATGAGACCCGTCCCCCAAGTAATCACCAGCAGCGACACAATAGGGGATCCGGCATAGACTGACCCTAAGGCTTTTGGCCCCTTCTAACATAGAAGTGCAACAGGAACGCCAGAAGATTATGGAGGCAGTGGCTTCCCTGCGTAGACAGGACGCCTGGCCTTCCCAAACTCCGAGCGAGGAAATTGAACACTTAGGATCAGATCGAGACTCAGACATAACATGCTCTTCGTAAGAGGTGGGACCAGAGGTGATGCCTGGAACATCAGATTACATCCTCTAACTCTTTCTCCCCTAACTTTATAGGAGGTCCATATCAGCATCACATACCTACAAGCTCCTGTCTAGGAGCAATCTCTTTCTGACTTGAGGGGAGTGAGGAGACGTACCTTGATGGGGAGAGGCCAGACGATATGGCAGATTCCTCTACACGAACTAGAGGCCCGCTCCTAGCTTCGATAGACTAGTTGAGATAATTGTTTTGGTTCGGATGAGAGGTGTTCACTCTTTTTTCCTGGGTAAGGGGAGTTGGGAAGTTTACTGTTGGGTAAATTACACAGGGAATAATGAGTCCTGTGGTTTCATAAATGCGATTTTAAGAGCATGGTCGGGGGGGTCTGGAAATAGGTATCAGGGTGGGCAAGATGGGTGTTGAAACGCTCATACACTAGGCGGTAATATGGCTAAATTCATATAAATTTATCTCATGGAATGACCGGGGCATGAGCGCAATGACGAAAAGCTACAAGGTAGCTTGTATTTGCAGAGGAGAGAGGAGTCCAAGTGGCAATGCTACAAGAAACACACCTAACACAAGCAGAAGGGAGGGCCATACAGAATCGATGGAGGGGCCAAGTATATTATACTACACACTCTGCTTATGCCAGATGATATGGATTTGAGCAGGGGTCCCGTCAGCTAATAGACAGCAGCATAGACCCACGAGGAAGATGCGTAGCTGTGCCCTGAAGATTGGAGGTCAGGGACTGTGCATTGATTGAAATCTATGCACCTAACTCAGACCAGGGAACCTTTTTTGCACAGCTTAATACCCGCTTAGCCCTCTTTTTACAACAACCGCTAATATTGGGAGGGGATTTTAACTGTGTGGCAGGCCCTGCAAAAGACAGATCTCATCCCCCCCCTACATGACTCCCCAATCAAAAGAGTAGCAAGGCAATTTACAGCTTTGCAATTACACTGGGGCCTAGTAGATGCATGGAGGAGGCAGTATCCGGATACCAGAGATTACTCGTATTTCTCCTACCTACATAAGTTACATGTGCGACTGGACTTATTCCTTTGCACTCCAGATGTGTTCTCTAGCATACATAACACAGAGTATTTGGCTCACACTATCTCACACCATAACCCAATACTACTGACACTGAAGTGGGGCTCGCCTCTTCCCCCGTATTCACACGTGGACACTAAAACCAGAATTGCTTGAGGACACACAATATCAAGGGGAGGCGAGACAACATATTGTTCAATTCTTTGTAGATAACGAGGCCACAACCAGCAGCCCCCTTGTAGAATGGGATGCATTTAAAGTAGTGCTGAGGGGTAGGTGCATAGCGGTTCTGGTGGGAGTGCAGAGAACTTTACCCAGAGACCAGAGCAGCCAGAACGCCAACAGGGAATTTTAGAATTAAAAGAAATAGTAGCCAAGCATGTCGAGCGCCTCCACTGCTTTGATTATAGAAATTACATAGCAAAAGCTCATGTGGAAAGGGATAAGGCGGGCCGAATGGTGGCATGGGTGGCATCACCGACCAAGACCGGGTCGATCATTATGGAAGTGAGGACGGAAACGGGAAATAGCCTTTACAAGCAGGAGGAAATTAATAGTCATTTACTTTCTTTTTATGAATGGCTATATAGGAGCACTCTTCAGTATGATAGGGATGCCACTGCAGCATATTTGGACAATTCTCACTCACCACACTTAAACCAGAGATAGCAGAGCAGCTGGGAGGAGCTATTTCACTGTAGGAAATTAAAAGGGCCATTAAGGAATTAGCCAGGGGTAAGACACTGGGGACTGATGGCTTTCCCGTAGAGTTTTATGCCATGTATGCTGACCTATTGGCCTCAAGGCTGGGAACCCTCTATGTGACCCCAAGGGAGATGGGCATATTACTGATGATTATGAGGGAAGCAGTGGTGGTGCCCCTACTGAAACCTGGTAAGGACCCAACAGAATGCAGGGCGTACAGACCGTTGTCCATGCTGTATCCGGACTCCAAGATCCTTAGTAAGATCTTAGCAATGAGATTTCTCCCCCACATGCCGAAGTTGATACGACCAGGCCGGTTTTGTCCCAGGTCGGAATACGGCAGGTAACATACGCTGACTGCTGGCAGTCTGGAGAGACACCTCCTATGACGCCACGACTGCTGGTGTACTGGCAGTGGACATTGGAAGGCCTTTGAGAGCCTAGAGTGGTGTTTCTTGTATGCGGTGATGGCAAGTATGGGATTGGGGACCGACTACATCGCCTGGGTAAAGCTACTACATACTGAACCAACAGCTAGGGTCCATACAGACCGGACAATATCAGACAGCTATGCAGTTGAGTGGGGTCCCAGGCAGGGCTGCCCACTGTCGCTGTTTGTGTTTGCAATAGCAATGGAGCCATTTGCAGCGACGGCTCGTAGTGGGATAGGAAGTCAAGAAATACGAGCTGACGGGGAAGTCACTGTATTGCCCTGTGTGCGGATGACTTGCTAATCTTTTTGAAGAAGATGCAGCAAGACCTGCTGAGGGCCCAAATGATGCTGGCTAGGTTTGGGGCTATCTTGGGACTCAGGGTCAACTGGGTTAATAACCAATTGTTCCCCCTGGGGCCTGCCGCCCCCCCCAGGAGCTGAATGCCATTGTGTGGGAGCCACAATGTCTTTCCTATTTGGAGGTTAAAATATACCACGACCCAGAGGACATCCTTGAGGGAAATGTCGGGAGATCCCTGCGATCCATTCAGACTTGCATGGCCTTTTGGCAGACACTGCCGTTATCAGTAGCAGGAAGGGTAGTGCTTCTTAAAATGATAGCCCTGGCCAGACTACTATACTATTTCACAGTATTGCCAATATTGATCCCAAGGCAACCTTCAAGGAATTGGATGCCCTAGTAGTATCATTCCTCTGTGGTAGTGGACCACGAGGAGTGGCCTTGACTAAACTTCAGAGATCGTCTTCGAAGGGAGGATTGGCAGTCCCTAATTTTGAGGTTTACTACTTAGCAGCACAGCTCCAGGGACTCGCACAATGGATAGCGAGCAAACAGGATCCTGAAACATTGGTGAGGCCGTTCACCCCTCTGTTGATGAGACTACGGGAGGTATTGATGGGAATCCGTTGTATTAAAGGTGAGAGAGACTCCCCTGAACTGAAAACAGTCACACAATGCTGGGCCAGCTACCTGCACAAAATTAAGACAAAGACTCCCTACTCCCCAGATATTCCCCTGCTGTTCCTGATGGTGCTGCCACACAGGGGCAGTTGGGAGGGGTTGCATACCTGGTATGCGGCGTGGTGTTGACATTTGGGACCCTGTTTGAAGAAGGCATACTGATCTCATTTGAGGACCTTAGAGCAGAGTTTGACCTGCAGAGGGGACATTTCTTACTATATGGCTCGGTCTCTGCGGGTATACGACGGTATTGGTGGTGGGGGCAGGGGAGACCCCAAACACAAACAACCAGTACCTATCTAGTGACCTCAATGTGAAGGATAAAGGCTGTCATGAATTTATATCATAGAATACGAACTGATACGACTCTTCCGTTGACCTCACTGAGGCAAAAATGGGAAGATTTGGAAACCAATGTCCCTGACGAGGCCTGGGAGCAAATATTAGAGGGAGCCCTTAAAGGTTTGAGGAATGCCAGGTTTAAGTTAATCAGCTTTAATGTGTTACATCGAGCATATTTAACTCCCGGACAGATTAATAAGCACTTCAACACTGAAGGAGCATTATGCCCAAGATGGGGGGCTTTCAGCGCAGAATTCAAACACATGTTCTGGGACTGCCCACAGGTCAGGCCGTTCTGTGGGAGGTGTCTCACGCTGTAGCAGGCACAATAGATCAGACGGTCCCTTGTACAATGGGTCATTGCCTACTAGGATGGTTTCCACATACATCTAAAACGAAGGCCACTAGCAGATTTCAGGACCTACCTTATATATTAGCCAAGAGGGAGATAGTAATGAATTGGAAGAACCCAATTGGTCGGAGAATAACCAGCAGGCACAGGGAATTAGACAAATGGGCCAGATGTGAAGGAGATGCACTACTTAGGGAGGCCAAAAGGGGACTGAGATCCTTAGATGTGGCAAGAGCATTGGACAATATGGTAGAAGCTCTGAGAAAGATGGCCCAGACTGCCCAAGAACCTGACTGAGAAAGGCACTGGTTAGACCCAACCACTCCCACCTAATGGCAGAGATATTGCAGAGTAAACACCTGAACTCATTCCACCCGCAGAAAAACGAGATGCGAGTGACCTCACCACGCTGTGAACACCGCACTACACCAACTTTGACTCATTGGTGAGGGGGAGGGAAGTTGGGGTGGAAAGGGGAAGAGAAACGGCAGTAAGCTAGTAAGGATTTAGGGAAAAGAGAACAGATTGAAGAACATACGTGTACTGAGTCCTTTATATTGAGTGTCAACCTTTGAAGTTCTATCTGTATGACCATTCAACTGTTGTAAAACCAATAAAAAAATTATTTAAAAAAAAATCTATTATGTGTTATTGTTTAGATAGTTTTAAGGGAAATCAAACATACTTTGTCTTTTCTAATGGAACTGTCTGAACAATTCAGTATTCTGTGCGGTAAAAAAATGTTCATTAAATGACATCATACATATGTAACTTCCAAGCCATAGGTGCCAAAACATCAATATATTATACTGAATGTGTGTCTCATAGCAACTGTAATGCAGCCGTTTTAAGGACACATATAGTTAAGAAGCCTTACTTTTGTTGTTAATTGGATGGCACATTAGCCAGCACTGAAAATATTACTAGATTATCCGCACAGCCAAGGAAGCTTGAAATCGAGAGCTCGAGAAAAATGCACTGAGCGATTCTGATGGATTTGCCCCAAAATTTAAAAAGCAGGATTTTGATCAGAGCATCCAAATTTCATGCTTAAATACCTTCTGAAAAATGTGTTTAAGATGGACTGAATGTATCCATGCTTCGGTCTGGAAGGATGGGAAAGTCTGGCACGTTTCTGTAAGCAAATCTGTCTGTCAGTCTGCTGCTTCTCTTGTAAAACGGGCTCGCAAATCATTGTGCAACTTATTATTATGATGGGCCATGGGCACAAATTATTTCTACAGGATCCTCTTGAAGTCTTTCAAAAGCAGCTGTTCAGGAACAGATCTAAAATTAATGCACAAAGAAGAAGGACACATTTTACATGCTTGACATTCTTACATACATGATGTCCGACACGCACACCTCCAATCATTGGACTGACATTTCAAACCCAAAATTGGATCCGATCGCCACTGAAGGGCACATACTATTGGGGCCTGCTGAAGAGTAAACAGTAGTCAGAGACACCTCTTAGTAAACAGAAATACGGAGTACAAAGAAACAGCCACAGCGAGAATGTAAAGAAGCAATAAATAACTGGATGATGTGTGTTAGAACTGGCAGCCTTAGGGTGGTTCTTCACCTTTTGCCTTCTCCATATTTTTGTTAACTGCTAACCAGTGCTAATGTCTGTGTGATCACTTCTTAAACAATTCTAACATTGGCTTATCCCCAATCGGCATATTTAATTTACCACTAAGTATGTGGTAAAAGTGGTACTATATGTACATAGGGCCTGTAAGTTAAATGCTACTAGTGTTCAGGCAGCACTTGTTGTGCCACCCACTTATGTAGCCTTGCAAACCTGTCTGAGGCCTGCTGTTGCAGCCTGTGTGTGCAGTTTTAAACTGCCAATTTGACCTGGGAAAGTAAACCTTTTGCCAGGCCCAAACCTTTCTTTTTAATACCTATATGTCAACCCTAGGGTAGGTCCTATACAGTCCCCAGGGGAGGGTGCAATGTATTTAAAAAGTAGGACATGTAATTTTTAGTTTTACATCTCCTGGTAGTGAAAAAGTCTTCATTCATTTTTCACTATTGAAAGGCCTACCTCTGCCCTAGGATAATATTGAGGTTACTTTATTACATTTAATCAGGATAACTTCCAAATGGGAACAAGTAAATAGTTCACAGCTGTTGTCTTTGGAAATGTAATGAAAAACCCTCTTATATGGGGAAATCGGATTTTGAATTACAAATTTGCAAAATGGCACTTTTAGAAAGTAGGCCTTTTCCTCCCCTGATCATTTAGTGCCTGCAGCTTGTCTCCAGGTCACATGCCTGGTGTAATTGGCATCTGGTCTTTGTGTTTTCCTCTCAGACACCAACTCTTCAGTACACTTCTGGACCTGTGGAAGACTGCCAGGAAGAAGGGCTGCTGTGCTGCTGAAAGGACTGCCACTCTGCTGGACTGATACCCTGAAGGACTGCTACCCTACTGTGCTGTGAGAGAAGGACTGGAACCTGTTCCCAGGACCACCAGAGTGACTCTAAGGGCTAATCTCTTGTAAAGTAGCTTCTGGACTCTGCAACTGGGAGTCCTACCCTGCCATTGGTGCCACCCCAGTCCTGGACCCTTAGAAGTGGGCCTGAAGGTGCTCTGCTAGCTCATCTGTGGACCCAGCAGAACCGACGCATCTTGTCTGCTGTGTGGCACAACCCCAAGCAGACCTGACTAATCGCCTCTGCTGCATGGATGTACCTGGTGCATGGACTTCGCATCACCCTCACAGACCACAGTCTTATTGGAACCACTGCTGCACGATGCTTCCTCGATTCTGTCCCTCTTATTGCAAACCCTCCGTCAAAAACAGCCTTGTAGACAACGCAGGCCTCAGCATCGCAAGCCCCACAGCATCTTTGGAATCAACCAGTGTGTGATGCATCCTCAACGCAGGACTTTTCATCGATAGCCCCATAGTCAATGGCCTCCTTGATGATAATGGAGGACTTTGCATTTCAGTCTCACAGTTCACTGGAACCAATGCTGTGTGATGCATCTCTGACCCAAAACTTGCATTGCCTCGGCTGTGCAGCGCATCCTCAATGCAGGACCTCACAGCGCTCCACCACCAGGATTAAAGGAACTCTTGTCCTAACTGGGTCCCCGTAGCCAGCCCACACTCCATCGTGGTCGACCTGAATGTATGTGTCTGTCCTGGTCTAGCACTACCAGATAACCACAGATGGCGCTTTTTGCATTTTAGTACTATTTTTGCTTAAATATTTAAGCTTGCATATATCAGGTGCAACTGTTAAGATTTTTGTTATTTTGGTCTAACCAATATATACCCTGTAATGGGTTGTTTGCGGCTAGAAAACACCTGTGTGAGGCACTGTAGAAATGGCCAGACCGGCATTTCACACCTTATACCCTTCTGTGCCGCGGACGTAATGGTTACGTCCTGCTGCACAGTGCTGCTGTGCCCAGGATGTAACCATTACGTCCTGGGCACACAGCCCAGAGGGAGCGCTAGCGCTCCCTCTGTGGGGTTCCCCCCATCCCCCCCCCTAGGCAGGGATGGAAGGGGAAGCCCTTCCCCTTCACCCCCGACCCCCCCACCCCCCCTGTGACGTCAGCGAGCGATCGTGCGCTATTTGTCACAGGGCCTCCTCCCATCGCGCTGGGGGAGGCCGAGAGAGGCCTCAAAGGGAAGTTATTTTCTTCCCTTTGAAGTCTCTCTCTGCGTTTTGGCCGCCGGATTGAAAGCAATCCGGATGTCAAAACGCCCACTAGACACCAGGGATTTAATTTTAAAAAGGAAATTGGCATGAGGGAGCAACCCCTTGGGCAAGGGTCGCTCCCAGGGGGGGCATTTTTTTAAAGGCCTTTTCTGCCTCCGGGGGGGCAGAAACCTCTAGGCACCAGGGATAATTTTTTTGTTTGTTTTGTTTTTGTTTTGTTTTTTGTTTTAGAGGTAGGGAGTGACCCCTTAGGCAAGGGTCGTTCTCTTGGGGGCAAATTTATTTTAGGCCATTTCTGACCTCCAGGGGGGCAGATCAGCCTATTTTAATTAGGCCGATCTGCCCCCAAGGGGGGCAGAAACCACTAGGCACCGGGGATTTTTTGTTGTTGTTTTACAGATGGGGAGCGTCCTCTTAGGCAAGGGACGCTCCCCTGGAGGGGCAAATTGTATTTAGGCCATTTCTGCCTGCTTTGGGGGCAGATCAGCCGATTTTAGGTCAATCTGCCCCAAAGGGGGGCAGAAACCACTAGGCACCAGGGATCTTTTTTTTTGCGCCGTCACGCAAGGGGAGCGACCCCGTAGGCAAGGGTCGCTCCGCAGGGGTGGTGGGGGGACAAATTTATTTTAGGCCATTTCTGCCCCCCCGGGGCAGATCGGCCTATTGGTATTAGGCCAATCTGCCCCCGGGGGGGGCAGAAACCTCTAGGCGCCAGGGCAAATTTTCTTTTTTGTTTTTTTAGAGATGGGGAGCGACCCCTTAGGCAAGGGTCGCTCCCCTGGATGGGCAAATTGTATTTAGGCCATATCTACCCGCTTTGGGGGCAGATCGGCCAATTTTAGGTCAATCTACCCCCAAGGGGGGCAGAAACCACTAGGCACCAGGGATCTTTTTTTTTGCGCCGTCACGCAAGGGGAGCGACCCCGTAGGCAAGGGTCGCTCCCCGGGCGGGGTGGGGGGGTAAATTCATTTTAGGCCATTTCTGCCCTCCCTGGGGGCTGATCGGCTTATTGTTATTAGGCCGATCTGCCCCAGGGGGGCAGAAACCTCTAGGCGCCAGGGCAATTTTTTTTTTTTGTTTGTTTGTTTTTTCAGAGATGGGGAGCGACCCCTTAGGCAAGGGTCGCTCCCTTGTAGGGACAAATTGTATTTAGACCATTTCTGCCCCCCTTGGGGGCAAATCGGCAGATTTTAGGTGAATCTGCCCCCAAGGGGGGCAGAAACCACTAGGCACCGGGGATCTTTTTTTTTGTGCAGTCACGCAAGGGTAGCGACCCCGTAGGCAAGGGTTGCTCCCCAGGGGGGTTGTGGTGGCAAATTTATTTTAGGCCATTTCTGCTAGAGGCCAAAATCCATAGGTAGGCACTTTGCAAAAAACACCTCTGTTTTCGGTGAAAAAATGTGATGTGTCCACGTTGTGTTTTGGGCCATTTCCTTTCGTGGGCGCTAGGCCCACCCACACAAGTGAGGTACCATTTTTATCGGGAGACTTGGGGGAACGCTGGGTGGAAGGACATTTGTGGCTCCTCTCAGATTCCAGAACTTTCTGTCACCGAAATGAGAGGAAAAAGTGTTTTTTTGGCCAAATTTTGAGGTTTGCAAAGGATTCTGGGTAACAGAACCTGGTCATAGCCCCACAAGTCACCCCATCTTGGATTCTCCTAGGTCTCTAGTTTTAAAAAATGCACAGGTTTGGTGGGTTTCCCTAGGTGCCGGCTGAGCTAGAGGCCAAAATCTACAGGTAGGCACTTTGCAAAAAACAGCTCTGTTTTCTGTCAAAAAATGGGATGTGTCCACGTTGTGTTTTGGGGCATTTCCTGTCGCGGGCGCTACCCCTACCCACACAAGTGATGTATCATTTTTATAGGAAAACTTGGGGGAACGCTGGGTGGAAGGAAATTTGTGGCTCCTCTCAGATTCCAGAACTTTCTGTCACCGAAATGTGAGGAAAATGTGTTTTTTTAGCCACATTTTGAGGTTTGCAAAGGATTCTGGGTAACAGAACCTGGTCAGAGCCCCACAAGTCACCCCATCTTCGATTACCCTAGGTCTCTAGTTTTCAAAAATGCACAGGTTTGGTAGGCTTCCCTAGGTTCCAGCTGAGCTAGAGGCCAAAATCTACAGGTAGGCACTTTGCAAAAAACACCTCTGTTTTCTGTCAAAAAATGGGATGTGTCCACGTTGTGTTTTGGGACATTTCCTGTCGCAGGCGCTAGGCCTACCCACACAAGTGAGGTATCATTTTTATCAGGAGACTTAGGGGATCATATAATAGCAAAACAAGTGTTATTGCCCCTTGTCTTTCTCTTCATTTTTTCCTTCCAAATATAAGAGAGTGTGTAAAAAAGACGTCTATTTGAGAAATGCCCTGTAATTCACATGCTAGTATGGGCACCCCGGAATTCAGAGATGTGCAAATAACCACTGCTCCTTAACACCTTATCTTGTGCCCATTTTGGAAATACAAAGGTTTTCTTGATAGCTATTTTTTACTCTTTATATTGCAGCAAATGAATTGTTGTATACCCTGTATAGAATGAAAACCCACTGCAGGGTGCAGGTCATTTATTGGCTCTGGGTACCTATAGTTCTTGATGAACCTACAAGTCCTATATATCCCCGCAACCAGAAGAGTCCAGCAGACATAACGGTATATTGCTTTAAAAAATCTGACATTGCAGGAAAAAGTTACAGTGTAAAACGTAGAGAAAGATTTCAGTTTTTTTCACCTCAATTTCAATATTTCTTTTTTTCAGTTGTTATTTTCTGTTGGAAACCCTTGTAGGATCTACACAAATTACCCCTTGCTGAATTCAGAATTTTGCCTACTTTTCAGAAATATTTTGGTTTCTGGGATCCAGCATTGCTTTCACACCCATTTCTGTCACTGACCGGAAGGAGGCTGAAAGCACAAAAAATCGTAAAAATGGGGTATGTCCCAGTAAAATGCCAAAATTGTGTTCAAAATTGGGTTTTCTGATTCAAGTCTGCCTGTTCCTGAAAGCTGGGAAGCTGTTGATTTTAGCACCGCAAACCCTTTGTTGATGCCATTTTAGGGGAAAAAACAGAAGACTTCTTCTGCAGCCCCTTTTTCCAATTTTTTTGAAAAAAACGAAATTTTCACTGTATTTTGGCTAATTTCTTGGCCTCCTTCTGGGGAACCCACAAAGTCTGGGAACCTCTAGAATTCCTAGGATGTTGGAAAAAAAGGACGCAAACTTGGCGTGGGTAGCTTATCTGAACAAAAAGTTATGAGGGCCTAAGCGCGAACTGCCCCAAATAGCCAAAAAAAGGCTCAGCACAGGAGAGGGAAAAGGCCTGGCAGCGAAGGGGTTATTTATGTGTGGTGTGGAACCCTAGACTAAGGTAGTTCTTTTATTGGGGATGGGGCCTCAGGAACATGCAAGTTTAGAAGTTAGAACAAGGGAGGGGTCACCTGCCTATCCTACCTATAAGAAACACTTCCAGCCTAAACAAGTGGTCCAATGTACGGTCAGAGTTGGAAAGAGTGGGATCCAAGCTTTCTTACTTATATAAGCCCAGATACACTACCAAGGTAGGGGAGAACTGCGATGGAAAGGAGAAGAGTCTTAACCTCTATCCCTCATCCTACAGGCCAGTGGTAAGCTGATAAAAGAGAGACTGTAGCAGGAGCTATCAGGGAGGGTGAGGTGTGATGGAAACGAGGAGAGACCGAAACCCCAGGACTAGTAAGGAAACTTTGGTATGACGTAAAGAGTGTAAATATAATAATCTCTGTCTAATGAAGTCTTGAGTGTCGTAACTCAAGGGGATTGAGAGTAAACTTATTTTAATAATTGTTTTTGAGAATACTTGATTAAAGTCAATGTAAAAGACTTCCCATATCAGCACATTATGTTCAACAGCTTCCTTACTACAAAATCTTTGGAGAAGGTAACCGATTTTTCCTGGGGTCCAACTTGCTGGCCATCTGATCTGGGCCATCACCCTAAACTGATCAACCAGGCTTTGAACTAGTAGTTATGATTTTTTATAAGGAATGGAAGCTTAGATTTTATCCATACCAATGACATGTGCATTAATCACTGGTCCCTGTGGAGACATTATCTGCCAATCTCTGAGTGACGGCAATTGTGTTACTTGTGCTTTCTCAAATTGATTTCTTCAACTGAGTTTATTTGGAATGGCTATCTATTATAAATTTTATAAGTACAGGAACTTGTGTACCGATGTAACATAAAGCTGATCCTGGATTCTCATTGTAAAAGTTTCACACTTGGTGCAACGGTACTGCAACATCTTCATTGGAAGTTTTGTTGCTTTCTATGAAACAGCTCAACAGTTAAGCCATCTTGATTACAGATTTTGAGAGGAAAAGACACAATGACGTTTTATTTGGATTCATTAAGAACCACTCCCGCGTTTCAACAACTTCTAACGTGCTGGGCAGCTCTAATCTGGGGCAGTCATGTGTTCTGTAAATTCTGTTCACATAACATATAACACATCACATAACATCAGACAGAGTTAGTCTCTGTGTATACCGTTGATGTTGGTGTGAGGTGCGCTGCATGGCTTGATGGTTACTACGGTGCAGCGCTCATCATGGTGCATTACTAAGAGTACAAAGAGCATAATCAGACATATCAGGAACTGGAATTCACCATTATGAAAACACTTGGTGCAGTCCTAGTATCATAACCCAGAAACACTTGGTGGAGTGTGGCAATACATAAAAAGAGGAATTTTTAAGTTTCCTTTATTGGGTGTTAATACCTTGTGCATGACAGTGCAGTAGTGAGGGTGCTAGCGCAGGTGTTTTAATAAATACAAAAAATATTAATGAGTGTTCATGTATTCTGAATAAGTTTGTGTAGAAAATGTAATAATGTAGAAAAATAATGCATACATTTGAAAATGTGATTACGAAAAATGGCCACCAGTGTTAACGAAATGTATTGATCAAAGATTTAATAATATGAAATATTGATCATTTGATAGATTAATGTAGTAATATGTCATATTTAGGGTTATGTATTCTGCTTTAGCTTTATTAATTGTAGGCCTAATTCAGCGAATGTCATGGCCTCGTTTGCCATGCCTCATGTCAAAGATGTATTTTTTAACGTTTATTAAATGGCTGTCTTGGAGAGTTAAACTGTGATTTCTATCATATTGTTTAAATGTGATTATAACAGAAGCTTTCTCATGAGAACCAAATGCTAGAAGATGGTGTTCCTGTTAATGTAACTATTTATGTGTAATGCGTGTGAGACTGACTTTCTCAGGAGAAGAACAATGGAGATACTGACTGGAGTGGAAGCTGCAACAATATCGCTACCTAACAAGCCGGATGATGAGGACATTGCGAGACAAACCAATCAACGACATGTGAACGGAGTAATAGTAGAATTCATAGAATAGGGATTTTAGTTTGATTGGACAGAGTGTGAACATGCGATTAACTGACCAGTAGGGATTTGGGAAGTAGTTTTAGTAGTTTTAATATAACGATGTTGCATTGAGAGAAGACAGATCCATTGCCAATTTCTTTGCTCGCCGAAAGGTCAATATTTCTTGTGCTTCTAGACAAGAGGCATGCTTAACTCTAATGCTTAGAGACTTTGCGTTTTCTGAACTTTGATGCTAAATCCTAGTGCCTTACTGATCGACTGATGTCCTGAGGACGAAGACTGACTCTGCTTGCTGATCCACATTGAGGATAGGTATTATGACTTAGACTGTTGATTATTATGCATATTTGCTTTTTCTTTCTAGGTACCAACTGCATTGTTTTGATAGAGCCATAGTTAGATTTTTTTCCAAATTTGTGTTACTAGATTGTTTTGCACGAAGCCCAACAGGCTGATGCTAATCTGATGTTAGTAAAGGATCTTCACTAATGAAATCATGTTAATAGTGATTAATACTTGATGAATTTCTCTGCTAAACTTAATGTATGAAATTACTTCGACACAGTTGACTTTGTTATTGATTTTCATCACAACCTTAGAATGTGTGGTAGTTCAAGCTTTGATTAGGTTACGTTTCTTCTGCAGTTTTGGACAGCCAGTGTTGTTTCTGTATGTGTTTCACTTGATATTGAGATTAATCTACATGACCTTAGCATTGTTTATATAGGGAAATAAATATTCTAACTTTTACTAAAAGGTGTGGTTATTCATGACTGAAAGGTCATGGTGCGTGACAATTACTGCCTCCATTGATTATTGATGTTATTGATCGATTTTGATTATTATCTGTGTATTAATTATTGATTATGTAGTGGATCTATGGTAAGAACATCTTATTTGTGCGTCAAAAGGTTTGTCGACCTATTTGCGTCCCCTTGTAATTTTTACTTATTAAGGTCAGACGCACTAGCAAGGGTATAACAATTTTGAACAGATAAATTGAATAACGGAGCAAAGGGTGGCACGTAAAACAACATGGGTAATTGACAAAAGTATGAGTCCTAATGATTAAAATGCATACACAAATGTAAAAGAAGTAAGTTGTGTAAGAAAATGTCACCAAGAGTCTCAGATTTGATGGAGAATGGGCACAAATATGAGAACGGGAACTCATAACCCTTTTAGGTTGTAGCATGTAAATGTGCTGCACAAAACCCAGCTAGATAAATGAATTTTGCTAGTATTGTACATATTTGCAATAAACAAAAGGCTGTTGCCTTTAGTTGTGTGAAGCGTGCATTGGCTTGGAACTATGCATGCAGTTTTATGGCATTGGATGATTCTGCACTGTGGTCAAGCAGACTGTAACCATTGCAGAGTGGAAGCAGCTCCTGAAGCACTCTTCATCTTGCTTCCAGGGTATGCTATCAGCAAGAAAGAAGACAGCTCTTTAATTCATATTACTTCAATTTTAGTGAGGTCCTGGATAGATAGACTTATAAGGTCTTCTTTAAATATTAACTTTCCTGTACCTTGAAGTAAACAAAACCTTCCTGGGGTGTACCTTTATTCAACAAACGTGTTAACAATAAGTGTATGCCTTATTAAAATGTGAGTCATTTTTTTAAATTCTAAAAACATTGAGTTTCCCTAACACAGTCAGAAATGGCCAACCAGTAAAATTACAAGATGGTCCATTGTCTGTTTCAGTTTGTCCTCATTTGCACCTGGTTTGAGCCCACATTGTTGATCATCATTTCCATTTCTATGTTTTATGCGCTCCTGTAACAAAGGTTCGTGTTTTCAGTTATTTATATGAATAATCCCACTCGGTGAGCATCAAATCAATATGAGTGTTTGAAAACACTGACATTAACAAAACATCTATTCAGTGCCACATTTGTTGCCCACCACACATTTAGTATTTCACAAACATAAACGCTATGCAATATTAACCAAACTCGGAGGAACTAAGTGGGCCTCAGATGTCATCAAAATAATGTTGTATCTTATCACTATAAAAATACCTACAAACAGAGGGTCTTCTAATGTAGAGGTCTTGGAGGTTTCAGGTAGGTAATGCCAACATCACAACGTCTTGGGTGGTTCTACAAAGGTATTCTATCTATGAAATGTTTGTATGTAAGCTTTACTGTGTGCAATCTAACCGCCAACTTGTGCAAATTTGAGTCATAGGAATGTACCAGAGTTACTAGGATACAGCAGTTAGATACCACACTCGTAG
The DNA here is from genome assembly GCF_031143425.1 of Pleurodeles waltl. Classification (NCBI taxonomy): domain Eukaryota; kingdom Metazoa; phylum Chordata; class Amphibia; order Caudata; family Salamandridae; genus Pleurodeles; species Pleurodeles waltl. Next base: position 671,316,954 of record NC_090443.1, on the reverse strand, counting down.
TGTTCTGGCCTTTTGATTCACAGGGGATTAACAAAAAACATAGCTAGAGAGAGGTGAGGTGTATTGAGATCAATATCAACTATAGTCTTATATCATTTACAGACTTAAATATGTCTCCAAAAAGCCCTGGCAGAGGACATGACCCTGCCATCCTCTCTGACAGAAAAGTCTAATTAGTCCACATTAGGGGCATATATATGGCCAAAAAAGATCTACTTTCTACAGCTCGCCTTCAATTGAAACATATCTCCACCCTACCTTATACCAATGAAGTAATATCAGAGACTGAACCACTCATACCATCATACTTAATGCTCATCTTGAGTCTGGGAGGTCTTTCAATTTTTCTGCTTACCATCACCTATGCAGTCAGTTGCTCTTCACAAGCTTGTTCTTCAGTTAGTCTTTTCATAGGCTGAATCTTGAGTTTCTCCTCTTTCTCCTTTTGGGTATTGGGGGATTCATTTGAGGCATTGCATTTTGATCTATCCCCTTTTTTTCAACCCAGCCCTAGACCTCTTTGGGCTCACGGCCTAAATGTGTCTTGTCTTCAATTTGTTTTAAGTTGCACTAGGGACAGTAACAAGTATTTTAATACTACCTCCCTCAGTCTTTGCTTCACAACCATACATGAGGCTCTGTGCCACTGTATCAATATAAAAAGCATCATCTTACTGTCCTCAACTGTAAGGTAGCCCTATTTCTTAGCTCACTTTAGCATGACATCTTTGTCTGTGCAATTTAGTATTTGTGCGACCACAGGTCTCTGGAAACCGCGTCGAGGTATTCATTCTGAAACTGTGTGTGCCGTTTCAACTGTATAAACATTGGCGAGTCCCTCTCACAAGAGCTGTCATTATATGGTTCTCTCCTACAGTGCTTTTACAGCTGTTATGTGCCTGTACAGGGCCATAGGGGAGGACCACCGCCACCCACTGGAATGGCTGAGTGGCAGCTGGGAGGAGGATCTAGGGGTCCCAATCTCTGAGAACGACTGGAATACCACACTGGGTGGAATTCCAATAGTGTCAAGGAATACTCCTTTTCAAATTAATCAACTTTTATATCCTACAGAGGGCGTTCATAACTCTAGAATGCATCAATAGGTACTTCCAGGTAGCCTATGCAGCCTCCCCAAGATATGAGGAGGTGGGGCAGGTCTTTTCCACATGCTTTGGTCTTGTGGGACATTACGTGCATATTGGGAAGAGATTGCAAGAATGTTGACAACGGTAGTGGAAAAAGAAGTCCCCTGCACTGCGGGCCACTGTCTCCTGGGTTGGTTCCTCCACACCACCAAAACTAAGACAACTAGTAGATTCCAAACATCTCACATTTATATTGGCTAAGTGGATGTCATGAGGACTTGGAAATCCCCCACTGGACCCCGAATTCTTACATGACATAGAGAGCTAGAGAAGTGAGCGTAGTGCAAAGGGAGAGTATTGTTGAGAGAAGCTAGATGAGGGATTGGTACACTGGACATGGCGCCGTACCTGGAAGGCTTTAGTGGATGGCCTCAAAAGGTCAGAACACTAACTTGATAGCAGCGCCACAAGAAGGCACCCCTGAACAGGCTTCCACATGAGCCCTTCTACTGGTGTCCCTGTCTACCCATGTTCCCCACCCGCCGTTTCTTCACAAAGGGTGATGCAAACCTGATTAGTCTTCACTTTGATTTAGAGGCACTAGAGCAAAGCCCTTCACTATCAGCATTAGAATACTGCAGCTGCAACTCTTGGAGAGGGAAGGAGACTGATCTTATTGTTGTAGCGGGTTCTTTTATAAACAACTGCTCTACACAGTGTTGTAACAATTAAATGACTGATTTACTCAGATGCGCAGAATGTATGGAATTTTATTAGTAAAACCCAATACAATTAGAATATTAAAAAATAAATATTAGAGAATCCCTGCTAACCTACATACTTTTGCTACAAGTTTTCTTTATACTTAACGATGTCTGTGACTTCAATTTGCTCAGGTCAGCCAATGACCCATATTTTATAATGTCAGCACTGGCCTTCCCAATCCTCTGCTCTATATTCTAGATGTCCTAGCTTTTCTAGGAGTTTTTTGTTTAATTTGATGTAAGCTCTCCGTAGTTGGAAATAGAGACTGTATGGCCTTCGCATTCGTTATGTACTTTGCTGTTGATCCTCTATCAGAAAGCCCATGTTCACCACTTCAGCATCTGTTTTTTTCTCCATACCCTCACTGATGCAATTATAGTTTCCAGTATATTATCCTATTTAACCTTATGCGCTAGTCTGCGGAAGTCATGCCCATTTCTGATCTCATTGATGATTCACTAGTGGGTGTATTTGTGAGCTGTACATACTGATTAGGTCCTCGACCTTTGATGGATTTAGGATGCCTGTGATTTTTATTACCATTATCCAATATGGCGCAGCCCTGATTACGCCCAGTCATTGTTAGGTCAAGCATTCAAGACCTCTTGTATATACTTTAGTATATACTTCTTAGTGGGCTTCCTGCTTTTTCACTGGTTTGTTTCAGTGTCCATAAAAAATCTTAGCTTGCTGGTGGTCAATCCTTGTTCTTTGTCCCACCTTTTCCACAGTTGTACACTCCACTGGAGCATGGCCCAGTACTTGTACCTTTCCACTTGTGCCAATGTAGCATGTGCTTGGGTACTACTTATTCTGAGGCTAATAGCTTTTGACCAGAGCGCGGGATGTTTTCAGTGGCTCCAGTCTGTTTTTGTTGACAGGACTCTAAATCATGTTCTTCTCTGGTTACATGTGCTGTGCATTTAAAGACGTAGGTCCAATGTGAAAGGCTGTTTTATGATGGCGCCTATTTCTGCCCCCTGCCTCCCCGGTGCAAAGACAAATGATTTTCTTACGTGCTGCCCATGCGTAGAAAAAATCGCTACCATCACAATATTTAAAGTATATACCCCCAGTTTAAAATGGCCTCTGCATGTCATGCAGGATGACAAAATTTATGTCATGATGAGGCCCTCTCATTTCCTTCGTTGTTGCTTTTTTTTAGATTGCCTTGGCTCGTGTGTTTGGAATGCTGTGTTTGTTGGCTTTCTGAGGCAAACGCGTGCAGTTGATGTTTTCACCAACATCCATTTTTTGTTTTTTTGAGAAACACACTGGTTACTTTGATTGCCGATCTCTGCTGACAGCATTATTTATTTACAAACACGGCGAACGCCGTGCGACATGGAGATCGTACTTGAGTTTGTGTGATTGTTGCAGTACCAGCACCAGCACAGCCCCCACCTTTGTTGCGATCCACCTGGAAAGAAAAGCTGAGATCAGGCCTAGAACACACTGCAAACATATTTTAAATGTGCTACATGAAGTGAGCACGTCTGGCTTAAAGTGAGCAGGGGTCCCGGTGGGCAGCTTTGTCTCTGCACCTCTCTGCCCGTCCTGGGTGTGCACAGATCTGAAGCTGTCCTGTGCCAGGGTGAATAACTAACCAATCTTATGTTTTAATTTAATTTATGACAATGGTAGTTTTGATTTATAATCCTCTAAAACCCAGGACTGCAAGTTCTGGAATGCAGTGTAACACTCACGACAGGCAGAGCTGCTCTTACAGTGAAGCTGCAAGAGCCAAAGAAGCCTGCATATGCTGCTTGTTTACAGTCTGTGTTCTCCCGAAGGCGGATTCAGTTACCGCAGCCCAGGTGTTGCGCCATGTGATCTTTACAAGAGCAGCTGTATGCTACCCTCAGACAGCATTGGTGCTATCTGAAGAAAGGATCACTGGGGTTTTTTAATCCAGTGCACTGTGCGTTGCTTGTATTTATTTGCAGTTACTTCAACATAGGATTTCAAAGCCTAGTGTGTCTAATTTAAGGATGTAAAGTGTGCACAACGGCTTGGATTGCCTCAAGCTTTGTAAGGTTTCTGGCACCCCGCCTATGCATGCCTTCAGTGTCTCCTACATAAACAGCAGGATCCTGTTGTGGGATCCACAGCTTTGACGGGTTTTAACTTGTTTAACTCACTGAATGTCGCATGTGTAGCTTTAATGAGACTCTACGCCCAGACCGAGCTGTTCACTCCCCTTTTCCTTAGTTTCATTTTAGTTTGACACCCAGGTGCTTCTCCTATGGCCCTAGGTGCAACTTGTGATGCAGCCGTGTCACTGGGGGTAGCTAGGACAGTTTTAGGTAACTATGATGACAGGAATCAGGGGCGTAGGAGGAGAGAGGGGACATTAACACTGTTTGCATTAGGGCCAGTGGTTCCCCTCCTAGCGAGACGCGTCAGATGATAGAAGCAGGAGGATGCTGACAAAATTTAACCAGGGGACTTGCTGTGCCTCATCTGTACCACAGGAATGTCCCCTTAACACTTACCCCGGTCTAGAGTTGAGGTTCATACGTGGCGCACGTGTGTAGTGCTCTAGGGCTTCCCTTAAACGTTTGTCTGGAACCACACGGGTGCATGTGAAACCTTGGCACAGCCTGTGTTTACATTAAGACCCTTATGCACTCAGACATCCGTCCCATTTCTCTCTGATCAGGAGGTGCCTTCCTCTTTGGTCAAATTTTGTCAAGACTTTTCCTCTTAGCCTTGGTACTGCTCTGGTGTTAAGGAATGTAATCTTACTATGCTGTTTTCAATTAGAAAGATGCTGTTTTTAATAAGGCATTGTACTTTGAATATTATTCTAGTTTGTCATTTTGAGTTGTTTTTTAATGCTACAAAAGGCACTAAGGGGGTCATTACAACCCTGGCGGATGGCGGAGAACCGGCGGTAAGACCGCCAACAGGCTGGCGGTCTTACCTACGTGAATTATGACCATGGCGGTTTCCGCCATGGTCATCCGCCGGTTCTCCGTCCCGCCCGCCAGGGCGGAAACGACTGCCGGGCTGGAGACCTGGGTCTCCAGCCCTGAGACCGTCAGTATACCGCCGGTGGTATTTGGACCCGGCTTACCGCCGTGGATTTCCAGCGGTTTGAACCGCCATTAAATCCATGGCGGTAAGCACTATCAGTGCCAGGGAATTCCTTCCCTGGCACTGATAGGGGTCTCCCCCAACTCCCTCCCCTACACCCTCCACCACCCCTGCCAACCCCCAAAGGTGGCAGGGCCCCCTCCCCACCTCGACCCCCAACATAACATTACTGACACACACCCGACACGCATGCAGGCACCACCAACACACACACGCACACACCCCGACATACATGCCCACAGCCAAACACACAGTCAGGCATGCACACCCACATTCAAACATACATGCACACATCCATACAGACATACCCACAGCCATACACGCACTCACACACCCCCTCTACATACACGCACACCCCCATGCACGCACACAACACACAACGCCCCCCCACCGCCCTCCCCTAACGGATGATCGACTTACCTGGTCCGTCGATCCTCCGGGAGGAGACAGTAGCCATGGGGGCAGCTCCGCCGACACCGCCACGCCAACAGAACACCGCCACAGCGAATCACAGGATGTGATTCGCTGGGCGGTGTTCTGTTGGTGTGGCGGTGGAGGTGGAACAACCTCCACTTCCCCGCCGCCCGCAAGTATGGCTGTTGGCGGCTCTCCGTCGGAATAACGACGGAGAGCAGCCAACAATCATAATACGCCGAGCGGCAAACCGCCTGCACAGGCGGTCTTCCGCACGGCGGTCCCTCGGCGGTCTTGCAAAAAGACCGCCGAGGTCGTAATGACCCCCCAAATCTACGCTTGAACTTGAGAACGGAGATAAATCTCAGCATGAACACAGTTCTCGGACGATAGGACAACTGCAGCCATGAGATTTATTGCCAGAAGTAGTTTCATGCTGCAGTTCTGCCAAGTGAAAATACTGTTCTCTTAATCGGTCAGCCTCTTTATTTCCAGCCAACCAGTTTGACACTCGTATGTATTTTGAGTAGCTTTCCCACTTTGTTCAACCACCCTTTCAGACACACACACCGAAAGTGTAAACCAACCGATTATGAAGCATTGTGACAATGAGTATGGGTGACCGAAAACAAAAGGCAGCGCCTTTAAGCTCTGCACCCCACAAGTTTAGTGGGGGATCTCATAGTGGTTTAATCTTTAATAGCCCGGATATGAAAAAAATATGACCCAATAATGAGTCAACTGTGAAATAAACACAGCTTCTTATCCTCACTGCCATGTTGTGCCATGCTGTGTGATCCTGGGCGCATCAAATAATGCATGTATGCTAAAGTTGCTTTATCTGTCAAAACAATCACACCATTTATAAACTGCTACAAAGGGTGATATGTGCAGACAGATATCTTCACTCACTCGTCTGCAAGCTCAGGCAACTCTCGTACTCTTCAACGCTCCTAGTTATTCCATTGTAGGCCACAGATACCTAAACATGAACCTAAACATTTTACGCTTTTTGCCGCACGTGGCTGAACCTCCAGTGAACACACCTCTTTTAACTGTCCACAATATAATACAGCAAACACACTTCTCTTTCTTGTTGCACTCGCCAGATACCTCACTTCAGGAATACCTCTCTTAGTCACAGCACTACAAAGCCAAGAAAATGCACAAATGTGCTAAATAAAGACACGTTTCTTTACAAAAAGGCAGGGGACCCCCATACATAGAAAGGACAACCAACTGTGACCATTATTCAAATTAGTTTGCCCCACCTCTACACTTCAAAAGGCATGGAATGTGCTTGCTCAAGTGTTCTGCAAAGTGCTGCACAGGTTCCTTCTGTGTGCTATAGATGTTCTGGCAATGCTTGGAAGTCTAACAGGCGAGTAATTGGTGATAAATGTGTATGTCTGTTCCTGCCATGCTGAGCAAGGCTGACAGAACACTGAAGCAAATCTGCACATACTTAACACATGGTCCAATGCATTCTGGCAATTAATCAAGGTATCTATCAATTTGACAAAACAACAATTATTACTAATGGCCTTACACATTCATTTATTTGATGGCTTTTTTTAGACCCCATACTAATTATATCTCCCACCATTAATTTACCACAAACTTTGATGTCTTTAATGGCTAATGTAACGGATATTGTGCTGTATGGCTAAACACTTATAAAGTCCCAAAGGTGAGACCTGTTGGCTATGCCAATGATTTTTTAAGTAATGCAATCCAGCCTGTGTTTAAAGTGGTGACGCAACTCTCCAATGAGTGATGTTGCATGTAGATGGTACTGTCTCCTCCACCAAATTTCACCCTTCTCCGCCTTTACCCTCTTTCCGGTTAAGCATCAATGTTTGTGCAGTAACCCAAAATCATATGGCCTTGTTTCACTTATAAATAATGTTTAACACCACCCTTTAGCTCAAATTCCCGAAGGGTGCAATGGCCCCAAACTTTGGCCTTCATTTCCCACTCACTCAAAGTAGCACTCTGTACTGGGGGTCATTCAGTCTATCTCTGTTGTTGTCCCTGCATACCTCCATTATTTTTGTTGTCTGGTCTCTATTACCAATATCGGCTGTGTTCAGAAACCTTCCTGGAGGGTGTTGCACAATATTAATAATTATTTGTCCCGCAACATATACTGGTTCTCAGCCTCCTAACTGCTTCTGCGAATCACGGAGGATGGAGGGAACGTTCCCAAGTAGGTTCTTAAATACTCTTCGTATTGTGCTGAGTTCCACTTTGGTCAGCAGAGATCAATATCATGATTTTATGGTAACTGCGGAAGCTGGCTGAGAATTGTCTCATATCAATTGCAAGCCACATCCCTCCAGTTTTCATTATGTGCTGGAGGTTCTTTGTCAAAAGCTTAGCTCCGCTGTAGAGAACCTTCAGAGTGGACCAGATTTTGAAAACCAGAAACCAGGACAAAGCAGAAACATGGTCACAGGACCACAGTTTTTCAGCGACCAAGGGGAACAGAATGACTCAGTTGATAGAACTCTCCAATACAGAAAACGCACAAGAATGAGGCGCTGAGAGAATATTAAGTGCAACTTTTACAAAATATTATTTTTATTAATTTAATTGATTTTCTATTCTGTTACATGAAGAACCGTCTCTGCGTTTAGCCATTGAAAACCAGGGCATGTGCAAAATGTACAGAAAATTGCTAAAACAGATATTTAAAAACTGGGACTATCAGGGCAAATTCGGGACACTTGTTCACCTTATCTAGCGCTCCTCTCTGAAACAGGAGGAGTAAAGTGGGAGACATCGGCATCATTGTTTCTAAGGAAAGAGAAGACCTTGCGTTATGTGGGGCTCATCTTGGCAGTCCCCTTTGGCCGCCCACGTAAAGGTGAGGTAAAACACAACCCCATGTCGCTGTCTTACATATTATTTTACCTTTATTTAAATCCAAAGTAACAGGTCGCCCAAAACCAGATGCTCCCAATCACTGGAGCCCATGAAAACCTCAAATTAATGAAAGCTTGACGCATTTGCTTCCCAGATACATCCTTTCTTGTAATGAATAGCTTTATTAAGGGGAATATCATACATCAGCTGGTGGGAGGGCTCGCTGCGACACAGCATCTTTTAATGTAGTGAGCACTATCATAGGAGGTTGCCATGGCGGCAGGAGTGTCACAAGTTGTATCGGACAGATTGGATCAAATTGACTCATACAGGCATAAGATGTTGAAAATAACATTACAGAGCAATCAGGTTAGGTCCGAAATGTGGGCTGATCTTGCAGTTGCTCCCACTGGAACAGAGAAGTTTCTCAAAAGAAACTGCGAGTTTAATTTCATGCGCAGTCAAATTATTTCTTTAAAAAAGCTAAAGAGAGAAGCCCTTGTTTTGTTACATTCACACTGTTTACATTGGGTTGGCAGAATACCCATATGAGTAATGCATTAATGATATACAAACAAGAGCTGCGCACTGAACTATCTTGTTATGGTCGTCATAGCAATCAAAAAAGAATGCATAAAAGAATAATGACTTGAGGCTGGTTTTTCAGTTTTCAGAGAGAGTTCTTAGGAATGTATTGATGATCCATTCCCTAACTTATTGACATGGAGCAATTACAGCATTTTTAACCAGGTGCAATAGGCTGCACTGGGTTGTTAATTGCCCTCTCTCAAGTGATAAGCCCAAACCGCAGGAAATAGGATATTAACCAAGCAGTTAATCCCGAATCAAGAATAGGAAGGAAATTCATTGGAACGTGAAGCAGTTGGCAAGTATCAGTCATTAGTGGTCCTCTGATCTCAGTATTCAGACGCCTTCAGTTTCCTTAAAAGCATGAATGTGTTATATGACCCGTATTTGCTGTCCATTGTGGTGTGATTCTGCCTTGGGATTCCAGGTGTGTGTGGAATACTGACTAATGAGGATATGTGTCTCTAGTCAGAGGGGAACATTATACACTTTGAGCAACATTGCAACCCTCATCTCTGGGCTACACATTGCCCTACATAATGTCACAGCAACGCTGATACAACTAACTTGATTTCCACTGCAACTGCTGTTCACAATAGTGCTACCATCTACCACTTCCTGTTTGAGACTGCCCAGAGAAGATGACGCTGAGATTTACATTTGCAGTGTTATGATACAAATGTCTTGCATCATGAGACAGTCTCACCTCACATGACGTTTGCTGGATTTTCATGATAACCACTGAGTAAATATGCTTCATTTAGACTGATGATAATGTATAGTTGTACAAGATGTGGTTAGTCAGTAACCAACCAACTTTATAGCCAGCTTGGATGTCGCTGGCCGTTACATTTCTGGCAACTGGGGAACTTTTACCACGGCACAATTTGTCCAACTATCACCTCTTATTAAATGTGTGAGGGTCGCAGAGGAAAGTAGGTATCATGGTCAATAATTCAACAATTATCCTGCATCCTCACATATAAGTAAATCAAATCCGAGGAGCAAATGGATGGCAACTTTAAAGGGAAGTTTCCTTCAGAAACCAAATTTGTTTAAAAAAAAAAAAAAAAGGTTCCAGCTAGGTCAGGAGACGTGAGGCAGGGCCATGGTACAAATCTGTAGCTTGAGAAAGCCACTTTAAGATTCTTCTTTACGTGTGATGTGTATGATTTAGCTGTGGATAATATCTGACTAATGTATGATTAATGTCTGACTAATATATATACTAATATTGTTATGCGGATTACTTCTTCCTATCCTTTGACTTTGAATGCTTCTTTACTCTTGCTATATGCAAAGTACACTGCTTCCCCTGTGTCTAAAGCTGTCCTTTATACTTAGATTCCTAAATAAATATACAAATAAATAAATAAAATATGACGTTGCCACTCCTGATGTCGGATTGAGGGTACCTATTGTTTTTCCACAATTGATATTAACAAACAATTGCCTAATTGGGGGGGGGGGGGGTACCGTGTTCCACGTCGATGTTGCACAACTGCAAAGCAGTCATTTAAGGATTTTTCGGGCCAGAGGAAGATATATTTTGGAACCCCTTGTTCAGGACAAGGTGTGATTTTATTACTCATTTTTTGATAATTCAGGCCTCTATGATGCCAAACAATATCATACTTAGACTTTCAAAACAGCTGAAATATGGAAAAATCCTTAAAATGACACCTGGAAAATAGAGGGGAAGAGTGAGACAAAAAGACAGGAAGAGAGAGGGAGTGGGCCTATAGGAAAATCAATAAAAAGAATACAGAGTGAGAAAAAGTGAGAAAAAAACACCTTACAAGAGGACCCTAGACAAGTGCCCGTTTTACCCATGCTTTAAACCGTCTCAGGGTTGCTCCAGCTCAATTTATCTGTGACATTTAAATCTAAAAAGCAACGCAGTCACGGCAGGTGGTTTGAGCGTGAGGAAAGAGGAGCACTGGGGACGTGATATCATTTTTAGGACGCGGCACGGAATGAGGAATGCAGGTTGAAGACAATAACTCGGAATCGTTAACCACAGGAATGAGAAAGGATGTTTCTGTCGCCCTTGTCGGGAAGCAGAGAATGAGTAATTCCTCCCTTAGCAGAAATGTTAGTGGTGTGTTAAATCCATTTGCTCAGTGGGAGATGGTAGTGTAAAGATAATAAATCTATGAAAATGTCACTAAAGAACACTGAAAATAACTCAGTTTGAAATGTAGACATATAGCACCATCAATCAACCAAACAGATGTGATTACATTCAGTGGAAGGCATGCTATTCTCACAAGTAGGCTTTCAGTTATGTGTTATTAATAACAGACATCATATTTCAAGCTCAGCCATGGGCTCCTACAAACAAAAACTTGCCCTGCCAACACTGTAAGCACTTCTGTATTGTGGTGACACTGAGCTATGGGAGTGGAGAAGTAATATATCAGCAGGGTGAATGAGGGTCAATTGAAAGTGAGGGCAGAGAGGCGGGGCAAGGGCAGACGTCAAATCTAGATGTAACATTATCCATTATTATTATTGCACCCCTTCTTAGCCTATCTCACCCTTTTTTACAGGAGCAGTCAGATAAGGAGGAACTGTGATGTACTCACACTCTTTAGAACGAGGGCACCAGGGTATGAGTCTTGACTCCTCCACTTGACAAACCTGAGCGACCCAGGACAAATAACTTTCTTTTTGCACCTCTTTGCCCTCATCTTCACACAACTGGAAGTGGGATTCAGTTTTTAGTGTCCACCATACAAGAAAATTAGGTCAATTCATGACCCCCTATAAGTGCGGGAAGAGGTGGAGGATAGTTAGTCTTGAAGCACATTCAGTCACTTGGTGTGAAACCATCGCTGCTCTCAACATACAAGAGTTGTCATAACAGATCTTTGACATGGGAACGCTAATCTAATTTGATCTCCTCATTGACATGCATGAGCTAAGATGCACTAGTTATAGTAATGTGATTCTGCCCATGGTAATAGTATTAATAATTATACTCACGCCGTGTCCCGCTAATGCAGAGGTCTTCGATTCGTGGGCGCTCCCCTTGGTGGTTCATGGCTGTATTATCATGGGGGTGCAACTGCGTCCACAACTACATGTAAAGGAAGATGGCCTGCAAGTGAGAGATGTTTCCAGGCTGTCTCCATTTACATACGAACAGGTGTATGAACTGCAATCCTGAATGCCCTGGGGCAGGGGCAAGATCAGTGATGTATTCGGGGGCCAAAGACATGATTAAAAAGAACAAAGTATTCTGCAAGTATTTTGTAAATTTTTTCAGGTTCAGCTGATTGCTGCTAAAATATTCTGTGCACATTCTAATTGCAAAATAAATGCAGGATAAGTTAATTGTTGGGAAATGAGTAACTATGAAATCTCAGTTCACTAATGTAATCACTGCAGATGTGCGTCTGTGACCAGAGGTTCACAGAATTAAATACTGGTTGGCACTAGGAAATAATTACTTGTTTATTTATAGTTCTATGGCAAATTTTTCTCTCCACCTGTGGTGGCGCACTTTTGGCTGCTATGCGCCAAAGCACATACCTCTGCGCCAAAGTGCAAGGGTGTATGCATTCTCTACAATGTAGGTTTTGTACTAGAAAGGGATCCTGTGTAAAAAAAACTATCCTTTAAGGCTTTTCCCACTTTGCATGTGTGCTGTACACTGCAGGCAGAGTTCCTTTTTATGCCTGGCTCAAGGAGGCATAAGATTTTGATGTGAATTCCCATCTACAAATGTTAGTAAATAGGAATTTGCATCAAACTCCAAAGGTAGTGGCATAGGAATGCCCATGTACCACCCATTGAACATCCCCTTGACTCAAAGTAAAGCATAGTGCAGCTTTGCATTACTTTATGGACCTTTCCAGTGCAAATCCTGGTGTATGTTGGATGATAAATCTCACCCCAAATCTTTGCACTGGGTTTGTGCCACTTTTTTTTATGCAAACCCAGAGTAAATAATTACTACATCAGGGCATATATCTTCTTCATCATGAATCTTCAAGTAACTCTATCAATTAAAGTGTTGTCTGATAGAATATCAAATCTAAAAATACCACGTGGACAGAATATTGTGTTATGAATATCGAGGACCAAAATATTGAGAGATTAAGTGCACATAGGTACTTTTAAATTTACTATTCCTAAATCCGCATCTACGTACTTTGAAGATATATATATCTTGTCAAGGGGTATGTGTATCTGAAGTTAAGCATACTAAAACTAATAAATAGATACCCCTAGAAACTAAACTAAACGAAATACTAAACTCCACAATATTTTTGTCTTTGATATTCTTGACACAATATTTTGTTCACACAATATTTTTGACTTAATATTTTGTCTAAATGCCAAATTAGCAGGTGAGTGGCTTCAGGGGTGTTTGGGGTTAGGGATATTATAGTGCCCTAATAAATTATTTTTATGCTAATTATTTGGGTACCGGTACTTTTAGTCATTTATGGTGATGTGTCTGTTGGATTTCACCAGGGATATTGACATGCACACAAACAAAAATGCACACACACTGTTTTGAAAGTCTTAAAACAAGTTGATTAGTTTACAAAATATTGTTTTCTTCCCTCACTTAGTACCCTACCGATCTGCATTCCTCTTCCTTTCCACTGCCCCTTAAGCCCCTCTCATGCGCCCTGCTTGTCATATAATGTATTTTAACATTATAAGCAAGCATGCTTGTTGGAGAACCTGAAGCCCACCCTCCCCCAATCCTACTGGGCAAGGTACACCCCTGCCAATTGAAGTCTTTACTTGTTTCCAAACAGCCTTCCTAATTTGTTATTAACTCAAGTGGACACATTTACTTTGTTAGCAGCCACTTTGGTAAGAAAGCTTGTTTCTCATTTAGTTCTCTGTCCCTCCTTGGGCTCCAGACCACAGATGCCACCTCCCCTTCAACTTCTCGATTTGCTCCCAGACAGAGGCGCCTCAAGATTAGCATTATCTGCTCAGGGAGGGTCTTTTTTTAAAAGATGAGTTGGGGGCTTGGCGAGGGTGAAGGCAAGCCGTGTTGCATTTAGATGTGAGCCCTGATTCACCAGGCCCCTGGGGGTTCAGAGTGATGGCCCATTAAAGCGGGAAAGGAGAGAGATGCTTTTATAATGCTTTTGTTTACAAGTGGACAGGCACAGCTTCCTCAGAAAGATGTCCCCTGAGGAGAAGCAGATATATAAGAGATCCTTTTTCTTTAAGAGGGCCATCTGTGCTGCAGGTGCTCGGTACTCGGGTCAGATGTGTGAGCGACCACTGCACCCCAATCATGGTTGTCCTACTACAAAAAAGGGAACTGGTGGGCTATTTTCATTGTTAGCATCAGGGATCAGCTCACTGTTGCTGCATGATGAACAAGACCAGAGCAGGGGGTGCAGGAGCGAGATGTGGGGCTTGTTTTTGCACATAGGGCAGAAAACCGGCTTTAAGCCTCAAGTCTAGGAGACATGGCCCTTTGGAGTTGGTAGAGGAGACATTCTACTTAGCAGAGCTGTAAATATCTTTGCTGTTGCAGATGTAGTGGTATCAGGGCCCAACTGTATGTGGAGCCAACTAAACTCCAGTTTTGGCTATTTTAATATCTTTGCTTCCTTGCATTGTGGCCCAGTGCCCACTTTGTGTGCTAGTGTTGGTTTGGACTAACAGCCCAAGGGAGGTGAAAATTGAGGCAAATGAGATACTTTAGTTCTGGCTTCAGAGAGATGGCCAGGAGGAGGATGGGGTGAAAAAAGAGACCATGGGGCAGATTTAGGAGCTTCTAGCGCCTCCTTGCACCAAATTAGTGAAATTTTGGACACTAATATGGCCCAACAAGGCCAAAATTACCATGCCAAATTTACAAAGTAGCGCAGTGTATGCATTGTGCCACTTTGTAACCCTTTGCGCTATAGTATGCCGGCATAACGTATGCAAAGGGGGAGTTACCCCATTAAGGGGGGGGCCTAAAAAATGGCCAAAAAAGAATCTAAGATTACAACAGGCCTCAATGCTAATACTGCAGAGCACCGAACTAGCGTGAACGTTTTTGACGTTAGTTCCCCTAACTACCGCCATGGTGCGATGCGTCTTAGATACAGTGCACACTTGGTGGTGTTAGGGGGCGCAAATCAGGCACCATGTTTTTAACAAAGGGCAGAGGAGAAAGTCTGCTTCACAAGACAGAAGCTATCAGTACTGAAGGAGGTGCAGAGGCACTTAAGACCCTGTGTCAGAGGGATCCAGTGCATTACAATTATGATTCTTATTATTTGGAAAGGGTCATGGGGGTCATTTTCCTTGCTTGCATTTTGGGCCAAGGGCACCCTTGATGCAAATAGTCGGACAACATGTGGGAGCTCACTTTTATTTCAGAAAGGGATGCAGAGCCTGTTTCAAGATTGGAGTGATGGTCAGGCATGGAAAGCCAGAGGTAAAAGAGCTAAAAGAGCCATCTTGATACTTAGGGCCTCAGCTGTCATTAGTGTGGTTGCATTGGGGCCCTGGAGTGTGAGGTGCACACAATACCCCGATTTTGGGGAGTAGTGCTGTTTTGGTAAAATTTTATTTTGTTGCTGCATTGTTTTTTTAAAAAATAAGTTTCACATTTAGTGTGGCTTTTGAGCTACAGAAATTCTACCCTGATTTGATCTCATAAACACATCTCCTGCACTCCGTCCTACGTCTTTCACTTCTCCAGTCCTTGCCATTAAGTTTTGGAGAGGCCCGACTTCAAAATATTTTCTTTAGGGGAGCTCAGATAAAAAATGTTTAAAGACCTCTGCTCTATTGAGCGTATCAGCCTTAGGATTTTGTGCTGTAGTATTCTGTCAGTGCTTGCTTTTACATCATATTTTATTTAAAAAAATGCCTGATTCTATGTTTTTGTTGGTATATGTTATTTTATTCCACTAGTGCATTAGTGCCTCTTTCCCATCCAACGCCATGGTTTGCTGTCTTGGCTTTAGACACCATTAGACTCTTGGGTCCACTAGTTAAGTTGTTCTGTCAACATGTTGCCATGGGCAATGGTCACCCATCAGAGTGCCCTGCATTAGAACAGTGAGCAATTGTGGCCTGATCAGAGTGCACAGGAGTGGGTGCATTGTTCAGTCTCTCGTATCATAGCTCCTTTCCTTCTCAGGTACCACCACTTGGTAGTTTAGTAATACGCTGCAGCAGTTCCTTGGTTGCCATGGTGGTAGTGGTGACACAGGACATTACACAGCAACAAGCATGAATCAGAAAAGCAACAAGCAGATTAGCCAAAAGCTGCTAGAATTGAAGGTAATGCTCAACAGTATTGAAGGAATATCTAGATAGCATATCGGAAGTAGTCTCACGTGGGTATGCCCATTGTGATAAGACTGTTCAAAGTAATACTTGAAATGACTTAAAAAGCATGCAGTAATTTCCAAGTCCTGTGCGGATCTGGTCTGCTTGATAATACCTATTGGCTTGCATTTCTGCTAAGATCTTTGTGTTTTAACTCCCAGACTTTCCGTGTGAGGACAAATGATTCTGGATGTTACATGGGAAGAGTATTTGAGGTGGCTGATCTGTAAACACTTTTGAAAGTAAAGTTGGCATGCAGATGTACTTATTAACAACCTTATTTTGATAAATGGACAAGCTATATTTCTGTGTAATTGGTTGTGAATAATGCATATTATGTTTTTTGCTTTGAATTTTGAAAAAAACACAACACACTAAGTAGTTATGATGGAATGTAAAACACTGACTCTAGAAACTGTTACATCCCTTTGGGTCTCGCTTGACAACACAGCATTCTGCAAGACCGATTGTTTCCTACATACAGAGAGTGAACTCTGGGTCAGCCCCTCTAGGGGTGAATTTGTTGTGTGACCCCCTTAGCCCTTGTCAATGCTGTATCAACCTAGACATTTTTCTCTCACTATCTTGCTGTTGGCCTTTGGGTTTATTATTCTGCATCCCAGACAGTGGTTCCACTACATTACATAAAGAGCTAATCTGCATCTCTGAAGTACACTCAATCATCACACATTTGCATATGTGCATCGTGCACAGATAACAATTCTTAAAAAAAAAAAACTTTCATTGTAGTAGGTTTTTGCTAAAGATTTAGTCAGGATTCCAGTGAAAGTATAACACCACCATTTATCTTGCAGGCACTCTACTAATATAGCTTCATATTGCTTTTGTGTGTTTTTGAATCACAAGGACCTGACCCCAAAAGGGCCATCAGGATGTTTGTGTTTATACATTTATAGAGAGCGTGGCTACCCTTGGGCCTCCCAGTGTCAAGTGAGAGATAGCAGAATAAGCAACTGAAAGGACCAAAAAAAGAGTTCCAGATTTATTGTGGGAAAAGCCAGACTTTACCCAAATTTGTGAACCTTAATTCTGCATCCAAAAGTCGCAACTCCAGCGGCATTGTGTTCCAAAGTTTAGGAGCTAGATATGCAAAGAATCATCCTCCTCATTGAGCTCGCTAAATGTACGGAATATTCAGAAGACAACTCGTAGCTCAGGGAAGAGATCTGGTTGGAAAATATGGAAAAATAAGATCTCTGATCCTCGGAGGACCATTATTGTTTGATGCTCTATGTGCCAGGCATAGAGATTTAAATTTAATTCTGGCTTCTATAGGTAGCCAGGGTAACATTTTCATAACTTCTTTCGCTGATACCCATCTGGGGATATTAAGGAGAGTTCTGATGGCCACGTTTTGCACTACCTGTAGTTCTTTTTATCACATATTTGAGTGATCCGAGGTAGAGAGTGTTACCGTAATCCAAGTAGGATAATACCAGGGATTGGATCACAATTCTTCTAGATTCCCCTGGAATCACGTCTAAGATCTTACACGTGGCCCTTAACAACCCGAAGCAGGTAGCCACAAGCTTTTTTTGCTTGGGCATCCAGAACCAGGTCTTTATCCAGCCACATTCCCAAATTCTTGACAGTAGAGTAGGGGGTAGCAGGAGTTCCCAGACAGCCAGGACAGCCAATCCTTGGGAGCAGAACTGGTTGGTCCTCTAAGATCATTAGTTCTGTTTTGTCACCATTTAATTTTAAGTGACAGTTTGCCATCCAGCTGGTCACTTTTTTCAGACATGGGGAGAATTGGTGCAAATCTTACATCTGGTTGTCAGTGATGGAAACCACAAGTTGCGTAATACTCATGTATGATATTATGGCTAACCCAAACTCCTGGACAATGTCTGCATGGGGACGTAGATAGATATTAAAGAGTACGGGACTGATAGCGGAGCCCTGTGGTACCCCGCATTTTGCGGGCAGAGTGTTGGATAGACAGGAATCTTCCATCATTTGGAAGATTCTATCCTCTGTAAAGGACTTCAACCAATCCAATGCCTTGCCCTTCACTCCAACATCCTTCAGTCTCTCAGTTAATATTGAGTGATCAACAGTTTCAAAGGTGGCACTTAAATCCAGTAGTATAAGTGCAGTAGCACCACCTTGTCAAGCCGCTATTTATGTTCCTCTGTCACCACTAGCAGGGCTGGCTCAGTACTCTATTGCACTCGGAAGCACATTTGAGTGGGGTGAAGGTAAAGATTATCTTCAAGGAAGTTCAAAAGTGCTTGATTCAGATGTTTCTCAAGCAACTTCCTAATTACAGGCAAAAGAGAGATTGGTCAAAAGTTGCTCAAGATGGCAGGATCTAAATGGGGTTTCTTCAAAAGAGGCCTCTTCACTGCATGCTTCCATTACTTCAGAACTACCACTAAATCAAGGTAATGTTTAATAGTTCCATGATGGTCGGGTGCAGCACTTCCTGCCCATGGCCAGAATATGTGGTGGGGCTGGTTCAAGGGGTGGGCCTGACTTAACCTTATTCATATGTGCCAATACCTTCTCCTTGACCCTTGAGAAAGAGGTCAGAGTTGCTGAGCTCTCAACCCTTGAGGAATTATAATTTTGCCAGGAGGGTTAATCTGTATTGCCTGAAAGGGATTCATAAATGTCAATGACTTTTTTCTAAAAAAAAAAAAAGAAACTGCTATCTGACTACAGTGCCTCACAGAAGGCAGAGGTAGGGAACTTCCGTGGTCAGAGTTGATGAGGGATTTAACAATCTTAAACAATTTCCTTGAGGAATTAGAGTCCTGCCTTATTTTCTTCTCATAATACCTGGCCTGGGCCTTTTTGATTTCACTATGATAATGTCTAAAGGCAGATTTATAATCATTTTTAGTGGGGGGGTCATAGGTCTTCCACCACTTACCAGTTGCTTACAGCTTTTCCTCATAGAAGCAAGATTCTCATTAAACCAGAGAGCAGATTTAGAGTGTGTTTTATATGTTCTCTCGCATAGAGGGATATGTCCATCTAGCACTTAAGCCATCCAATTTTCCCAGCATTCGTAAGCGTCATCTGGGTTTTCCCCAAAAATAGGGGAAGAACTTTGGAGTGTTGCCAGCCAGTCAGAAAGTGAAAGTTTGGCCCATCTTCGCTCTTCTCTTGACGTGGGTTGGATTACGTTTCTAGCCTCCACTTCCTTCACTTTAAATTAAAAAGAAAAAGATCTGTCCACGGCAGAGAGGTGGCCGTGTCAATCAAAATCTTCAGGTCATTATTAAAGAGATGATCCAAAAGATGTCCCTTCTCATGAGTGGGGGTGGTAACCTTTTTAACTAATTGAATACCCTCCAGATCCTGTATTAATCTCATTGCTACAGAATCGTTGATCTCATCAAGGAGAATGGTGAGATTTCCTATCACTGAAACTGAAAAAACGCTTTTGTCAAGCACCAGGCTGTATTGGGAAGCCTGGCCTCCTTGTAATTGCAGCTCATGCAAGTCCCAGCTTCTGCTCTTCCAGTCCTGCATGGTAGTGTTTTCAAAATGTCATTCATCATCAATGTATAACCTTTTAAGATCTTCACAGTATAATGCCTTACTTTTATCATCACCATCACTAATATTGCTATTATCATTACAACAACCATTACCACTGCCACCATTTTCACCCCCACCACTACAAACATCACCAATACCACCATTACTTCAGCCATTGATGTCATTCCTACCATCACCACCTTTACCACCATCAAAACTGCCTTTAACACCACAATTGCCACCAGCATTACCACCACCATTTCCCTCACCACCTGCACTACCACTACCAATATTACCACCACATTTAACATCATCTCTGCAATCACCACCACTAACTCTTACCACCACTAACACAACATTTTTTTGTGTTTGTTTGTGTAAGATCATTGTCTGTTTGACAGTGCAGTGTGTGTAAAGGAAAGGCAGGTGTGGACATGTGTGTGAGGCGTGCAGAGTGTGCTATTAGTAATAATAAAAAGCAATGGTAAAGCTAATTGCTTTGACCTTAATGATGTAATCTCATAGAAACCGCATTCCACATGCCTATATTTTTATGTGTAGCAATATAAAAGCCGCACCTATTGTCTTTGTGATTGCTTATTTAAAACTTGGGTTTATTATTTTTTGATCCATAACCAAAATAACAAAACACGTATATAAATCTTAAGAAAAACATACAACTCAGTGAAGTCAAAACAACTAGATGTGTCAATCACAACTCTTCTTTTTCTCTCTATCAACCCGTCTAGCCGTCTTTAGCAATCTCTAGATTATTCTGAACATACAGTGGCTGCAGAATGACTGATGGTAATCCTGTACACAAAGATTGGCCCAGCTGCTCATATATTTGTGGCGATCAATTGTGGTCTGACGTTTGTGATGCTGAGTGTCTAAGGCGGTTTGGGTTTCAGTGGTGAGGTTTTTATGTGACGTTTTTATGTACAGCAATGACTTGTTTTAGTTTATTTTCTTTCATTTTGTATGGAGGTTCTGGTCCTTTGATAATTGAGAGCAAAGTTTACATTCATTTTTTGTTTTTGATAAAGAGCTATTTCAAATAAAAAAGGTGTTACTTGTAGGAACTTTAAATTTACAGTGCAAAACCTCAAAAGCCTTAAAGCGATTTATTTCATCATCAAGTTTATTGATTGGTTACTCAAAACTATTACAATGATTTGCTCATAAGACATTTAAAAACAAAAATACATGCACTTTTTTTTCTAAAAGCTAACATAGTATACAAGACACATTGGCCTTCGCTGTTCTTAATGTTAAAAAACACACTATTGGCCAACGCTTAAATGAAAGTAATCTCAAACAACTTAATTAATGCTTACAATAAAGAAATAACAATGCCTGGCAGCAATAATGAACAATGAAGCGCAATAGTATGAAGTCAAATCGTTCAAACTATAAAATACAATTGATTTCGGCGATAGACACTACTAGATCTAAATAGACATCTACCCTTCACTAGGTTAATAGAGCACAATTTCATTAACGTTTTCAGTGATTAAATGGATACCTGACAAAACGCAACAAGGCCTGGCAGCATGTAAAAACAATAAAGTGCATGTATATGGTTTTAATTCATTCTAAACTATAAATTACAATTCATTTTAGCGGCAGACACTATCAGGGCTGAATGGACATCTAACCCTTACCAGATTAATGCAGTGCAAGGCATGACTGGCAGGGTCATGTATGAATAAGGTGCATTGGTGTTAACTGCCGGAGGCTGTGCATCTGCTAGAGCTCATTGGGGCTCTACCATAGAAAACTAGGCATCTGGCACCCAATGAGTCAATAAAGTGCTTTAAGATAATGACTAGAGGTTACAGCTGAGTGGACACCTAACCCTCACTAAGTCAGAAAGATGAGTATCTATGGGTCTACCAGAGCTACTTAAACATCCGTCCGTTGCTAGCTCAATTACCTGAATAATACTGAAGAGAATGTATTGACTTATACAGATGAAAAAATAAATACAATATTTATATTAAAATATCTTAATGTAACAACAGAAAGAAAGCATTCTTCTAGGGCCAATTGATCACACCCTCCACTCTACAAAATGTACAAAATGGAAAATTGGGCTTTCGGTATCAATTAATTAACTTACAAAAATGGCAGTCAAATACATGTGTTTTTGCTGTTGAGGGCTGCATAGTTGTGATTTCTCCCTCCAAGAATTTGATTAACCTGGCCATTAAAGGTGGGTTTGAGGATTGCAAGCAGGCTGACTTTGCAGCCTCCACTGCTCTTATTACAAGCCAGCCAAAACAAGGGCATAGGAGTTATCGTTTAAGAGTCGTCATACACGGGCATATACAAATAATATGAGGAAGAGACTCAGGATATTGTCCACATTCTCTTCAACATGTGCACAAGTGTGAAAATATCCATGATGCAGTTGTTTTCAAAGGTATAAGTTGAAACCTGAATCAGATATATTTTATTCATAAAGATTGTTCCATGTGCTCCAGAATAACAGCAAGAGGAGGTCAGCTCTAGCCAATTTATTAAACGACTCAATGCTTTTAGTGTTAGAATAAGCTCTAGATGCTTGCTTAACTTGTAGCTTGAATTACCCATAATCTATCAGTCTGTCCCAGAAATTGTTTAACTGCAGTTCATCTAGCAGAGTTTTCAGATTTATAATATCATTATTTCTGTGAATATTTGAATTGGCTTGATACTCTTTCCATGTGCATGGTTTTAAAGAACCCACTGGTGTATTTCTCAAGTGATAACAATACTTAACAAATTGAGTGCCAGCAGATGTGGAAAGATTGATCATTCCAAACGTCAACTGAAGTTGGCTAACAAGTGTGCCCTTAGGTAAATCAAAGACCTACAGAATTGCCTCTGATTGTATTTCTACCATGTTGAGGTGCAATTTGGTGCCCCAAGTTGGGGCACTATATATAACGTTTGGTCCCAATTCAGCTCGGAAGATCTGCTACACACTCTTTCTGATAGGGCTGTGAAGCCTATTACTAATTGACAGTAATTGATGTTGCAGGACCTGTGCTCCGCATTTCACGACTTTCAACTGATTCTTGAGCGTATGTTTTGAGTCAATCCAGATTCCAAGATAATGATAAGCTTCTGTGTCTGGATCGTTTGGTCACCCAGACGCCAGACAAAGTTAGATTTTGCAGAACCAAATTTAATTATTATTCTCTTTGTCATATTACTTTTCAAATTGTTTGCTAAATTGTACTCAAAGAGGCCATCAAGTTTCCTTTGTAGCCCGATTTCTGTTATATCCAAACATGCATTAATGTCTGCATAGTGAAGCAATGGAAGATGCTGAGATCCCAACTTCAGGGGAAAGACTGTGACCTAGAAACACATGTTGAAGGTCAACAGTATACAGGTTAAAAAGAACAAGTGCCAATACATAACATGTGTCCCCTGGCTGGTACTTATGTTCTTGGACAAGGTGAGACCATTATCAATTTTTATTCTGACCCAGATATCCATGTTCAGGAGTTGAATGGTAGTAAAAATGATTTCTGGTATTTTCCACTTATTCATCTTCTGCTAAAGAGTGCTCCAATTAACTTTATCAAAAGCTGCACTATAGTCCAAAAATAAGATATTCAGTGATGACTTCTGGGCGACAGCACTTATGTTGTCCATAGTTTCATTACCTTTTATGAATCATGTTTGATAGAAGGGTAACACTGCAGGGCGATTGTTTCACAATTTTCTGGTTTATCTGTTGCGCCCTTTATGTACTGGGTGTAAAATTGACCTCCTCCAATTCTATGGGGTTATATTTAAGGCTTACAGTTTTCAGTTTTTACTGATTTGTACAGATAAAAACGACAGAAAATAATGTGTTTCTTGTCTGTATTTATTTTGTAAAAGTGGAAATGAAAATTGTGTTTTTTTTTAGAAAGACTCTCCATTCTGTCTTTCCTGAATTGCAGGCAAAACTAAACAGATAAACAGAGAAGGGGTTACTAAACAGGATCAGATTTCCTTAACTTCAGGCATATGTTAGCATATATTTGTAGTATAAACCTAATATGCATCTATAGGTGTGGTGTTTTGTTATATGTGGCTGCTTGATGTGCTAAAACGCAGCAGGATTCCACGTACGAGTGCAAATCTACGAATTGAATAAATGTGGAAATATATCATTTTACACTTACATTTAGTCTCAAAACACAACATAAATATGTATAAATACCAATAAGGTGGCCACAAAATAAATATGGATAAATACAGATGGAAATACCATAATACCGGGAGCCCTTATTATGTTGGAACTCAACACTCCATTATAAAGTTTCAGTAGGGCATCTCCCCATAGCCCAGTTTCTTGTTTAAATACTGCTAAGGGGACCCCGTTAGAAACTGGTGTCCAATTGCTTTTCATGGCAGGCATGGTTTTAAATGTATCTGATTTTTCTCAAAGCATGGGTTGCACTAACCTCGGTTGCTCCTTTTCCTGGCCCAGTGTCTATTTATCATTTTTTCGCCACTCTGTCCATTATAATATATGTGCTGGCAAACAGTACATCCCACTAATTGCTTCTGTGCGTATTTTTTCTTCAACATAGCACAGTTGCAATAGATCTTTTTCCCAAATGTTTTCGTCAATGCTTTTGATTCCTGCAGAAGGGCTATCCAGTTAACGAATACGTTTCCAAAATGCAGTGCTTACTTTGGTATTCTCCCGTTTACAAATAATAAACCATCTTTTAGTTTCAACAGCTGATTTCGCTTTCCAACAATTTACAGTGTATTCTCGTTTTAATTTGATAATTTGATCTATACCCACAACCTGATATTATTTCTTCATTTTTCTGTAATTTTGATAATTGTGGTCCTAATTCATCCCTATACCATTACTGAGCCATATGACGATTGTATGCATTTGTCTGAGGTGGGCTACATAAACCTCTTCGAGACCGGTCTGGTTGATAATATTTTACTAACGAAACAACATTATGTGCCCCTGCGTTGATTAAGGCACTGACTTCGGTTTGCTCCATCTTTTCATTCAGGAAATATCTCCTGACCAGCAAATTATGCTTGCACCAGAAAACTCCATTTAATTGTCAGCAACTTCTAATGATCATCTCCCGAAGCAATGGCCTTGTACTGTTCTTTGTCACTAAGTTCTAGGTTTAAAAAAAAAAATTCTGGCAATGGTGATCACTTTTGAATTGGGATACAATTTCGAACAAGCATTTGCAATGCAATAGGTCTTGCATATTTCAAACAAGTTAATTGTCATCTTTTGAAAACAGCGCCCATGAGCAAAAACAAAAGAAAACATGAGAAGAGACTGATAAAAGATGGTTTGACAAAATAACAGAAAGTTAGCTTTAAAAAATAAATCTTTGATATTTGTTTGTCCTGCTGGGCATGTTTTGTCAGTCACAAGCCTTCTGTTTGCAGGGCACTATAAGTTAAAAAGAACAAATACCCCTCGATCAGGTCGGGGCAACCGCTATGTAAATGCCAGCAGAGAGGGGGGTTGTAATCCATAGGGCAGATTGGGACCGCCAGCACCACCAGGCCGTCTGGCGGCTGAAAAGTGGTGGTCCAACCGCCACCACTGCCCTGGCGGTCTTAAGACCACCAGGGTCGTAATGACCAGCTAAATCTCTCCCTCTGTTAAATAAAAAAATTTAACTTTTTACAAACATACATACATTTATAATTCTTCAATGAGCCTTTTTGGCGCTAAAATTGCTCGTCCCGATCTTGTCTTTGGAAATTAGGAACCGGCAATAGAAGTGTCCATGATCTGCATTGGCAATGCAGAAACAACAGCAGTCAGGGGGTTTCCAGTGCTTGTTATTTCCGTTGCGGAGCACCAGCACTTATTTTTGAGGACCGGCACTTATTTTTCTGCCTCTAGCATTTACTGCAAGCAAAACTCACATATGGCTAAGACAGAGACAGAGGAAGAGAAAAAGGAAAAAGAGTCACAAAGGGAGAGAGGAGAAAGCTGCAAGAGTGAGCTGAAGGGGCAGGGAGTGGCCGTAAAAAGATTTTAGAGGCCCGGGTTGGCTTCAGGATTATGCTGCCTCAGTATTCCGTGTTTGCACATTTCATTGCAGAAGCGCATGTTTAAGCGGAGGGCTGGGAGCACTGGCTTGTTTTTATTTACAAATGAAGCACTGGGAGTTTCTACATTGACATCAGCATCTGACGAGTGGTAAGCTACCTGTGGGAAATGCATGGAATCTTATGTAATGAATTTCCCAGGAGGTTGGTTAGTCATCATGTGTCTCTTGCTGGTCACAACATGGAATGGCTCAGCATCAACTAGAGCATCAGACTTACGTCTTCTTGACTGATGGGCAAGCGCTCAATCTGCTTTAGTGAAAACAATGCATTGTACATGTTGTCACTGATCGGCATAGGCTTTCATCTTCCTCGAATTATCCAAGTACTTAATAAGAGTTTCATCCTCAGTATATGATCTTTTGTTGATCCATTGAGGTAACTTGGCCATCATGGCTCTCCCAAACATCAAAGTTACAGGACTTTCACCTGTGGGTGAGTGAGAGGTCAAACGGTAAGCTTGCAGGGTAGAGTTAACAACAGTTATAAGGCCAAGCTTTTCTATTACAGCACGATGAACACCTTTCTTCAAAGTTCTCATGAAACATTTGACATGGCCATTGGCTTGTGGCCAAAGAGGTGTGCATTTCTAATGCTTCACATTATAATGACTATAATGACTGAGAAAATCTTTCAATTCTCGACTGTTGAAAGATAGGCCATTGACAGATTTTCAGATCGCAGGGACACCTAATGTTGCAAAGATGCTGTCTAAGCTCTCAATGACTCTCTCTTGAGTTACACACAAGAGATTTTCTAGTATTCATCAACGATCACTATCAGATGATGTCTATTGTCAAGAGGACTAAAATATTCAATAGCAATTCTTTCCTATACATGCTTTGGCAACTATGACATACTCAAAGGTTGTTGAGTGGTTTTCAATGACTGGAAGTTGCATAGGTGACAGGCCTTCAACTCCCTTTCAACACTTTCATCAAGATGAGGAAACCATACTCTGTCTCGTTTTGTGGCAACGATCCCACTATGTCCTTAATGGGCCACTTCGATTATTTGTTGTTGTAGACTCTTCAGAACAACATTTCTCGAACCTTTCAGGATAATGCCTTTTGAGTCATGGACAGTTCATTTTTGACTTTTTTAAACTTTTGGTGTTCTCTGTCTCTGGCAAGAGGCTAAGTGTGCTGGTTCCAAGACTGATGTGTAATAATGTCTTTAGGTTTTAACATGTCACTATCTTGGCAGAGACAATTTGCTCCAACAAAATGGCACCTGGTGCGTTTGATTTCACAATGAAATTTATGTAGGCTTCAGCCGTCTCGGATGGGGTACCATATCACTCAATAGGTACTCTGGAGAAGTAGTCAGCAGGGTTTTTATCCTTCCCTGGACAGTGCACGATTGTGTAGTTGTATTCTTGTAATCATAGACCACAACGTTTAATGCGAGTATGCATCTTGGCCTTTGGATTGCCAACAATACATGATGATCTGTCACAAGTGTAAATGGCTTTCTCTATGAGAACTCATGGAAATGTTTGCAAGCCCACACCACTGCTAAACTTTCTTTCTCAGGCTGTGAATAAACACGTTCAGTTTGGGACAAACCTTGGCTTGCATATGACACAATGTCTTAGAGCGTTTGGAAATCCGCTGTGCTGTGCAAGGATGGCACCTAACCCGACTAGGCTAGCGTCAACAACAACTTTGGTATGAAGCTCTGGATATAAAATATGTCATTTCAGTGGTGTTCTCAATGGCATGCGTGATTCCCTTAAAACTTTGCTTACATTCATGTGACCAATGAAATGAAAAATTATTTTTCACCAAGTCTCTCAACGGAGCTCTCACAGTGGAAAAGTCTTGTATGTTTCTGATACAGTAACTGGCCATGCCAAGGAATGAATGCAACATGGAAACATCTTGAGGGTGACTAGCAGTTGACACTGCTTGTACTTTAGATGGATCAAGTGTCATACCCCCATCAGAAAAAGTATGGCCAAAGAACTTTAGCTTTGTCTTACTAAATTGACATTTTTCAGCATTTAAAGTTAAACCTGCATCCATAAGTAAATGACACATTTGCTTTAGAGCATTGGCATACTCCTTCTGTATAGCTTCAAAAACGAATATGTCAACACTATAGTTGAAAGTATTCATGACAGGTTGAATGATACATCTAATGACATCTTGAAAAAGGTCTACCACAGATGACACACTGAAAATTGTTTTCTTATATCGAAACAGACGAATATGTGTAGAAAAGTTTGTAATGTACCTACAATCCTCCTCGAATTCCAACTGATGATATCCTTTATTTAAGTCAAGGTGAGAGAAGACCTTTGCATCATTCAATTGCGTTATCATGTCAGCAATGTGGAAACCTGTACTTGGTGCTCCTTTATATGTAATTGCACTTTCATAGTCTTAAGTTTTCCTAACTCATGAAACAACAAAAGGAACTAACTTACTATTTTGTGATGAGCATGCATATTACAGTTCACTGAGATAAGACCAATATCAGCAGCTGTGCTGAAACTGAGTAAACAGGCACTTGATGCCTTACCTTGAAGCACATGAATGAACGCGTGCACTTTTGTCTTTTTGTATTTTATTGTTCCAACAAATGAACCTTGACTTTTTAATGGCGTTGATGCAGCCCATGTATATACTTTAGTTTTCGATGGCGTCAGTCGTGGCAGTGGAGATAGTTCATTGTATTTCTCCTGAAGCATAATGTTTGTTGACGCACCACTGTTGATAATGAAAGTTATTGAACTACTGTTTATTTTCAGTGTAATCTTCAGACATTGTTTGAATGACTTTGGTGCTTTTTCATGTCAACTCTACTTTGATTGATATTTTTCTTCACATGCGGCCAGTCCAACATACGCAGATTTTTCTGAGGTAAACATCGACACTACACAATCATCTACTTCGCTTTCACTTGATACTGATCCCAAAGAAGTTTTTGACGATGATTTAGTTGATGATCTACTTTGGTTGGTGTGGATTTATCTTAACTGGTGTTGTCGCTTGGCCTTGTCGATTCTGGAATGTTTGGACTGCCATTTTGTCTTCTGGCCGTGACACGCTTACTTTTTCCTTCCCCTAGCAAAACTTTACAAAATGGTTCTCTTTCCACAGCCTTTGCATATCTGTCCTATGGCAGGACATTTACCTTTGTCTTAAAAAGGAAATCCACACCTGAAACACAACTTCTTTTTACATGGCAACATCACTTTTCATTCAGCCTTGAGCTTTTGCTTACTTGTCATGTTCATAACTGGACTCACTTTGGGCACCTCCAGCCTCCATGTCAGCAGCTTGTCAATCGTCATGCTCTTCAGCTCTGGCAACCATGGAAGCTCACTTGAGGATAAGAGTTTTGCCCAACATTTATTGTCTGAATGACTCTGACAGGTACAAGGCAGAAACGCAGAGATGTGTTGCTTCCTTGTTGTTAAATTCATTTAACTTACAGTGCTTGATGAGCATGTCCAGCCTCTCAACAAATCTGTCTAAGGTATCACCAACTCTCTGTCATTCTTAACTGGAGATGTGCCTTTCATAATGTATATTTGATTTTGGATTGAACTTGAGATTCAAGGCTTCTTTGTTTAATGGGATGTAACTTTGTCAGCTCACGGCATTTTTTTAATGACTTCTTGTAACCCTCACCAGAAAGATTCTTAAGGTATTTGATAATCTATCTGTTACTGGTTTCTTCTAACGATCAATGAAATCATCAAATGTTTCTATCCAAGCAGTCCATGTATCGTAAATATTTAGCTTTTTGGGCAGTATTGATTTGTGGTGGTGGTTTCAGGAAGGAGGCGGCCTTTTAACTGTTATCAGGATTAGCTGATACTGAGAATTGGTTTCGTTCCAATACTGTCTGCTGTCCGCTAGGATCGGTTTCATCTGTACCATCTCTAAGGTCTTGTGCCATGCTGGCCTCTGGGTCATCTTGGAGGACAGTCTGTGGAATGGTGACCTCTGTCTTGGGCTCCATTGGAGTCCTTCACTTTTTAGAGACCATTCGAGTTGTTCTGAGCCGCCACCTGACACCTTTGATGGTGTGGTGTTTCAGGTATTGGACAGCTCAGTAAACACAACCCTGTGCTTCTTCTTGGGTCTCCCTGATGGGTGCTGTGGTTGTAGAGTTCTTCTTGTTGAGGCTCTGGTAAGGACAAGACAGTACACTTTGTTCATGCATTCTACTCATATCTGACTACGGTAGTTTTCAGTGCTTCTTTTCTGTATCTGTTTATGTCCACCTTTAACGTGATCACTCCTTATGATGTATAGTTTTATGTTGCATAGTGGCTCTATCTCTTTTTCTGGCCTTGCCAGCAGGTTCTTGGCCAACGAGGAGTAGACTTCTCAGTGACGCTTTTATTATCTTCAAGTGCTTCACACCGGCTGGAAATGAGCTTTGACTCCACATATGCTAAACATCAATTCTGCACCTCGACCAAGGCACACCTGGCATGCACGAGCAGTTTGCTTGGAAAATAGAAAACTCTGTGAGAGAATACTGTTGATCTTCAGGTTACTTAGCCCCTATCTCGTTGGCAGTTGTAGTGCCTCCCCAGCCTGGGTACCGGGCCGTAACTAGACTATACACAGAGCTATGTTTTACATCTTTATTCATTTGTGTGTAACCACAAACTCAATATTCTAAACCTGCATTCACTTCATTACGCTCTAACACTTACATCACAGTTCTACAGAGAACATTAGGAGCCAAAAGGGTAATGTCATTCATAACTCATGGCACTACACAGCCCCTTGTGCACTTCTTCGCACACTTAAATTCAATGATTTGATGCAATGTGGGGTCCATCTTATTTATGTCGCCAGATTTTATTTAATGGTGTTCGGTACCTTGGGGCTGCCTCAAGGACTACTTCAATGCCTCACTTCAAAAATATCTGTTTTTGAACTGTAATAAGCTTTATGATGCCTGGATTCCTGCAACTTATTTTGGTGGCCTCTTGTACTTGGGGGTTGCTTCCTATTGTTCCCCAATGAAAGCCACACATTCTATACTGCTAGATTTTATAGTTGTCAGTGCAGGGATAAAAGGGGTAGGAGAGATTCTCTATTTAATATGTCATGGCTGCCCTCCCAGCAGTAATAAAGGATGCCCAGAATACTCTCACTTTTGTTGGTAGCTTCGTGGTATATAGTCATATCAGTACAGTCATTGTTAGCAATCGATAATTCAGCTGCCTGTGCCTTGGTTACATTATGTCCTATAATCAAGGCTGCTAATTTTGGAACAGCACATATGTTACAGCCAAACTGTCTTGTGCCATATACTTTGGCTTGCCATTTATGGGAATGAGGCAAAGTTAGTTCATCACTTGGCCAACTACAGGTTTCTGATCCATACCTAATATTCTCAGGTCATTTGTGCATGTGCTTGGATGTCTTGCTGACTACTAGGGTGAGAAATGCCTCCTTGATTGTAGTCTGATGTTCATTAACCATCACAAACAAATTGCATTGCACTTTGACACTCTCTCTCTGGGTGGTCTATAGGGGCAAATGATCAGGCATGTTATGGTTTATTTTGTTAGTATCACTTTCCTTAACCTTTGTTCTATCAATGTGGATGATGATGGCAATTGCTTTTGTGCACCTCCTTTTAACATCATAAATGTTCTTTTTTACCCCTGGTTCAAAAATAATTTTTTGTCAGGGGAGAGTTCAAGTGTAATTGAGGCTCTATTTCAAATTTCTCACCCCACCAATATAAAGAATTTCACTGTTGGAAGGTGGCATTGAGTGGAATGTGACCATCCCTTGGGGTTCAGGTGCAAAACTTTTCACTGTCCCCTGAGCCATCACTCCAGAGCTGTCCTCTTGACTGGGGATCTGTGGACTATGTGAATTTGATTGCAAAGCTAAATCAACCATTCCCTGTAAATGATTAGAGGAAGCATTGTCTGACTGAGTCTTTAGCGGGATTGATGGCCCGGAGAACAGCCTAAGTATACTATTATTTGATGTGTTCTTTTCCTTCTTAAATAGTGTTTTAATTAATTTTGTAATTTGTCTTTGAAGGAATGGGCTGCTGTTTTTCAAAACACATCTATTATCTTGATCAGTGTCAGACAGGAGCACCTGTTGATTAGGGGATTGACTCTTCTATTTTTTTAACTAGCACTTCCCCAGGGCACTTGCAACTTGGGACTGCTTTAGTGTATGCGTTGATCTATACTTATCAATTTCAAGGACACAAATATCCCAGTGGTCGCTAGGACATGCCTCATTTTGACCAGACTGGTTTGGAGGATACAGGTGATGATCTTAAAAGTTGGGGGTGCTGTTCCTTGAATTTGGTCAGCTGCCCTTACTTCTGCTGTGACATGCTTCCTGGTGTATGTGTCTTTCAATGTTTAGCCAAGCTGTTATCATTGTGTGCAGTATACTATGAAGAGTTCCTAGTTTTTCAATACTGTTTGCATGAAAATAGTGGCTACTAGTAGGGCCTAGTTCTTTACTCTTCAAACCTTCTAAAGGCATGGCAGGCCTTTTGGCATCTAACTCTTGCAGATGAGTTTCTATTTTCAGTAGTATTTCAATTTGTACGACTCTTTATGAGTTAGTTTGTTCAATGAGTCCATTATCAAAGACAAAAGGGATGTCATCACATTCGGCCATACCAGTAAAGGATCTGACAGTTTTGGCAGCCCAGCTTTATCCCCCATTGTGCTATATTCTCCCGGGGACCACCATGATTTTATTGACATCTGGTTAGTACTAGGTTCTATTTCTCTAGGTTGCGTCAAGAGGGTAGTCTTGGTTGAGACTTCAAGAACCTGTGCATCGAACAGCAAGGTATTGCTAATCCTGGCACTTCTTCTGGACCTCGCAGCAATGTGACTGGTGATGCATTTGGAGAATCACCCTCCTTTTTGGTAGTTGTCTCACACAGGACTTCCTAGGTTATCTTGACTACATATTTCATAATTCTCAATATAACTGGGTTATCAAGTCCACGGTAGGAAGTGAGGGAAAGATAACTTGAAACACCCTTAGGTTGCTGTTGCGGGTTGTACCACTTACTGAACCTTCCAGCATCCATAAGGCTTGCAGGCAAGCATCTGTGTGATGGTGTGTCTGGTCTGGTGCAGTCTTGGCCTTGTGGATCACGGCTTGAACTGTGTGGCAATTATGATTGACATGCCAGGTGACATAGTGGGTGACTTCTCCTTCACCCAGCATCTGTTTCATATCTGAGATGCTCTCACTTGTTCGCATGTGAGAGTGTCTGATGAGTTACCAGCTTCTCAGCTACCTCATCTATTGAAGAGGTGGATGCTGTTTTGATCTCACTCAATATTTCACAGAGTACAAGCCGGGTGTCCAGACAGTGATCTAAACGTATTCCTTTTCCCCATGTCGTTTCCAGATCCATATCTGTAGGGCATTCTGCATCCACTGTTTCACCACAGAGGATGTTCTTTTTGTCCTTATGAATCTGTACTACTTTCTCCTCATGCAGAACTGGTGGCTCCAGCTCCCTTGAAATCATATTCCCATCTGATCCCTTGGCAGACGAAAATCGCATTTAATGACATCTTCTGCTGCTACTGGTCATCAAAGTCATGTTGCAGTTACACTCGTGTTGAGAGAGCCGCTGCACTTTTCCAATATTTTTTAAGTGTTTCCTTTCCACTTGCTCCCTTGATTGACGACAGGCCTGTTATTTGCCACCTTGCTCTAGCTCTGGCCTGTCTCATGTTGAAGCAATTGTTAATGGTTTGGGGATCTCCAAAATACAGTCTCCGAGCACAAAAGATGTTGTCACATTTTTTACAGATATGGGGCGGCACAAGATTTTCAATATTCAATTCTCTCCACTACCTCTTAGTACATCTGTGCTTCTACTGCACAGACTCCAAGACAATCAAAGTGCTGAGGCTGTTATCAGTTGTCCAAATTGGCATCTGAAAACTCCACTGACCAACAGCTAAGACTCAAGGGGAAACAAACAACAGTAGATGGCAAATAACAAATGACATCAAATGGCAGAAACATTAAGGCAACAATGTCTCTAGAAACATGCAGTGTGGCTTCTATGCCTCTTGATATCCTCTCATCCTCCTCTCATGCTCTGAAGTACTTGCCATATTTCCATTTTCAAAATAGAATGGAGTGGCTGTGAGACGGTGCGAGGTGTCTTGGAGGCTTACTAGGAAGTTGCTTGAACTCAGAAGGAACAGTGGTAAAATTGGACAGCTGTTAAACTTAAAAACAGCTGCACTCCCTTGGCTCCCTCCGAGCCCACTTCTCACACTGTGCTACCACTCCCCTTTTCCATTTGCACCGGTGGTGGTCTCTCCTCCTTCCTTCTCTATGACTACCTTTCAGTCTCACTCCTCTGTGACCTGTACATCACATGATGAGTAGGTTCAGGATGAGTCCAGGCCACTGTCTCTTGAGTTCTCATCCCACTGCACCTGCTTCGAGCAGCGACCCAACCCAGCAACTGAAATACTATGAGAAGCAGGCCGGGCAGATGGTAACAGGTGCCGGCATGTGGTGGTAGTGGTGGTGGTGGAGATAGCGTGGGTTAACGCTCATCAACTTGAAGGCCGGGGCCCAGGCCTAAGAGCCTGTCAGTGTTCTCCTTTCCTCCGATCTGGTTACTAATGCACAAGTATACACAGACTGCCCTGGCTTAAAGTGATGGTCTTAGGATAGCAGCTTTAACCTCTAGCAATATATTTCTCATGACCTCCCAAATGGACTCATTGATTATGGAACAATTGTCACCATCAGTATTGACGCTAGTGACTTTACATATTTAATCATCGAGATTTTTTAATTCTTTCTCTTAGAACCTTGATGTGAGAGAAGATTTGTAAAATTGCCTCAAAAATGATGTTCTGAATTTAGAAGAATTGTAATAAAGTGCAGGAGATTCCACAAGTATGTTTGCTGAAGTCTCTGAATCAGCTAAAGCAGTACTTGAATAACCAAACAGGCACATTGCTTGTGAGGCTTGTAGATTATTTAACAGCTTTGCAACACCCACTCAGTATCACTTATACTTCCTAAAATTACTACTGTGGCTACCGATCTAACGGCATAGCCACCAGGGTAACTAGCACATGGGCTAGGAGGAGAACAATGAGCTAATAATGTGCAGTTTGCGTGCTGTGTGTTCTAGCTGCCAGCATCAACGTAGCCGGAATAGCAAGGGGAGGAACATGTAGGGACTTGAAGAAGATTAAGATTGTGGATTAGCACAAGCCACAGCTGAGTAATGCTTTCTTTATCACTAGTCTGACACCTCAAATGGAGGAGTGCATAGTCCTCATTAGGAGAAAAAGGATATCAGGTTAGGAGAGGGATGTGATTAATAAGATGATGATTGTGATATTGACAATAACATAGAGAATGAGATTTGTGTTTTAATTCTTATAGTGCACAGAGGAGTTGTATTCATGAAGGAAGCAAATTGCAGGAGAGAATCAAAGTTAGATGTACATGCTGTGGTCACAGCGGAAGCCAGGACAGGTCACCACACCACCATAACCACGTTGCAGAAGAAAGATGAAGAGGACTCTAACAATTAGTCAGGCATTGAGCGTGGGCCTGCTACCTTTTTATGGACCATCAGAACATTTTGTAGCTTGTGCTTTGGTTCCCTTTGCTTATATATGATGGTCATTTGAATGACTCATGCAGTTGTCTGTTGTATTGAAGTACCTTACTTTTTCCTTCAACCTCTGCCCAAGGTACTGACTGTGCTATCACCATCCAGGTCTTTATGCATGAAGGTCATGTATAGTTGATGATTTCAGCCTATTGGGGGTGACAACTATGTTATTTGCCAGGTAGCTTATATATTTGAATGACTATTTGTTTATGGCTAAGCTTTAAAATTTAATCAAATAGACCAAAGAAGCTATTGTAAATTGTAAACAATAAACATGTACTTAAGTCTGTCATCAGTACTGTAAGACCTGTGTATCCTAGTGTATGGTGAATGGGTCTCCAATATGAGTATTGATTAAGCAGTAAAGTGCATATTGAGAGCATATCAAGGTCAATATTACCAGGGGCATGGCAGTAGGATCAGAAGTAGTGCTATAGGGCTTCTCTTTCACCATTAAATTCATATCCAGTGTCAATTTTCCTATTAAGCAAGTGGGCCCATTTTATAGATGGGGCACTGTCTCTGTTTACGCACCTATGGAGCTTTTAAACATGTGTCCAGCCTGCCAATGCAGGCTTGTATTTGCGCTGGGGAGTGTATGCACAGAGAATAAAGAATACCCATGTGTGTTTTCACTGCATAGGGGAGCTGCTCTGCCCATAGGTTAACATGGGGGAAGTGTTACAAATACTCCTAGCTGCAACAGTGGATTGCAGCAGAGCAGCCTCATCTTGTTTACGATCACTGGATTCGTCCTGACAAACCCCTTTCTATGGTAAAGGTGGTTTTGTCAATAATCATAGAGAAATGCCACTTTTAGAACATGGGCATTTCTCAGCCCTAAAATACCTTGTGTGCATTTTAATTTGACTCAAGTCCACACTGGGCAATGGAGGAGCACATCTGTGCATTCCCCAGGGAACGCTATAAAACCCTGAACCTTTCCTGCATCGTGGCTGGCCTAGGCAAACATTTGGCTGCTGTGTGGCTCCCTGAAGGGGGCTCTCCAAGGGCTTGTTTGCTTGTCCCCTGTTCTTAGGTGGTGGTCTCAGGGACATCAAAGACCTCCCATGAGGGACCTACACCTTCTACCTGTGTCATCTGGAGAGCAGTGCCCTCTTAAGTGCCTACATCATCTGCTGAACGTCACCGGGCAGCAGCGGTGTCAGCGTGGAAGTATGTATTGTGCCTGGAGATAGAATTTGCCTGGTGTGGTGCCTTCAAAGTACTGCCTGCATTCAAGGAGTGTGGCCCTTCGTCGTGGGGCCACGACATGCATAAGCATCTTGTTGGTAGTGAGCAGATTCACCGGTCACCGGGCTCTGCTTGGTTCATTTTTGTCAAGTATTCCACATTTCTCTTATGCAGCAATTGACTGCATGTTCATTGTGTGCTGTGTCCGATTTACTGGTTGCGACACTCGGAGGTGGGGGTGTGCTCAGGGCAGTGTTTCATTCTACCACATGCTGCACCCCTGAACTTGCGTCTCTGTTACCAGAGTTATCTGGTGCAACTCAACTCAAGTCTAGGCGTGGGCGGAGTTCGCAGAGTTCTGCTACGTGTAACTCTGTGTAGTGCAGAAAAAACTCTGCTGTGCTACATGGAGTACCACAAGCAGCGGAGTGTGGTAAGTCGCGCTGCTCACTCTGATTTTTAACACCAGGAGTTTTTACTGCACTGCGAAATCAGGGCAAGTGGCACAATGCGCAGCACAAGAGGGCACTGCTTCTTTCTGCCATTCTAGTAGATGTTCTAT
The DNA here is from genome assembly GCF_031143425.1 of Pleurodeles waltl. NCBI lineage: Eukaryota > Metazoa > Chordata > Amphibia > Caudata > Salamandridae > Pleurodeles > Pleurodeles waltl. The sequence continues at coordinate 671,279,811 of NC_090443.1, read as the reverse complement.
CCAAGCAGCAGTTTCCTCAACGCGAGCAGCAGGTTTCTCAATGCGAGCAGTAGTGACCTTCTGTGACCTCTTGCGTTGAAAAATTCTCAGCAGGAGGTGGTCTATTATTAGATTTTTCTCGCTCACCAACCTACAGTTGATGAGCGCAAGTGAGAGGTAAAACTCTGCTCCCCGCCACTCCACAGAGTTTTGGAAACTCTGCACTCTGTGCAGAGTGGGCAAAATTCTGAGAACTCCACCAGAGGAGCGGAATTTATCACCCTCCCCTACTCAAGTCATTGCGCACCAGAAGTTGTGACTCATTCCAGAAAGGAATGCCATTGATAACTCTTTGTGTGTGTCCGGATTTGTCTGGTGTGACTCAGGTCATTGCGCACCAGACGTGGTGCCTCATTTCAGAGAGGTGCGCATTTGGTAACTCTTTGTGTGCAACCAGGACTGTCTGGGGCAACTTAAGTCATAGCGCCCCAGATGTTGTGCCTGGTATGAAGGAGGTGTGTAATTGGTAACTTTTTGGGTATTAGAGCGCTTGGCTTGGCTGGGTGCCACTGTGAACAACATGTGTCCTAAGGTGACTCCATCCCCGGGCTTGACAGCCCAGGTCCTGCACTGGAAGGCTGGTGTGGAGACCCCTGAGTTAACTTCCAGAGTGGTGGGCCAGCCCCCATTTGTAGACTGTTGCCTGATCAGCCTTTATCTCTTTCTTCCCCCCACCTCCCCCCCTGGATCCTGACGAAGTGTACCTCAGGCCGCAATAGGCCTAGGATCTGGGGGAAAAGGGTGCTGTTTTAATCTCCAGCTTATTGGGGTTGCAGGTAGTAGGAACTGGTTGGAAGGAGGTTTGGACGTGCGGAGGCAGTGGACACAGTGACCACTAGCTTGTCCGATATCAGGGCACCGCATTAGGGTGCTTGGAGTGACTGAGTGTGTGTTATACTAGCCTGCGTGATATCGGTGGTACCGTGCAGCGGTGCTGAGTGAGTGAGTGGGAGTGATTGCCTGTGATTGACTGCACAGCACATCAGCATTGACATACACATTAGTTCTTTATAGAGGATTATCATGGTTGACATTAAGTTTTACCTGTGTAGCCTAGGCAGTGGAGCTATATAAAAGTGCTACAATTCCCTGTATGTACACATTGCTGCTATATTTGTGAACTGAGGTGCATCCTACAGCTGTGTGATATTAAATTGGGTTAATCACTAGGGTGGGTCCCCTGCTAACAACGTTTTTGCACCGCATGAGGGTGCTGGGAGTGAAAGTATTATTTTTTTCATGTGTACATACTGCTCATGTCATTTTAACACAATTGAGCCTAGTACTGCTAATGATAATTCTAAATGTGATTTATGCCCAGTTTTACATGATGTTTATGTTGTGTTAACTAATGTGTGTGTTGAATACAAACTTTATTTACATACACCTTGTGTGAAGTCTCTTTTGTGACGCTCAGTGTATTTGTTGTGTGGTAGTGCTGTACCAATGTTTTACACATTGCACTTCTGATGAGCCTGACTGCTGTGTGCCAAGCTACCCGAGGGTGAGCACAGGTTATACAGTGAGTGTAATCACCCATCCCTGACCGGAGTGGTAGGTTTTGCCTGGCTAGGACCCAACCTCAGTCAACCAGAACATGCCACCTCCAACAACATTCGAAACAAAGAATGCAGACTGAGAATGGAAGACAAAATGAGTTACCTGAATGAAGTTGAATGGGCAGTCAAGATACAACATTTCACACAAATAACCTTAGACTTAGTTGCTGCTCATTACAAAACTGAAGGAAAAACGTGATATTAGGATAAGCAAATCTATTTTATGCTCTGGCTAACAGCACACTTATGTGAGAATTGGCAGGAGAGAGGCTTTGGCTCCTCCCATATGTTGGAAGCCAATAGTACGTTTTGATTGGTTAGAAGTTGTATGCTTCCACAAAAAAGTGCTTGCACTCCACACAGCTGTGATCATTTTGTTTATTTAACCTACTGACTGGGCTGGAGCTTTCAGTGCCACACACATGCCATTGTAAAGCTATTAAAATGTTTTAAATAACTAAAACAATGATTGCATTTTTCTCTGGCTGCAGCACAGATGGGAGGAGGGCAGTCGTTGCCCTATACAGATTTTTAGGTCTGGTTTACTTCTATCATGTCAAAAAGCAAATAAGAGGAAAATAACCCCATTAAACTAGAATGGCTGGCTAGAGAAGGGAGTGCTGTTGGTCTATGCTTGAATCTCCCTTCTTGCTCTAAATTAAAAGTCAAAGTAATTTCGAATGTTATAATTTCCTGAAGTTAAAGATCATTCTGTCTACATTTTGTGACTTACAAACTTAGATAGTCCTAGCAATGCAAGAAAATGTGCATGTAAAGGTCATATCATATCAAGAGTGTGCATACTCTTTGCCCCAGCTACTTCTGCACTAAATTCAAAATATCAAAATGAGAGAACACCTCCTATTCAAAATTTGATTCACACATCGCTTAAGACAAATGGCCAGAGATTTGGCTGCTGCCGTTTACATTCAAAGACACAATTCTTAATCAATCACAGACCATACTCAAATCCTGCATGACTTCACAATCTAGGTATCTGTCAAACTCGCTTATGCTAGAATTGTCAAAAATCTGAAAGGGATTTATTTTACATCATGTTTGATTAACAGAATGCACACTCTCTCCTGCTATATATTACTAAAATCATAAGAGAAATTATTAGATAGAAATCAACCTTACCCCTATTGTTTGTGTAGCAACCCATGTTCTTGCGACTCTGCTTCAACTGAAGCTAAGTGTTCAATTTTTACTTGATTTCCTCTTAATGAAGGGTATTACATTATACAGCTGATGGGCCTGGTTATATAGCGTTGAAAGGTGCATCACTCAAACTTTATTAACACTGAGCGACCCCATAGAAAATAATTCAATCTATTCTCACAGGAAAAACACTTTAAACCTCACTTCTGTGTCAAGAAGCTATGTTAATCCTCCTGTACATCAAACAAGAATTATGAAACTTAATATTGAAGCACACCATTGCTCAGGATAATTATGACCCCCTTTATATTGGTGTTTTTTCCACTCGTGGTTAGATTTTTATGTATTTCCATGATGGTTACACTGTTCTATGGAAAAATGCTCCAAATCCATTACCGTGGCAAGTTTACAAGACATGAGGTACTATAATTATTATTTATTCAAGTTCGAGAGAACGAGAAGAATGTCCCTATCCTGAAGAAAAAAGGAAAAATAGAATTGTGATTGTTGTACTCTTTATTGGAGTGTCTTGGTCATACTCAGCTTCTCCAAGTGTAATTATTTGCTTACTGCTAAAATATGATTATTACTGGGCGAACATCCTACAACTTTCTTCTTTTTGCATTGTTTTATTTATTGTTTACCAGTTATGTTGATTGGAAATTGCATTTTTCTTTGATTACATGGAAGGCAGGATGTTTACTTTTCGTACTACTAGAGTTCCCTGCACCATGCACTCTAAGCCACAAAGTCAGTTTCCATAAGGACTGACATAAAAATGTTTTGAATTTGTTTACAATAATGTAGAAATTATATGTTTTTAGCTTCTTTTTACAGTAAAGATTTTACATGTATTCTATATAGAATCTATTTCACCAGAAAAAACAAAAGGCTAGAGATCTAAGAGGACTCTGAGGTAAGAGTGATGATGTGCCAATTTTAGTAAGGAAAAAAAATACATAAAGTGTCTCTTAACTTCATGCTGTTAGACACTCTGGGGCCAGTGAAAGACTGTTGAAAGCTCTGAAAAAAATCCCTAAATAAAATAAAATATTTAATGAAAATTAGAAACCCAGACTTAATCTTCTTTCCTCTACATGGTTATGAAATTCCTTAGTAATTTAGCATGCCCTTACTATCAAGGCTTCCTGATTATTGTTTGTACTGATTTTTACTAATAAATGCAGTCAGAAAACCCCCTGTTTCGTTGTCTTTATTTATTTTTAAATAGTGGAAAGAAAGCCTTCTTTTGAGTTGTTTTCAATTATGTCAGTCTTAAGTGCTAGACCACTGGCCTTGCCCACTGACAGAGAAGGGAGTTAAAAAGAGGTAAGGTTTTCTAGTGGAGATTTACGCAGCTGCAGATATGCATGGGTTTACACCCTAATGCTAACATTTTTAAAAGACCCTATGCCAGTGACGCACTCTATACGGATTCTTATAGCACTAAAGCCCATAAGGCATCCAAGTGCAAAAGTGCCCTCATGAGTGAAATAAAAGTGGAAATACATCAGCTGCAGCTTCACTTTTTCTGAAAATTTGGATAAATGCAGGTAAAGTAATCAAAAAGAATAAATATGGATAAATACAGACGGAAAAGATTAAAAAGTAAATACCATACAACTGTGAGACTTGTTTATAATGTACGGTGGGGGACTCTTTATTCTATTTTCTTATTATCTGTACACAACATTATTGTAACAGTGACAAGAAATGAAGGCTCAGCGTGCTCTTTGTAGTGTTTATTCCTTTAAAGATCCTCAGTAGACAACCAGAAATTGTTAATCAAGGAAGAAATTGCTCAAGGTTTAAGAAGCGTTTTAGGAGGGGGCCTGGCAGATAAACCGTAGAACGGCAGAAGGCTTGTTCTCTCTTTGGCGCGTTAGAGAAGCTGAAGTCACTTTCAGCGTTTGACAAATCCTGCGCAGTTATCTTTGCCATGTACCTGCCAGTTACTGATTTTGTGTGTTCTCGGACAGTGGCAAACAGTAACAGCTCCCATGGCATGGTTGGAAACGCTGTAAGATGTGGTTGCGCTCTTACGTCGTTCTTTTGTTGCTTCCATAAAAGGAATTTGTACATGTTAAGAGATATTTGTGTCTCACACTTCGAAGTCACTGCGTTATAGAAATAGATAAAGAAAAACTGGCTCATGCTGGGTTTTTTCCCCAGCTGGCGAGGTAATATGCCTTCTGAAGCTTACATGGCCCGCTCAAGGCTTGTACATATTGCCGTGCTGAGATAATTTTAACACTGTAAGCCTCTTAGAGGCTCACATGTAATCCATCTCCACCGGCCGCTCTGACACTCAACGCCATCTGCAGAGCATCTAATCAGAGCATGCTATCTGAACCTCGGTTTCGACAGGAACGCGTTTTCTTGTAGATAGCCTGCGCCGCCATTGGTGCACCTCATACAACCTACGAAGGCGATACCAGAACATTCGATCTGCATGGCTAATCCTTCCAAGGCTACACAATTGTCAGTCATTGATTTTGAATTTGGGCCTCATGCCATCACATTGGTCACGTGCCTCGTGCTAGGCTGCCACACTTCGGGGTACGTGCGCGCATTAAGATAATGTTCAAAGTAACAAGCACTTGCAATACAACAGGTCTCGCATTTGCGAGAGTTAGAGCTATTGGCGTTGTAAATTCATAATTGGTCCTTTCTTGCCACATAAATTGGTCAACCCTGCCTTATAATTTGGTCCTTTGCTGCCACATAATTCCAGTAGCCCTGCATTTAACTAAAAAACTCCTGTTTACCTTCTTCATCTATCTGCAGCAACAATTTGAAAATGTTGCCATTTAGCATCCGAAATTAAATCTGCCATGCTATTTAAAATAGAATACCACTTTTCACCACCCCACCATCAGAGCTGCTGGCTGACAGACCGATATAAAGTTCAGCAAAACAAAGCAGTTTATGTAATCCGTCATAAAGGCTTTGGCTTATTACACTTCACTTGACACAAGTGAACTACAAAGACATTCATTGACATGTTCTGCCTGAACTAATTGCAAAAATTAGATGTTTTACACACCCAGAACAAGAAGGAGGGAGTAGACAACAGGAAAACCAATGGCAGCAGGGTGAAGGAAGAAGAAATGGTGAACTGATGGCGAGAGAGGCCACAGATGGGAGCATCCTTGCCCAACACAAGGCTAGACTCCAGCTCCTTGCCACCCCTATGAACATTAGCTGATTTTAGGCCTAGGTAGTCTGGTGCTGCCATGGAGCAGGCACTTCCAGCTGTATGTGAAGGAGGAAGTGGGCGTGGGTTTCTAGTTACACAGCACCAGTGTGTATATTTTGGAGGAAGCTACTGTGGGCATGATTAACTTAAAAATGTAGACATGAAGCTTTGACACTCTTAAAAAGAACCCCAACTGTTGCTAAAATAAGATGTGAGCATTCTGACTTTTACGTCCTATATAAATACAATAAGTTGACAACAACAGGAATATGGGAAATAGAGATATCAGAACCTTCGATACCAAATTGCACACATGTTGTTCATGTTTGGACTTAAATTTACAGTAATGGAGACATTTATAAAATATATTTTAACGGTTTGTTATAATAAAAATTGCATTTTGTTAGTTTTACTGTTTGTATGGCCTAAATGGCATAATAACGCGTGGCATAATATTAAACAAATTAACTTGATTTGGAAAAACCGTAAACAATCTAATTTTAAGCACACAAAGTTTCCAATCACTATGTGGCCTCGAATGCCACTTTGGGGGCTATTTTCACGCTGTGCGCCAAAAAGGATTGTGCTTGGTGCTCAAAACGCCAACGATTTGTGTAAGACTTCCTTAGCCGCAAAGCAAGGAGTGAATGCCACAAATTCACTATTTGCACATGCAGACATAAACGAAAAATATGCAAAATGTGCTTGTAATTGCTAATGTTAGTTTTTAAACCCAGAACCTACCGCATATGTGTGGCAGCATGTGACCGGGCTGTGATGCGGCCTAAAGGCAAAAACTACCGAAAAGAGACCAGATGTTTTAAATACACAATTATTACTGTATTGTACAGGTTATTATGAACAGTTCACGACGCTCATGAGAAGTTAGGAACACAGATTTTTGTGGATGTTACAGCACTATCACCTTTCAAGTGACGATGAACGCAAATTTACACCTGAACGTAAATTTGGCGTGAATAGCACCTGCGCTCTGGCACAAGCAACCAGTTGACAGATTACTTTCACTATTTAAATACAGCTGCAGATAACACGGTAATACACAGCTTCCCTCGATTCTCAAAGCTTCAAGTGGAATGTTTAGGAAGATCATCCCGTCGCACCATAAAAAGTAAATAATGTACAAGAATATGACAACTTTGTGTCAAAGTGCTGTGATTGCTCTGACTAGTTTGTACTTCTATTTTGAAACGATCCGATATTTGAAACAAATACTCACCTGCACAACACACGATCTATTGATTTGTTGTGGTCGACTGATCACTCAAAACTTCCTGCCCAAGCACTATTTTTTTTAAAGCAACACCACTTTGCATTTTGAGACTTGTATTTTTTTTTTGTTTACTGTAATTAATCTTTACTTAAAAATGTAACCGTGCAAAATGCTGTTCACTCAAAAAGCAGGGGTGGTTAAAGGTGCCACACATGCATTGGAGTCACTTGGCAAACACAACTGGAGAAAATACAATTTAATGTTACACCAAATGCTGGTATGTGTTGTAAATCACGTTGCAGCATGTGCTCACCTCAAAGAACGTAGGCAGGTACATCCTTTTCAGAATGAACGCTGGACATGTTGAAGGATTCTATTGTGTGAGGAGAGGTGTGCGGGTAAGTAGAGGACCACACTGCACGCACTCGGTTGCTCAGAGCATCCTGGGGGAAAAACAAGTCCTTGGGGTATGGACAAAACTGTCCAAATGTCGAACTTAATTAGTGTAAAAGAGGTTTTGGTCTTTTCTCAATTCAGTTCAATCTTTGAAAGCACGAGTTAGCTAGGTCAAGTGTGAAAACGAGCGCACTCTGCCTTGCTCTCCTATACTCTCGTCCACTTGAAGCCATACAAGCAAGACCACCCACTTCTGTTAGGTTATTCACTTCTATGGGTGATATAGAACACAGACTGGACTCTAGTGTCAAAAAGAACACTGGACTGCACCTTTAGTAAACAAAAATTGGACACAGCAGTGTCTGGATAGATGAAAAAAACCTGAGAGAGGAGGTTATGTTACCAATAAACAACACATTTAATCATAGCAGCTTGGGCTTTTTTTTGCAGAAAGAATCAGTAGAAGACATGGCAAGTGTGCTTTCCACCAAGTACCGCACTGGTGAGGCATACAGTGGAAGTAATTCTCAACAAGAAAATGAAAACTAAAACATTAGTTGACATAAGCGAGCCAATTCAAAGCGCCATAGCTGCCATGAGCATGAGCGCAAAGGAGAGACACAAAAGAAAAAAGAAGATTGCTCATAGTCCAACATATCAGCAATCGTGCACTTATCCATGTAAAAGGGTCAGTCTCCAAGGCGCCACCAAAACCTTCCAATGGCAGGACAAACGTAAACCATTTACCAATGATATCAAAGGATTTTTGAAAGGCAGCCCCACGAAGAGTGAAAGTGATGGGCGTGAGGTGGGCGTGGTTAATAGCCCACAATACTTACAACAGGTCAAAGTGCTTGCGCGATCGATTTAAAAATGTGCGGTCCCCTGTGTGGACCGTAACAGCCTGTTTGGGCGCAGGTGAAAAAAGCATGCACCATATAGTCACCCAGAGATGAGTAAACCTGTCACTCTGTGACCGTATGTGAGAGGGCTTCCTTCCCTTGATAGAGGGACAGACTTTATCCATCCTTTTGAGGGTCCCAAAGCCTCTTTTAAGGCCAAGAAGCAGAATATGCATTCACATTACCTTTCTTCATGGCAGAAGCTTTTCCGCATTTACATCCACAGGTACAATATGGGTCTGCTTTTGGGAAGCTATCGGGGAGTCATGGAGACTGGTGCACACGTTCAAAAAGGTTCCTCTTTATCAATATGGGAGGTTCTGTAATGAGAGCATTTGCACAAGTGAATGACAACATTTGAATTTCTGAAGCAGGGGCCACATCTTGATATTACACAACGCATCATTTTTGAAATGCCAAAATTCGACCCCTGCAGTTAGCTTCCGTGTTCTGCTTTTCAGACAGCTTTTGCTATATGGAAGACCTCATGCAATTGTCACTTCAAATAAATACAATGCGAACAAGTATATATGGCGAGAGTGGGTTGGGGGTCAATCTCCTCCAACCATTGGCTTTCCTGCTATTTTGTACCTTAGTCATCGCTTGGGTGGATTGTGGGTTAGTCCATGGTATTTCACAGATGTTTACATTGTGTAATTTGTAAACTTGCAATCTTGCCCGGGTTACCAGGGAAGGGGTGGGGCCCGGCCTAGCGGAGGCACCTGGAGAAGAGAGCGGCGGACGGCCGGGGCGGGTGCATCGTGCAACTCAAGCACATTAAGACCCTGCTCGCCCCGCAGGTGAGGCCGGAGGCCCCCACGAGGGGAGGGAATAGTCCGGGGGTCTCCACCGGCAGGAAGGTCACACAGGAGGCTCAGGTGAGGGGCACGTCAGAGATAAGGGCAACTCCTCAGCTAGGGCAGTGCTAAAGAACCAACAGATGAAATCACAAGTGTTTGTAAAACAGCTGCACAGACTGAGGCCGGCATGCATCTGTCAGTGCTTGCTGACTGTCGGTAATGTCAGGAGTGTGTTCTTGTATTGCAGGGGTTTACACGTCTAACCTCCAGTCTAGTCATTGTGGAGGAGGTAATGAAAGGCCAGCCCAGCGGGGGAAGAGATGCCTGGCGGCAGCTGACCTGTAAATGCCCCCCCCCAGAGATAGCCAGCAAGAACGGACACCGTCGCAAGAGCCGCGTTGTTATTGTTAACATTGCATAATTTACTTAATCTTGCATTCCCTTAGAGTATTTGATATTCCAGCATGGTGTGATTCTGTAGTGTTTTCTTTAAACACATTACTCATGTATAGTGCGTAGTGTGAAGAGAGTTGATCCTCTATAGCACTGTGAGTTCAGTTTGTGGGTCGCCCATGACTGAGAGTTGTGGAGTAGAAGCCAAACACAGTGTGAATTTTCAACAGTACATTCCAGTGGGTCATAACCCGGTTCAGAATACATACTCATACATTCCTTGGCCTCTCTACAGAGTGCCATCAGTGATGTCATCTGTGATGTCACTGACCATGTCATGAGTAATGTTATATGTGAGGTCATAAGCAGTGCATTATGGGAGTGCAAGTTATAGTTAGATCAGTTAACTACGAATGCTGAATTTCACTGGTTTTGTAGGTTTCAACTTTTCACCTAACTATAACGTCCTGTAACCTTGATTTTTTTTTCAGTGAATTTCTATGGTTTTTATAATTCTGTTTCCTAATTATAACGTCCCTGTAACAATTGTTTTTTCAGGGAATTTTTTATGTTTTTTGTAATTCAGTTTCCTAATTATAAGGTCCATGTAACCTTTGTTTTTTTTCGGTGAATTTCTGTGGTTTTTGTAATTCCATTTCCTAACTATTACATCCATTTAATCTTTGTTTTTTTTTCAGTGAATTCCTATGTTTTTTTGAGCATCTAGTAATTTACATTACTTTACTTTAATGCAATAGTGCCACACATATTCATCACCTGTGCGTGGCAGTGATTGGGCCCTGAGGCCAACTCTCCATAATCAATCAATCTTGCACAGTGTACAACTTTCTCCCATTCGAAGTAGAGGTTGCCCACAATGGCTGGCCTTCAAGCACTCCCTGTAGCCAACCCATCTAACTACCCAACCTCCTGGTGTGCACGGCCCTTTACCTGTGCGGAACAGAAGTTGGCCACAAGTTTAGTGAGTGTAAGAATATGTGTTACAGGGTGGGTTTGGGGGTCAGATTGCATCTGAGAGTGGCTGGGTGTAAGGGTGCATACATTAGTATTTTAATTAGTGCAGGGAAGAACTTTAAAAAATTTGTCGAAAAACTTTGCTAAAACTTTATCAAGTGAAAACTCTACATCACTAAGTGGACGTAAAGGAAGAAACAACAATCGCATATTTATTTTCTCTACCTTGACAGACTGAGAATGACCATGGGGAGCTGAAGTGGACACCACCTGTTATATGCTTTCATCTTTGGAAGTAATTTAGAAACTAGGTTTAGGAAGTGGTCATAAAAAAGGTGGAGTCACCCTAAAGGTTGTCAGCCCACTGGCTGATGTACAAAGCTGGCTCTGACAAAACTATACCAAATGTAGGAAGCTGGCTCTGTATATACTGTATCAAAATGATAGTGTGCACAGAGTCCAGGGCTTCCCCAGAGGCTTAACAGAGGCTAAGGTAGATAATACTAATGCTCTTTTGTGGTAGTGTGGTCGAGCAGTTAGGCTAATCAGAGGGTAGTGCAAAGCATTTGTTGTACACACACAGACAATAGGAGAAGCACACACTCAATGACTTGACTCCAGACCAATGGTTTTTAGATAGCAAAAATATTTTCTTTATTTCTAGAACATACTATTAGATGTAAAGCCAAAAGCCCACATCTCCCCTGCCTTGAGAGCACTACACTGGTTACCCGTTGCCAGAAGATGCACCTCCGAGCTGCTTTGTATCTCCCACAAAGCTATACATGGAACAGGACCGCTTTTATCAGAAACAAAATAACCAAATACATTCAACAAAGAAAACTCCGCTCAAGATTGGCACCCCGCCTTAGAACACCATCATACAAGAAAGACTATAGGTGGTACATCCTTATCTGTTCAAGCAGCCAAACTATGGAATTCATTACCCCCCAACTATAAGAGCCACAGAAAACTATCTTGTCTTCAGAAAAGTACTCGAGTTGGCTCTTTCCTTCATAACCACCATATTCAAACAGCTATGGACTGCATATGCCTATGTTAATAAATATTTTTTTATCTGAATGTGTATATTCTAGTTATATATAATTCTTTCGAAAATATGTATTGCTACTATGTCATAACAATACAATACACACATACTCTTTAAACCTGTTTAACTAATGTATTTTTACTCATGGTTTAAATATGTATATACATATATGTGTGTGTATTTGTGTGTGTGTGTATATATATATATATATATATCTGTATGTTATTCTATGCTTAACATGTTCATTGGTCATTGCATAACTCCTAGATAAGTTGGTATATTAGATACTTATGAACCCTTGCTCTCATTTTATCACACTTTGTCTTCCCATCACCATATGTCAAGTCTCTATCAATCTATCCTCCATTCCCACGCTGACTCATTCCAAATCCATTCTGCTACTTTCATCTCCTAAATAACCCTGCCTCTTCCCTCCTCTTCCACATCTAACTCACCCAAACCTCACTTTACTACCATGATTTCCCAAACAACCCTACTAAATTCTCCCTCATTTATCTCACCCTGCTACTATGATCTCCCTAACCCTTTCCACAGACTATTCCCTCCTCCATCCCTCCTTTACTCATCCCAAGCCTAAATCCTATTACCATAAACTCCCAATTAACACTTCTGGATTCTTCCCTCCTCCACTCCTCCTTTACTCCAGTCAATCCAACTAACAAACACACATAGCCGTGGCTCAAATTAACTCATAATAATACTAAAACTGAACTCATATTTCCCTATACTAAACCACCACTAATTCCTTTTGGGTTCCAAAGTAGCGTGCTACTCGCCAAAAGGCGCTTCGACGCCTCGTCAGTGGTAGTAAGCGCTATATAAATTCTATTACAATACAGTACAATACAATAAAATGGGACCTTCCATTAAGGGTCTGGTTAGGGAGAATACGGTAATTTACCGAAAACAACTGCTCTTCTTTGCAGTTGACACGCTGATGTGTTTTCAGCAATGCCTTTCTCCCCTGTGATGTAGATGTGTTTGACAGAATTTCATTGAGTTTCTACTTTGCTCCTGTTGCAGCATTGCCTTAATAAGAACCACCCCACTGCATCAACAAACTGGTAGAGGTGTTTCCATACTTCTCATCTGCTATCAGCACATGAAAGCAACAAAGACTGAAGCATGCACCTCAAAATATAATTTGTCAATAAACCGCTGTCATGGAGAGCATACAAGATAAACCGTATTTTAACCCGTGGGGCTTACTCTTTGCTGCCATTGTGTTGAGTGAATGCTGCCTCACACCATACCACAGGCCCTTCGCTGCCCAAGAGACTGCCACCCACTTCACACCATTTTAGGCATAGTGTGCACAGAGAAGGACTCCTTAGCTGGGCATTTATCATTCAAAATCTACAGAGTCTAGTGCTACAAAGTGTTCTACATCAGTTTTACCTCTCATTGCACCAAAGTATCTTGATGATATAGTCCATATCACTGTGGAAGATGGTAACTCTCAAGATTTACCAATTATGTAACTCACAATATTTATTCCTCCACCTTCAACATTTTTAACATTCCCACCTGCACCTTCAGTATCGTCCTGCAGCTTTTTTTATTCCCAAAACGTACATAATTGTTGGAGGGGTGAAAGGTGGAAGAAGGTGTCAGATATGATGTCACTATGGTAACAAATGAGTGATGTCACATACACTGCTCTTAGTGAATCAACATCCACTCTTGGCATGATGTCAATTCACCAAGAGGGTGAATCCACAGTCTGCTGTATCAGGCAGTGTTATTCAGAGACCACAGAATGAATATTGAATACAGATTTATTTCAGTCACATGCTTTGGTGAAAATGTGTATGTAGAAAACATCAGAAGACAAGAACTCCCAGTAACACGGCAATAAGAGTTGAAAGCCATGATCGTAAAAAAATAAAAAATTAAAAAATCAGAATAATAAAAAAAAATGATTATCCAAGAGGAACTGTCAACTTTACAATCGTAGCTTGATACATATTTGAAGACACTCCACCTAATATACCAACAGAGAAACAATCAAATATATTTTTACTGTGTCAACAAAATAAAAATGTACACTCAGACCCATATTTACAAGCACTCTGCGCCGCCGGTGTGTCACTTATAGTGATGCGCCGGTGGTGCTGACTGCTGACCCATATCGACAAGGCCACGCAAAGCCACTCTGCATGGCTTTTTGTGGCCTTGTAGATATGGAGTAACGCAACGAAGCACAAGTCACTGCATTGCCTTTCATTGCGTCAGGGAGGCGTTTCCATGGGTGTTGCATAGGTGTTCCCGCACAACATCCATGGATTTTGACACATTCCCAGATTTACAAGGTTTTGTAAACCTAGGAATGCATCAAAAGCCTATGCCACCTCAGGGATGGCGTAAGAGTGACACAAGGGGAGAAATATCTTTATATCTGCCCATTTGATTCCTCTATCTATGTGTGTGCTGCATTCTGCAGCACACAAAGAAGGAGGAAAGTGCCTCCATTGATTGTTTTTGTGCAGGAAGGTGTCCCTTCCTACACAAAATCAATCATCCCCACAATGCATGCACCATTGCAGCATGGTGCAAGGGTGCTTGCGCTGGAGAATGGCAACAATTTTTGTGCCAGCTCAGGGGGAGAGGACAGAAGTGCGCCGTATCTTATAGATACAGCACATTTTTGCCCTTTCCCAGTGGTGCAGGGCGGCACAGCAAGGAACTTGCTGCGCCGCCCTGTGCCACGGGCCTTGTAAATATGACCCTCAGTTTTGAATAAAGCAATTCTTGGTTGTAAGAAATGGGATTGTTATTTAGGTTGGGTGACTACTCGCCTCAAGGAATAATCACAACCCTTGGGTACCCTCAAAGTCACTAAATTAACATGTGTTCAACCCCCTGGTAGTTATAGCACAGAGCAGTCAGGCGTAATTTACAGCAAGAATTAAAGTATTTATGCGGGACCAAAACAGTAATAAAGCCACACAGCAAAACAATTAAAGTCCCAAACCCGATTGGAACAATAGAGTCAAATCCAGTAAAGGAGTTTACCCAAAAATAAAAGCGTGGGTCGAGGTTCAGCTTGGTCAAAGATTTTACCTTCAGATTTTGTCCTTTAAGACCCAATCCACCACAGGAGTACACTTCTAAAACCCCTGAGGGGAGACATTTAGAGACTCTCAGGGTGTTATGCAGAGAACAACAGCTCAGCGCTATCCAAGTCAAATTTCCACAGGCCAGGTGAGTAATTCAAAGAGAAGGCACTTGCAGCTTGTTGTCTCCCTGTAGCAAGACAGGAAGTTAGCCAACTCACCTTTGGAGTCTACATCTTAGTCCAGGGTACAAGAGAGGGCAAGTTCAGTTCTTTAGGGATCCTCGCAGGTCACAGAATGCAGTTCTAGTCCTATTCTGATCTTCCGCAGATCTGGAAAGTGTTCTGAAGTGGGTGCCTGTCACTAGAGAACTGGCTTGGCACCATGTTTTCTCTCCCCTTTCAAGAGTGCCCTAAGAGACCGGTTTCTAGTAGAACAAAAGCAGAGTCCTTCCACAACTAGACGGTGCCTCCACAAGAATTGTTTGGGCATCCTGATCCCTTTCAAATATTTCCCAAGTGTTACTTGTGAATCCAGCTGACCTGTCATGCAGGAAGCGACACTCAAGCCAAGCAGGATTTAAAACTGTAATGCCAAAAATTACCATCACAGCTCCCATCCTGCATATTCGGTGGATCTCAGAGGAGTCATCTTGGCTCCTTCATTTTAGTCTATTGTTTGCCCCTTGAAGGCATTTTACACCTTCTTACACCTACCCAAGACTAATTACTGGCTGGGAGGAGCTGGCGAGACAATGCAAATTTGCCTCCAGGAACTACAGGCAGGAAAAAGGTACATTTAAAAAAATGTACTTTCCTTATTTTCTAATATAAGTATTAAAATCCAACTTCACAATTGAATTGGATTTATAATAACTATTTAAAAAAAAGTTGTTTAATTGTTTTTCTCTCCAGTCCCAATCCTGAGATACAGTTTTAGTATTATAATCTGTACTTTTTACATTGGACAGCTAGACCAGCCACAGTGAAAATAGCTTTTTTATGCCAGTTAGTGTAAGGACATGTCAACATTACATTTCTGAATCTTCTACTTTAAATACCATGCACCCTGCCTTGTGGGTTACAAGACCTGTATAGGAGTGACTTATTAATATTTCAAAGAGAAGTTTTCACATGTTAAGGTTTATTTTGACTGGTGAATTGCAGTTTGTACACAGCCACAGTCAGGCTACAATGGTGGGCCTGAAGCAATGTTTGCACTGTACTGTCATGGATAGTACAATAAGTGCTGCAGTTTCTACTAGTATTTACATTCCAGGCTTAGGGTACACATTGTATCATATACTAATGACTTATAGGCATGTTAAATGCGCCAATTAGGAGTATGCCAATTCAACCATGACAAAAGGGGGTGCACAGGCACTTTACTATTGTATAGCAGGGGTAAAGTGCACAGAGTTCTAAAGGCTGCAAAATACAAGGTCCAACAAAAGGCAAAAAATTGGACTGACTATGCATAAAAGGCAGATTAAGGAGCTGGACAATAATCTTTGCTTCTTCATTTTCCTCCAAGTCACGAACTGCCAGGAATAGTTTTTAATTTTTGACATTGTTTCTTTAGTATTAAAAATGCAAAAACAATGCAGAATATTATGAAATAATATGATGTCTTTAACAATTTTGTTAAACATGGCACTCACTGAGAGCCGCTAGCATGAATACCAGATTTCCAATCTGGTTATTCACTGCAATAAGGTAGCAACTGTGGAAAACAGCAGTCATTTCTCACTGATGCTACATCATAAAGTTATAACAGAAAGCCTGTCAGTGCGGCACTGGCTCTCTGATAGACAGCAGAGAGTACAGCTTGAGGCAGAGAGGGAGAGGGAAGACACAGAGGACAGTGGGGTGGGTGGTAGGATGCCAGGTGTTTTTTAAAATATATATACATTTCAGACAGGGGGGAGAGGCCATATTTTCATGACTCCCTCATTACTTCCCAGTTTCTGATTGGCATTTACTAGCAGAGACAGTCAATTTTGAAGGCCATGCATAAAATTCAATGATAGATGGGTAAAAGGTGAGCAGTGACATGTTTTCCATCTTGGGGTTCTCAGCGACATCATAGACAACTCAAGCTTAACTCTTGCTGTCTATTTGATGTCACTCAGAACCTCAGTTGAAAAACATCCTGATTGATTACTGTTACCCATCTATAATTATCTTAGTGGACACTTCCTCAGAGTCTTACTGAAAACATTTAAAGAGACTGTTGAGAAGCTTACAAGAAGCCAAGAACGCAAGGGAGAATAGTAAAATACCAGGGGTCTCAAAGAGTTTTCAAGTTTCTCAGTATTTCATCAGTTGCACCATATTTTTAGTGTTTGGCTGCAAATCCCTGTTCATTCTGATAGTTTGGACCCCCAGCATTGTTAATTCAGTGTTAATACTCCCACATCCTGGGACCCTGAAATTAAGCCCTTTGTGTACTTAATCAGTTTGCAGATTTACACACACACACACACAGATTTCACACAAAATCCAAACTAATCTGTTTAAAAGCTAATTTGTCCAGACCACTTGATATTTGAAGGTCTAGGGAGCACAAATGTTTTCATGAAACCTTTGCCAGTGGTGTTCTGCAAATCAGGGGGTAGTCTTGTCTTTCATTAATTATTGAATCTTGTATCTTCCAAAGCAATTTTCTAGACTCTTCTTTGATGAAGACTGTTAGAAATGGGGTCTTTGGTTGGCAGTCAGGTTACCCCCTGTCCAAGCAAGGACCCTCACTCTAATCAGGGTAAGTCACACACAATCCAAATTATCCTGTGCCCACCCTCTGGTAGCTTGGCACTGA
Source organism: Pleurodeles waltl (assembly GCF_031143425.1). Taxonomy (NCBI): domain Eukaryota; kingdom Metazoa; phylum Chordata; class Amphibia; order Caudata; family Salamandridae; genus Pleurodeles; species Pleurodeles waltl. The sequence continues at coordinate 671,262,211 of NC_090443.1, read as the reverse complement.
GCAGTCAGGCTTAACTTAGAAGGCAATGTGTAAAGTATTTGTGCAATAAATCACACAATATAGCACCACAAAAATACACCACACAGTGTTTAGAAAAATATATAATATTTATCTGGATATTTGCAGGTCAAAACGATAAAAGATGCAATATGAAATTGTAGAGATATCACGGAAAAGTGATATAAAGTGTCTTAAGTCTTTAAATAGCAAACAAAGTCTCTTTCAAGCACAAAGTACCTGGGTTAGAGTGGAAAATCTCCACTAAGGGCCGCAGAAGAGGAGATGCGTGGAAAAATGGTGTGTGCGTCGGTTTAGCCCCTTCACACATCGACGTGCGTCGTTATTTTTCACGTGGGGAAGACTTGCGTCGTTTTCCGGCGCGTGGACATGTCTCCTTTGTGGGTCGCGGGATTCCCAGATGCTCAGGGGACTGTGCTTGGAATCCTGGTCTTGTTATCCGGCTGTGCATTGTTCCGGTGGGCTGTGCGTGGAATATTCTCCTTCACGGCAGGCGTTGCGTCGATTTCCTCTCTGGAAGTCGGGCGGCGTTTTCCAGCCGGGCCGTGCGTCGAAGTTCCAGTCGCACTGCAGGCGTCGCGACGATCTTTTCCTTGCGGGGTCGAGCAGCATCTTTCCGGATCGGCGTGCAGTGAATTTTTCACCGCGGAGCAAGCTGTGCGTCAAATTGTTTGGTGCACAAGGAGTCCAGTTGAAAGATGGAAGTCTTTTTGGTCCTGAGACTTCAGGGAACAGGAGGCAAGCTCTATCCAAGCCCTTGGAGAGCACTTCTGCAGCAAGGCAAGAGTTCAGCAAGGCAGCAGGCCAACAGCAAGGCAGCAGTCCTTTGTAGAAAGCAGTCAGGTGAGTCCTTTGAGCAGCCAGGCAGTTCTTCTTGGCAGGATGCAGGTTCTGGTTCAGGTTTCTTCTCCAGCAAGTCTCTGAGGTGGTAGGGCAGAGGCCCTGTTTTATACCCAAATGTGCCTTTGAAGTGGGGGATACTTCAAAGAGTGGCTTAGAAGCGCACCGGGTCCCCTTTCAGCTCAATCCTGTCTGCCAGGGTCCCAGTAGGGGGGGTGGCAGTCCTTTGTGTGAGAGCAGGCCCTCCACCCTCCCAGCCCAGGAAGACCCATTCAAAATGCAGATGTATGCAAGTGAGGCTGAGTACCCTGTGTTTGGTGTGTGTCTGAGTGAATGCACAAGGAGTTGTCAACTAAACCTAGCCAGACGTGGATTGTAAGGCACAGAAAGATTTAAGTGCAAAGAAATGCTCAATTTCTACTTTCTAAAAGTGGCATTTCTAGAATAGTAATATTAAATTCAACTTCACCAGTTAGCTTGATTTTGTATTACCATTCTGGCCATACTAAATATAACCTTCCTACTCCTTTCAAATCAGCAGCTACCACTTCAATAATGTATGAGGGCAGCCCCAATGTTAGCCTATGAAGGGAGCAGGCCTCACAGTAGTGTAAAAACGAATTTGGGAGTTTTACACTACCAGGACATGTAAACTACACAGGTACATGTCCTGCCTTTTACCCACACAGCACCCTGCTCTAGGGGTCACCTGGGGCACACATTAGGGGTGACTTATATGTAGAAAAGGGGGAGTTTTAGGCTTGGCAAATACTTTTAAATGCCAAGTCGAAGTGGCAGTGAAACTGCACACACAGGCCTTGCAATGGAAGGCCTGAGACAAGGTAAAGGGGCTACTAAAGTGGGTGGCACAACCAGTGCTGCAGGACCACTAGTAGCATTTAAATCTACAGGCCCCAGGCACATATAGTGCACATTACTAGAGACTTATAAGTAAATTAAATAGTCCAATTGGGTATGATCCAAGGTTACCATGTTTAAAGGGAGAGAGCATATGCACTTTAGCACTGGTTAGCAGTGGTAAAGTGTGCAGAGTCTAAAAGCCAGCAAAAACAGTGTCCAGAAAGTGGAGGGAGGCAGGCAAAAAGTTAGGGGTGACCACCCTAAGGCTGTCAGTTATTACAAAGACGAATATAAGAACCAAAATACCTTAAACGCTTCAAAGTAACCTTTCAAAGTAGTACGGAAAAATGATTGTTCTGCAGAAAACAGAGGCAAACACATACATCCATGGCTGAGTGTTCTTTCTGTTGACATGCTCTCAGCTCTCCTCAAAATATTTGAAAACTAGTGTACTTTTTCTCTGCATACAGTATGGGGCAATGGTAAACCCACTTCAGCCATTTGTTACCATCTACCTGAGTGATGGCATTCAGTTAAAGCACAGTGTTGTTACCCACAGAAAAATGAGTCCCTCTTTGAAGTCCCCCCCACCCCTTCTCTCCCGAGCACGGTTGTCTGTGTTGGCTACTTTTCGAAGTCAGCGTGTGCATCTCCGCCATTGGAGCATCTGCCATCACTGCTCGTTGACAGTGGGGATTTATTTTGCCTTTTCGGTGCGTCGGACGGCTCGGAGACCAATTGGCTTTATCAGTACTTGTTTCTATTTCACAATGTACCTGAAATTTGTAAATGATAATACTGGATAATTAAATCATATTAACTGTGAGTGCAATTATAGATACTTAATATTTCATGAAATTGCGTTCATTTATGACCAGCAAGATTAGTCAGACGGCAGACAGACTGGGTGATTAATTAATGTGCTCCAGCCCTTCTGTATTAATGCAGTTTTGATATTGTTTTGTTATAGTCCATTAACTTTTCCCAAACAGGCACTGCTAAAAAGGAAAAACACGTCAGCTTAAGTGAGACATCTCTGTAAAAGGAACTCAAGAAATGAAATCACTCCCTCGTGACTCTGTGGTTAACAATAGCCCTATAGCACACAAAATGTTTAAGAAAACGGGTAGATATTGGTAAGTGATTGCTGTCCTTTTTCCGAGCCTTCGTTTTGTTGTCCGTCATTCATGGTTCCTTGAGTGCCTTTCTATACGGCGCAGCACCCGCTGAGGAAACCGTCTGTGTCATCGGTTTCTGTGCGCTGCTGTCGAGTGTTTCCGATTTATGACAAGCTGTCACCTTCCTCACTTCTTTCGGGCGCTCTGCCTCTTACTTTCCATTTCCATTAGGAGCCATGTGGCCTTTCTGATGGCACTCTTATTATTTCAGCAGTATTTGTTCTGATGCTGCAACTTTTCTTTACAAATGACCGGGCAGAACCTGTCCCTTCTGTTCCTGTATGTTTTTCTCGCATTTGAGATAACGTGTTGGAGTTTCCTTACAGAGCGCGCTAAATCAAATGATGCTTAAATGTGTCAGCCTGCGTTACGCCATCAAGAAATCAGTATCACAAGAGACGTGTTATGAAGGGCAGAGGTTTTTAATATGCCCTGCCCGTAGCATCGTGTCTGATGAGCTGAAAAGTGCATGGACTGTGTACATAAGTAACGTGTATTCTTCCTGCTCCTCCAAGCAAGTGGAGAAATACCATGAGCAGCCTGACGCAGAGGCTGGCCTTGGCCCTGGCTGTGGAAAGCTAATAATTCCTCCTTTTACACCGAACAACTCTGCTGCTGCGGTTCCAAAGGAGTGGCGGGCACCAGTGCAATAAACTTACCAGCGGTCGCAAATTGCGACTCTCTAAATAAGAAATCGCAATTAAGGTATCCTTATTTGTGATTTCTAAAGCACATGTAACAAGCAATTCCTTAATGCGATTCGGGCATTAAGGAATCGCTATTTACCACCAAGTTGAACTTGGTGGTAACCATGTGCAAATTTTAAAAATGCATTTAAAATGCATTTTTTAAATTATATGTAAAGCACGCATGCCCTTTTGGCATGTGTGCACCTTACATGTTGTAAAAAAATATTTTGGGGTGCAGCAGATGGGGCCTAAGGCCCCAGCACCCTGGACTTTGCATTTCCAAAAATGGCAAATTCCAGTTCCAGTATCGCAATTTGCGATTCGGTAATAGCATTTGCGATTTTTAAGAAATCGCTATTACCAAATCGCAAATGTGATACATTGCATTTTGCAAATCAGAAATAGCGATTTCTTAAAAATCGCTATTTCCGATTCGCAAAAGGCCTTTTTCATACATCTGTCCCAAAATGATCAAATACTACACTTGGATTACGAATGGACGATCAAATTAGTTAGGTTAGCCACATACGGGAGATGCATGTACACATTGCACAACCAGCTTCCCATATTCAACAGGATATTGGACCCATTTATACTCCTCTTTCAACCTTTGGAAAGACTTCTGGGATGACCCACTCCTCTTGGGGACAGCGATCCTGACATCTAATGGGGCAGGCAGTCAACGTGTGAGATTCTATCGCTCATATCGCTAATATCGCATATCGTCTGAGGAAGGGTTGGGTCCTGGAATTCACATAAGGCTTTCCACAGTGGTACTGGGAGCCTAGAATAGAATGGTAGGGTAACTTGGTTATGACACTACAAAAGTAAGATATGTAATACTGAAGTTTTAATGGTATATTCAGTCATTGGCAAAAAGACGGACTATACGTGCAGCACTATTTCTATATTATACGATGACACAATTTGCAGCAGCGAACCAATTGTCATACCCTGTTATACTTATTTTATTTTGTTTTCTACTATTTTACTTCATGTTATTCTATTTCTTTGTTTTGATCTTATCGACCTCTCTTCCGACTTAAACTACTTTTGAAGTCACTGTATCACTTTGAGATATTGTGATTATTTGGATTTCCTACTATGTCTATACATACTATTTTGTTCTTGGACAGGGCACCAAGGTTGTAACCTAGGATGTGACATATGCCGGTATCCATAGCTACCGAGCATCTTATTGATATAGCCTTGTACTGATGCAGTGCTACTTAGAGGTAATTGTAAGGAAATACCTCTTTTTGCATGATCATCCCCAAACGTTTGGACTGATGCTGCTGGTTTTTCAACAATAAAAGTGCACTGCATTCTTAAAAGGTATGTATCTAAGTGGTTTTCCCACAGTTGGCATGAGTTAACTTACGTCTAGGGGCCAGATGTATGATCACGGCCCATTGCAATTCGGTAATAGCGATTTTTAAGAAATCGATATTACCGACTGGCAAAGGGCCATGTATCACATTTGCGAATCGGTAATAGCGATTTCTTAAAAATCGCAAATGCTATTACCGAATCGCAAATTGCGATACCGGCCCCATTCGCAGCTATGGGCCTATTGGCCCATAGCTGCAAATCTTTTGCATTTCCAAAATTGCGATTTCTGAACCAGAAATTGCAATTTTGGAAATGCAAAAGGCCAGGGTGCTGGGGGCCTAAGTCCCCCTCTCCTGCACCCCAATTTTTTTTTTTTGAACATGTAAGGTACACACATGCCAAAAGGGCATGCATGCTTTACATGTTAAATTTAAAAATGCAGTTTTACTGCATTTTTAAATTTTGCACCAGGTTTTCACCTGGTTGCAGATCATGGTATTTTGCATGGTATTTTCCACCGCTAAACTCCAGAAACGTCTGCAGCGAATACAAAACGCCTCCGCCCGCCTCGTCCTCGACATCCCCCGCAACAGCCACATCTCCGCCCACCTGAGACACCTGCACTGGCAGTGTTATTCAGAGGCCACAGAATGAATATTGAATACAGATTTATTTCAGTCACATGCTTTGGTGAAAATGTGTATGTAGAAAACATCAGAAGACAAGAACTCCCAGTAACACGGCAATAAGAGTTGAAAGCCATGATCGTAAAAAAATAAAAAAATAAAAATTTAAAAATCAGAATTTAAAAAAAAATGATTATCCAAGAGGAACTGTCAACTTTACAATCGTAGCTTGATACATATTTGAAGACACTCCACCTAATATACCAACAGAGAAACAATAAAATATATTTTTACTGTGTCAACAAAATAAAAATGTACACTCAGACCCATATTTACAAGCACTCTGCGCCGCCGGTGTGTCACTTATAGTGATGCGCCGGTGGTGCTGACTGCTGACCCATATCGACAAGGCCACGCAAAGCAACTCTGCATGGCTTTTTGTGGCCTTGTAGATATGGAGTAACGCAACGAAGCACAAGTCACTGTATTGCCTTACATTGCGTCAGGGAGGCGTTTCCATGGGTGTTGCATAGGTGTTCCCGCACAACATCCATGGATTTTGACACATTCTCAGATTTACAAGGTTTTGTAAACCTAGGAATGCGTCAAAAGCCTATGCCACCCCAGGGATGGCGTAAGAGTGACACAAGGGGAGAAATATCTTTATATCTGCCCATTTGATTCCTCTATCTATGTGTGTGCTGCATTCTGCAGCACACATAGAAGGAGGAAAGTTCCTCCATTGATTGCTTTTGTGCCTTCCTACACAAAATCAATCATCCCCACAATACATGCACCATTGCAGCATGGTGCAAGGGTGCTTGCGCTAGAGAATGGCAACAATTTTTGTGCCAGCTCAGGGGGAGAGGACAGAAGTGCGCCGTATCTTATAGATACAGCACATTTTTGCCCTTTCCCAGTGGTGCAGGGCAACACAGCAAGGAACTTGCTGCGCCGCCCTGTGCTACGGGCCTTGTAAATATGACCCTCAGTTTTGAAAAAAGCAATTCTTGGTTGTAAGAAATGGGATTGTTATTTAGGTTGGGTGACTACTCGCCTCAAGGAATAATCACAACCCTTGGGTACCCTCAAAGTCACTAAATTAACATGTGTTCAACCCCCTGGTAGTTATAGCACAGAGCAGTCAGGCGTAATTTACAGCAAGAATTAAAGTATTTATGCGGGACCAAAACAGTAATAAAGCCACACAGCAAAACAATTAAAGTCCCAAACCCGATTGGAACAATAGAGTCAAATCCAGTAAAAGAGTTTACCCAAAAATAAAAGCGTGGGTCGAGGTTCATCTTGGTCAAAGATTTTACCTTCAGATTTTGTCCTTTAAGACCCAATCCACCACAGGAGTACACTTCAAAAACCCCTGAGGGGAGACATTTAGAGACTCTCAGGGTGTTATGCAGAGAACAACAGCTCAGCGCTATCCAAGTCAAATTTCCACAGGCCAGGTGAGTAATTCAAAGAGAAGGCACTTGCAGCTTGTTGTCTCCCTGTAGCAAGACAGGAAGTTAGCCAACTCACCTTTGGAGTCTACATCTTAGTCCAGGGTACAAGAGAGGGCAAGTTCAGTTCTTTAGGGATCCTCGCAGGTCACAGAATGCAGTTCTAGTCCTATTCTGATCTTCCGCAGATCTGGAAAGTGTTCTGAAGTGGGTGCCTGTCACTAGAGAACTGGCTTGGCACCATGTTCTCTCTCCCCTTTCAAGAGTGCCCTAAGAGACCGGTTTCTAGTAGAACAAAAGCAGAGTCCTTCCACAACTAGACGGTGCATCCACAATAATTGTTTGGGCATCCTGATCCCTTTCAAATATTTCCCAAGTGTTAATTGTGAATCCAGCTGACCTGTCATGCAGGAAGCGACACTCAAGCCAAGCAGGATTTAAAACTGTAATGCCAAAAATTACCATCACAGCTCCCATCCTGCATATTCGGTGGATCTCAGAGGAGTCATCTTGGCTCCTTCATTTTAGCCTATTGTTTGCCCCTTGAAGGCATTTTACACCTTGTTACACCTATCCAAGACTAATTACTGTCTGGGAGGAGCTGGAGAGACAATGCAAATTAGCTTCCAGGAACTACAGGCAGGAAAAAGGTACATTTAAAAAAATGTGCTTTCCTTATTTTCTAATATAAGTATTAAAATCCAACTTCACAATTGAATTGGATTTATAATAACTATTAAAAAAAAAGTTTTTTAATTGTTTTTCTCTCCAGTCCCAATCCTGAGATACAGTTTTAGTATTATAATCTGTACTTTTTACATTGGACAGCTAGACCAGCCACAGTGAAAATAGCTTTTTGATGCCAGTTAGTGTAAGGACATGTTAACATTACATTTCTGAATCTTCTACTTTAAATACCATGCACCCTGCCTTGTGGGTTACAAGACCTGTATAGGAGTGACTTATTAATATTTCAAAGAGAAGTTTTCACATGTTAAGGTTTATTTTGACTGGTGAATTGCAGTTTGTACACAGCCACAGTCAGGCTACAATGGTGGGCCTGAAGCAATGTTTGCACTGTACTGTCATGGATAGTACAATAAGTGCTGCAGTTTCTACTAGTATTTACATTCCAGGCCTAGGGTACACTTTGTATCATATGCTAATGACTTATAGGCATGTTAAATGCGCCAATTAGGAGTATGCCAATTCAACCATGACAGGGGTGCACAGGCACTTTACTATTGTATAGCAGGGGTAAAGTGCACAGAGTTCTAAAGGCTGCAAAATACAAGGTCCAACAAAGGGCAAAAAATTGGGACTGACTATGCATAAAAGGCAGATTAAGGAGCTGGACAATAATCTTTGCTTCTTCATTTTCCTCCAAGTCACGAACTGCCAGGAATAGTTTTTAATTTTTGACATTGTTTCTTTAGTAGAAGCTCCTTAAAAATGCAAAAACAATGCAGAATATTATGAAATAATATGATGTCTTTAACAATTTTGTTAAACATGGCACTCACTGAGAGCCGCTAGCATGAATACCAGATTTCCAATCTGGTTATTCACTGCAATAAGGTAGCAACTGTGGAAAACAGCAGTCATTTCTCACTGATGCTACATCATAAAGTTATAACAGAAAGCCTGTCAGTGCGGCACTGGCTCTCTGATAGACAGCAGAGAGTACAGCTTGAGGCAGGGAGGGAGAGGGAAGACACAGAGGACAGTGGGGTGGGTGGTAGGATGCCAGGTGTTTTTTTTTAAATATATATACATTTCAGACAGGGGGGAGAGGCCATATTTTCATGACTCCCTCATTACTTTCCAGTTTCTGATTGGCATTTACTAGCAGAGACAGTCAATTTTGAAGGCCATGCATAAAATTCAATGATAGATGGGTAAAAGGTGAGCAGTGACATGTTTTCCATCTTGTGGTTCTCAGCGACATCATAGACAACTCAAGCTTAACTCTTGCTGTCTATTTGATGTCACTCAGAACCCCAGTTGAAAAACATCCTGATTGATTACTGTTACCCATCTATAATTATCTTAGTGGACACTTCCTCAGAGTCTTACTGAAAACATTTAAAGAGACTGTTGAGAAGCTTACAAGAAGCCAAGAACGCAAGGGAGAATAGTAAAATACCGGGGGTCTCAAAGAGTTTTCAAGTTTCTCAGTATTTCATCAGTTGCACCATATTGTTAGTGTTTGGCTGCAAATCCCTGTTCATTCTGATAGTTTGGACCCCCAGCATTGTTAATTCAGTGTTAATACTCCCACATCCTGGGACCCTAAAATTAAGCCCTTTGTGTACTTAATCAGTTTGCAGATTTACACACAGACACACACACACACACACAGATTTCACACAAAATCCAAACTAATCTGTTTAAAAGCTAATTTGTCCAGACCACTTGATATTTGAAGGTCTAGGGAGCACAAATGTTTTCATGAAACCTTTGCCAGTGGTGTTCCGCAAATCAGGGGTTAGTCTTGTCTTTCATTAATTATTGAATCTTGTATCTTCCAAAGCAATTTTCTAGACTCTTCTTTGATGAAGACTGTTAGAAATGGGGTCTTTGGTTGGCAGTCAGGTTACCCCCTGTCCAAGCAAGGACCCTCACTCTAGTCAGGGTAAGTCACACACAATCCAAATTATCCTGTGCCCACCCTCTGGTAGCTTGGCACTGAGCAGTCAGGCTTAACTTAGAAGGCAATGTGAAAAGTATTTGTGCAATAAATCACACAATATAGCACCACAAAAATACACCACACAGTGTTTAGAAAAATATATGATATTTATCTGGATATTTGCAGGTCAAAACGATAAAAGATGCAATATGAAATTGTAGAGATCACTGAAAAGTGATATAAAGTGTCTTAAGTCTTTAAAAAGCAAACAAAATCTCTTTCAAGCACAAAGTACCTGGTTTAGAGTGGAAAATCTCCACTAAGGGCCGCAGAAGAGGAGATGCGTGGAAAAATGGTGTGTGCGTCGGTTTCGCCCCTTCACAAATGGACTTGCGTCGTTATTTTTCACGTGGGGAAGACTTGCGTCGTTTTCCGGCGCGTGGACATGTCTCCTCTGTGGGTCGTGGGATTCCCAGATGCTCAGGGGACTGTGCTTGGAATCCTGGTCTTGTTATCCGGCTGTGCATCGTTCCGGTGGGCTGTGCGTGGAATATTTTCCTTCACGGCAGGCGTTGTGTCGATTTCCTCTCTGGAAGTCGGGTGGCGTTTTCCAGCCGGGCCGTGCGTCGAAGTTCCAGTCGCACTGCAGGCGTCGTGTCGATCTTTTCCTTGCGGGGTCGAGCAGCGTCTTTCCGGATCGGCGTGCAGTGAATTTTTCACAGCGGAGCAAGCTTTGCGTCAAATTTTTCGGTGCACAAGGAGTCCAGTTGAAAGATGGAAGTCTTTTTGGTCCTGAGACTTCAGGGAACAGGAGGCAAGCTCTATCCAAGCCCTTGGAGAGCACTTCTGCAGCAAGGCAAGAGTTCAGCAAGGCAGCAGGCCAACAGCAAGGCAGCAGTCCTTTGTAGAAAGCAGTCAGGTGAGTCCTTTGAGCAGCCAGGCAGTTCTTCTTGGCAGGATGCAGGTTCTGGTTCAGGTTTCTTCTCCAGCAAGTCTCTGAGGTGGTAGGGCAGAGGCCCTGTTTTATACCCAAATGTGCCTTTGAAGTGGGGGATACTTCAAAGAGTGGCTTAGAAGCGCACCAGGTCCCCTTTCAGCTCAATCCTGTCTGCCAGGGTCCCAGTAGGGGGGTGGCAGTCCTTTGTGTGAGAGCAGGCCCTCCACCCTCCCAGCCCAGGAAGACCCATTCAAAATGCAGATGTATGCAAGTGAGGCTGAGTACCCTGTGTTTGGGGTGTGTCTGAGTGAATGCACAAGGAGTTGTCAACTAAACCCAGCCAGACGTGGATTGTAAGGCACAGAAAGATTTAAGTGCAAAGAAATGCTCACTTTCTACTTTCTAAAAGTGGCATTTCTAGAATAGTAATATTAAATTCAACTTCACCAGTTAGCAGGATTTTGTATTACCATTCTGGCCATACTAAATATAACCTTCCTACTCCTTTCAGATCAGCAGCTACCACTTCAATAATGTATGAGGGCAGCCCCAATGTTAGCCTATGAAGAGAGCAGGCCTCACAGTAGTGTAAAAACTAATTTGGGAGTTTTACACTACCAGGACATGTAAACTACACAGGTACATGTCCTGCCTTTTACCCACACAGCACCCTGCTCTAGGGGTCACCTAGGGCACACATTAGGGGTGACTTATATGTAGAAAAGGGGGAGTTTTAGGGTTGGCAAATACTTTTAAATGCCAAGTCGAAGTGGCAGTGAAACTGCACATACAGGCCTTGCAATGGCAGGCCTGAGACAAGGTAAAGGGGCTACTAAAGTGGGTGGCACAACCAGTGCTGCAGGACCACTAGTAGCATTTAAATCTACAGGCCCTAGGCACATATAGTGCACATTACTAGAGACTTATAAGTAAAATAAATAGTCCAATTGGGTATGATCCAAGGTTACCATGTTTAAAGGGAGAGAGCATATGCACTTTAGCACTGGTTAGCAGTGGTAAAGTGCGCAGAGTCTAAAAGCCAGCAAAAACAGAGTCTAAAAAGTGGAGGGAGGCAGGCAAAAAGTTAGGGATGACCACCCTAAGGCTGTCAGTTCTAACAAAGACGAATATAAGAACCAAAATACCTTAAACGCTTCAAAGTAACCTTTCAAAGTAGTACGGAAAAATGATTGTTCTGCAGAAAACAGAGGCAAACACATACATCCATGGCTGAGTGTTCTTTCTGTTGACATGCTCTCCTCAAAATATTTGAAAACTCTTGTACTTTTTCTCTGCATACAGTATGGGGCAATGGTAAACCCACTTCAGCCATTTGTTACCATCTACCTGAGTGATGGCATTCAGTTAAAGCACAGTGTTGTTACCCACAGAAAAATGTGTCCCTATTTGAAGTCCCCCCCCCACCCCTTCTCTCCCGAGCACGGTTGTCTGAGTTGGCTACTTTTCGAAGTCAGCGTGTGCATCTCCGCCATTGGAGCATCTGCCATCACTGCTCGTTGACAGTAGGGATTTATTTTGCCTTTTCGGTGCGTCGGACGGCTCTGAGACCAATTGGCTTTATCAGTACTTGTTTCTATTTCACAATGTACCTGAAATTTGTAAATGATAATACTGGATAATTAAATCATATTAACTGTGAGTGCAATTATAGATACTTAATATTTCATGAAATTGCGTTCATTTATGACCAGCAAGATTAGTCAGACGGCAGACAGACTGGGTGATTAATTAATGTGCTCCAGCCCTTCTGAAATAATGCAGTTTTGATATTGTTTTGTTATAGTCTATTAACTTTTCCCAAACAGGCACTGCTAAAAAGGAAAAACACGTCAGCTTAAGTGAGACATCTCTGTAAAAGGAACTCAAGAAATGAAATCACTCCCTCGTGACTCTGTGGTTAACAATAGCCCCATAGCACACAAAATGTTTAAGAAAACGGGTAGATATTGGTAAGTGATTGCTGTCCTTTTTCCGAGCCTTCGTTTTGTTGTCCGTCATTCATGGTTCCTAGAGTGCCTTTCTATACGGCGCAGCACCCGCTGAGGAAACCGTCTGTGTCATCGGTTTCTGTGCGCTGCTGTCGAGTGTTTCCGATTTATGACAAGCTGTCACCTTCCTCACTTCTTTCGGGCGCTCTGCCTCTTACTTTCCATTTCCATTAGGAGCCATGTGGCCTTTCTGATGGCACTCTTATTATTTCAGCAGTATTTGTTCTGATGCTGCAACTTTTCTTTACAAATGACCGGGCAGAACCTGTCCCTTCTGTTCCTGTATGTTTTTCTTGCATTTGAGATAACGTGTTGGAGTTTCCTTACAGAGCGCGCTAAATCAGATGATGCTTAAATGTGTCAGCCTGCGTTACGCCATCAAGAAATCAGTATCACAAGAGACGTGTTATGAAGGGCAGAGGTTTTTAATATGCCCTGCCCGTAGCATCGTGTCTGATGAGCTGAAAAGTGCATGGACTGTGTACATAAGTAACGTGTATTCTTCCTGCTCCTCCAAGCAAGTGGAGAAATACCATGAGCAGCCTGACGCAGAGGCTGGCCTTGGCCCTGGCTGTGGAAAGCTAATAATTCCTCCTTTTACACCGAACAACTCTGCTGCTGCGGTTCCAAAGGAGTGGCGGGCACCAGTGCAATAAACTTACCAGCGGTCGCAAATTGCGACTCTCTAAATAAGAAATCGCAATTAAGGTATCCTTATTTGTGATTTCTAAAGCACATGTAACAAGCAATTCCTTAATGCGATTCGGGCATTAAGGAATCGCTATTTACCACCAAGTTGAACTTGGTGGTAACCATGTGCAAATTTTAAAAATGCATTTAAAATGCATTTTTTAAATTATATGTAAAGCACGCATGCCCTTTTGGCATGTGTGCACCTTACATGTTGTAAAAAAATATTTTGGGGTGCAGCAGATGGGGCCTAAGGCCCCCAGCACCCTGGACTTTGCATTTCCAAAAATGGCAAATTCCAGTTCCAGTATCGCAATTTGCGATTCGGTAATAGCATTTGCGATTTTTAAGAAATCGCTATTACCAAATCGCAAATGTGATACATTGCATTTTGCAAATCAGAAATAGCGATTTCTTAAAAATCGCTATTTCCGATACGCAAAAGGCCTTTTTCATACATCTGGCCCAAAATGATCAAATACTACACTTGGATTACGAATGGACGATCAAATTAGTTAGGTTAGCCACATACGGGAGATGCATGTACACATTGCACGACCAGCTTCCCATATTCAACAGGATATTGGACCCATTTATACTCCTCTTTCAACCTTTGGAAAGACTTCTGGGATGACCCACTCCTCTCGGGGACACCGATCCTGACATCTAATGGGGCAGGCAGTCAACGTGTGAGATTCTATCGCTCATATCGCTAATATCGCATATCGTCTGAGGAAGGGTTGGGTCCTGGAATTCACATAAGGCTTTCCACAGTGGTACTGGGAGCCTAGAATAGAATGGTAGGGTAACTTGGTTATGACACTACAAAAGTAAGATATGTAATACTGAAGTTTTAATGGTATATTCAGTCATTGGCAAAAAGACGGACTATACGTGCAGCACTAGTTCTATATTATACGATGACACAATTTGCAGCAGCGAACCAATTGTCATACCCTGTTATACTTATATTATTTTGTTTTCTACTATTTTACTTCATGTTATTCTATTTCTTTGTTTTGATCTTATCGACCTCTCTTCCGACTTAAACTACTTTTGAAGTCACTGTATCACTTTGAGATATTGTGATTATTTGGATTTCCTACTATGTCTATACATACTATTTTGTTCTTGGACAGGGCACCAAGGTTGTAACCTAGGATGTGACATATGCCGGTATCCATAGCTACCGAGCATCTTATTGATATAGTCTTGTACTGATGCAGTGCTACTTAGAGGTAATTGTAAGGAAATACCTCTTTTTGCATGATCATCCCCAAACGTTTGGACTGATGCTGCTGGTTTTTCAACAATAAAAGTGCACTGCATTCTTAAAAGGTATGTATCTAAGTGGTTTTCCCACAGTTGGCATGAGTTAACTTACGTCTAGGGGCCAGATGTATGATCACGGCCCACTGCAATTCGGTAATAGCGATTTTTAAGAAATCGATATTACCGACTGGCAAAGGGCCATGTATCACATTTGCGAATCGGTAATAGCGATTTCTTAAAAATCGCAAATGCTATTACCGAATCGCAAATTGCGATACCGGCCCCATTCGCAGCTATGGGCCCCTTGGCCCATAGCTGCAAATTTTTTGCATTTCCAAAATTGCGATTTCTGAACCAGAAATCGCAATTTAGGAAATGCAAAAGGCCAGGGTGCTGGGGGCCTAAGGCCCCCTCTCATGCACCCCAATTTTGTTTTTTGAACATGTAAGGTACACACATGCCAAAAGGGCATGTATGCTTTACATGTTAAATTTAAAAATGCAGTTTTACTGCATTTTTAAATTTTGCACCAGGTTATTACCTGGTTGCAGATCATGGTATTTTGCATGGCATTTTCCACCGCTAAACTCCAGAAACGTCTGCAGCAAATACAAAACACCTCCGCCCGCCTCGTCCTCGACATACCCCACAACAGCCACATCTCCGCCCACCTGAGACACCTGCACTGGCTCCCCGTCAACAAAAGGATCACCTTCCGGCTCGTCACCCACGCACACAAAGCCCTCCCCAACAAGGGACCCGAATACCTCCACCGTCGCCTCAGTTTCTACATGCCCACCGTCAACTTCGCTCCGCCAACCTCGCACTCGCCGCCGTCCCTCGCATCCGCCGCACCACGGCAGGTGGGAAATCCTTCTCCTACCTGGCGGCCAAGACATGGAATTCCCTCCCCACCAACCTCAGGATTACCCAGGACCACCTCGCATTCCGGAGGCAACTCAAGACCTGGCTCTTCGAGCAGCAGTAACCCCCTCCCCCTAGCGCCCTGAGACCCTCACGGGTGAGTAGCTCGCTTTATAAATGTTTTGATTTGATGTGCAAAATACCATTCTGTGAAAAATCGCAATTTGCGATTTTTTGCAGCATTGCCTTTAGACCTGGATTTTGCAAATCGCAAATTCCAATTCGCTAAATCCAGGTCGCAACAAAAAAAAAATCGCAATTTTTGCGATTTCTACTTTGTAGTCTGCGAATGCCTTTCATGCATTGCAGACCACTATTTTGCACTCGCAAACGGCCGATTTTACAGTTTGCGAGTGCAAAATATTTTCATAGATCTGGCCCTAAGTCTCTAGTATAAGGTAACAGGGGCACCTAGGTCCTGTAAGCTGTGCTCCTCATCAATTCCAGCATTTATTGTGCCACCACAAGTGTGACAAAGCAAAAATTGAATCTCAGGCTGCCAGAGTGCTTTTTTTAAAACTGCTAACTTCACTGTGCCATTTAAATCAATGGTGAAGCTTAAACCTTCCTTTTTAATATTTGTAAGTCACTCATAAGGCTGACCTACTGAGCCATAAAGACAGGGTGCATTATATTAAAAAGAAGACTTGGGCCCTCATTCTGACCCTGGCGGTCTTTTCGCAAGACCGCCGAGTTACCGCCGCGGTGAAGACCGCCGACCGCGGCGGTATGCCGCTGTGCGCATTCTGACCGCTGGGAGCGTTCCGCCGGAAAACCGCCAGCAGCCACACTGGCGGTTGGCGGGAAAGTGGAGACTGGTCAACCTCCACCGCCACGCCAGCAGAACACCGCCCACAGAATTACGACCCACATTTCTGTGTGGCGGTCTTCTGTTGGCGGTCTTCTGTTGGCGGTCACCTCCCCATGGCTCCCGTCGCCTCCCGGAGGACCAACGCACAAGGTAAGTTGATCGTCCGTGAGGGGAGGGGGTGGGGGGGTGTTGTGTGATGTGGGCGTGCATGGGGGTGTGCGTGTGAGTGTGTAGAGGGGGTGTGTGAGTGCGTGTATGCGGGCGGGGGGTGCTGCTGTGTCTATGGGTAATGTGTGCTGTTCGGCAGGTGCGCATGTCTGCATGTATGTGTGCGGGTATGTGTCCCCGTTGTGTATGTGTGTGTAGGGGGTGTGTATATGTGCATGTTGGGGGTGTGTGCATGTCGGGGTGCATGTATGTGCATGTCGGGCTGGGGGTGGGGAGGGGGTTCGTACCACCTCTGGGGGGTGGCAGGGGGGTGGAGGGTGTGGGGGGAGGACTCGGGTGGGTAGTGGGGGGTGGGGGAGACCCCTATCAGTGCCAGGGAAGGAATTCCCTGGCCCCGATAGTGCTTACCGCCATGGTTCGCACGGCGGTTCCCGCCCGCAAGAAACCGCGGCGGTAGGCAGGGTCATAATACCCTTGGCGGTCTTGGGACGACCGCCGGGCCGGAGTGCGCAAACTCCAGCCCGGCGGTCATGACCGCCGTGGCGGTCGGAGTGGAGAAGTGGCGGTCGGTCGCGGCGGGGACCGCCGCGGTCAGAATGCCATTTTTAATACCGCCGGTCTGTTCGCGGTCCGACCGCCGTCTCTCCGCCGACCGCCAGGGTCAGAATGAGGGCCTTGGTGTTTTGTTAACTTTACATGTCCTAACAGTAAAACCCCAGCATTGTCGTTTTTATTGTAACAAGGATAGTAGCCCTATTGGCGAGCATGGAGTTACTCAATAACAACTCAGCAGTGCTAAATTCCAAATGGGACTACTAAATTTAATGCTAAAGAATCATTGCATTAAAAATTACTTGATGCTCAAGTCAAATTTAATGTAACTACTTTACAAATGGCAACTTTAGAAAGCTGCCATTTTTTGACTCTTTTCCACTAATTGTTTACGGTTGTACACAGTTACTGTACTTGAGACCGTTTTTCTACCCTCTAGGAGATCCTTGTTGTGGAAGATAGTACTATTGGTAAGGAGAGATAGTCTTCTTACACTAGAGGATGAGGCAACAGAGTCATACCTACACAAGGAGGCAGAAGTGGTCAAGTTGTTTGGTCTCACCCCAGAGGAGTACAGACATAAGTTTAAAAAAACACACAAGGGGGCACAACAGACATGTGCAGGTTTTGTGAATGCTTTGGTAAAGACACTGGATGGCTGGACAAAGGGTAAGAAAAGTACACACTTATGAAGGGCTCCATAATTTGGTGATTTAAGAGCACATTCTAACTAGTCCTTCAGAGAAGTTACACCAGCATCAAATAGATTCTAAGTTATCTATCTTCAGAGAGCTAGTTAAGATGGTGGATAAGTGGGTATGTATTACGGTACCCAAGAAGTTTTATGGCAGTGATCCCATGGGGGTGGGGTCAAGGGAAAGCTGTGGGCAATGAAGATAAAAAGGAGTTCTCAAAAGACCCAACTGCCCAAGAGAGGGAGACCCAGGACCCATTCCAATGCAAGGAAAGGAGGTACCACGGAAATACTTTTGACACCTTGAATGCTGGGGTGTGTTTTGATTATCATCTGCCAGGGCACAAAAGAATAGGCTCTGTGTGCAGCAAAAATCCCACCCCCACTAGTGGGCAACCCAGGGACATTGTTAGTGTCGGTCAGATGGTCCCTGGGAATTCCAGGAGTATACTGTGGTCACTCTACTATCCATGGGTAGGTTGGAATTTGCCACCCTGTGGGCTTGGCCTCCAAGCATGGAGAAATACAGGCAATTGTTTAAGATCAACAGCACTGAAGTCAAGGCTCTGAGGGATACAAGCACCAGCACAACTGTAGTCATGACTAAGCTGGTTCTCTCCCACCAAATCCTCGTTGATGAGGTACACCACATAATCAATTCAGACAATGAAAAAAATGTCCATCCCGTGGCAATGGTGAACTTTGATTGGGAAGGGGTTACTGACCTGATGAAAGTAGCTGTGTTCCCTGCCATCCCAGTGCAATGGCTGCTAGAGAATGACCCTGAAAATATGTGTAGCAACAAAGGTACTAACAGCACTACAGAGAAGTCAAGGGAGCTAAGAAGAATGACGCAGTTCCCCAAGAACAAGGGAACGGGCAAGAAGTCTGGATAGCCAGCTTCAAAAAGTCTTTAGACACAGAAAGAGTATAAGCCCGAGGGGCAGGACCTGGTGTCTGTAGAGAAGGGTGTCCCCTTAAGGGAGTGTACTCTGGTAAAACATCAAGGGGCAGGTGGTCCCTGCAGGGAGGAGTTGAGCCGGGGGCAGAGGACCTGTTCCGCTCTTAAAGGCCTCAAGTAGTTGCATGAAAGGCAAGAAAACAGGCTTGACAGTGGTGCCCATGTTTTTTTTTGGGATGGGGCAATGACTTTAAAACCAGGACAACTGGGAGAGTGGTGGTCCACCAAAAGTACAGACCTTTTCTCCTCTACCTAGCCCAGGACATATACCTGACTGGACATCTGGGGCAGAATAAAACTTGGAAAAGTTAGTTAACCATTTTCTGTTGTCCCCAGATGCCAAAAACAGTGAAGCAGTTATTTTGCTATTATGTCACTCATTCAGCCAGTGGCAACACCGGGGCCAAGACAAAGGCTCCCCTAATTCCACTATCAGTGGTGTGTCTTCCTTTGAGAAGGTAGGGATTGACATTGCTGGTGTCCTTGGCCACCAGACTGCATCTGTGAATAGTTGTTTTTGTCTGGTGGTAGTGGACCATGCCACCAGCAATCCAGAAGAAATTCCTCTCAGGACAGACATTGCACACACAGTGGCAGGAGCCCTGTTGGTAAGTTTTTCTAAGGAGGTGATTTCAGATAGGGGCACTTATTTTATATCTGTGTAGTCAAAAGCTGTGTGGGATGAATGTGATGTGTCGTATAAATGTACCATCCCTTTCACCCTCAATCTAATTGTCTAATTGAATGGTTCATCAAGACTATGAAAAGCATGATTATGGGTATGCCAGAAAAAGGTGGTACTACCATGCCTATTATTTTCCTATAGGGAGTACCTCAAAAAGGAGTGGGCTTGAGTCCATTTGAACTTTTTTTGTTTAGAAATTGATATGTGAGTGAAAGGTGTGAGAAATGTGAGAGAAGACAGTATGTGAGATAGAAAAAGGGAGGTAAAACGGCGAGACAGTATGATGACAGTATGAGGATCATACATTTAAGTGAAGGAAGGAGGATGAAAGACAATACAAGGACACAAGGAAAGTTGCTGTGAGAAGTGAGGATGAGTGAGACACAGGAAAGAGAAGGGGCATCTTTTGAAGAAGTGAATACTAAGTGGATGTGTATGTAGCCACCTTCAAGGGATGTCATAATACCAGTACAAGCAGCAAATGTAGCACCATTGCTAGACTGAGCGGTACAGAAAAATGTATCTTGAAATAGGATGCTAAAAATCCTTGTGCTGGCCCTAGGTGGTGCAGAGGAAGAAAGAAGTAGTATAGAGAAGACAGGGTGTAGGTGAGCGATAGAGGGAGCGAGAAAGTGGGAAGCATTAGAAGAGTGTGATAGAAGATATAACCGATGAAGGACCTGATGAAGATATTGGTGGACGGGTTGCTTCATCACAAAGGTGACTGATATCCCATCCTCCAAAATCTGAATCACATAGGAAATAATGGGATTTAGATTCCACAGACGGGATATACGTCACCATTATCACAGAGTAACCCATCCGCCAGTATCTAAATCAGGCTCTAAGTTGGAGTGTAAAATCTTGAGAGAGAGGCAAGTGGTAGAATTACAAATTAATATAAAACCAGATAAATGAGAAGAGACTGAAAAGAGAGAGACATATAAGCTGAAGAGGTAAGAGAGAGAGATGGAACGAGAGATAGAATTGTAGAGAAAGGAGGTGGAGAGAAATGTTATAATGGTATGGAACAAAAAGCCAGAGTGAGATAGAGAAAGCAGAAATCAATAAGAGAGAGCTAAAAGATAAAGACATAAAAAACAATGGGGAGGGGGACAGAAGATTTACCCAAGGTGTGTTTTTTTTGGTTTTTGACATTTTTATTTCTAACTGATTGTTCTAAGCACATGCCTTTCATTATATGCTCTTTCACTGCACGGGCAGAGAAGAGCTCTGTATTGTAGTAACAAGGACTCAAACTTCGATACTGAAGATCCACTGGCTAATGTGCATGTGAATAACAGCAGTTGGATCTTCAGAGAGATAGAGCAGGAAGATAATAGGGTATGACTACATGAGTTACAGCTAGCCTTCAAGTGACAGCAGCAGGACATTAAGGATGATACATTCCTATCAGTGAGTTATGCA
This sequence comes from Pleurodeles waltl, assembly GCF_031143425.1. NCBI lineage: Eukaryota > Metazoa > Chordata > Amphibia > Caudata > Salamandridae > Pleurodeles > Pleurodeles waltl. Next base: position 671,241,447 of record NC_090443.1, on the reverse strand, counting down.
TCTGTTCCAGAAATCTGTCTGTAAACTACATGTCACGCAATCCTAAACTGAGCCTCTTTTGATAGTGCTGAAAGTGTGCAGTAGTTTGCAATACTGAATTGGTTTGTGGGGCATGGAAGATTGCACTTGTTGCTTTGTGTGACAGAGGGAAGCTTGCTTTACTACTGCCATGGTGTTCTTGTTCTGTGAGGAAGCAAAGCTTGCACTGCTACTGCCAGATTTGTACTTTTCCTGTAAAAGAGGACAGCTTGCTCTGCTCGAGGTGCACCTGTCCCACGAGGGCATGAAGCTCGTACGGTTTCTTCCCAGGGCTTCCCTATCCTAAGAAGTAGAGGTGTTTCCACTGTTCTTTCCCTATAATTTGAAAAAACACATAGGATATATTGAATGCATTTATATAACATGCTCTATAAACCACAGACTTGTCAGGTCCTTCAGTATAATACAGTTTGAGTGATCATTTTCCCAGAGTATAATTTTAAACATGTCAGTTAAACAAACTGCAGCCATTACAGCTTCTGCTCCTTGCAGGGAAAAACGCTCAGAGGAGATTGAAATGGGTACTAGAAAACTAAATCAAGATGGCAGAATGGAAACTTTCAAAGGAAGGTGAATACGTTGAGTTCATCAAATCAACATAGAGAACAGGAGAGGAAATAGTGAAACAATTGTCTCAAGTACTACCCGGCGTCCTCTGGTATGGTAATGACGATAAATAAAAAACAAATATTTTTTGTAACAGCTATGAATTTGGTCTTTATAATGGATGACACATATGTAAATTGAAGGAAAGTATGCACAACTTACAAAATTTAACAAAGGACAGTAAAAATGACAAAATGACCCCAACAGAAATAACCATTGATGCAGAGGAAGTGTTACAAAAAAGACCCATGGAAAGCTAAAGAATTCTTTACCAAGAGATGGGAAGACATTCTCACATTGGCACATGCGCATGATGCACAAAACCTCATGAATTCAATAACCTGGTTAGAGTGTGGCATGGTGAATCGTGCAATTAGCAACGTTTATTAGCATGATTATATAATGCAGGTTACAGGCTTATATTTGACAAGAAATGTAATAGCTGCAGAACCATTCACTGCTCCCCCTTTCACTTTAGTTTCATCTATGTTCTAAAGTTTTATCATCTGGATCACCAGGAGCACCTGGTCAAGACAGCTTCCCGATTAATGTGTTTAAAGTGGGCTGCAACTACATGGTGCCACCCCAATAGTGCTCATTAGAGCAACATTGGAATGGCACATCATCCCAGATTCAAGGCAAGGATTGGTACTGCAGCCTATATTAAAATATAAAAGAGATCCGAATAATCCTCAAAGTTATCAGACAAATGCACTTAACAGTAAAGCAAAAATCTATGGGAAAATATTGCAAGAGGATTTGGAGGCATGGGTAGATCAAGGATAGCTTTCATCGTTTCAATAACCCAGATTTAGGTGAGGGGGGGACAGTTGCCAAAGTTCTATTCTTGAGATCATGGTCCAAAGAGTTGTAATGTAAGAGGAGCTTAGGATCTATGCATGTTGCATGCATGCACAGAATTCGAGTCTGGCAACAGGAGCGCTGGTCTCATCACTTGCACCTGAACACCCTGAAAGCTACAATGGCATCCCTACTTGCATCAGTTCTATCGCTGGCTTCAAAACTACAAAGTCCAACGTGGTGTCCACTCTAACAGTGATTAAATAAAAATTCCTGCCTGCTCTAGTATATGGTCTGGAAATATTTCCTGATAAGCTACACAACTTCATGAACATTGCCCAGAGCAAAGTCTTTCACCTTCTCTTCCGCCTTTCACACAGCTCTCTCCAGCACAGATTAGATTGGAATTTGGGTTACAAGACCAAGCATTAGCACAAGACGGGGCTTTGCTTAAATATGCCTCCATGTTAAGACAGACTCAACCAAACACACTAAAGACACGGATTTGGGAGGAAAGTGGCACAAACTTGGCAGAAGTCTCAAATCCATGGCCAAAGAGAATCACTTCAGCCATAAAGCATCTGCAGGCAGAAGAGCTATGGCAAAAGTATTTACTCCACAAAAATTTCAAGCAATTACTAAACAAACAAGTCAAGCTGATCTCATGGAGCAAGGACAAAGACAAGTTCAGAAAGCGATTGCACTCATGGATGACAATTAACACTTATAAGACTCTGACAGTGCAGCCTTACATGGCAGAAATATTAAAAACGTCTCTAAAAACAAAGGTGCTCCATGCCAGACACAGACTACTACCTTCATTGGATTCTGCGCTAAAATGGCTTAGACCCGCAAACAGCGGAAGATGCAGACTTTGCGCACATCACTGGGAAGACTTTCTACACATCCTTTGTACATGCCCTGTTCTGCTACCTTGGCGAAAGCTGTATCTTAAAAATATCTTCAATGCCAACGGCATCAGATCATGCCGGGAGACTATCTTGTTTACTCTGAAAGGGTTGACTCCGCAATACATGGCCTGTTTGGCCAAATTTATTTAAAAACCTGAATACCTCTTAAAACATACAACAAAAAACCGAAACGGTTGACCAAGCCACCAGCTCGTATCAGAAATTAACACTGTCAGCTTTGGGCATACGAGCAATGGTCACAGCATTTCTTCCAACTGCACTTTTATTCCCTACCCTTGGACAGGACAAATTACATTTTAAGAGTTCTAACAATTCTGTATGAATAATTAACCCAACAATGTTCTCTGATCCCAAAGCTCTTTGAATAGGTATAATACACTGGTCAGTGGCTCAATGTTGATCTGGTATGTATGACTGTGCGCCATAAGGCGATCAACAAGTGAGTGGGGTTTATTTGGTCTATTAACAGCAAGGGGAAATAGGAATATATTGAATGTTTTATGGTATTCTAACGTTTTCTTTTTATATGGTAATTACAATGATTTTAATTACGCAATGAAGTATAAACATAAACAAACTGAATTCGAGGTTTTCCATTACTCTATGAGTTAATACAGCTCTTACACTGTAAGACCTGGGCTTGTGTAAAATTAGGAGATGTTAACAGATGGACAATCAATAAAGGGCTCAAGCAGGGATGCATGCTGGCCTCTTTTTATTTAGTAATATATACAAGACTGATATGGCTGAGTGCCTGCACATGAGATACAGTTATATTGGATATCACCTTATTTGGATTAAACAAGACACTATGGTAAAAATGATTGAGGATGGTAGAATGAAGGCTATTTTGAGCTGGGCTCATCAAAAGTTGATCAATTTGATACATATGGTTATCTGGATGTATGGCAGGACAGGAGAGTAGAACTATAAACATTCAGTGCAGCATTTTTACAGCACACGCTCAGAAGGTATACATTATCAGGTGTAGTCGAAGGCCACTGTCTAATTTACCACTGTTACCCATGTTACTCACTCATAAGGCCGGTATGACTTGAGGGAAACAAGTCAATCCTACACTTGATCTAAATTTGCTCTGTACTAAAACTGGCTTTTTGCGAAGCAGAAATCACTACTAATGAGACCGTTGAGGTTTATGCAGCAGAATCTAGTTGCCAGGTGACCGGGATTTTATTCAAGTATATTGACATTTTTATTGCTAAGTTGAAGTATGAGGAGGGCAGAATTCATAACAAGACATGTCAACACTATTACCACGAGCAAGTATGAATGAGTTAGCATGAAATCTTCATCGTAGGCCCTCGTTAACAAGTTAATAACGTTTGTACTATGCACAGCCCCCAAAAAAAGCATAATAAAAACATGTATGCTGTAACACATGCACAGCCTCTTTAGTACTGGTTAGCAGGGGTAAAGTGCAAAGTCCTAATACCAACAAAAATGTGTTCAGCAAAGTAAGGGATTGAAGGCAAAATGTTTGGGGGTATACCACACCAAGGATATGAGCTCTAATTATTAAGTCATTTGGCCAATTCTGTAATTTTAGCCATGCTGGAGTTTTAGGCTTATAATGATAGCAAAACTACAAGCCTTGCAGTGCAACGTGCTGTTAACTGAAAAGTCAGGAAAGTATGATCGTATCATAGGTAGCAGTGTACTTGTCAGCCATGAGAAGTGCAAAATTAAGTTTCTGAATTTATGCCCTTTGTGACTGTAGGTAGTAATAGGTGAAATGACCCAGTGGATGAGTGTTTAGTGATAGCCCTTTGTTAGACCTGTCAGCCTTAGGGTTGTCTTCCCCCCAAACGTTTTGCCTTTACCCTTCACCATACCCTCCACTTTTTGCTGAAATTCATTTTTGTAACTCATAGAACTCCCTGCACTTTACCACTGCTAACCAGTGCTAAAGTGCTTGTGTTCTCTTCTCTAAAGATGGTAGAAATTGTCTTACATCTGGCTTACACCTGACTGGCATATTTAATATACCTATAAATCATTTGTAGAATGGTATACCATATATCTAGGGCCTGTAAATTGAATGCTACTAGCGGGCCTGTAGCACCTATTGTGCCACCCACTTAAGTAGTCCCTTAAATCATGTCCAAGGTCTGCCAGTGCAGCCTGAATGCAGTTTTAAACTGCCAATACAAATTAGGAATATATCCCTCTTGCCAAGCCTTAAATTACCCTTTTATTGCATATACGTTATCTTTATTATAGGCCCTAGGTAGCCCATAGAGCAGGGTACATTGCAGTTAAAAGGTTGGACATGTACTTTTAAGGTTTACATGTCCTGGTAGTGAAAAACTCCTAAATGTATGTTTGAGTACTGAGAAGCCTACCTATCCCATGGAACACATTGGGTTGCCTAGTTACATTTAACGAGTGCTACCATTTGATTCGGAGTGGGCAAACATTTTGTAATTGGTGTCTGAAATTTTTTAATTTTAAACCCTCTTTAATGGTAAAGTTAGTTTTTAAGTTAAAATTTTGAAAATGACACTTTTAGAAGTTGGCATTTGCCTGCTCTATTTGGTGCCTACAGCCTGTTACTGGGTTAAATGACAGGGTGTGGTTGCAGTTGGACTTTGTTTATTCCTCCCATATAGCCACACAATAGTGGGATTAGGTGTGCCTGGATGGGCCATCAACTGGCAGGTTGGGGACGGGATGAAGAGCTGGGCCAAGCCCCTCTTGCAACTGAAAAAGCTGTTCTTTATCTTCACACAAAGGACTTGTCACCTCTGCATTGTTCTTAAAGAATTTCAAAGGGAATTCTCTAGAAACTTCTCCTACTTCACAAAAGGCAGCAGTTATAAAAATAGGACCTTCGGACCTACTCTTCAGTTTCTGGACCTGCAGAAGGACTTTGAGAACTGTCTGCTGCTGTGGCCTGCTGTGCATTCCACAAGACTGTTTGCTTTGTTGCACCTGGAAGGGCTGGGCTGCTTTACTGCCTGAAGCCTGCCTTGAATACTCAGATGCCTGCTGCTGTTAGACCAAGGGCTACCAGACTGACTCCATGGGCTAGTTGGCTGGCCTCCTGATCAGAGCCTCAGAAATAGAAAAGCTCCAACCATCTTGAATCCGCACCCTGGCCCAGCTGAGTGGGTTCTAGACCCCAAGTGTTGTTCCTTCGGTCCTCAACCCTTGTTAGTAGTGCTACAGTGTCAAAATGTCCAAAAGTCAAAACTTGGGACTTAGAAAAACTGCACTGAGAACCAAGAGACGACCAGGACCAACCTGCTCATCTATCCACTCAAGGTGTATAGCCTGTCAGCCTGACTTTGTGGCAGCTGCCACTATGTTCTTCTCCGCAGCAGTGAATCCTGTTCAGCGGTCCTTTGGCAAAGGGGTATCCCCTCTCCATTGCGGTTAGCCATATTTTACAACTTTAACTCAATCTCGTGTGACTTTATGTCCACTGTGGGTGCTTTGATCTTTTAGGTCTTGGTTTTTACCTTAAACTTTGAATTTCATAACTTTGGGTATACTGATTGTCATTTCAGTGTCAATTTATAAAAATTTACTCTATCTTTCTAAATTGTTGTTTTTTCACTTAATCTAAATTGGTGTGGGATTTTACTTGTGATGTTTTTTCACTTTATTACTGTTTGTGTGGTGCATACATATTTGACACATTGCCTGCAAGTTAAGCCTGACTGCTTTTGTGTCAAGCTACCAGAGGGTTAAGCACAGGTTAATATAGTGACTTTTTGTGGTTCACCCTGACAGGGATTGTGGCTGTTGCTTGAAGAAGTGTCCCTCCCCACTCAACCAACAACCAAATTTCTCACACCCTTCAAATTGTGATCCATGCTTCTCTCAGCCAACTGACTAAGATTAACATTTACTAGAAAAACAAACCATTGTGTTAAAATTGTTATTTGCTGATTGTGTCTAAAGCGAAACTGAAAAAGGTAAAACTGTGCTGGGATCCCTCATCCTGGGCCCAGCTCCTATCTATCGGTTTACATGATTTAGGTGGAGTGCCTGAAACACCACTGTGATGATGAGCTACCTTGAAAAAACTCACTGGTGCTGCAGGTGCTTCCCCTCAACAACTGTCAATGCAGTAAATATAGAGTCAAATGTCAAAGTGGAGGTGGGATGTCTGGAAACAAGTAAATGGGAACGTTCTAGGTAGTGCACAGTGCAGTTTTGCCAATCTAAAAGTGAAGACATTTACCATATGGGGCTCTGGAAGATGCATGTAATCAATGCTCCGAATAGAAACCAGGGGCTGTATTACATAAATATGTGCTCATTTAAAAAGCTCCCTACCATACTTTTGGGATAGCTGGTATCTTAAATAGTTGAAGAGCTGGAACAGCTCTATTGTATTACGTTAGTCAGTGATAAATTGCTGCTTGTCACTGGAACTTTAAAGGCAAGGGCTGTTTTTGATATGCAATATATCAGCATTTGTTTGCAATTCTAAAGTAAACAAAATAATATTACAAAGTGACCTACAGAAAACAACATAACAAGTCTATTGAATCATAACAGGGCACAGCAAAACTGTCAAAATAGAATGAAATACAAGAACCACAGGACAGCAGAGCACCATTGATGGTGTGTTGGTACTTACACCTTAATCTTTTTGTACCATCATTAAAGATATTTCCCCATTAGTTGCCTGGGCCTTAATTAGTAGCATGAAGTGCTGTAAGGTAGCAAACATCAGAAATACATTTCAGTTTTTTGAAGCCAATATAACTCCACAATAAGAATGAGAAATCAAATGTTAGGATGAAAGGGATTTATTTTAGAATAATTAACAGTCCAGTATATAGACAAAATAAGTGTAAATTCATGAAACACAATAATATCGTTTTCAGACTGAAATGTCTCAATAGGTTAAGGTGTAAAAACATGAGATACAGAATGGAAACAATTACAACAAGAATGATGCAACTGGTCGCAAACAGGTGTTCCATAAAGAAACCTCTATTTTCTATCCTAAGCATAGATAGAAAACCGATTTTCTAAAGGGATTCCTATCCAGTGAGAATAGAAAGTGTCATGATGGAGTTAAACTTCAGTAGATGTTCGAAATAATAAAGAAAGCTTTCAGCATAAAGCTTTGCACTGTAGGGAAAGCCCAACAAGAAAGAGATCATTTTCCCTCTACAAGTTCAGGAGGGTCTGTCTAACTAGCTATGGAAACACCAATTAAAATACCAGTGGCTCAAAAAACATCATTTTCTTTCCTTAAGCCACCAGGAACTAATCACATTTTTTACTGTGGAGGGCATCAGCACACCCACTTAAGTTTTCCATCTCATTGAAACTGAGGCTGTAGCATTCAGTCTTGAACATCCCACCATCCCGGTATGTGGTAAACAAAAAGGCCTCCTTTGACCATTATTTCTCCTTCGATGGCAGCTTTCTCTTTGTAGGCCTTGCTATCAGTCATCTAATACAATGAATCTTTTGAAAATGAAAAGCATAATAACGCACCTGCAAAAGGAAAGGATCAGCCTACTTACAAGGTTAAACACATACTTCAATTGAGGCCTGTAGTCAGGCTAAGTTAACTTTAAAGAAATCAACTTTGGCTACACAATTATGCATACACATACATGTATAATGGAAACAAATGTTCAACATGGCTGTTAGAAATGGGGTCTCTAGATGGCAGTGGTTTGCACCCTGTCCAAGAAGGGACTCTCACGCTAGTCTGGGCATGGGAGCCACACAGCTAAGATAACTTCTGCTCACCCACTTGGTAGCTTGGCTCAAGCATTCAGCCTTATCGCAGAAGCAATGTATAAAGTATTTGTACACACACAGTAAAACAGTGAAAACACCACAAAAGTACTCCACACCAGTTTAGAAAAATAGGCAATAGTTATCTATGTCAAGAAAGACCAAAAGGACAAAAGTTCTACATACAAAAGCAGAGATATGAGTTTTTAAATATTAAACCCCCAAAAAGTGCTTAGAAACACAATAGCTCTTACTGGGGCTATCATGACACCGCTGATAGAGTTGTTCCCAACAGTCTGACGCCACTCGCGAGGGAGTGCGGTGCCGGTCACAGAGTCACACAGACCACAGGTACAGTACCTAAGAAATGAAGAAACAAAGATGTTGCACATAGTCAGGGAGGTGAGGTGTTCCTGGAGCCGGTGGGGGTCGGTTCCTTACTGCTACCGGGGGGGGTGAGACATCAGTTCCTTACGATTGCAGTGGCTGTGATGCGTTGTTGGCGGCGAGGCATCAGTTCCTTATGATCTGGTAGGCTCGATAAATCCGGCGGGTCAACATGCGATGGGGCCACCTCTCGGGGTCGCGGTCCCACCATGTGGCCACAGACGCTGTGGCAGAGTCAGGTGTCACAGGCGGCGGTGACATGACACTCAAGACTCATGATTTTTCATGACTTCAGAGGCACTGCAGCAGCTTCGGGCCAGTGGTGCCAGGTCTGCAGCGTCGTTGTGGTTGTTGCACTTCAGCAGGGACCACTGCTTTGGATGCATGCAGCAGCGTGGAATCGGACAGTGGCACCAGTTCTGGAGGCATCCAGAGTCAATGTGCCTGGTGCTTGTTTTCAGGCCAGCCTTTACTCCCAGGGGCCCAGGAACAGGAGTGGGCACTACCTGGTGACTCAGGGTCCTCTGCAAGAGAACCCAGGAGCTGGCAGTTGAAGTCATTGATGACCCTAAGACTTATTAACAGTAGGCAAGCTCAGTTCAAGTCCTTGGAGAACTTTGGAAAGCTGGATGTAGAAACCAAAGTCCAGTCCTTTCACTGCCAGGGCAGAAGTTGCAGCAGCAGACTAGCAGAACAAAGCAACAGTCAGAGCGGCAGGTCTCCCTTAAGCATCCAGATCTTCTACCTGGCAGAATGTCCACAGTCCAGCAGTGTTCTGAAGTTGCATGGTCAGCAGTCCAATACTTATACTCGTTTCTGCCTTTGAAGTAAGCAAACTTCAAAGGAAAGTCTTTGTTATGTACAAGGCCCTGCCTCTTCCGGTTCTGGCCCCAGACACACTTCAGGGGGTTGGATACTGCTTTGTGTAAAAACAGGCACAGCCCCATTCAGGTGCAAGTGTCAGCTCCTCCCTTCGCTCTTGCCCAGGAAGACCCATCAGGAAATGCAGGACACCTCAGCTCCCTTTGTGTGACTGTCTACAGGGAATTCACATACAGCTCAGCTGTCAGTCTGACCCAGATGTGTTCAGCAGCCAGACATAGGCACAGAATGATTAAGCAAGAAAATGCCCATTTTCTGAAAGTGGCATTTTCAAGCTTGCAATTTAAAAACCAACTTCACCAAAAAATGTATTTTTTAATTGTAAGTTCAGAGACCCCAAACTCCCCATCTCTGTCTGCTCCCAATGGGAAATTACACTTAAAGGGTATTTTAAGGCACTCCCTCTGTTATACTATGGGAAAGATAGGCCTTGAATAATGAAAAACGAAGTTAGCAGTATTTCACTATCTGGACATGTAAAACACACTAGTAAATGGCCAACCTTTTAAAATATGTTGCATCCTACCCATGGGTCTCCCCTTGGCATACCATATGGGTGACTTACAAGCAGTAAAAGTGAAGGTTTGGGACTGGAAAGTGGGTGCACTTGCCAGGTCAAATTGGCAGTTTACAACTGCACACACGGACGCTGCAGTGACAGGTCTGAGACATGTTTGCAGGGCTACTCTTGTGGGTGGCACAATCAGTGCTGCAGGCCCACTAGTAACATTTGATTTAAAGGCCCAGGGCACCTCTAGTGAACTTTACTAGGGACCTACTAGTAAATCAAAAAAAGTCAATCATGGAGAAAACCAATCACCAATCCAATTTAGAGAGAGAGCACTTGCACTTTGTTAGAAATGGGGTCTTTGGTTGACAGTCAGGTTACCCCCTGTTCAAGCAAGGACCCTCATTCTAGTCAGGGTAAAAGAGAATCACCCTCAGCTAACCCCTACTTACCCCCTTGGTAGCTTTACAGAGCAGTAGGCTTAACCTCAGAGTGCTAGGTGTAAAGTATTTGTACCAACACACACAGTAACTTAATGAAAACACTACAAAATGACACAACACTGGTTTAGAAAAATAGGAAATATTTATCTAAACAAAACAAGACCAAAACGAAAAAAATCCGACATACACAAGTCAAGTTATGAATTTTTAAAGATTAAACTCAAAAATAGTGCTTAGAAACAAAAATGCTTCGATGAGATGTTAACACGGCGTCGTGACGGAGTCGTTCCCAAAAAGCCGACACCAGCGGCGCCGGACACGGAGTCGTGTAGACTCCCAAGTACAGTACCTTTGGTGAAGAGTGAAAACAAGCCGATGCGTGAAGTCGGGGATCGCGGCGTCTGTGCGAAACGTTGAATCCGTGCATTTCGAGCAGCGTCGGTCACGACGTGGTGCAGCGACTTCCACGGAGTCGCGGACTTCATCGGGGCTGCTGCGGCGTCGGGCCTGCGAAGAGCACCGTGTTCCAGCAAAGGTCACGGCATGAGGTGCAGGAGGCGTTACCGGATTCAGCAGCGGCGTCGGTCCGAAGTCGATTTCCTTGGATTTCACCAGCTTTTCTTTCAAGGGCCCAGGGACTGGATAGGGCACCACTTGTCGGGGCAGGAGTCTCTCCAGAGACTCCAGGTGCTGGCAGAGAGAAGTCTTTGCTGTCTCTGAGACTTCAAACAACAGGAGGCAAGCTCTAACTCAAGCCCTTGGAGATTTCTTCACAAGATGGAAGGCACACAAAGTCCAGTCTTTGCCCTCTTACTCTGGCAGAAGCAGCACTGCAGGAAAGCTCCACAAAGCACAGTCACAGGCAGAGAAGCACTTCTTCCTCAGCTATCAGCTCTTCTCCAGGCAGAGGTTTCTCTTGGTTCCAGAAGTGTTTCTAAAGCCTGTGGATTTGGGTGCCCTTCTTATACCCATTTTAGTCTTTGAAGTCACCTTTCTTCAAAGGGGACTCACACCTACTTGTGAACTCCTGCCTTGCCCAGGCAAGGCCTCAGACACACACCAGGGGGTTGGAGCCGGCATTGTCAGAGGCAGGCACAGTCCTTTCAGATGAGAGTGACCACTCCACCCCTCCCTCCTAGAAGAGATGGCTAATCAGGAAATGCAGGTTACACCCCAGCCCCCTTTGTGTCACTGTCTAGTGCGAAATGAAAAACAACCCAACTGTCAAACTGACCCGGACAGGGAATCCACAAACAAGGCAGAGTCACAGAATGGTTTAAGCAAGAAAATGCTCACTTTCTAAAAGTGGCATTTTCAAACGCACAATCTTAAAATCAACTTTACTAAAAGATGTATTTCTTAATTGTGAGTTCAGGGACCCCAAACTCCACATGTCCATCTACTCTCTAGGGGAATCTACACTTTAATCATATTTAAAGGTAGCCCCCATATTATCCTATGAGAGAGACAGGCCTTGCAACAGTGAAAAACGAAAGTGGCAGTATTTCACTGGCAGGACATATAAACCACATTACTATATGTCCTACCTTATCCATACACTGCACCCTGCCCTTGGGGCTACCTAGGGCCTACCTTAGGGGTGCCTTACATGTAAGAAAAGGGAAGGTCTAGGCCTGGCAAGTGGGTACACTTGCCAAGTCGAATTTACAGTGTAAACATACACTTACAGACAGTGGCAGGTCTGAGACATGATTACAGGGTTACTTGTGTGGGTGGCACAACCAGTGCTGCAGGCCCACTAGTAACATTTGATTTACAGGCCCTGGGCACCTCTAGTGCACTTTACTAGGGACTTAACAGTAAAACAAATATGCCAATCTTGGAGAACCAATTACGTACACATTTTAAACAGTAGCACTTGCACTTTAGCACTGGTTAGCAGTGGTAAAGTGCCCAGAGTAACAAAAACAGTAAAATCAGAGTCCAGCACACATCAACAACCTGGGGAACAGAGGCAAAAAGTTAAGGGAGACCAGGCCAAGGATGAAAAGTCTAACACACTTTAACACCAAAGCCAGCAAAAACAAAGTTTAGCCCAGGGTCATAGCACGAGGTCAGAAGCCAAAAAGACAAGGGATAACACATCAAGAGCTGACAGGTCTCACAATGAGTATATAAACATGATTACAAAAATTAATTAATCAATCAACTATAGTTATGCATGAATTCCAAACAACTACAATGATTACATTCTATTTATTGACTTAAATGCAACATACATCTTAATGAAATCGGGTCACACCTTATATATATAATTATGACGCATAAAGGATGGAGCCCAAATTACGCTACTCCAAAATCACAGTTCAAAAGCACAGCAGCATAAAAAAGAACTCAACAAATCGCCATAAAAACAAAATCCCACAATACAAACATGCAGAAACCTTTTGGAACACATTACCACACCCAGAAACCTGCAATCATAATACTGTGGTAAAAGCTGCTTCACTTACCACCAAGAGCATGGAATAGCATCAATCACAAATGTGTTGCCAAGTTCAGCACTTTTGCTGCTATGCTATGTTATCCAAAAGATTATTTGGAATGGAGTATGGAAGCAGAGAAAACATTGCTGTTCCAAAGAGTTTTTCCACAATTTTCCATAGTGGTGAAAATTCTGCTAACAGCTTTTGCCTTGAAGTCGTTAATTGCCCCTGTGCAATTTCCTCCACTGCGCAGAACAATGCAAATGCCTGAATATGAAGGGGCGTAGGTTTTGGGGGGTGTTAAACCCCCTAATAAATGTATTTAGTGATACATAGTTGGGTACAGGTGCTTTCAGTCGGTTATGGTTCAGTGTCTGTAGGATTTCACCAATAATTTTTACACACAGAGCAAAAACGCACACACACTTTCCCTCTTTCTGTTTCACAAGACTTCAAAAATGATGGTTATTTGACTAAATAATGGACTTTCTCTCCCTTAGTACCCCTACCTATACACACTCCTTTCCCTTTCCACTGTCTCTTAAGCTTCTCTCGTGTGCCCTGCTTGGTATATGGTGTATTTTAACATGTTGTTCCTGCGTGATTGTCGGGCAATCTGAAGCTAACACCCCTCAGTCATACTGACCAAGCTACGCCCCTGTGAATGACATATTTTACCGCTCTGATATGGTGTGTGTGTGTGTGTGCAATGTCTGCCAGTACTACTCACAGTAGTAAAATATTGTGCACTGACATTTCGGCTCATAATGGATTTTTTCTGACAGTTTGAGGATGCTCAAGCGATAATAAAAGCTGAGCTCACGCGTTTTTATTATCGCTTGAACATCCTCAAACTGTCCAAAAAATGTGGGGAAGAGTTGGAATTGATCTTGCACTTTGAGGAGTGTTGTACGTGATTCTGAGAAAACGCAATACATGGGCTTTGAAATATAAATGGTGGTTGTTTTAAACTGGCTTTTGAAGACATTCCTGCAAAGTGAGAGAATCTGGTTGGTTCTTGAACTTTCCACAAAAAATGTGTTGCAAAGGCGAAATTCTGCCTTTCAGAACAGTTGTGTATGAAATGTATGTTGTCGCAAAGAAGAAATCCGTAAAAGGAATACACTGCTTCTGTAGAACAATGTTACATTATAATGATATTACAGCTCTTAATTGCCCCAGTTTAGGTCTCTGTCATGAAAATCTTCCTCATTGAAATGGCGCCTCTCCCAAGACAGAAGAAACACTTTTACTAAGATGTAGAAAAATGTTTTGAAACACTTTATTTCTCGGGGATAATAGCATTCATATCTTTAAAAAGTGTCCATTTACAGCATTATGATGTTCCTTGGAGAAGGCTTGTCATATCTATTAATAAGAGCCAACCAAAACACATACTGGATGCTTCTGTGGATTTTGATGGAATTTGTGACGGTCAATGAAAATATCGAATTTAGACCGTCTATGTACCTGACAAGGAGGATACCATTATTATTATACATGTCGGCACAGGAGGCCCACAGTAGTTAAGGATTCACTAATGTGAATGGATAGTTAAACACCCGCCATTACATAAACATTCAGTGTATTTCACTCACTTTGAACTCCAACTTTATGGCCTGTGTGAGGAAGGATATCATAACCATGAGGATCGAAACCAGCTTTGAGGAGACATAAAGACCAGAAATTCTGGTTAGTAAGGCTTTTGCCTTTCTTGGGTCCATCTGATGAAGTAGGAATGTTACATTTCGTTTATAAATTCACCAGTAGGTTTTTGGCTGAAAACGTATCTTTGTTTTATGCTGAATCGTATCCTTGTAAACTAAGTAAAGAAACAAACAATTTTCCTATCGCAGCTTTTCCATTTATTATTATAGTGCCTCTTCTGAGGCATACGAAATGCAAAACAATGAAGATATGATATTGCCCTTTTGTAAAAAAAAAAATAATAATAATAATAAATAGTCCTTATGATGCCAAACATTTTAGAATATCAGTAATTGAGTAAGCAACCAACTGAATACCTCTCCATTTGGAAATGTGTGCTTTTATTTATCATGTAGTCATTCACGTGTAATTAAAATAAATTACCTGTCCCAATGATCGCCACGTCCATTAGTACAAAACTAAAGCTAAAAACACAACCTCTCCAACCTCACTTGCATGCAAAAATCACAGCCAAACAATCACATATTTCTACTGGGCCTGCTAATAGCACATCTTTGTATTTTTTTTTCTTTACCACACGAGGTTGGCAGATAGCTTAAACTGTTTTGTTTATGCCAGACTAAATTACTTTTCCCATGTATACTGTCCTAGTGTGACTCGCAGTGCTTTAGGTGTGATGAAAAGAGGCATGGCCAAAGAAGCATAACTAGGGTTCCTTTCCAAGAAGCGTCAAATGTGTAACTAATGATATTACTTAAATCATGCATTAAAACACTTTCCTCCACACAGTATGCCACCTGACCAATGTTTATTTGCTTCTCTGTTAGTATTTAGTTATTGCATCCAGATATATCACAGAGTAAAATCGTGAAACTAAAACAAGTCAGTGCCAATGCTAGTGGACAGTTTCAGATAAATGAGTGAGACCAAGGATTTTGTTGTGGACAATTAGAACTGAAAATGTTTTAATCTGAAATTATGAGTGTTAGAAATGGGGATTTTGGTTGGCAGTCAGGTTACCCTCTGTCCAAGCAAGAACCCTCACTCTAGTCAGGGTAAGTCACACACAATCCAAAATTATCCTGTGCCCACCCTATGGTAGCTTGGCACGAGCAGTCAGGCTTAACTTAGAAGGCAATGTGTAAAGTATTTGTGCAATATATCATACAATAACACAATATAGCACCACAAAAATACACCACACATAAAAATATATAATATTTATCAGGATAATTGTAGGTCAAAACGAATAAAGATGCAATGTGAAATTGTAGAGATATCACTGAAAAGTGATATAAAGTGTCTTAAGTCTTTAAAAAGCAAACAAAGTCTCTTTCAAGCACAAAGTACCTGGTTTAAAGTGGAAAATCTCTGCAAAGGGCCGCAGAAGAAGAGATACGTGGAAAAATGGTGTGTGCGTCGATTTCTCCCCAGCACACACAGGCTTGCGTCGTTATTTTTCACGCGGGGAAGTCGTGCGTCGTTTTCCGGTGCACAGACAGTCTCTTTCTGTGGGTCGCGGGATTATCAGATGTCCCGGGGTCTGTGCGTGGATTCTTCGGCTTGTTTTCCAGTTGTGCGTCGTTCCGGGAGGCTGTGCGTGGAATTCTTGGTCTCACGGCAGGCGTCGCATCGATTTCCCCTCTGGAAGTCGGGCGGCGTTGTCCTTGCGAGGCCGTGAGGTCAAAGTTCCGGTCGCCCCGAAGGCGGAGCGTCGATCAGCATCGGTGTGCGGCGATTTTCTCGCCACGGAGCAAGCTGTGTGTTGAAACTTTCGGCGCACGAAGAGTCCAAATGAAAAAGAGAAGTCTTTTTGGTCCTGAGACTTCAGGGAACAAGAGGCAAGCTCAATCCAAGCCCTTGGAGAGCACTTTTACAGCCAGACAAGAGTTCAGCAAGGCAGCAGGGCAACAGGAAGGCAGCAGTCCTTTGTAGAAAGCAGTCAGGTGAGTCCTTTCGGCAGCCAGGCAGTTCTTCTTGGCAGGATGCAGGTTCTGGTTCAGATTTCTTCTCCAGCAAGTATCTGATGAGGTAGGGCAGAGGCCCTGTTTTATACCCAAATGTGCCTTTGAAGTGGGGGAGACTTCAAAGAGTGGCTAAGAAGTGCACCAGGTCCCCTTTCAGTTCAATCCTGTCTGCCAGGGTCCCAGTAGGGGGTGTGGCAGTCCTTTGTGTGAGAGCAGGCCACCACCCTCCCAGCCCAGGAATACCCATTCAAAATGCAGATGTATGCAAGTGATGCTGAGTACCCTGTGTTTTGGGTGTGTCTGAGTGAATGCACAAGGAGCTGTCAACTAAGCCCAGCCAGACGTGGATTGTAAGGCACAGAAAGATTTAAGTGCAAAGAAATGCTTACTTTCTAAAAGTAGCATTTCTAGAATAGTAATATTAAATCCAACTTCACCAGCCAGCAGGATTTTGTATTACCATTCTGGCCATACTAAATATGACCTTCCTACTCCTTTCAGATCAGCAGCTACCACTTAAATACTGTATGAGGGCAGCCCCAATGTTAGCCTATGAAGGTAGCAGGCCACACAGTAATGTAAAAACGAATTTAGGAGTTTTACACTACCAGGACATGTAAACTACACAGCTACATGTCCTGGCTTTCACCCACACAGAACCCTGCTCTAGGGGAGTGGAGAAAGGGGAGGTTTAGGCTGGGCAAGTACTTTTAAATGGCAAGTCGAGGTGACAGTGAAACTGCACACACAGGCCTTGCAATGGCAGGCCTGAGACAAGGTAAAGGGGCTACTTAAGTGGGTGGCACAACCAGTGCTGCAGGCCCACTAGTAGCATTTAATCTACAGGCCCTAGGCACCTATAGTGCACATTACTAGGGACTTATAAGTACATTAATTAGTCCAATTGGGTATGATCCAAACTTAACATGTTTAAAGGGAGAGAGCATATGGACTTTAGCACTGGTTAGCAGTGGTAAAGTGCCAGAGTCTAAAAGCCAGAAAAAAATAGGTCAGAAAAAGAGAAGGAGGAAGGCAAAAAGTTGGGGGATAACCCTGCAGAAGGGCCATTTCCAACAATGAGACTGAATTAAACAATACTATTGTCTGTTGAAGAGGTGGTCAATCATTCTTATCCTCTTCTTCATGCCATTTTCCTCTACAATCGCCCTGCTTTTTCACTTGTGCCCCCTTTCTCCTTGCATCTTTGAGAATCCTCAATCTCTCACAATATCTCCTTCTACTTTATCTGTCATTGTCTTTTCTCTCTGCTTCTGCCTTTGCTCCTGTGAATCAGCTTTTCTTCACTGTTCCAACTCTCCTTCACCAATATTGACTCACTCTCTCTCCTCATAAGTAAACATCATTACCCACCGTCTCAACTCCAAGGCATCCACCAACAACCTGAAAGCATACAGACACCAGTGGCAGCTGGCTTTTATTTACGACGGGGGTGGAGGCACAATAATAATAATTACATCATAAAAATAAAAAAGTCACTTTACTGTGGGCATCTTCCTCACGGCGTCCT
Organism: Pleurodeles waltl; assembly: GCF_031143425.1. Classification (NCBI taxonomy): domain Eukaryota; kingdom Metazoa; phylum Chordata; class Amphibia; order Caudata; family Salamandridae; genus Pleurodeles; species Pleurodeles waltl. Next base: position 671,223,506 of record NC_090443.1, on the reverse strand, counting down.
TCTGCTCCTGGATGTTCCGTCGTGGGACTAGGAAACACCACTAACCAATCCTGATGCTGTTTTCATGCTGGTAGCCAGCATGAAAGAGGCATCAGGATTGGTTGGAGCAGCCTCTCTCATCGCTCACAAGAGTGCTGATGGTCTCGAATGTGCTTTCTCTAACCCAGCTGTCTTAAGACTGCTGGGTTAGAGAAGTTTAAATTATGCATGTCAGGCTGGCTGTAGCTAAGGTACATGTGCACTTTAAAGAAGTGCACAGCTCCCTGCTGCCACTCAGCAGCAATTGCCCCGCCCGGTCCTGAAGCTCGGTTCAGGACGGGGTGCTGAAAAATAAAATAATAATAAAGAAAGTTTATTACCATTTTAATTTTCAGTTCTGGGGGCATTTTTTTAGCAGGTGATGCTCCACGGCTCATATGGAGGGGCAGCCCCTGACAAACACCCAGAGGTGGCTCAGTTGACAATAGGCACTGTACAAGAGGCATATGTTGTATGAAAAACATGTGATACGGATGTAAGAAAAGGATAGGAGTGGTGGGGTCTTGGTAAACTAAAAAAAAAAAAAACTCTGGATGATATTACTAGTTTAATATGTCTCACAGGGGTGGTATGATTAAAAAGGGGTGTCAGGAGGGTGGGTATATTATGTACCTGTCCTCCTTAGTGGTCTACATGTTTCGGTGTTTACCCCTAATCTCCTCTCCAGGACCAAAGTGATCTCCCTAGTATCACTCCTCGTGCGCCTTACACTAGTAGAAGTACTTTTACTATTTACGGTGGTTTGGTGATTTATACCAATTAAATTAAATTAAATAAATACTACCCATCAGTGTCAATGCTCTGCGGGCAAATTTTCAGTGTTTGTGCCAATTGCAGCCTAGGTGAGGGGTGTGCGATTATAGTCACACGTTCCTCAGTGACACTCCCGCCTAAAAACATACTCCTAATCTCGCCGTGGCAGAACGGGAAGAAACCCAATGATGAAGCATGCCACCATGGGTAACCCTGGTGGGTGAGGGTTTTTCTATCAAAAAAACTTTTGTTCTGTGGAAGTTTTTCCCCTCTGGTTTGGGTCTCTAAATACGTTTACTGAAGCTTCAAGGGGGATAGACCCTTCCCTTTGGCCCTCCTTCTCCCCCCTTTGTTTAGCGTATGAAAAACATGACAGAAACACATCATAAGGAAAAGCAAATACTTGTAGAGCATGCAGGAGGAAGTAAAACGTGAAATGTAAAGTGAATCTACATTTTTGATGTGAATTACCTAAAGAGCTTTCACAGTAATTGTCAAGAGAGCAATCAATGTTCTTGCCTGTGATAGAGCGTTTTCCAGCCTAATAATTTACCTGTAGTTGGACGCTCTTAAGGTCGATGAATCTTTTGACCAAGTGGGACTCTCCTTACCCGGGAGTAATCAATCAAATCAATAATCGATAATCAATAACGGACATAGGCAATACCTTGATCAACATAACACTTCACAATTAATCCAGAATACATTTCGGCGAAACCATGACCTTTCGGTCATGAATAACCACACCAGTTTATGCAAAGTTAATGAATTTATTTCCCTATATTAACAAAGCTAGCACAATGTAGATATGTCTCAACACCAAATGATATATGTAAATGAACCGTAACAGCTGTCCATAACGGCGAAACAGATGCAATCTATGCAGCATTTGAATAACAATGCCTTCTATGATGGCAACGCAAACCACTAAAACTACAATCTGTAATGGGCTAATTACATACATTTAGTCAGCATAACAAGGTCTCAAATTGCATTGTGCATCAAATGAATCCTCATCTAACCTCAAATTAGCATCAGCATGTGGGACTTCATGCAAAAAATTTTAGCAACATTAATTTAGAAAAACTCCTAACTAAGGCGCTTATCAAAAATCAGCAGTTGGTTACCTAAAAAGAAAACACAATGCAATTGTACAATTTTCCTTTCATATTTACCAAATTCAGTCAGCATTCAAGGAAGTCTTCGTCTCACAGGTACCGGTTTCGATCAGCATGGGTACCGGTTCCGATCAGCATGGGACGGGGGCAAAGGGGCAGGGTGGACGGGGCAAATGCCTCACAGCGGCAAGATAAAAGGACATCTATTACTTCATGCAAAGGGGCAAATCAAAGTTAAAGTCTCTAGGGCGAGAATTACTTAAAAGTCTCTTTCTCTCGATTAGAGAAAGCATCAAAGTCTCTCAAAATGGTGTCGAAGTGAGATGGGCCATAATATCTGCAATGTCTCAATGGTTGCAATAGGTAATGGCTACTTTCTTCTTGTGCACCTGGTTTAAATAGACAACAGTTCAAATCCAGTAGGGTCTTCCATTGGAGGGTTCATAGGTTAGCTTCAAATTGTCCAATCAAAAATGACAGTTCTCAAGCTTTTACTTAAGCATACATTATCCTTGGAGTCGGGAACGTAAGTTGCAACATATTTTACCAATTAACTCACTTTCAGAGCGTCCATTGTCTGCACCTGCAGATTGACCTTGGAGTGAAGAAAAAAAGATGCCAGGCTGGCACGAAACCTTAAGATAAGCATGTGAACGATCCCACTGGAAAAATACATCTTCAAGCAAGAATACACGTTTAATTTGCACATTGGAAAAATACGAGCATCTAAACCGTGAGACAAGGCAGCTAGGCCAAAGCCTCCACTAAAGTTATGCTAAGCTAAAGCATTTCTAACAAGCAAATCATGGCACACGTTTACGATTATGTCAAACTAGTACATTTCTAATACATCACGTTATATGAAGCACGCTTATAAATGTTGGCAAACTACTCTAAGGGCACATTTGTCCCCGTACAATCTTATTTAGTTCGATTAATGTCACACTTGATTATTGCTACACTACGTTTATGCGCTAATAAATGTAAAACCTTCATTTCAGCTTCATCAATCCCTCCTCTGATGACTACTTGTCATCACACCAAACCATGCCCACAAATTTTATTCCATTAAAATTCTGTCAGTTCTCTCTGCCTTTTAGTTCCCCTTGTCCTTGCTTTGTATTCTTCTGCCATTCTTTTCATCATTTTCTCTTCCTTCCTTCTTTTAATTCTTTCCATGATCATTAATATTCCTCGTTTTATTCCCCAAATTCCAAATATGCAAATTAAAACTATTAGAATTCCCTGTATTATTTTTAGCAATATTCCATTCCAAATGCCACCAAGCCAATTTCCCACTGAAGCAAGTCCCTTTCCAACCTTCTCCCACACTCCTGGTTCTTTCAGTTCCTTCAAATCTGCACTCTCTTTTGTTAGATAAGCAAGCATTGTTTTAATCTTCACACTATTATCTGGTATATACGTACAACAGTGTCGTGCACCAAGCATTTTGCAAACGCCGCCATCCTTTGCTAAAAGAATGTCTAAGGCAAGCCTGTTTTGAAGAGTCATAGCTCTTTCCGCTGCAAGTTCAGCATCTATCAGGATTATAGCACCTGAAAACTTTGTCAACATGTTATCCACTATAGTAGACAACTTTCTTATTTTGATGGAATTCAACACAACTCCCAATGAAGGAATCATGGCTCCAAATATATCTCCTACCACAGCAGCTGCGGTCTCTCTTTTCTGGATACGATGGGATCCAGATGTCTTTGGAATCATCGATAGGTCATCCAGTTGATAAACCTTTGGGAACACTATACCCAAATAACATCTCCCCCACCATCCTTTTGGAAGACGATAATAGGCATTATGCCCGCAAATGTAATATACACCTGGTATGACAGGGTCAAGTCCGTTCAGCATGAATGTCCATTTGGCCTTAAAGATAAACATATGTTTACATTCACTCGCTCCTACAAAAATGTTGTCATAATAAGATTCACCTCGATATATACAAAATTTCCCTACATGCCAAGCATCTAAAGCTATTCTCCCTTGTGTCTTTATTGCAGCAAAAGCATAGTTAGCTACTGAAGTCCTCTTATGTAGTTCCTTTTCTAATTTCGCATTCATGTGTGCCCTTCTATCATCTGTGCGATCTAAAAAGCTTATTTCTACTGCAGAGAGGGAGCAGGTAAGATTCTCCCTATGAGCGTGAGCTGTTTCAAAAGGTTGCATTGGCTCGAAAAATTCCCTCATTATTTTAGCATCCCAATCTTTAGCAATCTGGCTAAGCTGCATGATTATAGGAACATATGCAAAGGTAACATCATAATTTGAGTAAAAATACTGTATGTTAGTTTGACCATAAAATCTAGAAGTTACTATACTACATGTGATCCCATATGTAAGAGGCATGTGATGATAAGTCACCCCTTCGGTTACCGATGTCGGTATCTGTGTACACACATAACAATCTTTCGCATCCATAGTCTCAACATATTCTGTTAGCAAGCGATAGAAAACATTATACGAAAGCTCCTTTTTATCATGCAAGTGTCTCTCATCTAATTCTAATCTTTTCAGTGCAGTTAGTTCAGTGACAGTAACAGGAGCAAAAGTAGAAGCATCAATTCTTTCATTCTCACTCTTACCATGCATTGCAAGCACCATTATCATTATTATTAGTATACATGCAATTACCAAGCCTATACACGCATATTTACAATATTTCTTCCTACTATTTTGTGTAGCGTACCTAGTCATGATCTGTATAGAATCAGAGAGCTAGAAGCACCTGTAAAAGAAACGATTTAGCAATTCAGTTACAAAGCTGAACGAGCACAATGTTCACACAGTTTTCTTCAGGAGCCAGGTCACTTATCGGTTAGCAGCATTTGTCTCAATTCGGCAATAACTCAGTTTTTTTTTTTTTTTGTTTTGTTTTTTCAAAGTTCAATAACTAACTCACTCTCTCTTTTTTTTTTTTTTTTTTTTTTCAGTTGGCACGTTGTCTCAAATCGTGTTGAAGAGTCAATCAGGTTTTCAAAAGTCTTATCAGGTTAGCAAATGTCTCATCCGGTTTAGCAATGTCTCAGCTGGTTGTATCACGTTAGATTATAGCAAGCAATGTCATTTATCAGCTTTTCAATCAACAGTGTCCATAAAACTTTTCTTTTCTATTGGTATCTCTTCTTCTTCGTTCTCGAGGCTGAGAGATACAAATTCGTCAGTCCAATCGTCATGGACTACATATGCCCATTCAGGACCGGAATATCTCCTGTTCGGTATCCTTTTCCTTTTCAATTTTGCATCTCTCTTTGACTCTGCCTCACTGGTACTTTCCTCTTTGGCCAAGTCTTTTCCTTCACTTGACGTTGGTGTCACGACAGACACTTCTTTTCTTTTCTCTTTCACTTTTGGCCCTTCACTGTCGTTCAACTTTTCTCTAGTCCTTACTTTTACTGGTGATATACTTGGTCTTTTCTTTGCACTGTGTCCACTTGAGGGACCTGCGATCTCTTCTGGAGAGGTTTGAACAGTTTCGTTCTGTTCTGCCTCGTCCCCTCCTTCTGGGGAGTCAATCTTGTTTTGCTTTTCCTTTTCTCCTTCTGTACCGTCTGCTTCTGGGAAAGCCCTCCTCTGATCAGGCTCTCCTGCTTTTTCACCTCTTTCGAGCCCTTTGTCACCGTTACTTTTTTCAGGCTCTGTGTCACTTTCAGCTGCTTCAGGCCCTTTGTCACCTTCAGCTGCTTCAGGCTCTTTGTTACCTTCAGCTGCTTCAGGTTCTTTGTCGCCCTCAGCTGCTTCGTCGCTGTCTGAGGTTTCTCCTTGGTCTTCCCCAAGAGAATCTGTTGCTTCGTCCTCAGAGAATATTTCTCTCTCCTCTATGTCTGCTTGTTCGCTTCCAGTTCTGTTTTGCTCGGTCTCAGCGCTCGACACTTTATTATCAGCTACTGGCAGTTTCAGCACTTCAACTTCCTCATCTGTGGGACACAACACTTTCTTTGTGTGACTGGCGTGAATCCAGTTGGAAACCCCCGCACACTTCACAGCGGTAGTGGTTGTCAGGATCACTTGGAAAGGGCCTTTCCAACGGGGTTCCAGACACGACTTCCTCACGTGCTTCTTTACCACGACCCAGTCACCTGCTTTCAGTGTGTGTCCTGGACCTTGGATCGGTGGCAAGGTGGTCGCTTCCACCTGGTGAGAGAAAGAGCGAACCACGTCAGCCAGACCTTTGCAGTAGTCTAACACCATATCATCTGTAATATTCAAAAGCGCGTTTGCGGGAACTGCAGGAAGTCTCATAGCCCTGCCCATGAGAATTCCGTGCGGGGACAATCCAGTCTTTCTGTCAGGGGTGTTTCTCATTGACATCAACACCAAAGGCAATGCGTCAGGCCATTTCAAATTTGTCGATGCACATATTTTCGCCATTCTTGATTTCAGTGTACCATTCATTTGCTCCACCAGTCCTGATGCTTCAGGGCGATAGCTACAATGCAGTTTTTGCTCAATGTTCAGTGCTTCGCAAAGTAACTTTATCACCTCGTTATTGAAGTGACTTCCCCTATCTGATTCTAAAGAGATCGGGAATCCGAAACGTGGTATTAACTCCCTCAACAATAGTTTTGCAACTGTAAGGCTGTCATTTCTACGTGTGGGGAATGCCTCAATCCAGTGACTAAAAATGCACACAATCACCAACACATACTTCAGACCTCCATGCACAGGCATCTCAATGAAGTCCATCTGCATTCTGCTGAACGGGCCACTGGGCCTGCCAATGTGGCTCGCGTTCACAACTGTTCCCTTTCCTGGGTTCATCTGCTGGCAAATGACACAACGATGGCAAACTGCTTCTGCAGCTTGACGAAATCTGGGGTTAAACCAATCAGTTTTGAACAATCTTATCATGGCATCTCTCCCTAGGTGAGCCTGCCCATGATAGAACCGCGCTAGCTGCGATAAAAGACAATTTGGTAAAACATATTTTCCCTCATTTGAAACCCATAACTCATCTAGTCTCTGTGTACATTGTGACTTAATCCAGGAAGCCCTTTCATCCTCCCTGACGCTATTCTGTAATGCTTTTAGTTCATCCATTGTATCTACGACCTTTAAGGCAAATGCTTCAGCTGGTTCAAGCTCTGGCTCACTTATCGAATTCCATTAATCTCTGAGCAGTATACAGTTCAAGGCACAAAATCTTGCGACTTGATCCGCATATGCATTTCCCAGAGAAACATAGTCCTGTCCTTTTGTATGAGCACTACACTTTACCACTGCAATTTCGGCTGGCATTTGGATGGCGTGCAACAATTCCCTTATTCTCTCCCCGTTTTTCACTGGGGACCCTGAAGAAGTCAGGAAACCTCTCTGTGACCATAGTTGCCCAAAGTCGTGCACAATTCCAAACCCGTACTGACTATCAGTGTAAATGGTAACCTTCATCAATGTGGACAGTTGACATGCTCTTGTAAGGGCTACGAGCTCTGCTACTTGTGCAGAATAGACTCCTTGAAGCCAGGACGCTTCCAAGACACCTGTTACAGTACATACAGCATATCCTGCTTTCAAAATTCCCATTGCATCTCTTAAACATGACCCATCAACAAAAATAATTTGGTCATTTTCATCAAGCTTAGTATCCTTAATGTCAGGTCGGGGTTTTGTGCAAAATTCAGTCACCTGAAGGCAGTCATGCTCGACGTCTTCAGCGTTCTCAACTTCAGCATTTTCACCGGGAAGCAAGGTTGCTGGATTCAACGTAGTGCACCTTTTCAGCTGCACATTCGGTGAGCCCAGAATTATGGTTTCATACCTTGTGAGTCTTGCTCCAGTCATGTGTTGTGTTCGGGAGCGGGTCAAAAGTATCTCAACCGAGTGAGGGACCATAACTGTTAATGGATGTCCCATCACTATTCCTTCACTCTGAGTGATCTGATACCAACTGCTGCTACGGCGCGCAAACACCCTGGAAGTGCTGCTGCGACCGGATCCAAAGTAGCTGAAAAATATGCTACTGGTCTGTTTACGCCACCATGGGCTTGGGTCAAGACAGACAAAGAACATGCATCACGTTCATGACAAAACAATGTGAAAGGCTTTGTGTAATCAGGCATACCTAAAGCTGGAGCCCTACACATGCATTCTTTCAATTCAATAAAAGCATCCATCTCATCCCCTTTCAGCTCAATTTCATCCAATGCATCCTTCTGGGTCAATTTCAGTAAAGGCTTTGCTAGAGTTGAGAAGTTGGGAATCCACTGGCGACAGTAGCTCACCATCCCCAAGAACTTCCTCACCTCCCTCCTTGTCTTTGGTGGACTCATTTGAAGTACACTTGTTATTCTTTCCTTCATTATTCTCCGTGACCCTTTCTCTATCTGGTGACCCAAGTATTTCACTTTCTTCTGACAGAACTGTAACTTCGAAGGAGACACCTTGTGTCCATTCCTTCCCAAGTGGTTCAGTAGGGCAATAGTATCGGCTGTGCAGCCACTTTCTGTCTTAGCTGCAATCAGTAAGTCATCAATATACTGTACTAGGACTGACTCAAATGGCAATTCTAACGCTTCCAAGTCTTTCTTTAGAATCTGATTGAAAATTGATGGTGACTCAGAAAACCCTTGAGGAATTCGACACCAACTGTAAACTCTGTCTAGGAATTTGAAACAAAAGAGAAATTGGCTGTCCTCATGAAGAGGCACCGAAAAGAAAGCTTGTGACAAATCGATGACTGAGAACCACTCGGCATCGCAAGGGATTTGAAACATTATCACAGCTGGATTCGGTACTACAGGGCAGCATTTGACTATGATGTCATTTATTTTCCTCAAGTCCTGCACTATTCGGACCTTTCCACTCGGCTTTATTAGTCCCATAATTGGTGAATTACATGGACTGCTTAACACTTCTTTCAGTACTCCCTGTTTTACGAACTGATCAATGAGTTGGGCAACTTTCATGAGGGTGTCTTGTGCCATGTGGTATTGTGGGGTCTGGGGAAAGGTTGCATTGGGTTTTACTGTCACTTTCACCTGTTCCACTCCTTTCACCAATCCCACCTCCTTTCCTGTCATATCCCAGACTTCTTTTCCGACTGTTTCCCGTAATTCAGCTGGAATATCTTCTTCAGTTAACATCGGAAGAAGGGTAATCAGAGGATAATTTTCCTCGACAACTTCCATCTCGTCCCCTTCTACACTGTCCTCTTCTTCCCCATCACTGCTCGTCTGAATTCTGATTCCATCGTACGAACACATAATCGAACATCCCAATTTGCACAATAGGTCTCTCCCTAACAGTGCTATCGGGCTTGAGTCACATACCACAAAATTATGTAACCCTTGGTAGTTACCAATGCTGATTGGTATTGGATCTGTGATTGGGTTCGTCAGGTACCTGTTTGCTACTCCCACCACTTGAACTGTTCTCCCTGAAAGGGGCAAATTTGGTACTTCAATGCTCCTAACAGTTGAACGTGTGGCTCCTGTGTCCACCAAGAATGAAACACGATGACCCATAACTTTTATCTCTACATATGGACCCTTTTGATCAACTTCCAAGGATGCTGCAAGCACACAATTTCCCTCCTCATCTGAACTTTCACTCTCCCATACATTGTTTATTCCATTCTCACTGTGTAATGGAAACTGTTGTACTGTGCCGTTTGTACTCATCACCTGACTCGAGACCTGTGGAGGAACCATCACTTGCTGCTGATTCATTGGTGCCAAAGGTATTTGCATTTGCTGATTAGGTACCATGGGTAACTGCTGTTGCATTGGCTGCATTTGCGTCATCTGCATACGAGGCATCTGCATCTGCTGCGGCTGCATAGGCTGTAATCCCTGCAACTGATTTATGGGCTGAAAATTTGGGTTTGGACCTCTCATTTTCGGTCCCCTCATTGTCTGGAATGCATTGACATCATTGTTTTGCTGACCAACACCTGCACCTGCACCTTCCTGCACCATCATTGGGCACTCGCGTTTCCAATGTCCGACGATTCCGCACGCGTGACACGGCATCACCCTTTTCATTGCCTGCATACCATTCGAAGTCACAACAGTATTCAAATCCGGACCATTATTCACAAAACCTCCTCTGCCTCTGCCTCTCGCCTGTGGCTGGAACACCATATTTCCCTGCAGCTGCGGCTGCGGCTGCGGTACCTGCTGTTGGAACCCTTGCAACCCTTGCAAACCTGTCTGAGCTGCTTTAAGCTGCATCATCATCACCTTCTCTTTCAACCTTTTCTGTTTCACTTCAATTTCGTCGCTACAGTATTTCGCATAAGTCAACACTTCATCAATAGGTTTCGACTGCCAACAAATCAAATGCGTCTTTATCATCTGACTTATCTCTGGTCTCAGCCCTTCCACAAATCTGAACACAAAATGAAGCATGTCCTTCGCCTCTATTGTTTCCGTACCACTGTAGTTCTTGAACGCTTTCAACAACCTCTCATAGTAACCATGAATCGACTCTTTAGCCTCTTGGGCAGTTCGATCAATCTTCTGCCAATCCACATTTTTCGCGGCAACCTTCGTCTTCAAGTGCTCAATCACCTTGTGGTACAAGCTCATCACCATAGGTGATGGTGCACCCGTATCCCTGTCTCTCTCTGGTTCACTTGTCGGCCAACCTACAGCCCTTTTGCATTCTTCCCACAAATCTGCCGGTACCACAATCTCAAAGAGGGTGTTCAGGTCTTCCCAAAGACATTTTGCAAGCTTCACAAACCTATCAGTCTGTTGATACCATTCAATCGGTTTCTCTCTCAGTTTGGGAAAATCATCCGTAAAAGACTGAGGGGGTGATTCTGACCCTGGCGGTTCTCTACCGCCAGGGCCAACGGGGGCGGGAGCACCGCCGACAGGCCGGCGGTGCTCCCTTGGTCATTCTGACCGCGGCGCTTTGGCCGCGGTCAGAACGGGAAAACCGGCGGTCTCCCGCCGGTTTTCCACTGCCCCTTCGAATCCTCCAAGGTGGCGCAGCTCGCTGCGCCGCCGAGGGGATTCTGACCCCCCCTACCGCCATCCTGTTCATGGCGGGAAAGCCGCCATGAACAGGATGGCGGTAGGGGGGGTCGCGGGGCCCCTGGGGGCCCCGCAAAGTATTTCAGTGTCTGCCTTGCAGACACTGAAATACGCGACGGGTGCCACTGCACCCGTCGCACCTTCCCACTCCGCCGGCTCGATTACGAGCCGGCATCCTCGTGGGAAGGGAGTTTTTCCCTGGGCTGGCGGGCGGTCTTTTGGAGACCGCCCGCCAGCCCAGGGAAAAACTCATAATACCCTCCGCGGTCTTCTGACTGCGGAGCGGTATAATGGAGGGCGGAATCAGAATCACCCCCTGAATGTCGCTTCTGTGCCATGGTACATGTATTAATTTTCCCCCTGCTGTCTCCCTCATTGGTAACATGGTTACTGCATCACTACTCTGTGGTCTTTTCTCCTTGTGCTCTGGAACACTGTCTTTCTTCTTTTCCTTTTTCTTCGCCCACCTACTTTCCCATTTGTCTAAGCACCTCCACACTTGTGCACTCTGCAGCAATTCTCTAAGGTGCGTCTTCATGCCTGCCGACCTCATGTGTTCAAAATCTGTGGTCCCGAAATCCAATATATAGCTCCTGCTCAAGTGCTTTGTCTTGTCTATCTCAACCCCATTTTTGTCAGCTATTTCTTGCAACCTTTTATGTACCTTGTTCACTTCTCTCGTAATCCTGGGACATAGATACCTCAGCTCTTCTTCTGTGTAGGACTCTAGCCTATTCACACCCATAGTCCCTTCCACCAACTCATCTGCTTCCATGCTCAATCTTACCCTATTCAGGTAGTCTTCTCCCTTCCCACTTGTTGAGCTTTGCGTGGAATTCAGACTATTGAACCACTGTGTTAGCTGTTGCGCGTTCAACCCCATCAGTGTAGCATTCACATCGACTGCCATTGATGGTTGCGGCAACTTTTCAGTGCTCGTTGATAGCGGTATTATCAGTGGGGGACTCGACCTCACCACTGTTGACTGAGCACATATGGGACTAAACTCCATCAAGGACCCAGATCCAGTTGGCTGAGCCGCTATCAGAGTTATCCCTGGAGTGTTTTCTATGCACCTCCTTTCCGTCCCATTCTGCACCATTAGTCCCTGACCGCTCATACCTGAGTTAGGCTGACTGTACAAAGGTACCGGAGGACCTACAGTAATGGGTAGGGATATCGCATCCGGGTTCTGTCCATTCCCCATGTTCTGAGACATGTTCATTCCCACACTATGGGTCATCATTGCCGGCATGCCCGTCTGACTCCCCGTCATCTGAGCATGTGCTGTTCCCCCTTGCATCTGCTTTTGAGGCATCAAAAACTGGTTTGATTCAGCTTATGCCAATATTGGGTTGTGACCATTCTGTACTCCCACTACAGTTGGATCTAGAATCATTCCCATACTGGTGTCACTGCTGTAGTACCTTGGGACCTGCGGCTGATAGTTTTCTGCTGGTTTCAATACAGGTACATCTGGATATATTCTCCTAACCTGCGGTATCTGCGGGGTGAACAGTAAACTCTGGTCCTTAGATCCCGATGGCGTTTCTGAATTCGGAGTATCATTATTCTGTACCGGTGCCGGAGGGGCAGAACTGGTACTTGGACCTTGTCCACTCTCTGCATAAGGCGGTGGACGGTCGTTCAGCAATTGCATGATGAACTCCTCATCATCTGACTCTTCTTCCCTATCTTTGGAACACCTCCTGTTTGTCTTACAGGTAGCTTTCTTGCCTGTCTCCTCTTCTTCCTTAGCAATTGCGGGAAACAATTTTATCCCCTGCAATACATCTGACCTCCACACCTTCTGTGCATTATCCCACCTAGCGTCCGCTAGTGTTTTTTCTACCTTTCTCATCCTGGTCTCGAACTTCTTTTGCTGTTGCTGTCTAGCCATTAGTTCCCAAATTGCTAGAGCCTCAAACTGTGCTGGTCTTGGAGGTACCTTCATGTCGTACATCGCAAATCTCAGATTCTCTAGGATCCTTATATTGAATGTCCCATGAATCAGGAACGCTACGCTCCCATGTTTCTCTGTCAGCTTGTGCCATTGCTTTAGCCAAAGACACGGAGCTACCCCCTTTTCCTCCATTACAATGTAAGCTGGTGTACCTTCGGGTGGCGTCTCCTCTCCTACGCTCGCTTTAATGTAAGACTCCCCCTTCATCGCACTCTTTAATGCTTTAAAAAATTTCATTTTCTCGTCTTTTATTTCACAAAGTTTGTAATCAATAGGTGACTTTAATTCCCGGAATACTCTTCGCTTGCCTTTCCCCTTCCAATCGAGCCCCACGGACTGCATCCAATCCGTGCGCGACCCTTCTCTACAATCAACCTATCCCAGCGCGGCTCCTAGTGACGTCACACTCACACACACTGCGGCTGACAAAGCCTCGCGGCTAGTCCTCCTTCACTCAGCTCCTCTCGTAACAACTTCTGGCATGTATCGCGAGCTACCAAAAATATAAAACAGATCTGTCGGTTTACTACAGGAGGGGTAACACAATCGCTTCAGGACCTTAGGGATTTTTCACTAGCCTCAGCAGTTATTCCATCTTTCTCGGTCCCCACTTTCGCAAGCAACTCTGACCCGCAGACTCTGCTCTCAACTTGTCAATGATCTATTCTAGTGCACTTAGAAATTGTCAAAGCCCGAAGTCGAAGTTTCTTTCACTCCCTTAACACACGTACCGACTCGTTGACCACGCCCGATCAACCTATTAAACCGACCAGACCACAACATATAACAAGTGTCTCATACACTTTTCAACATACTCCGGAGTCTCTTGACCTCGCAGGGCCCGTCTCAACAACAACAACAACCACGTGGACCTTTTTCTGCACAAAGCGCCACACGCACATGAAGTTCGACGACTTCCCTACTCTCACACTCGGAGTCGCATCTCCGCTATTTCTATGAAGTTCGACGACTTCCCTACTTCTACACTCGGAGTCGCACCTCCGCTATTCTCTAAAATCCTCGCAACCTTTTCACACAATCTGCGGCAATAAGCTGTGCAAGCGCAAAATCCTAGCTTCACTCATACCGTCACTAGTACCGCCAACGCCGATTGCACACCTCCATTCTGTCCATTCGCAAGCTCCGAGATCCCGGGAAAGTCGCGGGGGACTTAGCCCATCATCATTCTCTCAATCTGTTTTATCCAAGAAAAATCTAATTCAACTTCTCGAGTGGGGTCTCAAAGGGCGTAACCGTTAATTCAACACCATGTACTTTAAAAGTACGGGGTCCCAAAGGGCGAAACCGTCCTCTGCTACCATCTACTGATAGAGCGTTTTCCAGCCTAATAATTTACCTGTAGTTGGACGCTCTTAAGATCGATGAATCTTTTGACCAAGTGGGACTCTCCTTACCCGGGAGTAATCAATCAAATCAATAATCGATAATCAATAACGGACATAGGCAATACCTTGATCAACATAACACTTCACAATTAATCCAGAATACATTTCGGCGAAACCATGACCTTTCGGTCATGAATAACCACACCAGTTTATGCAAAGTTAATGAATTTATTTCCCTATATTAACAAAGCTAGCACAATGTAGATATGTCTCAACACCAAATGATATATGTAAATGAACATTAACAGCTGTCCATAACGGCGAAACAGATGCAATCTATGCAGCATTTGAATAACAATGCCTTCTATGATGGCAACGCAAACCACTAAAACTACAATCTGTAATGGGCTAATTACATACATTTAGTCAGCATAACAAGGTCTCAAATTGCATCGTGCATCAAATGAATCCTCATCTAACCTCAAATTAGCATCAGCATGTGGGACTTCATGCAAAACAATTTAGCAACATTAATTTAGAAAAACTCCTAACTAAGGCGCTTATCAAAAATCAGCAGTTGGTTACCTAAAAAGAAAACACAATGCAATTGTACAATTTTCCTTTCATATTTACCAAATTCAGTCAGCATTCAAGGAAGTCTTCGTCTCACAGGTACCGGTTTCGATCAGCATGGGTACCGGTTCCGATCAGCATGGGACGGGGGCAAAGGGGCAGGGTGGACGGGGCAAATGCCTCACAGCGGCAATATAAAAGGACATCTATTACTTCATGCAAAGGGGCAAATCAAAGTTAAAGTCTCTAGGGCGAGAATTACTTAAAAGTCTCTTTCTCTCGATTAGAGAAAGCATCAAAGTCTCTCAAAATGGTGTCGAAGCGAGATGGGCCATAATATCTGCAATGTCTCAATGGTTGCAATAGGTAATGGCTACTTTCTTCTTGTGCACCTGGTTTAAATAGACAACAGTTCAAATCCAGTAGGGTCTTCCATTGGAGGGTTCATAGGTTAGCTTCAAATTGTCCAATCAAAAACGACAGTTCTCAAGCTTTTACTTAAGCATACATTATCCTTGGAGTCGGGAACGTAAGTTGCAACATATTTTACCAATTAACTCACTTTCAGAGCGTCCATTGTCTGCACCTGCAGATTGACCTTGGAGTGAAGAAAAAAAGATGCCAGGCTGGCACGAAACCTTAAGATAAGCATGTGAACGATCCCACTGGAAAAATACAGCTTCAAACAAGAATACACGTTTAATTTGCACATTGGAAAAATACGAGCATCTAAACCGTGAGACAAGGCAGCTAGGCCAAAGCCTCCACTAAATTTATGCTAAGCTAAAGCATTTCTAACAAGCAAATCATGGCACACGTTTACGATTATGTCAAACTAGTACAATTCTAATACATCACGTTATATGAAGCACGCTTATAAATGTTGGCAAACTACTCTAAGGGCACATTTGTCCCTGTACAATCTTATTTAGTTCGATTAATGTCACACTTGATTATTGCTACACTACGTTTATGCGCTAATAAATGTAAAACCTTAATTTCAGCTTCATCACCTGCAAAGATCAGAATATAAATATAGGGCCCAGGAAGGACCGATATCTAAATTTGTTTTTAATTACTAAATGGTCTGACACACAGCAGGACCTGCCCCACTTAAAGCCCTGGTGACTCATCTACTTTATACATCAAAAACATTTGGCATAGAAAGAACATTTGCCCTAACTGATGAAAAAGTCCTCCAAATAAAACAATAAAGCAGACTTCTGGATGGTCCTCCTGCTGTAACTAATGTGATTCTGCTGCTTATAAATCACAATTTGACAGTTTAGGAACAGTTTGTTTTATGTGTTGCACCTCCTGGGCGCTTTTAAGGTACAAGCTTACATAGACCACATTAATCATTAAAGCAATTTAGCATACAGTATTTGTCCCACTTCAACATCTCGATAACGCTAGGACAATGTGTCTTTTCATGTGATATATAACTAATTATGCAAACAGATAGTGATGTAAATCTGATATCAAGTAAAGAAGCTTTGCCTCTGGTCACATGGAAGCTTGTGATCCATGCTTGAATGCTTGGTGCTCCTTGGGCCTATAAAACCTAATGAACCTGGTGAAATTCGCTCATAGTGTTGCAGTAGACTTGCAGCTCAAGTCTCTTTGAAGCGTGCAATTTAAGAAATATTTGCAATGAATTATGGTAGAAATGAACTTCGCAAGAAATTTGATCTTGCATTACAGATTTACGAGTTGCTATAGAAAATCTAGGGCACTATCCAAAGAAAATAAGGACACATTAATTCCCCTAAAAATGATTTTACTAAATTCTACAGAGTAAGAAGCAGGCTTCTGGATGGCTTACCCTGATCTGTTCTTAAACAGTGCGACACTGGAAAGGCCCAGGAGTTAAACGCTGATCATTTTTACCATGTGATGTTATATTTGTTTCCTTTTTCTTATTTAGAATATCTTTGGTCCTAATCCCAAGATACCAGTCAAAATTGAATGTCTAACTTCATATACTCCATTCATAAATGCCATAAGTTGGCAGCCTTTATTGACTCTCCAGTTTACAAGAAAACTATACACTAAGGGCTAGGTTACGAGGTACAATTCTGCTGTGTCCAGAAATTCCCATTACCAACTCCTCTTCAGAGTTTCCCGTATCTCCAGTATTGTAAACCTCATGGGCAGAGTTACTGGGCTTCACAACTGGGAGGTAGCAAAGAGATCCCAACTGGGTCATTAAATTTACAAACATATATCGCTGAGAGATTTTATCAGAACAAACTATGCACCTTTGGGTAAAACCATGAAAGTTGTTTGAATAATGTATCACCTATCTTAACCACTGACTAATCACTGCTTTAAGCACCTTCGCTGTTGGGCCTATCCCCCACCCCCTTCTCCCAGTGGGGAGCCCTTTTTTGGCTATTTGGGGTAGTTCGCACTTAAGCCTCCATAGCTTTTTGTGCACATAAGCTATTCAATGCATATTGTGTCCTTTTTTTCCCAACATACTGGGGATTCTAAAGGTGCCCAGGGTTTGTAGATTCTTTGGAGGGGACTGTGAAAATAGGCACAATATAGCACAAATCTTTTGACACTTTTTTAACAAAAGGGGAGACAGTACCCCAGATAAAAGTGTCTGTTTTATTCCCTACAAATGGCACCTACAAATGGTTTGCTGTCCTAAAGTCACCATCTTCCCAGCTTTCAGGAGCATGCAGAGCTGAATAAAAAAAAACTAATTTTGTACCACAGTTTTAGCATTTTTCCAAGAGGTAGTCTATTTCCCTATTTTTAGTGCTCTCAACCTACTTCCAGTTTGTGGTGGCAACCAGTATGACACCCATGGGTGATCCAGGAAAGTAGACACAATTTGGAATTCAGCAAAGGGTCAAATGTATAGATCCCTCAGGGTTTTCCCAAGGAAAATAACTGTTGAAGAAAATATTAATTGAAAATGAGTAGGAAAAATGGGCATTTGTGACAACATTTTCATCTGTACCTTAGTAACACAATGGCAGTCTGACAAAATCTATATACCATTATGTCCGCTAGACTCTTCTGGTTGCAGGAATATTAAAGGTTTGTAGGTTCTGCAAAAACACAAGGTACCCTGAGCCAACAACTGAGCTACACTGTACAATGGTTTTTCATTGAATACCAAACAGAGATCAATTCTCATAGCAAAATAGGGAGAATGAAAAATGGGTATCAAGGAAACTTCTGTATTTTTTAAATGAGCACAAGATGTAGAGTTTAGGAGCAGTGGTTATTTCTACATCTCTGGATTTGTTGGTACCCGTACCAGCATATTATTGGAAGAGTATTTTTTCAAAATGTCATCTTTCTTATACTGGCTTACATTTGAAAGACACAAATGCAGCAAAATCCAAATGGTGACAAAAAACGTTCTACTATTCTATGCTGCCACAAGACTCCCGATAACAAACGTACCTCACTTATGTCGGTAGACCTAGTGCCTGCGACAGGATACGACCCAAAACGGAACATGGACGCAGTGCCATTTTCCAACTAAAACTGACCCTCTTTTTCTGATGTGGGTAGCTCTAGTTGCACCTTGGGAAACCTAGGCAACATGTACATGTCTGAAAACTAGACATTTAGAGGAATCCAGGGTGGGCTTGCATCACATTTATTTACCTAGAATCCCTTGCAAACCTCAAACATTTACTACAAAACACTGTTTCCTCACATTTCTGTGATGGAAAGTTCTGAAATCTGAGGAGAGCCACCAATTTCCTTCGACCCTGCATTCCCGCAAGTCTCCAGATAAAAATGATATCTTACTTGTGTGGGTAGAAATAGCGCCTGTGACACGAAGTGGCCGAAAACGTAACATAAACGCAGTGCATTTTTCCAACATTTGTAATGTGAGTAGCTCTAGGTTTTGGACGATAGCTCTACTGGCCCTTGTGAAACCTAGCCAGCTTGTATATTTTTCAAAACTAGACACCTAGGGGAATCCAGGATGGCATGACTTGAATGGATCCCATTAGGTTTTTTTACCCACAATTCCCTGCAAACCTCCAACTTTGCCAGAAATCACATATTTTTCTTACATTTCTGTGATGGAAACCTCCAGAATCCATAGAAATCCACAAAATTCCTATAACCTAACATTGCCCACCTGTGCCAATAAAACGGCTGCTCCACTTGTATGGCTGGGCCTGGTGCTGACATAGGAACAGATCAAACTAAGGTCAATGGGAGCCTTTGCATTGAGACTCCTTTTGACCTCGGTTGGATTCTTTCCTGTCACTGGCTCTAGTCCCAGACACAAAAGTGGAGCAGAGTTTTTAGTGGTACAGATGAGGTAGTGCTGGATTGGTAGGAATTTTGTGTATTCCTGCGAATTCTGGGACTTTCCATCACAGAAATATAGGGAAAATGTGTGATTTCAGACAAAGTTTGAGGTTTGCAGGGCATTGTGGGTAAAAAAAATTGTGTGAGTTGCATGTGAAGCACATCACTCCGCACTCCCCCAGGTGTCTCATTTTCAGGAGTTTCTGGGTCTGATAGGGTTTTCCAGGCAACAATCTACCCAACCCCAAAAGTGCCACCGTTAACTCCTGCAAATTGGACAATATTGAGAGTTAGCCAAACTCTCCTGGCCCACATGTAAAATCAACAAGTAAAAGAGTAAGATGTCCTTTTGCTTTCCATTGGGATAAGATGCTTTAGTCCACAGAGTGATCAGAAATACAGTTGCCCCATTCAGTTGGGGTGGGGGCATAACCAGGCCCATGGTGGTGGGCAGCCCTCACCCCTCTTTAAAAAAAAAAAAAAAAAAGTGATTCCTTGGTGTCTAGTGGACTTGATGATTGAATCTGTTCCCCAGGGATGCAGAAAGACTTTGCTTATTTATTGAAGGTGGGGGCATTGCCTTGCCCATTCTGGGCAGCCCCCATCCTTAGACTTTTCCCCTCAAAAAATCCCTGGTGCCTAGTCGGCTGATCGATGGCTATTGCCTCACCTGACACCTGCGGGGTGAGGGAAAAAAAACTTTGGTCCCCATTTATGTGGGGTGGGGGTGGGGGCATGGCCATGCCCATTGTGGCCAGCCCCCACCCCTCTTTAATTAAAAAAAATCCCTGGTGCCTAGTGGGCTTTCTGACCCCTCACCGGAGGGGCAGATATGGAGGTAATAACCCCCATCGGCTCCAGGGGGGCAGAAAGACTGCACCCATATATGTGTTTGGGGGAGGCATGGCCTTGCCCCTTGTGGGCAGCCTCCAACCCTCTTTTATTTAAAAAGAAAATCCCTGGTGTCTAGTGGGCTTTCTGCCTCCCCTGGGGGCAGATCAGGGGTAATAATCTCTATCTGACATTGAGGCTGGCAGAAAGACTGTTCTCATTGGTGTCGGGGGTGGTGGGGGCACTGACATGCCCATTTTGGGCACCCACATCCCTACATATTAAAAGAAAATAATCCCTGGTGTCAAGTGGGCTTGCTGCCCCCTCGGGGTTAGAGAGATTGAATGGGACACAAAAACATTGGTGGGAGAAAAATGCCCTTGCACAAGGAACCACTCTCCCCTCGCTCTTGTCTTGTAGAGGATCCCTACTTCCCCCAAGCAGAGATCCACTAGGGAATGATATCATTGGAAAGGGGAGATTCTCACCTTCCCAAAGATACCTCTCCTGTCTGACCCGATGCTTGGGGGCTCAGATAGCCCTGCAAGCACCAAGGCAGTGAAAGTAAAATGAAATGATCAACTCATTTCACTTTCAATTTCAGTGAAATGATGTCAGCGGTTCATGCGCGCTTGTCATCATTTCATTGAAAACAAATAACAACCTTGGGAGCTGGAGAAGCTCTTCCCCAGCTCCTGAGGCTGTTTAGCAAATGGAAATCCCTCTGTTGCCCGCCCAGAGGGATTTCCTGGGCATGTGCAGAGGATGGAATGGTTCCATCAACAGCATAGGTCACCGTGGGTGAGGACAAAACTGTTCCATCCTGAGTACCAAAGGGTTTCAAGAGGGCTGTGTAACAACTTCAGAGTAAAAAAATATGTTTAGGAAAGCCACATTCTAGCCCTCAGTATACTCATATCAGAACATACAAATGAAGCATCAAATATACCATGAAACATACTAACAAAATCTGTGCAAAAGAACTACAGAATCGCTAGTCGGGTATATTCCAGAAAAAGGTGGGAAGGCAGTAGTGGTCCTGTTGGATCTATCTGCTGTCTTCAACGCAGTTAGCCACTCAATCCTAAAGAGAAGTTTGTCTGATATTGGACTTCAGGGCTCAGCCCTGAACCTGCTTTGCTCCTTCCTGGACAAAAGAGTGCAATCAGTTGCTATGGGAGACTTCACTTCCAAACATTTCACCCTTCCCTATGGGGTTCCTCCAGGGTCCTCGCTAAGCCCCACTCTGTTTAACATTTACATAACCCCCTTTTGAAACTTATGCAGGACTTTGGTTTCCTTACTGGCCTATATGCGGATGATACCCAAATCGTGGTCTCTATTTCTGATAACATCAATCACACAGCCCTGCATTTTAAGAACTGCATGTCCGCGATTGTCAAATGGATGAGCTCTCATTGTTTAAAGTTAAACTCAGAAAAGACTGAGTTTCTCCTGTTTGGTCTTGAAGCCTCTCTATGAAACTCTCATTGGTGGCCACACCTCCTTGGACCACCACCTATGACAGTGGTTAAAGCCAAAAATATTGGTGTCTTATGGACTCCAAACTTGTTTTCTTAGACCACACAAATCAGTTAACATTGTCATGCTTTTTTACTTTAAAAACCGTAAAATAGATTCTCCCTTTTTTATCTCACGAACTACAGAAAACTATGGTCACATTTCTAGTCCATTCCGAAGTTGACTACTGCATCGCCCTATCTGTCGGAGCCCAAATAGGAATCCTAAAAAAATTGCAAAGAATTCAGTATGCAGCTGTACCTTTATTAAAAATTGAAAAAATAGGATTCAGTGTCAAAGGCTAGAGAAGAACTTAATTGTCTTCCTGTTTACAAAAGAGTTGCCTTCAAATCACTCTGCATTGCCTACAAATCTCTCTTTCAGACTAGTTATGCTCCCCACAAAAACAGGATTGCTTGGCATATTCCTCCTCAGAATCTTAGATCTTCTAATGCTAAGAAACTAATCACCCTGATAATTTTCAAAATGTTCTGGGGTAGTAGGAGCTTCTCCCACTACACTTCTCGCCTCTGGAACCTGCTACCTGTTCACTTGAGAAACCAGTCAAATTTGCTATATTTTAGGAAACTCCTTAAAACATGGCTGTTTAATTATCCCATGTAGCACTCAGCAGCAGTTTTTTTCATTTGAGAAACCATCCAATTCTGTTATTGACTATGATGTTTCTTAATTATAGTTTTTAATCACTCTATTTTAGCACTAAGTGGTAGTTTTCAATCCTAGGCACTTGAGGTAGAGCCAAGATGCTGTTGGACATTTGTTCGCGCTTTACAAATTGATAAACTCAAACTCCAACTCAAACCCAATGTGAAGTTGGAAATGATTTTCAGACCTTTTGGGCTACATTGTTTTGGTGGTAGAATACTGATTTAACTCAGAGGAAGTAATAGCTCATTGACTACCAATGTAAAAATGTGATACATATGTTGTGTTTGTATGAAAACACCAAGGAAACAAGATAACAACCTTGCTTACTGTACAAGGTAAAACAAAAGCACGTTAAAACATTCACCGATAAAGATTTAGCACTTGGGTTGCTAACAAATCACATGCAAACCTATGGAGATTGTTTACCCCTGCTAAATATACAACAGCTTGTATAATTAAAGAAATCATTCATCAAATAATTACTTTTCTAATCATATTTCGTTGTTACCCAACATTTGTTTGCAAGTTTAATGAACAAAAAGGATAACATGCATCCGAAACAGTTATAGTTTGTCTGGAAAAACTACTGGACTGTTGTCTTGAGACAAGCTGGGGTAGACAAATTTGTGGTTGCCCACAGAAGACGTTAGGGAGGAACTCTGCCCCTCATACCAGGAGAGATCATGGTAAAGTTTGCCTGTGTGATTGTCATGCTGGTTGAGAGTGGTGAAACCCTACTGAAGCAGCAACCACAATACCTGTTAGGGTGATGTCATAAGCAAAGCCAAAATTAACCTGTGCTTACCCCTCTGGTAGCTTATCACAAACACAGTCAGGCTTAACTTAGAGACGGTTTGCAAAGTATTTATGCAGCGCTCAAAACAGTAATAAATTGGAGACATCACACAGTAAAAGTCCCACATGCATTTGGAAAAGTGGATTCAAATTTAATAAATTATTTGAGATCAAAATGACAAAAATTCAATCAGTAAAATGAGAGCTATGCAGTTTTACAGATTTAAGTGAAAATAGTGCCTAAAAGCACAAAGCCTCAAATTCAGGCCAAATGCGATGGAGCACTGGCCTGATAGAGGGATCAAGGTAGGCCCGATGAACAAAGTACCTTAAATCCTGGCTGTGGAGAGTTGCAAGATCACAGATCGAGGATGCGTCGTGCAGTGGCAGTTCTGAGGAAGCTGCAGGGTTGCAATGCAAGTCCTGCATTGTAGTGGAAGATGCTGTCTATGAGGGCTTGTGATGCAAAGTACTGCACTGAGAATGCTTAGCACATTGGCGGAACCGAGGAGTTGTGCGCTGCGAAGTTCTGCATCAATGGCATCCTCATTGAGGATGCTGTTGATGAGGGGCATGCAATGTGAAGTCCTGTGTCAAGGATGTGTCACACAGCATCAGTTCTGCCTACAGGGCCATAGCTGAGCGGGCAAAGCACCTTCAGATCCACTTCTAAGGGTCCAGGAGTGAGGTAGCACCACTTCAGGGGCAGGAATCACAGCACACAGAGACCAGGTCCTGGGTTCAAGGTTATTAAATACTTTTCTGTCCCTGAGGCTCTAAGCAGGAGACCAGCTTCCAACCCTTGGAGTCACTCTTGTGGTCCTGGGTTTAAGAAGCAAGTCTAGTTCTTTTAACTCAGGCAACAGAGTAGCAGTCCTTCTTACAGCAAAGCAGCACAACAGCCATTCTGGGTTTTCAACAGGTCCAGAGATGCAGTAAAGAGTTGAATCTGAAGGTCCAATAATTATACCTGTTGCCAGCCTTGAAGTAGGAGAAGGTTTTGGAGGTTTCCACCCCTAGAAGTGTCTGTAATTTCTTGCCTTGTCCCCAGCTTTTCTAGAGGCACCAAAGACTTGGTCAAACCCTCTGAGAGTGTGCTCATGCAGAGTCTTTACAATGTGCAAGTATTTAGGGTGACAGCTCCTCCCCCCTTATCAAGTCAGAGATGGCCTATCCTGCTAACACTGATTCCCCCTTTGTCTCACTGTCTGAGAGCAACGCACAAAGACAAACTCCCAGCTAAACCTACTCATGTTACCCAGGATACAGACTGCAGGCACCAAATGGTTAGGACATGAAAATGGAAACTTTCTAAAAATGGCATTTTCAGAATTGTGATTTAAAAGTCAAATTTGCCATTAAAAATCAAACTCAACATTCCTACTTGCTTCCAATTAAAAATGCTCACTTATCAAATGTGATAAGGTACCCAAATTTTATCCTGTGGAAGAGGTAGGCCTTGCAGTAGTGAAAAAGAAAATTACGTTTTTTTTCACTACTAGAACATGTAAAATCTACACGTCCAACATTTTAAATACACTGCACCCTGCCCTCTGGACCTGTTGCGGCCTACCCAGGAGGTGATATGTATGTTTTAAAAGGGATGGGTTAGGCCTTGTAAAAGGATTATTTGTCAGGTCAAATGCCAGTTTAAAACTGTGCACACAGGCTGCAATGGCAGGCCTGAGACATATTTAAAAGGCTACTTAAGTGGGGGGCACAATAATTGATGCATGCCCACTAGTAGCTTTTAATTTACAGGCCCTGAGTACATGTAATAAAACTGTGCTAGAGACAAGTAAGCTAAATGTACCAAATCAGAGTAAGCCAAAGTAGCCGTGTTTAAAGGAGAGAGCCTAATCACTTTAGCACTGGTTAACAGTGGTAAAGAGCACATAGGCCCTCATTCGGACCTTGGTGGGCGGCGGAGGCCGCCCGCCAAAGTCCCGCCGTCAAAATACCGTACCGCGGTCGCAAGACCGCGGCGGGTATTTTGACTTTTCCCCTGGGCTGGCGGGCGGCCGCCGAAAGGCCGCCCGCCAGCCCAGGGGAAAACGACCTTCCCACCATGAAGCCGGCTCGTAATCGAGCCGGCGGATTGGGAAGGTGCGACGGGTGCTACTGCACCCGTCGCGTATTTCACTGTCTGCCATGCAGACAGTGAAATACTAGTGGGGCCCTCTTACGGGGGCCCCTGCAGTGCCCATGCCATTGGCATGGGCACTGCAGGGGCCCCCAGGGGCCCCGCTACACCCCCTACCGCCATCCTGTTCCTGGCGGGCGAACCGCCAGGAACAGGATGGCGGTAGGGGGTGTCAGAATCCCCCATGGCGGCGCAGCGAGCTGCGCCGCCATGGGGGATTCAAATGGGCAACGGAAAACCGTCGGGAGACCGCCGGTTTTCCATTTCTGACCGCGGCCAAAGCGCCGCGGTCAGAATGCCCAAGGGAGCACCGCCGGCCTGTCGCCGGTGCTCCCGCCCCCGTTGGCCCTGGCGGTGCAACACCGCCAGGGTCATAATGAGGGCCATAGTCCTAAAGCAGCATACACAAAGTCTGCAAAGCTACACATTGTGAGAGAACTCACTGCTGGGGTGGGACTACATCCCCCAATAGCCCCTCAATGACAATCCCAGGCCAGGGTCAAAAGGCTCTGTGACTTTGTGCTATAAACTACTACAATGAGGCGGCAATGCAGGATGTGCCTTGGGAGAGAATTTGCTGCTGGGCTGGGACTATGTCCCTCAGCATCCCGCACCACCAAGGCCAGCCCAAGGTCAAAGAGCTCTGTGTCTTTGCACTATAAAGCGCTATGATGATGTTGCAGCGTGGGACGCGCATTGAGCAAGAACTCACTGCTGGGGTGTGATGACATCCCCCAGCAGCATAGCAAAACACCAAGCATAGCCCAGGGTCAAAGGGCTCTGTGACTTTGCACTGTAAAGTGCTACTGTTAGGCTGCAACATGGGATGCACTCGGGTGCACTGGGCCAAGACTGGGCCCATCTTCAACTGTTGCAGAAGGTATACATGAGTTCCTCCAATAGCAGTCTTCAGTAGTCAAACTCTATGCATCTCCCCTTCCCTAATAATATTTCCCACTGCCAACAACTGTGCTTCCACTCCCTAAGATCCAGATCTTCATTACCAGCATTCATGACTCCCACCTGCCCATTACCATTTTCCTATTACCAATCTCCAAGCACTTACATCTCATTCATGAGTCATTTAGCTGCACAAGCTTTATGTAATCGTTCATCTCCCTTACGTTGAAGACACAAGTTCCCTCTCAGAAATTTGAAGGCTGGGACAGGACCATCAAAACCATGGCAGCAGCAAAGGTTGGAGAGTGCTCCAAGTGTACTACGGAGATGGGGACCCACGTTCTAGTTGCTGTACCAGCTATGCTTCTCTTTCATGAGCCGCTCATTGATAGGTGGATTAAGGAGCATGAGGAGAGAGTTTGGGAGGAAGTGGCCTGGAGAAGTAGGAAGCGGGACAGTGGAAATGGCAAGGAGAGCAGATACGGAGGAAGCATGGAGAAGGGGCCAGCTGGCCTTTGCTGCAGAGACAGAATGAGGCACACTGAAAGGAGATGCTAGGAAAACGAGGAAGCAGAGGTCACTACCCCAGGAGGTCGGGAGGTGATGTAGAGTAAGGAGGATCACCTGCGGCAGGAAGAGGATGCCATCATGCATTCCCTATGGAAAGGTGATCTGGATGTGGCAGCGGTGGCTCTAGGCAACAGCCACGGCCACAGGCAAGTGGCGGGGACAGGGCTTACAACCTGATTCAGATGGGCACTCTCAAGGTGCTACCTGGTGGGCTGTGAGTGGCAAGGTGAGCAGAGATAGAACTCTTGCAGTTGTTCAAGGAAGATACATGTTTAATTTTCAAGGTGCAAATAGGGGAGTGAAATTGTATGAGATACGGTCTCTCCTTGGGTACACCTTTTAGGTAGTTTCATGTTGGGTATGGACTGATCTCACAAATGTATACACGTAAAATACCTGAGAGAAGAGCCAGTACTGTCACCTTTTGATCCTCTTCTTTTTCAGCATGCAAAGGGGTGCCAATATCTGGGTCTTGACCTAGCCACAGTGGTGTTTGCAGTCACGGGTTTCAAGTATGTATTACTTGACCAGTGTCTAAGTCCTCCATCTGTTTTCCCCCAAGGGTGAAGCCCACCCACGGGAGAAGTGCTCAGAAGACGCATACAGGAGAGTGGGCACTGCATACAAAGTACTTCCAAGACCAAGTTGGCATACTAAGGCACCCCTTCTTTCTTTAAATCAATGAACATTTCTGCATCAATATAACTCTGACTTGGAGTCGTGCTTGACTTCCTGCAACAGAGAGGGACAGATCTAGAAACAGATAAGCCATTTCTTTGTGACGCTCAAGTAAAGCACAAAACTCTATACTTTGTGAGACCTTGACACCCTAAGACGTTAGAAGAAGGTTTTGCTTATTTGATTTCCAGCGAAAAGTCTGATGTAAACTATACAATATGTGTCTGAAGAAATGTATAAAATGCATTTAGCATTATATGCCAAAATATTATTGCATGTGCATGGAAATATAGTTAGAAATCTTCCCTGTCATGGTGAGTCTATTTTCACCCTGACTCTACATTCCTAAAAGTCAGAACAAGGTGGTCCAACGTTGTTCTGCAAGGTCCATATTCATGCCAAATTTTCAGATTAACCATCAGCCATGTAAATCATATCCTCTTAAAATGTGTGCAGCATAGGGTTTGCCCAAGGGCCTGAGGCTCCAACTCCCTGTCAACAGCCAACCCCTACAGTGTGCATGCACTGCACCTACCCCCTGCTGGTGCCCTACCCTCCTGCTGCACACAAGCCATGCACAGTGGGGGGTTGGGTGCAGGGAGTGACATCCTAACTCCCACAGGCACACACAGCTGAGTATATGAGGTATTATTATAAGTTAGGCAGAGCTACTGACTTTGTCAAAGAGTCAGAACAACTAAATATAAAACATGGTCCTATTGGTTTTGTGAAGGGGTCAGAATATCAATATATATGTGTAAAGCACAGGTATAGTCTTTGTCAGAAAATGACCTATAAGTATAATGAAATGTATATTGCATTAATTCACAAACGGTTCAATGGTTAATAAAAGTGGTTATCATTAAAAATGTATTCGAGCTTTACTAAAAGCCATCAAGATGTCTTTGAGTTTTTTAAAAACATTTTTTCAAGCTACAAAAAACAGACATAGAACTGACCACAAGGGTCTCTGCACTCCAGCTAAAGAGCACAGAGCTCCAGCTAGGTGTTCTTTAAAAAAAAAAAAAAAATAGAGTTAGCTCGCATAGGGTCATGGATTCACTGACTCAGGAAACAGCCCCACCCACAAAATTAAAAAGTGTTTGAGGTTGGCCCTGCCTCTTTAGGGGCACCACAAGCATGAAAATATATTTTGTTAAAATGGTCAAGGACATTATGGGGCATTCCTCGATAAGAGCAGTGAATATTAAATGAGCCGCTTCTGGCACTCATTAATTTTTTTAGTTTTTTTAATATTGTGAGAGACCTGGTGTCCACCTGGGACATCCAGAACTTCTTGTTTTTAAAGGGAAAGGGTCATGAAGACTCCCTCCCTGAGCCTTTGTAGAACCCAGAGAGCCTATCCTCAAAGGTTATTTTTTTATGGGAAGGGGCACAACCTCTCCATGAGCCTTTTCAGGCTGAGGGGCCCCATCCACTGGAGCCATATTATTTTAAAAGGGGAGGAAGGCACACAGTCCCGCACACCAACCATTTACAGGCACCAGGGACCCCATCCCTTGGGCCTCTTTGTGACCTCAGGGATTCCATTTCCTAGGACCTAATGTGGGGGCCCTGATGCCCAACCGAGACACCCATACTACACAATGTTGTGGCCACAGGCGCAGCCCTAGGGCCCCACTGGCCCTGGCAGCTATCCGCATGCACCCTTCCTGGGTGAAGTGGAAGCTGGTATATCTCCTGTTTGGTAGGAGCAGGTATTTTTCTCAGCTCAGGCCAGGCGGGAGCAATCTCTTTCCATGCTCGCAAGAGGACAAGCAGGGAAACAAATGTCTGCTCCCACCTGGCTGGATCATTGTTTTCAGAGTGCAGGGTGGGAGCAGACAGGTTTTCCCCGCCAGTGATCTTGTAAGCAAGAGCTCTGGTGGGGTGGGCTCCCCAGGAACCCACAGAGCAGCCAGTCCTGAGTGATGGGGTCCCTGGAGCCTTTAGCGGCTATGGGAGAGATGGCCGCTCCCCATCCCCCCTTTAAAAAAAATATATATATATAGGCCATAGGGGGATGGGGTATATGGGGCCATAATCAGCTCAGGGGGTGGCTGCACCACCCTCCCCTTTAATTATTATGTCCCACGCATATGTTCAGGGAAAGTCAGCCACCCTTATTGCCAGCGGAGGCCACTGTGAAGTGAGCCATGATTTTTGCTGTGCCAAACAGGTCATTGCCCATTTGGAGTGAAAATCCAGCAACAAAGTATCCCAGGAGGGACCATCTTGAAGAGATTGCCATGCTGAGTTGACCGTAGTCTATGTGAGGTTGTGAGCTGGCAACTTTGTATGCCCCCGTGAGAAATCTGCTGTGCTGATTCGGTTCGAGGCTGTGTGCAGTGGAGAGATGTTGACCCCATAAGTCAGAGGGATCCACTGGGACCAAGCAAAAAGTGTAACCTGGTCAGGACCATCATCAGAGAAGAAAGGCCACCGTGGGGACCGCTACTGACCTGCATCATGACCGAGGATCAGCATATGGGCCTTCACACTACTTCCCGCCCCCTCACTTAGAGTGGGGAAGACAAAAAGAACTTATCCAGCTTGGCGGAGCCACCAAGAACCTCTGGTCTCTACGTCTGCATAACTGCTTGTGAGGAATTTGAGGACTGCTGAGCACATCCCTGCGTCATATGCAGAGAACTTACCAGAGAACAGGTGCTGCAGCTCCAGGGACTCTAATTGCTCTGATCCTGTAGGTGCGCATAAGACGGATTTCTGGCCAGATGGCCGCTGAGGGAAACTTGCTTGCCAGAGAGTTGGAGTGAAACTCCTGAGAATCGGACTACTAGTTGGGCTCAATCTGTATGTTGGCTATATAGAGTGGAGAATAACCACTAGCGCTAGAGTGAGGAAGAAGTGGGACTCTGTGAACTACAAAAAGAAACACTAGAGCCCTGACCATGGAGGATTGTGGAAGTTCTTTGTGATGGTCATATTTCCCTTTAGCGGTAAAATAAATATTTCTTTTTTCCTTAAAAATAAGTATTTGACTGGACAAATCCTTATTGTCTCTGCTGCACATATTTTGAGTTGTGAGCCTGTGTTCACTCCCTGTATCTCACCTCCCCCAGCCCCCAAGAAGCCTTGGAGTGCTCGACCTGTGCTATCACTAAGAGTCAAGTGCTAAAGGAGTACTTGGCTCAGTTGCTTAGGATACATAGTAGATCCAGCCAAGGACATCAGTAGTTAAAGGTCTCAGTCCTCACAGCTGGCCCCAGTAACCCATGTTTGCTCCATGGCCCTCTGAACTGGGTAATGGTACTCCTCTACACAAGACCTTCAGCTGTGTGAGCAGCGGTTCACCACTTGGCCCATTGATGCTGTAGGGGTTGGCAGTAAGGAGCTACACGATGGCAGGGCCCTGCTCTCGACCCATCACATGTGGCTAATGTGATTTACTTTTTCCCATCTTTTTACAGAATTCATCAATCCTATGCTGAATTCACAAATCTTGAACACTCCCTTCCACAGGTCTAAGGAGGGCCCTGGATGCATGAATCTGGCTTAGGATTCACAAAATCTATGATGAAAAGTTTATTTATTTAGTATTTATTCCCCCCACCCACATAGGCATGGGCTGGATAAGTTCATCCTACTACTACAAGCCCATTATAATTTTATTTTCCCAACCATGTCCTTGGTGCACCATGCTAGGTAATGGCAATCTTAACTGTCATGCGACTGCCAGACAAAGTACAAGAGACTTGGGAATCCACAGCCAAATTAATGAAACCTCAATTTACTTTGGGATAAAATGCTCCCAGGTCCGGAGGTGTGCCTTAAATTTTCAAATTGGGTTCGCAATTCAAATGTAGATTCACAATACTGTGGAGGATCCACAAATTATTGGACACACTTTCTAAAATGTAATGTTGCCATGGCCACATGGAACACTTTTCAATCCTTTCGCTACCAGGCCTTTTCCCCCTCAGGTGCCAGGCCTTTTTTTGGCTATTTGTGGAAGTTTGCACTTAGGCCCTCATAAGGTTTTGTCCACGTAAGCTACCCACGCCAAATTTGCATCAATTTTTCCCAACACCCTAGGGATTCTAGAGGTACCCAGAGCAAGTGGTTTTCCTAGAAGGAGACCAAACAATTAGCCAAAATACAGCACAAAGTTAGTTTTTTACAAAAACAGGTTTTCCTACAGAAAATAACAGCTGAAATAAAACAAATTGAAATTGAGGTAAAAAAAACAGCCATTTTTCTTCACGTTTTACTCTGTAACTTTTTACTGCGATGTCAGATGTTTGAAAGCAATATACCGTTACGTCTGCTGGACTCTTCTGGTTGTAGGGATATATAGGGCTTGTAGGTTCTTCAAGAACCCTAGGTACCCAGAGCCTATAAATGAGCTGCACCTTGCAATGGGTTTTGATTCTATATCGGGTATACAGCAATTCATTTGGTGAAATATAAAGAGTGAAACATAGGTATCAAGAAAACCTTTGTATTTCTAAAATGGGCACAAGATAAGGTGTTGAGAAGCAGTGGTTATTTGCACATCTCTGGATTCTGGGCTCCCCATACCGGCATGTGAATTACAGGGCATTTCTCAAATCGATGTCTTTTTTTACACACTGTCTTACATTTGGAAGAAACAAATGTAGAGAAAGACAAGGGGCAATAATACTTGTTCTGCTATTCTGGGTTCCCCCAAGTCTCCTGATAAAAATGGTACCTCACTTGCATGGGTAGGCCTAATGCCCACGACAGGAAACGTAACATAGACACATCACATTTTCCCAAAGAAAACTGATGTGTTTTTTGGAAAGTGCCTAGCTGTGGATTTTGGCATCTAGCTCAGCTGGCACCTAGGAAAACCTACCAAACCTGTGCATTATTGTAAACTAGACACCTTGGGTAATCCAAGATGGGATGACCTGTGGGGCTTTCACCAGGTTCTGTTACCCAGAATCCTTTGCAAACTTCAACATTTGGCCAAAAAAACACTTTTTCCTCACATTTCGGTGGAAGAAAGTCCTGAACTCTGAGAGGAGTCACAAATTTCTTTCCACTCAGCATTCCCCCAAGTCTCCCCATAAAAATGGTACCTCACTTTTGTGGGTAGGCCTAGCGCCCGGAACAGGAAATGCCCCAGAACACAACATGGACACATCACATTTTCCCAAAGAAAACAGAGTTGTTTTTTTGCCAAGTGCCTAGCTGTGGATTTTGGCCTCCAGCTCAGCCGGCACATAGGGAAACCTACCAAACCTGTGCATTTTTGAAAACTAAACACCTAGGGGAATCCAAGACAGTGTAACTTGTGGGGCTCTCACCAGGTTCTATTACCCAGAATCCTTTGCAAACCTCAACATTTGGCCAGAAAGACATTTTTTCCTCACATTTCGGTGACAGAAAGTTCTGGAATCTGAGAGAAACCACAAATTTCCTTCCACCAAGCATTCCCCAAAGTCTCCTGATAAAAATGGTACCTCACTTGTGTGGGTAGGCCTAGTGCCTGCAAAATGAAATGCCCCAAAACACTATGTGGACACATCAAAATTATCAAATACTAAACTACCTGTTTTTGCGGGGAGGGCTTGCGTTTTTGGTCCTGGGCTCAGCAGCCATATAGGGAAACCTACCAAACCCAAACATTTCTGAGAACTAGACACCCAAGGGAATTCAGGGAGGTGTGACTTGTGTGGCTCCCACAATGTTGTCTTACCCAGAATCCTCAGTAAACCTCAAATTGAGCTAAACAATAAGAATTTCCTACATTTCTGTGTGGGATCACTGCACCGGGACAAATTTCTTACCACCCAATGTTCCCCTCAGTCTCCCAGTAAAAATTATACTTCACTTGTGCAGGTGGGCCAAGTGCCTGTGACAGGGAAGAGCCAAAAACATGTCAAAATCGGAGGGGGAACCAAAGAGGGTCCAAAAGTGCAGTTTGAAAAAAAACATTTTTAGGCTGACAAGTGGAGCAGAATTTTTATTGGTAGAGGTGTGACAATGCTGGGTGGTAGGAATTTTGTTGATTCCTACAGATTCCAGAAGGTTACATCACAAAAATGTGGGGAAAATGTGTGATTTTATGCAAATTTGGAGGCTTGCAGGGCATTGTGTAAGAAAATGGTGCGGGGTGCATGTGAAGCACACCACCCTGGACTCACCCAGATGGTTCGTTTTCAGATGTGTTTAGGTCTTGTG
This sequence comes from Pleurodeles waltl, assembly GCF_031143425.1. Lineage (NCBI taxonomy): Eukaryota > Metazoa > Chordata > Amphibia > Caudata > Salamandridae > Pleurodeles > Pleurodeles waltl. Next base: position 671,190,144 of record NC_090443.1, on the reverse strand, counting down.
GATTTTTCTACATGGCAGCGTCCCTAAGTCCAAAAAAGTGCAGCCCTCACTATTCCAAGTGGGACGATTTTGAGAGTTAGCCAAGTTGTCATGGGCCAAATGTGAAACCAAAACCCAAAATAATCAAACGTCCTCTTGCTTGCTGTGGGATAAGATTTTTTAGTGTGCAGGGGAGAGCTAAAAGACTGTTACCCCCTTCAGTTGGGGCGGGAGCATAACCAGGCCCATACTGGTTGGTAGACATCGCACCACTATTTGTTTTTAATTCCCTGGCATCTAGTAGACTTTCTTTCCCCCCGGGGTGTGGATTGGTGGTAATTGCACCATCTGCCCACTGTTGGGCAGAACAACTTTGGCCCCACCCCACCCTCTTACTTTGGAAAAGAAAAATTCCCTGGTCTCTGGTGGGCTTTCTGCCCCTGTTGGGGGCACATGGGCCTTCAAAAAATATGCCAATCAGCCCCCAAGGGGGACGGATATGGCCAACAGTAATGTGACCCCAGGGGGAGCGACCCTTGCCCAAGGGGCTGCCCCCCCAAACAAAACACACACACATACACACACACACCAATCCCTGGTGCCTAAGATAAGTGGTTCTTCCCTCCGGGGGCAGATCGGCCCAATAGAAATAGGCTGTTCTGCTCCCAAGAGGAGCAGAAATGGCCTAAAATAAATTTGCCTCCCCCAGGGGAACGACCCTTGCCTAAGGTGTCGCTCCCCACATATACAAAAATAAAAGAAAGGAAAAACAAAATGATCCCTGGTGTCTAGAGGTTTCTCTCCCCTGGGGGCAGATTGGCCTAATTAAATTAGACCGATCTGCCCCCCGGGGTGGCAGAAAAGGCCTAGAAAATAATTGCCCCCCTGGGGAGGAGCCCTTTCCAAGGGGCCCCTCTCCTTATGCATAAAATTTAAATAAATAAACTTCCTGGTGTCTAGTGGGCATTTCTGCTGCCCGATCGCATCAATGCTGAGAAAGACATCAAAGGAATGGAAAGGCCTGATGTCTATCTCACCCCCTCCACGTGATCGGAGGGGTAGGTCTCTGATGAGGTCAGCGTGGGGTCAGGGGGAGCGGGGTCGATGGGGAAGCAATTCCCTGCCCATCCCTGCCTAGGTGAGGGGGGTGCGAGTGCTTCCTCGGAGGGCCCCTACCTGGACGTAAGTGTTACGTCCTCTGCACCCAAGCGGTGCAAACGAAGATGTAACCATTACGTCCAGGGCACCCGAGGGGTTAAATGTTAATTTCTTGAAAACTATGAACATATTTATACAGTACCAAGCAAAGTCCTTATATTGAGTAAAGGTCTGTTTACATGCCAAGTTTGGTATAATTCTGTATAGAGGAGTAAAGAATCCTATAGGAGTTAATGATTTTGGGACACTCACTCACACTCTCTCTCTCTCTATGTATATATATATATAAATATATATATAGATATTCACTAACAAACTAAAGATGTATAGTTAGGTTCAGATTTTACATATGCAAAACCATAGAGATTCAACAGTTATAGTTATACTTATCTCAAGTAACTATAACTCATGCTCTATGGTAACTGTAACTCGTCTCGTGTCCCTGCCGTGCAGTTTTCTCATCAATAATTTTATTGCAAATGTTGGCGTTACATTTTAGAGAATGCCATAAAATATGTCATTACTAATCTAATATGTAGGGTAAGTAGCAGTGCATCCATGTATAACGCAGATGCAACAATAAGGATATTTTCAGGAAATGGGTCGTCTGTCACCAAAGTAACAAGGTGCCGAAAGTGTGTCTGACTTAGCATATCCAAGCAAACATCACTAGAACTTCCAGCAGCTTATCAATGGATAGTGAAAGATGACTGGGTACAATACAGATTCAGCGGACAAGACCCTCTGTGAAAGCCACAGCCCCAATCCAGTTCCTTATGTCGATTGTTCATGAAAAGCCAAAATAAAAGATCAGCGCAAAAATAATTACTAGAACGTAAAAATAAAACAAAAGTTGCAGAGTACACAAAAAGCAGAAGACTGCAATTCTGGCAAATAAGAAAACCGTCTCATCGGTAAGAAAGTGCAGCATGCACAGTAAGCTAGAACAGAACCCGGTGTGTCTTCCAGTTATATCCACACTTGTGTGGGCACACACTGATATCCTCGCACTTCCTGATGCCATAACAATACATAGGTGGACATTTCACAAGAATGTTTTTCCATGAACCAGCTCTGCTTCTAAAGTGGCTGACGTTGCACAATCGCATTTAATAAACGCAAGGCACGTCAAAGTGTGTCTCACGTTTAAATGTATTGTTTTCCTCCACACAAAACCCTCTGTAAATTGGCTCTAAATTCTATTTTTTTCCAAAGCTTCATCAGCACTTGCATTTTTTCGAACCTATCTGTATTTTTTTAACTACAGAAGGGCACACATCTCTTGCCTCGTGTTCTGATATCAAACTAGACACCATATAATCCTAATTTTGTTTTTCACGTCTTATTTCCTATATCGGGACATAGACTCCGACACCTCTGTTAGTGTAAAAGTCCATTTATTAATACATGCTTGCTTATCTTAATAACATATCAAAATAATCAGCAATTTAAAATGTCAACTTATTCTTTAACCTTGTAACTCCCCTTCATTACATCCTCACTTCAATCCACCACTTATCCTTCACTCACCCAATTTCCACTTCTATTCCCACAAATCCCCCTTTTCTTTGTATCCCCTGCCTGACTTGGACCTCCCACAGTCTGTCATCCTTTAACTGCTTCTTTTCCTCCCCTGGAAGGGAGGACAAGCCCGCATCTGACTCTCCACCCTCCCCCATCTACTGCCACCCAGCACAAACCCAACTGGTATTTTGCTGCCCCACCAGCAAACCCGCTGCAACACATCATGCCTTGCCATTCATGGTACCACACCAAAATGTTTCTCCCCATAAGTTGGTCAGCAGGAAGTGTAACTCCATCATATAATGTGCATTCCCCGTTTCCGAGAGATGTACACCGGCAACCCTGAAGAGCACCTGCTCCTCTTCTTTTATCCCCTCGTGTGTCAGTACTTTAATACCCTGAGCCCAGCAGAAAACCCCGCATGGCCCTATTGAACTTCCTCCGAGCCCTCTAGTTAGCCCCATGTTTTTGTGCTCCACGCCATTTCCTCTGTGACATAAGTTCTGTCCAGACCAGGCAAGCCCCATGTATGTTGCATTTCATCAGAACCAAATCACGCTGCATGTGTTTCAGTAGGGTGAGCCCAGAAAGACAGACCAGGTCATTCTCTCCCAGGTTTAACACCAAGACATCAGGACATCCCCACGTTGGCAATATTGATGTAATAAAAGGAAGCAAATTGCCCCACCTCATGCCCAGCTCAGCACCTCGTGCCTGCTACTTGGAAGTCCCTAAGATTGTCCATAGACCTGCTGCTCTGCTAATTTTGCCGACCAATGAACAAAAGAGTCTCCAACCAACCAGGTGATCGCCTTAAGATTCTCCGGGCCACTCATGCAACCTGGAAAAGAAACAAGACACAGAATGAAAACCACAAGCTCCCCTCCCCGTCTACGACACCACACCCCAGACCATCACTCCCTACCGCTTGCTTGTACTGTGTTTTCCCCTTAGTCAATTAAGCCCGGACATAGCGCTCACAGCATCTCGATCGCCACCGTCCAATACGTCTAATCCTATCCCAATCCAACCCCAACCTGGCCGGCTCAGTCGCTGCGCCAAAGCTGAAGGAGTGCGTACCAAAATTGCCCGACTCTCTTCCCAGGTGCCTTAAGACCATTCTCAGAACAGACAGTAACTGGAACGCTGTCACCTTCATGCCATTCTCATGAATAAAACACTGTCCCTCTGACACACCCTACTCATCCTGAAAAAGTCCCATTCTCGAACCGGGCATGCATCCGACACTCCCCCTTTTTCCAACCATATCCACTTACCCTTACCCAGGTGATCCGTCTTGGATCGCCGCAACCAAATCCCTAGCCTCGCACCTTGACATTGCACCTCATGACCATCACCCGTCCTACTCCCAAATGTCTGCCAGGACAGCTGTCTTGTGCTCCTCCGTGCCAGGTGCCAACTGCCGGAAAGGCTGCCACTGCGAACGAGACAGGGAATCTGCAATGACATTTTTTTACCCCAGGAATGTGCGCTGCCTTAAAGATGATATTCAGAGTTAAACAACATAACCTCCAGAGCAACCGCAGCACCCTAAGATCCTTAGCTCTCTGCCTGTACACCAACTCTACCACCGTCAATTTGTCCACGTGAAACATCACTGATCTGTTCGTCAGTTCATCACCCCAAACCGACAAAGCCACAAGCAGAGGAAAGAACTCCAAAAATGCAATATTCCTCCTTTGCCTCAACCATTGCTCAGGCCATGTGTCCACGCACCAACGACCATCCCAAACCAGTCCAACCCCCGGCTGCACTAGCGGCATCCGAAAAAACCTGCACCTACCAAACTGTGTCCTCTTCCCAGAAAGACATAGAAACCCCATTGAACTGCGTCAAAAACAGGTCCCATACCTTAATGTCTTCTCGTAGGCCTATGGTTAACCTGATCCTGTGATGTGGGTGGGATGCACCTGGCATTGCCAAACCCATGCACCTGCAGAAAGTCCTGTCCCCCATACTACTCTACATGCATAATTCAAAAGACCAAGCAGTTGCTGAGCTACGCACAATTTTTTGCCTCACTCTGATCCCCTTCAAAAAGAGCAGAATCTCCTCCACCTTCCTCTCCGGTAAGCATGCTATGAACTCCCTTGTGTCCAGTTCACTTGAACAAAAACCCACTGCAGCACAGTGGTAAAGGCCTCAAACAGTGCACAGGAGATCACAAAGCCCATGGGAAGGACTCTGTCCACGTATATTGCACTTCCCAACTGCATCCCCAACAAAGAAAAATCTTACGGGTGGATGGGAAACAGCGAAAAACTGCCTTGATATCACACTTGGCCAATTCTGCACCCTTCTCACACCCACGGATGAGCCGCATAGCATCATCCACTGTGGCGTATACCTCCCTTGTATCTTCCGGCGTGATTAAATCATTCACCGATGCCCCTTCCAGCCAGGACAAATGATGTATCAGCCTAAAGTCCCCACTGCTCTTTTTCGGTACCACCCCTAAAGGTGAGATCATCAGATTCTCCATGGGCCATTCATGAAAGGGGGCCAAAATCCTGCACTCTGCCACTTCTTTGTTCAATTTCGCAGCCACCACCTCTGGCATAGCCTTAGCTGACTGCAAGTTATCTGTCTATCTCCGAAACCGTGGTCCTTGATATCCCACCAGAAAACCCTCTCGGAAACCCCATTCAAACTTTATCCGGGTACACGCACAACCAATAAAGTAACCTCTTCAACCTAATTGGAGTAGGTGTCCTTTGGCCCAGACGCTCCTTGTCTCCCCCTGCCCCTGGTAGACTGCCACTGCTCTGCCGGGCTGGCAAGGGAAAAGCATTGCATGACTGGGTGTTTGCCCCCACACTTTGAGCATTCATGACTGAATTTACAGGGGTGCCTAGAGCAAAACCCTGTGTTGAAATTCCAACTGGCTCCTGTGGTAGATACCTGTGCCTTCTCTGGCATACCCACCCCTCACTGAGCGGGATACTGCTGAAACGGTTTATATTCTACTGGGAGCCCATTAGCTATGTGTGTTGAAGCTGCCGAATAAGAGGATGTCATCCATTGCATCCATAATCCCGAGTCCAAGTCCCCCCAGGGCTTCTCTGGGTTTATGCTAGCTCTGCCCCTGAACTCTTTTTCGTAGTTTAGCCACACGAACCCTCCAAAGTGCAGATGTGTTTTCCGAATAATATCCATGTATTTAAACATTGCAATGGCCCTCTCGAGATATTTCTCACAGTAAATACTAGCATAAATCAAAAAGGCTTAAGTCCAGTTGTCCATGGTTATCCGAACACGGGGGCTCCGCGCCAATTCCCACTCCTCCTTAGAACCTTCTTTCGCTTGAATATCCCTATGTAAGAGCTTGAAAACATCCACATACTCATGTTTCCATATCCTCGCTTTTGTCTTGTCTGCCACGTGCGACCACAACGGCATAGTGAGTCCCATGTATGGGAGCCTCTTCTTATGCCCTGCCCCCCTTTATCCTCGTCTACCTTCTCCTCACTTACCACTACACCTCCATCATCACTTTGTCCTGACAGCACCTTGGCTACCCCCTTTTCCGCAGCACCTGCACCTACTGCACCGGTAGCAGGCTGCAAGTCTATCGAGTCCTCATAAACACCAATAGATTTGTACTGCGCCCCACTGGCCTTGCCCCTCCGTTCACCCCATGGTGCTCACCATTCCCCTTTACCTTGGACCCCATGAGCAGTCGTGGCCGTGTCCAGCCGTGGTCTGTGCCTGCCTCCATCCTCTCTTTTGTGAATCTCCCCTTCTTCCCACTCGTCAAGGTCCTCCTCTTAATCCAAATCAATCATTTCATCTTCATCCACAACCATTCCTTCATCAGTGCCAGCTGCATCCATCATGTCGTACTCATCTGCCCCCTGAAACCCTTCTGATGTAAACCAGGCGTGTGCTTCCTGCGTTCCCACGGTGTAGAGAAGGCCGCCAAAGAACTCTCTATCTCTTCCGACCAACATCCCGGGGCCGTGTTGCACACTGTTGGCTTCACCACTTTTCTGCCAGCCTCTGCCACTGGCATTGACTATCTGCGCTGCCCTTGGCCGTGTGCGACAAAAGCCGCTGTCACGCTGCCTATCCGACCAGCCGCACCAGCTGCCTGAGCTGCCCCCTGCTGTTCGTGTGGAATTCACACAAAGCTACCCTTCTCCATCCCGGGCACCTCATCCTGACCCCCACTGACTTCCTCTTTGCCCTCCTGGACTTTCCCTCTGCCTCCCCCCGCTCCCTGCGTAGCTTGGCCCACCGGATTTCTGTGTCCGCCATCAGCCTCCTCTGCTCCTGAATCCTTGCCTTTATGTCGACTGACGTCCAGTCAGTAGTGATGGGGTGTCGTGCCTCCGTCACCACCTTGGACCTATTGCTATCCTCCACTTGAACCCCTTCCTTTTGGGCAGTTGCCGTACCCTTCTCAGCCAGCGTCCCCCCGTGCCCCCCACCCTAACACTAACATTTTTACCCTTCCCTTTGTTGCCCCCCACCCCCTCCCCTTTCCTACTCTGCTGTTCCTGGCTGGGCCGAAGCCAGAGTGAGGTCTAGGGGCTGCTCCAGCCCCAAAACGTCAGTCTCCTCCTGATCTGCCTGCAATGCAGGCTCATCTTGCTCAAGGCCCCGTGCCAATGGGTCTGTGCCAGCATCTAATGACTCCCCTTCCCCAAGATCCTCTCCCTCCTGCACTGCCTGCCCTTCAGGCTCTCCTTGGGGCCCAGTCTCTGCAATAAACTGCATCCCCTCCCCTTCTTGGGCTTTTTAACACTCTCTTTCCTTGGGGAAATGAAAGCGGCCGTCGCCGCAGCAACTCCTTGCGATGCTGCGTGTGTCATGCCTACCCAGGCCTGGTCCAAGACATCAGGCCTGAGCTGGTCGCCTCGGCCGGCTTCCCGAGCAGGTGAAGCGCGGCCTGAATAGCTTCCAAATCGTGGCCCGCGGCCATGAATAAAAGCTGGAAAGCATAAAATTCACCCTCCTACCTGCCTACCGGATCGGCATAACTTCCATGCAGCGTGACCTGCTAGCACCGTAGAGGCCGATCATCCAGCCCCCACCCGCTTATATACTTTATCAGAAAAGCCTCCACACACACCCCCCCCCCAGCCTATCCTAGCCCTGGCCATCTCCATCCGGCCCGAGAGCTTCAGTGAAAAGACTGGACTGAGTCCAGCTCTTCGCGGGCCCATATTCTTCCTATAAAAGTGCGCTGACGCCCCTTGCCCAAGTATGTGTTTCACGCTACACCAAGAGCCAAATAAATAAAATGCTGTCTGAAATGCCTTTCAGGGTGCAGCTGATGACCACTCGGTATGTAAAGGGGCGGGCGGTCATTTCATTGTCGTGCCTGTTTTCAGAGTGGCAGATCTTCGAGTAAATGAATGCGGTGTTCATATAACATTGGTTTGTGCTGTTGCTGCCTAGGTTACCTGCACTGTTTCACAGTGAAGTCCTCTAGTTCAGGGCCCTGTGGGTGGGGGCTGGCAGGCAACTTATCTCAAGAGTGGGAAACAGTGAGAGATAAAGGAGAGAGGGAGGGATGTGCATGCTCTGAAAAATTGGTGCAGACGGGGTTATGCAAGAACATTCACATGTCTAGTTGCAGTGAATGTGCCACTATGGCTCTACAACTTAAGAGCTCAGACCGTTTGTAGAGTCTGAGAAATCTCAGTGGCATGGAAACAACCTCTAAGGTAAGAAACAAATTCCGAGCTTTACTTTGGCCTACCCTGAGACGGACCCTGGGGCCTATTTCGGCCATGGGGAGGGGTGGCTGCCTGTCCCACCCTCTTCCAACTTAATATTTAAATTAGCATTGGGACCTGGCCCACCTGGGTGCTCAACTTTAAACAAGCGCAGGAGACTGCACCTTTTTAAAGAAGGCTCTGTGGCCCTGAAGGGGTCCATGGGAGACCCCACCACGAGGCGCAGGGTGTCAAGGTATTCTTACCCTGCCCCCTTCTCTTTTTCATAAACTTTATTTGGGGACTCGGCTGACTCTGATTCCCAAAATGGCTGCCAGCACTTCCTGTTTGAAGTGATGGCAGCCAATCAGATCTCAGCATGAGATCAGCTGGATACACGGAAGATCCAAAAACTACTGAAAGGATTTACACCAAATCACAAAAAGGCTCTTCATGGGCCAAGAGCTAGCTTTCTGCCAAATTTGGTGCAATTCTGTTGAGCAGTTCGGGTTGTCGTTGTGTTTAAAACCCTATGGGAAACTGCATGAGGGAAATGTGTTTTTGGACCGTCCTTTTTCTTGCCCCTGGCTTGACTAAGTACCCCAAAACTTCCAATACAGCAGCTGAACTCAGGTGTAAACTAGTTTTTAAAATTTTGAGAAGATTTGGCCAGCGGCACTAAAGTTTTTGGCAAAACAATAAATGCTTTTCCTATGCAAAATAGATCCTAACTGTAACTACCTACTGGAGAATGTCAGTAGGATACTTTTATTGATGTTATCAAAGTTGTCATTAGTGCTAGGAAAAATGTATTTGTCAAGCACAAAGAGTGCGATTACATTTCAGTATACATCTTAAATATTTCAATGTTAAAAGTATTCAAACAGGACTGCTGACACACCTAGACTGGAACCCTAAACCTTCAAGGTGATAGCCTGAGATCTTAACCTCTAGACCATAGATAAGACTTGCAGAGAGCAGAGTTATCTTTGCTTTTGCTTGCCACCAAGCAAAAGCAAATAGCTATGTCCTGGGGATGATCACGCCGGGACATAGCAGAAGCCAGACTTGGAGGTGACGGTACCCAGGGCCATGTATGGCTCCATGGGGGAGGGAGGGCACATGCCCCCCAATATTGTATTTGCCCTGGGAAGGTGGTGGTCCCAGGGACTGAAGAAGAACTGCATGCCCCTCCACATGCAGATTTCATTTAGCTAGCCCCAGGAATTTGGCAGTCCATGAGGGCCTGGGTGTGGCAATACGGGCCTCCCCACATCAAAATATTGTTTTGTTCCAGGGAGGTGGTTGTCCCTAGGGCACGGGGATGTACAGCCCCTGCATATTTCTCAATGATTGCCCCGGGGAGGTGGCGGTCCTATACAGGCTTCCAACATATCAAATTATTGTTTTTCCCAGGGAGGTGGTGGTCCATGGGGCTAATACAAGCCCTAGGAGGAGGTCCCCTTGCATCCTTTTCCTTTTTAAAGCCCCCAGTTCCCACCCAGGGGCACAATAAAAGGAAAGGGTCAGAGACTGCCTTTTCTTAAAATAAATGTTAGGAAAATCCACGGATCTCCAGATTTTCCTTAGCCTTGGTGGGTTCATGAGGGACCCCTATACCAAAGCTAGAGGCTCGGGTGACCCTACCCTGGCCCTTTTTTTTCACTTTTTTTGTGGGACTCAGCTGAAGCTGACTCCCAAGATAGCTGCCAACACTTCCTTGTTGAAGTGTTGGTAGCCAAAGAGATATCAGCACGTGGACAATTGGATCCACATCCCTAGATATCTATATTTTTTAAACTCTAAAATCTCCAAAACTACTGAAGAGTTTTACACCAAATCACAAAAAGCACACTTTCTGGACCAAGCGCTAGCTTTCTGCCAAATTTGGTGTAGTTCTGTTCAGCAGTTCGGGCTGTGGTTGTGTTAAAAATTTGAAAAATCCCATTGACATAGATAGGGGAAAAAGTGTTTTGGGACCCCCCTTTTTCTTGGCCCTCACTTGATGGATCACCCTGAAACTTTCAAGACACCAGCTGAACCAACTAAAGTATAAGTTTGGAAAATTTCATGAAAATTTATTGAGCAGTGCCATACTTATTGGGAAAACAAAAAACACTCTGTCTCTGGAAAAAAATGGTCCTAACAATATATATATATATATATATATATATATATACATATATTACCTACTGGTGGTCACCAGTAGGTAGCTATAGTTAGGACCATGTTTCCATAGAAGAACTGTTTTTTGACTTGTCTATGTCTTTTTGACCGTTTGACAAATCTTCATGAAATTTTCTAAAAGAAGTGTGCTGGTAATTCATATTGTGCACGGAAAGCTTCACGGTGATCCGTCAAGCGAGGGCAGAGAAAAAAGGGGGGGGGGTCAAAAAACATGTCTTTCCATGTTAATTCCCATAGGAGTTTTGAACACGAATACAGCCCAAACTACTGCACATAACTGCGCCAAATTTGTTAGAAATTTAGCTTTTAGGACACAGATGACACTTTTTGTTATTTGGTGAAAATCTGTTCAGAAGGTATTGAGAAATTTAAGTGAATCCAAATTTGTATATCTGTGGCTGCAACAACTTAGCGAATAATATCAAGGTTGTGCAGAGATCTGCAGAGTTCCGATTGGCTGCTAGCACTTCAGCCAGGAAGTGATGGCAGCACTCTTGGGACTCTGCATTGGCCGGGTCCCTGAAAAAAAGTGAAAAAAAGAAAAGGGGCCAGGGACTTAGCTCTGGTGCTTGGTTCTTACAGCGACCCTGGCCATGCAAAAAGCTACTTTTTCAAAAACATTTGCTGCAAATTCACAATAACATCACAAATTGACAGCAAAAATAGAAAGAACGAGTATGGTTTCCAGCGTATCTTTTAGTAAAGCCCGGGGTGGGCCAGGTCCCGGTGGCATATAAATAAAAGAGGGGGTGCACGGGCCCCCACCTGGGCTTATTTATGCCCCAGGGACTGTCACCTCCCTGGAGCCTAAATTAAATAGTACAGGGCTGCATGGCCCCCACTGTCTGGGGACCGCCACAGGGCAGAATCTTTGAATTATAGTGGGTGGGGATCCTGTGGCCCCCGCATCCTCAGGGATCGCCATCTCCCCAGGGCAATTGTTTACAAATAGGGGGGGCATGGAGCCACCTCACAGCCCCAGGGAATGCCACCTCCGCCGGGCTTAATTGAAATAATGAATGGGGTCTGTCACTAACTCCCGGCTCTGGGGACTGCCACCATCCAGGGCCGGCACTGCTATGTCCTGGGATGCCCTCCCTGGGACATAGCTGTTTGTTCTGACTTGGCAGGAGTTTTGACAGGTCCCGCTAAGTCAGATCAAACACAACTCCACTCACAGGAAGCTAAAGCTGTCAAACAGCTTTTTCGTGCTCGGAGCAGAGGTTTCCTCCGTTTCCCTGTTCGCAGACATGCAGGCAGGGAAACACATGAAACAGTTGCTCTCACACACAGGGAGCAGGATGTTTAGCAGCTTCCTGTCTATGGCATCAATGCTGGTTCCCGCAGGAGGCAGGGAGCAGGCTGAGACCACGTGGGCATTGAGGCTTCCCCCGTGGTCCCCAATGTTGCTAACTGGGCGCCCTGGGGGTGGCACCCAGATAACATGGCCAGGCCACATGGGATTGAGACCGAGATCGGCCTGGGAAGGGAGCCCATGCTGACCTGCTACCACATTAAAAAAAATACATTTTGAGTCCGGGCTCCAGGGAATGGGGTCTCCAGGGTCATAAGCCCCTGGGGGAGAGAGGCACCCTTCTCTGTTTATTGTGTATACTCACCAATTCCATATCGAAAAAAGATCTGAAACCCTTCGTGGATGTGTATGCATGGTTGATCTATTGGAGTGCAATCTGTATGTGGCCGTGATGAATGGGTTCTTTGTTGTCCTGTCCTGATGAGAGCAGGTTCCATGGTTCTGCCTTTAAATTGCTATGAGTATGCAAATGTGTAAATCACATGAAAGCTGCACCTGCTTGCCCCTGCACTATCCTCCTTAGAAGTATGCAAAGGTCTTCCTGCCTTTTGCCAGGATAATGTACTATTCCCAAAGGGCCCTCCAGTGCGTTTCCTGCAGATTTTGGTGGTGTGTTCTTGATGCCAAGGAATATGAGCTTATCTCCATGAAAACAAAAAACTTACATCATATAGATAAAAGGAAGGACCCTGGTTTGGTGGAGATTTATTTATGTGTAGTCTCACTTGCCTCTTTATAGGAGGATTCATGTTATCACACAATTCTGGAGAAAGATGCACAAGGAACAACCAGATTGCCAAATGCACACAAGGTCACTGGTGACATTTCCTAGTGGTTCAATACACAGCTGTAGTGTAGAATACACACTGGACATTTACCCAAGGACCCAGAAAGAACTGCACTTGGGTTGATATTTTGTACAAAGATGTGGACTCTTGTTGCATAAAAGTTTAGGTGAGAACCCTTTGTGGCTGAGTCACTCACACAGCTTCTGACACTCCCACACAGACACTCACACACCCACTCACAGATGCACTCAGACACTCATGCACCCACTCACAGACTCACTCAGAGACTCATGTGCTCACTCACAGACCCACTCAGACACTCACGCATCCACTCACAGACCCAATTAGACACTCATGCATCCACTCACAGACCTACTCAGAGACACACATCCACTCACAGACCCACCCAGAAATTTATGCACTCATTCACAGATGCACTCAGAGATTCATGCACCCACTCACAAACCAACTCATGAACTCACTCAGACTCACTCAGAAAGTTGTGCACTCACTCACAGATGCACTCAGAGACTAAGGTACTCACTCACTGACCTACTCAGACACTCACACTTAAACTCACAGACCCACTTAGATGCTCACGCACACACAGACCCACTCAGAGATTCACACATCCACTCACAGACCCACTCAAAGACTCATGCAACAGTTCAAAGATCTACTCAGATGCTCAGGCACCCACTCACAGACCCACCCAGTCATGCACCTACTCACAGACCCACTCAGATACTCACACACCTACTCACAGACCCACTCAGTCATGCATCCACTCACAGACCCACTCAGAGACTCATGCACCCACTCGCAGCCCAACTCAGAGACCTATTAGCCCACTGACAGACCCACTGAGGTACTCATGCACACACTCACAGTGTGTATGTATATATATATATATATTCACTGAAAAAAAACAAAGGTTACAAGGACATTTTAGTTAGGAAATAGAATTAAAAAACCTTAGAAATTCAATAAAAAACAAAAGGTTATAGAGATGTTATAGTTTGGAAATAGAATTAAAAAGAAAATCTTAGAAATTCACAGAAAAAAACAAAGGCTACAGGGACATTATAAATAGGTACTGAATTTACACGCACAAAACCAAAGAAATTCAGCAGGTATAGATATCAGCCCTAACCATAACTTAAACCCCCTTAGTGCACTGCTTAAAACCTCTCATACACCCACTCACATCCACACACAACTACATACACATCCATTCACACACACATACAGCTACACACAAAACGCTCACTCATTGTAAAATGCACTCACAAACCCTTTCATTTACTCATATAGCCAGTCACACAACGACTTACTTTGCCATGCAATTACTCACACACCAACTGATATACCCACAAAGCCATTCAGAAAGCTGCACAGCCACCTACACAGCTAATACAATCTTCACTTATTCTCATATACAGCGACTGACTGAGCTACTCACACATCCATACACCCACTCATACACCCATTCACTCAGCAGTACAGCCACACAGACACCCAGTCATACAGACATATAGCCACCCAGACAATGAGTCACTCACCCACACAACTACTTGTACACCCACTCACTCACCCTTACAGCACAATCAGTCACTCACCCACACAGTTACTGTATATGTTAGAATTATTTCAAGTAACAATAACTTGTGCCGTAAGGTAACTAAAACTCGCTCCCCATATATTACATCCACTTGTGACATCTTCTATGGCATCATTGATAATATCACTGTAACATTTGCAAAACAATTATTGATGAGAAAACTGTGCATGGCAAGGCTGAGTTATAGTTACCTTTGAGCAAGAGTTATAGTTATTTGAAATAACTCTGAATATAACAGCTGAATTTCTATGGTTTTGTGAATGTAAAATCCAAACCCAACTATAACATCCCTGTAACCTTTTGTTTTTTAGTGAGTTTCTAAGGTTTTTTATTTCTATTTCCTCACTATAACGTTCCTGTAGTCTTTGTTTTTTTCAGTGAATATCTAGTTTTTTTTTTAATGTTAAGCTGTTCACAATGCACATTGTGGAGGGGGGTATTGGACATAGGGTGTGTCATTGTGCTGCCCCCACCCAAACTTGCTGCTTCTGCCCAACTTCTTGCCATCTATTCTACAAGTACATGCCCCTGCTCAATCATTACAGCCCTTCCCACCTGCCCTAAACAGTTAGCTTGCTGCCTCATCCACCTTCTCCCTATCCTCTGTGGACTGAGTCCATGCACCAGCCCCCTCCCTCCGCCCTTCATAGTCCGATGTGCTGGCATTGCCCTCCATTTACCTTGATGTCCCTGCCCACTCATTCTGCCCTTGGATACCCAATTTTACCCCCACCATCGCCACTCTGCTTAGCCTCTCTGTTTAGCTTGCTGCCCCTACTCTCCTTCCTCCTGCCCTTTGATGTCTGTGTGCTTGCCCCTCTTCCTTCCTTTTTGCTCACTATGTTCCATGGACCTGCCACTGCCCCTCCTATCTACTCTGAGTGTTCAGTTGAGCTGCCACTGCCCCTCCCACCTGCCTAGCATGGTCAGATGTCTGCTGCCTGTCCTTGCTACCTCCACCCTGCCTGTCTGAGTTCCCTGTCCCTAAATCTCCTTCCTCCTTTTCTCCACGGTCCATTTTGCTGCCTCTCCCTTCTGTCCTCCATGCTCTGTTGTGCTGCAACTGCTCCTCCTGCCTACCCCGTGTGGTCTTTTTCCTTCTCTGCCCTCTCTTGCCTGAGTCCAGTCCCTACCCATCCCTTCTGTCCTCCATGGCCCTTTATGCGTGCCCCTGCCCCTTCCCTTGTGCCTACCATGGCCGTTGTGCTGCCACTAACCCTCCCGATTGCCATGCATGGCCTTCTGTGCAGCCATAGCACCTCCCACCTGTCCTCTGTGGTCAGCTTGCTGCCCCTGACCCCCTCCCACCTTTCCTAACATGTCTGTGTGTATGCCATTATAGTCTCACTGTTGCCCTCCATGGTGTGTTGTGCTTCTAGTGGCCATCTTGTCTGCCCTCAAAGGTTAGCTTGCTGCTCCAGCCCTGCCCCTTTGCCCTCTGCCCTCTATTTTCTATGTGCATGCCCCTTTCCCCTCCCTCCTGCCTTGTCTGATCCGTTGTCGTGCCCCTGCCTCCTCCCTCCTGCACTGTATGGTCTGTCATAGTGCAACTGTCCCTCCTGTCTGTCTGGTATGGTCAGCTTGCTGCCCTTGCCTCTTGCCCCTCTGCTCTCTGTTGTCCATGTGCATGGACCTGTCCCCTCGCTGTTGCTTTCTATGGTCTGTTGTGCTGCCCTGCCATCCTGATTGCCTTGTGTGGTGTATTGTGCTGCTGCAACCCCTGATGCCCACCCTCTAAGGTCTGTTTGGTGCCCCTGCCCATCTCTCTTCTGCCTCTGTCATCCGAGTCCATGTCACTACCCCATTCCTCCTGCCCTCAGAGATCCAATGTATGATTCTTGCCAACATTTTGAACACAGCAAGAGGGAGATTTTGAAACAGAAACTGGGAAATTGATTTTTCCCAATGACTTGCATTGAAAAAGAGGAGGTTTTAGACAGGAGACAGATAAAATAACGCCCCTTTGGGTTTAAAAACATCAGGTCTGTTGGCATGTATGGTTGTACTGCCACTGCCTCTTCCCTTTACCCTCAGTGGTCTGTTATATTGCCACAGCCTCTATTGCCTGTCCTGTGTGGTTTGTTTGTTGCCCCTGCCCTCCTTTTCCCTGCCCTCTGTGGTCCCTTGTGCTGCCACTACCCCTCCCGCCTACACAGTGTGGTCAGCTCGTTGCCTCTGCACCCTCCTCCCTGCCTTCAATTATCCAAGTCCGTGCCTCTGACATCTGCCTCCACCCAGTATTCTAATGAACAACTTGATTGCTAACATTCTATATTTATTACAAACATGTGGCACTACTGATGTCATCTTGTTGTAATCAAAACTATATTATATACAGCATTTCTTTTAGAAATTATAAAAAGGAGAGGGTCTTATTACCATAGAAATTATGGTCAGTGCTCTGAAAAACTAAAATGAGGACACACTTTCCGAATTCTCAAACAGCAACAAAACACTTTTAAATTATTTGCTATCTTGATTTGTTTATTTAGTTGATCACTTGATTATATATAGCACCTGAGGGGAGAATGTGGTGTTACAGCCAGAGCTGCAGACTTTGCAACTGGGGAACCAGGTTCGAATTTCAGTGTCAGCTTGACATTCTGTGATTCTGGGCAAATCACTTAATATCCCCATGCCTAAAGCCCATAAGGAATGTGTTCTTGTGTAATGTTGCTGATGCCCATGTAAAGCACTCTAATACCTTTGGATCAAGTCTGCCCCATATAAAACTACAAAACAAACAAAAGAATGAAGTGTTTTGCACACATCTGTGATTGGGCTATACTTGGTCTACCTTTGGGTGGTATTTGTGTTACATTTGGGCTCCTTCTTTTCTGGTGACGTTATTGGGAGACTCCTTTTTTATGAAGCTCCCTAATCTCCTCATTTACTGGAGTATCCTCAGTAGAGAATGCTTTCAATTTTCCACTTCGATTCCATCAAGATGGTGGCCACACTTTTGGCACAAATTCAGAATGTGCATGTTTCAGTCTGCATGTCAGAATGTTTTAATAAAACAGAAGAGGAGGATATTTGAGAACTCACTTAAAACGTGTCCTAATTTTTCTTTCTACAGCACCACCCATAATTTCTATAACAAAATGAGCCCCTCTTTTTGTTCCTTTCTGAATGAAATGTTTTCGTTTTACCAGTTTGATTCAATTAAGATGTCTTCAGAAGCACCAAACTTTTGTCATGTGTAAGACTTTTAACACTCTAGTTGTTCTTTAGAATGCTCTGGGAGACTGCAGTGAAACACAAGGGAATCAACTGGCAGGCTGCTCCTGTTGGAAGTACGTTTTACTGAGAATGTCAGACTTCATACTCATGTGGCTGAGAAAGTGTGAATTTACAGAAAATATGATCTCATTTTAGCTTCTGGAGCACCTTCCATAACCTCTGTATGAAAATCACGAGAAAACTGTTTTCTCTCAAACATAATTTATGAAATTCCAGGAGAAGGCTTTTTCAAAAAAGCCTTAGCAACAAATTATTTATATTGTAACTAAAATCTGTTATCACCCTTTATATGTTATCCTTTTTGTGACCCTCAAAACCTCCCATTCACTACAGTGCATTTCAATGAGTGCTATCTTGTATATCGGTCCAAAGATATAGCCAAGTCAAAAAATGCTTTTTCTATGGAAACTAGGCTCTTACTACAACTACCTACTGGCGACCACCAGTAGGTAATATGTACATTTATATGCGTACAGATATTTATGTTTAGAGATACTATTCTAAACTCCAGTTCTTCATACTTTGAAGATATATATGCTGCCAAGGTTTCTATAGGTGAAGTTAAGTATAGTAAATCTATACTTACCTATATATATATTCATTCACCTTCTTAATAGTTTTGTATTTGTCTGTGATATTTTGGTAGCACGATACTGAGAATGGGTATTCTTGTACTATACTATAAAAATCCTTCACTGGTTCCATCCATAGGTGTTGAAGGCTTGAGGCAGTTGTGACATTAGCCGCCTTCTTCCCTCAATCAGTTTAAGTGTAGTGAGCCAACGTATATATAAAAGAAGTACAACGGATGAGACTATATTCACCACCAGACCAGGCATTCTAGCTTTTCCCACTGTTAGCGCTGAATTTTACTAATGATTATTTATGTATTTTGAGTGTTGAATTTGCGTAGAAAATGTATTAATTTAGATAAAAATAATACACGCATTTGCAGTTGCACCCACTTGAGTGGCCGCCAATGTTCACGAAGTGTATTTATTTATGGTTTATTAATGTTAAATGTTGAGCTTATGTTTGATTAATGTAGTAATATGTCATATTAAGGATTATGCATTATGTATTAGCTTTATTAATCGTAGGCCTTAACTTAGCAAGGTCTTGGCCTAGCTGCACTGCCTCATGTCAAGCTGCATTTCCTTAGGCGTTTTATAAATTGGCTGCTTAGAGCTGAAGTTCGTTATCACGAGAAACTGCTTGCTAGAAGATGCTGTACTAGATAGAGAAACAGTGTATATCGTAGCATGTGTAAGACTTCCCAGGAGAACACAATGGATGCATTGACTAGAGTATACGTTGCAACAATATTGATACTTGACAACCCGAATGACGAGAGCTGGAGAAGAGGAGCTAATCATCAACATGTGAACCGTGTAGTAGTGTAACTTTAGATTTGGGGTTTTACTTTTATTGGACTAAGTGTAAACATGCAATTCTTTGACCAATAAGGACGTAGGATGTAATTTTGGAAAATCTAACTTGGCCAGACTGCACCGAGAGGAGAAGGGCCAATAGCTATTCTTCTTCCTAACTGTCCTGAGGGGCCATTAGTGATTTTCTTCTTAACTGTCTTGAGAGTTTCGCTCTATTCTTTTCTGAACTGCTTGAAGAGACTTTGCTTTTCTGAACTTTGATGCTGAATCCTGATGACTTGCTGACCGAACGGATGTCCTATTGATGAAGACTGTCACAGTTTGCTGAATCACACTGAGGCAAGGTATATGACGATGTTACAGATTGTTATGTCTATTTGCTTTTGTTTCTAGGTACCAACCGTTATTTTGATAGAGCCATAGTTAGATGCTTTTCCAAATTTGTGTGACTAAATTGTTTTGCATGAAGACCAAACATGCTATTCTAATCTAATGTTAGCTAGGGTTCTCACTGAGGAAGTTTGCCACACTGAAAAGCAGTTGATGTCCTTTCTTTGCTGAATCTAAATGTATGCTATATCATTTGCACAGTTATTAGAATTATTAATTTGTACTGTAACTCTAGAATGTGTGGTAGCTCAAGTTTTGATTAGATTGCGATTATTTTGCCGCTTTGGTCAACCAGTATTGTTTTTGTATGTTTATCATTTGATATTGAGACTAAGTTTGTGACATTAGCATTGTTTATATAGGGAAATGAATATTTTAATTTTCACATAAAGGTGTGGTTATTCATGGGCGAGAGGTCATGGTGTGTGGAAATTACTGACTCATATTGATTATTGATTTCTTTGATTGTTGTCATTATTGATCTGTATTGGTACGGGTTTATATAGTTGGAAATACTCGAAGCGCAGTCAAAAGGTCCATCGGCCTATAAACGTCTCCCTTGTAAGTTTACTTAATAAGGTCTGACGTGCTGACACCACCAAACAAGTGAAATGTGCAGGTCTCATTTTTTTTATTATGCAACATGCTGCTTATGCACCCTGTTTACACATCGTCATTGCTGGTGTTTCTGAATACAGGTTCCTTTTTAAGGATTTCTACATAGGTAAAAATAATACATACTGACCAAAATTAGCATCACTACAGATGTTGTAAACCACACCAACTGGGATACACCTTGGTCTTTCTTAAGATAAATATGGCCCTGACATAGGTGATAGGGTGCCTCCTGGGGCAGTGGTAAACAATCATCTGTTAGCTACGCAACAGCAGATTATGTGCAGGGCAATTATTTATTTCATGAAACATTACAGCTAAAAAATAAAATTCGCTGTAGAAAAAACAGTGAATGGTTTTTCCTGTGTTGCTTTCTATGCTGCTGTTAATCTTCCTGGAACAGTAGACCACAATAATGCTAAGTGTTGCTTTTCTGTTCGGCTCCATGCACCCTCCTTCTGCAGAATATATTTGCATACTTCCTTCTGCTTTAGTGGTCTATTTTATTCTTCCAAAGACTGCAGTGAGATACCTATGTTCGACAATGAGGCAATACCCACTAACCCTATGACAAGGGTAAATAACAAAAAACAATATTCTATGGTCACTGCAAGGAGGAAGTAATCCTAAACTTCCACCGTAAAATTATGTATTTAACAATTAAATTCATCCAATCCTTGTTTGGTTAATTTAGACAGTTTATTCCTTTTATCAATTGAACTATTTTTTTCAAAAAAACCTTTAAACTATACATTTACACATTATTGACAGATGATACATGATTATTTATAGTTATAGGTGCTCCTAAATAATAAAAAACACAGTGAAAGTGAATATTGTGAAGAACAGTGATAGTGTTATGTACAATATATACAAAACATGGTTAAAAAGGTGAACTTCCAAAGGCTCTCTCAATCCAGGATGCCTTGAAGTCACTGGAAATATATATAGTTTTAATCCACATTCAATTTTTTGTTGGCGTTTCAACCCTGTGCATAGATAAATCAGCTGTGGGTCATCATCAGGACTGACAACATTTTCTCTCTGATAGCACCTAATATTTCCAGTCTATAATCAGAATCACTCTCATCCTTGGTAAATATCAGGAATGAAGTCTCAACTTTAATTGTCATTCAAGGATCCCTTATAATCTTCAGGTTTATTGATTTGGAGCGTGTTGACTTCGTTACCGGCTGAATTCACAGTGGCGGGGTTTTATCTCCAAATGTCTTTGACCGCAGAGGGAGCTAATGAATTGTTACATTACGTTCGAAGTACACATACAAATTAAATATGGCTCCTTTTCCTCTGATGCTTTCCAGAGAACTGTAAATGAAACGTACTGATAGAGATGAAGGTATCCCATTTGACTGCCAAAACCTATTCTATATATTCACAGTGAAACTAAAATTAAAAAAGAGAAAGTGTTGCTTTAATCCACATCGTAAGACCAAAAGTGCATTTTTAGCCTTGTTAGTCCATAATACATCCTAAGCGCTACAGAGATGCTCTGGCCTACAAATAGGTATCCTTGTTTCAAATCTCAGAAGTATTTTTTTTGGTTTTAGTGTTTCAGCTGGGCACATATCATAGCTGGATGATGTTCAGAGAATGGGCAGAGGCACTATGAACGTTTGTTTTAATGCTGTAGGAAGTTGCAGTGAATGCAGCAGCCCCCCAGCAACATTTAAACAACTGTAAGTCTCCTGGGTCATTAAAGCCATAACACTGGGAGAATTTACCATATTTTTTAAAGCACTTCTAGTTAGAGCTCTATAATTTTCAGCTGGAGTGCAAGCTCATTTGTGATTGTTTTTAATATTGCATTTTGTGGGGAGAAAATGGTAAAAGAAAGTCCCGGAAACATGGTTGGTTTTATTTTATTTTTAAACAAAAAGCAAAATGTATTTTTTCCCATTTTTCAGCCTACAAAATGCAATCACAAAAACTATGTTAAAAGAAAGACTCACAGACATGTTACTTTTTAAATAAAACTTTACTAAACATTTTTCTAGAAATCACTGTTATTAAACATTGCATTGTGTGAATTACTACAATACAGCGTTAATTAAAAATAAGTATAGGTATTTGTGATTTTTGGGCACAAATTATATTTCGTTAACATATATTGATATGCCCACCCCAGGTCCCCCATGCTCCCCAATGGTGTGAAATCTGGCAAGGCTTCCTCCCAGGAGGGAGCAGCTATTTGTGCTGCTCTCTCTGGGAAGAAGCAAATTACTGTTCTGTTTAAACACATGTCTGCCCTCTGCCAACGGGAGCATTTCTGAAGCTCCTGTCCGCTGGGATCAGCCTTTGTGCTTGCTCCCATTAGGTGAGAGATTTGAAAATGCTCCCACCAGACGTGAACAAACAAGTTTCCCTGTCTGCACTCAAGCAGGCAAGAAAACTACTGTGTAACTACTGTGTCCTGGGGGGTGGGCTATCTGGGTCACAGAAAGTGAGCCGGTCCTGGGGGATGGGGCTTGCTGGGGGCCATTAAAGGCTCAGAGAGTTAGGCTGTGTGCCCCTTCTCTCTTACAATTAAAGTGACACACCCGGGGGTTGGTGCCCCCAGGGTCTTTCTAAGGCTGAGGCAGGGGAACTGCATGCCCTCCCTTCCCTTATTAAATACTTTGGGCTACGAGGGATGGGGACCATGGAGCTGAACATGGCTTGGGGAGGGGGTTACATGCTCCCCTCCTCTTAATCAATAGATTGGACCCCAAGGGATGGGGTCCTAGGGCGAAAAATGGCTTGGGGAAGGGAGTTGTGCATCCCTCTCCCTTTAATAAATAGATTGGGCCCCAGGGAATAGGGTAAAGCTCGGTTATGTATATATCCACAACTTCTCTTTGGTCAATTTGTAGTCAGCTTACAGCCGAGGATGGTGTGTCTTAACTGCAGTGATCAACTGCATGTCATAATTACAGATGTCGGTGCAGGGCACAGAAAATATGCACCATGAAATGGTGTTGGAGTGTTAAAAATAATTTAATTGCCAAAAAACACACAGTCAAAACAATACGTTTCAACTTCCACCGGTCTTGTTCACCGTTATTTAAACTAAGTTTGTTAAAAACTCATGCCAACGGTTGTCCAACTACATATTCAGTGTAGCTCTCAGCTCTTTCTGTTTCAGCTGTCTGACCTCCAAACAAGGGAACACTCACCTCACACAAAATTAAAATGAGTGTTGATTATCCCTTGGAATCTCCCCTGCGGGCACTTTTCGTTCTCATACGCCAACCTACTCACGTCTCAGGTAGCCCTTATTCCACTAGACCAGACATCCACAGCAGCACGATTAGGCAGATCCTCCTTTTACTCCGACACACTTTCCTATAGTGCCCACAGCACATCTACAACTTTTTCACCCTTTCCAAAATGCGAGGCAGTGCACTGTTGATGTTGCTAATGCTTCTTAGGATTTTAGCTTCACAGCGTCTTGCATACCATACACAAGTCATTAAATGTTGATAATATAGGAAGAGTCACACTATTTGACGTGTATATGTCTACATAAATAAATGAAAATACTAACTTGAGGAGCGACCCGTGAGATGTTAATTTACTACATCTGTAGTCTATATCAGAGTAGGCCTTTCAGAAGTGAAACGGATAAAGCATTTTAATTATGATTATCTATGTTAATTCCTTTAAGTGGTGTTAACGTAATTTGATCGATACTATTACCTCAGACAACAATTCTCTTTGAGGCAGTTTCACAAAGATGATCACTTTATGCGCAAATGACTATACAGGAGTTGTCCTTAAAGGTTAAACTCGGTTAAATCTCTTGAGCACTAATCATAACATTGCAATTGAAAAGTAATTAACACATAATAGGTGCATGTAGATAATTAGTGAGATTAATATTCCACTGATAGGGTGGACTCAACAGTATTCATTTCTCTTTTTAAGTGGTTGATCCTGTTTAGTTCAAAGACTGCGCTAATGGCAAATACGGGCTTTATAGAGTTGTAGAGTTTCAGCAATTCGAACATTTGAGCAGCCAATGGCTTCAAGAAAGAAGAGGGCTTTAAATCACGTTGGGTAACTTTTCGGTTTCTCTTCTTCTAAAACTCATGATTTTTCTTTACAGGGCATTGGAGAAATTTTCTGTTTTTCAGTTTCCTAGTACATATTCCTCCAGTGATTCTGAGTGCAAATCCACTGACAATCTGTTTAACTAATATTCAGAGGCGTTTTAAGGCATGAGCAAAGTGGGCAATTGCCGGGGGGGCCACCTTCCAAGTAGTCCTCTGGGAAAGTTAACTTTCACTCTATCTCACATCTGTCTTTTTCTATCAAACTTTAATGTATTAAATTGTAAACGTTTTGTATTGCCATTTTAGTATTCACATCTTCACAGAGCATTCTCTAGTATCTGGTGTCTATTTTGTAGACCTACATATTTCTTTTTATAGCACAGTGCTATGCAGTTGAATCATACATGTATTCTTCTTGAGGTGAGGAGTGTCTTGTCTACAGAGGTCGGAGCTTGGGAATGTCCTTTAGTAGTGATGCATGCCAATTATAAGTGCAAACACAATATAACATCTAATGTAGGCAATAAGCAAATAACCATGTCCCTTTGTGCCTGTGGCCAGTAGGGGGATGTATACCTAGTGGTCATTATGTATTGTTTGTGGGCGCGGGGTCCATGTGGAGAGGGGAGGCATTGGGCCTGGGGGGCAGGCAGGGGAGGTCCTTAAACTTAAATGCCTATAGTTTCCCCCACATTTGTCAGTGCGTTCGCCTTGTCTCCCTCAGAGTTGTCCTCCATTGGGAGACTCCCATTCCTCAACCACCTACATCCAGAGAGGTGCTGTACGTCTAATTCTGACACCTCTGGCCTCCTCTCTGTGTAGTGCTCTTTCCTCTGCCTTTGCCCACTGTGTTACATCTTTTAACCATACCTCATCGTTGGGTCTCCTGGGGGATTTCCAGGCCATGGCCACCCGTCTTTCCACCAGGATCAAGGCTTGGTCCACAAACCTGTTGTCCACCTTCTTAGGGGCTTGGCGATGGTAGAGGCCCATTAGGCAAACTGCTGGGGTATTGTTAAGTGACCTGGTCAGTGTTCTGTTTAGTCGTGTGGCATTGTCGTCCCAAAATACGCAAAGTTCTGGGCATCCTCGACTCATATGGCCAAAGTCGTGGTCTAGTGCTGTGCTGCAGAGGCATCCCCAGGGTTCTCCCCCATAGATGGTTCTGATCCTATGAGGAGTAAGATAGGTCATGTGAGTATAGTTGTACTGTATTTACTTATGGCATGAGCTGCAGTATACTTTCTGTGGATATGTCAATACCCTACCCCAATCAGTGTCTGTTAGTTCCTGATACAGTTCCATCTCCCAGCGGCCTCAAAGGGCCCATAATGACGCCTGTGTGAGGCTGTTCAATGCCTTATAGAACCATGCAATAAGGTAAGTGCCATCTCCCATGGTCAAGAGGAGCTGTAGAACCACATGTGTGGGTGCTTCCGTTACAGTGGATTCCCACAGATCTCACAAGGCACACATTAATGCTTCATAGGTAAGAAATTGACCCACCGGTATTCTGTGGTGTTCTGTCAGGTCCCCAAATGGAAGCAAGGTGCCAATCTGGAAACAGTTGCCCCCACTGTCCTGTGTCAATCTAGGGGCCTTATTGGCCCACAGTGAAAGGGAGAAGAGGGTCGATGGGGCAGACCAACCAATTGTATCTCAGAAGCATATGGGGTTGCTGCGCAGGTTCGCCGCATTACTCGTCACCAGCATGTTAGAGCAGTTGACATCAATACCCTGGGTCTCGTAATTGGCACTGTCAGTCTCAGCAATTTTGTAAGTAGCAGTCCCTGGTTGGGCTCTTCGGCCATTGCTCCCTATTCTGACAAAAACTTTCTATTGAGCTACTTTGTGATCCACTGAAGTTGGACAGCTAGAAAAATAGAGCTCAAAGTCTGGTACTCACAGTCACCATTGAGGGGGGGGAGAAGAAGGGTAGTGAGAGTCACTCTTTGGCATCCTCCATCCTAAACCTGCTGCCAAAGGTGCATATTTAGTTTCTTACACCATGCTGCTGATATCGTCACTGGGAGGTTTGCAAAGACGTATAGAATTCTCAGCAGCATGATAATTTTGGACAATGACATACATGAAATGACAGGCAGCCTAAGGGAGCGCCAGAAGGAGATACAGGACCTCCAGGACCTGACAGCCCTTACCAGGTTCCCCTCTTGGAGATCGTCCAAGTCATGGAAGATCTGTATATCCAGGTATTAAATGGTGTGTGGAGCCCAGGGTATGTCTACAGGGCAGGACACAGGGCGGGCGAGGCCCTTGTTCACTGGAAACACACAAATCTTTATCTGATTCTCAAGGAGTCCTGAATGCCGGCCAAGTTGTATAGTTAACACTCTAGTGATGTCTTTCGCACCGTCTTGCAGGTATATGAGCAGGTCATCATCGTACAGAGAGATAGCATGCACTGTTCCATCTCTTCTGATGTCCCAGGTATCTCCTTCCTTATGGAACTGTTCAGATAATGGCTGAATGGCAGCAGCAAAGAGGAGGGACAATAGGGGGCAACCTTGTCTAGTGCCCCTGTATATCTCATAGGCCTCTAAAATTGTTTGCCCTGTTTTGATCTGTGCCATTGGTTGGGTATAAAGAAGTCTGACCCATCTTGCCCACTAGTCTCTGAGCCCCATGCGGAGCATAGTGACTTTGAAGAAGTCCCACCGCACTGTATTGAAGGCCTTTTCCAGGTCTACCGATACTATCACCACGCTGGGGTCCCGCGAGCAGTCACCACTGTAGAGGATGGAGTAAAGTCTAAAGAGGTTGCGGGAAGTATTACTGGCAGATATAAATCCATTTTGGTCACAGTGGATCAGGTTTTGCATATGTGGTAGCAACCTGGAGGCCAACACTTTACTGAGTATTTTAAAGACAGAATTTAACATAGAGAGATGTGGGAAATCAGAGATTGTCACCACATTTGACGTGGCCTTAGGTAAGGGAATCACCACGGCCTCTCATGTCATGGCCGGGAGGACCCCTTTCTCATATCTTTCAGCAGATAGTTCCGCCAGTTTTGGTGTCAGATTGTCCACAAATGTCTTATAGAACTCCAGTGGGAGTCCATCTGCCCCGGGAGTCTTACCTGTTGCTAAGGATTCAATGGAATTGCTTATTTCTGGTTCTGTCACCTGGGCACCCAGTGAATCCTGGTCCATTGCCAGGAGAACCCGTAGAGGTAGGCCAGCCAGGAGGGGGGTCAAGTGCAGCCTGTGAGTCCAGGTGCGGCTGGCAGTAGAGAGAAACATAATACTTCCTAAATTCATTGTTAATTTGGTCGAGGGGAGAAAAGTGTTATGCCCCAGATGTAGAGATGCAGTTGATTGGGCTCCCCCTGGACTCTGGGCGGACCAGCCAGGCCAGTAATCTATCTGATTTCCCTTCCTCCTTGTGTACTCGATTCAACCTTTAATGTATTAATTAATACTGTTTGGCATCATGGGGCTTGAAATACCAGAAAATAGGTAACAAAATGTAAAGTTGTTCTGGGTAGACGGCCTCTAAAATTTGTCTTGCCCTAGGTCCCAAAAATCCTTAAGGTCACGCTACATATATATTTGTATTTTTGATTTCTGTATTCTGAGGGGTTGACTTGAGCTTCAGGCTCTTGTAAAGGTTTGCCTTAGATTTTTTTAAAGAGCCTGTTCACTGTGGTAGTTTTCTGATTTGTAATTAGTCACCACTGGCAGTCTATTTTCTGGGATACTAGAATACATTTACTTTCACCGACAGGTCATTACTTGTGAGCGAGAATCGTCTCCTCACAGCCATCACCTGTTTGTCAGGAATTCTTTTAAAGAGCACACACACTTTTTTAAGGTGCTGGAGTGCAATGGACAATAGCAAAAACCCATGTAACATCATCATTAGTTACTAGTTTTGAATATCAAATTAATTATATTATTTAATCTATTTATGTGTTCTTTGATATATTGACAATCTAGACTAAAGAGGAAAATCTCAAAGATGACAGAACAGTAGCGTGTGCTTGGTTTATGGTTGAATCAAAACTATTGAAACCAGGATGCTATGGAGTATAATGTTATACTGCTTTGTTCACCGTAGCACAATTACACATTTACAATACATTAACTGAATCACAGGAAGATAATGTGACCTGCCTTGATTAGAAGAAGCCCTAAGTGTTTATGACAGAATTAGAAGCTAACTTGAGTGATAAAGAGCAACCCCGTAACTCTATGGACTGAGTTGTATGGGACAAAGGTAACTCTCCCTCCTGCAAGTAACATACCTTTGTGGGAAACACCAGAAAAATCTTGTGTTTCAAAGAACTGATTAACAGTATAATGAGTTAGGTTTGGTTTAATTTGTTACATTTTCCAACTAACAAATGTAAACAAAGTTATGTATGAATCAACATAATGAATGCATTTGATTTCTGTTGGAGGCTGGTTATTATTATTAGTAGATATACGTATGCACCTACCACTAGCATTAATGCCCACAGAGAGTGTTAGGTCCAGTTAAGGTCTCACAACATCAACCCCTGGAACAACCCCTGGTAGCTTGGAAAAGGCAGGCAGGCTGGTTTAACTTGGGAGACAGGTATGTAAAGGATTTAAATACACCAATATAGTAAATAGGTAGGACACAACACACAATAAAACTCACACACAAATTTATACAATAAGGAAATATTTTTTATCTTTGCTATGACACCAAAACGACAAATATCCATTGTAGGGAACAAAAGGTACAATTTTTTTAAGATTAAAAGTAAAACTAGGGCTTAAAAGCAAATAGCACTCAAAGGGTTAAAAAGGAAGATGTCACTGGACCAGGATACGGTCAAGAGTTCCTGCCGTCTGTAATGTAACACTTTTACACTTACTTCCAGAAATGTTTCTTGGTGCAGGAAAGTGGTCCATAACCCCAATCCAAGGTTCCAGAATTTCCGAGTTGCCCCTTGGAAATTTGGGACAACAATTCCCACACTGTACCTGGCCAAATCTTTAAAAGTCCACTGAATGCTGTTAAGCTGGGCTCTTCTGGTAGGAGTTGATGCAGGTGATTATTGGTAACTCCTTTATACCTGCTGCTTACTGGTAGTCCACTCCGTAATCCTTTAAAAGCCAGGCAAAGTCCTCTTTTGTGAAGCCCAGAGTGTGCTGCAGATGCAGTCCTTGTGAATGTAATTCTTGGTCCAAACCAGGGGTTCAGCAGGGCAGCCTTTCTTCTTCTTGTTTCCAGGCAAGAATCTCCGGGAGTCCACAACACCAATCCATGGGTATAGAAGCTCTGAAAAGAAGATTGGGATTTTGGAACCACAATTCCCACAATGCACCTGGCCAAGTCCTTAAAAGTCCACTGGACGCACTCCAGGCTGGGGACGTTTGTGTAAGTTGGTGCAGGTGAGCTCTTTTAAACTGTTGCTTTCAGGGAGTCTACTCCTGAGTCCTTTTTGAAACAAGGCAAAGTCCTTAGGGCTGTAGTTCCAGTGTGCAGCAGGAGCAGTACCTCAGAGTGAAGTCCTCTGGGATACAGGCCAAGGTTCCAGCGCAGCAGTCTTTCTTCTTTTTGTGGTTTCAGGCAGCAGGCCTGAATTGCAAATGCAGTTCAGCCACTTTTATTCAATCATCTTGGGGGAGAGGCAGGGGTCACTGTGGTCCAATTAGCTGCAGGTGCCACCAAAAAGCATGACAACTTCCTCCAAAGTGTGGAATCTTCTTGTCCCATAAAGCACTGCACTTTAACATTCCAGGAAGGGCTATTTTCCTTCAGAGGAGCAAGACCTAGCTAAACCAACCTTCTGGTGTGGCTCATTTCCATGAACACTCCCCCTCCTGCCACCTGCAAATTCCTTGTCTGGGCCTGCTATCTATCTGTGGGGTACAGGGTGAGAGGGTAGCCTTTCTGTCCTGCTTCCTTTGAAGCACAGTTTGATTTACCCAGCCCCCCTTCCTGGCCTGGTCTCAGCATCTGTCAATCGCCCCCCGTGAGACAACCTCTGCTCAGTACAGCCACTTATCACCTCATCAAAGCAGCCTAGCTAATCTTGCTAGAGCTGACCAATCAGGAGAGACCACTAGCAGGATGGAATTTGGCCTACAGAGAAGAAAGTCTTATAACTTATTTTCTGTACTAGTTATGATACATTTAACAATGGCAAGTTGTTGGATGTATTGTTACAGTTCATTTGAGTTTTCATGACATTAGCTCCACCCTAGCCATACTTATGTTTATGGAAGATATTCCGATTTTATCCTATGGAGGGAAGTATCTACAATGAGGAAAAAATGAAAGGTGCAGTTTTTCTTTCACCAGGGCATACAAAACATCTTTTATAATGCCCCTGCTTATCGTTACATGGCACCCCACTCCTAGGGCATCTAGGGGAGACTCTGGGGGTGTTGTATATGTTAAAATAAAGTAGATTATCACTTTCCAAATACCCTACATTCCAAAATCGAATTTGTACACTTTTTGCTCTTTAAAGACAGTATGCAAGGCAGGACTGGCTGTAAAAATGAGAGCAGACAAAACAGCAGTGCACACTCCAGTGCAGGAAAATATACTGGGCCTCTAAATGTTCCTCTCCTATTATATACTAGGGACGTATAGGTAATTTGACTCCCCCTTGCCCTATTATCTACTGAGGACTCATAGGGATCTGTCATTGCGAAGTGTA
The DNA here is from genome assembly GCF_031143425.1 of Pleurodeles waltl. Classification (NCBI taxonomy): domain Eukaryota; kingdom Metazoa; phylum Chordata; class Amphibia; order Caudata; family Salamandridae; genus Pleurodeles; species Pleurodeles waltl. The sequence goes on along the minus strand of NC_090443.1, from coordinate 671,159,533 downwards.
ATTTTGGCACTTTACAATATACCTTTTATTCAGAGCACTGGCCCTGGACCTGGTTAGCAGAGCCCAGGGCACAGTCAAGGTCAGTTACCACCATTATTGGTCAGAAAACATTGGGTTAACATGTTAAAAGTATGTCTTTCTCACAATTTCATTCACAGGGTATGAAATATTTAACAGCAGGCACTTAGACATGAAGTCGCCCAGTGAAGCACTTCAGATTAATTAAAACTTGTATCACTTATAGATGCATAGACATATACTTGAATCACTGACTTTGGCAAAAGGCTATAGAAAGATGAGCATGTAAACTCCATGTGTGTATACATTTGTGGGACTCAGAATGTAATGTTGGGACATGTAGTCAGCCAACATTCTTCGAAAGATAGATATTACTACAGTCAGTATACAATTATTTCCTCTAGTATCAATTACGCTAATGGCCAGGATTACAAGGAATGGGCGGATGGATGATTGTTCTTCCAAGGTACTAAAGACACCAACAAAGGATGTGTGTCAGTTGTGTAAATGTAATAGGATTTGAAGACCCAGTGCAAGGCAAGCAGCCCCATTGTGTTAGGTGTTTCTAATTAGAACGATTGTGGAAAGTAGGTGACATTTATCTTTATTGGAGATTAGAATCAATGTATTCAGTTTTCATGGTCAGTAACTTCACTACTAAGTAGCATCTTTATATCTTTATATTACCTAAGTTTTCACAGTGTATGTGCATAGCTTTCTTAATGTAAACATAATATAATATTCCACATTGAGTGCTTGCCAAAACCTTCCTGTCTACCTCACACTTGGTTATAGAATTCCCTTCTTTTTCAGGTTCCACATCGTGTATGAAATATTAGAAAACTGGAATGTTGAGAGCTCTATTGAAGACAATGGAGTAGCTCCTTTGCCGAATCTGAATGGCATATGCCTTCTGCTACAACATTCCAATGTTTGTCTTTATCATTCTCTCTTTTTAATTTAGGACATTCTACACTTAGCGGGTGGAATGTTCGAATAGGCTTATAAACCTTCTGCCTTGGGCTATATCTATCCTTAAAGGCCCTCTCCCTCGATATAGGCCTGAGTCGAACAGGTTTAGGGCCTTTTGTGACTAGTATATGTTTCGGCTGAGGGCTATTAGACCATTTGAATGTTGAGAGCTCCATTTAAGACAATGGAGTAGCTCTGGGCTTATAATGGCTGGTATAAGCCTTCTGCTCCAACATTCTAATGTTTTCTTTCTCCTGTTTTGATGTAAAACACTCTACCCATAGTGGATGGAATGTTCTAGTAGCCCTGTAGCCCTTCTGCCTTAGACTATATTGGTTGTCAAAGGCCCTCACCCTCATTATAGGCCCTCGCCTGTGGCTCAGCTCCATAACTCAGGTTTAGGGCATTTAACAACCGGTATAGCCCAGGGCAGTTCTATGTAAAGGCCATGATAAATTTCTACAACAATTGGAGGTCAGACTCAATAATAATCTTACTCCACTACTATTGATGAGGACTTAATAAATAGGTTTGGTAGCCACCCCATTCTTCAAGAAATATTGGCAGATGTGTTGTATACAGTTGCATGCAACAAGCCTCTTATCGGTTCGGAAGTTTCATTTAATTGGAAATTAAGGAAAGTTATAGAGGTAATTGTCAGTGCAGAAACAACTTTACTCTGACATCTTTAGATTACATTGATTGAACGTCCTAGTCAGTGACTGCTGATGATTGCATGAGAAACATCCAGTTGAGAGTCACTGACTCACTAGTGAAACTGAAGCAAGGAATGTAATTGTGAAGATCCTGATCTGTGTGAGTAAGGAAGTATTACACAGTAGAGCTTGAGAACAGCACAACTGAAACTTGAACTTAAGCACAGCACTTGAGATGGAGTGACCCCTTGGACCAGCTGAAGGGCAGCACAGCTCAAGAGCAACGTTCCAGCAGCATCCATCGCTGCACCTGCTATGCAATTTAAAGATGGAAGTCATGACGTGTTAGAATAGCCATCATCCCACAGCAAGAGGTCACATAATGACCTTAAGCGCAGCCATATTTTGGAGCCGGATTCAAATGAGCATCTCATTGACACCTATTTTCTTCTACTCAAGAAAAGGTATGGCGCCGTTAGGGTGTATGTTTGAAGAATTGGTGAAGATATTAAAATACAAAGACATTCATGAGACTGGGCGATAGGCAACAGTTAATCTCTTATAGTTTATATATAGCAGGAAGGAAATTCTGTTTTGTTTCAAGCCCAAGTACCTTCAAAGTGTACATGTGTAGAATTGATACGCAGATGGAAATAATCTGAATATGTCTCCACATTCAAGACATAAAGGTGGTAAATTGCTCAGAAGTAATGCTTCTACGTGAAAAGTGAACTGAAATTGAGTGCATCTTTCACATCAGCTGGCATCATGCTGAGCATGACTTGCAAATCCAGAAACACTGAGGGGTCAAGCATCCCCTGAGAAAAGTAGAAAGAGTAATTTTAAATTACATTTCAGTAATTGAAAAGGGGTTGTCTAAGGAGCAGGAGGAACGATAATTCTTGCATATATTTGAGCCTGAAGGATAATGACTATATAAGCAAACACATAAAGTAGACATTAGGGCTGGAGGGGGCAATGATGTCAACAATGTAATTGCAGATATTGATGCATACTTTGCCCCTAAAATATACGCAGCAATTAACAGAGGTAAATTCTTTAACAGAAAGCATGACAAGGAGGAAACTTTCAAGTTCGTAAGTCTTGAATGACAAGCTTACCTGAGATCAAATTAAAATGCATAGACACAGTTCTAGTGTGCAAGAGAGACGGTAGATGGGAAATCTTAAGTGAATGATACAATTATGCTAGTAAGGAAAGCAGAGTTGCCTGGCTGCTGTGCCAAAGAGGTCAAATTATGGGTGAGTTAACCGGTGACTCTGAATAAAGCAGGTGCCCACAGTGAGCTCAGGAGAAACTAGGACAGTGACAAAGTCAAGAAGAGCTGGAAAGAAGAACAAAGTGAAGAAGATGTTAATGATATAGGATGTGGAGGTAAAAGGCATATTGCATCAGGTAAGTCATGCCTTGCCAGAAGAGAGAAATCTAATTTGTGTAATGTGGTAGTTCAATTTGCAAGGAGCAGTGGAAAAAAGTATGACTACAAAGTAAAGCACATTTAAGAAAGGTTAGGCCATGAGTCTGTTGAAAAAAGAATGTTTTGTATTGAACAATAATGGTTTAGGTAGTAGGAATAAACTCACTTATTTGCTGAGAATTGGTGAAGTGAGATTACAGATTGTAGCTGATTCTGAACCTTTGTACATAGCGGTACCAGAGGAGGACTGGAAAGAGAAATGTATAGGAAAGTTGGTTGCTAATCTTGACCCTCCTGTTGTGAATCCTGAAGGTTATAATGGGAAACCTGTACAAATGATATGGTATCTTGTTCTAGTAAAGTAATGTTACAGAAACATTGAAAAACTTAGCATGTTTATAGATTGCATAAAATGTAAGATAAGCGCTGCCCCGAATGTTGACAAACCAAGGAATATTCAGAATATAACAAGGCATGAGATTGAACAGCTACTGGAGAAGCTGAAATCTTCTGGTATAATAGAGTAAATTGAATCTGCTGATTATTTGCCCCTTCGTCTGCCTTCAGGCAATGAAATCTGTAGATCAACTGTGTGGAAATTTTAAATTTTAACAGTAGTACTGTAATGGATAGGTTTCATCTGCTAAACAATAGTGAGATGTTGTTTTTATATTAGGCAGCAAGAGGCTTCAGCACACTTGATGCACCAGATTTATTAAGGACTTGAACTGTCACAAGTCATTGCAAGAAGCACAAGTCCTTAAATGAGATTTACAAAGCCACTCAAGGACCACTTTGCATGGCCTTGAATGGCTTTGTGATTAAATGTAGCACTACACAGTGGCTTGCTCTGCCTTACATTACATATATTTGTGGTAGGTGTTCGATGGGTAGAGCATGGGCACTCCTGTGCATCCACCCATGGATTTTGATGCAATCCCAAATTTACTAAGGTCAGTAAACCTGGTATTGCACCAAAATGCTGTACCTCCATAACCCAGGAGTTACGAAGAGTAATATATTAATTCAGCACACATAGAAAGAGGAAAATGCCTCTTAGGATTGTTTTTTTGTGCAGGAGGGTATCTCTTCCTGCAGGAAAAGATTTCTGCTTGTATCAAAGGCAACCTTGCCGTATGGTGTAGGGGTGCCTCTATTGGTAGTAGCAGTGTACCAGCACTAGGAGGCAGCAGAAGTGCACCATGTCTTTGTAAATATGTGTATTTCTGCTGTCTTCCTTTTATGCAGCACACCAAGTTGCCTGGCTGTACTGTGTTGCGTGAAATCTTAGTAAATCTTGCCCTTGATCTTTCAGCAGTATATCTCCAGAATCCCCTACATCACAATAGGATGTTAGTATCAGCTTTCATACAGCCCATGTGATGCTTCTAGCTAATACAAATGCCATCTGCAGCTGTGGGCTTCCAGAAGTTGATGCATACACTTGTGAAGGGAGTTAAAGGGTTGATGTACTTCCAGAATGACATTCTGGTAATAGGGAGAAGAAAGAAAGTGCTTCATGTGTGACTGGAGACTGTAGCGAGAATTCCAGAGAACTGAGGTTAGGTGTTAGAGTTCACTAAGAGTAGATTACCAGTAATGAGTCTTATTTACCTTGCTCATAATATTCATAAGGGATGTGTGAACCCAAAAGAGGTACAAGCAATCACATACATACCAGCTCACAATAATAAAGACACAACATTCATTTTGAGGGTTTAGCAGAGTTTAAGAAAACTTACTCTGTGAAAATGCTACTCCAGAAACATATTGCATTATAAGAGACAGATTGTGTGAAAACATTTGAGGTTATCAAGAGCAGGGTTTCATCTGCTCCTCTACTGTGTAGGTTTGACTCACAGACTAAAAGCATGATTCCTACTTAGGCAAGCAAAAATAATCTTGTTGCAATTCTTTTTCTGAAGTGTAAGAGAATGAATGCATAATTGCATTTGCATCCAGATCTTTACCTCTTGGAGAGGAAAAATGCTCTGTTATTGAAAAAGAGACATTTGCCTCTGTTTGTGACATTAAACAATTTAGACAGTCTGTGTAGAGGCATAACTTTAAATTGAGTTATGAAGACAAACTGCTTTTAATGCTTCTCACCATGCATGGACCTACCAATTAATTGCAGAGAATTATGAGACTGTCAATTAGACAGCACAACTATGACTATATGGTGGAATATATTATGGCAGCAAAAAACATAGAAGCCTTTTTTGTCCTACATTGCTTAACTATTGGAAGAAAATAAAGAGGACAAGTCGGAGGAAAGAATGGTAATTTGTGGTGGAAGTGAAGTAGTCTTGTTCACAAAAACATGGTGTGAAAGGTAGCTGCTGCACCTTTTTCCAGTGAACAAACAGTTTTTGTCAGGCTGAGCAAAGATCAGCCTGGCAGACACTCTTCATATTTGGATCAGGCAGTCAGGTGCTGTACATGTGCTAAATGCTTAGGCATGGACTGACGATGGTGCTGAAGATTTCACAGTCAGAAAGGTGTGACCTCCTCAGTGTGGCAAAGTCTTTTGTGAGCCTCTTTCTCATGACAAGGGGGAGTGTCACTGATAGACTCAGACCTCTGCACTTCCATTTTAAGGTCTGGGCTGACTAGCCACATGTGACCCTCGTCACAGAGTGTGGTGGGGTCAGCAACTGTCACTGACCCTGTCCCACTCTGCGATGAGTTAAGGAAAGTCCTCCTCTCAATGGCTGACCCATGACACGTCAGCCCATGAGGAAAGGCGGTGGGATTTTCCTTCCCTTCTTCCCTTTGCTGAAGCCTCAAGGAAACAATAGAGGCTTCTGCTTCTCTCTCCCGTCACAGCCTCAGCAGATAAGTTCGTAATGAATGTTGAATGCATGTATGTGTGAATATATCTCTATGTTCATGTGTGTGCTGTTAATGGGTGTGTATGTGCCTGCTAATGATGGACATGCTAGAGCATTGCAGACATGCTCTAAAAAAGGTCAATTCATCTTTTTTCATAGTAGAAGGGGTAGAAAGGTTAGACATCAAAACTTCAACAACAATTTAGGATTACAGTATGACTCCTTTGGCCATACAAGAAAAACTCCATTTGGGAATAAAGTTAAAGGTTTTTTTTACAAGCTCAGACTTTTGTGAACAATTCTCAAGACAAAGCTATCAAGATACAGAACCACCATGGGCTGACCAACGCGCTGGAAAAAGTTTAGGCGAACTAACATCAAAAACACTCAATAATAGCAATACAGAGCAGCAACAGAATGATTTGGTACTTGGTGAACAAACGATGTTCAATTTTTATAAGCATGAAGACATTTTAAAAATCATCTACATTTTCTAATTTAAGGCAAGGGAAATCACTATCAATTGGCCAGTCTCAAGTTTGCATGTGCTGGGCTAAAACACATGAGGTTGAAAATGCAAAAAGAGAACAAAAAGAATTTGAAAAAACTGGTCAAAAGGTGACTAACCAAGGTAGGCAAAATGTAAGTGAAAGGGAAGGTGTCAGCATTTCAGAAACTCCATCAAAAGTATGGATGGGATGTGAGCACCGCTGGCAAAGGTAACAGTGTTTTTGGCACTCTGTGCTCCAAGCAGAGCATGGGGTTTGGCCAAAAACTCTGCTAGCACTGGAGCCAAGTGGAGCTCACCGCACTAGTTGTTATGGGCCCTCAAAGCGCAGGCACAGATTGACTGCGCTTCCGATGTGAGGCCCATAACTAGTCTGCAGCCTAGTTATGGGTCACATTGGGCAATCTCAGACAATATATGATTGTGCTGTGTGGCTCATAACTGGGCTCCACATTATTCTACATGTCGGCATGGAGCTGCTGCTGAGGGGCTGTACTGGCACCAGCTCCGGATCCAGGCCTCCCTCCTTTCACCATCCTCAGCAGCCCGGGGGCAGAGGGAGGCAGAGAGCCTGGCCGCTGGCAATGGGACCCTGCCTGGACCCAGCAGATAAGACCCCTGTTTCTCTTTCTCTTCTGTGTGCACCTGGGATCCGGCACTAGGTGTGGCAGGATTTGCATATAGGGGGGTCTGTGCTTGTAGAAAAGGAAACTTGCAGTCAGAGCTCCACTTGAAGAGAACCTCTCTCTCCAGTGTCCCTGGGAAAGGAAATGGTGTTATGGGGTATGGTGCTGAGGCCAGCAGGGGGAGCATCAGCTGCTGAGTGGTAGTCCGGCAGCCCCCACCAGATGTGTGTGGCCTGAGAGAGTGCCTTAGAGCCCAGTGGCAGGGAAAGCTAGGCCTTTGTGAAAATACCAGGCTGCTAGTGGTGAGCTGGTTTGCTGCTGACCAGTGGTGGGCCCTCAAGAAATGGTGGTCTGAGGCTCTGTGTAAGTGCAGAGGAAGCGATTGTAAGGCTGGTGCAAGACAGGTGGTGTGCTTTGGCCATCCATCGCAAGTTTGTGAAGGAGGGCAGTTGGTGAAAGGAAGTGTGGAGACTTGAGGCCGATCTCAGAAGCACTAAGCAGGGGCAGGCGGCCTTATCCTGCTTAGCGCTTCTGAGATCGGACACAAAAGCGAAGTGTAGCTAGTCACTACACCGCACTCCGCCACACGGGGAACTCTGCAGAATTCCACAGAGTTTTTAACCAACTCTGCAGAATTTTGCGGAGTAGAACTCCGTGTGTTCTGCCCGGGCCTAATCAAGAGTCTTCTTCAAGGGTCAGGGGAAAAGTTCTAAGTCTCAGCAAACGATTGAAAATGTGGGGTAAGGGCAGAAAGGTCTCTACCTCTCAAAGTCCAAAGGAATCTGCTCAAAGTTCAACTGGAGAATGGTAAATTAACGTCCGTAATGATTGATGATTCATCCATCAGTATCAATCTTAGCTCATCTGTACGATTTGATTTTTTTTTTATATCATTCACGTCCGCAGTTCCTCATTGTAGCAGCTTCAAGGTTGCTTTCTCAGGCTCAATATAGGCAAAGTAAAAGGACATCTTTTTCCAAGCTAACATTTCATGGGAACGAAGTCTGAAAGAAATAGGACATTTCCACACATTTTAGAAAACAGGGCTCTGCAGGCCTCACTTTAGCTAACTGAAGCAAATGAAATGGCACATTTATTTATGGTAAATAATGTACATATACAATTTAAAATAAGAATTCATCATTAATAAGGTTGTCAGAGTTCATGTTACAGTAGATTTAAAACAAAATAACTCTGTTAATACATCACATTAGCTTTGGGTAGAGCTAAATTTTCGACATTAACATATGAATTTCAAAACATTTCTTTCTAGAAAATCACTTAGTTTTAGTGCAAACTATTAATTAACATCATGTAGAAACATATGAAATCAAATTAATTGATAATTTTACGGCTATACCACATCACTTTAAATCAATATTCTACATTGAATGCACTTTACTGTAGTATAGGCTTTCAGTGCATCACTTTACAAATAATGTGTTAGAGGCTCAAATAACAACATCCAAAGTTGCCAGTTTAGATGATTCTGTGACATAAAAGGTAGCAATAAAATTTCTTCTACATCCGGTGTATGTGCGTTCACTTGTGAATGGGTGTGTGTGCATGTGTGTAGGTGACAGTATGTATGTGTGTGCGTGAGAAAGAGAATATGCTTGTGTGCCCACCCCTTGCCACTGCTGCACATTATGGGCCACCACTTTTGAAAATTATTCTCAGGAAGAAACTTTGGGGGTTATTACAACTTTGGAGGAGGTGTTAATCCATCCCAAAAGTGACGGTAAAGTGACGGATATACCACCAGCCGTATTACGAGTCCATTATATCCCATGGAACTCGTAATACGGCTGGTGGTATATCCGTCACTTTACCGTCACTTTTGGGTCGGATTGACACCGCCTCCAAAGTTGTAATAACCTCCATTGTCTGGGGTGATGAAGTATATGTGTGATGTCTGGTCTAATAAGAATGTATCCCATGAGAAACTGAGAAGTGAATTGGTGGATGAGAAGACTCATCCTGTATCGAGTGGCAAGATTATTCCTTCACAGGAGCTTAGGCACAGGAATGTGGCACTGTGTCATGCAGATCATGCTGGGATCTACAGAGCTAAAGAAAAAGTAAACAACATTCCTAGCTGACATGGTGTGTGTGTGTGTAAGCTGAAAGGATAGTGATGGAGCATGCTATGTGTGAGACAGCGGGCAAATGTCAAAAGACCCTTAACACCACGTTGTGCCCCATTGTGTGACCAAACAGTGGAAGAAAGTGGCTGTGGGTACTGTACAACCCATGCACGTTTCAGTGAGGTCTGTACAATGTGCCAGAATGTTAGTGGACTTATTATTCAAGTGATCAGTGGCTGAATATTTGGATCACCAATTAAGGTCACACTTAAATCTGAGAAAATGGTGTAGTTTTGAAAGAATATTACTTTGCCAGTAGACAGTCACTCCTCCAGTGGGTGCTGTGTCTAACTCTGACACATTTGATACCATATTCCTATGCTGTTTTAAAAAGTAAACCTTTCGATGAAGCAGGATCTAGTGTTTAATTTCCTTTAAATTCAGAGCAAGTATTCAACAGATGTCCATTTGTTCAAGGTTTACCAGCTTCGAAATGTTACTTCACAACAGATTTCTAAGGCAGCTGCTTAATACAGATGTTTTTTCTACCAGAAGACTGAAGGCTGCAACATATGCTTTACAAAATGCAGAAAAAACACACACTGGTTCAGATGATAAGAAATAACACATTATGTTCTGATGGAAATGCTTAGCAACCATTATGATGTTAAACCTTGAATATCTGTGCTTGTAAACAATGACGCAATGTCTTATTATAAGGTTGGTATGTTGAAAGTTGCTATGCCAACAGTGGAGGGACAGCCAGCAATAAACACTGGCATAGACCAACTGCTGTCAAATTCCCAAATTCCTAATCATCACCTTTGACAAGCTATGCGGACCTCGCAGGGGAATGAGTGAGCCAGAGACTGTAGACAGGCACAGAGCAAGCCTTCCCTCCTCCCATTTCTTTCACTGTCATTCAACTCTGTTCCGGTCTCCTTATACGAGCTTACCTTGTACTGCTATACAACTTAAATAAAAGAAGAGTATCTTCCACCTACCTAAAAGGACCTGAACGTGTCTTTCTTCCGGAATAAATACAACATATTTGGCAACAATCTGAAGAGTTGTGGATGCAGTGAATTTAATTATGTGCCGACTTGCACTGTTGCAGCACGCAATCACAACTTGCCAGCGGGTGAGCCCTGACAGTGTTCTGATCGCTGGAAGTGTTTAAAAGGCAGCGGTTGGAGGCGGAGGATTTTGGCAGCCGACGGTGGTGAGATGACATATTTTGTCTGACCGCAAGCAACCTGAGCACTCCTAGTGACACGCTGGTGCTGCCAGTGTCATTGACGTGTTTTGCTTCTCTCCAGGCAACCTGAGCACTTTAAGCGATGCGCTGTTGCTGCACGCACTACAGATGATCTGGCAATCAGCGTGCAGCAGGCTACACACTAGTACTGTGGCACAAACCAGATAACGCATTAGATTCCACCTCACCCTGCCTCGCCGTAACATATTGCCTGGTCCCAGGCACGACGTGACTCAGCCATATCATATATGGTGGCCATTTTCGTAATTGCAGATCGGCAATTCACATCGTTCACACATTATAAAAGGAGTGTTTATTAATGTTTATTTTGAAGTAAAACAGAAATTCCTATATTTCGGTAAGACTCATTGAGAAATAATAATGGTATTTTTCCTGCTTTTCTTCCCCCTTTTATTATTCTTCACACATACAGTAATAGAGTTAATCAATATGGCCAGTGGAGGACATGTGCAACAGCCACCACATTTTTGCCATGCCCTGGAAAACCTACTCTTGAATGGAAACGTTGTTTTAGTGCATTTCTGAACTATTTAGTGCAGATGGGTATTCACCTACAAGAAAGTTTGCTATACTATTTAATTGTTTGGGTAACGAAGGCCAGAACATATTTGATCATTTACCAGCATTGCATCCCCCAAGTGACTTTGGTGATGCAGACAATTGGAATGTTTTATTGAAGCTGAGAAAAGACTTTCAAAACATTTTTCACAAGAGCCTAGCATTGTTTTACAATTTTCAATTTGTATTCACTTAAACAGGATGCAAGAGAAACAATAGATCAATATGTTGCTGCGCTAAGAGTTTTAGCCAGCACATGTGAATTTGATAATGCTGTTGAAAAATACAGACTTGATCAGAATGTATTGAACTGTTATATTACACAAATTCGGGAACATTTGTTATGCTACATCTATCCTACACATAAAGAGCCTATTAATATTGCAAAAGGCATCGAATGTTCAGTTCAGTCTGTAAAGGTTTTGGAAAGTGCAAATGCTGTGGAGGTTAGCAAGAGTACGAAAGTGAATACACTAGTGGGTGAAGTGAAAATCAATGCTGTAAAAAAAACAATTGAAGGAGAAATTTTTTTTAAAAAAAACTTTTCGTAGTGGTACATTTTTTAGATGTGGATTGTATAGTCACGAGTAACTGTGTACATTGTCCAGCACATGAAAAAAGTGTAACAAATGTAGCAAGATTGGACATTTTGATAGGTTAAAGATAGTGGAGTATAGTAAATGTCCAATAAAACTTTGGGGGAAGGTATTATGAAAAATATGTAGGGAATGCTATTGATTTTATCCAGAAACTCTGTCACTCTGTTCGGTGACTTTGAGACTTATTAAACCATCCTCACCCATAGACTGCCCCTTTACACTTCTCCTCCTTATGAGGGATGTGTCCCCTGTCCTTTAGACGAGTTTAGACTGATGGCGTTTTGACTGATGTCCTGAAGACGAAGACTGATCCTGTGTGCTGATCTAATCCTTGGAGGGTAATTATGACAATGCAATTTGTAATTTGTCTGTTTGCTTTTCCTTTCTAGGTACCAACTGCTCTTTTGATAGAGACCATAGCTAGATGATTTCCTAAATTGGTGTTCTAAATTGTTTTACATGAAGCCCAACATGCGGATGCTAATTAGTGGTTAGGATAGGAAATTCACTCTGACTGACGCAAATAGACAAATGACTGACGTTACGCTTTGCTGAACTGAGACATATATGATATTTGTTGTAACCTAATCTACGTTCACGCCCTGTATTCAGATTAATTCTTCTGCTCGTAGATTGTAATCAATAGGGAATAAAATTCTATCAAAAGGTGTGGTTATTCATGACTGAAAGGTCATGGTTGCGTCGACAATTTGATTAATGTCTTTATCCAAAGTAAAGTGCATTGTGGTGATAAATATTGATGATATTATTGATATATTGCTTGACATATTGATCAGTTATCTCGTCCTACGGTGTCTCTCCACTGGGTCACAAGATTCATTGGCCTAAAACGAGTCCTAATGTGTAATAAATTAACATAGAAGAACGCGTTAGCAGTTCTGGTAGCAGAGCGACGGTTTGGCCCTTGGGGGCCCTAGAACGGAGAATCATTGTTTAATTTGTTTAGTTTTTTTGTGATCTCAGAGCCTGCCTGAGTGAGTTGGAGATGTTCTCGGCGCCATAATGTGTGTGGTTTAGGGTTTTGCGCTTGCTTAGCTTATGCCCTTTTGCAGGTGATTGTGAGATTTGTGTGTATTTAGGTTAACTATGTGTTGTTTAGTAGGAGTGGGCGTCCTCCACAGTATGAGAGTAGGGAAGTCGGCGTACTTCATATGAGTGTGGCGCTTGGTGCTCAAAATTATCCACGTGGTTGGTTGTTTATGTACGGACCTGTCGTGGTCTAAGACTCCGGAGTATGTTGACGAGTGTAGGAGACACTTGGGTTTATGTTGTAATCTGTGCGGTTTAATAGGTCAGTCGGGCGTGGTTGACAAGTCAAGTTTGAGTAGATGCATGTGTGAAACCTTCAATGGAGATTTGGTAAATTCTAAAGAGCACTAGGATGAACCATTGACTAGTCGAGAGTAGAATTTGCTGGTCGAATTCTGATTGCGTATGCGGGAACTGACAAGGAGAAAGTAGCGGCTGAGGCTTCAAGTGAAATCTCTTTTCATAGTAAGCGTGTATTGATTCTTTAACCTCTTGAGAGGTCCGGTCGATTTTCTGCCAATCAGTCCCTTTCGGCGACACCTTTTGTTTCAAAAACTCAATCACCTTATGATAATACTTCATCACTTCTTCAGAGGGTGCCCCGGTCACCTTATCCCTTGCCGGCTCCTTCGTCGGCCAATCTACCCCTCTCTTGCATTCAAGCCTCAAATCAGGCGGAACAATGATCTCAAACAAGGTATTCAAGTCTTCCCAAAGACACTTTGCAAGTTTCACAAACCTGTCTGTTTGTTGATACCACTCGATCGGTTTCTCTCTCAATCTGGGATAATCAGTGGTAAAAGATAGGATGTCTCCTCTGGACCACAGTACATGGACTAAGACACCACCAGCTGTCACTCTCATAGGTAATATTTTTACTGAATCCACATCGGGGGAGGCCTTAGCTTGGTTAGACCCTGGACTGACACCTTTCTCATTGTCTCTTTTCTTTGCCCACCTGCTTTCCCATTTTTCCAGTGCACCCCAGATTTGCACACTTTGCAATAATTCTCTCAAATGTGCCTTCATTCCCGCAGACCTCATGTGCTCAAAATCTTTGGAATCAAAGTCTAATCTGTAACTTATTTTCAGATGTTTAGTGTTTCCAATGTCGATGTTGTATTTATCTGCCAGGTTCGCTAATCTTTGATGTACCTTGCCTACCTCTTTGGTAATCTTAGGGCACAGGAATCTTAATTCTGCTTCAGTGTAGGACTCCAATCTGTTCAATCTGTTCACTACCATCGTACCTTCTACTAACTCAGCAGCTTCTGCCCCTAATCTTACAAGGTTTAGGTACTCGTCTTGCTTTTCCTTCTCTGGATCAACTGTAATCACTGCAGCCTTTTGTGTAGTCTTTTCTAGCCATTCATTTAACTGTTGGACTGTGAAACCCTGCGGTGAAATGTTCCCTGCATGTATCATCGGGGAACGTGAAGTGTTCGTACTCATTTTCTGGGGAGTTAAAACTCCTAACCCTGCTTGACACATTGCTTCTATAAGTGCTCCCACTGGACTAAGGTCCATTAAAGACCTCGGCTGTTCAACTACTTGTTCTCCGGGGGCCATTATCTGGGGAGTTCCCATAGACCCTCCTCTTATTACATCTTGAGTCATCACTCCCTGATCACATACGCCAGTTTTGCCCTGCACATACAATGGCACTGGTGGACTGACAGTAATTGGCAACGATATGGCAGCAGGTGTCTGACCTGGACCCAGACTCCGTGGAGCAGCAACTCCATAGGTCTGTTCCAAGGTACCCGGGACAGGTACTAATGGTGGGCCAGCTACTGGGTTGTACCCTGGTATCAGCTGTGGTTGCGGTTGGGACAGTAATTTCGGAGTTGGCTCAATCTGCACTAATTTGGATTTCGTGTATATCGGGTCTGGTGGCACTATCAGATTTGTAGTAGTCTCAAGTACTGGGACGTCTGGGTAGATTCTCTGTATCTGCAGAAGAGGTTGCAAATGTATCGTTATGTCAGGAGCAGTGGGTACACTGACACCATTCTGTATCGGAGCCGTATCACTAGTCTGTGCCGTATCAGCAACTCTCTTTTCCTGCGTCTGGTTCCCAGGATCCATGCTAGTACCTGGAGCACTATCGTTCACTGCGTAAGGTGGCGGGCGATCAAGTAATAACCTATCCATAAACTCCTCATCGTCTGAATCATCTTCCTCTTCCCAAGGTCTTTTATTTTCTTTAGATTTGCCTGAGTCTTTGTCTGTCTTACAGGAGGCTTTCTTTCCCTGTGTTTCTTCTCCCTGTGTTATTGCTGGGAACAGTTTTAGTCCATCAACAAATCCCCTTCTCCACATTTTATTCTCGTTATCCCATCTAGCCTCAGCATAGGATTTTTCTGCCCTTCTCAGCCTCCTATGGAACCTTTCTTGTCTATGTTTAAGAGCCATTAAATCCCAAATTGCTAGAGCCTCATATTGACCTGCCTTGGGGGTGGTTTCTGCTTACTTAACATCCACCTTAAGTTCTCCAGCACCTTTGGATTGAACGTCCCATGCTCTGGAAACGCTAAACATCCCTCCTTCTCTGTTAGTTTGCGCCACTGTTTCATCCATAAACATGGAGCAACACCTTTCCCTCCATGACCATATAAGCTGGAGTACCCTCGGGTGGTGTAGGCTCCCCATCAGTTGCTACGATATGTGTCTCCCTTCAGAGCACTCTTAAATGCTTTAACAAAATTTTTTTTTGCGATTTTCTCTTGTTTTGTATTTAATCAGAAGTGACTTAGTTCCCAGGACACCCCTCACCCACCTTTCTCAACCTATTGCCTCTCACGGACGGCAGCCAATCAGTGCGCGACCCCTCTCGACAACTGACCTATCTCAGCGCGGTACCACTGACGTCACACTCACACACACTGCAGCTGACAAAGTCTTGCGGCTCGTCCGCTCCTCACTGAGCCCACACATTCTAATGCAAATTATTGCGAGCACCTTAAATGACAACACAAATCTGCTGGTTTACTACAGGAAGGGTAGTACATTCGCTTCAGAACTTTACAGAGATTTCACTTGAAGCCTCAGCCACTACTTTCTCCTTGTCAGTTCCTGCATACGCAAGCAGAATTCGACCCGCAAATTCTACTCTCGACTTGTCAATGGCTCATCCTAGTGCACTTTAGAATTGACCAAATCTCCATTGAAGGTTTCACACATGCATCTACTCAAACTTGACTTGTCAACCACGCCCGATTGACCTATTAAACCGTACAGATTACAACATAAACCCAAGTGTCTCCTACAGTCGTCAATATACTCCGGAGTCTTAGACCACGACAGGTCCGTACATAAACAACCAACCACGTGGATAATTTTGAACACCAAGCGCCACACTCATATGAAGTACGCTGACTTCCCTACTCTCATACTGCGGAGTACGCCCACTCCTACTAAACAACACATAGTTAACCTAAATACACACAAATCTCACAATCACCTGCAAAAAGGCATAAGCTAAGCAAGCGCAAAAACCCTAAACCACACACATTATGGTGCCAAGAACATCCCCAACTCCCTTAGGCAGGCTCTGAGATCCCAGGAAAGTCATGGTGAACTTAGAAACCCATCATACTTCCGATTTGCATTATCACAAAAAAAAAAAAATTCAACAATGATTCTCCGTCTCTGGGCCCCCAAGGGCCAAACCGTCGCTCTGCTACCAGAACTGCTAACGCGTCCTTCTATGTTAATTTATTACACATTAGGACTCGTTTTAGGCCAATGAATCTTGTGACCCGGTGGACGAGATAACTGATCAATATGTCAAGCAATATATCAATAATATCATCAATATTTATCACCACAATGCACTTTACTTTGGATAAAGGCATTAATCAAATTGTCGACGCAACCATGACCTTTCAGTCATGAATAACCACACCTTTTGATAGAATTTTATGAATTGTATTCCCTATTGATTACAATCTACGAGCAGAAGAGTTAATCTGAATACCAAAAAGCATAAGAGCATAGTCACAATATGGTAACTGTGATAAGATTTCAGTAATGCATGAAACACAAACTTAAGAACATAGCACGGCGTGAACATAGATTAGATTACAACAAATATCATATACGTCTCAATTCAGAAAAGCGTAACGTCAGTCATTTGTCTATTTGCGTCAGTCAGAGTGAATTTCCTATCCTAACCACTAATTAGTGGCATGTTGGGCTTCATGCAAAACAATTTAGAACACCAATTTAGGAAAACATCTAGCTATGGTCTCTATCAAAAGAGCAGTTGGTATCTAGAAAGGAAAAGCAAACAGACAAATTACAAATTGCATTGTCATAATTACCCTCCAAGGATTAGATCAGCACACAGGATCAGTCTTCGTCTTCAGGACATCATTCAAAACGCCATCAGTCTAAACTCGTCTAAAGGACAGGGGACACATCCCTCATAAGGAGGAGAAGTGTAAAGGGGCAGTCTATGGGTGAGGATGGTTTAATAAGTCTCAAAGTCACCGAACAGAGTGACAGAGTTTCTGGATAAAATCAATAGCATTCCCTACCTAGTTCTAACGACCTTTCTGTGACAGGGGTTTTTATCCCTTTTTCGTAATACCTTCCCCCAAAATTCTATTGGACATTTACTATACTCCACTATCTTTAACCTATCAAATTATACATTAGGTAATTCCAATTGTCACCCCACGATAATTCATAACATTTTGATTGGTCTTCATAATTGACGCCTTCGGAGGTGGCACATCCGGGGGGTTACTTCACCGTTTGGCACGTCTTCTCGGGTCATGAGTTCCTTTGTCCATGGTTTAACGTCCTTGTACATTACATTAATCTACTTTTGTTTCAATTTTGTATTAAAACTCATACTAAAGCAGCAAGCATGCGGATGAGAACAGAATCTGTGTTGATACATGGAATGAAGAAAAGGAACATTTGCAGGGTCATGGCCCCTTGCGAGTCAGCACACTGAAAAACAGCAAAATGCCTTTAATATGAGAACTAGGCAGCTAAATCCACAGCTCACGCTAACTTAAGGCCTATAGGATTTTCAATGCAGTATCGTAAATGTTAATGTAAGCTTGATTAATCATAACACAAACAATTTTTACTCATTATTGTCATTAGTTCGCATACACAATGGTAATTTCACATATTATAGTCATAATTCAAATGCACGTTAAGCAAATCGCTATTTATTGTAGTTTTCTATGCAGCATTGTTAAGCATTGATATAAGCATTTCACTTTTAGTATATGTAATATTTGAACTACGCTCTCTCAGTACAAAAAGCAGTTGCTTATTCAAATATTCAAAAATGTTAACATTTGCTTTTTTTGAGGATAACTAGTGTTTTGATGATAGAGTGATAGCTACTAAAATGTATGTGGCAGACATTATGGAATGGATAGGTCAGGGGAAACTTGGAATAGTTTTGAGGCCTGGGGCAGTCACTCCTATAACGTCAGTGGATCAAAAAACAGATACCTTAGAAGATATCTTGGATAAATATTCTCAAGTATTTGAGAAGAGAGTAGGATCTGAGATAGGATTTGAACATGAAATAATTCTCAAAAAGGAAGCTGTTCCTGTAGTACATAAAGTGTGCGATGTTCCCTTATGTATTAGAAATTAACTGAGGAAACATCTTGACCAGTTGTGTGTTGATAAAATAATAGAACCTGTTAACGCAGCAGAATGGGTGAGTGCAGTGGTCATTGCAAAGAAAAAGAACGGCGAGATACACTTGTGTGCTGCATTGAGGTCATTGAATAAAATATAGTTGTAGAATGTCATCTGTAACCCAAAATTCATGAAGTCCTTACTACGTTGGGCTGTGCAATTATTTATTTTTTTGAAAAACAGATCTTGTATCAGCATACTGTTAGGTACCTTTAAAGAAGTCACGTTATTAACTACGTTTGTCACACCATTTAGCGCCTATAAGTTCCATTTTGCCTCGCTTCGGCCTCTAGTGTTTTTCAGAAATTGATGTTAAAGATGTACCTGGGGTGCAAGTCTTCCAGGGTGATATTCTTATATTTGCAGAATCTGAAAAAAGCACAACCGTATATTGGGTAAAGTTTTATCCATATTGATGAAACATGGCATGACGGTGACTTGTGACAATCACAAACGTTTAACTGATTGAGTGGATTATTTGGGTCATAGTGTTTCTGCAGAGGGTTTAAACCTAAAGTTGACCTCATTATGGCTTTAAAAGATATACTGAGTCTTCAGAATAAGGGATAACTTAAATTGTTTATTGGGCTATGTGATTACTACACAAGGTTTGTTGTAGGTTATGCAGCATTCATGGAACCTCTTAACAAACTATTAAGAAAGAAAGAAAAATGTAATTGGGGTGAGATTCAAGAAAATGGTTTTGCTGAAATTAAAGATGTGCTCACTAAGGTACCGCTGTTAGAAACATATATTAGAGGGAAGGAATGCATTATATCAGTTGATGCTAGTGTGGAAGGTCTGGGAGCAGTTCTTTGTCAAAAAAGTGGATCTGAAGAGCATAGAACTTCATTTGCTTCTAGAATTGTTTTGGAAGTTGAGAAAATAGATAGCTCTATAAAAAGAGAAGCACTCACATCTGCCTCGGTAATTGAAAGGTACAAAACATACGTTTAGGGAACAAAATTTACTTTGTGCACAGATTATAAACCTTTGCAATTTTTATTGCGTGATAAATGTTAGTCAGCAGCTTCTTCAAGATTAATAAAAAAAAAAATCCAGATTACAGGAATATAATTTTGAAATCAAGGTAAAAATAATGTTAGAACTGATTGTATGTCAAGTTAACCCATTGACAATAGTGACGATATTAATCATATGAATGGGTTAGATTCGGAGTGTGCTGTGGCCAGCTTGGATGTCTCTGATATAAATCAGGGAACCATTGGTGAGGATGAGTGGAATAGTGCATATGCTAAGGATGACATTCTAGCTAAAGTGTTAAATTTTGTTACACAAGGTTGGCCTTCTCTCAAACATTTTAAAGAAGGTTGAAACATATTTTGTCAACTGCAGTCTCAGTTATTCATAAAATCTGGTATTCTATTGAAATCAGATAAATTCATCCCACCACAAGAACATAGGTCTAATAATTATAGGTTTCGCTCATTCTGGTCATCTTGGTATCACTTCCACAAAAAAGGTTTTGAGGCAAAAACTTTGGTGGCCCTATATGAATACACATATAGAAGAGTTTATTAACAAATGCAAAGAATGTCTGTTGTCTAATAAACATTGGAAATAAAAAATAAATGCCCTTGGTGCCTACTCCCTTTCCTGAGGGACCAAAGTGTAAACTGGCTCTTGACTTTTCAGGACCCATTAACGTGCTACCAGACAACTCGAAATACATGATTGTACTAACTGACTATTTCTCCAAATGGGTATCTTATACATTTGTGAAGGAAATTTTCACCAAAGTGGCAGTAGATTTCTTGAACAAAATCTTTGCTTTAGATGGATAGCCGTTGGAACTGGTACAATAGTGTACAATTTATTTTAAAAATATTGAATCTTTTCTGAGGGACAAAGGATTAAAACATTGCACTGTGGTTTTGTATATGTTAGAAATGGGGTCTCTGGTTGGCAGTCAGTTGGCACTCTGTCCAAGCAGGGACCCTCACTCTAGTCAGGGTACTGGAGATACATGTCTAGGAAAACCCCTACTCACCCCCTTGGTAGCTTGGCATAAGCAGGCAGGCTTATCTCAAAGGCAATGTGTAAAGTATTTGTGCCAACAAACACAGTAATATAGAGGAAATGCTACAAAATGGACACCACACCAGGTTAGAAAACTAGGGAATATTTCTCTAAATCAAACAAGACCAAAACAACAAAAGTCCAACATACACAAGTCAATAAATGAATTTTTAAAGTGAAAAGAGTCTTACTCCTTAGAAAACAATGGAAACGTTGATTTTACACAAACTACCTGGTTTGCATCAAAAATAAAGCCGCACGGGCGAGCGTGTGTCTGACAAGTTAACGATGCATCAATTCCTTACTCACAAGTAAGGCCGTGCATCATTTCTTCTCTGGTCAGGTAGGCGCTGCGTCATTTTCCTTTCCTGCAAGAGAGCGATAGATCAATTTCTGGGCAGGGCACCTCGGATCTGCGCAGGGTCACAATGACTTTGACGCTCAGCGATGATGCATGAGAAATCCAGTCACATTGTGTTGGAAAACTGTGCTGCATGGGGTTTGCATCATTATCAGCCATAAGCAGGTGCTGGGTTGTTTCTCCATCTGCAATGCAGTGGGGCATAGATTTCAGTCACGAAATGGGTGGCATGTCGTTTTTCAGCCACTTTGCAGTTTGTGCATCGAAATTTTCCCTGCACAGCTTCCTGTACTTGGATTTTTGTCCTTTTTCTATCAACTTAAACTTTCAAGGGCCCAGGGACTGGATGAGCACCACTACTTGGCTGGGCAGAAGTCTCAGCAGAGAGTTCAGGTGCTGGCAGAGGAAGTCTTTGATGGCCCGGAAACTTCAAAACAGGAGGCAAGCTCAACACAAGCCCTTGGAGATTCTTCTCAAGCAGGAATATACTATAAAGCCCAGTCTATGTCCCCTTTCACAGGCAGAAGCAGCAACTATAGGATAGCACAAAAAGCACAATCACAGTCACAGCAGCACTGCTCCCCAGCTCTTCAGCACTCCTCCTTGGCAGATGTTCCTCTTGAATCCAGAAGTGATCTGAACATCTGGGGGTTTGGGTACACTACTTATACCCCTTTCTGCCTTTGAAGTAAGGAAACTTCAAAGGCAATTTTCTGTTGTTCACATATCCTGCCTTGCCCAGGTATGGCCCCAGGGGTTGGAGACTGTATAGGGTGAGGGCAGGCACAGCCCATTCAGGTGTAAGTGACCACTCCTCCCTCCACTCTAGCTCAGATGGCTCATCAGGATATGCAGGCTACACCCCAGCTCCCTTTGTGTCACTGTCTAGAGGGGATTCACAAACAGCCCACCTATCAGTCTGATCCAGACAGGGAATACACAAGCAGGCAGAGTCACAGAATGGTTTAAGCAAGAAAATGCCCACTTTCTAAAAGTGGCATTTTCAAACTAACAATCTAAAAACCACCTTTACTAAAAGATGTATTTTTAAATTCTGAGTTCAGAGACCCCAAACTCCAAATCTATATCTGCTCTCAAAGGGAAACTGCACTTTGAAAATATTTAAAGGCAGCCCCCATGTTAATCTATGAAAGAGATAGGCCCTGCAACACTAAAAACCAAAACTGGCTGTAATTCACTGTTAGAACATGTAAAACACATCAGTTCATGTCCCACCCTTAACATACATTGCACCCTGCCCATGGGGCTACCTAGCGCCTACCTTAGGGGTGCCTTACATTTCTAAAAAAGGGAAGTTTGGGCCTGGCAAGTAGTTACAAGTTGGATTGGGAGTTTAAAACTGCAGACACGGGCACTGCAGTGTGAGTTCTGAGCCATGGTTACAGGGCCACTCATGTGGGTGGCCCAACCAGTGCTGCAGGCCCACTAGTAGCTTTTGATTTTCAGGCCCTAGGCACCTCTAGTGCACTTTACTAGGGACTTACTAGTAAATCAAATATGCCAATCATGGAAAAGTCATTTACACATACAATTTACTCAGGGAGCACTTGCACTTCAGCATTGGTCAGCAATGGTAAAGTGCACAAAGTACCAAAAACAGCAAAACAGAGTCCAGCACAAAATCAAAACATGGGAAGCAGAGGCAAAAAAGACAGGGGAGACCATGCCAAGGATGCCAGGTCTAACAATATAGATCTAATGCAAATTGAGCTGAGGAAAGAGTTAATAGAGTACTTAAAGATGGAATTCAAACAGCAGTGACATGTGGAGTCAACATTGAGGATTTTGTAAGAGATACAGTGTGGGCGTACCACAACACACCTCACACTGTGACAGGTTTGACATCTCTTTCTTTGTTGATAGGTATAGGATCTCGCACAAAATTAGTGCCAAACTGGGTTGTTGTGGTGTCATGGTGTGTTGTGGTAGTTGATGGATGGCTGCCACTGGTTCATCTGCCATGCTGATAGTATTGTTCATGCTCGTTGGCCCTGGCTGCACCCTGTTGCGGTCACGTTGTGGTCCGTCACTACCTATTTGCGTGTCCTGCTGGCGCAATGTGACTTCCAGGCGTACAGGAGTCCAATGTTTGCTGTATCTCTCTTTTCTGGGTGTGGTGTTGTGGCGTCACGCTGTGGTGGAGCTCACCATGCTGTATGCGTCTTCCTGGCCCTTCTGCTGGCTCACAGTCACACCCTGGGGGGTCCCAAACACCAGCGTTGTTGGTGTGTGTTATAGGGACCACCCTTGTCGCCAGTGTAATATTCTGTGTTCCGTGTAATGTTCTGTGTCCCCTGCCGTGCACTGTAATTAAAGACTCGGACACGGTGTGCTCTCAGAATGGAGCCGGGGGTAAAAACTACTAACTCCCACGCTCCGCTTTATTTAAATATCTTCTGCTTCCCCCGGAACCTCTCCCGTACATCCGGGTTAGTGTTCTATGATCGGTCTTCCAACAACTAGACCGTCACAGAACACTACACCCCCATTCAAGAAATAACCTTCTTTTTTGGACACAGTACAAATCTAAATTATATTAGGTCACTATATACGGTTAAACTCATAGTCCCATTCCACACAAGTTTGTGTGACAAACGATTTGCCTTTCTCCAATGATGCTGGGGACAGGCAAGCACTCATTCATTCTGTAAATAGCTAGTGCTATTTAGAATTAATGCAACTACAAGCAAACATTTAAAATGCAATAGGTTTCACTTTTGAAAACTGAATGTTACAAAGCTCGTAGATAATACATATGGTGTTTGATTCCTACCTTGCAATCAAGGGTACTGCCAGTAGCTGATCTAAAACAGGCAACTGACACTCCTTTGCTCACGAAACATGTTGATGTGTCCATTTTTCTACTCATTTTAATTTTTCCATAATTGGGACAGATATTAGAAGATGAAGGAACAGACCAACTCCAGAGATGTTGGTGTTGGATCTGGCCCTTTCTGAAGGGTCAACCCACATTCTTGCCTTCCTTTGCCCTCTTCTGCTGAACCCGTTTTTGTTGACTCTTAGAACTCCAGCACTTTTTCCCTGCTAACCAATGGTACAGTGCTTGATCTCTCTCTCTACAACATGTTAAAATTGGCACACATCTGAATAATACATATGATTTACTTGTAAGACCCTAGTGTATATGGCTGCATGTACCCAAGGCTTGTAAATTAAATCCTATGCCTCAGGCCTGCCACTGCAGCCTCTAGTGCAGTTTTGCCTGTCATTTCAACTCGCCAAAATGAACCTTTTGCTAGGTTAAACCGTCCCCTTTAAAGCTCATAAGTCATCCCTAAGGTGTGAGCCCTAACCACCCATTGGGTAGGGCGTTAGTACTTAAAAAGTAGGACATGTGTGTTTAAGTTTAACATGTCTTTACAGTGGAAATCTCAAGTCATATCCAACTGGGTGCGTGGCTGCAGGGCAGATGATCGGCAGTGTCCCTCCTTTGGCTATACCACAAATGCCTAACATGTCCTATATTTTTGCCCAGATTACCAGAGCAGTGGGAAGATCTGGATACTACGTTTGTGTCGCAATCCGGATGTCAGAGAACACAAGGTGGCCCTGAGAATTATGTAGTTCATACTCTCCCATTATCTGATGTTGATTTGGAGAGTTAAACAAAAACATTCTACCTCCCCTGGCACCAAAGGTAGCACTGCTGTACGTATTGTATAAAATCTGCCTTATTGGCTCTACCATACACACACACATGCCGGCCATCATATGATTTCTTAAAGGTTTTATGCTGTGTATTGTATGTTTGCTGTCTGAATAGAAAGATTGGACGCTGCTTGCATTGATCCCAGGCTACCCAGAGTGATTCCAAGGGTCAGTTAGCTGACCTCATTAATGAGCTTTAGGCACACAAGAAGCTCCCAGAAGCCTCCCTAAAATTGTCAAGCTAACCAGCACCAGCCGAACCTGTTTAAGTCCTTCTGCTCACCTCTGCTAGAGAGATTCCTGATCCTCAAGTGGTTCCCCCAGGTTCTGGACCCTAAGTCGCATCAGTGTGAACTCCTCTCAAGAAAAGATGTAAGTCCTGAATTTTGGGCTCCTTGCGACCGAGGAGTAACCTCTTTGTGCTGAGAATTGACCTCCCACGTTAGCCGCCATTGAGAAGCTCCAGCGAGATCAGCTCTATGCACCAACAGTGACCGTTAATGACAACCAGTAATGCTCGACATACTCTTTGCTCTGACAGATACCATCAACGACCCTGGACCTGCTCCTCGTACTGACAGTCTCCTCCTCACGGCTCTGCCAAACGTGATGGGAACTCACTGTGTCGCAATTGAGAAAGTAACTCTTGAGCTGAACCAACCTGGTCCTTAAATCTGAGTCCCACTTCTTCACAGTCGGCCTGAATTTGTGACTTTTCCTTCAGTCTAGCACAACCAGGGATCCACGAGTGGTGCTTTGTGCAACTTGGCACTATTTTTACCCAAAAGATAAAAAAATAATATCTCCTGTTTTACTGATTGGATTTTTGTTGTTCTAGTATCATTTTATTTATAAACATTTACTCAATTTTTCTATTTCTAAAATGGTTTGGGATTTTTCTTGTTATGTTTTCCCTTTATGACTGGTTGAGTGCTGCATAAATACTTTACACATTGCCTCTAAGTTAAGCTTTACTGCATTTGTGTCAAGCTACTAGAGGGTTAACTGCAGGTAATTTGGTGACTTTTGTGATTCACCCTGTGGTTGTTACCTCATTGGGGCTTCCATCACACTAAAATACAAACCTAATTTCTTACATTTGGAAATTTAGGAGTGGAAGGAAAACTATAGTTCAGGCTTCAGGCCTCATAGAAGTACACAGGCATTCTGGAGGTGCAGGAGGAACTAATTGTCCTTGGTAATGCAGTTACTGGCTGCCCTAATGTTTTAAAGTTTCATTGTCTACTACCTCCTCCACATGTTTCCATCTTATTTCAAACACGGCAGTTGAAGTGCATGGTATTAGATCTATCACCAGATCGAGAGGGTAAACAGCCCCCACCACAGCTGCTGCGTGTGTGAGGGGGAAACACATAAAAACAAACAGCCAGCACTCCAGCCTGCACACTAAGCTTTGTCCAGCTATCTTTAACTGGAAAGCAGTGTTGTTTCTTAAAAAGTTTAAATGTGGCATTGTAAATATGTAGTGTATACACGTTTCCTTAATTTTTTTTTTTTAAAATAGGGATGTTGTAATTAGGCTCACATTTTAAACATAAAGCCATAGAAATTCAGCTGTTATAGTTAGTTATTTCAAGTAACTATACCTCGTACCCTGAGGTAACTATAACTCACACCAAGGGACCACTGAACAAATTTTGCTACTGCAGAGAAGAACATAGTGAAAGCTGCCATTAAGTCAGGTGGAGCGGCAATGCACCTTGAGCAGATAGACCATCAGGTTGGTCCTGCTCTTCCCTAAGTTCTTAGAGCAGTTTTGTGGGAAGTTTTGGATTTTGGCTATCTGGGCACCTTTAACACCTCATCCAACGGTTGGGGGTTGGAAAGGCACCACATGGCGGTTCAAGAGTCACTCAGGCTGAGTCAGCCTTCACGATGGCGAGAGGCTGTTATGTCCCTGAATCTCCGAACAGGAGGCTAGCAAACTAGCCCTTAAACTTAAAGTAACTCTGGTAGTCTTGTGTTCAGGTGAAGAAGCAGGGATCATTCTGCAGGGCAGGCCTCTAAGGGTCAAGCCTTCCAGGTGGGGCAAGGCAGTCTTATAGAGTACACAGCAGGCCACAACAGCAGTCAGTCCTCTGAAAATCCTTCTGCAGGTCCAGAAAGTGAACTAAAGTATGGACCTAAGAGTCCTATTTTTATACCTAGAGCCTTCTTTGAAGTGTGAGACGTTTCTAGAGATTTCTCTTTGGAGTGCTTGGAATTGTATGACTCTTCTGCCTGGCTTCAGGCTGGCTGGAGGCTGGCTGCAGGGACAATGCCCTTCCCTACACACATCCTGCCAGCAACTGGCTCATTCACGCACTCTTACTCCCTCTATTGTGTGACTGTCTGGGAGGAATTCACAAAGTATAATGCCAACTACACCCAGTCAGGCTGCAGGCAACAAATGCCAAAGAACTGAAAACATGCCAAATTTCTAAAAGTTATTTTCAACATTTTTAATTAAAAATCTGACTTAACCATTAAAGAGGATTTTTAATTACAAGTTCATAGATACCAAACATGAAATGCTTATCGGTTACCAATCAAAAGTTAGAACTTAATAAGTGTAATAAGGCAACCCAATGTTATTCCGTGGAACAGGTAAGTCCCACAGTAGTGAAAAATTAATTGAGTTTTTCACTACCAGGACATGTAAAACTTAAAAGGGCATGTCCAACCTTTTATGAACAATGCACCCTGCCCTATGGGTTACCTAGGGCCTACGTTAGGGGTGGCTTATACACAATAAAAGGGGGGATTAAGGCTTGGCAAGAGGTTATATTGACAAATTGAATTAACAGTTTAAAAAATGCATTCAGGATGCAATGGCAGGCCTGGGCCATGTTTTAAGGGGCTATATATGAGGGTGGCACAATAAATGCTTCTGGCCCCCTAGTAGCATTTAATTTATGGGATTTATGGGGCCTGGGTATAAGGTATACTACTCAACAAGGGACCCATAAGGAAATTAAATATGCTAATTAGGGAGTTAGCCAATTTTATCATGTTTAGTGGAGTGAGCACAAGCACCTTTGCTCTGGTTAGCAGTGGTAAAGTGCACAGAGTCCTAAGGCCAACAAAAATGAATTCCAGCAAATGAAGGAAAAAAGGCAAAAAGGTTTTGGGGAAAACCACCCTAAGGCTCTCAGGTCTAACAGTCACTTTAACATTTGTTTTTTTCATTGAAAATATATGTATATATAGAGAGAGAAATACATCTGTCAAAGAAGCAGCTATGGTGGCCAACTCAGCTATAGGTGCAGGCAGTGGGAGACAGACCAATACCCGTGATTAATTCCACGCAAGATAGAAGATAAAGTCTATGCACACTCCAGTCTTCAGTTATCGAGGCACTTTTGTTTTCTTACAGCAAACACCACTGTGTTTTGACTCTTGAGAATCTTTGTCATGGTTAGCGGGTCCTTCTTTCATTAAAATACGTATACTCCGTAACCCGCACTGTCTATTAAGAGGCATTCTGGGACATATAGTGTAATTAAAAGCAACACAATACAATAGACATCTTTTTTGTATAAGGCAAATGTCTACTCTTCCAAGAGTGTGAAAATGCTTTTATTCATGTGAATACAAACATGATCATTTTCATTGTCTTTTGTTCGGAGACCCACCCACATGCTGTTTTTAGGGATTTCTTCAGAATTAATGATATTGTTATCTCTCACTTATGCCGGTACTTCTCATTTTTGGACTAAGTGCCCATAGTTATATCTGTATTACTGTGTGGGCTACGTGCTCAAGCATGAGGATTCCATTGACGTCTCAATGAATGTAGTAGCTGTATCACAACATCTATATTATTTCGTTTTAGGAATATGTCAGATGTTACCCCTGTTGTAGACTCAAACAATTCACTCCCACTTGCATGTTGTACATGTTTAAAAGGACCATTCCCTCACTGACATTGGAGCTGGCCCGGTATAATTTATGGGCTAAGTGCCCCTTTGGAACCAACATGAATTGAATTCTTAGAGTATGATATACCATAGACCCTCTTATTTTCAATCTGGCATGGCAATATCCCAAATCCTCATTTGCACTACACCCTCTATATTATGTATGTCTGTAAGAGAAGCCATCTCCTTAAAAATAAAACTCAGGTAGTCTGTTGCCCCATTCACTCCAAACATTTAGATCATATCTACTCATAACATATCTTGTGAGTGCAAGAGCAAACATAAGTTGTTACATAGTATACAGAACTTCACAATCAGAAGGTAATCCATTGAAGTTCACATAAGCATTATATTGATCGTAGTTCAGACAGGTGCATCACTTGTTCTCATAGATGTACAAATAATTTCTTATCTGTTGAGTCCTTATGGGATCTTGGTACATAGTCTCATTATGTACCTACTTTTGATTCTGCAGAGTTGTATGGTTTTGTCCCTGCCCCTGTCATTCTTCTGTATTTGTGCTATTTCATAATACCGCATTGTTCTCCAATCCTCCACATGAGATGAGGCATAGTGCTTTGCCAGGACATAGCTCATGTCTTTGTGTTGCACTGCTTGAATGTGCTCCAATATGCGTTTTCTCAAGGGGCATGTTGTGCTTCCCTCATACTTCAGTCCGCATAGACATTCTATGACATAAACAACAAAGATGGTATTGCACGTTATCTGTAAGGATTTAAGTACCCTTGAAGTCTATGATGGTTTCTTGGTCAAACCTTTTGTGCAGGCCTTACACTTACCACATTTCACAAACCCCTTATTGCATTTATTGAGCCAATTGTTTGGTCCCTGATCCACAAAGTGGCAATGCATCAATATGTCTTTTAAGGATTTTACCTTCCAAGATGTGTAAAATGGCCCTCTTTCCACCGATCTAGCAATATCATTGTCACTGAGCAAAATCTTCCAATGTTTTTGGAACACTTTCTTGATTTCATTGTTTTCCTTGCTATAGGTGGTGATCATCCTTGTATTATTCTGATCTTGCTACGCCCTGGATTCTGTAGTCATGAGAATTTGTGTCCGAGTTTTTTTTTACCAGCTCTTCTTACTCTCTGCTCAATACTGGATCATGAGTATCCTCTTTAATAAAACCTTTTTTTTTAATTCTTCAATTTGGATTCTCATGTCTTCTTTTCTGGAGCAATTTTGTTTTGTGCGGATAAACTCACCATATGGGATGCTCTTGATCAGGGCTTTTAGATGGAAGTTTGGGCCATACAATACACTATTGGTGGCTGTGGGCTGCATCACCCTTGTAGCTAGTCTGGAGCCAGGGAAAGCAGGATGCCTGGGGACTTCAACGGTAAAACCTCTAGAACAGTGGCTCCCGAGCTTTTGACTCTCCAGGAGCCCCACTGAATCACTATGAAAGCCAGGGACCCCAAGCAATTTGTGTGATTTCAATTTTAAACACTGAAACAGTAATTCGCAAAAAATACACAAACAAGTATACACCAAACACATACTGGAATTATTATTAAAGATATATTTATTTTGCATTGAAACAAAATCAAAAATATGCAAAAATAAAAAAACAATTCTCGAACAGTTGATGATGCTTCTGGGCGATTAACTTTTAAACGTTTTCTTTTATTTAGGAAAGCTGAATCCTCAGGTCAGATTCCACAAATCCAATATGCTTTCAGTTTTTATTTTTTAGGTACATAATCTAAGAAAGCTTTTTCACCCATATATATGGTGTGGAAAGGCATTAAAACCATAAGAGCCTCTCATCTCTCCATAGCGTCTCTGTCACATGTAATTAATTTGTTCTATAGCACCTCTCATACCAGGGAAGGGTGTTGGAGCACTTTACAGGGGACTACAAGGTGTAGGATTCACATGTCATCCACACTGGTAGGCATTTTCTAAGAGTGATGGTCTTGAGATGCACACACTCATGAATCATATCGTAACACAGTGTTTAGCATTGATTTCTACACAAACAAACATTTTTTAGCAGCATAAGGCTAATGAAAGACTGGGAAAAACAACTTTCTCATTTGAGCCATGCAGTTTGCATGAACTCTTTAATGTCAGTTCATAGCTCACTGTGCCAGATTAGGATTGTAAGGTATGAACCTCACAGCAACAAGAGAGTATCTGTGACAAAAGCAGTAGCTCACTGTGCTTTTCACATAAATACTGTTCTTTGTATGATACACATTCTTTGGGGCCGGCATATTAACCATCTTCGCTACCTTAAATGAGTGAAGTTGGCCATTAAACAAAACACCCATCTGCTGCGTGGATTGAACCTGCCATAAAGTCTCACATCGCCGGCACAGCTCACGTCGCCTTCGGAACCGCCTCTGCGCAACGCCTCCCAGCACAGGCCCTCCCATTTCTTGTTTGTGGCAGCCTTGATGACGATGAATGACTCTTCACTACAGCCTTGCAGCTCCAGACTTCACATTACATGATCTTGTTGATGGGATCCTCAATGCTGACGCAACAGGACCTCACACCACAGCCTTGCAGCATCTCAGAACTGAGGCATTGCTTAGGCTGCATGACGCATCTACAATAAGGATCCACACAATGCCCTGCAAATCAGGATTTAAGGTACTTTGTTCAGTGGGCCTAACTAAGTCCCTATAGAGGACCCACATTCCATTGTGGTCAACCAATCTCCCATGGGCACCCAACTCCTGCCACGCCCAACCTCAGGCCATGCGCAGCATGGGGTTATCTGCAGACAAGGCCCTGCAGCAACCCCCCTTGGAAGGCAAACCCCTGCAGCTTTTGGTGAAGGGTTGGTCGCACCCTACATCCAACTCCAGCGGGTGCCAAAACCTCACTGTGCACAGCGTGGGATTGGGTGCAGGGCCTGGCTGCCTAACACCCTTGGCCAGCAAACATCCTTTTATTAAGGGCCCAGGATGTGTGGATCCACATGGGGACTATGCTGGGGCCAGGGGAGGATCTGTGGATCCTCAAAATGCTTTAAGTTGTTTTTTCAATTTTTGCTCCAGCGAAAGTACAGTACGTTTGAGACCCCCTCACATGGCCCAGGAGGCCAGGTTACCCCTACACTGCCCCCTCATGTGTTTGTTTTAAAGATTTCCGGGACACAGGGACCGACTCCCAAGATGGCGGCCACAACATTTTCCTCTGCATGCAGCTATTTTGTCCATGCAAATCTTTATGGATCCTCTGTAGTTGTACAGTGTTGCTATATATACAAACATTTTGAAACTTCATTTCTCAAACACTACTGAAAGAATTGACAGCAAATGACAAAAATTATATATGTATATATGTGTGTGTGTGTATATGTGTGTATATCTATGTTTATATATATGTGTGTGTGTATATATATATATTCATAATTGTATGTATATGTATGTGTATGTATATATATATATTTATATATATGTGTGTGTAATATATATATATATACACATTATCTCTGGCCCCCTAAAAGTCATGTCTAGAGGCCCTGCTGCATCTGAGTTATTCAATTCATGGCATTATCTAAGGTTGTTTTAAATAATATAAAAAATATGCTATTTCACTTATTATCATGATGCAGCAATGTATTGAATACGCTGAAAAAATAATGAAATGTCTGGTTTATTTGGTAAAAGTTGACTGGCAATGTTATGTCATGATAAGAAATATAAATCAACGGCTCCCGATGACCTAAACTAAAATTGTATCCGACATTGTTGAGGGAGTGTTCACCAACACATAATACAAGATTAAAGGAACACTACACAGAATTATTGTCTCAGAAGTCTTACAATGTAGCCTCCCTCTGGTAGCCCACATTACCCTAACAGGACCCAGCACCTAGCTCTTTCCTTGTTGGATACTACGCTCCCTTTTTTTGTAGAAAGATTTGAGCTATGCATATCGGACACATACAAACATACCTAGTTCAACCATTGCAGTTAGTTGTCTGAGTGACTTTATTGTGTTATATCCTTCCTTGGGCATTTTTCCTGATTTAGCTGTTTGAACATCTCAGTACCATCCTTCAGTAACTTTTCGATATTATATGTGCCAATTTTTCCACTTATTATCTTGTTTTTATGCCAAGAAATACCGCATTAACTCTTTGTAATGTATGTTTTTCCCCATGTCGTTATACATGCGAGATTTTGCACTGGCGTCCAATTTAACTGATTTTAATTCACAATTGATAATTGTTTTCTTTGGAACTCGTTCTAATGACTGGAATGTGTTTGTAACTTGTTAGAATATTGACCTAAAAGCAGAGTAAATGACAAAAACATAAAAGATATTGTCTGGATTGCACTGAAAACAATGTTTGGAAATGTTTTCCTTGGGTTTGCTTACATTCGATGATAAACTTGAGTGCTATACCGAAAGGACAGCTTCAGAAACTGCAGAGCGCTTTCCTACTCACACCCCTCCAAGATAAGAATATTCTATGCGTCAAAGACCAATCGCCAACAGCTCATACACCGCGTGCAGACGACGGATAATACGCATTTCACGCCGAGGTTAGATATTAATCTGTAGGTCAATAGCTCTGAAGTGTAGATTTATGTTTCTAACTTCCAGGATGATTTATTTTGCTTTCCTATTTTTTTTTGTTTTTTCAAACTAAGGCAATCAAGGATCACCAAACAAACCATTTTCTCAAACTGTTAAGCATCAAACCATAGAATTCTTAAGGTGGTCCATACCTGATGTAAGCAATTTCGGTACTTAAAGTGCAGTTTCAAATCGTCAGGATGTTCCCTTCTGCAATCATAATATTCTTTAACAGCTTGGATATCCCTCATAGACAGACTCTGCAGCACGAGGAACTTACTCTACCAATGTTGGTAGAAATGATGAATGCAAAAAGAACAGATGATGGATGGAATGCTGAACAATGTCAAACAGTCATCCCCTAGACACAGAACTGGGCCTAATTCCATAGTTTTTTGCTCGCCACTCCATTCCAGTTTGGACCCAGCCATATACAAATCAGTCTTGACCTGGTCCCCATGGGAACAGTCCACCACGAACTGCCAGGCCCAGTCCTCCCTGGACTGAAAACAAGCATCCTGTGCCTGGTTTCAGGGTATCACCCCCTGATCAGCCAAGCTAGCTTGAATCTGGTAGCATAGCAAGTAAGGGACCCACGTCTCGGCATACCCTTCCCACTCAGGGTGACAAATGCAAAAAGAACAGATGATGGACGTAATGCTGCACAATGTCAAACATTCACCCCCAGTCACAGATCTGGGCCCAAATCCATTGTTTCTTTTGCTTGCCATGGCATTCCAGTTTGTGCCTAGCCTTAAGAAAATCAGTCTTGACCCTGTTCTCCATGGGAACAGTCCAGCTGGAACTGCCATGCTGGTAGAAATGATGAAACTTAAACACTTGTGTAGGAAGGTAGCCTCTTTCTAGCCTTGTTACCCCCACTTTTGGCCTGTTTGTGAGTATATGTCAGGGTGTTTTCACTGTCTCACTGGGATCTTGCTAGCCAGGGCCCAGTGCTCATAGTGAAAACCCTTTGTTGTCAGTGTGTTTGTTATGTGTCACTGGGATCCTGCTAGCCAGGACTCCAGTGCTCATAAGGTTGTGGCCTATATGTGTTCCCTGTGTGGTGACTAACTGTATCACTGAGGCTCTGCTAACCAGAACCTCAGTGTTTATGCTCTCTCTGCTTTCTAAATTTGTCACTGCAGGCTAGTGACTAAATTTACCAATTCTCACTGGCACACTGGTACACCCATATAATTCCCTTATATATGGTACATGGGTACCCAGGGTATTGGGGTTCCAGGAGATCCCTATGGACTGCAGCATTTCTTTTGCCACCCATAGGGAGCTCAGACAATTCTTACACAGGCCTGACACTGCAGCCTGCGTGAAATAACGTCCACGTTATTTCACAGCCATTTACCACTGTTCATAAGTAACTTATAAATCACCTATATGTCTAACCTTCACCTGGTGAAGGTTGGGTGCCAAGTTACTTAGTGTGTGGGCACCCTGGCACTAGCCAAGGTGCCCCCACATCATTCAGGGCAAATTCCCCAGACAGAGTGCGGGGACACCATTACACGCATGCACTATACATAGGTCACTACCTATGTATAGCATCACAATGGTAACTCCGAACATGGCCCTGTAACATGTCTAAGATCATGGAATTGTCACCCCAATACCATTCTGGTATTGGGGTGACAATTCCATGGTCCCTCGGGTCTCTAGCACAGAACCCGGGTACCGCCAAACTGCCTTTTCAGTGTTTCCACTGCAGCTGCTGCCAACCCCTCGGACAGGTTTCTGCCCTCCTGGGGTCCAGGCAGCCCTGGCCCAGGAAGGCAGAACAAAGGATTTCCTCTGAGAGAGGGTGTTACACCCTCTCCCTTTGGAAATAGGTGTGAAGGGCTGGGGAGGAGTAGCCTCCCCCAGCCTCTGGAAATGCTTTGATGGGCACAGATGGTGCCCATCTCTGCATAAGCCAGTCTACACCGGTTCAGGGATCCCCCAGCCCTGCTCTGGTGCGAAACTGGACAAAGGAAAGGGGAGTGACCACTCCCCTGACCAGTACCTCCCAGGGGAGGTGCCCAGAGCTCCTCCAGTGTGTCCCAGACCTCTGCCATCTTGGAAACAGAGGTGTTGGGGGCA
This sequence comes from Pleurodeles waltl, assembly GCF_031143425.1. Classification (NCBI taxonomy): domain Eukaryota; kingdom Metazoa; phylum Chordata; class Amphibia; order Caudata; family Salamandridae; genus Pleurodeles; species Pleurodeles waltl. Next base: position 671,124,555 of record NC_090443.1, on the reverse strand, counting down.
CACTGGACTGCTCTGAGTGGCCAGTGCCAGCAGGTGACGTCAGAGACTCCCTCTGATAGGCTCTTACCTCTCTTGGTAGCCAATCCTCCTTCCTTGTTAGCCAAACTTCCTTTTCTGGCTATTTAGGGTCTCAGCTTTGGGGAATTCTTCAGACAACGAATGTAACAGCTCACCAGAGTTCCTCTGCATCTCCCTCTTCACCTTCTACCAAGGATTGACCGCTGACTGCTCCAGGACGCCTGCAAAACTGCAACAAAGCAGCAAGATGACTACCAGCAACATTGTAGCGCCTAATCCTGCCGGCTTTCTCGACTGTTTCCAGGTGGTGCATGATCTGGGGGTAGCCTGCCTTCACCCTGCACCAGAAGCTGAGAAGAAATCTCCCGTGGGTCGACGGAATCTTCCCCCTGCTAACGCAGGCACCAAAAGACTGCATCACTAGTCCTCTGGGTCCCCTCTCATCCTGACGATCGTGGTCCCTGGAACACAGCAACTCTGTCCAAGTGACTCCCACAGTCCAGTGACTCTTCAGTCCAAGTTTGGTGGAGGTAAGTCCTTGCCTCCCCACGCTAGACTGCAAAGCTGTGTACTGCGTGATTTGCAGCTGCTCCAGCTCCTGTGCACTCTTCTGGGATTTCCTTTGTGCACAGCCTAGCCTGGGTCCCCAGCACTCCGTCCTGCAGTGCACAACCCTCTGAGTTGGCCTCCGACGTCGTGGGACCCTCATTTGTAACTTCGCATGGGCTCCAGTTCACTAGTCTTCTAAGTGCCTGTTGGGGTACTTCTGCGGGTGCTGCCTGCTTCTGTGAGGGCTCTCTGAGTTGCTGAGCACCCCCTCTGTCTCCTCTTCCAAGTGGTGACATCCTGGTCCTTCCTGGTCCTCAGCAGCACCCAAATACCTCTACCCCAATCCTTGCAGCTAGCAAGGCTTGTTTGTAGTATTTCTGCATGGGAACACTCTGCAAGCTTCATCGCGCCATGGGACATTTGTCTTCCAAAGGAGAAGTTCCTAGTCCTCTTCGTTCTTGCAGAATTCCAAGCTTCTTCCATCCGGAGGCAGCTTCCTTGCACCTTCATCCGGGGTTTCCTGGGCTCCTGCTCCCCCTGGACACTGTCGCGTCTATTGGACTTGGTCCCCTTGCCTTGCAGGTCCTCAGGTCCAGAAATCCGTTGTCAGTGTACTGCTGGTGTTTGTTGTTCTTGCAGAATCCCCCTATCACAACTATTGTGCTCTTTTGGGGTAGCAGGTGTACTTTACTCCTACTTTTCAGGGTCTTGGGGTGGGGTATCTTGGACACCCTTACTGTTTTCTTACAGTCCCAGTGACCCTCTACAAGCTCCCATAGGTCTGGGGTCCATTTGTGATTCGCATTCCACTTTTGGAGTGTATGGTTTGTGTTGCCCCCATACCTATGCTTCCCTATTGCAACCTATTGTAATTTTACACTGTTTGCATTACTTTTCTGACTCTTACTTATCTGATTTTGGTTTGTGTACATATAACTTGTGTATATTACTTACCTTCTTACTGAGGGTACTCACTGAGATACTTGTTGCATATTGTCTTAAAAATAAAGTACCTTTATTTTGAGTAACTCTGAGTATTGTGTTTTCTTATGATATTGTGCATATGATACAACTGGTATGGTAGGAGCTTTGCATGTCTCCTAGTTCAGCCTAAGCTGCTTTGCCATAGCTACCTTCTATCAGCCTAAGCTGCTAGAAACACCTCTATTCTACTAATAAGGGATAACTGTACCTGGCACAAGGTGTAAGTACCTTGGTACCCACTACAAGCCAGGCCAGCCTCCTACAACTTGTTGCTAAATTCTAGTTGATTGCATAGGAGGAAGTGTTGGCCCGACATTTCAGGTGGACCCTTGCTTGAAGTATGACAGAATGTATTCAATGAGTCTGAATCAGGTTCGGGTTAACTTTAAATCCATTTTCAACTTTGTTTAATTTGCATTAAACTGCCATGTTAATGTGTCAATGAAGTGCAAGCTGCTACCAGATGCAACATATTTAGCAATTGTTTGTGTAAAGTGGCAGCAGCTGGAAGAGAAGATGCAGTCATAAATGGCTCATCGTGTCCTTTGCCCTGCTGTGGTACACAAATAGTCACAAGTGGTAGGTGGAACCATCAACTGTAAACATACTGGAAGCTGGCAAGTGGGGGCTGAATGTGTTTCCTGCTTGAGTCGCTTGTGGTAATTTGATGTGCTGCTGACACTAGCGGTTCACAGTTTGCTATTTTAATAAGCAGGAACTACTAGACCTTGAAAAGACAAAATGATCAATTAACCCTAGCTTTTGGGTATGAGAACTACATTTACAAGCTGGCCGAAGCTACTCTGTCATTGATAGTGTTGAGTGATAATACTATTGTCATGGGCTTGGAAAACCAAACGAGAACCCAGGAAAAGAATGGTAGAGAATGTCACATTTTGTCCTACTTAAATCATAGCCTTCCAAAATGAAATGAAACACCATATTCCTGGAAGCACCGATTAGCTCAGATGAACTAATCTCTCCTCTTCCCCGAGTGGATCTGCTAACTATTGTATCTCAAGCTATATGGAGAGAACACGAGTAGAAGAAAAAGAGAGAGAGAGACTCCTGGAAGTTATTTTTTTGAGTTTCCATACCAGATGGTTATGGCCCAGAATTTTTTATCAAGTTTCATGGAGTCTGAATTTTTCCATAGGGGAGAGAGCGCAAATCAGTGAAAGGACAACATACTAATGGGATACAAGTAGAGTTATAACAGGAATACGATCTAGATTTACCCATTTCAGTGCTCAAACAGTAACGCACTGCCAAGCGTCCCTGGAGTCCTGATTAGGAACATTGTTGTAATATTTATCAAAAACATAACTCATTGGTTAGAATGCCTTTTGTAAACCGGATTAAAAATAGTTTATGAAAATGTCAATCTATGTCTTAAGCCTGCACCGCAACCTAGCTTGTTTAAATAGCCTCCTTCTCATGGAGTGACAGTAATTATTTTCCCAAATCATGCTGGATTACTATGAAGTGGATTTTAGTAAAGAAGCAAATAGTATCAGGGAACAGATGCACTGTTTGTAGATCTCTGAAGGTGACCAGGGATGTGTGAAAATGTACGTAATTTGCTTTTCTGTCTTTACGTGAATTTTTTAAAATTTTTTATTATTGGACAAACATCACCATAAACAAATTCATAACAAGGAACAGTACCTAACAAAGCCAAAGGACAGTCAGAAATCATTGAGATGAGCAGTTAGAAAAGGAGATCATAAAGTGCAAGGTGCATCATAACTAGTAACTAATAAAAAAATCTATATAATAAAAACATTACAATAATAGACAATCATGACCAGCCAAGACTATAAGCATCCATGCCCTGAGCGGGTCCCAAATCCGATTTAATTTGATTCTATTTTTTTCATCATCTACAACTGAGAACTCGAAAAAATAGATGTATAAAAATTCTTGCCACCACACATTTGGGCTGGGAGCTTCCCTAAGCAGCCAATATCTTGCCACCACCAGTCTGGCCAGAGAAATGGCAAATAAATATATCCCTGTGATTTATGGGTGGGATCAAAATTGAATGGTCCAGTATTATTAATTTATAGCTCTGGACAATATTACCATGAAAGTTCTCAATGAGCTGCCAAAAAATATAGGTCCTCATTATGACACTTACCACCACGCTGACGGCCGCCAGCATACCGCCTCGGTGCCATATATCCATTCGCCATATTATGACACACACGCACAAATCCGACAGAATACTGATACGTACAAAAATCCACCAGCCCAAAGGTCAGTGCAAAAGTGGAGGTCCCAACACCCATACTGTTATGCCAACAGAACAACTCCTACCACATTATGACTCACGAATCACCACGGCGCACTTTCAACGGCGGTAAGCCATTGGCGGTACAAACCACTGCACCCAGAATGGACACCCACATACAAAACACCACCACATTGGCCAATACCAAAAACACACACCTGACACCAATACACACACCACACCCACACCACCATAAAACACACACCCACATTACCCACAAGCCTTCACGAATATGAATCATTGCCACCAGACTGACACCAAGACCACTGAGACAACTAGACACACACCACTTAGACCCATACATCCCTCACACACTCCACATTACACACCCAACCACATTACTCAACACACTTTCACCAACACACACCACACTACACCCATGTCACCACAAAGGCACCCCCGTTTCACTGAGGTGGAGTTAAGGGTCATGGTGGAGGAAATTGTCAGGGTTGAGCCATAGCTGTTTGGAGTACAGGTACAGCAAATATCCATTGCAAGGAAGATTGACCTATGGCGGAGAATCATGGACAGGGTGAACAGCATCCAAGAACAAGGGATGACATCAGGAGGAGGTGGAACGACCTACGGGGAAAGGTACGTTCCATAGCAGCAAGGCACCTGCTCGCCATACAGAGGACTGGCGGTGGATCCCCACCTCCTCCCCAATAGCTATCAGAATGGGAGGTGCAAGTCTTGGCAATACTACATCCTGAGGGACTCCCTGGAGTAGCTGGAGGACTAGACACTGGTAAGTCAACATTTACCACTTATCACCCCCATACCTGCATGCTATCACACCCCGTCACCCTCACTCCCATCACTCCACTACATCCCACACACTGCACCTGCACATATGATTAACCCCAATGCCCAGCCCTGCATGCAATACCAATGCATGGACAGCCCTCCCAGCCTTGCATGGACACCCATCACCAAAGCATGCACAGCATAGCAGAACTAAAGGTCCCAAAATAAATAACCATACACAAGCAAAGGTGGCAGAGCACAGCATTGATAAGGGTAAGCCAGGGATGTACAATATGTCACACACATGAAGCATAATACGTCCCTTAAATCCCCACAGGTACCCCTGCCAATGTCAGTGGAGAGGAGGTGCCACTACTATCCAGTCCCCCAACAGAAGATGCCCCCAGTGATGACAGTAAGTCTGGACTTCAAGATCTTTACGACCTACCTGGCCCATCAGGGACCACTCAACAGCCGGTCACCCAAGCCGACTCACAGACCACCACAGAGCCTCCCCCCTCAGTATCCAACACCACAGCACCCACCCAGTGTACACACACCCCTGTCCCCAGGACACGTCAATCAGCAGTGTGCCCACCTGTACAGGGACCCAGGCCACACCTTGCCCCCAGGACAATCAGAGACCTGGGGTCAGTGGCAGTGGGCACACCGTTCAGGGGACAGAGGCAAAGGCCAACAGGGACACTGGGAGGACTGCTGTGCGCCAGGGGGAGGACAGGACCAGGGAACCGACTCTCCAGGAAGCACCCTCTGAGATCCTGGGAGCCTACCAACATTCCCAGGACGTGATGGGCCAGATCCTTGACAATGTGCAGGAGAACAGGCGGCTGCAGGAGGGACAGTATCATGGGATCAGGGAGGACTTGCAGGCCATAAACACCACCCTGATCTCCATAGCAGGGGTGCTGGCAGAGATGGCCAACATCATGAGGGAAGCAACAGCACACCAGCAGGCCCCTACCACTAGCCAGCCCATTGACCAACCGTCCACCTCCACTGCCGCTAGTGGGCAGGAGGCCCCTCCACAGAACCCACAGGCCACCAGCACCCCTCCCTCTGCAGAAGGTGAACCACCCCACAAACGTTCACTGCAACCCAGACAGAAGCCAGAGACACTTGCCAAGACAACCGCCAGGAAATTAGACTCTCCTGATTGTCCCCCTTGTGTCCCACACTGTCACCTTGTCCACCTCAAACTGCAGTTGCCACCCTTCCTATGGCCCCTTGGACACTGGACTTGTGGTACAAATGGACTGGAACAATACCCTGGACTTTCCTCCATCATCACCCCATTCCATTGCACCTTCCTCTAAATTTCTTAGCACTACAATAAACACCCTTGAACACAACTAGACTACTTGTATGTCATGTGTTGAATATGTGTATTCATGGAAACAGTTACTTCCATTGCAAATGAACTGTACATTGTGAGAGCATAGAAATAATGGCCTGTAGCTGGCTGTAGTCAGTACATCAGTAGACAGTTATTATAGCACCAACATCTGTAAAATGACAAACAATAGGTGACAGTAAGTAGAGGTAAAAGGAAGTTAATGCCATCATGCCACAGCTACACAAAATACACAAATAGTCATGGAAATGTGAAGTTATACTGTCACACCTGTGTGTCATTGGAAGTACTGATGGATAACTGATGTTCTGTTGTCCTCCTCCTCATCCTCTTCATCCTCACTGTCCTCAGGGTCTACTGCTGCCACAGGGGCATCTCCAGTCTCCTCCTCCAGCAGAAAGGGTACATGGTGTCTGAGGGCCATGTTGTGCATCATGCAGCATGCCACAACAATCTGGCAAACCTTCTCTGGTGAGTAGCACAGGGATCCACCTGTCAGATGGAGGCACCTGAACCTGGCCCTCAGAAGGCCGAAGGTCCTCTCGATAATCTGTCTGGTTCCCCCATATGCCTCGTTATACCGTTCTTCAGCCCTTGTCCTGGCATTCCTCACGGGTCAGCAGCCAAGATAGGTTTGGGTAGCCAGAGTCACCTGCAGGTATTAAGGGACAACATTTAGCCACACATAATCTATTGGGGTCAACACCAGAGTCATACACTGGGTGAGGACCACGTCACACCTATTAGCCACACCCTCTGCTTCTGTAGTTTGGCCATCGCATTTGGGATGCTGCTATTCCTCAGGAAGAAGGCATCATGCACCGATCCAGGATACTTATCATTGACGTGGGAGATGTACTGGTCCGCCAGGCACACCATCTGCACATTCAGTGAGTGGAAACTCTTACGATTCCTGTACGCCTGTTTATTCTGGTGGGGGGGGCAAAAGCAATATGTGTCCCATCAATCGCCCCAATCATTTGGGGGATATGTCCCATTGCCTAGAATCCAGCCTTGACAGTGGCCAAATCTTCCACCTGGGGGAAAGAAAAGTAGCTGCACATGTGTTTTATCAGAGCAGACAACACTCTTACCAGCACGATTGAGAATGTTGGCTGTAACATTCCTGCTCCTAAGCCCACTGTCACTTGGAAAGCAACTGTTGCCAGGAAATGGAGCACTGAGAGCACCTGCACAAGATGGGGGGATCCCAGACAGATGACGGATGGATGAGATCAGATCAGGCTCAAACTGGGCACACAGCTCTGTGATTGTGGCCCTGTCCAGTCTATAGGTGAGGATAATGTGCCTGTCCTCCAGTGTAGCTAACTCCACCAGGGGTCTGTAGACAGAGGTATGTCTCGACCTCCTATTCATTGGCAGCGGTAGGTATCTAAGGGACAAAAGTGTGAGTAGGCTGTCACAGTTGGAACAACAAAACCACAACTGCAGTCTACATGGTGCACTTATGTACTGGGACAGTGTTAATGGCGAAGTATGTGCCAATCTAATCTGTGACACAGTAAATGTCGATATGACTGTTCCCCCCCCTGAAATGGCGAATGCCTGTCCTGTAGGGAGGGACAGGTGGAAGTGAGGTAACTCCGCCGACATTGAGCGTCGTGGCGGAAGGCGGTCTTCCACCGCCGTACAATTCCTCATTGGCTAATATGGGGCTCTATGGAGTACAGTGGTCAATGGGGATCTACGCCGGCGGTGATGGTGTACACCACCGTGGACTTGACTGACATTTTCTATCTATCTCACTTGTTTCCTGACCTTCAACAGGAGAACACCTACACTGTGTGTGCTGCTGTGACCTGTGTCTGGAACCTACCATGGCCTGTGTGACCGGGGAAAGGGCCCCAGCCTTCACATCAGAGAAGTTGGAGCAACTGGTGGATGAGGTCCTACCCTAGTATGGGCAGCTGTATGGGCCTCCAGACAAACAGGTGAGTACACTTTGGGCACTATGCATGTAGGAAGGATGCATGGAGATGTGTGTGCAAGCATCGTGTAAGGGGTGTACGGGGTGAGGGGAATGTCCTCATTTTGCCTTAGTGACTAGCCATATCACTGGTAGTGCAATGCATACTGATTAAGCCTGTTCCCTGTGTGTGACGTTGATGTGTATGCCAACTGTGGTGTATCCTGTCTCTCTCCCCCCTTTCTTGTTTTGTCATCCTGTCCTTGTGTGCATTAGCATCGTCTGGCAGAGGAGCAGGGGCACCGCTGACAGAGGGAGCTGCATCCCACAGGACCCAGGAGGCAGAGTCCACCGACGCCGAGGGAACAAGTGGGACGGATGGCGAGTGGAGCACCACAGTGGAGACTGGAGGAGACATCACAGACTCTGATACCTCCTCCGATGGGAGCTCCCTGGTGGTGGCAGACACCTCTGTGACCACCCTAGCTGCAGGTATAGCCACCACCCCCATACCACCACCGCCCTCACCGCAGCCCCTCAGAGAGTTGGCTGTGCCCGCTCAACCAGGAGGGTGGGCATCTCCTTCGCCCCAGGCAGCTCAGGCCCTGCCTCAGTGAGCCCTGCTTCCCTGACCTAGGCTATTGACCTCCTGAGATCCATCTCTGTAGCGCAGTCAACCATTGTGAATGCCATCCAGGGCCTGGCATCCCAGATGCACCAATGCAATGCATTTCTGGAGGGTATTCACTGTGGATTGGCAGCCCAGCAGAGATCGATTCAGGCTCTGACCTCCTATCTGATGGCAGCAATTGTCCCTGTTTCTACTGTCCCCCCTCCAACTTCCACTTCCCAGTCCCATTCTCCTCAACCCCAACCCATCCCAGGCAGACATACAAACGAGCATTCACACAAGACAACACCCAAAGAGTGGCACAGGCAAACACAAGAACCACACTTCATTCCACAACACTCACGCAAACACCATAAAGTTGCAGACATGACAACATTCACTGCCTCCACTGTCTCCCCCTCCTCCTCCTCCTCCTCCACCTCCCTCCCAGTCACACCCACAATCACACCTGAATGCACTACATCAACCACCACTGCCAGCATCACCACACCAAGCAGAACACAGACCTCACTGGCAGACACCTCTACAACAACCGTGCACCCATCCCCTCTGTACTCTCCCACCCTGTCTGCTCCTAAAGGATACAAATGCAAGCACTCACACACCCAACAGGCATCCACCTCACATCAGCATACAGCCCATGTAGCTGCACCCAAATCCAACAGACATACACCTCCTACAACCACTCCCTCAACCTCCACTCCCATTACTCCCCTCTCCTCCCGCCCCAATGTCCCTAAAAAGCTTTTCCTTTCCCAACTTGACATCTTCCCTCCCCCCGCCCTGCCCTTATGAGCAGGGTACCAAAGACCCAGCCCAGCACCTCAGCCAAGCAATCCACGGAGACAGTGGTAGCACAACCTACTCGTGGTGGTAAGTATACCACACCTCCATCCAAGAAGGGGAAGGAAGCTGCACCTTCTGGCAAGAAGGGGAAGGAGCCTGCACCACCAAGCAAGAAGAGAAAGGAGCCTGCACCTCCATCCAAGAAGGGGAAGAGTCCATCCACCCTTGCCAGGAAGAGTAAGGGATCCATGCCCTATGTAATGTAGGAGACAAAACCCTCTACTCCAGTGGAGGCAGTCAGGGTGACACCTCCACCACCCCCAGCTGTCACGGGGCCCCCACCGCCAGCTGATGAATTGCATCCACCAGCAAGTGCAGAGGCTGCCCAGGAGGCTCCTCCATCCACCACCACACTGCAGCCATCAGCAAGTGCAGAGGCTGCCCAGGAGGCTCCTCGATCTGCTAACACACTGCAGCCGTCACCGCAAGCGTATGCCATGTAGGCCACCCTCCAAGGGCTGCTGTATGAGTTGCCCCCTCAAGAACCAGTGAGCAAGTGACCCACTCCAGAGACTGTGGCCTTGCACTCCCCAGGACAGAGCAATGGGTGTGTTGCCCCATCCTGAACCAGTGGTAAAGTCACCACTCCAAAGACTGTGGCCTTTCTCTCCCCAGGACAGAGCAATGGGCATGTTGCCCCCTCCAGAACCAGTGGGCAAGTCATCCCCTCCAGAGACTGTGGCCCCGCACTCCCCAGGACAGAGCATTGGGCATGTTGCCCCCTCCAGAACCATTGGGCAAGTCACCCACTCTGAGGACTGTGGCCTTGCACTCCCCAGGACAGAGCAATGGGCATGTTGCCCCCTCCAGAACCAGTGGGCTTGTTCCCGAATCCGGCTGAGGTGCCTCCCCTCTTCCCCCTGAGGTGCCTGCACATTTGCAAACTGATGCCCCTGCAGAGTACTATCTGGATGTGGTCAGGATTCGAGTTGGGCCTTAGACTGTGCCCTTTGGCCATGTGGGCCCTTTGAACATTGGACTGGGCAGTGTCCCTTTGTGTACATGTGTACATATCTGTTTCATTGACAAATCGAATTAGTTATTTAGATGTTGATGTGATTACAATCACTTTCTTCCATTCCTGTTGTCCTTGTATTATTCTGCTGTTTTTCGGGGACAAATTGTTGACGGCTACTGCCGTGTTGTGTTGTGTCTGCCCTGCCGGTTGGTGTGGCACATTGGCTGTCTATGGGAGTTATCACCGCCATGGTCATAATTTGGCGGTACTTACCACCAGCCTGTTGCTGGTATTACTGCCACTTTATCACTCACCGCCAGGGTCATAATGAGGGCCAAATTCCCAGTAACTTCATAAATTCACACATTTTGTAAAGATATGGAGGCCTCAAGCCCCATTCACCTCGCACTGGAAGAATTTCTCATCCTGTCTCAACTATATTATATGCAAGCGATTCGGCGTGTAATAAAAATCATTAATACATTTAAAATGATGGTCCTTAACCCAAGAGACATTCAGCACCATATGTTAGAAAGTGCCACCACTCTTAATATCATCATGTCACCTCAACCACTAGCTATCTACTCCATTTGTCTGCCCTATGTTGAAACAGATCTACCCTCCCTTTGATCTCGGCTGATAGAATCATTTTATAGGTCAATCTAATATTATCCTGATGAAGATTTCTCATAATATAATCAATTATTCTGGGAGCAGGATACCTCTTCCCTTTTCAAACTCTGTAAAAAATGCCAGAGTTGTAAATACCTAAAAAAAAAAAGCTCATACGGGGAAAGGAGAATCATTGCTGAAGTAATAAAAAGCATAACATAAAAATGTAACACCTTCATACAGTTGACACGGAATAAAAAGTTTAGGGTCTGCCCAACATTCGAGGAAGCTATGATGAACCAACAGTGGCATATATTGGGATTACAGCCCAAAAGGGTATAGTGATTAAAAAGGGTGGAGACAGAGAATATATTTTTTTAAATAGATCCAGATTTGATGGTAGCCCCGCAGGCTTTTGAATCTCGTCCTCTTATAGTACACATGTTGATAATACCTCAACATGGCACAATACCATCCCTCCAGGGCAAAAAATTGGGAAGATTGGACCCAAAGACCAAGGTTCCATACCCAGTTACATAGTTAGTCATAGTGACATGAAGGCAGCAAAATAGTACACCTGCATAGCTGGTAGAGACGTCACGTCTATCACGGGGTATTTGAAAGTGCAATATACTACAATGGGGTTTCTTGTATCTCCAAACTAATTTCTGCCAACTAGCTTCAATTTTATTAAAGAAGTCCTTTGGTAGTTAGAGAGGTATACACCCAATAAAGCGTGGCTATTGAGGTAGAATATTCATTTTTATATGGTTACACCTCAAAAATCAGGTCCAAATGCAGTGTGTTACATTTGTTAAAAACCTCAATGGACTATTTGTTTATTTTAGGAAAACTTAGCTCAATAATTTCCTGCATCCGCAGGTCACTTGTACCCATCTCCTGTTTTGGGCCAGGGCAATTACATTCATTCAGACTTATGTTTTGTCAGAATTGAGCTTACACCCCAAAACATAATTAAATTCCACTGCCACTAGTTCCACCACTGTTAATGCAGCAGCTAGGGTTGAAGTTACAATAGCCATGTCATCCAAACTTTGAGATCCAGATGCTGTAGTTGCAGTGTACTAATAGAGTCAGCAAGTTGTAAAGCTGAAATATAAGCCACAATATATGACATGAAGAGCTGAGGTGAAAGAGGACACCTCAGCCGGGTACCTCACGTAATTTCAATAGGGCCTGAGAGGGTATCAGTACAAAGAATCCTTGCCTTTAGTTCCATATACGGTTGCTGCACCCGCAATATAAACCCTGGACCAAAGCCAGAGGTGCCTATATCTGCCCAGAGGAACTGCCAAGAAACCTGATCAAATGCCCTTTTGACAACTAGTATAATCAATCCAACAGGAATCCCTGCAACTGAGGCTACCTCCAGTCATGTTAACATGTGAGGTTGTCGCTTCAAGGTATATCCATCTATTGGTTTCGATCAATTAGGTCCGAATACAATGGATAACCTATTGTCTAATATCCAAGTATATATTTTTGAGTCTGCATTAATCAGAGGTATCGGTTGACAGGAGCCACAGTGCTTGGGAACCTTCCCTTTTTTTGGGAAGATGTCAATGATAATTTCTCCCAAGAACATGACACCCTGTCCAGAGAATCAAAGGAATTAAAACAATTACAAAGGACCTGTGTAAGGACTTGTGAAAAAACCTCATAGAACGTTGAAGAAATTTGGTCCAGCATGGACACTTTATCGTTTGCTAGTTGACCTATTACTGTTTCAACTTCAAGCAGAATACTAGGCTCCTCCAGCTTTAAATGTCGGAACTGACTCATTTTGTGATGATGATGATGATGCATCTACGAACTTATTAAAAAACTTATTAAAAGACTCTACAGAGGCAAGACCTCCTGGTAGAGATTTTGATAGCATTTCCTAACTTCCTTCTGTATTTCCTCCTGATAAATTACTTGTTCCCCTGTTAACAATTGTCTGTACAACATTACCATAGCTCTATCTTTAACCCTGAAAACAAGGAGCCCACCCATCTCCTAATTATTCTCAAAACCTAACATTTGCTTAGCCTGAATCTATTTATTGTCTCATCCCATATATTTTTCCCTAAGGCAGTTTTGTAAGGATTACAGTTACTCAAGAAAAGTGTGAATCTTTGCCCATTGCCCATCTTGATCGATTAGGCTTTGTGCCAGACTTTGCTCTATCAGACTAAGAAGCTCCTTCTTTTATATGGTGGCCCATCTAGATGCCATTTCATCGTGTCTGAGAACCTCTGGATTAACCAGGATTGATTCGGCCCTTCGTGCATTTTGTGGCTATTTTGTTCATCAACCTCAATTCTGGACACTCCCCATTGAGTAATTGATACTGGCTCATCTTCTTCATTTCAACCAGGGGTAGCTCCTGTAAGCTATGTCGCTCTGTGGATTCATCCCATGTGAACTCAATAGCGGGACCTTGCTGTGCAGCTAATCTATATTCAGAACAATTGGAGATGGAGCCCTCTCCCTCCGTACTGCCTGTCCCTGAAGCGGAAAGTTACAAGGATGGATTACACCCTGAATATACCCCTGCAGAAGAAAGCAGGAGGAAAAGAGGACTTCTTGGGCCAACCTAGGAGGATCTAAGAGGTGAGATGAGTGGTTCTGTGGGCCTTGCGCCTTGTGCTTTGTACTGCTCCAACATTGCTCTACATATTAAACTTTACTTTACTCTGCTCTACCCTGTTGTAAAGTGACTTGCCCCCTCGTACTGTGGTTGAAATAGAATCACTAGCAGTTAATTTGAGTGTTACGGAGATTTACCAATTGGATTAAGTATATTCCAACGTCGCTGCTACTGTGCTCACCATCTTTGTCTTTGTGTCTTCCTGTCCCATGAGACCCTGTGTGACTACATTATTATCCTGACTCCGAGCTCCCATATCCTGGTGGAAGTTATAGGTTTAGTAGAAAATACGGAAGTTGTGAGGTAGCAGGTGCAAGTGTTGAAAGTGTTGAACAGTGTTGGGGCACAGTATTAGAGACTGAACTCAGATTTCTTGTAATGGAGTAAGATTGTTGGTGGATAAGAAACACGGTGTATGGAGGTGGCGGACGTGGCATTCATAATCTGGAGGTAGAAGAAAGTTCCTTAAACCATATAGTCCAATTGTCTCCAGAGAAAATAGAAATATAGTATGCCCTCAAACAAAATGCGGACACCTGGGATGTGTGGCCCGAAGAAAGGTCTGAAAAACATTACTAGGAAAAAGGAAATCCCTAAGGAGTTTCATCACTTAGGAGATACTGATATCAGTCTTGAAGGAGGAGATATATTCCCTACTCTGCAGCACAAGGATGCCCCGATAGACATCAAGAAGAAACTGCTATAACCCCATTGAGTGTATCAGTTAGAGAATTTGTGGGAAAGTATTTTAAAATGAATGCTACTGTATCCCAGGATACTGAAAGAAAGAAATCTTTAAAAGTTGGTCAGAGAGAAGATGAACGGATTGTAGTAAGTGATTCTATTATTCTGGATTCCCTACAGAATGAGGATCTACCCTTCAGCGAGGAGGAATGGACAAGAATATAGGGGAGTGCTCTTACCGGAGCCTAGGTTATCCTCATCGCCTTGCGTCCCCCCCTTTGGTGAATGATCACATGATGGATGAAAGACCTCCGTTTTATGCTACATTAGAGAAGGAGTGGTTAGAAGGGGAAGGCAGAGGTGCACGCAGAATGGATACTCCCTCTACCATTGATAGGCAGTCTGTTTTAGACTTAGATACCACTGCAATTCCCACAGTATCATTATTAGAAGTAATGTTCTTAATGCAGAAAACCTTACAGGCCATTTTAGAAGTATTGACAAAGGATCATAATCTAGGTTAATCACATAAAAACCAGCTACAGGGGATTACATAAGAGTTGAAAGAAATGAACAGCTATATGCCAGTACTGGTGCTGCCAGTGCCAGAGAAAAGGGACCAGGAGGTGGGTACGAAGTAGTGAAGGAGAGCCCATAGATACAATGAAGATAACTGATCTGCCATCAGAATATATCTCTAAACAGCCTATGATGGTGATAAAAAGGGGTCGAGTTTGGGGAGTAAGGGGTTATATACCCTATTTCAATATATTAAGAAGTAAACAGGGGAAAATTAAAAGGAAAAGGCCCATGCAAAGAGGGGGATGATAGATCGGTATAAGAAATTAGGAACAGCCCTGCGACAGAGGCATGAGGTGGGCTTCCTCAAGAGAGGGAGTGCTAGTCGAAGTGTAGTGGATCCTATTTAGTTTTAATGGGAATCAGGATTTTAGCTTAGCCCTTGGCTTGGAGGCTTGTGCCCTGTCACCTAGTGACTTTCAACCTACTTAGCTTGTTCTGTTTTAGCACATTTATTTAATTATTTCTTTCAAAATGGCTGCCATGTTTATAGTTAGGGAGATGTTTTAGTTTCACGTTATCAGTGCCACTCTGTAAAGGCATCACTATCAGCTTCAAAGATAAATGAGATACATAGGTATTTACATCATGTACTTTCCCACTTTCGTGTGACAGTAACATAATGTACCTTTTCAGGGAATTGTTTATATAATAGCCCCCCAAAGCATGCCATCTTATTTATTGTTTGGGAACATATATGCGTCAGGGGTCCTAAAAGATCTGTATAAATGTATCTCACACAGACAAGATAATCAGAGGGATTCCTACCAGTTGCCATCGATGCTATCTATGCTACACATTGCCTTGATTCGTGACCTCACGGAGCCTGATCTGGAGACTTCATTCCAACGTAACAAGGGTTGGGGTGCTCTTCTTATGGACATGGTACTGTCAGATTAGGTTTAACACACCTAGCTCTCTTTAGGTTAGAGATTAGGTTCATCGTGCTAGGGTATTTCACATCTGTTTCATATTACATGATATTGAAAGATGGTGGGGTCTTTGGATTCATAACTCTTGTTTTCACCATTCTGTTTCTTGCCTTGTTCATTATCCTAATCATTACAGCCCATGCAATTTATCGTAGATTCCAGTCTTGCTGATAAAACCTATTGAAACTTTAATGCATATCTTTCATTGCCTGTGTGTGACTGAGACATGTTGCTCATGTGAGAAAAGAGTAATCTCTGTTTAAACACGACCTCCCTGAGATGTCGTACTCTTGAGTCCATGCGTAAAGGCTGTCACAAATCACCCTTTACTATTTGGGTTTTTGGTGAGGTACTGCTTGTGAGCCAGGAGGGTTGGGTCGACAGTTGCGACTTGTAGGATTGGCCTAGTCGCCTACAAACAAAAGTGCTGTCATCCCTAAACCAGCAGCCTTGCCTAGAGCAAAAGTCATACAAGGGGACCTAGAGTAGTAGACACAGAAGACATGTGGTTAGTAATGGAAAATAGGTATTCCCCATGGGACATAATAAAGGAATCTAAAGAAAATAAGGACGTTACTGGCATCAAAAGGAAGGTAATTAGTGAAAAAACAGGGGGGAAGAAAGATTAGAACAACAGGAGACGGATAGCCCTTTAATACTATCCAGGGGTCACAAAAACAAGAGGTATATGGAGGGCTATAACGGAAGTGAGAGTTTATGGGTATACCTGGAACCATGGGGAAGGGAGAGTTGGAGGAAGCGGCGGAGGAAGCTTAACCCCTTGAATCGCTTGCGCCTATTAGAAGTTATAGGTAAATAGGATTTATGACACATCTTGTAGGAAATGAGGAGACAAAGGCCCTTTTTTATTCAGGATGTGTTAGACAATTGGTATTGGGGGCAGAGAAGTAATTAGAGAAGGAGGGCATAAGACGGGTCCAAGTGAGGGAACTAGAGAAAGTAGAGAGAATTTTTACAGTCCTCAACAGCCATGCAGGGCTGCTTCCAGATCAAGTACAATATAGTCTCGTAGGTTCTCAAAATCCAAGAACATGTGTGGACAGAAGTAAAAGCATGCTAAGTGTAACCATAGCAGCCGACCCTAAAGGCACAATGTTAAGGAATTGTTCAGGGCCCCTTTTAAACTTCCTTGATGATTATAGCGGGTTTGAGTGAGTTGGACTAGGGATCAACCACTTCGCACAGCCTCTTGATTTTTTCC
The DNA here is from genome assembly GCF_031143425.1 of Pleurodeles waltl. NCBI lineage: Eukaryota > Metazoa > Chordata > Amphibia > Caudata > Salamandridae > Pleurodeles > Pleurodeles waltl. The sequence continues at coordinate 671,107,548 of NC_090443.1, read as the reverse complement.
TGGAACTTAGGAGGATATAAGAAACATTTAAAACAGGATTAATTTAAAGTGAGGTTGGAAAATTATGATATAGTGTGTTTCCAAGAAACCTGGCTGTGTGAAGAACCTGGACCAGTAGATGTTTTTTTTTAGACTCTTTAAGGATGCCACCTATTTAGGCCCAGGTTGACCCTCGGGTGGCCTAATTACTTTGACCTCGACTAGAATAGCCAACCGATTTACAAAGGTAAAAACAAAATGACGCTGACTATTAGCATCTCAGGAAGACCTTTATAATGATATTGGAGGGTCAAGACAACTCACTGTAATTAATGTATATATCCTGCCAGGGATTACAGCTGATTATAATACCAAGTTGCATCTTTTTGAGTAAGATTTGGAGGCAATGTGTTTAAATAAAGCAGAGCAGTTGGTATTAATCCAAGGAGATTTTAATCACAAATTAGATCCAAAAATTGGTGATAAATTGCACAAAGAGTTGCTGGCCGCTGCACGTGTGCCGCAAGCTATTTTCCCTAGATCAGAGGGTACGGCACGGGATAGGGCCTTAGTAAGAATCTTAGGCTCTCTAGGATTGTTTCATGTCAATGGACGTATGAACACAGACCGCCCTCCAAAGCAGACCTTTCGAATAGGTAATCAGGTTTGCCCTATTGAATATGCCTTCGTAAATGTTTGGCATTTCAAGAAAGTGGCTGCATTCGACACTCAGAGCAGGGAATAAAGATTTAAGAGAAAGAGTGGTTGCACCGCAGGTGGAGTACCCAAGGAGGGTAACTACCCATATCACAGAGAATAGCTTAAAAGTAATCAATGATCTGATGATAAATTATAGGTGTCTCAGTGTGACTGAAGATCCTAATGATGTTTTTATGGGATATGAAAGGGTAATAGAACGAGTAGTAGATTGTTTGAAAGTAAAATTAAAAATAATGCATGTGAACAAAGATCAGGTACAAGTTAAAAGGGACTATAAAAATATCTGGTCTAATCAAGACTGTAGGATTCAGAAGCAGAAGTTTGAAAGGAATTTAGGAAAAGGCACACTAAGGGAACAGAACAGAAGCTCCGCATAGCCAAGCCGTCTATTGGTGAGCAAGTCTTTTTTATGTTATCTTTCATAAAATCTTTGATTCCGGCTGCTTATCTGAGAGCTGGAAGTGTGCAATAATTAGGCCACTTTATAAGAAGGATGTTCCAATACAACCAAAGAATTATCTTCTACTCAGCCTGTTGGACGTGGGAGAATTTGTTTTGCAAAGCTACTGTTAGGGCAAATGAAGTTCTGGGTAGAATTAAATAATTTGATTCCAGTAGAGCAAGGGGGCTTCAAAGAACGTCACTCTACAGTAAACCACTGCTTTAGTCTTTGGGCACTGGTAAAAAAGTCAATAGAGGTACAAGGGCATCTATTTTGTTGTTTTGTAGATTTTTGAGCCGCTTTTTGATCTGGTAGATGGGAATTTGTTGTGGGATATGCTGAGGCAGCCTGAGGTCGATTCTAAACTACTTTTCCTCCTCCAGGGTCTACATACGCAAAATTGGGACCAAGTGATTTTAGATACTGATGGGTTATTATAAAAGAAGATCCCTATAAAGAATGGGCTGCAACAAGGTTGCGTTTTGGCCCCAGTACTGCTATATTTTTGTCTGACTTGCCAAACATATTAAAGGAGGCCAGACGTTTTTGCCCAAAAATGGATGGGAGCCATATCTCTTGTTTATTATATGCTGATGACTTGGTGATAGTAGATTTGACAGAGCTGGAAGTGCAAAGAAAAGTAGATACTTTTTATAATTATTGTCAAAGTAAAAAGCTTAAACTAACTGATAATAATGGTGTTGGAAAACAAGGAAGAGGGCATTTTCCTGGTGCCTGGGAGGTCACAAAGGAAAAATGGTAGATAAATATAAATAATTATGTATGTAGTTTGAGTCAGAATTAAGATGGAAAGAGCCTATCGAGTCACTAAAATAAACGGCCTTAACATCGGTTTGAGGATTAAAGCAGTTTACTCTGCAGTATGGAGGACCATCTCTTTGTCCTGTACCTTCCAACTTTAATGCCATGGTGTGTCCTCAATTTCAATATGTGGTGGAAGTTTTAACTCTTGCTGGGAAGTTGAATTGGGATGCGGAAGAAAGTAAATGTGTGAAACGTCTGCTTACGCTTCCCCCCCTCAAGTATGATCCAGGCTAAAATGACGGAATGCCAAATGACGGTGTGAAGTTACCAGGGAGTGCAAGCCTCATTGAAATTTTGGTTGAGCCTGTCTGAAGAGCGTAGGCTTCACAGCTAATCAGTGGCTCAAAGAACAAATCCCAAAGCAGGAGCTGCATGCCGTGGTAAATAAAAGTACTAGAGAAGAAGATTTAAGTTATTTGGAGGGGATAGCTACCCAGTTTATGGTGCGTGGGTGGAGAAATGAGGAAAGCTTCCCCTATATAGAGGCTCTGTCTAACCCCAAGTTAAGGAATGCAGTGTTAAAATTCAGGGTCGGGTTAAATCCATGATATATGGATCTGAAAACAAGAGCCATAATGACGGATGACTTGGGTTTATGTACATGTGGACTCATACAAAAATGTAGTGCCCAATATATTTTATTGGATTGCCTGTGAACTGAAAAAGTTTTTAAAGCAATTTTTAGGGAATATAATGTTATTATCCATGATCAAGCTCTCAACCTGCCGGTAGATATGAGATTTTTTAATGTAACATGTGCATTGGGCCGATTTTTAAATTAAATACGAGGTTCCTTAATGGGGCTCTTTGGTGCTTTGTAAGAGATGCGAGAGCAAGTATGCAAGGTATAATGAATTAAAGGTATTTTTATAAGGATTACATTATTTTAATAATTGACTATATGATAAGGAATCCGTAAATGTTAACTAAAATGCATATAGGGTTATGTAGGTTCACATCACCAAGAAATACAATTAGCCGCACTTTGGGGATCTGCAATAATTGTTGTTATATTGTATAATGCTGCCTTGTATGATTTAGTAAAACTAGGAGATAATAATAATTGTATTTCATATTATGCACGTATTGTATTTTAAGTAACAATGTAAATGTGAATTTAGGGTCAAGATTTTAAGCTATTGTTTTTATTTGGCTGTTCTGAGATTAAAATTGTATATATGTTTAGGCTGCTCTCCATCTGAGGGACATGAGAAAGTGATTTATCCCCACGTCATTGGAACTTGGTTTTAAAGCAAAGCACATGTTACTATATCTAGATCTGCCCACCATATTTAAACCCTAGATCGATGCTTTTAGTATCTTTACTGGGTCTGGCTGGTTTTACTCAATACTAGCCTGTAACGAAGTCTATAAAGCCTTTTGTGAATAGGGATATGTTAGGTAATACTGAATTTTAATTGTAAGCTATGCGTCAGATCAGTTTTATGAATTATTATATTATTTATTGATGTATTATGCTTTTATGGCTTTTTATGCTGAATAAAGAATTTATTGACTCACTGACTGAGACTAAAAAGCACATGTTCAAGTCTCAACAGCTTGCAATTCTTTCTTTTGATGTATTCAAAACTCAATATACGCACTCTACAGAAAGCCTTGATTGCATCCTACACAAAGATCACAGATGCCAAGCTAAAATTGTCCTCTAGAAAATTGTTTAACTCATTGTTCATTTCCCAAATATATACATCATCATGCAATAACCTCTGTTCAAAGTTCTGCTATGTGAAATAAGAGTGGGTAATCCATTCAGAGCTAATGAACAGAGATAGTAAGTTAAGGTCCAATATTATTTTCTGGTTTAATCAAATGTTGAAGTACGATTGAAATAAATGGCTAACAATAAACATATCAATCCTCAAAAGAGACTTATGAGGAGCAGAGTAAAAAAAAAAGCAGAATCATGAAGTCTGTACCAACACCATACTAATACGTAGGAGGTCATAAGCTATTGCCAATGCCTATCTGCGAAGTTCCCCCTTCTTTGCTAATTTCCGCAATTTCCTATAGGTATAGTCAAGACATGTATATGGAGTAATTTTAAAATCCCCAAATAGTATCAGAGGCTCGGGCCATTGTTGAGGTTGTGCCAACAAGCAATCAAAGATAGAAAGGATTGTCCTCATTTGAGCAATACATTGTGCAGATAGTGAGTTGGAGATCCTCTATTTGGATTGTTGCAATCAACCATTGCCCCCACGTTGGATTTGGATTTCAACATGACCCATTTATTGTTCCAGACCAAAGGGCCACCTCTCTCTGGGAATAGCTATAGCTAGAAGTGCACAAGACCCTGTAAAACATAGCCTTCAACTGAAGATTTTGTTCTCGAGACAGGTATTTCCTATACAGAGAAGATATGTGGTTTAAGGGTATCCCCTGCATCTGTCTACTCAGCCTGGTTAATCCAAATTTTTCAACAATGTTTAACCCACAACCCTCACCACAACACGTGTGATGTTTAAATAGCTTCTGAAATCAGAACCTAAATCCTACACAACCCAAAGACCCAACACAGCCCCCACCCATTAAATAACACCCACACCCCCATCATGTAAGTCCAACGAATGGGCCATCACCCACCTGATCTACTGGACTAATCAAAACAAATAGGACCACAAGGACAACCCCTGTGAGGTGTACGCTTTACAACCGTGAGAAGACTACTAGAGCAGAAAGACATGACAATCACTAGAAAAATGAAGAAAGAGGAAAACAAAAGAATAAGAAAGTCACACAAAAAACTAATAAAGTTTATCCATAGTTTCAGTACAAAAGTAGATAAAATTAGTGTGCAGTGCTCTAAATGGAAAGTGGGAACCCGCCTGAGAAAGATGGACCCAAACAATTAAATTGCTCAAGACCTCAGAGAGCAACTGATCATTTTGCCGGCTGCCATTTATTCATCAACTCAGCAACCTTTACTGCATCTTGGCAAAATATAATTGTCCTACATAGGTAATCCGCAATGTAGTTAGTTCCATGAGAGAAACTGTTACACTATTGTTCTGTAGTGCCAAAATGTGATCACAGAGCTGCCATCAAAGAGCTACTGTTTTATAACAAAATGAAGACCAAATAAAAAAAAACACTAGGCTATGACCTGTGATAGAGGATGAGTAGCTTGGAAGATCACCTGCCGCATGATAAGTCCCAAGATATATTAGATAGCTTGGGGGTACCAGGCACCCCCCTTTCTAGACTGACGAAAGGAAAATGGTGTGCCCTTTGAATCATATAGTCCGTATCTCAGTCACTTAGACTAGGGATGGCTTTTCCAAAGAGATAAACTGTATACCCTGTAAATCATCACCTTCAGAACCTTGATGGATATCGAAAACTCAAAGATTATTCCTTGGAAATCATTCTTCTACCTTGGATAAAAGACCTTCGAACAGAAAGTCGTGCTTCTGAATAGTGGATTTGTTTGCTCTGACTAACTCTTGAAGGGTGTCCTGACACGCCTCTACATTTCCCAGCCTGGTATAAAGAATATCCATGCAAGAGAGTCCTTCCTATAGTCTTCCTTGTGCAATGAGTTAGTCTGTCACAAAGGTGACATATATCCCTTCCGCCAGTATCTAAATCCCATAGGATATTTAGATATTGGTGGGTGGGATATCTGTCACCGTTGTGACAGAGTAACTCATCTACCAATAACCAAATCAGGCTCTATGTCAAGTTAGTGACTGCAGAAGAGGGTGTTTTTTGCCCAGGAGGAAGAGACTTTGTAGGCATAATTTAGAAACCCTGAGGATCCCAGGGCAAATCTTCCATGTCCTTGGAGATAAAAGGATCAAGATCCTCCTGAGCATAAGTCATAGTAACCTAGTCTTCCAGCCGCATTGCTGGTCTGGCTCTAATCCCAGCGTCCATTATGCTACTGCCAGCTGATTTGCTTCCAAAAGTCCTCCCACAGCCTGAAAACAACTGAGCCTTGAGATCCTCCTCAACCACATCACCTTTACCACCCAGGTACGGCACTTGATCATCAGTATCACACAGACTACCATTGTCTGACAGAGAGTTGAAGGCCTCAGGAGGGTTCCTGCAGGTTGGACCTGGGGGACAAAGCAGAGCGAGCCTCCAGATCATCCTTGGCCGAGATCTTTCCTAGCTCTAATGTCTGCCCTGGAGAGGCACAATGCACAGGGAACATCTCCATCAACCACTCTGGGAGCATCTCCTTTAATAAAGGTCACCCTGCCTCTAGATGCCCCAGCAGTCACCTGACGGAACATGACTACTTCCCTGTAGGAAGCTTATTTAGTATAGGCCGAAATATGTAGGTGAGGATATAGAGCTGATGACCATCTCCTCCCTCCTCCAATGCTGCCACCTGATTCTTAGAAACAGTATTTCAAGATGGACTGAAAAACAAAAACTGCCTTGCCAGATCAGCCACTTGGTATTAAGAGGACAGACATAAATAGTTATTTGACAAGAAATAGATGTGGCAAAAGCTGTTACCCCCTGGGAAGGTGATGATGAGCCCAAATCATTAAGTAAATTACTATTTGATCCCTGAGTTTTACTGCCTTGCCTCAGCTTGCCACCCTCTGGCAGAGGATTCAGAACATTCTATCTTGATGATCCACCAAGAGTTTCTGGCTCCACTTATGTCTCCGCTTTGCTAATAGCCACTCTCCCAGTTTCTTCCTCACACTTGTTTGTGGCCTCAGGGAGTGACTAGCGAGGGATTGTCATGTCCCACCTCTTGCCATGGACCTTGCCTCCATCCTGGAGTGAGTTATCCAGCCTGCTGCTGTGGAGTGGCAATTGAAAGGTGCTACTTTCAAAGTAGCTAATATTAGATCACAACAATCCCCTTTATCTGGACAAAGCTCCAACCATGTGCCGAGGGAATAAGTGTCTGCAACAGCCCTGAAGCTTGCTGACTCATGCCTTCCGTACTATTTACCTCTCAAGCTCAGGTGGACCATATCACTGAAGCAGTTCAGGAAGGACCTCAAGACCTGGCTCTTCAACTGAGCAGCATGCCCACAAACAGCACCTTTAGACCGTACGGGTGATTATTTGTGCTTTACAAATAACTGATTGATTGATTGATCAATGTGTCTAAAGACGGGAGCGGGGCTGGGAATGAGACTCTATTCTGTGCTGCAGCAGTGGAGAATAGGATGCACTTGCCTGCTCTCGGTGTCCTCGGCCTGTACTGCTACCTCTGGTGAGCCTTTCGCTAGCCCTCCTTCCTGACTTGGGAGCGGCAACTCCAGCTGTACCGCTCGGAAGAGAAATCATAAGAGCAGCAAGGCGCCTCTTGGTCTTAGGTTATTTCCCTTATGATGCCACCTAGGCTTTTACAACCAGCGGAGGATCTCCCCCTGGCCTCAGCGCCCCAGGCAGCCATGCCAAAGCAAGAAAAGTCAAGAACAAAAGGCTGGGTCTCGGGAACTATAGAAACCCCAGTTTCAGCTTGGGAGGACTCTGTGTCTGCCCCTGCCTAAACCTGAACCGCCATTTTGATTCCCCATGCACTGTAGCCTGCTCGACTGGTGCAGTGTGTATCTTTGCCTGCCTATTGTGTGAAATTTTAACAAAATTAATTGAAATTACACACATTGATCCAGCATAAAAATTCATCAATAAGTGCTGTTTTGTAGCGCAAAATGCGTCCTTGCCTCAATTTATGACACAGGAACATATTTCATGGATAAAAAGAAGTGCAATGAACAAAAAGCACTGTGAAAAACAGCCTCTTGTGTTCTGTTGTTCCTGTGCATGTGTGGCAATTTTTTTATAATTTTGCGAAGTGGAGTAATTGCACAATTTCAGGAATTAGGCATGATGAAGAAATGCAAAATTCCTGAAATTATGCAAATTATTCTACAGGTAGCGCAGACCTACAGGTAGCCTAGGCTAACAATCAGTATCATCCGCTCCGTCCTTTGCTGAAAGTGAAAGCTAAGTTTTCATTTTCAAATACCAGTCCCATCAAGAGGTGGGAAAGTTCCACACAGTGGCCATTGGGCCCATAGTGAAACAGCCCAAGGAGAGGGTGAAAAGTTGAGGGTCTATAAACAATAGGGGTGAACTGAAATGTATTATAGAGTAATTTGATGTTTTCTCACCCGTCACTAACTAATGGCTTCTATGTGAATGGCTCCCAGTTTTCAGAACAGAACTAGATGAAGAAATTTTAGAAGAATGCAAATAACTGTCTGCTATCTCCTACTGTTGTATGTGTTCTGATATTCTTGAAGCTATCTCTTTCGATCTTGGAGCTTGAGGAGCAGCCAAGAGAGTGAAATTCAGTATAAGGAAGTAGAAATGATTAGACCTATGGAAAACTGGGACAAGATGCTATTGCTTCTCGGAAGAAGCCCAGCCTTGGCAGCATCCTGCTCTGAACTTTTTGTCACAAAAATAGAAGCCTTGCCAGGCCCTTGCACAGGAGGTATCTACAGTTGTAGATTTCTGCCTGGTTGTATCTTTCGGCCTCATCCTGCTGGATGATTTGGAGCTCCATAATGTCTTGTTAAGTCAGAAGGTAAACCACAAGAGTGAGCAATGACAACAAAGGGATCACAGTGGTTAGGTGACCTTGTGGGTGTGCCCAGCCTTATATTCCTTTTGATATTTTATCTATAAGGTGACACATATAGGGTAACCATCTATTACCCTTAGAGGTCTACCTGAACCTTTTGACTCAGACAGGAGTGTGACGTCCTAACAATGAACAATAACAATATTGAATGAATAAAGATTGATTACAATTCTAGAGTCAGTAATTTATACGCATCATGATCTATGTGGCCATGAATCACCAGACCAGTCTTATAAAGTTCAAACATTTATTGCCCTTTAGATTAACAATGCTAAGATCACATAAATCAAATGCAAGACCAAATGATATAAGTACAAGAACAACACAGGTTGACCAAATCATCAAAAATCTTAATCTAGACAGAATATTTATCATTAAACATTCAAGAACTACAATGCAGATTAACAACAACAGACGAATAATCGAAACAGAGTACATTTAGTTATCGCAGATGAATTATTAACATCAAAATATATAATAAGCAACTTTAGAATTTGGCATCCCTATCATTCCTCTATTTCAATAAGTATGTTTGGGCTTCATGCTAAAAGAAAAATAAGACAAAAATTCAATTTGGAAAACATCTAACTATGGCGCTAACCAAAAATAACGGCTGGGTTTTCTAAAGAGAGAGAACATAAAAATCTGCAAGGAAAATGAATGCACATTTGGTTATACCTCTCCTCAGTGGATCAGCAAGCAGCTATGTCTTCATCAGTTCAGCATCTTCTGGTCTTCATTGTACAGCATTAGTATTATGAATGGGGAAATAGTTCATTAAAGTTTGGCCTTAATGTATCTGAACTGACAGAATCATAGGCAAAGACAAAAAGATATTTAAACACCACCGAGGTTAAATGAATTCTGCATGCTGCTAAGAACTGAAAGGAACCAAACTTACATCATCTAAACTTTGCTATAATAAAACCCTAGAAAGCAACTAGCTAAGTTTCTTTTGGTGTTCAACCAATAACCTCTGATCCTTGTTTCAGAAGTATCTTCCTTCATTTTCTGCACCCACTTAGCTTATCTTCTTTCACTCATGGTAACCAGTCTCCTCTCAAAAATTACATTTAAGCAATGTAGAAAAACATTACAGGTGCTTCCAGCCAAGAAACTAAAACTCAAGCAAGTACAAATATTGTAACATGAAATATGACATTGAGCACTGAAGTCTATTGTTTAGTTCCTACCTTATCTCATCTCAGGAAATAAATGCTACAAGCAAGGACGTAGCTTTTTCACAATGTGGAAGTCACACAGGATATTTGAAGAAACATTATTTTGCAGAGTTGACACTCTTTAAGCATCATGCCTTTGGCAAATTAATATGAGGCCTTTTAAAAATAATGCTAAAACATGAAGAATAAAACATTTCATTTAAATGTATACAGTTAATCCTTTTAAGTACATATTAATACGATTTTTTCAGTACTTTAATTGATATTAAAGAAAGTACATTTTCATTAGACATTATTTTTTATGTTAATATACATTGTTTAAGGTGTCCCCCATATCAGCTATATGTTTTTATTTATTAATACATGGATTCAGTTAGGGCTTTTAATACACGTTATTTATTATTTCGTATTTATGTTTTAGTGACATCATTTTTATTAATAATGTTTGCATTCTAACAACCTCAGTGCAGAGTTTTCCAAATTTGATTTGTGCTGAGATTCTGGAGCCCAAACTGAAGGCTTCAGTTGCACCCTGACTCTGTGATACCCAGCATTATAAAACCCTGTCTGACCACAGGATCCTTTCTCGCTCTGCTGAAATACATTGATTACTAGGATTTTCTAAGTCAGACTCTAAAACTGTTGACCAGGATGAACCAATTTAATTAAGTTATCTTTACCTTAGAAAATTGGTTTGAGAATGATATTGATTGCTTTCTTGACATTGTTTTAATGCTACCTAGGCACTTTACATACTTTTCTCTGAGGGAAGCCCTGACCACCATGGTTAAACCCGTGTTTTCTTATTGTAATTGTATTTTGCACATCAAGGCACTAATTTACTAACATTTGTGAATTTCATACATTATGCTCCCCAGTTAATAATCCAGGATGTCACACTCAGACATTGTCATAAACTGAAAAGGATCAACTGTTTATATATAAGTGTCTCTGTTGCTCGTCTGCCCATTTTCATTTTGGCCACTCCTCTCCATCCTTGCTCATGCCACTTATGTCTATCCTCGATCAGGTCACACCTGCCCATCCTTTTTCAGGATTCTCATGCCATCCTCATCCTTGCCACTTTGCCAATCCTCACGTAGGCACATCATTCATGTCTACATTCAGCCCTCTCCTTCCTGCCTATATCCAGGTCACTCCAGCCTTTATCTTGCTCAGGCCGCACATGCCAGACCACCATCAGGATCTTACTGACAGTCATCAATGAAACAACTCCACTTCTGCCCTTGGCTTTTATACCAGCATAAAACATTAGAAAACCTCTTAATTACTCATCTTAGTATGATATGCTCATTGGCTGCATGACCGTGCCCCTTTTTTGTCTTGAATCGGCAGATATGCCGTAGGAAATAGTTTGAAAGCCCAGCATGAGAAATAAAAAATACTAATAATGTATTGCTGCATTTTGTTTCAAAATCAACAACCAACTACAGACTCTACCCAAAAGCTTTAAGTCGCAAGTGAAAGTTTAAAAATCTCAGAAAAGAAACCTCAGTGTGTGGGTTAAAATTTACCCGTTGCCTCCCATCTTCTACGTCAAATATTAACCATGGGGAGTGTTATTGAAGTGCACTGTTACTTTCAGTCTAACATCTCGAGGATAAAATATGGATCAACCTTGTTAATTGTGCTGAAGCTGAAACCACTATCTGCAGGAGTGCCTCCACTCGGCCTAGGGTTGATCTGGAAGCCAGCAGTAGTGATTTGTGAATTCACTGGCAAGGTTTTTAATATGTCTATCTGATTAAGGTTACTGCACCACTTTCCAAATAAGTTGTTTGTGTTTTTCAGAGAGGTCTGAGCAAATATTCCAATACTTCAGAGTTTGATATTTTTCTCAGCAGCAGCACATCAAGAATGTGACTTTAAGAAAATTGGGGCTGATTTTAGGGCTGGCAGTATGGCAATAGTGAGAGGATTATGCCTAGGCCCATACAGCTCAGAAGCAAAATCCCGTCCTTCAACCCAACACAACACAACAGTTTTCCCCTATCTGCTGGAGGCTGCAGAATCTTTGGTCTGACGCGTCTCCTTGCCTTGTCACTTGCTTACACCTCCAATTGAAAGCCATGCGATCATGAGCAATGGTGCCTCTTCAGCAGCCAGCATTCAAGGGGAAAGGAAGTTACACTCCCAGTTCAGTTTTTGAGGAAAGAAAGGTTTGGCTTGGGTTGGTCCATTCTAAAAATCCATTTTTGGGTCCTGGTACATTGCATATTGTTAGTCAGATAAGTGTCTTCTTATAAGTTATGGAACTTTATCCTCTTTGGTTATCAATGTCGTTTATTTACTGAAAATGGTATCAGAAATGGAGTGTTTGACGAAAATCTTTGTCTAAGTTTTTAGGCAAGGCCACATCCAGTGAAAGGTGGAAAGATATGAAATGAGTAAACTTTACCCATCATAATATTAACCTCCTGTGCATAAAAAAACGGCACATATTTTGTCGTTCATAACCACTATTAACATGTTTTGCTATTAAACTATGTAATGCTACTCACTTTATCTGCCTCAGAAGGATAAAGGTCTAAGTAAAGTTCAGCATGTCCAGATTCGAAATTGTGATCTGCAGGTCACAACAGAGGTCAGCAAAGAGCATCCTGTTGACGAAAGATCATGCTGCTTCCACATTGTTTCAAGCTTTCGAGCCAAATCGTGTAAGTGAAAATTGATTTATTTATAATGGTGGACTGAATAAGTCCTGTTGTTTCAACGCAGGTGAATGACAAAACTAGAAGGGGCGGGGCTTCAGTTATGGTGAGTCTGTGATTGCACATGGTACTTTAGGTTGCTGCTACCAGCCTTCGTGGACAGTTTTATAATGACAGTGATTTAACTAATCTGACTTTTTATATACATGCCTTTTAAGTTCCTTACTTTAGTAGATGGTTCTGGTACCTCTCATCAATGGTTCTTTATTTACACGTTACAACATATAGCTTAAAGACGCACACAGTGGTCCATCACTGGGGTGGTAAAGGCGGTATCAGGTCTATTCATTCATATCACCTAGGCACACTTTCCTCATCCTTACCCCCCACGTATGGTGGAATGGCACATGTGAAACGCGCTCACACTCATGAATAATAATTTCTGCTGAATCTGAAACTATAACCTTAAATAAGAGCCCAGTTGCAAATCACAAACAGTGGGTATTGCTGCAGATGGCTTCAAATCCAAATCCTGCCCTGAAATTCTGTGATGCGAAAAGTAGGAACCCAGTTTAATTTTCCACTTTTACATTTCCACTGCTTCTGATGAGCTTCTTAACACACAAAATGCTCCCTTTGCATGCTCATCCATTAAACATTGTGCAGTCGAGTTCTCTGCGAATTTAAATGATGTAAGACACGTTTTTATTTTAACAGTGTTTGGTTCAGTGCACATTCCTTGTCAAGTTAACAATATTTTCAGTAAGGCATGCCATTAAAATAAATCAGGGTCGAGCGTGATCATTTGACGTTATTGCGGTCTCGTGGTTGAAGCAAACAGGCAAGGGGAGCTCTCTTTAAAAATGCACAGGGAAAGTCAACAGACAAGCGTTTGTACATGGATAACTTTTTTTAGGCTCACTATCAGATTCACTAATAAACACATGGCCTCAACAGCAGCAAGAGCTTCAGCAGTAAGGAGAGACGAGATGATCCATTTTGTTATCTCTTCGATAACATCATTTTTCCGAAAGAACCCATGTCAGGATACCTGGAAGGAGGACAACTATTCTGCTTCTAAAAATATTCTAAAACCCTTGCATTCTGGTTAGGTATGTTAACTCCGGACTCTCATCAGAGAACTAAACAGTGTTTAGGTGTGCGGGTAGGGAATCACTTCCACATAAAATGTTTGCCACAATGTGTTAATATTAAAGGTTACCATTTCAAAATACAAACCCATCTGTAGTGTGAACTTGACATAGTCTCTAGTTTAAAAAAAAAATGGTGCTTGCGAGTTTTGCACAGCATTGTCTAGGTGCGGAGAATCTCAGAGGTAGGTAATGGGGCTCATTGTCACTGGCCACATGCACTGGCAAGTACGATGATTATACTATCGATTATCAACGCCAACAATATTGTGGTAAAAAATATTGAGGGACAAGATATTGAAAGATAAGACCATTTTAAGGATGTATAGATTTACCATTCCTAACTCCACATCTATGCATCTTGAAGATATATGTACTTATTGGTACATATGTGGAGTAATCTAGACTTACTTACCTGTGAACATTTAATTTCTGATATTCTGTCCTGTATATTGAGCTCCATCGATACTGTGGTTTGGTTATTTAGGGGGCACACCAGCTACCACAGATAAACATGCTGGCACAAATATGAGCGGGACACAATCTGCAGTGTTTATGATTTTAAATACTCCGCAGGGAAGCCTACCTCAACAAGAGCTTCATGAGTCAGGTCATCCCCCAATAATTGCCTAGGGAGAAATGGAAGTGGGGTGATATAGTTTCAGGTTCACCCAGTTGTCATCTTCCAAAAGTCCCTTAACAGATGAGGCGGTAGCTAGCTCAAAACCCAACAAAAATAGCTCCTTTTGGACCCAGGCTGTGAAAATGCAACTTAAAATGAACCCATTTTGATCATTTAGCTATTGGTTGAGATTCATCAGGTAATGAAGTGCAAATGTTAATACCATTTCTGTAAAAATGAGAGCCCAATCATTTTATTTCTTTGGCCTTAGTCATGATAATCAAACCATACGATCATTCCCTGTCATACGAATAGCCTGAAAAATGTCAATAATAATACAAAATTTAGAAAGATATTACAAATAACGTAAAAAGTCTTATCATTCAATTTGCATACAGAATAAAAAATATATTTTTCCTACATTTCCATGTTGCCCAGGTATAAAGAGCCGTGTATGTTGTACAAGAGGTCTTGATAAATCAAAGGAGGGCCCAGTTTCGTCTAATAAGTCAGACCACAGAGTATCTATATCAAACTGTGTAAGTATGAGGTGGCCTCCTTTACTCACAGAGATTATTTGCAGCTGAAGTTCAGCTTTATCTGTTCCCCTAAAGAGCCCAACATGCAAATGACCGGTGGGGATGGGTTCTGGCAAGGGAAAGAGGTTTGCTCACTTAATAGTTGAGAGTAGAATTTAAATGCCTTAGCACCGAGGTACATTTTTCGATTTCTATTGGATTTTGAACTCACCTAGTGTATTGCAGGTTGCATTTAGTATGGTACAGATCTACTTAAAAAACATTGGCAATCTGGCATTCCTCTAGTAATGAGCGTGTTTGTTATTAACACTATTGTTTTGTTCAAGTCTGAACTGCCTACAGAAATCATCAAGCATAAAGTTACACCAACAACTAAAGTTTTAGAGGGCCTAATAAGGTCTTGTTGAAATCACGTAGCCTTATAACCAGGAACCTAAAAATACATTTTTAAAGTTCTTGGGAATAAACAATGTATATCACTATTTTTGAAACACCATGCTTTAAACACATTTGGTTGAAATAAATATCACTGAAAAAACAAGTTACACATGATCCTCACCATACAACCTAAGTAGGTTTCTTCCTCTTCCCATGAGTGATTAGGTTCAATTAGTGGATATTTCAGCCGGATAACATAAAGCAAGATGAAAGTACATTTTCTACATATTATCTCTGTGCAATCTGTGCCATGTCAAAAATACCTACGTACAGAAAGGCGAGCAACACAAAAGATGGACGCAAAATATATTTGTGAAAGTAGAAACTTAATTTCATGCAAAGTAAATTTAAGAGAACATTTTAGTAATGACACGTAGCTGAGGTTTTCAATAACTACCTAAAGGACATATATGCAAAAACTGCAATAACAAGAAGTATCAGTGAATATTGCAAATAAGAAGCAGAAGTGAGGAAGCTATACATAACCTAAAAGAATCAGATGCTGGTCTAGTGATTCAAAGCACTAGTATGAAGAGAGATTGCAATGTGCGCCCATGCAAGCAAATAAAACACACATGTGGCTCTTGGCATCCCTGACCTGATTTAAGCTGAGTTTAGCAAGGAAGTCTAAGCCCCTCCCATATGCGGATTTAAGTATTTTCTGCCCGAAAAATGATGTAAGAAATGGGACAATCTTGTGCTTTTTTTACCTACGATATGTTCTAAAGAGCATAGCTTTTATAGGTATTTCTAAGGGGGTACTAAAGAAATAGTCCAGTGGTCTGGAATGAAACTTACCCTGCTAAGGCTTGTTTAGGAGTGGCTGATCCTCTTCTAAAAACATACATATTCAAACAAACAGGGTTACACATTGCATTTTAATGAACAATTTTCATAGGTAATGGCCCAACCTGTCATAGGTTCTCTACACAGCTCACTTAAGCAGGGTCAGCAGTATTCAGAAATCAAGTTGGACATATTCTTTAAAAAAAAAAATATATATATTAGTTCCAAATCACCACTGAAAGTCAAATCAACAACTCAAAAATAACCAATTCAAAATCAATCTTTATTCAATCACATGTTTTGACCTTAAAAGAACAATAATAATAAATACAATCTTCACCTTAATAAATGAAATAAAACACAATTATTACTTTTAAACATACATGTAAGTACCTACACTGCAACCATTGATTGAAAAGCATAACATTTCCTTAGTTTAATCACATAACTAAGTACAGAAAAACAAATCTCTGGTGTAGATAAAGATTGCAGATATCAAAGAACATCTTTATATGCTGCGAAGTGCATGTGCAACAAAATGGGGAGCAAAAACTGAACTCTAAGTGGACAATACAATTTACAAAATAATGCAAAATACTCTGTTGATTGGGAGGAAGTAGCATCACATGGGCAACCTAAGGAGATGTCAACCCTAGAACCAGCAATAAGAAAGGGAACTAAATGATGGACCAAGTTTAATCTGAGCCTTGTCAAATAAAATCTATGCTGGAGGTTAGAAAGCCATGTTAAGTAAGAGTTTGTTATGGACATATTATAGATTTTAATATAATTAATAATAGAGTGCATACTGAGAGACCTTACAATTAGACCCTCTTCCCTATATGAAGTAAAGCCCCTTTTCACTCTCTCTTTTGCATCATGGGTTATCACTTCAGGAGAGACAAACAAAGTACTCAAATCTAATCTGTGAAAAGTATTATCAATGTAAACCAACCATGAGATATATTGTATATTATCTAGAGTCAAAGAATCTTTCATGAGTTCTTACAAGAACCAGGCCATCGGGAAACTCCATATTTGTAGCCACAACACCAGGGGGCCAGTGCCCACAAAGTCCTCTAACTACACCAATCCAAGTTCAAGATGTGCAATATAGCTTGTGGCACTTTGAGGAATTGCAAGTAAATGACACGAGTTTATTTTCTATTACCCGCAACTTCGCTGGCACACAGCTCATCCCTACACTCCCGACCCATATACCCCAATATGGAAACATTTACTCCTACAAAGCTGGATCATCTCTCTTATTGGCTTAAGACCAATCCAATTGCAAATCTATATACTATATCACATGCTGCCCCCATCTTTTGTGCTCTTTGTTTGATTAACCTCTCCCATGACCCACTCACATCGAATAAAATGTCTAAATAATTGAAATGCAGGACTTTCTTGATTAGGGTCCCCCATGCCAAAACATTTAGATTTGGTGCTTCGAATGACAAATTACTTTTGCTGGTTGACCTTAAGTTTTGATTTAATCATAAAACCATTAAAACCATTTAAAAGATTCTGGAGACCATTTGCTGTCAGTGCTAAAAGGAACAGCGGCGTCTGCATATAAAAGTACTAGGACTGCCTTCGAGCTGACTTGGTGGACATCTTTGCTGTATGCCTCTAAAAAAACCTAAGGAATTAATATACCATAAAAACATAAAGGAGCTGAAATCCCATCCTGCCTTACACCGCAGGCAACTCTGATTGGTTTAGTGCGATCCCCCAAAATCAGCAACTCATTACACATCAGTTAGACGATTCATATAGATGTGATAAGGGATTGAACATTTTAAAAACACAGTAACAGTTAGATGGCTAAGAGCGGCCCCATAATAAAATTATGTGACTTCTTTTGCAGTCTCCACATTGTTATGAAGAAACATATTCTTAAGAACCTGTAGTTGTGCCTTGTTTAACATATAGCAAACAAACAAAACTTGATTCAAGTGTTGAATACTATTATGAGAAATGGAGCAGGCATAATAAAAATAAAGTTTCTCCCAGATCTAGCTAAAGTGCATTGTCAAATGATGTAATTGATAGTCTTGTGAAGTAGATAATGCTGGAGCACTGGGACATCAGTTCACAATTAACAGTTTACAAAAAAATCTTACCAACTCATCAAGTTGACATCCCAGCCACTAGGCCTATGGATCATTGGCATTAGATGAAATTACACAGGAGCTGTATGTAAATTAAATAATCATCACAGTGTTCAATCTTACTCTCACTCAATAATGGGAGTTTGATGTGAGTTTGAAAGCTTTATCAATCAATGTTTTAGAAGCTCATGTTTATTAAGTCAGTATTAATTTCATCAATATAATTAATCAGTTAATCAATGAGTAGAGTAAGCGATCAGTAATTCATAATTAAAGCATACCTATTCTAAAATGAGGATGGTTAAAAGGGAATGGAGCAATAAGAAATAGATGTCAGTCATAACCCATAAAGAGTTCCATATCAAGAGATAAAAGCATAAAGCTTCAAATTCAAATATCAGGTTCAATCAAAGAAGAAGTTCCCTTAAAGAGAGGTTTAAGAAATTCTGTAGAGTCGCATCCTAAGCTGCATAGACTTGTGCCGAGAAAGTGGCATAAGTGACGCTAAAGGTGATCTAATTTAGGAACACACATTATTATAGACATCACAATATTGAGCCTTTGCAACATGTTTTATCCTATTTTTTAGTCAGCCAATCAGCTTATGATGTCTTCTTTGAATGGAACACTTTTTCGTCTCCTCTTCATGCTACAGTACCACAGATGGTAATATTAAATAACCACAGCCATTACATATCACCAAATGTACTTGTTTTCCACATTGTATGATTCAATATTTTATCCTGAAAAAAGTACATTTTGCCTTAAGAAACACTTATATATAATATTTTTACATAACTTCTCTTGCTCATTTTAATAGCAACTGTTATTGCCGTTTCAATACACTGCATAACTTTGCGGCTAGTTCTCACAATTCATTTGCATCAGGAAATTGCATTTTCATGTTTAAGCTTCTACATTACCTCACTAATATATAATGTTCTTATTCATTACCCTGCAATATTTATTGTTTAATTAGAAACATTTGCAAGGTTACATGTAAGCGATTTATTCAAACAAATAAATTTTATGAAACATATACCTTTGCCATTTTCCTCCTATTTCTTTGAATGTGTGTTCGCAACTGCTAATCCCTACACATAGTTGTCTCTTTTAGTTAGTTCTGTGAATAAACATTTTCTCTTTTTGTTTCCTGTCCAATTTTAATTTAGGATAGACCATTTTCTTTCCAAATTCATCACCTTCCTTTTTCCAAACATTTTTCAAAATGTCTTCTCTTTGATTTCAACTGCATGAAATGTTGGTTCTTCTTTGATCTAACATAATATCTAATAAGTTTACATGCCTTAACCATTTCTATGGGTGGGGATGGAAAGACATAATGCCAAGCAGTGTCCATTTCTTTTGCCCGTGGGTATAAATTCATGCTCTTCTGTAAATGAACCTTAGAAAGAATCAAGTCACGGTTGGAATAATAATATTCAAAATGTTCTTGTGTATTTGCTAAGCAATATACCACATGTACTACATAAAATGATGGCAAGTCACCTCCTCCACAGTAGATGAAGGTAAATGAGCACACATAACAATCTGTTGTGTCTAAAGCTTGTGTGTACTCTTGCTCTAATCTAGGATAAACATTTGTCATGTAATCTTCTTTCATGTAGTCCACAAATAAAGCCTCCAATTGTTCCTCATCAATCTTGTGTGTGTGTCATGTATATATATTGAGTTGCATCTCTCTAAGTCTGGTGTGAAATAATCCATAAATAGCATAATTGTAACCACTAATACTACTACTAAATATGTAATGCCCATAATTATCTTGCTTCTAGCTATGGTTATAACACATGTTTGTCCAAAGACAGATCTTTTTCACAACAGGAAGGTGTAACAGCAAAAAATATCAGTAGTTAGTTCTCACTTTGTTTTCACAAACAACTTGTCAATTGTTTCTTTTCTTCACTGTAGTTAGTTCTTTGAACTTCATTTACAGCAGTCTTTGTGTACTCATCCTTAACCCTACTCCATTTTCTTCCAAAATATTATCCCCACTCTTCTACTGCAGCTGTAGGCCTAGGGAAATCTTCTTAATTCTTTTTATGTAGCAACATAATAGTCTTTAATTTCAGTCTCCATTTTAAATCGCTATGTTTTTCAGAAATAGTTTTCAGTAACTTTTCCCCATTGTTGTTCTCAGTGCGACATCAAGGGGTTCAAACAGTTCTTAGTGTGATATTTGAACATTCAGGACTTGTTTCATGCAGTAAGTCCGTTTAGGTGCAGAATACCTCTGGCAAGTTACTCTTGCTCTTTTTGATCTCCTTGGAACGTGTTGATCTTCTTCTGTGCCACATATACCTCTTGACTCCTCAGCAATTGTTGGCGGTATGCTTTTAATAAACACACTTAATCTTAATTTCTTCCAACCTTAACTTCTTGGCCATCCAGCATTGTAAGAGACTCTTCATGGCCCAGGACTTGTCCAGTTACTGGATCTTCTACTTGTTCTGGTGGTTCCTCAACTGTCACTTTAGGTTGAGCTTTTACCTTTTATCCTTCCCCCATTAAAAGTGTCAATTATACTTTGTGAAATGTCAGAATACTGGACTGATACAACTGCCTGCAGTTTTTCACCCATTTCTTCTCTCTGCTGTTGTGCCTCTTGTAGTACCTCTTCTCAATGTTGTACAACTTGTGGTGGTACATTCACCATAGCTCTTGATTCAGGCTTGTACTCTGGGTGTGCAATGCATGCACTCAGTTGGGCATTTCTGTACGGGAAACATCCTGGACAACTAGGTCTAAACCACTACTTGCCTGAACCACTACTGTTAAACAACTAAAAAGTCTCTACAACTAAGTACTGAACAACTACTGTCTAAAAAACAATTGTGCCTGAATAACAATTGCCTGAACAACACATTTTCAGGTAAGGTTTTATTTTTTGTTTTTTTATGGTTTATTAGTTGTTTAGAATATATATTAGTTGTTCAGGCAATTGTTGTTTAGACAGTAGTTGTTCAGTACTTAGTTGTAGAGACTTTTTAGTTGTTTAGCCGTAGTGGTTTAGGCTATAGTTGTTTAGGACCTAGTTGTTCTGTCACATATTCTTCCTGTACATTTAACAGCAGTGTTAGTGACTACGATCACCTGGTAGGGGTCTTTCCACCCCGGCTCTAGACAGAAATTCCTCAAGTTTCTTGACAAATACTCAGTCACTAGGCAACGTCATAGCACTGCACTTGATTCAGGTTTGCAGTGACAGCTTCAACCTGTCAAGGAACAGAACACACCACATCAGCTAATCATTCGCAGTAATCAAATATGATGTCATCTGTGATGTTCACAAGTGCATTCACAGGTACAGCACGCAATCTCATTGCACGCCACATGAGAATTTAATGTGATGATAACTCAGTTTTCCTGTCAGAGGTACTTTGGATGTTCATCAACACCAAGGGCAATACATCAGGCCATTTCAGTGAAGTGGATGTACACGCTTTTGCCAAGCTTGACTTTATAGTACTGTTAAGTTGTTCAGTGATTCCAGATGCTTCTGGTCAATATCTATAATGTAACATCCTGAGGTCTTCATTATTAAAATGAATCCCTCACCTGACAAGAGAGAAACTAGAAATCCAAACCTCAGTATAAGTTCAGGCTACAGCAGATTAGCTGCAGTGCGACTATCACTGCTGTGTTTTGGGTAGCCTTCCACCCATTGAGAGAAAATGCACACTATAACCAGGACATGTCTCGGCCCATTACAAGCAGGTATCTTGATAAAGTCCATCTGCATCCTGTTGAAGGGACCACCTGATCTTCGTACATGGCTAAGTGTAACTGGATATGTTTTCCCTATGTTCATCTGTTAGCATGTTACACAACAATGGCATAATTCCTCTGCACGCATCCTGAACCAAGGATTAAACCAATTATGTCTGAACAACCTCACCATTGCATCTTTTCCTAAGTATGTAGGGCTGTGAAAATGCTGTGTCATGGGGAACAGCAAACTGTTTGGCAGCACTGGTCTTCCATGTGCTAGGATCAAAATATATTTTGCGTTTGTCCACATCCTGCTCTAATCCTTTCCCTGTTCTTCTTCTTCTGAGACATCTTCCTGCAATATTTCTAACTCTTTCCATGTATCAGCAATTGACAACAACTTTGAAAAAGCAGTGTCCTTATCAGAACGATTTGTGTAGGTACCATTAAATGTGCAGGACACAAAGGCACAATATTGTGCAACTTCGTCAGCAAATCGTTTTCCAACTGTGACATATTCATTCTCACTTTTTTGAGCTGCACATTTAACAACTGCAACTTTTGTGGGTAACTGCATTGCATCCAATAGTCTTCTTATATGCTCTCTGTTTTGAATGGGGATGCCACACAATGTCATGAAACCCCTCTGTGACCAAAACTGTCTGAAGTCATGGATCACACCAAAGCCATATTGATTATCTATAAATATTGTCACTGTCAGTTGGGCTGATGGACTGCATGCTCTCATAAAGGCAAACAGCTCTGCAACTTGTTCTAAGGTAACACCTCGGTGCCATGAAGCTTCCACAATTTCTTGAATTGTGCAGACAGCATAGGCTATTCTCAGGACACCCCCATGGGTTCTCAGACATGTGTTATCAACAAAGATTACATAATCATAATCAATAAATGGTTCATCTTTTATGCCTGGTCTTCTCTTGGTGCATAAATCTGTGACATCTAGACAATCATGCTCAACTTCATCGTCTTCAAAATCAGTTCCAGGTGGTGGAAAAATAGCAGAAGGATTCAGTCTTTGACGTCTCTTTAATACTATATTGTTGGCAGCTTGGATCAGTTGTTGCTGACACCAACTATTGTGACCACTTTAAGGCAACCGGACAGTCAAGCAGCTACAGGCTCAAGGGTAATTGAAAAATAAACCACAGGTCTTCGAAAATCTCCATGCATCTGAGTAAGCACTGAGAGAGAGCAGCCCTCCCTCTCACTGCTGAACAATGTGAACATCTTTCTGTAATCTTACTGTAATACTGTAACCTTGGCTTGGTGCATAAATCTGTGAAATCTAGTCAATCATGCTCATCTTTATCGTACTCAAGATCAATTCCAGGTAGCAGCAGAAGAGTGGAATGATTCAGTGTTTGACAGTTCTTTAATACTATATTGTCAGCAGCTAGAATTAGTTGTTGCTGACACCAACTGCTGCAACCAGTTTAGGGCAACCGGGCAGTCATGCAGCTACAGGATCAAGGGTAATTGAAATCTCCATGCATCTGAGTAAGCACTGCTCAACTACATCGTTCGCAAGAACAATTCCAGGTAGCAGCAAAAGATTGGAAGAATTCAGTGTTTGACATATATTGTCAGCAGCTAGGATATACTTAGCTAACCTGAAACTGGTCATGTATTGTGTTTTTGTTTGAGTAAGCAGGATTTCTCCAGAATGGGGCAGCATGACAGTTAAAGGATGTCCCATCAATGTGTTTTTGCATCTCTCAATGCTGACACCAACTACTGCGACCAGTTTATAGCAATTTGACAGTCATGCAGCTACAGAGTCAAGGGTAGTTGAAAAGTATGCCATAGGTCTTTGAGAATCTCCATGCATCTGAGTAAGCGCTGAGAGAGGACAGCCCTCACTCTCACTGCTAAACAATGTAAACATCTTACTATAATTAGGCATTCCTAGTGCCAGAGCACAAAAGAGTCTTTCTCTCAGCTTTAGGTATGCTTTCAAGCACTTGCTTTCTCATCTAATTTTGTCAGGCACACCTTTTTGTGTCAGTGTCAGTAAAGGCTTAGCCATTGAGGAAAAGTTTGGAATCCACTATCTACATTAACCAACAATTCCCAGGAACATTCCGACTTCTTTCTGAGTTCTGGATGGACTGACTCGCATTATTGTTTGAACTCTCTCCTATGACATCCTTCTTTCTCCTTTTTTCTGAAAGTAATGAAATTTGTTCTCTGCAAGATAATTCAACAGGGCTTTGGTATCTTGTTTACATGCTTCTCGAGTACTTGAAGCCACAAGTAGGTCACTGATATTCTGTACCATGTCTGAATCACAGGGCATCTGTAAGAATTCAATATTTTTCTTTAAAATCTAATTAAAGATAGAAGGACTTTCGGTATCCCCTGTGAAACTCAACACCAGGTGAAAACTTTCTCTTGCAACACAAAAGAGAATAAGAACTGACTGTCTTCTTGCAATGGCATCAAAACGAAAGCCTGGCAGAGAACCACAACGGTTAACCATTTTGCAGTAAACAGAATTTGGAAAAGGATGCTGGCTGGATTTGGTACAGCATGGAAAAACAAAGTTGTTAATCTTTTGGAGGTCCTGCACTACTCTTTATTCGCCTTTGGGTTTCTGTAAGCCTATTATATGGGAATTACAAGGGTCCGCAATGAATTCTCTCAGAATGCCTTTTCTCAATATGTCTTAAAGTATTGGTGTTATTCCTGCCACAGTCTCTGGGGTCAAGTTATATGGTGGGTTCTCGTAAAAAATGCATGTGGCTCTATGGTGATGCAAATTGGTTCTACACCTTTTATTTGTCCAATGTCTTTTCCTGTGAGATCCCATATGTCTGGATTCACAGTTTTTCTCAAATCAAGGGCCAACTCTTCTATTGTCCTGACTGGGTATAGCCCTACTGCTTCTTGATGGGCTAATTTAAATGTAATGTCCTCATCATCTGTCTGAAACTCAGCAACATTCAGTGTACAGTAGAGCGTGCATTTAACCTGTGCAGATCACTTCCTAGTAGGTTTACAGGACTCGAGTCACGCACCACGAACCAATGTTTCTCTTCAAATGTACCTATTTTTACTGGGACTTCTTCTGAAACTGGATTTATGATCTGTTTATTTGAAACCCCTACAACTTGGATATTCTTTCCTGAGAGGGACAGTTTTGGAACTTTCTCTGCTATAACAGTGAAACAGGTAGCACCAGTTTCAATCAAGAATGATACAGGTTAGCCATTCACCTCACTTTCTATGAATGGACCACTCTGGTCTACTTTTAGGACTAAACCATGCACACAATGTTATGCCCCCCTCAGACACCGTCATTGTGAATTGTCGGAGCCAAAACCCTTGTTGTCCAATGTAGGAAACTGTTGAAATGGGTTCTTATTCTAGAATGTATTTGCATTTGCTCTGGGCATTTGTTTCATATTAAATTTGGAGTTACCCATCTTCTATCAGGCAATTGGGGCTTGTGGGACTTGTATCACTGGAGTCTATGTCTGCATTGGCACTTGAATTTGCTGAACAGATCTATTCTGCTTTGTATTTGATTTCCTCCTTTCATATGATTAACTCCATTCACTCTATCTCGATTCAGTGTACATTCTCTCTTGGAATGCCGGATCTTGTTCCAAAAAATGACTTGGAGTAATTTTCTTCAATGTTTCAACATCTACACCAGAATTTGGATCAATTAGAACTCCTTGACTTCTACCCTGTGGAACCCTTCATTCCTCAATGATCACTTTACATTACAGCTTGAGAACCAACACCTTGCATACCACCAGGATTTCCTGAAAATGACTGATTCTGAATTCCTTTTTTGAGGCAATAATCTGTCATAGTACTCATGCACTGATTCTTCGGCTCTTGCTGAGTTCTATTTTCTTTGCATAATTCAGATCTTTTGGGGAAACCGTGCCTTTCAAACAAGTAATCACTTCACCATACTTGCTCATCACCTCAGGTGATGGTGCATTAGTGAGTGAATTTCCCATCAGCTCAGTAGTCATCCACAGTATAGCAATTGTACACTCTGTTCACAAGTCATTCTTAACCACAATACCAAAGAAAGTTTTTAAAGATGTCTACAACACTTTAGAAACTTTAACAGACCTTTTGACTTGTGTATACCACTGCACTGTATTCTCTCTCATTTTTGGACAGTTATTTGGAAATGCTGCAATATCTCCCTTAGTCTCTGGCACATGAACATACCCTCCACCTGGTATCTCTCTCATCGGATAGCCAGATGTTTCTCCTTCATCTGGAAGACCTGGAGGTGGCTTCCAATTGAATCTAGTCAACCTCTTGTGTTTCTTTTTAATTTCATATTTCTTGGCCAATTTGCTCTCTAATTTTTCGAATTCACTCCATTTGTGAATGCATTTTACTAATTCACAAATGTGTAACTGAAATCCTGAAGAGAGCATTGTCTCATTGACTTCATCATCCAGTTGTGTCCTGAAACTTCTCTGTAATGATTGACCCTGAGAGATCAATCTAATATTTGCCTGACAATTCAATGTATTATGTCTAATAGCAGCATGTCTTGTAATTTCTTTGCATAAATAAACTAATTATTTTTCTTGGTACAGGTTCACATGCTCAAAATCTAACAATCCTGTAATTATTTTCTGTAGTTCCACCTACAATCTCAGGATATTTAATGATCTCTCCTCTGTCACTCGTATGAGAAGAACCTGATTTTCTGTAGATCCTGTCTTTTTATTTTCTGCTTGTTATTCAAACCATGGATGAAACATCCCATCTTAAAATAAGTTGATCTTTCCCTGTGCTAAGGGTGTTGTACAGGTAATTCTCTTCACCTATGTCAATGACTAAACAGTTTGCAGTGGTGTCCAAGCAACAATCTGTGAATTTTGCAAAGTCAGGTAAACCCTGTAGCAGGTGATGCTCCAACAGCTCTTTGAGCTACAGTATTTGGGGCAATATTAATTGAAGCACCTGCTGTGCGAATCTCCAATAGCTGTGCTGTTATGACCCTTGCAACCAGAGCTGGTACAGCCACAATTGAAGCAGTAACAGCCGGAGGCATCACTGTTGAGATACTGTCAACTTGTGTTCTCTCAATTTGTACAGCATTTGGATCAACAGGGGCTGTGGGCACTGTCACTTTAGATGTTGGAGTACTCTCAGTATCAGGAGCCACATAAGGTGATGGATGTGAAGCTGATAATTTGTCCAAAATGTCATCCCCTGAATCGCTTTCAGAGTTAGATTCCTTTTATCTTTTTCATCCTTATCTCCCTTAGCTTTTGACTTTTTTGGCTTCTCAGGTTTTTCGTATTTCTCATTAGTAATTGCTGGCAGTCTAGTTCCTTCAACTATAGCTTTCCTCCATCTCTGTTGTTGTTCACCCCCTCGAGCATCCACATAATTACGCATTATTCTTTTTGCCTTATTCTGGTATTTCTCTCTCTCCTTAGCATAAGCAGCCACCTCTAAAGCACTTAATGCTTTGTATTGGGTAGGTCTAAGAAGTAGCTTCATTTCATATAGTTTTTTACCGAAAGGACTTTCTATATCACTGGTCTTCCACCATTGACAAAACCACAAACGTGTGTAAACCTACATTTGTTGTCCTATAATGTTCTGGTGTTCCCTCAGGAGATGCCTCTTCCCTTCCCCATAATGAAATAGTCGCATTGCCTTTCATCAAGCTCTCATCATGCTTTTATATACTTAATTTTTTTGAATTGATCAACAACATTTTAAAAAATTTAAATCACAAATGTTTTGATTCTATTCTGTATATGTCCTTCTTCCAATCACAGCTGAGCTCTGTACACTCAGTATCCAATCACAGTGCAACATTTCACACCACTGGCCAATTCCAGTGTGCCACAAATAACACAACAACTCGTTCCATACAGCGGCTCACCCTTCTTTTCAGTTTTCTCATACACACACAATGCTACACTTCTACAACTCTAAGTGACGTAAAATAATCTTTCCTTCTCTAAAGAAAACAAAAAGGCAGTTCAACAACCAGAATATTCAGGTTTTAACACCCTCCAGCTTTTCGCAATCAGACAGAGTTTGTTCCCAAACAGAAATGAAATCTTGGCCAGCAAGAATCACCTGAATCAATGCAGCTTCACCTACGTGCATCGGGTTCAGCTAACATTCATCAATATTAGTATAATAACAACAAATCATTAAAGTCCCTATCTCAATTGTGCATCAACAGTACCTCACAACCTGCACCACAAACCTTTAGCATTCAAGAAAACCACAAAACAATGCTTATTTATCTTTATCTACTGTGGGATCTTGGGCTACTTCTCAGTTCGATAACCTCTTCAACTTCTTGACAATAAGTACATAAGCATCACTATTTCATTGAAAACACATAATCAAAACCTCCAATAATCAAAACAATTGCAACGCATGACCCTATTGATACTCACATCTCTGATTCTGCAACTGGCTTCGAAACTGCACTCTGTCAATCTTCAAAGTTTGGGCTTTGGGACATGGGTATCGCTCTAAATTATGGGTATTAATTACAGCTCCTCGTTCTCATAACATAAACTGTCCTCTCACTACCAACTTTACGGCAGTGCTGGGGAGCTTTATTAATCAATCTTTTAGAAGCTCATCTTTATTAAGTCAGTATTAATGTAATCAATATAATTCATCAGTCATTCAAAGAAGGGAGTAAGCAATCAGTAATTCATAATCAAAGCATAAAGCGTGTATCTTAAAGAAAAGAATTTCTATTCAAAAGTGAGGATGGCTAAAAACGAATGGAGCAGTAAGAAATGATTGTCAGTAAGAACCCATAAAGAGTTGCAAAGCAAGAGATCAAAACATACAGCTTCAAATTCAAATATCAGAATCAACCAAAGCAGAACCACCCATAAAAAGAGGTTCAAGAAAGTCAAAAGAGTCTCAGCCTGAGATGCATAGACTTGGGCAGAGAAAGTGGCATACGTGATGCGAAAGGTGACCTTGTCTAGGAACAAGCGTTAATATAGAAAGCACAATCTTATGCTTTTGCAACATGTTTCTTCTTCCTGTTTTAGTCAGCCAATCAGCTTACAATATCTTCATGGGAAAGAATGACTCCTTTGTCTCCTCTCTGGGATACAATATTGCAGATGGCAACTTTAAGAAGCTACAGCCATTTCTTATCACCAAGAGATCTTATTTTTCACGTTGTATGATTTGATCTTGTAGTCAGAAAAAAATGCATTTTACCTATGAGAACACTTACGTCTAATCTTCTAAGTAACTACTCTTGTTCATTTTATCAGCAACTGTTATTGCCTGTTAAGAAAATACACATTCCTTTCAATACACTGTATAATGTTGCAGGTAGTTCTCACTCATTTGCTTCAAGAAATTGCATTTTCATGTTTAAGATTCTACATTACCTCACTAATATACAAGGCTCTTATTCATTATTCTACAATACTTAGGCCCTCATTATGTGTCTGGTGGTCTTAAGACTGCCACACTCACTGTGGAAGTCAGACCACTGCGGTCATGGTGGTCCTGTCACGGTCAGACTGCTGACTCCACCAGGTTGCTGCTAGCCGGCAGCCTGACCATCCCGGCGGTTCTAATCCACCAGGGCAACTCTGACCTCCGGATTACTAGTCCCCATACCACTAGCCTTTTCATGGCGGTTCCACTGCCATGGAAAGGCTGGCAGAATGGAGGGTGTTGGGGGGGGGGCCTGCATTGCCCACGCACTTGGCATGGCAGTTCAGAGGCCCCCATGTACAGCTCCGTCACGCATTCTACTTCCCGAATTACAGGCAGTGAGATGTGCGACGGGTTCTGCTGCACCAGCCGCACCGCCACATTTGAACCGGCTCGATTATGAGCCAGCTGCAATATTAAGGCCCTGCGGTGAACTCCAAATAGGGCTGGCAGTGTTTGGACCGCACAGACGGTCTCTCGGCCGCCAGTCACACTCATAACGAGGGCCTTAATGTTTAATTAGAAATATCTGCAAGGTTACATGCCAGCAGGTTAATACATTTTAAGAAACATATGCCTATGACAAGGTCAAGAAATGTTATATTTCACATTCTTGAACTAGGTTACTTTGTCAGTAAAATGCAGCTTTAGCTATTCAACATAAATACATTTAACTGTGACTGTCTTGTACATATTATTTTTCTTCTGCAGTTTGAAACATTTGTTTTTCTTATGAGGCCTTCATGTTAATACTACACATTATTAAAAATAAATGCATTTTTTTTTGTAATTTTATAAAATCTGCTCCTTCAATCAATGCCACTGTTTTATCTTAAAAAGCTGATTCACTATTTTTGCATATGCTTTGTTGTTCATATAGTATGAAACATCAGATAAATATGTATTTTTGCCACTCTACTCTCTGACTTCATCTGTAGCCTGGTACACTCAACATAGTTAAATGAGTAATATTTAATTCTTTCAATGCAAGTTTCAGAATCTTTAAGAAGCTAAATAAATATAGGGACCAGATAGAAGTTCAGGTTGAACATAATATCTTGGAGAAAATGGAACAGACGTAAAAATATGAAATTCCCAACAAATAATTGTTCCAAAGGTCTTATATTAGGCACTTACTACACTGATTTCTAATCACATGGCTTGTGCAGTGAGAATCTTCTGGAAAGACATCATTCTCTTCAATCGCTTGGATAGATTCTGAATTCTCATACCCAACAAAGCGAAGCTATTCTGTAAGTTAAATAGATCTCACATATTCAGAAATGAGAGACAGAGCTCTCACTCAGATTCTCAATACAGATTGAAACAGAGGACATATTCTGTATGAAACAACAATCTTACGGGCTCAGACAGAGGCTGCAATTCAGGCTCAGACTCAGGTTGTAGTTAGACATTGTAATAATGTTTTTAAAAGATATCATTAAGGAGTTAGTTGCTGGGTGAATACTAGATGGCAACTTGTTCCACTCCTGGTGCGTTTTTTGAGCGATGTTGTTTTCTGAGCACCATGCTAGAATTCACTTGACCCAGTCACTATTTAAGAAAGAGTGGTGCATGAACATGCTTGTAATGCATGTAGATGGCGAAGTATTTTACTCTTACTTTTGAGGCTGACATATTTACAATTGTTGGAGAAAGCTTGGTTCTCTGGTGTTCTTTTGTTTTTGGATTTTGTGTGAGCACTTTTTAGCTTAAAACTCATTGTACTTAGTTTGGTGTGGGTTGAAAAGTAGACAGTCATCTTGATTGCGCTGTTCCCGGAGCCGCTTTTGTGTGCTCTGATGTTCTGAGCACCATGGTCGGTGGTGTATGGATGCACTGCTGGCACACCAAAGGAGTGCCTAAGGCAAGCCAATCTCCACCCATCCATACCCAAATGGGCCCAGGGGTCTTGAACTCTGGCTGTTCTACCACCGGTAAACTTATTTATCTGAAGCTGAACTCAGGTCTTTATGCCCTGTGACATATTCTTCTTAGCAGCATAGTTTGGATCTCAGTAAGTATGAGTGGCTGCCACCTTTGCGGTTTGAAGGGTGGACCTGGCTCGGTATCTATAAATCTTCCCACTCCCAATACCTCCATGGTTGGCATGCAACTTACTTACAGCTTGTTTAATTTGATCTGTCAAGTACTGGTTATCAGAAAATCAGTTATTTAAAACTTTATAGCTGATAATAAACCTAATGTTCTGTTTCTAACTGAAACTTGGTTAAATTAGTGTTCTATGCCTGCTGTTATGCAGGCTTTGCCTGATGAGTATTGGATAGTTAGGCACGACCGTTTTGTAGGTTGAGGAAGAGGGATTGTGATTATTTTCTAAACTGTGACATGCTGCTGAATGGAATAGTTATCTATTCCAGATTGAAAGGGAATTATTTTTTCACTAAAACCAGGAATTTTACTCTTTCGGGCTCTTTAAATTACAGCCCTCCTGGTCCTGCAGGTCAGTGGAGCTGAGATTAGCTGAGGCCATCTCTTCTTTTATATTTAATTGTTACAACTTCACTATTCTGGACGATCTCAATATTCATGTCGATAAGGTCAACTGCAGTTTTTCCTCCCCTATTAATGGAGATTCTTTGGCCAGAAGCTTCCACAACTAGTCCAATCCTCTACTCACAGGGTGGGGCATATTTTGGAACCTATTTTCGCTAACCTGTTTTTATTGACGGTAGATATTCCTATCCCCCTTATCTGGTCTTATCACTTTACTGTCTTTATAAAGGTTCAAACCAGAGAGGTAGATGTGCCAACTCCAGGTCTTACAACTTTCTAAAGGCAGTGGTCTAAATTCAGTCCCAAAGTTTTCTGATCTCATTTACAGGGAAGCCATGAGAGCTGTGAATATGTAGATTCATCATTTTACTTGTAATTTAACTCCATGGTCTAATGACTTGCTGTTAGACTTAGAGAAAATCTGAATACAGTTAGAGTGTGCCCGGTTAAAGCAGTATTCTCAGGAGGACAAAGTTAAGGTTAAAGCCTCTACCAAGGACTGGCATATGGGCTTCGAGGTTGCCCAGGCAACCTATTAGGCCAACAAGATTGCTAGAACTCAATACTCTTCTAAAGAGCTCTTTCAGATTGTAAAGTTTCTCTTAGATCCTTCGAAGATGGCACTGTCTCCTCTTTCGCAGCAACACTGTAATGATTTACCTCATGTTTGTCTTAAAAAGATTGCAGATATTCACACCAATGCCAGTGTGTCAGTGGTTTCAGCCCTGAGCTTAGCTCCTGTTGTTTCTTCTAATTCCATTTTAACCACCTTTCACCATATTTCATTGTACCTCTAGATACTAGTGGATATTATGAGAACGGTGTTCTGTATGCTGGCTCCTCACTGGTTCCACTTACTTAATTCTTCAATAGTGGAGACAGTGTTACCTTAGCACTGAAGCATGCTATGGTTGTCCTCCTACTAAAAAGTACGGATTGAGCAAACTTTCATTCCATATTGCTTGTGCCCCTCTGTGCAAAGGTTTTAGAAAAACATATTAACCATCACCTGTCAGCATCCTTAGAGTATCAGGATCTATTGTATTCCTCACAATCTGGCTTCTGCCTGAAACTGCTTTGCTTGTGGCACTCAGCACCAGGGACGGCTGCTGGACTGTGGTGGAACTGCGGTACTCATCCTGTGGGACTTGTGGCATTTGATACAGTGTCTCTTTCAGTTTTGCTCCAGTGGCTAGCAGATTTTGGCACCCAGGGCTCTGCTCTATCATGGAAGACCCTTGAGGATCATTGTGGTTTACAAATGGGCAACATCGTCATCATCACCTGTCAACTTATTTCCTTTTATACCATTCCCTCCCTCGGAAAACATATTCACATTCCTATGCGCACAAAACAGATTTTACTAATTAAAAACACTCTCACTACTTAGATCTTTTAGTGTGAATTTCATAACAGAAGACTGAGATGGATGGGCTCCCAAAATAATCTTATTTTAGTGATTCTTCCCATGTGTCACTGTCAATCACACCCAAAGATGACTTAATTCACGTTACTTTTATTCAGAAATTATTTGGCATGCCAATTCATGTCAAGACATAGAATGAAACACATAGCCATTTTCCTAACAATCATTCAAGCACCAAACATAGTTAAATACAAGTCCACATTTATTATGAAACAAACTTGTATTTTCAAAGAATTCCAGTATATTTCACAACACCTTCTGCATCCATAAAAAGAACTATTAAACACGTTTTGCAAGGATGAATTTCTCAGAGAAAATCTCCAGTAGACTTCAAGTACAGGGGATTCTCATAAGGAAACAGTAGTATGTGAGTAGCGTATGCTCAATGTAGCTCAGTTCAACAATCAAATATTCTCATAACCTCTTGTAGAGGAAACCACGTGAAAGAGAGGATGGGAAAACCCCTATGATGGTTTTTCGTACACTCACCCACCTCACACATCTCATTTGACTTGGGACAGAGAGGAAAGAAAAGGATCGTAGGTCCGCATGAGCATTGTGAAACCTAGGCCTTCATCTAGACCAGGGATAAACCACCTCACCACTAAGTTATCCCCTCCACTATTCAGGGTAGCAGTAATTCCAACTGACATGGGCGTCCGGGCCATGGCTGGATAAAGAACAGGTGGTGCAACACATCAACATAGACTCACAAGTACCACAATGCCAATGTCTGTTTTCACCTCGATGTCCTGCAAGTCTGTCTAGAAGAAATACCTTCTGGTCAAATCTCCTTTGCCTTGAGGAGCCTCCAATATCCACCAACTCCACACTGCCATGCATCCACGTAGTATTCGCAAGGGGATTTTATTTTTTCATCGATGGGGAACTTCTAGGATAGGTAACCCTAGGGATTGCCATTGTGCCTTTGGATGCTGGATCAAAGGGAAAAGCTGTTGATCCTTTCCGTAATGACAAACTGGGTGGCGATCACCCCCACCTGATCCTTAGATGGCAAGGATTGGGTGGCCCTCTGGATCCTAGACTGCACTAATTAATACCCTGTGGCCAGATGCAGGTACCTCGAGTGATGAAAGCTACTGACACATCCATCTGGGATATAAAATAAGGCATTATTTCCTACTATGTTCCCTTCTAAAGCCCAGTTCAAAAATAAAAAAAAGGCAAGGTTGAAGACAAGGAGATCCTTTGAATACAAAACTCCTCTGTCACAAACACCTCCTAAGCCATTAAATAATGAACAAGACTTGAGCTCTGATTTAGAGTTTAGCATATGGGTACTCAATCACAAATGTGACATATATCATATCCGCTTTATTACAAGTGTGTTATATCTTAATGCACTTGTATTATGGTGGAAGGGATATCCATCAGATTTGTGACTGAGTATCCGTCTACCAAACTCAAACTCAGGCCCTTAAATGACTGACATTGAAGACATTGATCTAAGTAGCATTAACAATAAATTAAACTGCCACAACTTTAGGAGCTTATGAGGTCTATTAGTAATTACAATATACAAAGCCTGAGAGTGCCTGTACGCTTTTCTAAAAGTTTTAAAGTGCCATGACATGTATAAAATATAGACATTAGCAAATACAGTAGACTGCAGGATGTCTCACACATCCGTATAATTGTAAAATGTATTTTTGTTACACAAATCTTGTGATATTTTTTATCAAACAATGGTGTATGGATATTGCAACAGACTTAGGGACTCATTACAAATTTGGCGGTCATCCGAATGCCAAACTCATGGTGGAGATCGTATCGCCGCAGCTTTGACAGTCTGACTGCCGAATTACGACTTTGGTGATTAGACCACCAAAGGACCACTATCCCCACCGGGAACATGGTTCCCGATGGCATGAAGGTGGTCAGGCTTGCAACCTGCCATGGGCTGATTACAACCCTTCTTTAGGCCAACCTTTTCATGGCAGGGATCCCGCCATGGAAAGGTTGACAGAACGGAAGTGCTGGGGGCGCCCCTGCCCAGCATCACCACAATGCGAACTGTCTGTTTTGCAGACAGTGCGCGTTCCGAGGGGTGCTGACGTATTAGGATATTGGCCTCCACTCCCCTAAGGGTTATGAGGCCGATATCCTAACACTGTTCCTGCCAGTCAGCCCGGCGGAAATGAGTATTACAATGTAATACACTCAGGAGGAACGTCACTTCTATGGTGGTGGCATCTTCCCCGTGAGTTTGGCGGTCCCTTGGTGGGACCGCTAAACTCATAATGAGGCCGGTAGTAGTTACATGAGCATATTATTAGGTAACAAGACTCCAAGGTACTTGGATAGCCTCTTGCAAATTTGGTAGGAGGGGTTGTATACTCCTCAATATGCATGATTGTATATACAACTACAGATATTGCAGATGTTACATTAAATTTCATATTACTAGGCTTTACATACCTACAGTTTCACTGAATCCAAATGAATTATTTTTAATGACATTCAACTTCATTTTATACTATTCTTTTAGCTGTATGTATTGCTGTTAGGCATTAGAATAGCAAGCACCAAATTAGCTTTCTTGATAAAGCTAGAAGTTTAGTAACAATAATTCTGATCACTTTTGGAGACTCACAATTTCTGGAGTGTTGATAAGGTTAACAGTCTTTCAGCAAATCTTCTGTGGATTATAAAGGGCATAGAGCATATTTCTACATGAAACCTGGACAGAATCGAACTATACTTTGGAAAGAGTCACATTTTGAGAAAGATTGAAACTTAGTATGAAGTGAATGGATGGGGTATGGTTCATCGAATTTTCTTAAAACAAAAGAAAAAATTTAACATGAAAATTCCTTTTTAAATTTCATTTGACAAAGGCTGAGCTGATGTTTTCCTGATGAGGCTGTATACTGAGTACCCCAACCCTCCTCAGCACTCATTCCTCAGTCTGAATTATTCTCCTAAATAATAGCTTTCTTAGTCGGCTGAGTAGGGCATTTGCTACATGATTTTGAGAACATTGGAGCTATGTTAATTGTCTTTGACTTCATCTGTTGGATAGTGTATCTGTGCATCTGATTAAATGACTTTAGCTAACTGGAGTTCCCCAAACTAAATCCACTTACTTTTAAAATCAGTTTATTAAGTTTTATAAACTTGTGACCAGGAGCTGCCAAAACCTAACACATATTGGGCCTGATTACAACTTTGGAGGAGGTGTTAATCCGTTCCAAAAGTGAGGGTAAAGTGACGGATATACCACCAGCCGTATTACCAGTCCATTATATCCTATGGAACTCATAATACGGCTGGTGGTATATCCGTCACATTTGGGACGGATTAACACCTCCTCCAAAGTTGTAATCAGGCCCATTATTCCTTAGTTCTCCAGTTACAGTTGAACAGCATTTGTACTTACAATATACAGATACCTCAAGGTACAAAATCTGCATGTTTCTTTGGGAAAGTGGGAATAGCAAGTTGATATTTCACAGATTTAAATAAATTATAACCAATAAAACTGTAAAACAGCTTGTGGCTCACTTCTAATCAATTCTTAAATTGAGTCATCAAGTATCCTATATCTTTGAACTCAAGATACTCAGTTCTTCCAGTTCCACAGTTAATCTATGTAAAGAAAAGTAGATTATTATTTGGGTTTATCGGTTACCCACCTCAAGGAATAATAACAACGCTCATCCACTTCAAGGAATGATAACACTAACTCATCAGGATAAACCCAAAAGTCACTAAATTAACCTGAGCTCAACCCCAAAAGTCACAATATTAACCCAAATGCACTCCCTTTGTAGTTATGTCATGGAGCACAAGGGCTTGAAGAAGGGTAATATAAAAAACATGTATAAAAACAACAATAAAGTATAAACACCAAACAATAAAAATCCCAACTGAATTAGAAAAATTGAACATATTTTATTTAAATGACACCAAAACAACAAACATCCAATAAAAAGGAACAGGTATGAATTTCTAAAAATGCAAGTGAAAACAGCGTCATAAGTCACTGAGCCACAATGATAGTCTAAGGCTGCAGCTGATCAGGACCTAGGCGCACTTTGAGGTTAACCATGATGGATTCACCACACAGGACAAACATTAAAGGATTTTACCTTTGTACTTAGCAAAATGGAAGAGAAAGGCATCCATTGGGGCAAGGCGCAAGACTTTCTCTGCTGATGTCAGATAGCCGTTGGATGAGGTCTCGCAAAACCCCTTGGTTTAGGCGAGAAAAGCTTCAAGCTGATACATTTGAATTAACTGCCTGCTGAGGTCCAGCCATCACCCAAATACTTTTTGCTCCTTCTGCCAGTCAAGATTTTCTCTTAGGGACTTAGGGCTTGATATAGAGTTTTTCAAATGGGTACTCTGTGACAAATTTGACGAATATCCAATCTGTCATATAACAAGTGCCATATGATATAATGGGCATATACTAAAGCTGAAAGAATGTTCTTCACATTTGTGACCCAATAACCCGTCCAGCAAACTTTAAATTAGCCCCATTGTCTCTAAAATGTTCTTTCAGCAGGGGAAGGCAGCATACTGTAACCAAGAGGGGCTCCACATGGTTGGATACCTTTCCCCAAGGGCCTGCTGAAATGGATTTTTTTGCAGGAGAAAATATCCAGGCAGGACTAACCTGTTTTTTTCATCCTAACAAAGTATTGTCTTTGCAGGGTCAGCTTTAGTGGTTGGTCCCGGTTCTAAAGGGACTGGAAGACCATAATTTTTCCATGTTCCAAAACTTTGCAGGGGTAAATACCTTTTTCTTTAGCTCTTCACCTAGGGCTTCCAGATTTCAGGGCAGGCTCTTTTTAGGGCTTGATCCAGTAAAGGCCCTGAGCAGGGTTCAGTGCAGGTTCAGTTGGGACTGGCAGCAGGGAATCCAGTAAAAGAGATTCTTCAGTTTTTTGTGCCCTTGTAGCTGCACAGGAGATCAGCACGCTAATCCTAGGAGTCCACTTTTTTGTCTTCGGTTTCGGTTTCATATCTTCTTGAACATCTCAATGCTCAACTGCTACCTCCTTGTCAGGAAAGGCTCTGAATAAAATAAAAGCTCCTAATCCAGCACAATGGCATTCAGGTGTGTCTCCCTTTTGTCTTCAATTCAAAATGTCAGTGCTCTAGTTGTTCTTCAGAACTTTGTGGTGAAGATGCAGTTGTTCAATTGAGAGTTAACTGACAGAGATCTGCTGGTGATGGAAGTGTTTATATTGCTCTGCATGTCAGGACTTGGATGAGGGTGCATTTGAGAACTCATCAAATATGTACCCTCATTTTAACTTTCTAGATCAATAACCGTAATTCTTATGAGAACAATAAATCCCTCCTTTCTACAATAATGCAATATATGCTGTAGGAAATG
This sequence comes from Pleurodeles waltl, assembly GCF_031143425.1. Classification (NCBI taxonomy): domain Eukaryota; kingdom Metazoa; phylum Chordata; class Amphibia; order Caudata; family Salamandridae; genus Pleurodeles; species Pleurodeles waltl. The sequence continues at coordinate 671,068,992 of NC_090443.1, read as the reverse complement.
GTGTCAGTTTTACAGCTTTGAATGCAGTAAGATGGTATTCTCAGGACATCAACAGAATTATTTAGATGTGGAGTCCACCAAAGAGCAGCAGAGGGATTATGTATTAGAAAAAGAAGTTGTCAATGCTCAGACATTCGATCAACAACTAAATGAAAGCCGGCACATTGTTGCCAAGATTAAATACTATAAGATTGGATCTCTAGTCACAGAGAATCAACAAATTGAAACACCTTTATTGGAATATTTCATTGATTTTATATAGAAGATATCAATTCTACAGAGATTGCTATATTCATTTTGTTGTCCCAACTCCACATTCCCTCAGTTATAGCTACGGCTCCATCTGCTCTATTTTCTCCGGTAGAACAAGAGGAACTAAAGAATGTTGTGAAGTCACTTCCTAAAGGCAAAACCACTAGGCAAGATGGTTACGCATCAGAAAAGTAGCAATTTTTCATTAAACAGTTAAACCTCTAACTAGCAATTTTATTTTGTGATATTTTGAAAGCGGGTTATATGCCATCTTCTCTTAAAAAAGGGACACTGACATACTTCCTTTAAAAAGATGAAAATTTAGAAGAGGGTAATTCCTACTGACTAATAACCCTGCTAAATTCAGATTATAAAATGTTGTTGAAAATGCTAGCATTACGTTTAGCTGCTTAATTCTGAAGCTGATCAGCAGGGACCACAATGGGTTCATCTCTGCTCATTAGTTATAGGCTAACACAGATTTTTGTTTAGCACTTATTGATTACTTTACAACAAATAAGATCCAGGCAGAGGTATTATTCAGAGACTCTGAGAAGGCGTTTGACTTAGTGAGCTGGAAATATCTGTTCAAAGTTTTGGGAATGATGGGATTTCCTAATCAGAGCATCAGGTCAGTTGCCAGTATCAATGAAGTATCTTCTACTGCACTCGTACTGGACGGGAGAGTCACTATTCTATAAAGATTACTAGAGGCACCAGACATGGCTGTCCCCTTCACCCTAGGTTTTCAATATCTTTGTAGAAACCTTAGCTTGCGCACTAAAGGAAAAAAAGGCTATCAAGGTGGATATGTCTGTGCCTTCCAAACTGAAACTTTATGCTGACAATCTGGTGTTACATCTTCAGCCTGCGCTCGCAGAGCATAAGGAAAAAACAATTAAAACAAAATGTTACTATTAAATATAAATGTTCAATCCCTACCTCACTTCCTACATTCTACTATAAGAAACCCATTAGGTACCTAGGGATTACAATATCTGAAAAAATACAAAAACCTATAGAATTTCAATTACAACCCCTTATTAAAAAGATTAAATCGATGTCGGACAAGTTGAATATATTACCAATCTGAGTAATATATAGAGTTGTCATGGTTTGCAATGCATATATTACCGCTCCTAAATTCTTTGTTTCCTGCAATTCCCTTTTATCTAACCAACAAATTATTTTCATAAAATTAATTCACAGTTAACAGTTTCATCTACAATAAACAGTGATCCTGGCTAAATCTGCATAAATTAAACCTGCAAAGGGAAAGAGGAGAAATTGCTCTCCTGGTTTTGAATGAATATTCAAAACCTACAACGTAAGTGGTGCAAATTATTTAACAATTATTTTATAGAAGGAATGAAAGGTGAAATTTTCCCTATCCACATCCTTCAGTTTCCTGTATTCGAAACCCCACTATAGCTACTTTACAAAACCTCCTGAGCACCAAGTTTTCCAAGAGATGGGAAAAGGGTGACCTCAGGAATTTAGGTGAATGGTTTGATAAATAATGAATTAATCGTCTGGAAAACTGCCAGGATTAAATTGACACCTTAGAGAGTAGAAATTAAACTTGCATTACATTAATGGACCGCAACCATGACTAATTATCGTCCTAGGTGTCACAAACGTAGAACATGTCTCCATATGATGTGGTGATGCCAGAGAATAAAGTAATTCTGGCAAAAGGTTGAATATACTAAACTTACTCTAAGTCTCAGTAATACTGGAGGAAAGATAAATCATTTTTGGGTAGGTTAAGAAATTTGGGGTTATAATGAATAGGTGTCCAAAATTGGGGGCTGATTTAGATTTCTTTTTTATATAACTCTGTTTTTATTGATTTTAATAAACATAACCATCAAAAGCAGTACAATGCAGTGCGCATCAGTACAAGGATGACAGACTCTTTTTCTTTTGTACCTATTGGTAAGTTCCTGTAGGATGAGGCAGACATGCCTTCATGTATAAGAATCTATAATACCAACTACATTAAGAATTACACTCCCCCGGCACCCCCAGGAAGGATCCACGTGAGACAAAATCTTAAGAATCACGTAAACACAACCTAACCACAGTTGGTCGTCGCTCCTTTAAGCATGACACATATCATTCCATCAGTCATCCTCATCCGTGCTCCCCTCTAACCGTAACTGCTCAACACCGGAGAAGCGTTCCAGTAATGTCCCCCACGTAACCACATCCATGAGTGCCCCTTCCCCTCTGTGTGTCATGCGCTGATGTTGCTCTTGAGCAGCACCCCGTTCCATCAAGTCTCAAATCCAGCAAGAGACGGACGGGTACTGGGAGCTCATCCAACCAATGGCCACCCTACGTTTGGCCAACACTAAGGCCAGTTGTGTGAGTTTGTATGGGATATTTCTACCCCGGCCTCTTTGCCACTCCTAGAAGGCATGTCACAGGCGACACCTCGAGCCCTAATCCCCTTACCTCCTCCACTTTACCCACCACCTCCTGACAGAATTGATACACCATCTGACAGGACCAGGCCAAATGGAGAAAAGAAGCATCCATCAGACCACAGTTATGACAACTCGCCCCCCTTGCTGGGTCGATCTTATTGAGCCGATCGGGTGTTATGTACGTTCTGTGCACAAAGTTAAAGAGTAATAGTTTGAACCTGTGGTTGCATGACACCGCATGCAGTAGTGATAATGCCACTGCCCAATCCGCATCCTACAAAGGCTTTCCAAAATCACGCTCCCATGTCCTGCGCGCTACGCTCATAGGACCCGATTGGTCCTCCGGAAGGGCCTTATAAAACCTAGTGATCAGATGGGCGTCATCACCCCAATTCAATAGTTCATTCAACACCGACGATGGTTTAGGGGCCAATGGAAACTCACACCAGATCTCCTTGGCCACACACTCCATTTTGGCATATTGCAAGAACTGACCTGGGCCCAGTCCGAATGTATACTGAACATCCAAGAATGAAATAAATTCTCTGTTGGGGTACAAATCTCCCACCACTGCACATTCTCCCAATCTCCACGCTTCCATTGACATTAAAGCATCCATATCCCTAAGGGGGCTAAGTCCTAGATCTTTAACTCTCTATCAAACGGGGCACGCTTGAGACCCTACTTGACCACCTACTCCCATTTCCAGGCAATAGTTCTAACCAAATATGGTGCATCTGACTCAGACCGGCCACCCGCCATTGGCAAATGCGCCTTCTTCGTCCTGCCCAACAATCCTACAAACAATCTCTTCTCCCAGTTGTCCGAGTCCGTCATCCACTTCGCAGCGTGCTGTAGGTGCACTGCATAGTAGTAATTTCTAATGTTAGGGATTGCCAATCCTCCCTTCTCCAGCTCCCTCTGCATCATCGACAATGCCGCCCTTGTATGCTGCCCAGCCCATACCAATGAGATCAGCAGGCTGTCCAGTCGAATAAAAAGTCGAGCAGGTACTGGGAACAGTGAGTTCTGAACCAGGTAAAGACACCTTGGCAAAAATACCATTTGGCTTCAGCTGCTCTCCCCATTATCGAGAGAGGTAGTTTATTCCAGAATAGCACCGACCACTCAAGACCAGACACTACTCGTTCCACATTTTGTTTCATGGGCTGCCATGGTATGAGTCACCCAGATATCTAAAGCTTTCAGGCTTCCATCAGAGCCCCACCCTTGGTATCTCCTCCTGGGGGGCACCACAGAGAGAACCCAATGGGTACAGGAGAGACTTCTTCCTATTCACTCGAAGGCCAGACACAGCTCCAAAAGCCTCCAACAGCTGCAACAGCGCAGTTACCGAAACACCGGGTTGACGAAGATACACCAGCGCATCATCCACATATAAAGAGACAGTATGTGTGCCTGCCCCACTCGGATACCCCAGGGATCCAGCACCTCTTGGAACCAGATCGCCAGTGACTACACAGCTAAAGCAAAGAGAAGCGGAGAAAGCGAACAGCCCTGCCTAGTTCGCCTGCCAATCTCCCACACTTCTGATAGCTCTCCCCCCACTCGTACACACACGACGGGTGCAGTATATAGCAGTTGCAGCCATGCACAAAATTGTAGGCCAAACCCCATACCCTGCAGCACCGCTAGTAGGTAGCCCCATTCTACCTTGTCGAAGACTTTCTCCAGGTCCAATGACACTAGTGCCAGCTCATCCTTCCCACCCATAGTCTCATGCAGCACATGTGCCAAGCAACATAAATTATAGGCCGTGCTGCGACCCGGAATGAAACCACATTGATCTTAATGCCCCAACCTCCGAATTACTCCTCGAAGCCTAGTGGCCAATATTTTGCAAAGGACCTTCACATCACTATTCAACATAGTAAGCGAGCGATAGGAGGAGGGATCACCAGGATCCACCCCAGGTATGAGCAACAAACAGACAATGCCCTGGTGCATGGTTTCCGGTGGAACGCCGTGCTGTCGTGCCTCTTCAAACACTGCCAACAATTTCTCCCGCAGAAGTAGGGCAAACGCTTGATATAGCTCAATCGGAAACCCGTCACCCCCCAGTGACTTAGATTTCAACATGGCCTCCATCGCCTCGCTTACCTCCTCTACTGTTATGGCTGTTTCAAGAGCCTGCTTGCATTCCGTCTCCAAGCGCGGCAGCCGCATGAGCTGTAGAAACCCTGCCAACTCCTCATCTGGGATTACCGCACCCGCCCGCGATACTCTCTGCAGGTGCTCCACCAGTACCTTAAGTATATCCTTGCGCTTGGTAATCATCTCATCATTGGCATTCCTAATATACAAAATGGGGGGATTCTCCACCTCTCTTTTTAGAATCCATGCCAATAATTTGCCTAACGTATCCCCCTCTCTATGCAAGCACTGTCTATATGCTTGAAGTGTTACCTTTCTTAATGTATCCCAGAAGTTGTTCACCATCTTGTAAAGCCTCTCAGCCTCCCGCGTAAGTGGTGTCTGACCCTGCAACACCGCCAACTCATCCTCCAATTCAGTAAATTCTTGCTCCATTTGTTTACGCACCCCACGTGCACTACCAGTGCACACCTTCCTTCCAACCGCCTTCAGCGCTTCCCATTCCATACCTCTAGAATCTGTATGGACCAGTTTAGGTCCAAATAGCCACTGCCACTTTATCACGACGTCCAGCATCTTCCAGAAAGCCCACAGGCATCCTCAAGCTACGTGTTAGCTCAGTATTATCGGGTCCCCACCGCAGCAGCATCAACACAGGTGCATGATCAGACAAAAACCTGCCCAGATTCCCAACATCCAAAATCTGTGATATGTTTACTCCCTGCCCACTGGGTATAGTACCCTCCATGCATCCCATAGTCCTATATTGTGCATTACCTCCGCTAGGGATCTCGTCATCAGTGGTTTGGTCCCCAATCTGGGCGGGAGATGATCCTTCTCGCCATCTAGGATACAGTTATAATCACCCGCCCAAATAAGAGGCGCATACATCCCATCCCCTATAATCTCAGGGATACCATCGTAAAAGAAGGGATCATCCACATTAGGTGCATAAATATTCAGAATGGTAAGGGGCTCCTCGTCTAACGTGCCTTGCACAAGCACATACCTCCCCTCAACATCAACCTCACTGTGGACATGGGTAAAGGGAACCCCAGGGGCGATCCATATCGTCACCCCTCTCGCGTAAGAGGAGAAAGACGAGGAGAACATCTGACCCCACCATTTCCTTGCTAGCTTTTGAGTTTCCTCCTCAGTCATATATACGTTTCCTGACAGGCTATATGGACCTTTTGATGTTTCAAAAAGGAATGCAACCTATTCTGTGTAGTGTCATTCTTCAGCCCCCTAACGTTGCATGTCAGTATATTAATCTGCTGTCTCATACTAAATAGGTTTTCTTCTCCAGTCCCACCTGCCCCTCATCTCTTTCCTCCCTGCCAGGGAGTAAAACAGAGTGAGAGTCCATTCCATCTACTGCACACACATATGCACTGCTATTATAACTTGCAAACATTCCCACAATGGACCAACCAAACAACCCAACTCCCCATTTCTCACACCGGATGAACAGTATGTCAAACTCATCAAACCATACTGTAGATCCATACATATGATTGCTGCCAGGACAACAGCCTAGTCCCCAGACCCCAGCTACAAGGTTGTACCACGACTGTGGAGTGACCACTCCCCACCCTGACCACAACAGTTTTGTAGTTGAGTACCTACACATAGAACACAGAAAATGGCTTGTTCCCTTCCATCAAACAACTTATGTGACAATTCAAAGTTTAACAGTGCTCCCCCCGCATAGCACACCCCTCCAGCAACACTCCAGGCACCGTCCACAGAGATCCAGGCTTTCCATTAAGAGAGCACGACATCAGCATTTCAAAGTCAGATACCGGGTCAAGAGTCCACTGGGATCGACTCCACACCCGGAACCATCTTTCCCATCGATCCATCAGTCGAACCAGGAGTTACCACAGCCATTGTCCCATCTTGTTGAATTTTGACTCTGCTGGGAGCAACAATGTCCACTATCTGGTCGGCAGTGCCCACCAGCTGTCTCTCCCAGCGAGATCTCCAATCCAGACTAGCCGGGCCCGAAGGGCAATGGACAGTTAAGCCAGTCCTTTCCATCCTACTAGGAGCAGCTTTGTCCCACATCTCCAACCACCTCCATACCTCCTCCAGTCGATCGAAAAAAGTGGGATTTCCCCCCGGATATCACCTTCAGGCGTGCCGGGTATAACAACATGTATTTAACGTTCATGGCACGCAGTTTGGCTTTCACCTCCATAAACCCCTTCCTAGAGGTCTGAACCTTGTTCGTATAGTCAGGATAAATGCAGATTTTACAATTCTCAAAAACCACTCTCTCCGACTCGCCGGCTGCCCTTAGAATACAGTCTCTATCCTTATAATTCAGTAGTTGGGCAATAATAGCTCTCGGGGCACCACGGGACGAGGCAGCACCACCAGGGCTCTGTGAGCTCACTCCACCACAAACACCCTGGATAATCCAACCAGTTGCAACACATTATTTATCCAGCTTTCCACAAAGCCTTCCACCCTGGCTCAGGGAACCCAGCAAACTGATATTATTCTGATGTGACCTGCCCTCTGCATCCTCCAGTCTGGCTTCCAACCTTCCGACCTTGGAATTGACCTGCAACATCTGTTTGCGCAGAGAGCCCACCTCTGTCTGCAGCTCCATTATGGAACCCTGCGCTACCTTGACCTTCTCAGAGACCTTCCTGAGATCTGCCCGCAGGAGATTTACCTCCACTGCCACCATTTCTATTTTCCCTTCAAGGGCCACCCTGGAGCCCTGTATAGCTGCAAGAAGTTCCACTCGCGAAGGCTCACTGGTGGTCCCGGGCACACCCAGAACATCTTCGGGCCCCCCAGATTGTGTCTGGAACTGCGGCAAGCGGCATAGTCGTGGTATATTGTTCAATGGTATTCCCCTGCGATGTCGTCGACCATCGGTGCCGTCCCATACTGCAGCCGGCAAGGGACCACGCAGCATCCGCACCACAAGTAACTCCTGATGAGGAGCAGAAGCGCCTGACAAATACAGGCCCACTTTGAAGCAGCAGGAGCAGTAGCTAGGCTGTGCACCACTCCAACCACATTGCTTTGTTATCGTAAACAAGCCGCCCCGGGGTCAGTATGTTTGTTCTTACTCAGAAGTCCCAAGTAGCAAATTCCATACAACTGTACCCGGCAGGCCCACAACTGGGCTACGAGCACTTCACTGGCCAGTCAAGTCACCACTCTAGAGTCCGCAGCTCACCCATGCAGGCAGCACCATCGTTAGTATAGCAGCTACAAGCTGCTCCTTCCCTGCCCCCACTCAGCGGATCCAGAGTTTGTCGCCAGGTCCCCGCTCCTCACCATGCACCAGGATGAACAGGTAGGCCCAGGCAGGGCCCTCCGCAGGCGCTGGAGCTCACAGGTCTGCTCCAACGCTGGGCCGCAGCACCCCGGCAACCGGCTCTGCCCACGCTGAGACACCGCGATCTCACCAAGCTAGCCAATCTGGGAGTCCTCCACCTGCCTATGCCGCTCCAAGCACGGTAAGCCCAATGGGACCTTGGCCCACACACCTCCTTGTCACGAGACCTGGAGATTTCCAGCCGATCCGCTCTGTATGAGAGCACCGGACCCAAGCCCTCAATCCAGGCCCGAGGGGGTCCGCAAGGTCTGGGCACCTTCCCCTGCCGTGGGGGGAAACTTGCAATCATGGGTACCCCAGGATATTATACAGGATTAGGCCGGGGAATGGGAGCTCACTGAGAGCACGTCCCGCCAGCCATCTTGCTTGGCCACGCCCCCTGGGGCTGATTTAGATATTGGTGGATATTGGACTACGCTTCTTTATGGATCAAATCTGTTTATTAGTTTTCAATTATAGAACATCGCATATGCAATACATCACAATGTTGCCAAAAGGCTCGTTATAAGCTTACTTCATGCGAAACAACAGAAAAAAGAAGGTTAAAGACTTAATACAACTATGTTTCCCCACTTCTGGCAAGCAATACAGTGATCAAACAATCTCAGGCACTTATACCCTATAAATCTAGACCTATATGTATATCTCCCTGCAGGTGCAATCCCCTGCACTCAATTCAGATTCAGAACCCTCAGATAAGTTGGGCATGTCAGCTCTGTAAACTCCCCGGAAAGGATACATAAAAATGGTTGCCAAAGTTCTTTAAAGTCCCAGCTCAGCTGCTGCGAAGTCAGGGTGAGCTTTTCCATAGCTAGGATAAACCAGAGCTTGTGCAGCCACGAGACTGTTGTCGGGATCCGCTTTGTCCCCCACATAGACAGCAATAGCTGTACTGCTGCATTCAAGGCTAAAGCCATCTACCGTCCCTTCAATGATCTCAGGTGAAACGTGAGAGGATTGGGAAGGCCCAGTAAGATATAGGCAGGAAATCTAGGGATCTGAGTGTCAAAAGCCCTGTCCACAGTGTCTATTATGTCGTTTCAGTACCGGTGTAGTTTGGGACAATGCCATAGTAAATGCACAAGGGAGCCCCCTCCCCCACAACCCCTCCAGCAAAGACTAGATTTGTCATGATCCCAAGCATGGATCCTATTTGGAGTATAATACCAGGAGGAGGCTCCCTTATAGGCTGTTTCTGTACCTGCTGAGTTATAAGCTGTGTGATGCGCCATATAAAAGACACTCTCCCACTCATCTTCCGATAGCTCCCTCTCTAGTTCCTTCTCCCATCTCAATTGCCCCTTAGTCTTGGTTGAGCGGACCGCCCCCGTAAAAGGACATAAAGCTCAGAAACCATGCGCTTATCGTCCTTTTTCATTAGAATCCATTTTTCAAACGGTGTTAACGGTCTATCTATTAATATCCTATTGACTGGAAGCAGGGCCCAGTGTCTTATTCGATAGTACATCATCCTGTCAGCCTCGGTTAGGCCATATAGCTCCCTCAGCTGGTCAAAGGGGATAACCCCCTGCTCATCGAATAGATATCCCACCCTTTTGCAACCCCTTTCATACCACCGACGCAATGCTTCAGACTGTAGGCCCGGGCCAAAATCGTGGTTCGCGCCCAGAGGAGTCATTGGGGATGGGAAGGTCGTCAAACCCACCCCATCGGGCACCCGATCCTACACTCTCATCGAAACCTCCGTGACCGGGGATATATATAATCCCTGCGCCCTGCGACGGCGCTTAAGCCAGGGTTCCTTCCATATGTGAGAGCCAGCCACTGCCTGGTCCATAAAACACCAATGCTTCTCAGAAGACAGTCGGCTCCATTCCAAGGGGAAACGCAACTGTGCTGCTTGAAAGTATTGAAGGAGACAGGGGACAGCCAACCCCCCCCTCCCTCTTGGGACGATACAGGACCTGCTGCGATAACCGCGCCGCCTTCCCTTCCCATATAAATCTTAGAACCACTGTTTGGAGGGTCGCTATCGTCCGCGGCAGAGGCTCGAGCGGGACCGCCTGAAACAGATAGAGTATACGTGGCAGGATAGTCATCTTAACTGCTGCGACCCTACCCAACCAGGACAACTTAAGTTTCCCCCATGTCTCCAAGTCACGCTGCACCTCCCGGGTTCGTTTAGCATAATTCAACGTCACTGTGCGGGCGACTGTGAAGCCCAGCTCGATCTCCAAGTATGGGAGCCACGAGGAGGACCATGTGAAGTGGAATCGGGCCCTGAGATCCCGCTCGTGCTCCGCACTGATAAACTTGCCCATAGCTTGCGATTTAAGCATGTTCATTCGAAACCCCGAGACCCGTCCAAATTCCTTGAAAACACCCATTAGCGCCGGTGGTGAGGTCATAGGCTCCGCCAAAGTAAGGATGACGTCGTCCGCTTATATTGATATGAGATGTTCATCTCCCCCGAACTTCACGCCTGTGATCTGAGGGTTGTCCCGGAGCCTCTGCGCCATAGGCTCCATGTAGAGCGCAAAAAGGAGGGGCGAAAGCGGACACCCCTGCCTGGTCCCTCTTTGGACGGCAAACGGTAAAGAAAGTGTCCCATTAACTCGAACCACCGCCCGAGGCGCTTGATAAATGCAGCAAATCCATGCCATGAAGCCCGGTCCCAGTCCGAAGCGTTCAAGCACCTTGAACAGGTATGGCCAGTGAACCCTATCGAACGCCTTTTCAGCATTGATAGATAGAAAGAGCGCCGCCCTACGAGAGCGTTCGGTTTTATCCAAGAGGTGAAGCAGTCGCTTGGTATTATCGCTACACTGTCTATGCGGTATAAATCCCACTTGGTCGGGATCCACAGGCCCCGGCATATAATAGTTGAGACGATGCGCCAAAACGCCCGTGAATAATTTGGCGTCAATATTTAGGAGGGAGATCGGCCTATACGAGGCACACTCCTCAGGATCTTTCCCCGGTTTCGGGATAACCACGATGGTAGCATCTAACATACTAGGCGTAAGAGAGCCCGTTTGGCAAAAAGAGTTAAAGAGTCGCACCAAAACTGGAACAAGTTCCACACAGAAGGATTTATAAAAAAGTGCTGAGAAACCATTGGGGCCAGGTGACTTCCCGGTCTGCAGCCGGACGATCGCTGTTATAACCTCCTCTGCCCTTATAGGTAGATCTAACGTGGCTGCCTCTCTCAAAGACAAGGGGGTGATTGCTATGTCCTCTAAGAAGGATTCTGGAGTTAAGGTACCGGGCTCCTCAGCCCTGTATAGATTTCGATAGAATTCTGCAAAAGCCTGCGCTATTTGGTCACTGGTGTGTGCTTCTGTTCCAGAAGGGGAGCGCACCATTTTTATCATTGATGCTGCACGCTGCGCTCTCAGCCTATGTGCCAGTAACTTCCCGCACTTGTTGCTTCCTACATAGTACTTGTGTTTGAGGCGGGCTACCGCATACTCTGCCCTGTCCCAGTCCAACCTCCTCAGCTGCTTTCGCACCTTCTCATGCTCTCGCCATATTCTAGGAGCACCGGTGCGTTTATGTGAGTGCTCTAAAACCCTCACTCGCTGCTCTAGGTCCCCCCTAAGTCGACTCCTTGCCTTATTGTCTCTAGAAGAAAGGGACACCCCTCAAAACAGCCTTCAGTGCCTCCTACAGTGTTGCAATGCTTATTATCCCATCATCGTTAAAGCTAAGGTAGTCTGTTATTGCCCTTCGGATCGCCTCTACCATTGCAGCGTTCTGAAGCATCGAGTCCCTAAATCGCCATCCCGATGCACTAACCCTCTCCATGTCTATGCGGATCTCAACTGTAATTGGGGCGTGATCTGACAGGGCCCGCGGCTCAATCTCTGAGTCTCTAACCCTGGGGAGAAGCTCCTGGGATGCCAGAAAAAGGTCCAGCCTAGCGTATGTTTTGGTTGCTGATGAGTAAACGGAGTAGTCCCTCAGCGAGGGGTGCGCACTCCTCCACACATCCGCCAGACCGCACTCACTCAACCACTGCCGCCCTGCATCCGACAAAGACCCCGTCTGCACATACCAATGACCTGAGCGATCCAGGTCCCCATCCATCACCAAATTAAAGTCGCCCCCCAGAAATACAGCACCATCAGGGGATTGGAGCAGCGGAGTCAAAGACTGTCTCAGGAAGACTACTTGTTGGGAATTAGGTGCATAAAGGGAAGCGATCAGGAAGGAAAAGCCCCCCAGTCTAAGCCTCATGGCCAAAAGCCTCCCTGGGACCTCGTGCAATTTTGATATCACTTCCCCCGGAAATGAACGTGATAGAAGTATCGCCACACCTGCATGCTTTGATGGTAGCGAGGACCAGAACTGCCTGGGGAACCACTTAGAGCGCATACGGTAGGTGTCTTTAGAGACAAGATGCGTCTCCTGCAGGAGACATATATGACTCCCCGATCTCTCTAAAGCTGATAGGATGGCTAGCCTCTTAGTAGTGTTATTGAACCCCCTAACATTTAAACTTAAACATTTAATGGTCATAGCCAAACTAAGGGGGCAAGCAGATGAGGCAGGGGCACAGCAGAGGACTACCCCCTGCATTAATATCTAGATCACCTAGAGCAATCAGGCCTGGGGGTATCTCCACAAAAAGCCAGCATCGCAGGGAAACCCAACAACAGACAACTAATAGGCACAACAGGTGCACAAAACACAGAAGTCCTCGGTCGTCTATACTCGCGAGGTGAAGTTTCCACGGGGCTGTGTATCCAACTAAATCAAATGATCAGGTCCACTGCCCCCGCCACCTCAACCCTCTTTGACGTTCAGCATGTTGTTAGCAATGCGCCGAATAGCATTCCCGGGCGCCCCCGGGTGTCCACACTAGGCTGAAGTTCCGGCAGCCACATTGTTCAAATCGGCCTCTCTCTCCGACCTCAACTCCGAGGCCGTTGGGTGCTGCAGCTTCCTTTTCTTCTCTTTTCTCTGCCAACGAGGAGGGCCCCCCACTGGCAGGACCGCTCCCTCGCTCGCCCCCCGGCCCCAGGACGCAGCTAGCCTCCAAAACGGATTTCACCTGCCGAAGCTGCTCCTCCCAGCGGAAGACCAAGCAGAACGGATGGCCCCAGGAATAGGACACATTGGCGGTCATTCTCTACCGCCGAATGACCGCACCGTGGTCAAAAGACCGTGGCGGTCATTCCATCTTTCCCGCTGGGCCGGCGGGCGACCGCCAAAAGGCCGTCCGCCGGCCCAGCGGGAAAGCCCCTGCAACGAGGAAGCCGGCTCGGAATGGAGCCGGCGGAGTTGCAGGGGTGCGACGGGTGCAGTGGCACCCGTCGTGATTTTCACTGTCTGCAAAGCAGACAGTGAAAATCTTTGTGGGGCCCTGTTAGGGGGCCCCTGCACTGCCCATGCCAGGGGCATGGGCAGTGCAGGGGCCCCCAGGGGCCCCACGGCACCCGTTCCCGCCATCCTGGTTCTGGCGGTGGACACCGCCAGAAACAGGCTGGCGGGAAGGGGGTCGGAATCCCCATGGCGGTGCTGCAAGCAGCGCCGCCATGGAGGATTCCCTGGGCCAGGGGAAAACCGGCGGAAAAACGCCGGTTCCCCTTTTCTGACCGCGGCTTTACCGCCACGGTCAGAATTGCCCAGGAAGCACCGCCAGCCTGTTGGCGGTGCTTCCGCCGCCCTCCGCCATGGCGGTCATGGACCGCCAGGGTCAGAATGACCCCCATTGTGCGCTCTCAAGTGATCGTGATCAGTCTGAACTCTCTCCGCCTCTGCAAAGTCCGCACAGATAGGTCGTGGAATAACTGGAGTTCATGCCCTCGAAAGAGTACACTCTGGAGGTTGCGGGCCCGCTGTAGAATCTTTTCTTTAAGGACAAAATTGTGGAGACAGGCTAAAATGTCAGGGGGGTGGTCTCCAGAACTTCCGGCGCGCCCAACTCGATGTACACGGTCCAGGACTACTTCCCGTGTCTCGTCTGTGCCAAGCAAGGAGCGAAACAGGTCCACCACGTAGCCCCCAATGTCCTCTTTTTCAGCACCAACCGGGGCCCCTCTAATACGAATATTTTGTCACCTCGAGCGATTTTCCAAGTCTTCAACCGCCATCTGGAGGAGGTCCTGCTGCTCTCGAAGGCGGACTACCTCCTGTTGCAGGCCCGCCACCTCTTCACCGCGAGGGATCTCATTGTCCTCTAGCTGCGATACACGTTCACCGAAGGAGGTAACCTCTCCTCGTAACTCCTTCACCTCCTGTGAGATGTCACTACGCAGCTCCTGGATATCTCCCCAGAGCGACTCAAACAGGGAGGTCAGAAAGCCCTTCATAACGGGAGAACTCTCCTCTGGATCTTTCTCCACCTGACTCTCCAGGGCCCCTGTCTCAGGTAGGTCCTCCGCCACAGTCCCAGATGTCAGGTGCGTCCCTGCCAGCATGTCCCTCACTGAGCGCTCGCTCTTAGATTTTGATGTCGCCAAGTTGCGCGGGCCTGGTCACACCTCGCCGGTTCACTCCCGCCGGGCCTCCAAAGTTCCCGTCTGGAGCCGGTCAATGTATGCCGCCCTATCTGGGACCGCGCCCCAGGTCCGACCCCCAGCAGCCACTCCTTGTAATAGTCTGCTCCTGGCGCCCTTCCAAAAGATTGCAGGACCACGCTCATCAAAAGTTCAAATGGTGGAGTAAAATAGCCCGGAAGCCGAGCTTCTGGACCCCTACCTTCTGCTGGGGTCTGCACTTCAAACGGCCCCACTCCAATGCGCCAGGCTGAGGAGGCCCTGCTTGTCGCTTCCGGTCCGGCCGGACACGAAGGAGCGCCCCTCTCCCTCAGGGCACTCAGCTCTCCAGGCGCTGGGGTCCTCGGCGCAGTCCAGCTGCTGTAGGGCCAAGTGAGAGCCCCCAGGCCCTCAGTTCCACAGCGCCACGCCTGAAATGACCGCCGGGGAGAGGCCCGTCCTGCTGCCCAGGCCGGCTCCCGTGCTACTCTGCGGCCCCGCCCCAACTCCGGGGCCGAGCCCAGCTCTCCTCGCGGGAGCGGCACAACCCGGACCCGGCCGCAGCTGAGCGGGACAAAACACCCGGGGAGCCGCACAATGCCGTGGGGAGCCTCCAGGCTACCCCCCCCACGGGCCGCAAGGCACTTTTCAGGATCGAGGCGGGGGAGCGCTAGCGGACACGTCCTAGCGCTCCACCATCTTGGACACGCCCCGACTACGCTTCTTTAAGGGAGCTACGGTATAGGACTTGGCTCCTTTAAGGGAGCCGAGTACTATACCGTAGCACTGTTCCCGCTGGACTGACAGGTGGGAATGCTCTGTTGCAACATTCCCTTCTGGCTGATTACTTACCCACTTTCCACAAGCCTTTTCATTACGGGGACTCTGGCATGAAAATGCTGGCATAAAGCCAGTGCCGGGGGCACAGAGGGGGCCCTTAACTGCCCATACCCATGGCATGGCCAGAGCAGGGGCCCCCCCGGCCCAGCACCGTCGGAATGCACACTGTCTGCTTTGCAGACAGTAGGCATTCTGAGGGTGCTGGTCAACACACCTCTATGCTACGGAAAAGGCATCTGCTCCTCTTAGGGAGCAGAGTCATATACTGTAGCACTGTTCCCGCCGGACTGACAGATGGGAATGGTCTATCACGATGTTCCTGCCAGTCAGCCCGGCTGGAGCATTGTAATAGTGTAAGGGGTACACCACCGGTATGATGGTGGCATCTTTCCCGCAGCATTGGTGGTCGGCTGGTCCAACTGCCTATGTTGTAATCAGGCCCTTAGTCTATTTTCAGATTTTGCCTATTGATAATTGCTAAATCTATTTTAAATTCTAAGTGCCTTCATGACAATTGATTTCTGAACCCTATGACACCATTGAGACTAGCTATGGTTTTGCCTTCTGGATTTCACTTTAATATTTTTTTTCACTTTCATTGTTTTAGTAATTTACTGATCTTGAGTCAGTCCTTATTTATTCACTCTATTTTGAAATGCTATTCTGAATCTTATGTTTAGGGACACATTGGTTCATCTATTCTTGATGACAACACTGTCGCGAACATGCATTGGTTGCTTTGTTTCAATCATGCAGATTACCTGAGAAATGTTATGATAAGTCATGTTATGTGTATTTGTAAAGCACACTGTCTCCTGCGAGGGTATCCTGGTGTTGAGCAGGTGTGTGAGCTTAACCCTGCCTATGTTAGGTTGATTGGTTGAAAAGCCAGGTCTTCAGCTTCTTATGGAATTCAAAAATAGAGGAGGAGGAACTGTTGTGTAGTGGGAGACCGTTCCATGCTTTAAGAGCTATATTAGAAATGCCCACCCTCCTAATTTGTTTTTTTGTATGCATGAGATGTGTGCGAGTAGTAGTCCTGCATAGCAGGGTGGATGATGAAAGGAGGTGTAAATGTTCAGGTATGTGGGGCCTAAGTTTTGTAGTGCCTTGAATGTATGTGTGAGGAGTTTTTAATGATCATGTTTATGTATTAGGAGCCGGTGGTGCTCCCTGAGGTGCGGTGTCATTTGAGCTGTGTATGGGAGGTTAAGGATGAGTCCCGGGTTGTTTGTAGTCTTCTAGTGAGTTGATTGGTGGTCCCGGTGGTGCTGATATGTTGAGCTTGAGACAGTTTTTTTTGTGTTGCTTCGGAACCCTTTGAAGATTTCTCTAAGCATCTGTGTGGAAGCAGGATGCAGTGATGTCGTTGATTTGTGTGGCCATGTCCAGTTTGTAGTACATGATTATTGGAAGTTTTCTGGAGTGGGTATTGGGTGTGGGTCAGAGTTTGGCTGGCTTACTAGTTGAAGTACCATTGTGAGGTGTACTTGCTGAAGATTAATACTTCTGCATTGTTGCTGTTGAGCTTGAGGCAGTTGACTTTCTTCCAGTTAGCGACTTCTGTCATGCACGTGGTGAACTTGTTTCTTGTGTTGTATCTGAGAGGAAGAGTATGAGTTGTGTGTCATCAGCGTGTGAGATGATGTTAATATTGTGTGCATGTATAACATTGACCAGAGGGATCATGTATGCATTGAAGAGGATAGGGCAGAGCGATGAACCTTGAAGCAGTCCACAGATGTTAAGTTAAGGATATTTATAGAGCACATGGTTACTTCGGTCTGGAGTGTACCCATGCTAAATGAGTTTGCAGGCTTCTGAGGAAGCGCCTTTGCAGGAAGCGCCTACACTATCAAACATGGTTCTTCAAATACTAGCAGAGGATCAACATTTTTTAGAGGGTATATTTACTTTGGAAATACCATAATGCCTACAATTAGTATGATACCAACAAAGGAATTACTTTGAAACACCCTTCATATGTGTTCCTATATGTGGCTCTCAAAAGCAGGCTTTCGCTGCAATGCATTTCAATAAGGACCCTGTACTGAGTCCTGGAATGACTCCCACAACATTGTTTATGTTGGGGCCAGCTAATGAAGGGTGTCTCTTTGGGATTCTACTACCCCACGCATACCCAGAGGGGTCAGGGTGTGCTCACACTGTCCTTTAAATGTTTTTAATCCATTTTCAGGATGCATGGACCATGTCCCTGGGTCCTGGATGCACAGACTATGGTTCATGTTGTGGCCTGCAAGTCAGTATTGACCCATTCCCATTAAATGACCACACACAGCATATTAGGGTACCTACAGCCAGCTATCACTAACTTTTCTTGTTGATAACTTCTTCATATCCACCCTGGCCACTATAAATGCTAACTTCTCTAAGCTATTAAATGAAGTTTCACCAAAAAATGAAAATCAAGCTTTCTCAGCATAGTTCTAGCTTTCTGTAAATGTTTGTGTAATTCTGTTTACCCATTTTTTTTCTGCTTCAGAGAGTAAACTTTCCCATAGGAATTCAAATGGAAAATTAACGTTGTGGAACCCCACCCTTTTCTTGGCCCCCACTTGACAGACCAGCGTGAAACTTTCCATGGGAGAGCCAAAGTGCATGATTTGTTTTGTAACGTTTCATGTAGATTCCTCAAAAGCCCCAATGTCTTTAGGAAAACAAAAATCCCCTGGCTTTGGAAAGTATCACTTTACTATAACTAATCTCGCACTATAGATGCCAAAGTAGGCGGGGAGAAGAAGAGAGAGAGAGAAAGAGAGAGAGAGAGGTCTGAACGTACTCACACAAAACAGTAGAAATTCTGCAGTTATAGTTATGGTTAACTAAACCACCACCTACCCAGTGCTGAAATAAAAGTAAATAGTGGGTCCATTCGGCCCCTCAACCCCAGGGACAACCACCTCCCCTGGACAAATTCAAATGTTGGAGGGAGGCATTGAGGCCCCCTCATGGAGCCATATATGGCACTGGGGTTCGCCATCCCCCAAGGCCAGCTCCTCTTATGTCCCAAGGTGCTCACCCCCTTTGACAGCTCCCACCAAGTCAAAGCAAACACTCTGGTTCCAGCAAGCGAGAGCTGTCAGACAGCTCTTGCTTACTGGAAGTGGAGGTTCCCTCTGTATCCCTGAGGAAATATTTGCTCTAACAAACAGGGAGCTGCATACTTAGCAGCTCCCTGTCTGTGACAGCAGTGCCGGCTCCCACAGGAGGCTGGGATCCGTCTGGGACTGCGGGTGCCTTCAGGCTCCCCCCCCCCGAGATCCCCAAAAATGGTGACTGGTTGCCCTCAGGGGCACCCAGGTGACATGGCCTGGCCCTGGGGGATGGGGTCTCAGGGGCTGAGATTGGCGCAGCGAGGGAAGCCGGACGGCCCCCTCCTCCTTTTTTTTAAGATTGGGCCCCGTGAGATGGGGCACCAGGGCCAAGATCAGCCAAGGCAGGGGGGCTGCACACCCCCATTGAGTAGAAATTCACCAGTTATAGTCAGACTTAGAGTTAACCTAGGGCATGGGTTATAGTTACTTGAGGTAACTCTAAATATAACTGGTGAATTTCTATGGTTTTATTCATTTAAAATGTGAGCCTAACTGTAACATCCCTGTAACCTTCGTTTTTTTAATTGAATTTCTAGGTTTTAAAAGAATTCTATTTATTAACTATAACGTCCATGTACCCTTTGTTTTTTTTCAGTGAATTTCTATGGTAAAAAAAAATATATGTATACATATATATATATATATATATATATATATATATATATACAAATACATATTTTCTTTTATGTCAGGGTTGGCAATTGGGAGGGCTGCACTGAGCGCTGTGACAGAGTCGCAACTCCATGATCGTGAAAAAAGGATCCATCTTTGGGGTCAGAGATCCTCTACTCTGATCCTTTGTATTGTTTTTTGCCTATACATCCATCCCCCAGGACCAAAGTTTTGTCAGGATTGATCAACCAGCACCAAAGTTATTAGCAAAACAAAAAATGCTCTGTCTATAGAAACTTGGTCATAACTATAACTACCTAGCGGCAACCGCCACTAGGTTTGAGATCTTGAGAGTAGACCACTGACATCGCCTTTTCAACTTACCATAGAATAAACAGATTTCATGTTTTTTATTTTTATTTCCATAATATGTATTCCAAATTGTAAAGTGGCAAACCACCAATATTTAAGCAGCTCGAAGGTTATTTATTATATGTTATATTGAATATAGAACTCTGTACACTAAAAAAAGAGGGATACTGTAACTAGGGGGTAAGCAAGCAAATATTTTCCCATGACATTGAGAACCTTCAAATTGATGAAGGCGGACGATGGTTCCCAACTTTATCTGACTTGAGTGGGGTTAGGATTACAGCACCCGTGGCCCAAACACTACCAGCCGCACTAAGCCTGACCTTCATGGATGGCTGGAAAAGGTGCCAAAGGTATGGTGGGCGATGGGAATGAGGTAGGAGTGAAGGACTGTGAAATGAAGTCCTGGATATTTTTTGTGTGGAGGGACACAAAGGCACTTTCCAGGGGAAGGGGCTAAAGCAACAGCGGATATTTAGAGGGGTGGAGATAGTATGAGAGATGCAGCAGAGGAAAGGGCTTTGAGAGGAGACAGATGCTGTGAGAGAGCTACCCTTAATATTTAAACGTTGTAAGTTTAATGTAGTTTCAAGTTTCCACACTTTACAATTTCACAGATCCTTAGCTGCAATTCTCTGGGTTGTGTGGCCTTAAATAGAAATCTTCTGCCTTGTTTCTCTGTGGTGTCATGAAGCTCAAGGCTACTTCCAGTACACTTATAACAAACTGTTCAGGTGCTTATGTTATATGTAATAAAAGGGTTAAACTGTTTCATTACAGTTCTGGCATTATGACTATAGTGGTGACGTCTTTGTTACTGAAAAAAGAGCTTGGTGGCCTCTATCAAGGTTGATAAACTGTAGCCAGCCTGTTACTATCATCTTCCAAAAATGTCAAAATCAAAGTCTGATTCACGAACGTTTTGCTCCGAGTATGTGTAACTTGTAGTACTCCTGACGTGCTTGTGGAGTTTAAGAGTAAGCCAGGAGTGAGTCACAGCAAAAAACATGTGTGAATCGAGCCCAAAGTGTTTATTCTCAGTGCTGCACTAAACCTGTCTTTCAAACCATGTACAGTTAATTATTGAATCACGTGGTTTGAATGCAATGCGATCATTTCTTATTGTAATTTGGATTCTCTAAAATCTCTAAACCCAATGCACACATAAAATCCTCAATCTGAAGGTTTAGTTGTGTAACTCAATACAGTTTTACTACTCTCTTAAAGTGCGTGTCTTCCTACACAACACCTAAGGCCGTGACCTTGATTTGCCTTTTATTACAGTTTGTACTTGATGGCCATGGAAATTATCATTATCAACTTCAGTACTGTGACAGATTTCAATTATGGGCGCTTTTAGAATATTCTATTTCACAGTGTTTGTTAATTGCCTCCAGATTCATAAGGGTGCAACATCATTCATCTCTTGCATTTGGTTCTAAGTAAAAGTAAAGCTTTTCTAACATTGTAATTCCCGGGTGGCAATCGCAGATTTGGAGTCTGATAGAGAGTTTTGCAGATGCGGAGCATCTACCAGAAGTAGGCGGATATCCTAGCTCCCCTATTTAGCATGTCCTGCAATCCATGCACTCTGAAATGTCAGACAGGACATATGTCTATTAATTGCTGACGCGCCGCATCCTCTAAACTCTAGATCATCCACATGGAGGTACTGGAGTACATAACACTAGTTTTTCTCTGGATTAAAAATCGAAGCCACAGTCTGTTGGCAAGAAAATGGCACGTGGGTTTAATTTTTAATACATTATTTCACATGAATGTTCCATTTCTTAATATCTTTCTTCGGTTCCATCAAGGGAAAAAGCTGAGAGCTGACTTTTTATCACTTCATAACTGACACCATAATTGGGTATTTAAGATGAAAATATGATAAACAGCGGGGGACTGAAAATACTATACAATGAGCTGCTGACATGGTGTTCCACCCTCCCCATTCTTCCATACTTTCAAAATGTCACCAAGACATGAAAACAATGCATCTTCTGAGAACTGTGACTCATTAGCATATCATCACCTGCTCATAATGATGGGGAATTGTAAAGGTACTTGCTCTGCAAGTTGAAGAATTCCCATTGGACATAATTCTTAGCAGACAGACTAGCTTTTGTCCATCGCAAATGAGGCTTCCAAGAAGCATCCCACATTTTATGTGATTTATATAAAGGTCGAACAGTGAGGAAACATTCCTGCACGGCCTCTCTAAGCATGTCTGGCTTTAACCAAAGCGATAATGTTGGTCATTTCTCCCATTATCAGTTCGGTAGGATTTAGCGTATTTAGGGCCAGATGTAGCAAAATTTTGCGAGTCGCAAATGGCCGAATCGCAATTTGCGACCCAGCAAAATCGGAAATGGGATGCAAAAACCCCATTTTTGAATCGCAAATTGCGCCGCGAGCCATTACCACTCGCAAAAATTCCAACCCCATTGGGCGACCCGCAAATAGGAAGTCACAATTTGTGAGTCGCAAACCATATGAAAAAGCCACTCGCAATTTGCGACTAGTCGCAAAAAGCCCATTTTGCACACCCAATTTACCACTAACTCAGAGCAGGTGGTAACCAGAACCAACGTATAAAAGGAGACCCAGAAGGCACCTGGGTTACTCAAGATGGTGGAGATATATGTGATAGCAAGGAGGAGGAGAGCCCACGCCGCACAGCAGATGAGGAGGAGGAGCCAGAGACAAGAGAGGATATACAGAACCAGGCAGACACTTTTCCAACAAACTGAGGAGGAGATATATGATAAATACAGACTCAGCAGTGCAGCAATATTAGAATTAATAGATCTACTCAATCCGCAGCTTCAACGCCAGACTGTGCGCGCCAGCACCATCCCCACACATGTGCAAGTGCTATGCTCACTGCACCTCTTGGCCTCGGGTAGCTATCAGGGGGTGATTGCAGTGGCAGGTGGGGTATCTCAAAGTGCACTCTCACGGTTCTTCAGATCATTCCTAGATGCCATACTCACACACATGTCCAGATACATATACCTACCCAGGAATGAGGCAGAAATCAACAGCACCAAGTTGGAATTCTACAGGATTGCCAACTTCCCGCATGTAATAGGGTGTGTAGACGGGACACATATAAAAATATACCCTCCTGCAAATCTGGAATATCTGGAATATCTGTTCCGCAACTGGAAGTGTACCCACTCACTGAACATACAGGTGGTATGTGACGCCCATTATGTTATCACAGACATGGTAGCCAAATTTCCAGGGAGTACACATGACTCTTACATTTTCAGGCACAGTGGGATGCACCAACGCCTAGAACGTGGGGAGTTTGGAGATGGATATCTCTTAGGTATAGCTGAAGACACTTTGCAGACATACACACAGGTCAATGTGGAACCCATCCATGCCCTGCTAACATTGTTCATTTTTGCCAAACAGGTGACAGTGCATATGCACTACGACCATGGATACTAACCCCGTACTTAACACCCAGCAATGAGACAGAGAGGCGGTACAACAGTGCACATAGGAGGACCCGAAATGTTATAGAAAGGACCTTTGGACTGTTGAAGGCAAGATTCAGATGCGCTATACTGCACAACATTGCCACCAGACGTGGGCTACATCTCACCCCTGAAGACCCAGATTCGGAGGATGACGAGCAAGAGCTACCACATCGCCATCATGGGGATAGAAGCATTGCAAATCAAGGCAGACAGAGACGGGATCACATTGCAAACCAATACTTTGGAAGGTATGTGCTGCCTGTCACCACACACACGAATGTCACATACAAAGAGCCCAGGTGTGAAGTGGAACAAACAAGAACTTTAATTAGGTGAACCAAAAAACTATAGAATTGACCTATTGGTCAGGGGCTGTAAGTGTCCACCTGTTAAGAGGACACATTAACATCATGTGCCTCAATTGTTTGTAGGTGCGTAGCTCAAATCCTACGCCTGGAACGCCCAGCATGGCTAGTGCCTGGAGCTTCTGCAGATCCCTGCCGTGCACTGCCACTTCACAAGACCCTGGTGTCTGTGGCAGATGCACTAATAATATTAGAGCCCTCCTCACTATCTTGCGGCGTGTCTGCCGCGCCCCTAGCCACCTGTCTTGCCTCCATCATGTCCACAGCGTGGCTTATCCGTCCCAGGCCGTGAGCCACATCGCTGGCAAAGTGGCCCATGTCAACCTGTAGACTGACTGTGCGGCGTGACAGCCCTGTAGTATTCACAGCCAGGCGGACGATGGAGGCAGCCATGCGGTCTAAACGGTGGATTAGTTGGCGTTCACGGCGCCTTGCACTCTCTCTCTCTGTAACAAGTTCAGTCACTAGTTGCCTGATGGAGAGTGCCAGGTCACCTACATTACTGTTCAGGTTTTGAAGGTCTGTGTGGACCTGTGCCAGCCCTGTTGTCTGATGCCTCTCCATCCGCCGCATGGCCCCTGGTATCAGTCTCATTTGCCATGTCTGCAGGCGCTGACCTTCGATGAGTGCTGCCTCGGCGGCGGACATGGAGGTGTCCCCTACATCTCCCTGGGACACTGCAGGGACATGCACACGTCGTCTGCGACGCGGTGGGGCATCAGGGTCCTGTTGGCTGGCACTGTGGCTGGGACCGGGTGCTGGGTCAATCTCCACTATGGCCACTGGTGCATCTGGAGGGGACTGTGGTCGGGTGATGCAGGGCCCCGTGGTGGCTGCTCCTGGGTCCTGTGCTGCCTGTGGGCTGACCTCTGCACCCTGGACGGTGTGGCTGGTGGTCGTGTCTTGTGGGAGACCTGTGGGACATAGGGAACACACTGTCAGTATCTACCATCTGTTGTATGCTTCCTAATAAACTGTTGCCTATCAGCTGCCTACTGGACTACATTGCCCATAATGCACCATTCTGGTGTTGCTACTCTGAAATGGAGCTAATGGGGTTGTGCATGCTGCTGTGTACTGGGTGGGTGGGGGTATGGCAGATATGGGTGTACATGCATGTTTCATGGTACTCACTGGTTGATGGTCCTGGCGCTGACGTGTCCAGATCTCCTATTCCAGCCACTGCCTCTGGCTCCAGGGTCTCTTGCACTCGTTCCTCTATGGGTGTGGGTGGTGGGACGGTAGATGGGCCTCCTCCTGTGCCCCTCATCTCCCAGAGGCACTCTGCCACCCTCTCCTTCGTCCTGGAGCGCAGGTCATACCATCTTTTTTTCCGTTCGTCTGTGCTCCTGTGGCTCTCCCCACTGGCATTCACCTTCTGCTGGATGTCCATCCAAATTCTCCTTTTGTCCGACTCAGGCACACTGAGGGCTGCTTTTCCAAAAAGTTGATCATGGTGCTGGCAGCTTTCATCTGTCAGCACCTCCAGTTCCTTTTCAGAAAATTTGATTTTCCTCTTCCTGCCTGATTCCTCCATTGTTGCTGCTGTTCCTCCTGTTGATTGTTCAGCAGTTGGAAATGGGTGTGGTTCTCCCTCCTCCCAGGTGTATTTGCAAACTTCCTGGCTGTGATGTCATCATCAAGAGTCAAGAAGTGTTTTCCAGAGTGTTCTGCTGCACCTGTATGCAATTTGCGGCACAGTCGCAATTTGCGACACCCACTCACAATTTGCGTGTTAGTTTTTAGCGAGGTCGCAAAAAGCGACCTCGCAAACTGCGGACTCGCAATCTGAGGTGCGACTTCATTTGCGAGTCGCAAAATGAAGTCACTTTTTCTTGTTGGGTACCTGTTTGTGAGTCGGAAATTGTGAGTCGCAAAGACTCGCAATTTCCGCCTCGCAATTTTTTTGCTACCTACATCTGGCCCCTAAGTCCGTCCACCTAGAGTTACTCATATAAGGGTCTCTGGTAACTACAGAGGAAGGAGAGCTGTGGAGTTAACTGAGATTACAAGGTGAACCTGTGTTTTGATTGAGAAGTAAGTAATTACTAGGCAAGTCAGTAGCTCTAGGTCCACTATTGCGAGTAATTCCTCATTGTCAAATGGAGTTTCACCGAACATTTCTGGTGGGTTCAGCTGCTGTACTGCCAAGATGAGACTTAATAAATTTGCAGTAAATAGGCAGACCTTTAAGTTCTGAATTAGCTAGTAGCAATATACGAGCCAAATCGGATTTAGACCTAAACCTATAATGGGGACGATTGTCTCCTACTTTATATCAAAACTGTACTAATTAAGATTTATTTTTCATTTTAAAACTGTGTCCTTGTGTAACCAATCGGTCAATCAGAAGTGCACAACTGGCTTGCTATAGTCCCACTATGAGTAATGGCTGCATGGCATGCACCTAATTGCATGGTTTGTACACAATGATAAGCACTTTAATGTCCAAAATAGGTACATGGCAATAAGTATTCTATGAGACAATGCACTGAGGGAATCTTATCCAAAACTGTTACCATAGTTCTCTCTAGTTTTTACTTTATTGATTTATCTTTTGATACAGCGTAACTTGACTGTAGGCAGTAGGATATATTTGTTTTAAATTGCTTTAGTGTGCATGTAAAGGTTTTAATTAACTATGAATCGTACAAACACATTTGACATTTGGTTCACATAAAAGCTCATATTCTAAATTGCGAAGCATAAGACAATAAAAAGATGGAACTCCAATACCTGATAAAAGTAATATGATTGTGTTACTGTATATAGACCACCAGACTATCATCATATAATAATATCAAGCACAGAATATTGAGGAACAAATTATCAAAAGGTAAATGCATAAAAAGAAATATACATTTACTATTCCTAACTCCACATTCAAATAACTTGAAGATATATGTATCAAGTAGTTACATATATGTGGAGTAAGGCACAGAAAATCTACACTTACTTACCCATCTATATTCTGTTTCAATATCTGTCCTCATATTCAGTCCCCTCAATTTGAAGGGGTCTATATTAAGGGTGCACACCAGGTTGAGTATTCAGCCACGTGTGGGGAGGGTTGACAAATGCCTGCCACAGGTAACCAGGTTCAATATTAATCCCTTTGCCACCCAGAGGTTCTGTTTCTACTATCATATGAAGTGCTGTACCTTTCTTGAGGCTCCTTCCACAGCAAAGACAAACAGTATAGTAATGGCCAATTTTAATCTTCATTTGATATCGTCTCAGTCTGTTGACTTTCTTGTTTTTCCAACTCTTTTTCCCAACTCATTTAGGATGTTCAAGAATGAAATACTGTTCTTCTTGGTTCTCTCCACATTAACGCTCAGGTTCAGTCTGCACTATATTTCAATCACTATTTGTCTTTTTTCCACCTTAGACAGACCAGCCCATTAGGCAGGTGATAGTGTGTCAAAATAATAGGCCTGGGTGAAACTTAACTACTTCTGTTTGTTTGTAAGCACAGTATTGGGGAGCCTTTTTGTTATCTGCCTCTTCTCTAATCTTCTTAATGCAAGATCTCGGGAACTGCAGCTGTTTGACCAATGAAAGAGTGTGCTTCAGCTAACATTACCTCCACTGAGTTATATTGTGCAGTTGTGCTGCTGTTACACCCATACAGAGCTGTTGCACCGGAAATACATGATATCGAGTGAGTGTACCCATGCTTTTTTTAAATGGAAGAATTGCTAAATATCGTTTTTTTCATATTACTAGTTTCAAAAGTTCAATGCTTTCTAGGGTTTTGATTTTAGGTTTGTTCAATGCTCTTTTAACAACCAGAATGACATATGTATGTAAATGTAGATACATACAATCATGATGCTTTATAAAGTTAATGTATTTCATAAACTACAATTAATGATGGTTATAGGTTGAAACTTGCATAAATGTTTAACATATTGATAGAAAAAAATACCTCTCAGCTTAAAAGTTGTTTTCATTCGTATCTATTCTCACTCCCAAAATTATCATCCCAATGCATCACATCCAAATTTGTTGCATGTTCCAGTATGACTCTTGAAGAAGCATTGAATATTTTTTATTCCTTAGATAACCATGATCTAGAAGACTTTTCCTCAGTTCTCAGCTTCTGGAAGACGATAGAGCTGAAAATATTAGCTACTGCATGGAGATTCTGACTTCACATCTGACTGGGAATCTTATATTCTGCACTTCAAAACCGTCCGAGCAGTTATTTCACCAGCAGAAACTTTCGCTTTTCTAGTCCCCTGCAAAGAATCCACTAAAGACCGTAGGTCTTATTTAAAATCTTTGCAGATACCTTAAAACATGGTTATTTATGTCTTTACGTCCCCTTCACAAGCCTTCACTGAATGGTGTAGTAACAAACAACTTATTTTATAGAAAGAAATGCTGTCATTCAAGGTAGGACTGTAGCTACAATTTTTCCTTCAGTGCACTGTTTGTTGAGGAATCCGTTTGACCTCAGTGAAAGATTTCAGCTGGGTGGACATACTCCTCATAAAATGTGTTAATCAACAACTTAAATATGCTTCAATCAGGATGAGTCCAAGAACAACCTGAGAATGGCGACTTAGTGATGAAAAACGGTTGCTGATCCTGA
Source organism: Pleurodeles waltl (assembly GCF_031143425.1). NCBI lineage: Eukaryota > Metazoa > Chordata > Amphibia > Caudata > Salamandridae > Pleurodeles > Pleurodeles waltl. Next base: position 671,040,987 of record NC_090443.1, on the reverse strand, counting down.
CAGTTTCTGTCCATTACCAGTTACCATTTTAACAGGAAGGTGCTCTAAAAGAAAGCCATGTGTAAGCACCAGAAATATACATGTATATTATTTTGTGGGGTAGAAGACTGTGTTGCCCTAACCACTTAATTATGATGTCCCACTTAATATCTGACCTCTCTCCCTTTAGTAGTTATATAATGTGGTAGACAGATAGCTCTGAGTTACTAGTGCTGAAACACAGGCATAGAGTTTTGGGGTTTTCCCCATTCTCTCTACCTTATTAACTAATGATAGCTCATCTTTGTGTGATCTCCTTGGAGTCACCCAATTATTCTTACATTTATTGGGACTCACGTCGTGGACAAATAGTTTTTTTGATCTTTCACCAACTGCAGTGGCATCTAGAATAATGTTAGTGCATCTGCCAATCTACACCAACCTCTTGAGGAGAACACTGGGGTCACCTATATTACATACTTAAACTTGTCATCATCTTCCATACTACATTCCATAAGAGCCATTATGGCTAGGACTGATGATCTCATGATCTTCCAGCTAGGTGGATAGACTTGTCCAAACCTTTTTTTAAACTTTCCTCATGACTGGCAATGGAGTGATGGCCCAGTACTTGCCAGGATCAGTGGGAATCAGACGAAGCTTCGTAAGAATGGCAGACATAGTGCCAATTTTCCATTGGTTACAGACAATCCCAGATTAAAGATTTGGCAGAGGCTGGAGGAGCCAGATGTACTACTGAGAATCAAAGACACAAAAGTAGCTCCAGGGACCAAATAGTATTTTTTTCTCAACAGGAATTCTTCCACTTTTTTGCTGTAGTGTAGAGATTTCGCTTACCGACAGAGATCGAGTCCTCTGTGGTGGAGCACCTGCCAGAAAAAAAAGTGGCAAGTTCTCTGCTGAATGCCTGTGAGCCAGGGAGAACATTGCAGGCAAATACTGTGTTAAGCAAGGAGTTTACAGTACAGAACAAGCAACGAGAAGGACATTTCTCTCTTAAATAATTGAACATAAAATTACGGTTTTGCCTGCTTTACTGCTTTTATGTAATGTAAACATTAGACTGTGTATGTGCCTTTCCTTTCTGGGAAGTAACTGCTCTTTCAGGCTTGCTCAACCCATTAGGGGTAATTTCATCTCTTTCCGTAGTTCAGAAAACCTTTGCTTCTGGGACTCGCAGTTCTGTGAGAGATTGTTTTCCTAGGGAATTTTTGTTCCAAAGTCTCAGATAAATGCAAATTAAATTGTGTTAACACCCTACCTCTGAGGATCATGGGAGATGCTCACTTTCTGATAGTGTTTTAAGCTCTGGTTCAAAATGGTGGGAGGATTCATCTTACATCAGAGTCAAATAGTGCGGAAAGTCATACTACAGTTAACTTTCAGATGTACTAGTTACATTCCCTCATTTTTACAGAGAACATTAGTAATCCAGTAAAAGTAAGGGGGTGCCCTTTGCTCCCTAACTCCCCTTCAAATATTGCAAATTCTCAGTGGTTTCTTTTTTCAGTGAAAGGTGCACTTTGTCCGCTAAACCTCCTAGGAAATCACAGTTTACTCTTCTGTATTTTAGTGGCAAAACATAAATATATATATTTTTTAAATGGCATATGGTATTTAACCTGTAAAAGCCCAGCCACTTTATTTACAGGTTCTGATTCTTATAGTACTTTAGATTTAAGAAAACCTCTCCGCCCCATTGGGGCACGTGAATTATGGAGCATGGGCTTGTTATTGTTGCTAAATCGTTTCACCTAAAAATTATTTATAATATAACCTCATTATATTTTCCAGCACTGCACATGTTTAGCTGGAAAATAAAGTCTGAGACATGTACACAAAATACCACTTTCACACTCAAAATCAAAGCTGATTACGTGCGCACAGTGGACCAGTAGAGGCTCAGCAACGCTGCCACTTCCTAATGAACCTTTCTCCTCTAGCTACACTTCATGAACAACAGTCTTCATTGGCACTTCTCTCCTCAGACTTCAACACTCTTCATCATCTGAGGCAGACAAGCACTGGGTATGACTCTTCAACTTTGGAACTCCAACCCTACCAACACACATATAGCGTAGAACGTGCTGGAGCTCTGGAAGACCTCCTCTGCTTTTTCTTATTTAATACACCCTTCTTTTTTTATGGAATTACATGCAATTGTTGATAGATTAGGAACTAGAATCAAGATGGATTATATATTTTTGTGAACTACGATGCGACTCTTTAAGTATTTGTTTTATAAACTCCTAGAATGACTGGTACCTTTCACGAACATTGTTATCATTGCCACTATCTTTTCTTAATACATTTATATAGTAAAAGCCACTTTACATATGAAAACATACAAACCTATGTTATGTTTTCCTATACAAATGATGCAGTAAACAATATCATGGAAAACGTTTTCCTAACAGATGCTTCCAGACAGTGTGGTGTTTTGTGTGGGAAGGAAGAGGCTGACTTTTAAGAGGGCAATGCACACTTACAATTGTGTGTATGCATCTGCAAGTGAGATTGGTCTGAGAGGAAGTGTGTGTTTCAGTATGTGAGAGGATGTGTGAAGTTGTGCCTCTTTTTAGCAGTGTGAAAATGGGTATAAAGATATTTCTTTTAGTGCACTCCTCCATTTGCGAATGTGTGCTTCGAGAGGGTGCACCTGTTCCCCCGTGTATATAATTTTATATACACAACTTGTGCCATATTGTCGTAGTTTGACTCTTGCTCTAGGCAAGACTGCTGGTTTAAGGAGGACAGTACTTATGTTTGTAGGCGACTATGCCAGTCCTACAACAAGTCGCAACTGTCGTCCCAACCCTCTTGGCTCACAAGCAGTACATCACCAAAAACCCAAACAGTAAAAGGTAATTTGTGGCAGCCTTTACGCATGGACTCAAGGGTATGACATCTCAGGGAGTGTCATGGTTAAACGGAGATTACCCCTTTCTCACATAAACACTTGGAGCCGGCTTCCGTGTTGCGGCCCAGCGGGGATCTCCAAATGGCCACCGCGGGAGTGCGGCCGCATTGGCTGCAATGATTAGGATAATGAACAGTGCAAGAAACAGAATGGTAAAGACAAGAGTCATTAATACAAAGACCCCCACCATCTTGCATATTCATGAAATGAAATAAAGTATGAGATATGTCCTAATACCCTAGCATAATGAGCCTAACCTCTAACCTAAAGGAGAGCTAGGTATGTTAAACCTAATCGGCCAATGCCATGTCCATGAGAAGAGCCCCCAACCCTTGTTACCTTGGAATGAGGTCTCTAGCTCAGACTCCATAGGGACACGAAGACTGGGTCAGCATCAAGACGACGTGCAGCATCAATAGCAGCAATGGCATCTGGTCAGAATCTCTCTATCTGTTTAAGTGAGGAGTATTTATACAGATCTGCTTGTACCCAAACAAAAGATAACAAGACAGGCTTGAGACGGCAATTTATATAAACAATTCCCTTGAAAGCATGAAGAGGGAAAGTACCTAATGTGAACACCTACAGTTTGTTTATCTTTGCCACTTGATATTGACGCCTGAGTGCGGTGGCACTGATAATGCAAAACTAAAACATGGGCCTAACTAAAAACAAGGCAACCATCTTAAAAGATTTAATTAAATGAATGCACAAAAACAGAGCAAGCTAAGTAGGGTAAAAGCCACTAGGTTACGGGGGCACTAGTCTGCAAGCCAAAGGTTAAGCTAACTCTTGTGTCCCATTGAAACAAACTAGGATGCACTACACCCTCCTCATTGCCATAAAAAGTATGATGCCATAACTTGACGCCACTGAAGGTGAACGAATCCAAATGCTAAAAATGCTCTGGACTAAAAAGCTAAATGCATAAAAACTAGATAACAAATCACATTTAAAAGCGTGCTAAAATCAGTAGCTAAAAAAACATACAGAGAGATATAGGGGGTCATTACAAACCTGGCGGACGGTGTTAAAGCAGCGGTAATACCGCAAACAGGCCGGCGGACAAAAAAAGGGAATCATGACCGTGGCGGAAACCGCCAACATAGACAGCCACTTTAACACTCCGACCGCCACGGCGGTACAGACAAACAGCGTGGCAGTCACCGCCAACAGACAGGCGGAAGAAAATGTACCGCCCACACTATCACAACCCGCCAATCCGCCACCTTTTCCGAGGCGGATTCACCGTGGATAAAAACACGGCGGAAACAGCTTTTGCAATGGGAAAACGCTCACCTTCTACACACTCCACAAGGAAGGAGGCCACCATGGAGTCGGAATTACAAATCCTACCTGCCCTTGTCTTCCTGCTCATTTATGAACACCAGCAACGGCAGCGGCGAAGACAACGGTGAGTACTGCACCTACGACATGGGGGGGGTAGGCAAAAGTCAGGGGGACACAAACGAAACACCCCCACCCTCGCACATTATAACACACACAGCTATGCATGTCAAAACATCACAGTAACAACCCACAACCCCCCCGGAAGAATGCAAAGACCAAAGGAAATCACTCGAAAAATTGTAATGTATCAAAATACAGTTACCAAATATATACAGATATATATACACACATTCAAAAGTATATACATTACGAGAAGCAGTGCAGGTATGCACATATCAATGTCCGTGCGCCACTGGTCCAAAAATGCATGGGTGAGGCCCACAAGAGATACCTGTCCACAAATGGAGAGAACACTGCTGGGGCATCAGATAGAAATACAACAGGCACCTCAGGAGTAAGGGAAGGGGGGGCACCTCAGCCGGATTACGGCACCACGCCAGATCCATGACGGGGCTCCATGCCCATTGATGTATCCTGGGGAGTTCAAAGCCACAGTCTCTCAAGTCCATACAGTGGGTGGTATGCCCACTGTACCATCCTGGGGAGTGCAAAGCCACAGTCTCTCAAGTCCATACAGTGGGTGGTTTGCCCACTGTACCATCCTGGGGAGTGCAAAGCCACAGTCTCTCAAGTGTCTCCAGTGGGTGGTTTGCCCACTGTACCATCCTGGGGAGTGCAAAGCCACAGTCTCTCAAGTCTCTACAGTGGGTGGCTTGCCCACTGTACCATCCTGGGGAGTGCAAAGCCACAGTCTCTCAAGTGTCTCCAGTGGGTGGTTTGCCCACTGTACCATCCTGGGGAGTGCAAAGCCACAGTCTCTCAAGTGTCTCCAGTGGGTGGTTTGCCCACTGTACCATCCTGGGGAGTGCAAAGCCACAGTCTCTCAAGTGGATAACAGTCTCCACTGGTTCTGGAGGGGGAATGGTGCTCACACTGCATTTAGCTCCCCGTGACGGTTCCTGTACCGTCACAGTCCCAGCTGTACATGGGATAACGATGCTTGATGTGGCGGTGTTTCCTTGTTCAGCGGTCTTCACCATGGCGGTGATTCCCTTGTTCAGTTTTGCTTTGCCATGGCGGTCTCTGATCTGTTCAGCGGTTCTCTGCCCTGTTCAGCGGTGCTGTGCCCTGTTCAGCGGTCTTCACCATGGTTGTGATTCCCTTGTTCAGCGGTGCATTGCCATGGCGGTCTCTGATCTGTTTAGCGGTTCTCTGCCCTGTTCAGAGGTGCTGTGCACTGTTCAGCGGTCTTCACCATGGCGGTGATTCCCTTGTTCAGCGGTGCTTTGCCATGGCGGGCTCTGACCTGTGCATTGGTGTTTGGCATGATGGTCCCTCATTTTCCAGCGGGGCTGTGGCAGCCGGGGCCCTCCTGGGCACTGACTCCGGCGGTGGTCTCCTGACCAGTGACGATACTTGTGCCCTCCTGGGCAATGACTCTGGCGGTGGTCTCCTGACCATTGACGACGGTGGCGTCCCGGCCGCCGGGGAGGATGGCGCCCTTCTCCGCATTGCTGCTCTCACCAGACTGTGCAGACTTCCTCTGGCCCGTCACCACCTTTGGAGGAGTCACAGCTGACTCTGCAATCCCCCTGGGACCCTTGTGAGCAGTTTTGCCGCCCGGAGTCTTCACCCTGTCCCGTCGGCCACTTTCCAACTTTAGATGCTTTACAGGGGGTGGACTGGCAGTGCTTTGGCTCCGTGTCACTCTGCCTGCCCTGGTGGCCGGTACATCCACACACCTGTAACACGCACCACTGGTACTGGAGTCTTTTTGGCTGAGGCGCTACTACGGGACTTATGAATTGGAGGGGTGGGGATGGGGGCAAAGAGGTCAACGTTGCTGAGGGAGAGTTTATGACGAACACTGGGATGGGTCGCTGGAGGGGGTCTGGGAGTGGAGGAAGAGGAGGTGGTTGTAGGAGGTGTCACTTTAGGTGTTTGGGTGCAGGTACTGGAGGCTGTCGTGAGGTGGATGGATGTTGGGTGTGTGGGTGCCCGCGTTTGTGTACTTTGGGAGGGGGCGTCACAGACACACTGGGAGAGGACACAGGGGACGTGTAAATGGGAGTGGGTGTGGTGAGTGCAGGTGAGCGGGGTGTGGTGCTGGGTGTTTGGTGCGAGTCCTAGTGCCTGTAGATTTAGTGCATGCAGGTGAGAGTGTAGAAGACACTGGGAGGGAGGAGGGAGACAATGAGGAGGGGGACACAGTGGAGGCAGTGGATGTTGCTGTGTGTGTATGTGTCTGATGCTTGTGTGAGTGCCTGTGGGATGTGTGGTGCCTATGTTTGCCTGAGCTACTTTTGTGTGTTGAGGTGTGTGCATGCTTGTCTGTTGGTGTGCTTGGGAGAGGCTGGGGTACAGTGTACTGGGTCTGGGAGGAGGAAGTTGGAGGGGGGAGGCTAGACACAGAGACAATGGCTGCCATCAGTGCTGAGGCCAGAGTTTGCAGGGTTCAATGAAGGGCAGCCTGACCAGAATCAATGCCCTCCAGGAATGCATTACCGTGTTGCAACTCCCTTTCTACACCCTGGATGGCATTCACAATGGTAGACTGCCCAACAGTGAGTGACCTGAGGAGGTCAATGGCCTCCTCACTGAGGGCAGCAGGGGTGACAGGGGCAGGGCCTGAGGTGCCTGGGGCGAAGGTGATGCCCACCCTCCTGGGTGAGCGGGCACGGGCGAACGCTGAAGGGCTGCTGGGAGGGCGGTGCTGGTAGGGGAGGTGGCGGCTGTACCTGTAGAAGTGTGGGGCACAGATGGTGCCGCCACCACAAGGGAGCTCCCATCGGCGGACGTGTCTGTGTCACTGTTTGGTGGTCCGGTGCCCCACGTGAAGCTCCCCTCGCCCTCCGTCCCACTGGTGCATTCTGAGTCTGTGGTGTTGCCCTCCATGGCCATGTGGGATGCAGCTCCCTCGTGCTCCGGTGCCACTGTACCTCCGCCTGATGATGCTGATGCACAAAAGAACAGGGAGAGCAGAAAAAGAGGGGGGACGACAGAAGAAAGGCAGGTTGAGTGCATGGCATACTGCTACCGTTGGCGGACAATACAAACACAGCAGCCCCCTGCCCTACGCCGTGCTCCTGGCCTCTACAGATGCAATTCCTGGGATATGGCCTACATGGCTATGGTGGACATCTGCACACATGGAAGCCACAGGGGCATGTATACCTGTACTTGTCACTCTACTGCGGTGGAGTGGAGTGCCACATGGCCTTCATTACGGAGGGGCCTAGCCTATGGAAGTCGCCCTGGCCCAGGGAAACCCACAGCCCTCCTCCCACACCTAGACCCCTCAACTGCATGCAAAGTCCCCAGAATGATAGTGTACTCACCCCCTTGTGTCTGCTGTGATGCCCTCAAGCACCCATCCAACTCAGGGTAGGCCACCGCCAGAATCCGGAACATCAGGGGGGTCATGGGGCGACGGGCACCCCTCCTACGTTGGGAGGCCATCCCCAGCTGAGCCTCCGCCGTCTTCTTGCTCCAGCGGCGAATGTCCTCCCATCTTTTACGGCAGTGGGTGCCCCGTCTCTGGTGGACCCCCAGGGTCCGGACGTCCTTTGCGATGGCATGCCAAATGTCCTTCTTCTGGTGGGCGCTGACCTACATGACATATACAGGGGAAGAAGAGAAGTCATTACCAACTGCACCGTCGAAGTAAGTGGCCCCCATCCCTGCCCTTGCCATGTGGCACATGCATTCACACTCATTCATGTTGACTGCACTCTGCCCCCTTCCCTCTTACAACCAGCCATCTCCACCCAGGCATAGCCCATACAACGTGGTCTCTGTGTACTTACCTGTTGGTCTGGAGGACTGTAGAGTAGCGTGTACTGGGGGAGGACCCCGTCCACGAGCTTCTCCAACTCCTGAGCAGTGAAGGCAGGGGCCCGTTCCCCAGACGCAGCAGCCATTGTCTCTTCCAGACCGAGGTCACAGCAGCACTTGCAGTGTAGGTCCTCTCCTGTCGAAAATCAGGTATCCAGTGATTGAACAGATAGAAAATGGCAGTCACGTCCGCGACGGTGACGTCCGCGGCGGTGCGTCTCATCACCGTCGCCGCACTTCATCATTGGCTCCTGGGACCCATAGGGTCCAATGTTAACCAATGCAGCATTGCGCCGCGGTCTACGACCGCCTACCGCGACGGTGTACAACGCCAGCGTAGTTACCTCACATCCCACTGTCCCAGTTTAGAGGTCAGGCAGCCGCCATTTCAGGGGTCCACATGGCTTAATGTGCAACTGCGTCACACATACCTGGGCCTACACTCGACACACATACAGGAATAATTTTTGTCTTTGGTGTCGTGTTCTGTGTATCTGTGGATACATACCTGGGATTTTGTTGACTCTGTGGTCGCTGTTGTCCTTCCTAGGCACCGTCAGCTTGGACATTTGAGGAGATGGCGGAATCCTCCGGTGTACCGACCGCTGGTGGACCTGTTGACAATGGAGGAGCGACATTTACTCATCACCTACAGGTTTGACCGTGCTACTATCCAGGAACTATGTACCCAGTTGGAGCCAGACCTGATGTCAACAATCCACCATCCCACAGAAATCCCCCCTCAAGTGCAGGTGCTGTCAGTGCTCCATTTCCTTGCAAGTGGATCGTTTCAGACAACAGTGGCCATGGCATCAGGGATGTCCCAGCCTATGTTTTCAAACGTGTTGTCCAGAGTGTTGTCTGCCCTGCTGAAACACATAAGGAGCTACATCGTTTTCCCTCAGGTGGAGGATTTGCCAACAGTGAAAGGTGACTTCGATGCCCTTAGACATATCCCCAACATCTTAGGTGCTATTGATGGGACCCATGTAGCTCTGGTCCCCCCCCCCCCACAGAAGTGAACAGGTGTACAGGAACCGGAAGAGTTATCATTCCATGAATGTACAGATGGTATGTTTGGCAGACCAGTACATCTCCCACGTAAATGCTATGTTCCCTGGCTCAGTGCATGACGCCTACATCCTGCGCAATAGCAGCATTCCTTATATGATGGGTCAACTCCAGAGGTACCGGGTGTGGCTATTGGGAGACTCTGGTTACCCCAACCTGTCCTGGCTATTGACCCCAGTGAGGAATCGCAGGACAAGGGCAGAGGAACGCTACAATGAGGCCTATGGGCGAACTAGGAGGGTGATCGAACGCACCTTCGGTCTCCTGAAGGCCAGGTTCAGGTGCCTGCATATGACAGGTGGTTCCCTATTCTGCTTACCAAGGAAGGTGTGCCAGATCATCATTGCCTGCTCGATGCTTCACAATCTTGCTTTGCGACGCCAGGTGCCTTTTCTGCAGGAGGATGGTCCAGATGGCGGTGTTGTGGCAGCTGTGGAGCCTGTGGAGCCTGTGGACAGTGATGAGGAGGACGCTGAGGAAGAAGACATAGACAACAGGGAGTCAGTCATACGGCAATATTTCCAGTGACACACAGGTGAGAACAGTTTTCTTTTTACCATTACATTCACTTTCACACTTCTACCTCTATCCTGTCTGTCATTTCATAGCAGTATTTGGTCACTGAGTTGTACCTTTCCATTACGGTTTCACAGGTGTGTTTAGCAACGTGTGTCATCTGCTTGCATCCTTCAAGGACCTGTGATGTGTGACATAGGTATGTTGGCTATAAAATTGGACAGCATGTTGACTCTGTCATTGATTATACATATTTACCAAATCACAGACTGACTCCAGATTGTTTTGTGGTTCAAGGGTGTTTGTTTCAGTGCTAAAAAATGGAGGGGGGTAGTGATATGGTGATGGGGGACGGTGGAGGAATGTCCATGGCAGAGTCCAGTCCATTTGTCACACAGGTGAACTGCCCATATGGGTATAGGAAGTGGAGCTGGGGCAGTTCCAATCGGGACAGGGTAACAAAGTGAGACAGTGGGAGGACAATCAGGGTGGTCTCATTTCCTGGCGGGGGTCTTGCCATCTTGCTCTGTCCTGTTCCTGGATCTCAGGGACCGCTTGCGTGGTGGTTGTCCGTCTGCAGGGGGTGGGGTGCTGGTGTGGTGGTCCTGTGGCGGGGCGTCCTGTCCACAAGCGCCGGCGGAGGTGGTGGGAAGTTCATCGTCCTGGCTAGTGTCAGGTGCCCCTTGGAGTGCCACGGTGTCCCTCATGGTCTTTTGTATGTCCTTCAGCACCCCTACGATGGTGTCCAGGGCGGAGCTGATGGTTCTGAGCTCCTCCCTGAAGCCCAAATACAGTTCGTCCTGCAGGCACTGGGTCTCCTGAAACTTGCCCAGGACCTTTGGCATCGTCTCCTGGGAGTGGTGGTATGCTCCCATGATGGAGGTGAGGGCCTCGTGGAGGGTGGGTTCCCTTGGCCTGTCCGCCCCCTGTCGCACAGCAGCCCTCCCAGTTCCCCTGTGTTCCTGTGCATCCGTCCCCTGGACCGTGTGGCCACTACCACTGCCCCCAGGTCCCTGTTGTTGTTGGGGTGGTGGGTTATCCTGGGTTCCCTGTAGTGGTGGACACACCGCTGATTGACGTGTCCTGGGTAGGGAGGTACGGGCCCGCTGGGTGGGTGCTGTGCTGGTGTTACCAGAGGGTGGAAGGTCAGTGTTTGGCTGTGCCTGTGCAAGGGGAACCGACTGTCCTGAGGCCCACGATGGTCCGGGCTGGTCATCAGGATCCAATAGGGCAGAGCTGCTGTCGTCACTGTGGGCCTCTTCTGTGGGTGGAGTGGAGATGTCTGGACCCTCCGGTGTGGTGACGTTCCGTAGTGGTCCTGCAGGGATATAAGAGCATGATTAGTGCATGTGTGTGAGTAATGGTGTGCAATGGGAGGGTGTTTGTGTACCCCAGTGCAAGCATTCCAGTGTGTGGGTTTATGTGATGATGGTTAGGGGGTTGTTATGGGTATGTACAGTGAGCATGCTTTGGTGAGGGCTGACCATGCTTTGTTTTTGCATGCGGGGCTTGGTGTTGGGATGGGTGGTTTGTGGTATGAGTACATTAGTGAGGAGTTGGAGTGATAGGGGAGGGGGTGAGGGTGGGGGTGTGATGGCATGCAGGTAGGGTGGGGGATATAATAGTTGAGATTTAACTTACCAGTATCCATTCCTCCACCGACTCCTCCGAGGCCCTCAGGATGCATGATGGCCAAGACTTGCTCCTCCCATGTTGTTAGTTTTGGGGGAGGAGGTGGGGTTCCGCCGCCAGTCCGCTGTACCGCGATGTTGTGCCTGGAGACCACTGAACGCACCTTCCCCCGTAGGTCGTTCCACCTCTTCCTGATGTCCTCCCGATTTCTTGGATGCTGTCCCACAGCGTTGACCCTGTCGCCGATTCTTTGCCATAGCTCCATCTTCCTGGCTATGGATGTGTGCTGCACCTGTGAGCCAAATAGCTGTGGCTCTACCAGTAGAATTTCCTCCACCATGACCCTGAGCTCCTCCTCGGAAAACCTGGGGTGTCTTTGGCGTGACATGAGGTGGTGTGGGTGATGTGTGGGGTGGTGTAAGTGTTGATGTGTGTGGTGATGTGTAGTGGTGTGTGGTATATTGTGCATGTAATGTTGTATGGATGATGGTGTTGTGTGCCTCTGTGTGGTGGGGTTCTCAGTTGCTGTGCTCTCTGTCTATCTGGCCTTCGTCTCAAATTTTTTGTCGTAGGGGTTTGTGGGTGATGTGGGTGTGTGTTTTATATTGTGTTGGGTGTGTGGGAGTGGTGTTTGTATGTGTATCAGGTGTGTGTATTTTGAATTGTCCAATGTGGCGGTGTTTTGGATTTGTGTGTGTATTTTGAGCGTGGCGGTGTGTACCGCCAATGGAATACCGCGGTTGAAAGACCGCCGCGTGGATTCGTGTGTCGTGATAGCATGGGCGTGTTTCTGTTGGCGTGATGGTAGAGGTTTTGTTATCGCCAGTTTATCACTGACCTTTGGTGTGGCGGTCTTGTGTGGGTGTCTGAATTTCGGTGGATTCCGAGATGTGGGTCATAATAGCTGTGGCAGAATTCCGTGGCCGCTGTGGTGTTTTGGCAGTCTTCTGCACGGCGGTAAGAGCCTTTTACCGCCAATGTTGTAATGACCCCCATAACGTCGATCATGACAAGCACAGCAGGCCAAAGTAACGGCAATTAATGCAAACTTTTAATTTGGTATAGCAAGCCAATCATCAAATCTTTCTAATGATAGTCATGAACTTGAGGAGCATCTTTGAAGCCATGGAATGGAAAAGACCTCAGAAAAGAGGCCACATCGTCAGATGTTAGATCAATCACAGGATGGGCAGATGGATCCACGGAGCAGTAGTGCATAGTAGTCTCTTGTGAAGGTCCACCTGCAGGAGTGGCACTCTCCTCAGTGTCAAAAAGAGCCAGATCATTCACCAAGGGTGGCTCATAAGTGGAATCGTGCATCAGCCTTAGTCTCAAGGGGCACGAACGTGTATGAACATCGGGGGCATCAGCAGTGCTTGGTCCACAGGAGGCACTGGCATAACAGCAAGACACAGTTTACCCACACTGTATGTTGTAACTATACCAGTGTGTTGTCCCAAGACAAAGTGATGTTCTGGCTGGCTAATCTTGAAACCCACTGAGGAATTCAAAAAACATGTCTGACATCCATTGGTGCCTATCGGCCAAATTTACCACCCACCGGGGCTGGAAAGTGAAGAGTTATAGGTAACAGCCTGAACCTTTGCATCTAGCTCTTCCTCTGTGACACTCAGGAAGAATTGCCAATCAATAAACTTTGCTGGTGTGGGGATACTGGGCGTGTTAATTTCTTTTATGTTTGCTGTCAGACTTTTCATCCTTGGCGTGGTCTCCCTTAACTTTTTGCCTCTATTTCCCAGGTTGTTGATGTGTGCTGGACTCTGTTTTGCTGTTTTTATTACTCTGGGCACTTTACCACTGCTAACCAGTGCTAAAGTGCAAGTGCTCCTTTACAAAATGTGTATGTAATTGGCTTATCCATGATTGGCATATTTGATTTACTAGTAAGTCCCTAGTAAAGTGCACTAGAGGTGCCCAGGGCCTGTAAACCAAATGCTACTAGCGGGCCTGCAGCACAGGTTGTGACACCCACATAAGTAGCTCTGTAATCATGTTTCAGACCTGTACTGCAGTGTCGGTGTGTGCAGTTTTAACTGTAAATTTAACTTGGCAAGTGTACCCACTTGCCAGGCCTAAACCTTCCCTTTTCTTAAATGTAAGGCACCCCTAAGGTAGGCCCTAGGTAGCCCCAAGGGCAGGGCGCAGGGTATGGTTAAGGTCGGACATATAGTAATGTGTTTTATATGTCCTGACAGTGAAAGACTGCTAAATTAGTTTTCCACTGTTGCCATGTCCGTCCCTCTCATAGGTAAACATGGGGGCTACCTTTAAATATGATTGAAGTGTCAATTCCCTTTGGGAGCAGATGGACATGTGGAGTTTGGGGTCTCTGAGCTCACAATTTGAAAATACATCTTTTAGTAAAATTGATTTTAAGATTGTGTGTTTGAAATGCCACTTTTAGAAAGTGAACATTTTTGTGCTTATATCATTTCTGTGACTCTGCCTGTTTGTGGATTCCCTGTCTGGCTCTGTTTGACAGTTGGGCTGGTTGTACCTCACACTAGAAAGTGACAGAAAGGGAGCTGGGGTGTAGTCTGCATTTCCTGATGAGCCATTTGTGCTAGGAGGGAGGGGAGGAGTAGTCACTCACACCGGAAAGGGCTGTGCCTGCCCTCACACAATGCAGTATCCAACCCCCTGGTGAGTGTCTGGGGCCTGGCCTGGGCAAGGCAGGATTTCACAATTAAGAGAGACTTTGCTTTGAAGTGGGCCTACTTCAAAGGAGAAAATGGGTATACGAAGGCTGAAGAGCTGAAGAGCTGCCTTGCCTGTGACTGTGCTTTGTGGAGCTATCTTGCAGTTGCTGCTTCTGCCAGAATAAGAGGGCAAAGACTGTGAAGAACTCTCCAAGGGCTTGATTTATAGCTTGCCTCCTGTTGTTTGAAGTCTCAGGGACAGCAAAGTCTTCTTTCTACCAGCACCTGGAGTCTCTGGAGAGTCTCCTACTCTGCCAAGTGGTGCCCTTCCAGCTCCTGTTGTTTGAAGTCTCAGGGACAGCAAAGTCTTCTTTCTACCAGCACCTGGAGTCTCTGGAGAGTCTCCTACTCTGCCAAGTGGTTCCCTTCCAGTTCCTGGAAAGGAGAAGCTGGCAGCCTAAGAGGGTGAAATCCTTGCACTGACTGCCGTGTGGGGAGAAGATCGACGCAACTCCGATCTGTGGCTGAAAAATCAATGCGCCGCTGAAAATTGGACGCTCACCTGCAACGCGACCCAAACATCAACGCCCGGGGCTGGAGAAACAACGCACAACATCGCTGACGGAGGCTGGTGAGATCGCAACCTGCGCTGCGTGGTTTTTCGGATCATCGTGCAGCTGGATTTCTGACACAATCACCGCTAGGCATGTAAAAATTGCACAAGGCCTGCCCGGAGCCGAGAGTGCTGATTGGATCAACGCATCGCTCTCCTGCGGAGAGAAGAACCGATGCACGCAGACCAGATGAAAGGAGAAACAATGCAAGGTCTCGCTTGTGAGTGAAATCGACGCATCACAAGCTCTTTTTTATGCGCACTCGCCCGAGCGGGGTTATTTTTGATGCACTCAAGGTACAATTTCAAGCTAACAGCATTAGTGTGTGTTTACAATTACATAAAGACTCTTTTTGCATTTTTAGTGATAACTTGACTTGTGCATTGTGGATTTTTGTCATTTTGGTCTTGTTTTGTTTAGATAAATATTTTCTATTTTTCTAAACCTGTGTTGTGTCATTTTGTAGTGATTTAATTGAATTACTCTGTGTGTTGGTACAAATACTTTACACCTAGTACTCTGAAGTTTAGCCTACTGCTCCTGCCAAGCTACCAAGGGGGTAAGCAGGGGTTAGCTCAGGGAGATTCTCTTTTCCTCTGACTAGAGTGAGGGTCCTTTCTTGGACAGGGGGTAGCCTGACTGCCAACCGAAGACCCCATTTCTAACATTTGCTAACCCCAGATATGATGTCTGTTGAGTGGTGTCATTTAAAAAGATTATATGCACAGGAATCACGCATGCTCTAAATAAAGCTTACCTACCCTGTATTTGCAAATCTTGTGTCCCCCATACACTCTTTAAATCAATAGTATTCGTATCCTTCAACTGCAAGACGGAAAACAAAGGAATCTGAATAAATCAGCTTTGTATCAGTTAGCAAAATGTTCCTAATTTTTGAAGGAGGTAACTTGAAATAGTATGACTCTGGATTTTTTTGTGACATGCCCAGAAAAAAAGTACATTTATCTAAATAACGTTTTAGGCTCCCCACAGGTGGTGTTGAGTAGTGTTCCCACTGTGTTTGTAGTTATGTACTGGTCTGTGTCTAGTGGCTCGGTGCAAGTAGTAATGTCCCCCGTTATTGTAGCAGAACATTTCCCCGTAATTCACTGAATGTCTATATCCATCATTACTTTCAAACACTGAATAATCCTTCATTTCAGTTAACATAGAATCAACTGTTTAGACATCCCAATCACCAGATGCAACACCAGGTGTAATTACATCTGTCATAGAAATTTGGAAGACATATGGAATTTGAATGACCTCAGTAGGGCCGTATATATCAAATGGAACATTGTCCCACACAATCCCATCAGGAATTGGTACCGCCAAAATGTTCACAAGGAACAAGTCTCCTCGGACCTTATGTGAGGAAAGATATGGAGTTAAGACCTCATCCACAGGTGCAACAGAGGAGCGTTCAGGAAGGTAATGACTAAATTATCAGCAAAAAGAAAACAGTCACAAAGCCAATCCATAGAAACAGTGCAAAAAATGTCAAGCAGAACCATAAATAGTTCCATGGCTGAATTAAACAGTTATTTTTAAGGCATAGGTACAGCTTACATGTCTTTGAAACATTTTCAGTTACTGGAGTAGATGACTCTCAAGAAAAGTTATCAATGTCTATTAAATAAGCAGAGGCAGTCTCTGCAAACGCAGGAGCATCACTGGTGGATGAATTCACTTAATGTGGAGGCTCATAGTATACGGTGTCATCAGTCTGTGTAGTGTTGGTGTAGAAAACAGCCAAATCTTGGACAGGTGCTGTCATTGAAGTGGTAACTGGAATCAGCAAGAGCTCATTTTCCGCCCTCCCAACGGTCGAGGAGGTATTTGTAGCATTGTTGGACATTGTTATGCAGTCTGAAGTAGTAGTGTTATTTCTACTTTGAAGAGATGTGTCCTGTTGGGTATTGAGAGGGGACTGAGGGACCTCTGGCTCTACTGTGCAGCATCAGCCACATGGTGAACTTTGATGTCATCAATGGACATGAATCTGTTTCCTTTGGAACCAAGCAGCGGTGATAGAATGACAGTTCTGGTACCTTGTACTCCCAGGACTGGGATTAGTGCTCTGTAGGATGGACCGAATTCCTTCTTCCCAGCAATCTTCTCACGACCCAGATCCCCAACTTTAGGAATCCAGCCAGTAGAAGTTGTTGGTAAATCCCATATTCCTAAGGTACCAGCACTGGTGGATGATTTAGCATCACATAATTGCTGGAGCTCCTGTAAGACAGTGAGACGCTCATTTTTGTCAAAAGGTGTGTCTGCTGTCACCAAACCAGGGCCATCAAGATCTGGGACATACATAGGTATCCCAAAGAGAACCTCATAGGGAGTGCATCCCCCAAGGACCATCTTGGCAGATTATTTAGTGCTCTCTGGACCCCATATAGGTGATGAAGCCAGCTGTGGCCAGAACCTAATACTCTAGCTATTAAGGGCTGCTTTAGATCACAGTTCCGCCTCTCCATGACCGAATTTCCCTTGGGATTGTATGGTGAAGAGTAATGGAGTTCAACACCCATCGTCCTATGGAAACGGAAAGTTCTTAACTTGACATGAGGGCTCCATTTTGTATGCAATCTGATTTCTCTAAATGTATGGACTACGTGCAGAGCTTCATTTTGCTTGCAACAACAGTAATTCAGTTTGACCTTTAGACTTGCTTTTCTCGGAATTTGTTTGCTCACACTTAGAGCCTAGAGATGTTATCCATATCTTATTAGCTCATGGCACCTCATTGGAGACATCGCCTATGTCCTATCAGTTTGCGTAATGTTTTCCGATAAGACGTTATCTGCATCTTGTCAGTTGAAACCATTTCTGCTAACAATGCAATCTGCATCCTGCTGATCTTGCTAAAACCAGTTCGGGGATGGGTTCTGCACATATATTGACTTAACTAAGCACACACACAGGGGGAGGGAGGTGGAAATTACAGTATAAAGGTGACCTGGGAGAAGGGTTGGGGTTGCTACTGCTTTGCACGAGGAGACACATGTGCTCCTGTGCTTGTAACCCGCTGCAGCGAATAAACGGATGAAACTGAAGACCAACGTTGACTCTTCATATTCTTTTAAGTAAATCTTGGTGCTCTCTCCTACTGGAAGACACAATGGGGAAATTCAGCCCCAATAGTCCCCGTGGTGTCCCTGAATACCATAGAGGCAAATGCAGGGCCCTGGTCAGAATGGAATGCTGCAACTGCATATATACTGATAAAGATCACCAAGTCTTTTATAATAGGTCGAACGTCAGCCGACCGCTGAGGCCTACCCACAGGAATCTAGAACAAGAATCAACAGCGACCAACATGTATTTGTATGCACCATCAGGTTGGAGTGGACCGCAATGGTCCTGGTACACACATTGTAATGAAATGCTTGACACTAAGAAGGATGTCTGCTGTGGGCGTTTGATGTTTGAGCCCTTGATTTGCTGGCAAATGTCACAGCAAACAGTTTTGTCTGTTTGTATAGACCGGCCACCAGAAGCATTTCTGTAAGAGTGTTACTATGGTCGAGATACCAGCATGAGCAGAAGCGACACCCTCATGCGCTACTTTTATTAGATCTAATCTCTGGTCTTGGTCTCCAGGAAGTGTTGCGTAGGCAACATTCTGCACACTGATGGGTAAGAATAATTTGGAGGGTATCCTTTTGGAAGAAGCTTGTCTTCAGCTGAAGCTTTCCTGGCAATCATAATTTCATTATCCTATCTCGTCTGTGAATGAGTCACTGCAGCAACAGAAGGCGTAGCTACTGCAGATTTGGCTGCTTAATCAGCCAAAGTGTTGCCAATAACGTGTACTCCTACACGTTGGTGGCCCAATGTATATACTAAATGTATACACCATAGCTGTTCCTTAAAATCAGCCACCCTCCCCCACAGTATTTTGTGTTTTATTGTGTTCCGTTTGGAGTCTTTAAGCCCATTCAGCTTCCAATGATTGAGGTAATCATTGAAGGACTGGACGCAGTAGTACGATTCACAGACAATTAAAGTCAGCAATCCTGGATCTGTATGTTCTAGCGCTAGAATAAGGTCTTTGAGTTCAGCCAGCTGAGTTGTGCAATACCCTAAGGTCTGCGTGTAGGTATTATGAGAGTGGAAAACTCCATCCTTCATCACTCCACTCACAGCTGCACAAGCAGCTGAATATTAATGTTTCTTACCTACAGCTGGTTGTGCTGAACCATCAGTGTAAATGACAGTATGGTATCTGTCAAGAGACAGGATATCTAGAGGAGCGGGTTACTCCTGTTAGTATTGGAGAAATTCTGAAGTTTTAAATCAAAGATGTAGTCGACATCGATGGCAGTCAGGAAGGTTGCCCACTGAATTCAGTGTGGATATAATGCTTTAGTGTTAGGAACACTTGCTTTGGTGATGGCCTCTAAGACTGGCACTGGGTTAACGACAATGATGCGTTTCCCTTGGGCAAGTGGCCTCTCCTTAATGACAGCCATCTGAACTACAGTTAGAATTTTTTTCTATGGGTGCAAAACGTTTTTCTGCATTTGAGCATAAATTTGATTTATATGCTATGGGCACTGTGTCACCTTCGTTAAAGTTGACATAAGTGAACCCAGTGGCACCAGCAATTATTCCAATGACCACATTTGTTTTGTTGTCACCTGTGTGTAAGTGTTTTGCTTCTAGTGTGTTCTGTTGCAATTACCTAAGGATGCATGTGTGTTCAACTGTCCAATGTCTGCCAGAAAAATGAGGGCGTATTAAGTAATAGAGTGGCTTCATATGTTGTGCATAGTCAGGAATGTAGGTTCTGCCTAAGTTGAAGAAACCAAGTAAAGGCTGTAGTTTCTTGAGAGTATTAGGTGGGTGAAGTTGTGCACATTTCTCTAGACAGTGCGGGCCGGGCTTTTCCCCTTGTTTGATAGGTTGTATCCCAGGAACAATATGCTGAGGACAGCTATTTTAGTTTTTCTAAAATTGAATTTGTAGCCAAGGGCTGCGAATCCTAAGACAATCGGATCGCCCCTGGCAAGATTAATGTTGAGGTCATCATCTGTGAGATAGATGTCATCCACATAAGACAACACCTCTGGATCAATATCATACAATATAATGTTACTCTGGCTGAGAACAGCCCTGGGCTGTTCTTGTAGCCTTGGGGCAAACGGCAAAAGCTTTTTTTGTGAGCCAAATTAGAAGGCACTCAGGTCCCAACTTTCATGTGCTAAGTTTTGGCAGAAGAATCCACTGGAAATATCCAACGTTCTTTTGTATTTTTTGCGGGCTATATTGTGAATTAGTGCTGTGCCATGTGAATTTTGTACAGCGTATGTACGTGTATGACTGTTTAAGTGTCTATAATCTAAGACTATTCTGTAGGAATGGTCTGGTTTTGCAACACGGAATAACAGGTTATTCATTGCAGAGACACAGGGCTCAATTACTTCCTGGTATTTGAGCTGAGTGAGGATCTCCTTCACTGGAGCTTTTGCTTTGTGTTTAACAGGCTATTGTGGCTGAGGTTGGGGTGTAGACCCAATAGGCATTACATGGCAAGGAGAATCCTTGTCCCAACCTACATGATTGTCGGTACAACGCAGGTGCCTGTGCCAAAGCCCAATTCACAGCGTAGGCTTGTTTTACTGCTTCTGGAACAAGATCAGAGAAAGAAGGCAAAATGACTTATGTGGGAGCTTATGGACATGCTTGGGTGGCCAGTCCCTTTCAGGCAGCAAGATATCATGACTAAGTTCATCCCAAAATATCACACCAATGGTGTGCTGTACGTCTCCCTCAATTTGGATATTTAAATCATAAACCCTGTTGGTGTGAGAGTGCGCCCATCTGCAGTCTAAACTGCAATGAAATCGCTAGTTGCTGTAGCATCCAGATGATCTTTCAGACTCTGGTGACATATTGTGACCTCTGCTGCACTGTCTAACAATGTCACTGCCCGCGTCTTGTTCTTCAGCAGTGTTCTCAAGTGTACCGGCATTTTTAATTGACAGTGCGGCCACCTTTTTCTTTTTAAACTGTGACTTTTGTTGTGGGGACTTTTTTGTTTGAGGACTGTGGTGAGTCTTTCTTCTGTTTCATGTATTCAGGACGTCTATCAGGATGGCCCCCTCTCTCACTATGTCTATCCGGTGCACCCTGAAAGGAACGAGAGGGACGTGAATCAGTATATCTGTCAGGAGCTTTTATATTTTCTCTATTTCTGAGAGTATATCTCCTTTCAGAGTTCTCCGGATGTGGAAAATCTGCTCTCTGATTTCGTCTATCTTTAGGTTGCTTTTGATTATCCCAGCGCTTCTTTGAACCCTCCTGTGCCTGTTTAGTACCTTCCTTAGGGGTGGTACTCTGTAATTCAAGCTTCTTCGGCTTGGCTCCCAAACTATCCCGTCCTATACTAGTATAGGTATCGGAAATAATTTTCAGTAGCTGTTTCTCCTGTTCCAAATGTGGAATCTCTTGGAGACGTTGGCGTATAGCCAGTGCTGCCACTTCCCCTTCAATATTACTGACTATGATTGAGGAGACTGCGTCAAAGTTATGCATTAATTTCATCCCAAATCTAGGGCTGGGGCAGACCTGTGCTCATTCTGTACTTGTTTTAACACTTCCAGCAAATTGGCAAGTGTTTGGTTACCATGTGTGGAATTATAAATTGCAGTGAAGACTGTACCCCATGTGGCGCAGTCATCCATCGAGAGAACCATCCCGAAGGGCAGGCACATTGCGAGAATTCTATGTTTCTCCTGTGGTCCGGTATGGGGAAACACAGCTTCCAGCTGATTTGTTTACTGGGCTATCCAGAACGGTATTGTCTCTCATTCTGTGGGTACCTTACCCATAATAGTATGTACTGTTTGTGGACTAATCCCAGTAGCCAATTGATATCCTGCAGGTGCTGGTGGTTCTGGACGCGCTGGTATAGTATTCAGAGTTCGCATTATGAACTGAACAAGTCATCTGTAAAGTGTTATTAGTTCAATGTATAAGTTTCACAGGTCTTCTGCCTGTATATTTTGTATACCTGGGTGAGGTGTGTATGTGACAAACATAGGCCATGTTGGTCCATCATTACCTAAGGGACCTAATCACAGCAGTTGTATTACATGTGGTAGGGCGCATTAAACCAGTTCTGATGTTCTTGATAAGTAATCGGAATCTCAAGGTACTGGTATGCTTGGTACCGTTAAGGTACGTTTGCAAGTCTGTACGTGTGGAATGTAAATGATCTTTTGTCTTCCCCAGGAAAGGTGACCCAAAAGTAGAATATTTCTGTTTGTTAAGCTTCACTAGGTTCTACTATGAATGTAACATCCATGCCCTCATCTGTTAAGCCATGCGCAATTAGATGTAATGTTAATGTATGTCTAACATTCTCAGGAATGTCTATGGCATTAGCCATGTTTTGAAGTTGGTAAAAAGATGGAACATCAAATGGGGAGTATAGTCCTTTCAAGAGTTCTAGCTTGAACAACCTTCAGCCTAATTAGGTGGTCCCTGTTCAGTTGAGGAGGTTCTTCCCCAAGACCACGGACATCTCTGTATAATGGTACTTAGGGTACCTGTTGTATGTGATAGTCAGGTGTACGTAAATTAGTGCCTAAACACCATCGTTGGTGGCGCCATGTCGTAGTTTGACTCTTGTTCTAGGCAAGACTGCTGGTTTAAGGAGGACAGTACTTATGTTTGTAGGCAACTATGTCAGTCCTACAACAAGTCGCAACTGTCGTCCCAACCCCCCCGGCTCACAAGCAGCTGTCACCAAAAACCCAAACAGTAAAAGGTGATTTGTGGCAGCCTTTATGCATGGACTCAAGAGTGTGACAACTCAGGGAGTGTCGTGGTTAAACGGAGATTACCCCTTTCTCACATAAACACTATGGGCCAGATGTACGTATGTTGGGTTTTGCGACTCGCAAATTTCGAGTCAGAGTGACTCGCAATTTGCGACTCGCAAAACCTTATGTACAACAGTGTCCCTGACACTGTTTGCGACTCGCAAGGGGGGCGCAAATGCCCACCTCATGAATATTCATGAGGTGGGTTGCAATTTGCGACCCCCTTGGGAATCGTGGCACTCACAGGGATGGTGGCCTGCTGGAGACAGCAAACCACCATGTCAGTGACTGCTTTTAAATAAAGCAGTTTTTTTTTTTTTGTAATGCAGCCCGTTTTCCTCAAAGGAAAACGAGATGCATTACAAAACTAAAAAATGAAACGTTTTCTTTTCAGTTTTAGGCAGGACCACTGCCTGCTCTGGAAAAATGTTTTTCCCTTTTTGCAAATGGGTTAGCACCCATTTGAAATGGGTGCTAACTGCGATTGCTTTGCGTTCGCGGTCACAAAGCAATCCTGCATTGCACTGCGACTCACAATTAGGAAGGGGACACCCCTTCCTAATTGCGATTCGCACACCCGTTTTGCGATTCGGTAACCAGGTTACCGAATCACAAAATGGGTTTTGTGCATTGCAAAGTGCATTTTGCATGTCGCAAACAGCGATTTTCGCTGTTTGGGACGTGCAAAATGCTTCCTACATCTCGCCCTATGTCTCAATCAAACACAGGCAATGAAGAAGATAGAGTAAAGTTTCAATAGGTTTTATTTAGCAAAACTGCAATGATTAAGATAATGAACAGTGCAAGAAACAGAATGGTAAAGACAAGAGTCATTACTTCAAAGACCCCCACCATTTTGCAATAACATGAAATGAAATAAAGTATGAAATATGTCCTTATACCCTAGCATAATGAGCCTAACCTCTAACCTAAAGGAGCATTAGGTATGTTAAACCTAATCTGCCAATGCCATGTCCATGAGAAGAGCCCCCCACCCTTGTTACCTTGGAATGAGGTCTCTAGCTCAGACTCCATAGGGACACGAAGACTGGGTCAGCGTCAAGGCGACGTGCAGCCTCAATAGCATCTGGTCAGAATCCCTCTGACTGACTGTTTAAGTGAGGAGTATTTATATGGATCTGCTTGGACCCTGACGTAGGTCTATTCCCAAACAATAGATAACAAGACATGCTTGGGACAGTAATTTATATAAACAATTCCCTCAAAAGCGTGAAGAGGGAAAGTACCTAATGTGAACACCTACAGTTTGTTTATATTTGTTGCTTGATATTAACGCCTTCGCGCAATGGCACTGATAATGCAAAACTAAAACAAGGGGCTAACTAAAAACAAGGCAGCCATCTTAAAAGATGTAATTAAGTAAATGCTCTAAAACAGCAAGCTAAGTAGGGTAAAAGTCACTAGGTGACAGGGGCACGAGTCTGCAAGCCAAAGACTAAGCTAACTCCTGTATCCTATTAAAAAAAACTAGGATTCGCTACAATATTCAACTTACTCCTGAGTCAAGCTTGCATCATCACCTTCTTAGAATTGACTTACTTCATTTATTAAGGGTATTGACTGGTATATCAATTTACAAAGAGGATAAAGCTGGTGTTATAGAGTACTGCTTCCTATATGTATGTTATACAAATACACCATTATGTTAATATTCAAGTCTGAATTCCAGCTTCTTCCGATTATCAATCAGTTTTGGGGGCATCTCCTCAGTGCTTAGTAAGAATGGTTTGTCTTTGTCAGCTATGGTGCACCCCTGAATGCTAATCAACCATTGGTTGTGAAGTCAGGGAATACCGGAGGCCATAGCACTAATAAATACTCCTCTTCCATGGTAACAACTTTCTTTCAAGGACCTCTAAATAAATAGTTTGCAGGTTACAGTTGCGGCTGGCGACTGGGCAAAGTGGGGGGGCAGGGGGAACAAAACAAAAATAAAAAACATATATATAAAAAGCTTATCTTAAGTGCACTGCCGCATTGCAGGCATAGGCTCCCAGCCTGCCCTGCGGCCAACCATAACGCTGCTCACAGCAGCATTATGATTGTTCGGAGCACACTAGCTGGGCTCTCCAAGGCAAAGTGGAAGCCTGGACCTGCTCTCTCCAACCTGGCAACACAGTGCCGAGTTGGAGAGAGCCCTGTGCGCATGTGTGTTTCGCCAGCCCAAGGTGGCCGGCCAAACATACATGTGCACTGAGTCTGTCATCCCCCCATGGCCCGCCACTTTAAAAATGAAGCGATAATAAACATTGTTATTTATATTATCATCTCTTTATTTCGGTACAAATATACCATAAAAGCACAATACAAAACATTTAGTAAAATAGAAGTAAGACATAAAAACATTGAAGTTTGGGATAGCACTCTAAAATCATAAAAACTTAAAACAGCGAGATACAGTACCTGAAAATTTACATAAATATGCAGATATAGTGAGGGCATGCAATATTAGTTATTCATTATCTAAAATATGTTGCTTACCATAGGTTATGTTTCACAACTATAAGCTGCATTGCCTGCCACTAATATCTATAGCAAAATCTTATATTTTTAAATTCCAAGTCTAAAATGCCAGATAGATTCAAAAAATGTTGCCAAGGAACACGCCAATAGCACAGATGGATCCGATTTGAATATTCTCAAAGCCAGTAAACAATTCCTAAAACCCATTCGTTTGTATAAAGGGATGATCCAAAGAGCCCTCTGTTTGCGGTATGCAGGATATTGGAAGAGGACATGGATCATAGATTCTTCATTCTCACAACCCATTGGACATGACTTGGACCTATTGGTTGTATTGGACCATTTATAGGTTAGGGTACACAAAGGAAGGGACCCTATTCTGAATCTGGTATACAGAGCATGTGCAAATGGAGAAAGTAATGTATCCATGAAGTGCTCAAACTCGTAGTGGCATTTAATTTGCAAAAACTGCCGGTCATGGTAGAGGACGAAGCTTCTACCAATTGCGAAGTTTGGACATTAAGCCAAAATGCATCCTTCAATATCTGTATAGCATTTTTTGGAATGGAAGAAGGGTCCTTCCAGTAGTTCCCCAAACCAAGAGAGAAAAAGGTCCGCTCTACATAAATGCACCACTTTATTTTTGTGGTAGAGTTGGTACTCACCAGGTTGATCAGCCCAAGCCTATATGGGATGAAAGAATCTAATGACCAAAGTCGGATCCAAAACAACAATGTCCTTAGGTCGGCGACGTGGCTAATTGGGAAAAGATTTAAATCCATTCGGATAGGCAAAGATGAGGTGCTAGGGGGAACTCTTAACAACATCTTTAAGAAAGAGTTTTCCACCCTTGCCAAATCCTCCAGGTTGCAGTGGCCCCACAACTCAGCTCCATATAGGTCCCCCCCTTGTTTGACATTTATATATTTCTAGAGCGGGAGTCATAGCAACTCTGGGGGATCTGGCTGCAAATCGCACAATGCCGCCAGCCCTTTGTTTCAAACACATTGCTGATTTCTGGAGATGAGCATGCCATTTGTGTGAATCTTCCAATTTTAGTCCTAAATAATCGAAAGCACCCACTCTTTCCAGTGTGACACCCTCTAGGCAAATGGGTCTCCTCATCTTTTGCTTTTTATCCCCAAACACTATGGCCCTCATTCTGACCCTGGCGGTCTTTGACCGCCAGGGCGGAGGACCGCGGGAGCACCGCCGACAGGCCGGCGGTGCTCCAATGGGGATTCCGACCGTGGCGGTAAAGCCGCGGTCGGACCGGCACCACTGGCGGGGTCCCGCCAGTGTACCGCCGCCCCATTGAATCCTCCGCGGCGGCGCAGCTTGCTGCACCGCCGCGGGGATTCCGACCCCCCCTACCGCCATCCAGATCCCGGCGGTCGGACCGCCGGGATCCGGATGGCGGTAGGGGGGGTCGCGGGGCCCCTGGGGGCCCCTGCAGTGCCCATGCCACTGGCATGGGCATTGCAGGGGCCCCCGTAAGAGGGCCCCTACATGTATTTCACTGTCTGCTGCGCAGACAGTGAAATACGCGACGGGTGCAACTGCACCCGTCGCACAGCTTCCACTCCGCCGGCTCGATTCCGAGCCGGCTTCATCGTGGAAGCCTCTTTCCCGCTGGGCTGGCGGGCGGTCTGAAGGCGACCGCCCGCCAGCCCAGCGGGAAAGTCAGAATTACCGCCGCGGTCTTTCGACCGCGGAACGGTAATCTGACGGCGGGACTTTGGCGGGCGGCCTCCGCCGCCCGCCAAGGTCAGAATGAGGGCCTATGTATTTGGTTTTCATTGAATTAATTTCTAAGTCCATAAAACTCATGAGCTAGTTAGAGAGACCACTAGCCGTTTGTGATATTAGCAAGGTGTCATCAGCAAATAGGAGACATGAGATCTTTTGCCCTCCCAATCTGGGGGCATTGCTAGAACATTCCAGAAGATAGGGGATGCATGCATTGATGAATAGAAGAAATAATATGGGAGCAAGCACATAGCCCTGTCTCACGCCACGGTTTATGGGAAAATCTGATGCTAGTACGCCTTTCGGGCCCCATCGAATTCTAGCACTATTGCCAGTAAAAAGATCTCTAATTATATTTAACATGGGGCATGGAACCCCCACACTGCTCATAACTTCCCACAGCTTTCGGCGTGGAACAAGGTCGAAGGCAGATTTCAAATCTACAAATGCCACAAAAAGGTGGCCTGAATCCATGTCAACTGTTTTCCATTTATTGGAAATAAAGCAGAAGACCTGGTCAATTGTACTAACTTTGTCTCTAAACCCTGCCTGGCTAAGTACTTGATTATCCGCTATCCATTTTTTCAGCCTACTTAGTAACTGGTAGCAAAACATTTTTTGTAAGTTATCTAAGAGGCTGATAGGTCTGTAGTTCCCTGGTGTGCCCCTCTCCCCTTTCTTATGTATAGACACAATAGTTGCCTCTCTCCATGACCCGGGATAAGATCTATTTGTCAAAACAGCATTAGAGATCCTGTTTACGTACGGACTTCAGTTGTTCAAATCTGCTTTGTACATGTCCGAGGGAATGCCATCTGGCCCTGGGGCCTTCTCTGATTTTTGGGCAGTGATGGCAAGCTCAGTTTCTTTTAATGAAAAGGGTGTCAAAGTAGTCACTGGCAACTGTGAAGATGTCTTCCCAGGGCTTATGAAATCACAGTCAGATGGGGAGCCATACAATTCCCTGAAGTGGGAGAGCGAAACTTCAGGGGCAATATGGTACTCTTGCTTGAATACATGATTTTGATCACTGCAGGTGACCAAAAGCCAGAAGCGTTTGGGGTCAGGGGCCCTTGCGGCCTGGGCCAGTTCACTCCATAGCACCTCTTCATGTTCAATTTTGCACAACTTACATATGGAGACATAGTTTTGTCTTGTATTAACAATTTCTTCTCTATCTTTTGATCTTAACGCCTCGATCAGGGTGCTTTTGGCCTCTCTACATCTCTTATCAAACCACTTATTGCTAGGGTAGGAGGGAAGATTAGCTGTTACCCTGACAGATTTAAAAAACAAATTTTTAAGAGTGGCAAAAAGATCCGAATGGAGAGACATGACTTCGAGTGGAGTAAGTGTGAGATGGTCGTCGAAGAGCTGGTGGCAGGAGACTATAGCACATAATTTGCACCTTAGATTATTGGAGTTCTGGAAAGAGACCCATCTAACCGCACGCTTATTACTAGACAGCTTCAGGACACCAGTAGATACAAAATCAGGGGGAGACACAGCTCCTAATAAAAATTGTCTATCGTATACGATTTGAAGAGGAGCATGGTCGCTAGTATCCTGGTTGCCCACTTTCACGTCTTTTATGAAGTGCCAGACCCTTAAGTCAAAAAGAACAAAGTCCAGGGTACTGCTATATGACCCCCTGAAAAAAGTTGATCTGGCAGGACTGTCAGCTGGAAAGCGTCCATTACCAGGGTGGAGACCATGGAGTATCATAAGGTCTATTATCTGCAGAGTCCTAATGCCAACTTTGGATGAATTTGACTGAGGTGAATAGGGAGGGATATTCCATATATCATCTTCAGTCTGCTTGGCCTCAATAAAAGCAGAATTGGGCTCAATTGGCACATTAAAATCCCCAGCTATAATAATGGGGTACTTTGGACGAAGATCTAAAATTATAGTATTCAGAAGCTGGTTGGGAGGGCCCGGTCTATTGTAAATGTTTATACACAAAACAGGGGGACCCGGATTTGGCTGTATAACTATAGCCAAAATGTCAGGGGAATCTACATCTAGCTCCTTTACTCCACCCACCTCTGTCATTTTTGCCCAAATGCAGAGGCCCCCTGCTGCTCTACCAGCTGAAGACGGCATGGCTTTTTCAAAGAAGGAACAAAACCCCTGCCTATACATTCTATGGGTAGCCCATGTTTCCTGAAACATACAGATGTTAAAATTATCAACATATACCCCACAATCAATATCAGCTATTTTGCTGTTAATACCAGCCACTTTCCAGGACAAAAACTTTGCAGTTGTTTGAGCTATAGAACAATTAGCTTTATAAGAAATATCAGCTAAATAAGGACTTTTAATATGCTCAATAAAGAGTGCAGTTTTAGAGTTATCAATAGAGTCAGGTTTCAATTTCCATAAAGGTGCGGCTCCTAAACTTGTTAAATATTTGGAAAATGGTGAAGCAAGTGGACCAGAACTAGTGTTGTAATTGTGGGATCCGGATGGACGTAGTCAGTCAATGTCAGAAGTAGCCCCCTGGAAATCAAGTTCACATTAATTGTGTTCTTTGAGGGCAGGTCCCATATCATTCATGAGGGCAGGGCCAAATATTGGCCCATTAGAAGCATGGTGTCCCGTAACGCAGCTCAATGCCGTGGAGGCCGTGGTTGATGGAAATTTCGGCCTCACATTACCAGCAGCTGTCCAACTGTTGCCAAGGAAAATGGCAGTTCCCCTTCTTGTGTGATTACGTGCTTCCATGTGCAATAGACCCTTTACCAGTTGGGGATGATAAGGTTGAGTTTTATAGTATCCCGGTCGCCAGATGGACCGCTTAAGCGTTCGGCTGATAAAATATCTGCATGGATAATTGAACCGCAGCTTCTAACATGGCGTAGCCAATGGCAGGCCTTGTTGGTAAGTGAGAATTTTTCTTCCTGTGATTTTGGAAGTAAAGAAGGGACATTGCACGTATAAATGTAATTGCCACTATTCGTGTATGAGCTCTGGCCATGTGCTGATGTTGTGTCCCATTTCAAATCCACGCAAGGATAGGTTTTCCCAATAGAGGACATAGGCCCTCATTCTGACCTTGGCGGGCGGCGGAGGCCGCCCGCCAAAGTCCCGCCGTCAGGTTACCGTTCCGCGGTCGAAAGACCGCGGCGGTAATTCTGACATTCCCGCTGGGCTGGCGGGCGGCCGCCTGGAGGCCGCCCGCCAGCCCAGCGGGAAAGAGGCTTCCACGATGAAGCCGGCTCGGAATCGAGCCGGCGGAGTGAAAGCTGTGCGACGGGTGCAGTTGCACCCGTCGCGTATTTCACTGTCTGCGCAGCAGACAGTGAAATACATTTAGGGGCCCTCTTACGGGGGCCCCTGCAGTGCCCATGCCAGGGAACTGGATGGCGGTAGGGGGGGGTCGGAATCCCCTAGCTGCGCCGCCTTGGAGGATTCCAATGGGCGGCGGTACACTGGCGGGTGACCGCCAGTGTTGCCGGTCCGACCGCGGCTTTACCGCCGCGGGCTGAATGCCCATTGGAGCACCGCCGGCCTGGCGGCGGTGCTCCCGCGGTCCTCCAACCCGGCGGTCATGGACCGCCAGGGTTGGAATGACCACCATAGTGCCTGATTACAACTTTGGAGGAGGTGTTAATCCGTCCCAAATGTGACGGATATACCACCAGCCGTATAACGAGTTCCATAGGATATAGTGGACTCGTAATACGGCTGGTGGTATGTCCGTCACATTTGGGACGGATTAACACCTTCCCCCAAAGTTGTAATCAGGCCCATAGTGTTTTCAGGAGTGATCACAGAAGATCTGCTGTGATATGTTGATTTTTTGGGGCTTGGGACGTCCTCAGGAGTTGGCAAGGGTCCGAGAGCAAAAGGGTGATCAGTGTTCGAGGGAATTGTCTTAGTTTCATGAGGGCAAAGTGGATCTTTCCTCGAGACAGTAAATTTGAAGGAATTAAGAATTTCTGTCATTAGGATTTTCAACTCTCCTACTTTGTTCTTTAAACTGATCACCAAAGCTTTTAAATCCTCGTGAGGAGGGTCGCTTTCAGATTTAGTTAAGGATGAACTAGCACAGTGCAGTGGTACCGTAGGAGTTGGTTGAGGATGGTCCAAGTCTTGTGTTTCCAATAAAGAAAAACTATTAGAACAAGGGATTTAATGGATAATCACATCTGATTTTGGCACTTCAAATATAGGATAGGTGGCATGATTTGTAGAGGGGCTAGCATTCGTGGAAGGACTTTGGGAAGCCGGTACCTGGTGAAAGGCGCTGGTAGGTTGTAAGTCATTATTAGTATGAGATCCGGCAGTTAAAAACGGAATAAGGGTGCCCGATCTCGTCCCTTTCCGTGGATTTCTCTTCTTTTTATTTAGAATCAATTCCACTTCTTCAATTAGATTTTCAATCTCTTTAGTTACACAATTTGTAAGAGGTTGCATAGCTTTAAACATTGTTAATTATCATTTTATTTTTAAAGGGTTGCAGCTGCTGCTGGCGGGGGTGACGCTCTTCCACCATAGCTGAGGAGCCACCCCTGGCAGGTCATTTATCATGGTTGCTCTTGATTTGGAAATAATATACCATTGACACTGGGGGGAGGTGTAATATGGTCCAATCATCAATATCAGGGGTATCATTAATTTACAGGAAGTTTCACATGAAACCTGTCAACCTGAAAAGTAAAATACCCTTGTTCAGTTTCCTGATGTGCTGCCTGGTGGTACCCTTTGGTAAAATTAAATTTCCCTGCTGAGGCTCATCACTGAGTGGAATGCCTACCCGCTAGGATGTACTGGTGGAATAATCATAAATGCTAAAGGCCCCTATCTTCCACAAAGTACACAAAGAGAAACGTTTTCCAGCATTCGTTTTCTCCTACCATGGCGCACCCAGCAGAATAAATGTTAGGATCCAGTGGAAAGATTTCTAAACTCTACTGGCCTATGTATTTGAAGGGAACTCAGCCTAACCAAATTACAAACATTTAGAGTACACAACTGTGGAAAATAACCTTAATGGATGGCGCTATAATCCATCGCTGTAGAGTGGTGCGATTCCAAAAGACGTAGCATAGCCCAAAAAATCAGCAATAATAGCACCAAGCTCTTCTGTCAGTCCCAATATCTGTGCATATACAACAGGGGTATAGCTTCCTGGTGCTGTTTGTTGTATGATACTCCACAAATAAATGCATTCTTGGCTTGGTAGTTGAGTCCTGGGACCCTAAGTCAGATGATCTACACCAAGCTTGGAATGTGGTTAACTAGAAGCTAATTCCTTTATTTCTCCTGAACTGAAAAGCAAGTGCTTGAGTTTGAGTGTAGTGCTTAGGTCAACAAATATTCTTGTAGGTGAATTAAACTGATAAATTAACAGTTGGATACAAGTTATTGTTATATTGAAGATGCTATGGGAAGCTGAGTTAAATTATGGAACAGCAAAAAGCAATAGCAATAATAAATGTATTGTATTCCTTCCCAAAAAGATAGCAGTATAACTATGAACTGTCATTCGATGATAGCTCCTCCAGAACCACTGCTGCATTTTAGTCACAGTCTCATCCTAGAATAACCAAGTCTGTCTCCCCACCCTCTCCCTTTTTTTCACATATCAGCATTCACCTACCCACCTTTTGTTGACCAGCATGCACCACCGTAGCTAGCCACCCATGAAGGTCCTTTTTTTCTTTTCTTAATAGGAACCTTTTCCAATGCTGTGTTTAACTTTTCAGTCCCCAAGGTTTTTGTTTTTTTTGCTGTATTAATATTTTTAGAAATGTCTGTTCATATGATGCTATGACCAAATTCTGAAATGTTTAACTGCTTGTTAAAGCCTAATTCTGAATACCTATCCTAAGTAAATCAGCTATTTACAAACCAATATAACTATGACTTGTTAAGTGTCAACATGATTAAATTAAAATAATACACATTGGTAGTAAGAAATTGGGTTATTGGTTGAGGGGGTAAAAACCCTACTCGAGCAACAACCTCAATCCTTGATTGAGTTACCACAGCAGTCACTATATTAACCTGTTCTTAACTGTCTAGCAGTTTGGCAGAAAAGTAGTCAGTATAAAGTATTTATGCAGCACACAAATTATAGCATGAAGAGCAGGCCTGGCGTTGTGGACGGTCGTCACTGTAGCTCAAAGATTTGGTTGGACGTTGCAGGTGGTTGTTGCTGGAGCTTCGGGTTGGTGTTCACAGCAGGCTGTCATTTTTGAAGTGTGAAGTGGTGATCTCACTTCACCGGTAGTTACTGGTGGTTGCTGTAGTGTGAAGGATCAAGTTCACTGGAGGTTTGTGTTGGCAGTCGTCGTAGACATCAGAGTCTCACCATGAACGGACCCATTCATGGTTTCAAACAGCTCAAAATTTCAGGATTTCTCCTTATCTTTCAGAGGACTGCACTGTGATGCCAGTCAAGGGTCCAGGATGTGGGGGGTACCTCTTATGGACAAGGACTCACTCCAGCAGAGACCAGCAGGGCTCAGGCAGCTTCAGGTAGGTACAGTTGCAGCAGGACAGCTGAGCAGTTGCAGGGAGGCCTCTGGGGAATGTTGTGTCCTGTAGTTCGAAAGACTTTATTCGGTATGAAATCATTCAATCCTTAAATTACATAAACAACAATAAATAGACCATAATATCATTAAAACAGTAAAATAACAATAATCATAATTTTTTTAAAAACAGATAAAACCTTGTTACCAAGCATAATATTCTAAAAAATCCCTTTAAAAAACTCTACGTTACTACGCCAAGTAATGGCTCCCTTCAAAAACAATCCCAAACCCCTCCATACCAATGCATCTGAGGCCATTTGCAGCCACATAAAAGCGGGACGAAATTGCACAAAACCCTTTGGCCTCAGCAGGGGTAATAAAAAACGACTTCTAAAAGGTGAGTAAAAAACACAGAATAATGTAAACTGGGACAAGGTCTGCAGGGACACCCCATCACAGGGACACGGTCTGATATATTTTTCACCATACTGACCTAGCGGAAAGCAGAGATTATTTCTAATGATCCCCAAACGGAATTGAGTAATAAGAGTCCTTTCCCTCAGGTCATTTATTGCTAGGAGATAGGGCTCAGGACCCACCCCCATCTTTAACATAATAAAATCCCTGACCAATTGTTTCCCTAGTTCCTTTCCCTCTCTTTCAGCCCTCCGAATTCTTAAGAAATTCTCCTTCAGCCAATTTTTATCCTGGCTAGTCAGACCCTCAGGAGAGTCAAACAAATCCGGCTGCCCCAAATCCTGTGCTACCTTTCTTATATACATCAGCCAGGGATGGCATTTTACATTATCGCAGGCCAAACCGTCCCTTAAGATCTCTCTATTAAAAACGGCAAATTCATTACTCCAAATCAAAATCCATAACAAAAGGGGAGACAACTGAATAGTATCTTGCACACACTCAAAATCTAGTTCTAGATGCAAGCAAAAACCAGAAGTATTTTGGCCAACACCCAATAGTCTTCTACAGAAGCGATTTTGTTCAATAATGGGCACTCTGGTGTCCATATACCCCTCAGAGTGCTGCACCATACAACAGGACAGGGAGACTTTTTTGCCTGTAGATTTCAAGCAGAGGCTTAATGGGTTTACTTCCTACTCTTACAGCAAAATCAAAAGTGGCACCAACTGAGGCATGGAAGAGCATACTCCTTCTGGCAATAGAGGGTTTCCATGAACCTTTATCATCAAAAATCACCCCTAGATATGGGAATTCATTGACCCTGCTAATAGTTTGATCATCAACCTTTAGCTCCCCAACCCTGCTTAAAGGTTTACCACATACCATAAAATGCGATTTCTTATAATTGATCTCTAGACCCAAGCCTGACATGTAAGGGGCGTAGGCTCTAACAACTTTATGTAGACCATTCATGGTGCGGGCCATAAGGACCGTATCGTCCGCATACGTCAACACCGGGACATTAGTGTCATTCACCTTAGGGACATCCCTACAGTGTTCCACCAAGAAATCTGACATTCCATTAGTATATAAAAGGAACAGCGTAGGGGCCAACACACACCCCTGGCGAACGCCCTTGGTGAGCCTAAAAGCCTCTGAACATTCCCCATTTGTCCCCACCCTCACATTGGCAAACGATACTGAGTGGAGGTACCGGAGCAGCTCCACAATATCAGGATCCATCTCTAACTGACTTAACCTTTCCCACAACATGGACCGATTTACCTTATCAAAGGCACAACTAAGGTCCATAAAGGCAAGATAGAGGGTGCCCTTCCTAGCTTGCGTATATTTCCCAATCATCATCAGAAGTTAAGGCACTGTTCACGTGTGCCAAGACCTTCCCTAAAACCATACTGGTCCCGGCTCAAAATTTCCTTTTCTACCATCCAAGCCTCAATACGCCTTAAGATGATCCGTCCCAAAATCTTCCCAGAAGAGTCAAGTAGGGAAATAGGGCAATAGGACTTAGGGTCATTCCGATCCCCCTTTTTAAAAACTGGAATAACACAAGCCCTTCTCCAAGAGGCAGGAATTCCCACAGTAACTGCCGCATTAAGAACATTTAAGAGAACAGGTGCCAATAACTGAGGACAAGATTTGTACAAATCCATGTGGATGGAATCCGGGCCCGGGGCTTAGTTACTAGCGCTACCCTGGAATGCATCAATAAGTTCCTGGAGCGAAAACCTAATCGCTAGATTGGGAACCACAACACACTCTTTTTCCCAATTATTTCTTAGAGGGATTCCCTCAAAGATCCTACAGAAATAATTTACCCAAGCCTCCGGGGCAATATTACAGCCGAAACCCTCAGATGTCTCTGTTGCAAAAGAACCTCTATTCAGCACCTTCCAAAACAGACCAGGATCCTTCAGGACTGTGGCGCGCTCCTACTCTACCCAGGCCTTTGCTTTAAATTTTTCCTTACTTTCCCTCAGAGCCCTTTTATACTTAATCCTTGCTGCTTCCACCGCAGGGCTATCTCTGGGATATTCCTTGAGGGCCGTTTTCATATTTGCCCTAGCATCATAACAGGCCTTATCAAACCACCCACCTATGCGCTTGTTGGGACAACTGTCTATTGAGAATAAACAGTCGCTAACTACTATGTTTACTTCAGCTATTGCATCCATCACTTCCTCAGGGCTCGGAGTCTCTCTCAAAAGTATTTCCATAAACAAGGGTAGGTTACCCCCCACCACCCTCTCAATAACTTATTGGGCATCTACGTGTTTCCAGCCAAGTCGCCTACCCTGATCTCTTATCTTCACTGTTGCGGGACCGCCCCGCCCTAATTTACTTGGAGCCCCTGGAAGTTTAAAGAACACTGTGAGGGGGTTTTGGTCACTTATACATTCTCCAAGCACCTCTCCTCCAGTTATCAAATCTTTCAGTAACGGAGACACGAAAATGTAGTCAATTGTGGTGCCAGACCCTCTATCCACAAATGTTGGGAGCTGATGAAAATCTACTACTTCAGTGTCCCGGAAGTTCAAAAGGCCCAACTTCCTAAGGGCCAGATGTAGGAAGCCTTTTGCGCCTCGCAAATGGCAAAAAACGCAGTTTGCGAGGCGCAAAAGGCCAAACGCAATGCACAACCGCAAATTGCGAGTCGGTACCGACTCGCAATTTGAGGCTGTGACTCGCAAATAGGAAGGGGTGTTCCCTTCCTATTTGCGACCGCATCACCATGCTGAGTTGCTTTGGGACCGAGAATGCGGTCGCAAACCAACTCACAGTTACCATCCACCTGAAGTGGATGGTAACTCATTCGCAAAAGGGAAGGGGTCCCCGTGGGACCCCTTCCACTTTGTGAATGCCAATAAAAATATTTTTTCAGAGCAGGCAGTGGTCCTATGGACCACTGCCTACTCGGAAAAAAATGAAACCAAATGGTTTCGGAATTTTTTCTTTTTACAGCTCGTTTTCCTTTAAGGAAAACGGGCTGCAAACAGAAAAAAAAAACTGCTTTATTCAAAAAGCAGTCACGGACATGGTGGTCTGCTGTCTCCAGCAGGCCTCCATCCCTGTGAGTTCATGGACTCGCTATGGGGTCGCAAACTGCGACCCACCTCATTAATATTCATGAGGTGGGTCTTTGCAACCCCATAGCGAGTCGCAGAAGGTGTCTGAGACACCTTTCTGCATTTCGTATTGCGAGTTGCAATTTGCGAGTCACTATGACTCGCAAATTGCAACTCGCAATTTTATACCTACCTACATCTGCCCTAAGTTCCTTAATCAAAGCCCTGCCTCTAACATCCATCCTGTAGTTCAAAACATGATGTCAGCCATCTCACCATTGGATTCACTCCGGTTAGCTTGGGATGAAGGGAGCAGGTCCAGTCATCCTTCTCAGAGAGCAGGTGTGGCCTCACACATCAGGGCAGTCCTCTGAGGAACAAGGCAGGCCTCAAGCAGCACAGCAGTCCTCTCGTAGCAGCAAGGCAGGTCTCAGGCAATAGTGCAGGACCCTGGGGCACAAGGCAGTCTTCCTTCTCTAGTGTCCAGAGGTCAACGAGTGTACTGAAGAGTTGTTCTGATAGTCCAATGTATACTTGGTGCCATCCTCTGATGTGGGAGACACCCTGGGATACCCCCACATCGGGATCTGAAAAAATCTTTCCATCGTCTGCCAAGGCTCCAAGAAGTCTGGTGTGGCAGAAGGCTGGTGCCAAGTTCCTCTGTGTGTTTTTGAGTCAAGCACTTTCAAGTGTTAGTAGGGCAGAAAACAGCTCTGCCCCAAACATCCTGACATGATGGAAAATCCTGCCTATACCCAGACCCCCTTTGGCTTACAGTCTGGCAGGAATACACAAACCCCAACAGCAGAGCTATTCTCATTGAAATGACCCGGGACACTAGTAGGAGGCGTGAATGGTTAGGACAAGAAACTGCCAACTTTCTAAATGTGGCATTTTTAGAATTGTGACATAAAAACCCAACTATACCATTATACGGGATTTTAAATTGCAATTCGTTTGAGTTCAGGCATGAGACTTCTACCTCATCCCAATCAAATGTTAGCAATTATTAAATATAACAAGGTAACCTAATGTTATCCAATGAGAGAAATAGGCCGTACATTAGTGAAAAACAAATGTAGGAGTTATCACCACCAGGACATGTAAAACTTAAACCCACATGTCCTAATTTTTAAATATAATGCACCATGCCCGAAGGGCCTTTAGGACCTACCTATGAGTCATTATATGTATAAAAAAGGAAGGTTTTGGTCTGGCAAAAAGTTTATTCTGACAGGTCAAATTGTCAGTTTTAAACTGCACTACAGGCTGCAATGACAAGTCTGGGACATATGTTAAAGTGCCACGTTAGTGGATGGCACAATGAGTGCTGCCAACCCACTAGTATCATTTAATTTAGAGGCCCTACAGGCCCTCGTGCATGTTGTACCACTTTTCTGGGGACTTACAAGTAAATAAATGTGCAAGTCAGGTGTGAGCCACTTTTACCATGTTTTAGAGAGATAGCTTGTTAGCACTGATTAACAGTCGTTAGTTGCACGGAGTCCTAATGCCAACAAAAACAAATTCAGTAAACAGGATGGGTAAAGGCAAAACGTTTGAGAGAAGACCACACCAAAGATTTCAAGTTTAACACTGGTTAAAAAGAGTAACTGTGAACTCTCTATGAAGTCTACTGAAGACAATTAAATATTTTCTGCTTTTGTTAAGTAGGCGATACCCAAAAGTGCGGTCTCACCTGAACCATTAGTGGCCATTACAAGACCTTACTGTTAACAGTTTTGTTTTAATTAGACTAAAGCATCGGGTGTCATGAATGCTGGACATTAACGATTTTATAGCTTATACTTTAAATCAAGGACCTTTAAGGTGGTTATTAGGTAAAAATTAATACACAATCTACCTAATCAGCAAACTAATATCTTTGAAAACAGTTTACAATAATAAATAGACTTGTATGAGTGAGACTTTCTCTATCTTTAATCTCCTAATGGAATCTTACGATTAATAATATTATTGTTATGATTATTATTACAATTAAAATTATCATTTGTATTAGTAATAGCAGTAGTAGTTAAAGGACAACTGTCATCAGTTACGATTTTAGATAAGGACTCCTTAAACCCTGAAAGCTCAGCCATCCCACTTCTTGTCCCTAAACCAGAGGCCTGTGAAAAGAGACACTGCTTGACAGCAGAGACTATGAGCCTGATTACTGCTGCTGTATTGGTCTAACTGCCATATTGTGATCAGACCGCCAGGGTACCACAGTCACCACAGGGGGAGGCGTTCTCTACGAGCTGACAGTGTCAGAGGTCGGAATCCGCAAGCTGTTCTGATTATGAACTGGTTCTTTGCCAGCCTTTCTTGGCAGTACCACTGCCATGAAAAGGCTAGTGGAGAACAGGTGCAGGGGGGGGCACTGCACTGCCCATGCACTCAGCATGGGCAGTGCAGGTGTCCCCCTGCCCAGCACCCTCGTAATGTGCAGACAGTGAGCAGTGCGAGGGTGCTGGTGCCCCCTGTGGCGGCAGCATTGCTGCTGGTTCGATTACAAGCCGGCGACAACACTGCCGCCACTTTCCTGCTGGGCTGATAAGTGAAAACCTTGGTGTAGGTGCTGCATGCCAATATTAATAGAATCCATTTGCCCAAAGGAAGCCAGAGAACTTGTTTTATATAAGGACAGATTGTTTCAATTGTATGAGCCCCTATGATTCTCTGTAGGAAAGCTAGGAGAGGAAAAATCTAATGCAGAAGGCGTAAATAAAGCTTACAAGAATTGGTCACTAGCGCTTTATAGTTATGTTCAAGGCTTGCATCTTTCATTACCCCTAACTTCCCTACAACAAAGACAATCTCCCAGCGATGTATTTTGTTACCCACAATCAGTACCTTAGATTTCAAAGGATTTAACTTTAGAAAGCTATTGATTCTAGAGTAAAAGGAAGATCTAGAGCCCCCAAGGGTGAGTTTTTCCTCAAATTAGCCACTACTTGGGTGTCAACCTCTTTTACGTATGTGACACATTGACTCATGGACGTCTTCTAAGATTGTTCAGTGTTCAGAAAAATATTTTTAACTTAAATAGATTTAAATTGTTTAAAATCTTAATTAAAATTAACTTAATAGTGCTTTAACATTTTTTATTTTGTTCTACATTTAACATAAATAAAATTGATTAAATACAAATTATTTTATATTAATATCTACATTTCTTAACATCAAATTACTGTTTGTGTGCTATTTAAGACTCACGTTAGCAAGCCATTGTGACTGGGACTTTCGTTGTTTCTCAGTTGATAGTGATTGCTTGAAGTAAGACGACGATGTTTTTTAAATTTAATAGGGGGTTGCTACACTGTCCCGGTCTGCCGCGTTGTGGCATCAGGACCAAGCAACTTTAAACGGATTGTATTTCTTTAGTGCGAACCTAGCCAAAAGGCAGCAGACCGCTTAAAGACAAGCTTAAAGTCAGCGAGTCATAGGAGAGGAAGCTGGGTCATGGGTAGTTAATACAATATGATGTAGAGTTCTTTAAAGGTGAGGCTTCCAACTTGCACTCTATAATTCAGAATAGAATAAAAATTGGAGCAACTTTGGGCAGTCTTGATGGATACTGGAATGTTTCAGATCTGCAGTTTGATGGTGTTCAGTCTGCGGGTGCGCGAGAACCTCTAGAAATGGTGAGCTTGCCTACAACATACGAGGGGTGTTGAGGGTGATGGCCTTGTAAATGGTAAATGATGCAGTTAGTTTGAGGTTGGTGTGGGCTGGGAAGGGAAAACAATGGAGTTCGATCAGGGTGGGGCTGATGTGATCATATTTCTTCAGGCTCTGGCTGAGACATACTGCAAAGTATAGGACAACCCTAGGGGGTGCCAGTGTGGAATTGCGAAGGCCAAGGAATAGGGCATTACCATCATACAAATGCAAAAGTACAAGACAATGAACAGCATTTCTGAAGTTCCTTTCTAGAAGAACTGGTTTGGCAGAGAGAGCTGTTGCCAGACCATCTTTGCTTTTTTGGCAACGGTGATCTGTGAGGGAGAGGTAGGTGCCCGGGCTGAATCCAAGTGATATGGTATTCAGTGAGAGTAGGGGGTTCAAACCTGTCAAGATGTGGCAATTGAGCCAGATTTCTATTCTATCTTCTTTGTTGTTCTTGGCAAATATTAGGAGTTCTGTCTGGTTGTGTTAAGCTTCAGGTAGGCACTGGACATCCAGGTCTGGATGATGTGCAAGCTCTGTTTGAGGCATTGGATGTCTGAAGCAGAGAAGACTTTCAAGTAGAATTTTTGTATCATAGGCATATTGGTATATCTTGAAGCTGTTATCTGTGAGTAGAGCACCAAGGTGCTCCATGTAAAGGTTACAGTTGACAGTATGGAACCCTGGGGGACTCCACATGTGATATGGATATTTGGTGGCCTGGATTTGCCCATTTGAACAAACTGGTGTTCATTAGAAAGGTAGGAGGAGAAGCAATAAAGGACATTTTGGATTAATGCCATTCATGAATTGAGGGTGTGTATGAGGGTGCAATGGTCATGTAAGAGTTACTTTTCATGTGTAAAGTGTAAGTTCCCTTTGTGAATAGGCCCATGAATGTGTAACCTTATAAATATGAAAATGATGCATATACTTTTGTACTATATTTTATAGTATTACCTTTTGACCTATGTAAAGCATTCTGATATTGCACAATGCCTAGTTTGCCCTAAATTAAACTTCAAATAAATAAATATAAGTATATAAGGGCTTAGATAGACTTGTACTTCTACAGAGCCATTAGAGCAGACCCTAATTATTTCAAAAGAATTGGAGTAATCGCATGCTAATACATGGTTGGAGCTTCTCCGATAGAGGAGAAAGCATTCATTTTTAGGTCAGTAGGGATGAAATGGGTGAGATGCCCTGGTTAAACACCTTAGCACTGCTGTGGACTGCAGGTGGTGCTGTATGATGACAGCAACCACAGGGTTTTATGAGCTTAGATACATGGATGTGCTTGGACTACTCAAAGGTTCATGAGATTGGATAGCACCTTGAGAGTGCTAGTATAAGCCAGGGTGATTATCTCACTGGAAGCTTTCACAGCAAGTCAGTTGTGTTTCTGAAGAAGGATATTAGGTTTTCACAAATAGCCAGGCCCGATGTAAGTCTGGTGCTTACTATGCCACCAGATTCAAGGTAGCCTGGCTGATGAGGTATGATAGCCCGAAACCAATCCCAGGATGCCTGTTTCTGGTCCAAGGAGGACCTGGCCTGGCAGTTTGGGCTAGACTGTTCCCATGGGGAGAAGGGTCAAGACTGATTTGCATATGGCTGGGCCCAAACTGGAATGGCATGGTAAGCAAAAACCTGATGGATTAAACCCAGATCTGTGCCTGGGGGTGAATTTTTTATTTGTTCCGCATTCCGTCCATCATCTGATATTTTTACATTTGGCAACCTACGTGGAAGGGTATGCCCAGAATTGGTCCCGTTCAAGCTAGTCTGGTTGATGAGGGGTATTACCCCACACCGGTCCCAAAATGCTTGTTTCTGGTCCAGGGAGGACATGGCCTGGCAGTTCAGGCTGAACTGTTCCCATGGGGAACAGTGTCAAGACTGATATGCACATGGCTGGGTCCAAACTAGAATGGCATGGCAAGCAAACAAAATAATGGATTAAACCCAGATCCTACCTGGGGGGGTGAAAGTTTGATTTGTTCTGCATTCCTGCCATCAGCTGTTGTTTCTGAAACTGTACAAAAGTCATCTTTGATTCTGGAGAACGATCTTTGAAAACAACATAAGTATTGAAGGATGCTAAATTAAATAGAGGAACAGCTAACTTCTTGTAGCAGATATAGGACATTGGATCAGCACTGTAAGGCTCTAGCTTTTGATCTACTATATCTAAACCTCCCATGTGCTTGTTGTAGTCTAGAATGCACACTGGTTAGCACACTTATACAACCTGACCCCAAACAGTCATGGGTGTACTACTTTCATCATGAATAGATGTGAGCATGTGGATATCTCTTTTGTCAGAATATTTCACAGCAA
Source organism: Pleurodeles waltl (assembly GCF_031143425.1). Taxonomy (NCBI): domain Eukaryota; kingdom Metazoa; phylum Chordata; class Amphibia; order Caudata; family Salamandridae; genus Pleurodeles; species Pleurodeles waltl. The sequence continues at coordinate 670,998,247 of NC_090443.1, read as the reverse complement.
TACGTTTATTACTAAGCAAAGCTCTGCTCTGTCCCCTTTTGAGATTTTTACACACAAACTGTTTAGGGCAACCTTTACAGCTAGAACGAGTTGTGCCACATGCCACCTACCCCACTCTGGACAATTCTTTAAATAATTGCACACCTGTGTAGAAACTGTCCACAAATAAATGGTGACCTTTCTGAAAATGTGCTCTGGCAGTTCCCACATAATTTTCTCACTGACTTCAAAAGTGGAAGTACATCCGGGGGGAAGGCAATTGAAGAATCCCTACCAGTGTTCACCTTGAAATTATATGCATGTCCAATGGGACCTTAATACAGCTTCACAGATATTTATTTCCCTGGAACATAGATCTCTGAGAAACGATCTATTAAATGGCCAAAGACAGGCCAGATCTTGAAGAGATGGTCACAATAATGGTGATCTTGTGGCAATGCTGTAGCATCATCCACAAATTGCAGCATGCGCTGCAGAAGCAAATACCGATCTTGACTCATAGTTGCTGGAAATATAGCAGTTGCTATCATGGGACTATTAGACCAATGCAGAGACATTGATGGCTTCCTTATCAATCCCGTCAAGAATGTTAAACCCCAGAACTGTCCAATCTCATGGAGATTGTGTGAGTCTACCGGGTAGCTCCTGAGGGGGTCTTAAGTGTGGCACTATAGCCCCTCAAAAACCGTTCTGCATACAAATTAGTCTGCACAACAATATCATGCAAAAAGACATAATTAATAAACAGTTGGAAGAAATTGATAGGCAAAAAGTTCTCTGTATTGTCTCTACACCCTGAAACACCACTAAAGGTAGGCAAAAAGGCTGTACCATGTTAGAGGCAACCTGGATTTTAGCACTTCCAATTTGAAGCCTTCCAGCCCCTGGTTGCAACCCAGGTTGCACTTGCCTTTCTACTGGCATTTCACTGTCCTCCTCTAAAAAAGGCACTTCATCAGCACTAATTGTGGATTCATCATCAGATGATTCCTCTCGAAGAGAAATATCACTGTCATGATCTTCAACTTGGTCATTTAGCTCAGATTCAGAGCCATGTTCAGAAGCAGATCAAAAGGCAAACCTACAAGCTGCTGGGCAGTCAGCTTGTGGGTGGCCGTAATGCTTACTTATGAAAGTAATATAACAAACAAGACAACAAAAAGCAACACTGTCAAATTAGAAGTCAACACAATCAACTGTATCAAACAGTAAATATAACATTTTACATATGATCTGTAAAAAACTGTCAATGAAATCCATGCAATGAACTTAATAGTCTAAAACGATACCTCTCACTTGCCAGACAGTGCCAGATTGCAAATAAACTGTACCTACTCTGCACAGACACAACAAGCACCAAAAATATCCCACTAAAAAGTAAAAACAAAGAAAATGCACAAGATAACACAATACAGATGTTGCACAAATCCAAATGTGAATTTCCCAAAAAGTAAATCATAAGCTAAATATGCTACAGTTATTACAACCGTTGAAATAAATTAAAAATATTAATGCAGAGCAATGATACTCATTTAAGTAAACACAGACAGCTGCACAAGATGTAAATCTACCAGTGCCAAATCCACAAGCATGAGTCGCCACCAAGGAAATCAAAATATTTACACTACAATAAAATGGAGAAATAAAACATTAAGATCACAAATGCAAATTATGACAAGAAATAAAATAGTTAACAACATAAAACACTACAACGTCTGCCCCTAGGGGGAGATCAGTATCATAAACTTCTGATCTGGCCTCAAGAGGGGCACAAAGCAAAGACAATAAATTGGCACCACAGTGGGTAATGATCCTTATCCCCAGTCATCAGTCAAACACAAGTCAAACACCAGTTCACACACACCACCATCCAAATGCCAGCCACAGACATCACCAGCCAGAAGCCAGTCCACACACACCGCCAGCAAAAACCCAAGTTTAAAAAACCATCAGCCAAATGCCAGCTACACACCAGACCACACACACCACTAATCAAACATCAGTACATGCATACCACAGCCAAATGCCAGTTCGCACACATACAAAACCATATTTCCTGGTGTCTAGTAGTTTTCTGCCCCCTCACTCCCCGGGGGCAGATTACCGTAAGAAAAGTCTGGTCTCCCGCATGGAGAGCAGAAAACAAAGGACATGTTTGGTTAATATTGGGACGTGGCTCTTGCCCAAGTGGCTGCTCCAACAAAACATATATAAAAATGTAATCACTGGTATCTAGTGGTTGCCCACCTCCACTGGGGCAGATTTGGTCTAAAAATGTCCCAGGGTTGGGGAGGGCAGAAAGCAGTCAAAACTTGTCCCCAAAAATAGGGAGTGACCCTTGCCTAAGGGGCCGTTCCCCAACATACATATCCAATAAAATCCCTAGTGTCTATTAGCTTCCCACTCCCCTTGGGGGCAGATCAGCTAAAAAATGCCCAGTCTGCCCACGGGGGTGGAAATGGACTAAACAAATGGACATATATATTGGGTGCAGCCCTTGCCCAAGGAGCCACTCCCTGAGATGCAGAATTTTGAAATCCCTAGTGTCTAGTGCGTTTCCAGGGGAGGGCTGGCTTCTGTTGCCATCCCTGGTGGGAGCATGTAGCGGGGCCCCGGAGAGAAGCCCTTGAGATTTCCCCATGGATGGATGATAGAATGTACTGGTCACGCCCTCAGCACTTTGCAGAAAGATGCAGCTGGCCTCTCGAGTATTCTTGACCAACCTCTTGGCTGTTAGCCCAGAGGGACTGATGCGTTTCTGGTATCAGGTTGTAATTTCTGGCTATCCAGTTCCATTCAATGGGTACACATGGGTCATGCCTGACAAAATGGGTTTGCGAAACAAGCATGATAAGGCAAAGGAGGCTGTTGCCCTGGAAGTCCTAACATCACTTGGTGAGTATAAGAATTAAGTCTCAGTTGGTTTTAAGAGGGTGACTGTTTGAAGAAAATGTGCAGGCGGGTGCATGGTATACTCTGCCATGTTTAAAACATACCTCCAAGTAACGTAAGATTCCCCATTAAGGAATTTTCATTAAGGGTGTGGACGTAGCTCCTGGTGGAAGAATAGTGGATTACAGTTGTTTTTCTGTGATGTGCAAGTTATCCCAAGGGTACATTATACACATTTATGGCCTGAAACCTGACAGTCAGACACAGGTGTTCCTAGTTCACTTAGGAATTAAGAATTATTTGACTGCATTAAGTGCATAGACCTTCACATTATTTGACGGTGCACTGCTAGGTAAGTATGTGAATTTAAGTATGAATATGTTTCTTTTAGATGGCTTGAAGCATGAATTGAGCTGGGTACCCCATACCTTTTATTTTCTTGTATTTAGGGTTTCTCTCTGGAGAGTTAATTGTGGATGTGTCAAGCCCAGTAAATGGCCTTCCTAAAGCCCTGATGCATACACCGTTTTCAATTTGTTTTCCCCTCTGAAGGAGAATTTATATAATATGAAGAAGGCCTGTGTCCCCGTGGACTATAGGTTTCACAGAAAGTGATCACAAATCACTAGACACCTAACATAAACCTGCAATATATTCTTAACCCACCAGTAAAAAGCAGTTAGACACAGCACGTGACTACAATGGAGCAAGTTCCAAGCCAATTGTTTACAGGCAAGTCAGTCTTATTGTATCAAATATATTTAGTGGTAAGAGGACACCGCAAGGCTGTATTTTGATCGATGTCTTTGAGCATGAGGTGGTTCTGATGGCATCTCTTCTCACAAGGCATTGTTTCTCTCAATCATCATGTATTGCTTAATGAAATTAGTTATTTGCCCTTCAACTGCTACCGGCACAATGGCTAATTGGCAGTGGACACTACAGACATAAGTGAGAGATGCATATCCATTGTCCTACAGAATTACTTTTGAGTGGTACACACCAGACAGCCATCTCCCCCAAAATGCAAGATTTCTTCTACAGACTCCAACAGCCCCAGTTTCAGGGGGATAAAGTTGTATTCATAAATTGTTTTGCAGTATTTGCGTGCGCACCCACCAAATGTATCAGTATGACATCAGATTTCAGATTAGTAGTTCTTTTCTAGGGTTTGTGCTGTTGTAATGCCTCATTACCTCATATTTCTAAGAACATTCAGGATTTATTAAGGTTAAACACCTCAGAGCAATCATGACACATTTTGGAAATGGCCTTTCTGCAGGGTTATCCCAGACTTTTTGCCTTCCTCCTTCTCTGACCTCATTTTTGCTGGTTTTTAGACTTTGCACACTTTACCACTGCTAACCAGTGCTAAAGTGCATATGTTCTCTCCCTTTAAACATGGTAACATTGGATCATACCCAATTGGACTATTTAATTTACTTATAAGTCCCTAGTAATGTGCACTATATGTGCCCAGGGCCTGTAGATTAAATGCTACTAGTGGGCCTGCAGCACTAGTTGTGCCACCCACTTTAGTAGCCCCTTTGCCTTGTCTCACGCCTGCCATTGCAAGGCCTGTGCGTGCAGTTTCACTGTCACTTCGACTTGGCATTTAAAAGTACTTACCAAGCCTAAAACTCCCCTTTTTCTACATATGTCACCTTTAATGTGTGCCCTAGGTAACCCCTAGAGCAGAGTGCTGTGTGGGTAAAAGGCAGGAAATGCACTTGTGTCGTTTACATGTCCTGGTAGTGTAAAACTCCTAAATTCGTTTTTACACTACTGTGAGGCCTGCTCCCTTCATAGGCTAACATTGGGGCTGCCCTCATACATTGTTGAAGTGGTAGCTGCTGATCTGGAAGGAGTAGGAAGGTCATATTTAGTATGGCCGTAATGGTAATACAAAATCCTGCTGACTAGTGAAGTTGGATTTAATATTACTATTTTTAGAAATGCCACTTTTAGAAAGTGAGCATTTCTCTGCACTTAAGTCTTTCTGTGCCTTACAATCCACGTCTGGCTGGGTTTAGTTGACAGCTCCTTGTGCATTCACTCAGAAACACCCCAAACACAAGGTACTCAGCCTCACTTGCATACATCTGCTTTTTGAATGGGTCTTCCTGGGCTGGGAGGGTGGAGGGCCTGCTCTGACACAAAGGACTGCCACACCCCCTACTGGGACCCTGGCAGACAGGATTGAACTGAAAGGGGACCTGGTGCACTTCTAAGCCACTCTTTGAAGTCTCCCCCACTTCAAAGGCACATTTGGGTATAAAACATGGCCTCTGCCCTGCCACCTCAGACACTTGCTGGAGAAGAAACCTAAACCAGAACCCTGACAAGAAGAACTGCCTGGCTGCCTAAAGGACTCACCTGACTGCTTTCTACAGAGGACTGCTGCCTTGCTGTTGCCCTGCTGCCTTGCTGAACTCTTGCCCTGCTGCAGAAGTGCTCAAGCTTGCCTCCTGTTCCCTGAAGTCTCAGGACCAAAAAGACTTCTATCTTTCAACTGGACTCCTTGTGCGCAGAAAAATTCATCGCACAGCTTGCAAATATCCAGATAAATATTGTATATTTTTCTAAACACTGTGTGGTGTATTTTTGTGGTGCAATATATTGTAATATTGTACGATTTATTGAACAAATACTTTACACATTGCCTTCTAAGTTAAGCCTGACTGCTCAGTGCCAAGCTACCAGAGGGTGGGCACAGGATAATTTGGATTGTGTGTGACTTACCCTGACTAGAGTGAGGGTCCTTGCTTGGACAGGGGGTAACCTGACTGCCAACCAAAGACCCCATTTCTAACAACACATCTTTAGTATGAAGTACATCACAGTTATTTTTTACAATTTATTAGGGACAGTATAGGTCTATAACCTATAATCCTTACTTGAAAATTGTGCGCAGTTTCAGGGAATTTCATCAGACATAAGAATCTGTCCTCTTGTAAGCACCAATACATTTTTGTAGCCTAAAGGAAATGTCTTAAAAGGTGTTCTCTCTCATGGCAATTCTCTTTATACAGCATCAGCGACTTGCGGTAAAGAATCCTATTTTCAAGTACAAAACAAATATGGGGCACTGTGAATGCACTGAAGATTGTCATCATTCAGTATCACTCGGTCTGTCTAGGCACCGATTTTCATGAGCAGTGCTGCCATCTATTACATCAGCCTCACCTTTCTGCACCATAAACCTACGTTTTCTTTGTCATTGCAGTTGCTCTACCACATCAAGTGAAACCCATTTCAACTCAGAATTAGTTTAAGGAAACAGGCCATTAGTTGCATGGCCTTGTCAAGTAAACATTCTGTAGACCAGAACGTAAAATTCCGAGTTGGATTAAATGAAATGTCAAAACACCGTAGCTCTGCATAAGGTGACATCCACTCTTCACTCCACGCAACTGACTTTCACCCAGTTCTATACAATCCCCAGAACCTAATGAAGGTGCAGTAGAACAGAGAGCCACACTAGAAAATACACAATTCCACAGTTATCTCGAGGATTAACTATTGTGGTTTCATATTTCCTTCTTCATCAATAGCCTCCAGGAAATTTAAGAAATAGGCCTTCTATTCCATCTGCTTCATGCATAGATTTCTGCCAGCAGGCCAAAATGCTTGTGGAGGCTGCAGTGCAAAATTCTGTGTAGACATGTTGGCAAGCATCCACTCTTCAATTTAAGGACTAGCTCCCTTATAAAACTCCAATATAAATGAACAATGAAAATATGTGTATTGAAAATCCCACAGAAACAACTATAAGTAACTAAATAAAGTAGTTTAAAACTTGCCCGCCGATCTCCGAAACCAGAATAGCAGTGAATTATGAAAACTGCTAATGGGTTCTTTAATAAACTGCTCTTAAACCGGAAGAAATATAGGGCCAGATGTACCAAAGGGTTTTACCCATTCTGGGTCTATGGGAAAATGTGTTTGTACATATGGCCTATAGTTCCCTAAAAAAAAAATGCTTGCTTGTACAGAAATTACATGGAGAAGCTTGTCGTAGATGTGTGTCTGCCGAATATTGTTAAATCTGAATATTGGTACTTCCAAAATGGCGGCACATAAATTACATGGATCGTCTTGGCGTAGGTCAACGTCTTATGCGATCAGTGCAATGCTACTGTAGTTTAGAGTCCCTGTAGAATACAGCAGCGCAAGCTTCCAAATTTGACACAGTAAGATTACAAAAGTTCTTTAAGAACAGTTAAGCTATTGGAATAGTAGCTTAATACGGAGCCCTGAACCCGAAGAGTTTCCTTTATGCAGCGGAGGATTGTATCCTCTGTGTTTTGACAGCCTCCTGTCGCCAAATTTGTCAAGTAAACATTCTGTACACCAGAAGGTAAAATTCCAAGTTGGATTTAAGTTCTTTAAGAACAGTTAATCTATTGGAATTGTAGCTTAATACGGAGCCCTGGACCCAAAGAATTTCCTTTATGCAGCGAAGGTTTGTATCCTCTGTGGTTTGACAGCCGCCTGTCGCCAAATTTGTCAAGTAAACATCCTGTACACCAGAAGGTAAAATTCCAAGTTGGATTTAATGAAGTGTCAAAACACCGTAGCTCCACGTAAGGTGACATCCACTCTCCACTCTTCACTCAGCTCAACTGCTGTTCACCCAGTTCTATAACAATCCCCAGAACTTAGTGAACGTGCAGTAGAACATAGAGCCACACTAAAAAATACAAAATTCGACAGTTAACTTGAGGATTAACTATATACAGTATTGCTTTATCCAATTTAAGGCATAACAGTCCTGCACAAGTAATGGTTCCACAATCACCCCTTCACAAGGGACCAAACATCCCATTATAGTGCTTGACTTGGAGTAGGAAAGCAGATAAGCCCCAACGCCTTCTTGGGGAAAGTGTGGACTAGTAATATATTAGCAATCACCATTTACTGGCATACACTAACACTCAATAAATGATTGACAGACTGTGTTTTCCATTTGGAAAAAAAAGTACATATATTACACACACTAATACAACACAGCAATTTACAAATATCCAAAAGACTGGTGAAAATACCTTGAAAGACATAAGATTTGACCCTGAGAGGGCCTTGAACCCACAAATCGTATGCTCCCCATACAATATAGCACATGACCATATGAGAGAGGGGTGGCACTTAAAGTAAAGGAGGCTTATTGACTTTATTAGTGGTATCAACCTTAAAGATCAGAACCACATGTAGTCATGCACCACTCCACCACTTACTTCAGTAACCATAATTCATCAACAGTCTTCATAATAAAGCATTGCAACCTGTCACGATAAATGATTACTGTTCGTATTAACTACACCCATGAATAAAATTATGAAACGCCTGTCTTTTCATTACCTAACTTATGCCACAAACATGAAGCCATAGAATTCACCAACAGGGGTTGCTGCACTCCTAGGCTATACAATAAAGTTGCAGCATTAGGAGTGCTTGCATTTTATTGAAAAGTGAACAAGCGGAGGGGGGTCATCTTTTACCTAACCCTGCAGAGTTAATGACACGTTTAATAAGTCCTTTAGGAATACTAGGTGTAGGAAAATTGCACTGTTGGTATGGTTACCCCCTAACTTTTTGCCTTTTGTTGATGCTAGTTATGATTGAAAGTGTACCGGGACCCTGCTAACCAGGCCCCAGCACCAGTGTTCTTTCCATAAAACTGTACCTTTGTCTCCACAATTGGCACAGCCCTGGCACACAGATACGTCCCTTGTAAATAGTACCCCTGGTACCAAGGGCTCTGTGGCCAAGGAAGGTCTCTAAGGGATGCAGCATGTATTATGCCACCCTGGGGACCCCTCACTCAAGCACATGCACACTGTCTCACAGCTTGTATGTGCTGGTGGGGAGAAAAATACTAAGTCAACATGGCACTCCCCTCAGAGTGCCATGCCCACAACCCAATGCCTGTGGCATAGATAGGTCACCCCTCTAGCAGGCCTTACAGCCCCAAGGCAGGGTGCACTATACCACAGGTGAGGGCATAGCTGCATTAGCACTATGCCCCTACAGTGTCTAAGCCAATTCTTAAACATTGTAAGTGCAGGGTAGCCATAGTAGCATTAGACAGCGCTGTTACTTTTAATGCTGTGTCTCTGCTTCTGTTTGTTTTGCACACACGTTGCACCCACCACCCCCCACTTCCCTATTTGTTCTGCGATGCTTTGGCTCACCAGCAGTGTCTGGTGATCATTAAATGTGGTGGCTGTAATACTGTCCCTGACGTCTAGCAAGTGAGACAAATGTCTTCTAGGAATGCACTGAAAATATAAATAAATAAAGGGATCAAACAGTGTTTTTGAACCATAATTTTCAAATACATTTGGTAGAAACCTATAGGCTTAGAAAGGTCAAGCGGGAAGTATTATAGTACTGTCGTGGTGCAACAAGGCAGGCAGCCTACCCTAGAGCAATACCTGTTTCTTTTGTCAAATGTGCCATGGATTCACCCTGCTTGTCAATAATGACCTCTAGTATGTTTAGATAAAAGTTTAATACATTTCAAGTTATAAATAATTAAATGAAATTTAAAAAATAGTTATAAATAAATAGAAATAAAAAAAAAATATATATATATATACATATATATATACATATAGATAGAATAATTAATCAATAAAAATAATATAATGAGCTCTCTTGTAAGCTTTACTCTGTCTTTCCATCACCCTCTGTCTCTATCAATCTGTCCTCCATCCCCACTGTGACTCATCCCAAATCCATTCCACTACTTTCTTCTCCAAAATAACCCTACCTATGCTCTTCCCTCCTCTACGGCATCTAGCTCACCCCAAACCTCCGTTTACTACCATGATCTCCCAAACAACCCTACTAAATTCTCCCTCATTTATCTCACCTTTACCTCATCCAAAACCACTCCTGCTACTATGATCTCCCTAATCCTTTCCACAGACTCTTCCCTCCTCCATCTCTCCTTTACTAATCCCAAGCCTCATCCTATTACTATAAACTCCCAATTAACACTTCTGGATTATTTGCTCCTCTATCCCTCAATTACTCTGGTCAATCTAACCAACAAACTCACATATCCTCCTCAAATTACCTCATAATAATACTAATACTGTACTCATATTTCCCTATATTAATCCACCACTAATTCCTCTTGGGTTCCGGAGCAGCGCGCTACTCACGAAAAGCGCTTCGACGCCTCATCAGGGGTAGTAAGCGCTATATAAATACAATTACAATTACAATAGGGTGGGGGAACGCAACCGGTATCACGGTGGTGTCCTCCCGGCGGCATTGGCGGTCGACTGGTCCGACCGCCACTGTTGTAATGAGGCCCTTAGAACTTTGTGACTCAGGAGTGCTTTTTTGATCATTTACATCAGATTTGTGGTACTTTATTTTTTTGTTTTATCTTCAAATACTGTGCAGCTATTCAGGTTTGACCAGTTTGTTTTGACTTGGATGATAGATTGTGTGGTTACATTTGTCATTAAATGGTTTTTACTTGTTCCTCTCTTTTATGTTCATGTACACTATGGGTTCTTATTGGTTTAGACATGCAATTCAGGAATCACTTCGACTGACCTCAAACACAATTATTAATTTTGTTGTGCATAATTTATAGTGATCAAGTTTATTTATAAAGTGCAAAGTTAATTAAAACCATTACACTAACAATAAACTCAAAGAAATTGTTAACAGTAAGAATTAGAAAAGTTTGCAGAAGCACTTTTGTCATTACATACCAGTTTCCCATTCATTTGCATTAAAAGAGGATCTTGAGGTATGAATAAAATAGCACATACACTCATTAAAATGTAAGCTTACTTGTGCAATTGTGCACATTTATCAAAGTGGCAGTGTGTTAAAATAGCACAACTCGGGGACAGCAGTCTTGGCCAGATAGTTCAATTTCCAGAGACCTTCACTGGAGCCTGGCAGAGTAGATTATGTGCCGGTTTAGTACTGTATCTAGACTGTGCAAGATGCAATAAGAAGGCCATAATAATCTATCTGACTGTACAAAGAGAGCTAGCTAGGATCCTCAGCCTTTTTATTGTTCAATATTTCCTCAACCCTACTTTCAAGATGTTTACGCTCGACTCTCATTCGGTATTTCACCAGCTTGCAGTTCAGATGTGTGTCTGTTGATGCGAAACAGGCTATGATGGCCTATCTGTAGTGCCTTAATCGCCTGCTGTTAAACAATGGTTTTAGTATACATTTGTGATCCTCCAAGGTGGATTTATAGAGACTAATCTTGTGGAGCATAGTTTCAGGGCCCTGGCCGCATAGCCGTCATAGCTCCTTTCCCTCAGTGCGTTGCCATGCCAGCTGCTGTAGAAGTGAGGGAAGGCACCCCAGTCAATATTTCAGAAGCCCCTTTTTCAATTAATGTTGGTGTTGAACCCAGAGGCAAGTTATGGTTGGGGTTTCAGCGCAGTGTAGCTGGCTATTGTCATCTGGGCTTGGCGTCGCTTGGACAAAGCTTCTTTGTCAGTCAACAGCCAAACTCAATTAATTTGTTTATTCAATGTAGTTTTAAATTGAATGTAGCTGGTCAGAGTGTCCCAGAGAGGGTTTGTAGGAGCTGCTAATGACGTTGTGATGTAGGTTCTGGCTGGGGAGTGGACTAATGTACAGATTTCCTCCCATGAGTGGTGGTTTAAGGTTTTGCGCGTTGTTGTTTTTTTAATTTGTTACCAACATTTGATAAAAAACACTTGCCTTGCCAAGGTTTGTTTCATTAAGCTTAATTCCAGCCTTAGCTGACGAGGTTACGTATGTTGAGCCAGATGGAATAGGGTCCTAAAGATTTTGGATAGGAGAACGCTGTCTCTTCCCCTTAGTGCCTCACTGCCTTAAACTAAGGTTGGCCCCCAACTTGTCTGGATTAATTTCAAGAGTGGTGTAAGTGGTGGTTCAGCTGAGTCGATGAAATGCCATCAGTAAAGGGTTGGCTTTCAAAAGCAAGCTCACCTTGTGCTTCTTAAACTACCCTATCATATCGAACTGCAGTCCAAGATATTTGTATTTAGTGACTGAATCTGTTTCCAAGTTCAATGACATTGAGCTGGTAGCACGCTTCCTTATAGCTATGGTTTTAATTTTTTTTTTCAAGTTTATTTCCATTCTGTTTTGTTCACCACATGTGAACTTTCTCAAGGTGTTTCATGATAATGAGGAACTTTGCAATCCCCAAATCATATCAATTTGAATTTACCATGGCGTCCTACTGAGTTATAGGACAGGCACAATGGCGTCTTATCATGGCTGTAAAGATTGGTATTGACTTGAATTGGAGTTACTATACATGACATAAAGGGACATTACAACAGAATGTAACCAGTTACATGTTTGAATTTGATATGATTTGAAGATTGCAGCGTTCCTCATTACCATGAAACATTAATGCCTTGAGGAAGTTCACATGTGGTGACCGAAACACGTTGGCTGTTGTCAGATTTAAGGTAGAAAATAAAGGATGCATTGGAGCAACTTGATTGGATGATTTAACCTTTCTTTTCAATATTGTTGGTACCCCTCCAATTGTTTTATATAGGCTTTGGACCTTTTCTGGTTGCACTTTGGGAGCAGCAGGTGCCTTGGTTGGGAGCATGACAATACAAAATATTTGGGACAAGGGTGAGATGCGATTGGACTATTTGGCTCGCTCCTCTGGTTGGATGATATTTCTAAGATTAAGATGTTCGAGTTTGTTGACAAGTTCTGAGCTCTTTTATTTTGTCAGTAGAATGGTTGTATACTTTGTGTTGGAACTGCCCAATGTGAATTTTGGGCTGCCAGAATCTCATCCGCTGGAGGGAAACCCTGCATATCCATATTGAAATCCCCTGAGAGAACTAATATCATTGGATTTGGTCTGTTCAAGATCTCCAGGATCTCAGTTTTCAGGTGCTCCCTTGCTTTGCATTTCACTTTTGTTGTTTCTGGGATGAATATGTTCCCTATTGCAGGAGAATATATGTAAGGGAGTTGCAAAATGTTTGCAGGCCAGGACATATTGTAGGTATTAGTTTGCACTCTCCTTTGAGTAAGGCCAAGATATGTATTGCTAGAACTCCACTGTGGTGACCCTAATGGGACTCCTTTGTTGCTGGCTGGCATGGAAAAAGTAATGTAGCCAGGAACTGGTGGAGATTCTTCTGCCCCAGTTTCCTGCAGCACGATCACCTAGAATGATCTTAGGTAGGCCTTCAAATCTTGGTCGTCCGTTTTTTTTAGCAGGCCATTGATATTCCACAAGCATAGCCGTAGATGGGCTGCCTGCCGTGAGTGATTCTATCTGCAGATGCGTATCATTGCTGTGATCTTGATTTATGCAATGCCCCCACCATCCAGCTCCAATTACATGGCTTATTATGTGATTTAAGCCCTTGGGTTTTTGCTGGTGACATACTGAGTGCCTCTTAAGACTGAGGATACTTGATGTGATCCACTGTTGTCTCAGTGTTTGATCACCTGGTTTGTTAGTGGGTGGTGGTAGGCTGGTTCTTTGAAGTGGGCTAATTGAAACCACCATCCTTCTAAAACCTGGGTAGCTCTCAGTACCTGCTGGCTACTTCTGCTGATGCCAGTGTGACCCTGGCAGTTTCATTGGACGGTCCTGGTTTGAGTTTGGTGAGCTTCATCGATTTTATGTCGCCTAATTTTATGCCTTTTGTTTCCAGCATCTCTTGGAGGAGGTGTAAAATGTTACCTCAGTCCAGTAGCTCACAAGTCTTTCTAGACTGATGCTATGGGTAGATCCATGTCACCAAGCTTTCATCAGTATCCGGTGGCAAAAACTGGTAGGGGTGGTCAAACCCTCGCTTTATAGTTCCAGAACCCAATTGCGCTGGGACCCTGCTGGGCTTAAGTTGTCCATCCACGTGATTAGAAGTGAGTAAGGACTGATGTGGGGCTGGAGGTAAGATCTTGCTGTTTAAACAAGCTGAAGGTGACAATGTGGTTACTTTTTTCGGCCCTCTTGCCATTTTTGTTTTTTCTTCTGGTTGGTTTGGGGAGTGGTTGAGAGGGCTTTAGATCTACCTTCCACCAGGAGGTCTGATGCCATTGCCTTGTGTGTTTCTCTGATGATCACCCGTGTGCTGCCAGTCTTGGACTCCCAAGCTGCACTTGCTGCCCATGAGCATTTACCGTGGACTGCAATGTCTGTTGCCTGTTGGGCACCCTGCATGTGCCATTTTGTTTTGGCTGTGTTTTCTGTCCGCTGTGGTTGTTTTCTTCTAGGATAATAGACCCTTTGCTGTGTTTGATGTCTTCTGGTATTAGGTGTGGGTCACACTCTTCAACTAGTTCAAGATGTTTGTTTGAAAGGCAGCTTACATTCTTGAAGATTGAGTATATTCTACAGCTGTCTGTCGGTTTCAGCTTCTTATTTCTCACCTTGCATTGAATCTTCCTTCAAGATTTATCTAATTTTTGGAAGTCTTTGGGTGTTGAATTTCCTTTCGCGTCCTCGCCTTTGTCCCTTCCTTTAGCTGCTAGAGTTGTTGTTCCTGGCGAGGGAGGGCCCAGGATTGTGAGTCTGGCAAGCGGAAGTGGGCTTATTGGGCTCAGGGTTTCTGTGGTATGGGAATAATGGCGCTCTTGGCAATGGTGACCATAGTCACGGCTTCCCTGGAAAAGGTTCCTCGATCTTTTTCGGACGAATCAATGGTTTCCAATTGGTCATTGTGTACCCTGATGTATTCTTGTTAGTCAACTTTTCTGTTTTTAATGTATCCTTAAGATCCCCAAACAGCTCACTTAGAAAGGATGGGTGTTACTCCAGATTATCCAGTATTGGTGAACAAGTGCACATAGGACTAAAGCCCTCATTATGACATAGGCGGTACATGCCGCCTACCGCCACAGCGCATGCCGCCAAAAGTCAGTCGCCGTGGCTACCAGCCAACCACCATATTATGACCGCAGCCGGTATTCTGCCAAAAAGCTGGCGGAATTCCGGCTACAGTCATGGCGGTGAACGGCGGTGAGGTGGCGCTGCTGCCAGCAGCAGCACCACTCCAGTAGACCGGCGCCGACCGTGTCATGATCCATGGCGGCGTTCTCCTGCAAGTAGGTAAGTCGGGTGCTCCAAAGGGGGTGGTGGTGGGTGTGTGTGTATGTTTCATTGTGTGCATGAATGCAGGTGTGGGGCATGTGGAATGCATGTGTGCATGAATGGATGTGAGTGTGCATGAATGGATGTGAGTGTGCATGAATGGATGTGAGTGTGCATGTATGTTGTGATGTGTGAATGCATGTGTGTGGGCATGGATGTATGCATGTGTGGGTGAATGTGGGTATGCGTGTGCATGTCTGTGAGTGTAGGTGTGTGTATGTCGGAGGGTTTGAAGGGGTAGAGGGAAGGTGAAGGAGGGCTTTGGGGAGGGGGGCAGGGGAGACCCCCTGATAGTGCCTACCGCCATGGTTTTCGTGGTGGTAAAAAAGCCACGGAAACCATGGCAGTGGGTGGGGTCATATTCCCGTGGGCGGCCTAGTGATGGCCACCATGGCGGTCGGTGTGGTATATTGGCGGTTTGGCTTTTGCCAAACCACCAATGTCATCATGTGGCGGTATGTACCACCAGCCTGTTGGCGGTACTACCACCACTATAACACCGACCGCCGGGGTCATAATGACCCCCTAAGTGTTTCTGCAGTGAGTTAAGCTTGGTTTATGAGACTGTTTAAGTCTATTTTCTTGTCATTGCTGGATATGAATACTGTCATAGTATTTAAAAGTGTTATTTGGATGTCCATTTTTTTTTATTGATAGTTAAGGGATTCTACAAAAGATTGAAATGCTTTTAGTAGTGAGGACCAAATGTCCTCCGTATTGACATTGCTGGGAAAGACTTCTGGTGAGGAGGTCTTTACTTTTAAGGTTGCTGCTAGAGAGCCATCTGCATAGGATGCCACACCATTTCCTCCCATTCCTCAGAAGTCAACTAGGGTGTTGCATGCTGCTGAGTGCCCTGGCAGTCTGACTGCCCAAGATGCGTGAAGGCTGGAGTCGGCTGGGTGTCTTGCAGGAGAGGGTGCTGCTGACAATCTTTATTGTTTTTCAGTAATGCTCAGGCAGAATATTAGGACTGTTAAGTTGTGAAGTACTGGTGCCCAAAGTGCCTGGGGCATTGTTAACTGAAGACCCCTTGTTGCTATGGGTTCTGTTGTTGTCTCCATGTCCCTGTCCAGCACTTGAATAATAAGTGATAGGTTATCATAGCTAGATGGCTGATGTGGGCAATCTATGTTGCTTATCTTCGTGGCTTCACCTTCGTCCCCTTGAGTTGTTCAGTAGTATTAGTTTGTTCTTGGGGGCAATCTTGCAGCCCTGAGAGTGGTTATTTGGATTGTTAGTAGGACTCCTTTGAACAGTACCAAGGGTTCCTTCCTCTATGTTTTTAGTTTCCCTTGCAGGAGCCTGAGTCTCGGAGTACAGACGGTGGTGCAGTTCTTCAGTCTTAGATTGCTCATTGTTACTAGTTGTCTGGGCAAGCTCTATCTTTATGGAGACCAAGCCGTGTCTGGCAATTTTCTGAATGACTGTTTGCTCGAGAGGGGATGGCAATCCTGGAATGCTGGTGTTTGTAATGTAGATTGCAGTGGCTGGATCCTTTAGGCAGAAGAATATAGTAAAGATTTTGGATTGGCGTTTATCTGTTGGGGGAAATGGTGAGCGGGTATTCTGATGGCTACTTCATTGATGATTGGAGTAGGACATTTTTGTTGCCTGCAGCTGGTGCCACTGGCCCTGATTCAAGCCCTGGAGGGTAGTCTTCATTTTTGTCAGCCCCTACAGGAGGTGGCCCTCTACTCCCCCTGGACCACATCACTTCACTTAATGGTGTTAAGTTTTGAGTTGCCTTTTTTTTTTAGGAATTGCCTGCTTCCCAAAACTGTGTTCTGGGGCCTCTGTGTTAAATGGTTGGTGTTACCTTAACGCTTTAGAGTCCATAGCAAGGTGGTTGGTTGAAAGAAGGGTAGAGGAGGTAAGTCTAAAGGCCCAAGCCATGTAACAGCAGAGCAGTGCTCAATTTCAGTGGCCACGCTGTACACTGATCAGTAGATCACTAGAGTCGACCTGTAAACTTCTTGCCATCAGCGGACGGCCACAGCAGGACGTGAAGCATAACAGAGGAGGAGCTGTAATGAAGGCAGAGGAGCTCAATGCATCGCAAGCCACTGCAGCGCGCCTAGCGGGACTCAACTCTATGCCAAGGAGATGAATTCTTCCTGGTGCACCTTTGGCAGACAGCTGCTGTCCTGCACTTTACCTGCTATGTTGCGTTCTTCTGTCAGCAGGTCAGAAATGGCCCGCCACGCACTTTTACTGGCTGAGCGGTAGCTAGAAACTGATCACTTCGCCCCCCCCAGGCTTGATGGTCCTGTTGACTGCCCAGTGCAGGCTGGACAAATGGGTCAGTGAGTTGATGAGTTACTAAGCAGCAGGGTGGCGAGCCCTTCAAGCCCAGGGTCCCGAGTCTCGGCTGGAATGTTGTGTGCTAGTGTCTGATAATAACGAGTGGCATGTTATACACTCAATTGGTTTAACAGTCCCCAGTTGGTTTCCCTAGCAGCTCTTTTGTCTGGCATAATTTCAGATCAAATTTATGACTTAGGTAAAATATTATGACATACTTTGATTGGGTCTTGCTATACGAGGCTTACGTCTTCTGATATCCGTAGTATGCTTTGGATGCCAGACTGCACTGCATCAGAGTGGAGAAAACATGCAGTACACACAATAAAATAAGGAATAAATTAACTTATAAAACGCTGCTAAAAAGCATTGTCTCCAGCTACCAGGAAACAAGCGAGTAAAGGTATTTCCACGGTTGTTGCGTTATCAAGAGAATTGGCATCAACTTGAAAGACAAGCTTTTTGATCTTTTGCAAGGGTGAAGGAAGAGCCTCTGCAGTGGTAATTTAATTGTTTCTCCTTGAGGATTCTTGAAGCATTTCTCTGGCGTTACGCCCTGCCGGAGGCCTGCTTTCGATGAGATCGCGAGCAACAGCCTCTTATAAACATGTAGTTTTTTGAAAGCAGACACGTTAAGAGCCGCGCATTGATTATCTGCGTTTTTGAAAAATAAACTAAGCAACAAAAAAGAAAAACACATATGTTGTAATGCCAGCTCCATTTGGAACATTCTCGAAGTATTTCCTTAAATACAGAGCCTGTCCATCAAAAAACTGCACCTTTTAGATGGTGTTACCTTATTGGATTTCTAAAATGTATACGAAATATGACATGTGGTCATTATCTTCCTTTTCTCCTGAGTATACCCTCATTCGTTTCCGAAAGTTACAATCCACCACACTATGTTCAGAGCGCATCACCGAACCTTATGTTCCTGGCTGTAATTAGGCCTATGTTGGAGGTGTTAGTTGAGGTGCATGTCAACATTTTACTCCGAAAACCTCCCCCAAAACCTATGTAAATCGAATCTCTTAGGGGACTTGTCAGGGGTGTGTAGAAATAGATGCATTCTACAATCCAGTGCAATGCAACATCTACTGAAAGAAGACCAAGAGGAGGAGAAATATTTATCAGGAAAGCTTAATACTGCTAATACGCTGTTAGACCTGACAGCCTTAGGGTGATCATCCCCAACTTTTTGCCTGTCTCCCTCCACTTTTTGACACTGTTTTTGCTGGTTTTAGGGCTCTGCGCACGTTACCAGTGCTAAAGTGCATATGCTCTCTCCCTTAAAACATGGTAACATTGGTTCAAACCCAATTGACATATTTGATTTACTTGTAAGCCCCTAGTAAAGTGCATTACATGTGCCCAGGGCCTGGAGATTCAATGTTACTAGTGGGCCTGCAGCACTGGTTGTGCCACCCATATAAGTAGCCCCTTAACCATGTCTCAGGCCTGCCATTGCAAGGCCTGTGTGCGCAGTTTCACGTCCACTTTGACTTGGTATTTAAAAGTACTTGCCAAGCCTTAAACTCCCCTTTTTCTACATATACGTCACACCTAAGTTTGGCCCTAGGTAACCCAGAGGGCAGGGTGCTGTGTAGGTAAAAGGCAGGACATATTTCTGTGTGCTTTATATGTCCTGGTAGTGGAAAACTCCTAAATTCGTTTTCCACTGCTGTGAGGCTGCTCCTTTTCATATACTAACTTTAGGGCTACCCTCATAAACTGTTTGAGTAGTAGATTCTGATCACAAAGGGATAAATAGTTCATGTTTAGTATGGCCAGAATGGTAATACAAAATCCTGCTGACTGGTGAGGTTGGATTTTATATTACTATTTCAGAAATGCTACTTTTAGAAAGTGAGCATTTCTCTGCTCTTGCATCCTTCTGTGCCTTACAGCCTGTCCCCAATCCATGGCTGGGCTGGGCTGGTCTGGTTGACAGCTCTCTTCTGGATTTCACCCAGACAACCACAAACACAGGATGCTCAGTCACACCTGCACACATCTGCATACTAAATGGATCTTCGTGGGCTGGAAGGGTGGAGGGCCTGACACTTACATATCAAAGGACAGTGGCCTGCCCTCACACAAAGGCCTGCGAAACCCCCTACAGGGACCCTGACACACAGGGTTGTACCGAAAGGGGACCTTGTGCACTTCAAAACCACTCTTTGAAGTCTCCCCCACTTCAAATGCACTTTTTGGTATATAAACTGGGTACCTGACCCCACCAAACTAGACACTTCTTGGGAAAGACACTCTGCACCAGAACCTGCAACCTGCCAAGAGAAACTGCCTCGCTGCCCAAATGACTCACCTGGACTGCTTTGCTGTAAAGGACTGCTGCCTTGCTGTTGCCCTGCTGCCTTGCTGGCCTCTGGCTTGATGGAGAAATGCCTCCAAGGGCTTGGATTGAGCTTGCCTCCTGTTTTCTGAAGTCTCAGGGCCAACAAGACTTCATCTCTGCAAAGAAACTCCTTGTGCGGCGAAAATCGATGCACAGCCTGCCAGAATTGACGCACAACCTGCCCAGTGGTGAGAAAATCACCACATTGCCGAACCAGAATGACGCAGCCCGGCTTCCCTAGTGGCAATTGAAGCAGCACCAGTGTTTGGACCAGAACTTCGACGCACAGCCTACCAGATCGATGCATCGCTGAGCCGGAATGACGCAGCCCAACTTCCTGCAAGAGGCATCAACGCAGCACCAGCCGTGCGACAGAAACTCCACCCCACCGTCCAACAGATTGACATAACACCTGTAACTTCGCCCCGCATGCCCAGCATCAAAAGACCCTGTATCACAAAGAGGATTCAAGCCTGCGTTCAGGAATTAATGCATAGTCCTTGCAGCATGGAAAAGAAATGACACATTGTCTGTGTGCACCCGGATAACCGACGCCCACCTACCTTGTTCCACGCATCTCCTCCTCTCGGTCTTCGTGCATGTAATTTTGACGTGAACCAGGTACTTTGTGCTTGCAAGATCGTTTTGATCTTAATTTAATCAGATAAATATCTTATTTTTTTCTAAACCTGTGTGATGTCTTTTTGTAGTGTTCTCAATGTGTTATTGCTTGATTTATTGCACAAATAATTTACATATTGCCTTCTATGTTAAGCCTGACTGCTCATTGCCAAGCTATCAGAGGGTGAGCAGAGGATAATTGGGATTATGTGTGACTTACCCTTACCAGGATTGTGATCCCTATTTGGACAAAGGTGCATACCTCTGCCAACTAGAGACCCCATTTCTAACAGAAGCTACTTGTAGGACAATATTAAATGTTGGGGAAATGGTCTGTAAAATAATTGTGTTGCAGGATCCAGAATTTACAATTATTACCTTCTAGTCATTAAATACCTGTTAATTCTGTTCTTTTAGGAGTGCAGGCAGAATGTATAACTACAGATACATGCATATCATATGAATCCAGTTTTGTTTAGGTATGCCAAAACTTATATTGTCAAGTATACAAAATATATTGAGGAACAAAAGCTTGGAACTGCCTTGAATTCAAAGGGACAATAAAGCTAAACAAACTCTTGGAAAAGTGTTGAGACAATAAATTAATGAGCTGGGAATAGAGTACCTCTTGTGAGAAAGTGTAAGGAATTCTCAGGAGAGACAGAGATTTGAGAGAAGAACTAGTCAGCAGTACCTGAGTTTACATAGCACTTAGGCAAATGATATGCTCTGATGTAAGACAGAAGCTCAGCAGGGTATCCCTGGTGCTGGGTTTGGTACATAATCTGTGAAAACCCAAGGCTTAATCCTGCATGTGGTGTTGAGGGTTACAGGACACAACAAGCACTTTCCTAGACAGTTTAGAGATGAAAAAACATTTAATATCTGGGACAGGAGAATGCAACATTAGTAACCAAGCCATAAAGACAACTCTAAAATGTAGAGGATAAAAATAAGTAAAATTAAGTAGTCAAAACATCCAATATGTTATTGATGTTAGCCAATTGAATAGTGCAGTGAAATCTTAGAGGCTGAGATTCTCCAGCTAAAGATGAGGAAGATCATCATGAGCAAAGTAACATGGGCTTAATTAAAGAAAGTGCCTCGCCAACTGTTTATGATTTACTCTATCAAGAAACCACCATCCCCGAGTCATCAATCCATTCTCTATGACTTGGTAACCAATTTATAGCCATTCTAAACTCCATATATAACAAAGACAGGGACATCACACATTACCTCCATTTCCATCCTCCCCAATCCAGTCCTCACTACTGAGATCTCATCTCCGTCTGCAGACCATATTCCCTAGCTGACTCAAATTACTTCCTCCAACATGGCCACCATTACCCAGGTGCCGCTACAAAGGTGAAAGTTGGGGAAACACACATCTTGGCATTTTTTTCTGTGGATTACCCTGGCTGACTCAGGTAAGTGGAGTGTTTTACTAGGTTTTGGACTGAAGGTACTGCCTTAGCGTCCTTCTTTTTCTGTTTTATTTTTAATTCCCAGAGCCTCGCTACAGCAGTCAGAGATTCCCGTGTTTGGCCCTCCCCTACTCACTTTAGCCATCAGGGTAGTCTATGGGTGTTTATTGTGCACAGTGGGTTTCGGAGCGCTCCTGGACTGGCTTTAGCAGTTGGGAGACGCTTAGGGCCAGATGTAGAAAAGGTTTTTACCCAATCTGTGTCTATGGGAAAAAGTGTTTGTACATATGGCCCTTAGTGTTTTCCCGCTTGAATTTGGTTACTGAGTACAGCGCTGAGCACCGAGTTACCGACATTTGCCTCACCTGCAGCTTTTGCGGCACAGCAGGTTGCAGCGCGCTCCCGGACTTGCTCTACCAGTTTGGAGGCACGCGGGGATTTCCATTTGCGTATAGTCATGGGTGAGGGTGCTGGGCACTGGTTTACCTGCAGTGCTTGGCTTGCTGAATGCGCTTCTAGTGGAGGTTTGTGGCCGGTCCGGCCTTGTTCTATTTCCATTCTTTCTGAAGTTCTCGCAAGGTTTTTTGGGACTTTGGTTTCTTAGAAACCGGCCGACAATCAGGAAGTCAGTCGGTTTCGATTATTGCTCTGTTTCCTATATGGCGTTATGGATCCAGACCCTGTGGATGTCCTAGGCCCCTCCAGTGCTCCTCCTGCACAGCCCTCCCTGCAGGGAATGATTTCTTTGTGATTGGAGGCTGATTTTAGGGCTAAGGAAGGCCCTCCTGCTCCTAAAATTCCTCATAGGCTGGATTCAGACGAGGCTGTGGGGGATGTTGGTGATTTAGTAGAGGACTACGAATGGGGCCGTTTTGTGCAGGGAGCTGAGCTTCTTGACATTCTGCAGCATTTGCAATCTTTTCTGGACTTTCCCGAGGTAGAGGGGGTTCCTGAAGATAATACATTTTTGGTACAGCATTTGCGGCCAGAACCAGACCATATACCTCTGCTGTTAGGAAGGTTTTACAACATGAATGGAAGGACGTGGGTAAGACCTGTTTTTCTCGATTTCTAAAGCGATATCCCATTGCCAACTTTGCAGAGGAGTTTCCTACATCAATTGGGGTTGATAACCTGATGACGGCTTTCTCCACCCAGGGCAATGTTGTTTCTGAAGATGCCTCCCCTTCTGATGCTGTGGATAGGAAGATGGAAGGGGCTATGTTGGACTTTTTTTCTTATGCAGGGTCATCCGCAATCTTTTTGCCTCCTGCCTCCTATTTTTTCTGACCTGTTGATGTTGGCTTTTGAACTCTGAGCACTTTACCACTGCTAACCAGTGCTAAAGTGCATATGCTGTCTGTGTAAATTGTATGTAATTGGTTTATCCATGATTGGCATATTTCATTTTACTAGTAAGTCCCTAGTATAGTGCACTAGAGGTGCCAGGGCCTGTAAATCAAATGCCACTAGTGGGCCTGCAGCACTGGTTGTGCCACCCACATAAGTAGCTCTTTAATCATGTCTCAGACCTGCCATTGCAGTGTCTGTGTGTGCAGTTTTAACTGTAAATTCGACTTGGCAAGTGTACCCACTTGCCAGGCCCAAACCTTCCCTTTTCTTACATGTAAGGCACTACTAAGGTAGGCCCTAGATAGCCACAAGGGCAGGGTGCAGTGTGTGGTTAAGGTAGGACATATAGTAATGTGTTTTATATGTCCTGCCAGTGAAATATTGCTAAATTTGTTTTTCACTGTTGCAAGGCCTGTCCCGCTCATAGGTTAACATGGAGGCTACATTTAAATCTGATTAAAGTGTAGATTCCCTTTGGGAGCAGATGGACATGTGGAGTTTGGGGTCTCTGAGCTCACAATTTAAAAATACATCTTTTAGTAAAGTTGATTTTAAGATTGTGTGTTTGAAAATGCCACTTTTAGAAAGTAAGCATTTTCTTGCTTATACCATTTCTGTGACTCTGCCTGTTTGTGGATTCCCTGTCTGGGTCAGTTTGACAGTTGGGCTGTTTGCACCTCACACTAGACAGTGACACAAAAGGAGCTGGGGTGTAGTCTGCATTTCCTGATGAGCCATCTGTGCTAGGAGGGAGGGGAGGAGTGGTCACTTACACC
This sequence comes from Pleurodeles waltl, assembly GCF_031143425.1. Lineage (NCBI taxonomy): Eukaryota > Metazoa > Chordata > Amphibia > Caudata > Salamandridae > Pleurodeles > Pleurodeles waltl. Next base: position 670,974,397 of record NC_090443.1, on the reverse strand, counting down.
TGAACTGGCTGTGCCTGTCCTCACACAATGCAGTTGCCTACCCCCCAGGAAGTGTCTGGGGCCTATACTGGGCAAGGCAGGATTTCACATTCAAAAGAGACTTTACTTTGAAGTAGGCCTACTTCAAAGGAGAAATTGGGTATAAGAAGGGCACCCAAAACCACAGATTTTAGATCACTTCTGGACATCAAGAGGAACCTCTGCCTGGAGAAGAGCTGAGGAGAAGTGCTACTCTGCGTGTGACTGTGCTTTGTGGAGCTATCCTGCAGTTGCTGCTTCTGCCAGAGTAAGAGGGCAAAGGCTGGACTTTGTGTGCCTTCCATCTTGTGAATAACTCTCCAAGGGCTTGATTTAGAGCTTGCCTCCTGTTGTTTGAAGTCTCAGGGACAGCAAAGACTTCTCTCTGCCATTACCTGGAGTCTCTGGAGAGACTCCTGCTCTGACAAGTGGTGCCCTATCCAGTCCCTGGGCCCTTGAAAGGAAAGCTGGTGGAAATCCAAGGAAATCGACTTCGGACGGCTTTGGACCGACGCCGCTGCTGAATCCGGTGACGCCGCCTGCAACCGACTCCGTGATCTTTGCTGGAACGCGACGACCTTCGCAGGCCCGCCGCCGCTGCAGCCCCGCTGAAGTCTGCGACTCCGTGGAAGTCACCGCACCACGTCATGACTGACGCTGCTCAAAGTGCGCGGATTCAACTTTTCGCACAGATGCCGCGATCCCCGACTTCTCGCATCGACTTGTTTTCACTCTTTACCAAAGGTACTGTACTTGGGAGTCTACGCAACTCCGTGTCAGGCGCCGCTGGTGTCGGCTTGTTGGGAACGACTATGTCACGACGCCGTGTTAACACCTCATCGAAGCATTTTGTGTTTCTAAGCGCTATTTTTTTGTTTAATATTTAAAAATTCATAACTTGACTTGTGTTTGTCGGATTGTTGTCGGTTTGGTCTTGTTTTGTTTATATAAATATTTCCTATTTTTCTAAGCTGGTGTTGTGTCATTTTGTAGTATTATCATTAAGTTAGTGTGTGTGTTGGTACAAATACTTTACACCTAGCACTCTGAAGTTAAGCCTACTGCTCTGCCAAGCTACCAAGGGGGTAAGCAGGGGTTAGCTGAGGGTGATTCTCTTTTACCCTGACTAGAGTGAGGGTCCTTGCTTGAACAGGGGGTAACCTGACTGTCAACCAAAGACCCCATTTCTAACAGGCTATCATGAGGGCATATGCGGTAGCCAATTTTGCAGTACGGGCAAACCCATATTCCATTTACCCTGTGCAATCCTTGCTCAAGGATTTCCAGTCCTTGGCGGATAACATGGTTGAGGGGTTAAACTGTGCGGCCCTCCTGACTCTGATGGAAAAATAAGTTCATTTTTGTTCTAATATTTCCTTTGATAATTTGCGTTCCTCTGCAGCGGCCCAGGGACATCTGTTTCAGCCCACCATCACTTGTGGATGCGTACCTAGCGGGCTGATGCGTCGCAGAAAGCAGTCTTGGTGAAGCTTCCTTTTGATGTTGTTATATTGTTTGGGCCGCAATTGGAAGACATGGTTAAAAAGACTGCTGAAAACAAGAAGTTGCTTGAACCTTTAAAAGCCTTTCCTAGGGGTAAAGGGTTTGCTCACAAAGGTCCTTTTCTTTTTTCATCATCCAGGTGGACATCTCAGACTTTTTGGGGACAGGCCGCAACTGGGGGGCCCCCCTCACTCTGTCAAATCCAGTTTCCAGCCCTCTGCAGCCGGTCCCTCAGGTGCTGTCCAGCCAAAGTCCTGACTTTATGATGGATGTTCCAGTTGGGCGTCGGCTTTGGCATTTCAAAAATACTTGGGCTTTCACCATTTCGGATGTTTGGAGTTCCTAAACGTTCTGAAGGGTTTTTACAAAGCAATCCCACTACCCAGAGACCCCTTCAAAAGGCAAGCACTGATGGAAGGGGTGCAGGTGTTGCTACAAAAGAAGTCTATTGTTCCGGTTCCTCATTCAGACTGGGGTCGGGGTTTTATTCCATTCCATTTCTTGTTCAAAAACCTTCCGAGGACTTTTGTCTAGTTCTGGACTTTAAGGACTTGAACGGGCTCTTGGTTCACCAGACATTCAAAATTACAACCTTACAGGACATTTTCCCGTTGCTCAGACGGGGACTTTCTGGCCTCTCTGGATATTTTGGATTGCTACCTTCATGTGCCAATCTTCCTAGGGCACCAAAGGTTTCTCCACTCCACTCTTGGCAATCGTCATTACCAGTTTTGTGTCCTACCATTTGGGTTGACTTCAGCTCCAAAAGTTTTTACCAAGTTCTTGGCTCTCGTGGTAAGTATTTTGCATTTAGCTGGTATATGGGTGTTCCCATATTTGGATGACTATTTGATAAGTTCTTCTTTTTCTAAGGCCAAAGCTGATGTCATGGAGGTGGGTCACGTTCTGCGGAGCCATTGCTTCCTGTTCAATCTGGCCAAGTCCAATCTACATCCAGTCCAGTTGCTCCAGTTCATCAGGGCCCTGTTTTGTATGGATGAGGGGGTGGTGTTTCTTTCCCCAGACAGGGTTTCCAGGCTGGTGGCTCATCTTTCAGACCTGCTGCAGCATCCTCAAGCTTCAGCCCACCTGTGGTTATGCAGTCAGGGGGAAATGACTTCCACCCTGGGCCAGGATCCTTGGAGCTGTTTGCATCTTGATCGCTTAGTGCACCATTTGTTGAGCAGGTGGAGTCCTTCTCCGAGAACTTCGAGGCTATGGTTCCCACTTCTCCTCGGATCAGGACAGAGTTACACTGGTGGTTGGTTCTGGAAAACTTATGGAAAGGGTTCCAGCTGGCTCAGCTCATTCCTTTGATTATCACCACAAACGCCAGAAAAGTGGGTTGGGGTGCAGTTTTTGGGGACTTTAAAGCCCAGGGCTAGTGGTCCAGGCTGGAGGTGCTCAATTCCTCCTATTGGAGGGAATTGGCGGCTGTGAGAGAGGCGCTCCTGTGGTTCCATCCTCTGATACAGGACATCCAGTGTGTGTTCAAACAGACAATCAGATTGTCAGAGCTTATATCAACAGGTGGGGGGATGTTTTCCTCCCTTTACCTGTTGGCCAGCGAGATTTGTGCTTGGGCAGAGCTCAACCTTCTCCCTCTCCAGGCAGTTTATCTTCCGGGGAAGGAGAATGGGATTGCCGATCAGTTGAGCAGATCTTTCCCGTCTTTAATCCCCCTGTGTCTCTCTCCTCTATTTTTTTGGGAAATCACTCACAGGTTCGGCCTGCCATGGTTGGACCTGTTTGCCACAAAAGAGAATTCACTCCTACCTCAGTTTTGCTCTCTGATTCCAGCTGAGGGGGGGAGGGAGACAATGGATGCCTTCTCTGCCGAGTGGCCTCCGGGTCTCCTATATTGTTTCGCTCTCTTCCCATTGATCCCAAGGTTCCTTCAGAAGATCAGCGAGGATCATGTTCGGGTCCTCTTGGTGGTCCCCGGTTGGTCACAGAGGCCTTGGTTTCCCCTATTGAGAGACCTGGCAGTGGTTCCTCCTTGGATCTTGCCCATTCAGCCTCCCCCGTTACTCCCCACGTCTCAGTCTCAAGAGTCTCTCCGTCAGTTGAATCTGGGGGTCTGGCTGCTTAAAGGTTGAGGTGGTTGGCTCGGGGTTGTTCCTCATCTGTGGCGCACTCCCTTAAATGGTCCTGGCATCCTTTCACTAGGAAGTCGTACAATTGACATTGGGGAAACTTTGAGAAATGGTGTGTCTCCAAACAGTTGTTGCCTCTTACTTGTGACCCTGTTAGGATTTTGGATTTTTTTAGTAGTTTTTTTCCTGGGTTTGGTGGTGTCCGCATTTCACGCTCAGTGGGTGGCTATTCAGGCAGTTAGGGGGAAGGCGGTATTGTCTCTTGCTCCTTTGGTATCCCAGCTGTTGCAGAGGTTTTTTTCTGCAGCACCCTTTTATCCGGTCCCCAGTTTCTCCCTGGGATTTGCCTTTGGTCCTTAATGGTTTGATGGGAGCACATTTCGAGACCTTGTATTCTGTAGATCTTAAATAAATGACTCAAAAGATTGTATTTTTGGTGGCAATTTGTTCCGGGTGTAGGATTGAGGAAATTGGGGCTTTGCTTTCTGTCTCCCCTTTCATTCATTTTTTTTCCCAGATAAGGTGGTGTTGCGCACCCGTCCAGCTTTTTTGCCTGAGGTTGCTTTCTCTTTTCATTGCTCACAGGATATTGGTCTTCCTGTAGCCTGCCCTGATTCGTCCTCGGAGGAGGATGGTCGCCTGCACACACTGGATGTTCATTGGGCTTTGTCCATTTATTTGCATCAGACCTCCTCTTTTCGGAAATCTGACTTCCTGTTTGTTGCTTTTGGGGTGGGTGGTAGAGATTCTCATCCTTCCACTTTTAACCTCTCTCATTGGATTAAGTCTGCCATTTTGTGTGCTTATGATTTGTCTCCCTCTGATGCCCCTTCTCAGGTGCACGGAAGGTTGACCAGGGGAATGGCGCCATCTTGGGCTTCCTTTAAGGGGGATTCCTTGACAGACTTTTCTGTGCTGCCACATAGTCCTAACCTCATACGTTTCTGTCCCATTATTGTGTTCAGTTTTAGTTCAGTTCTTTTGCTGATCATGCTTTGTCTACTGTTTCCTCATAAAAGTCTTCCTGCATTTGTACTTCACAGTCTGCTATGTTATTTTTTAGGCCATATAACCAATCCAACTTTGGTATTTCTCAGTAGTGAGGACTGGATTGGGGAGAATGGACATGGAGGTAATTCTCTGGGTACTTACTGGTAATCTTCATTACTCCAGGTCCAAGTCCAGGTTACAGGATGTGTGTTTCCCAAACTTCCCCCTTTGTGGTGGTACCTGGGTAATGGCGGCCATGATGGGGGAAGTGATTTGAGTCAGCTACGGAATGGGGTCTGCCAGAAGGAGATGAGATCTCAGTAGTGAGGACTGTATCGGGGAGGACTTGGACCTGGAGTAATGAAGAGTTCCGTTAAGGAACCAGATAATTTCCTATTTTATAAGGAACAGAATAAAACAGATCCACTTGACATGGGCACAAAAAATTTACACAAAACATACAGAAAAGAAGGGGGACCTGTGTACTGCACAGTAATGTTACAACATATTATTTCAGGTTTAGAGTCTTTCAGCATTTCTGCTTGAAACTTCTTCAGAACCTGGAACATTGTTGATCTAGTGATTCCTTATCATTTGCTTTTGCCACTGCTGTATGTGTCTCAGACAATTTCACCAGAAGTAATGTTATTACAAGTTGAAATCCTATTTATATTCCAAATTTGGCTAGATTCTGTTTTAAGAGCATTGTCATCAACTTAGCGACTTGGCATAACTTTGACCTATTTGCATATTTCATAGGTATATTCCTACCACAAAATTCCACACATTCAGTTTTGTCAAACAAATGCCTTTGCACATATACATTTTTTTTCTTCTAAATGTTATCTCACCTCTCTCGTTAGTCTATCCTCACGTTTTTCACTCATAGCATTAACTTCGTTTTGTTTAATAATCCATTAGACAGCAAAGCACTAGCCTTTCTCCTCCTCAACAGTTAAAACTGTGAATTCCCTATAGTGCAAAGAGGAGAGAACTTGCAAGGATCTAACGCTTTAATTAATCGCCCCAACTCAATCCTGCACTTTTGGCCAATTGTATCCCCTTTTAATACTCTTTTAAATCTATCCAACAGCAAAGTGGTCTTCAAGGACAATCTCTTTATCAGTGAGAAAACTGTACATTTCTTTAGATGTACATTGCACACCATTAATAATGGGATTGTTTCAAGATTGCCTTTGCTCTGAAATAGCTGATTTAAAAATGTTTTGGGTCATATCCCACAACTGCCCCATCGGTCATATGGAGAACATGTCCATCACAAACAGCAGATCTTCTGTACCTTTCTCTCCTTGAATTGAAACCAAGAATGTCAAATTGAATCTTTTCTCAGGGATAAAAACTTAAAGTCCACACATTATTGCTGAAGTCCTGATCCAGAGTACCTTGTCACTGTGTTCACTTTCACTATCAACACAATCTATTACCTATCTCTCTACTAGCAAATCTATATCTGGCCACTAGAAATAATTTCTTTAAACTGTATTGGTTTAGCAAAGTCCAAAAGTTCCAGGATGTATCAAATCAATCAACACTTTCTAAAACTAACTGGAGGAACTAATCTTGTGTCTCTCAACAATAACCCAACTTGCTTTAACAACTACTCTCTCACAAACTAAAACATCATTATTGGTTGCTCCCACCTCCTTAGGGCTCTTCCAAGATCACTTAAGATTTTGACACACGTTTGGCACCTCTGGATCGTTGTTTGTAATTTCCTAGCTATTCTCTTTAAGAAATACTCTTTGGTCTTTTTATTTATTTATGTAAACACTTATAAAGCACACCTGCAGCCAAGATGTATATGGACACTTTCATGTACAACATGCTATGGTAACATGTAAATGAGTTACCGCAATAGGAAAAGTAATGGTAATCTCAAAAATTGACAGCTGAGGAGTAGAGAAAATTGGAATGTGAGTATGTGAAGTTGTGTGGGAGAGAATTAATGAGAGTTTCTGTTTGTAACGGAACACTCAGTTTCGATACACTAGAGAGTAGAGTTATTTAGTGAGTGGAATTGCTTGAAAACATTAGTTTACAGTTGTTTTCAAAGTCTAATAGAGTTATTGGACTGAAGCCGTTAGTAAATGAGATCCATGTTGAAACTGCAGTTCATGAGAAGGTTTTCCAGTGAAGATTTGAGTTAAGGAAGTTCAAGATGTAACAAGGTGTTATGTTTAACCTCTAAAGCCTCTGGAAAGGTGGAGTTTTGTGTTCAGCTTTTGCAGAGTTTAAAAATTATTCTGTCCAGAATAGGTAGCTAGTGGAGGGCAGAGAAAATTAGTGCAATTAGGTCTTATTTCCTTGCTTTGTGAAGTAAACACACACACACTCCAATTTCAACCCCTGCAACCATGTTACTATCCACTAATCTTTATTGATAATCCACTGTCTCATTTCTACTCCATGGATTTAGCGCATAAAAAAGTCATATATCTTGCAAACAAATCACCAGCTTAAATATTCTTCATGAAAACTTCCCTGACCATTTTTTATGAAACATTCATTCAACAGCTTTGGATGCATCACAATCTCAAATGTTTTGCCCCATAAAAAGCCTAAACATTTTTATTGCCCCCAAGCACTCCTAATTCTTTCCTTTTGCTCGGAGAATAATTCTTCTCCACATCTTCATGAGTATGTGACGAAAAGACGACAATTTTCCTACCACTTTCAAACTGCTATCAATCCTTCTACACTAGCACCAGTGGTATTACCACATCTAGTGCTTCAACAAAACTCTGCAAATTGAAAGCATTGGCTAGATTCAATTTACTTTTTTTTTTTTAAAACCTTCCACTCATTCATTTATCTAAAACGTTCTGTTCTTTTGTTGAGCAATTTCTTTATTGATTAAATCTTGCAGGCAATCTTCTTGTGAATTTAGCGTTGAACTCAGCTGTACCTTAAGAAGTCAAAATATTCTCCATTTTAACTATTCCTAGGACTCTCTTAACAGTTTCAATCATGTCCTCTTTCAGTATGACTCCGTTGTTGCACTAAACATGCTCTTTCAAGAATTGCATTTCTTCTTCTTCAAAGGCAACCTATTATTTTTTAGGATACCAAAGACGTCTTTAGCTTAATGTCAAGCACGGGGCGATGAGAAGGTCGATAGAGTACCTTCTAGATTGTAGCAATGGCTACGTATTCCATTACCCGCCCTGCCACTCTGCACAGACTAATATGTGAAAAGTGAGAAATGTCTCCTTTAGAAGATAATAGTTAGGAGGAAAAACACAGAGTGGGGAAAGGGCCGTATTTGACAATATTGTTATTCTTTAGTGAAGATGAAAATAGCAGTAGCACTGGAAATTAACAAGGCCCCAATTTCTCTTAGCATCAGAAAGGGAAAAAGAGAAGAATCAGAAAGAAATCAATCCAGCCTGCTAAAAACAAAAAAACAGATACACAAATAGTGGCAAGAGCAAAGACTGATATGACAAAGCAGGTAAATAAAGTATTTGTAACACAATTTCCTTCTTTACCTAAGCTTTAAATAAGAACTGATATCACTGGAAATGTATTTCTAACATCTTGGATTAGGAAACTTAGATATCCTTCACTGGACAGACCACCATGTTGAAAAGGGCTGCTATTTAGGTTTGTTTCTGCTCCTTTCCAGAAACTCATGACGTTTGTTCAGCTATGAAGAAGACGTCTAAGTTTGCCCTACTGCATGACACAGTATCCTAAAGTCCTGCTGTGACCCTTCTTGCTGAAAACTATTCTGGGTCACCGTAGATATGCTGGAACAATCCATATCAAGGATGCTCAGCAGTAGTATGAACATGGTATCTGTCAATGCGTGGATGGAAAGTGCATGTTCCACGTTTTCTTTTTCTGAACCCCGGTGATTTACTTAAGTTATTGTCCTCAGCACATATCCCAATTGCTACTGTAGCACCTGCACATCAGGTTCATCTTCAGAATCAGCCAAGATTAAGATGTCATGTTGGCAAACAAGACACTGCGCCATAGAGAGACGAGATGTCCAAAACAATTTGTGCCCCTTGCTAGCCTTCAAGACGGAAGAAGAGGTCTTCTCGATTATTTACTGAAGCTAATTCTTTACCTCATGTTGTTCTGAGTCTTTACTGCTCATTCTAAAAAAGAGTATTGCACTGTGTTCTGGATGTGTTACATACTGCTTGGAGAATTTTTTGTTTAGGAAGCATGTAAGCTATTAATGTATGACTAAAATGGGGTCGATTTTTGTGAGGGTTTGAGAGTGATTTTCAGTACTCAAGCCATTGTGTAGATGCTTAATGACCTTATTTTTATGGACCAGAAAAATAATTAATGGCACTATTAAGTACTGAATATCCCTGTTACCCGAAGCTGGTATGCCAATGCAGTTCTCTGGCATTCAAAAATACTAGTAGGCATCTGTAATATTCAGGATGCCGGAATTCCAGAGCATCCCTTGCAGTCAATTTCGAAATGAGGAATTGCAACGCAAAATGGTAAAAATACAGCTGATTCCACTGGTAGTTCCACAATTTTCTGGCCTAATTCCAACTGTTAATTTCACTAGCTTTTATCTGATTTAATGTTTAGGGGAATTATATGTACTCCTAGATTCCTTGTTATTCCTGAATGGGACCAGAAACACCCTAAGAAAAATTGTGGATTACACTTCACTTGTAATGGGATGTAAGAGGAAAATAGGTTTTATTTTCAAATCCCAGAGAAAATATAAACTACATACAATCCACCCCCACGCATACAAATTAATAGAAAAGAGAAAGAGGGGTACCTCTGTGGATAAAGCAAAAGTAGGAACGAGATTTAGAAAATGTTTTATGTGCCACATCATGGGTGCTATCATTCAAAGCAAACTCCTACTTGTACTAAGCACACTAGTTGGTGTTAAACAATGAAAATATAGGTTTTATGCGTGTTTATTTTTGTGCAGTACACAAGGGCTGCACAAAAGATCGCTCGCTGCCTCTGAAATACTTCTGCCTTACTAAAGGGTAGGCGTTGTGCCCAGTGGCATTTGTGATGGTAAATAAATGCTCTGTGTCCTCCAGCACCCACGTAGAATGTTAGTCAATAACCCCTCTAACAAGGCAGTGCCCTTATACCACCATTGGATTCATGGAGACGGGATAGGTGGCGAGAGACTTCATTTCAATGGCAATGTTTCCACCGCAAATGAGAGAATTCATGCTTCTATTAGAGGTAACATGCGTGGGTTCGTACCAAAAGAGAAAAGAGATCCATGTTTTAGTTGCAAATGCAGTTTGTGTGTGTAACTGCACAGTATGTAAGTCTTGGGCATTGTTACACGCTCAGTGATGAATGCGCAAAGCAGCTTTGCAGCCGGGTGAGTCATAAACAGCATAAATACATTTGAAGAAGCCGCAATATAGGCAGGTTTGAATGAGGCGGGGTGGGTTGGAGATGTGACAGGCCACTGACAAGAAGGCTGTGTGACCTAAGGGCTTGAGCTACCAATTTAGGCCCTGGGGAATCAGGTTCGAGTTCCTACCTCCACTAAAAATCCTGTGATGCATGGCGAATCCCTTACTCCTTTTTTGCCAAACAAATGTGGAACGTCACCACTGCATGGGAAGTGCTCTAATTCCCTTATGCCAAGTTTGTGTGATATTAAACTGCAAAAATAAATGGACAGTGATGTACGTGAGAGAGAATAACTTGGCTGTGTCATTATGCTTCTTAAAACGTTAAATGAAGGAGTCATCAGTTCCTTTGTAATGTGTTAAAATGGCTTTTCATTTAAACATGGTGCACTGAAATGCATTAAATTAAAGTGCACGTACAACATTTTGTGTAAACTGCATGTAATCTTTATTCTTTTAAACTTTATTGCATGATTAATTAAAATTGTTGCACAATGTCCAATAAAACCAGTACCCACCCCTAAAATACATTTGCGGAGTCCAGTTGTGTATTATTCCCACACTGTAACCCCCATAAAACACATATAAATAGCTCAAACCATGTGTTATATTAAAATACACACATACAGTACCTAAAAGAAGTCAAGTGGTCCATCGCCCTAACGTTCTACAATCAGAGAAGTCCAGTTATATACTGTGCTCCTTTGACTCATGTGCAAAGGTATAATTGACAAACTCCAAGCACTTAGAGTATAGTATAAATGCTGGCTTCCATGTACCACACCTATTAACCACACAAAGGGGATCTAATCTGTTGCAGAATCATGCGTTGGCTTAATGACCCTTACACAAAGTGCAAGTGCTCCCCTCCGATGTAGTAATATGAGAGTTCTGTTTCACTGCAGTCACAAGCCTAAAATCCCAAGGCATCTCTCTATAAGAAGTGACAAATGGTTGGAAGCCATTTCGTCCACAATCCCCCAGTTGAAGCTACCATGGGGAGTTTGTCTCTCGGGATTTGATGTAAACCAAGATATAAGAGTGCAAATGCTAATGTTCATGTACTCCTTCTACCTAATCGTGGCAAGATCTATTTCACTACAGCCACAGGCCGAGAACCCAGAAGCATCTCTTTATAAGAAGTTGACGAAATTAATTGAAAGGTAGGCGCCATTTTGTCAGCAGAGTTTCTGTGTAGGTCGTGGCCTCTATGTCGATTCCTGCTCGTACTTGGCCTCGTGCATATTGTAGTGCCTTTCTCACTGTGCAAAACATTTTCCCAAAGCAGGCCAATTCCATGGGGACCACTGTAGTAAATATATGACTTATAGCTTCTTTACATGTTCCCAGCCCATGTTTCAGGAACAAGGGTTTTAAAAGCTGATGTCTCTCTGAGACCAGACATGGGCAACAATGTACCAGGTATGCTATCGACTCAGTGTGATATTGACACAGGGTGCATTCCTGCGAATACCCCTGCAAACATTTCTATTTAGGCCTGTAGTCCTAAATAGGGAGAATTAGAAGCCGCATTTGCAAGATGTTCTGGAACACTCGAAGTCCTAATGGCACTCATATAAGACTGGCTTTTTGTATTTGCGTAAGATTTGTATAAACCCACGTCTCCACTGATATTCTTTATTGCAGAGATATAATTTTCCTTGGAGACTAGAGCTCCCAGTTCTTTCAACCTCTTCTTCAGCAAAGCCTTTGCGATAGAGGCATCTGTTATGTAAGATGGTGCCAGATTGAACTGTTCCTCTGCCTGTCTTAAGTAAATGGCCCAGCTACTACTTTCATCTTTAAAAATTGCTTTCAGGGCCCATCTCAAGCTATCAGTGTTAGCTTTATGGTCACTCTGGTAGAACTTAATCATGTCTGTTTTGCACATTATATCCGTTTTTACTATTTCTAATTCCAGTCGTATCCCTGCATGTCTAGTTGGTCTGGGGATATGAAATACCCTTTTGTAAGCCCTCATCTGGCAATCCTCCAATTAAGTTGTCAATCTGCCCGGAAATGCAAGATGACCATAGGAAATTGCAGGTAGTAATTTCACCTTTATCACTCTCATTATTGGCTCTGATGTCGGTGTGTTAAGCCGACTATAGAGTTTTGCTAGAGCATAGGAGATTTTCTCTGATTTGGCTGTTAGTACTGCTACCTGGTGCTATATTTTCCCTATGTTGGATTGCCAGACTCCAAGGTAATGGTACTTGTCTTCTGTCTCTATGTTTAGCAGACCGAGTTGTCAGACTCTTTGATGTTTATTTGCCTGGCAGCCAAAGACCAGAACCTTGGTTTTTGCAGCATTTGCTCTTAACACATTTCTTTCATTGTAGCTGTGTAGTATGTCCGAACTCCTTTTTAGCCCCATCCGGGTATGAGCGGGGGCGACCAGATCATCCGCATATTGAATTATAGGCAACGCGGTTCGACCTAGTCTCAGATGCAACTTATTTCCTCTGAGCAGTTCTGCACCCAAATCAGCCATATACAGATTAAAAAGGGTGGGAGCAATAACAAAGCCCTCTTTTAATCCTTTGTTGGTGTTGATCTTCCTGGTTACATGTGTGCTTGTGATTTTAATATGCACCCAGGTGTCAGAATTTAAAGCAATTATCAATGCTAACAGTTTTCTTGGTATCCCCTAGTCCACCAATTTCTTCCAAAGAATTTGACGCACCACACCATCAAAGGCTGCACTATAGTCAATCAAGCATGCAAAGAGATGGTCTCAGTGCTTTTTGGCTTAAGTATGAGAGTGCCAGAACATTATCTAGGGTAGAGGAGCTGGGTCTGAAGCCGGTTTGATATATGGGTAAAATTAAATTTTCTGCTATCCAGCTTTCCAGTTCTTGGAGCAATATCCTTGCAAAGGCTTTGCCGTCTACATCCAGTAAGGCTATCAGCCTATAGTTCTCCGGCCTAGTGTTGTCTCCTTCTTTAAAAATGGGATGTAGTATTGAGCCTTTCCATGCCTCTGAGACCACTGAGTAGTGTAGACAGTCATTAAATAGGGCGGTCATCGGTACGGCCAAAAAACGCCTGATCATCTCTAAATGTGCTCCCTGGGAGATCAATGGGGCCAGGCACTCCGTCACATTTAATCATTCTGCAAGAATGTTTATGTTATAGTATTTTAAAAATTGTATTTACATAATCATTTTATATTCATTGTGTTCATGAGAAACGTGTGGAAATCATTTAAAACAAACATGTATTCATCTACTTTAGCTTGGCGGCAGTGAAGGCCTGAGGTCTTTGTGTATTTTTAACCTTCAACGTGAAGCTTGTTTTTTTGCATATTTTCCTAAGCTGTAGGTGCCATGGTATGAGTCTCAATCAATCAATCAGTCAAACAATCAGGATTTGTAAGGCACATCTAATCACCCAATATGGTATCCAGGCTTGCAGACCACAGAGGCTTATTTGAACAGCCAGGACTTGGCGGTGATGGTCCAGAGGTGGGTGGGGAGGCTGTTCCAGGTTTTTGCTGCAATGTGAGAGAAGGGGCATCCTTCACTTCTGCTTCAGTATATGTGGGGAGTATGAGAAAGTAAAAGGGAGTCAGAATGTAGTCTTCTCGAAGGTTAGTAGAAGTTCAGGTGGTGGTTAATGTACACAGGACCTTGGTTGTGTAGAGCCTTATGTGCGTGAGTTAGCAGATTGAATTGGCATCCCTTCTGTAGAGGGAGCCAGTGGAGTTGCCTGAAGTGAGGTGTGATGTGGATTCGTCGAGGAACGCCAAGGATGAGTTTCTAGTTAATAAAAATCCCATTGTGTAAGGATGTGTGAGGGCCTGATAAGAAGTGATTCCAAGGATGGAAGGAGTGCAAGGGTGTCTCAAGGTTGAATGGAAGCCAATTGAAAGGATGAAAATGTCATTTAGACAAATGATTTATAACATTGTTTTTCAGTGGAAAGGTTCGGCTGTGATGTCAGCCCTGGGAAGATTCAAGATTTAAGTGATGTTTTGGTCAGTTACAGAAGCAGATTCCATTTGACTATTAACTGAAGCAGACCCATGTGAGTTACAAACCTCACACTGTGTTTTTTAAGTGGCTTTAGCTACTCACCTCTCTCAACAGAATCTCTACTGAGGTTTCTGTATTGCTGACACTTTTCTCTGAAATCCCTTTAGTATTTACAATAGTTAGGAATTTTGAGTCAATGGTTAGACAGGAGAACTTGAGTTTGGATTTAAAGCATCAGATGCGTATTCCTTATTTTCTGCATTGTTGCTATTAAAATATTGTTTCTGCACATGCTGGTGAAATATAATGTTGTGCGACGCTTTAATTCTACTTCGGTGATTTTGTACATTTATACCATGGTTTTGAGACTCATTTATGTAAGTTTGACTTTGAATCTGCAATAAAGCCCTTTGAAACTTGTCGGTCTCCGAGATTGAATGTGTGGCCAATGAGTTGCACTGTAAATAAAGTTGAATAATTTGATGCATGTCTCCTCACCCCTCGAAACTGAGAAAAAAAAGAATCATTGGACCTACTAATTTAGGAGTAGTGTCAACTGCCGGATAATAGGCAGGCAAGTTTCCAAGTCGGGCATTTTCTTCCATCCCTTTACATATATGCATGAATTGCGACCCCTTCTGAAACTAAATGCATTCCTCTCTTGAAGTAGGAAGCATAGTCAATAAGAATAGCACTCACACAGCTGTTTACAACTACTTCTGGGTATGTCCCTACAAACGTATCACCAAGCACAGAACTATGAGGCCAACATACATATTCACAACAAAAGCACACTTCACTAGGAATAATAAATAGCATATTGTTCATTTACTACTACTGGTCAAAATGAGGGGTTATGTGCCATTGTTTTGGAGGGCAATCTATTCAGTGGGCGCCAGTGTGTGCGCAGTTTATCTTAAAGACAGGCCACGGTGTCCTGTGTATATTGTGGTTTATCTTTAATGTGTAGCACTCCAAGGTCCGTACATCTCTTAAATAAGAAGGGCACTGACGGTTATTTCCTTATTTCAGGCCGCACTAGTGTCACAAGTGAAGAGCAAAACTGAGGCTAAACAAGAGTTATGAAAACGTAGGGTCCAAATGTCGTTTGTGGCGCGTGAGGGATGGGCTTGGCAGGGAATCAGCCGTGCATGCTGCTGACACATTTTTGTAAAATTACGTTTACTAGTGAGTGAGATAGTTACCCTGTGATCACATCCCTTCGCCTAGAAATGTCATTTGTTAAGAGTTAATTGGTGGGCGAGAAAAAGAGTGAGCAATGAGAGAGTGCTCTGTTCTCGTCATGTTTCCTTTTCTTGCTCCTTACAAATGATTTTGATATACAAGGCACTCCATATTGTGAATTGGAACGTGCACAATCTAACCGTGGTTGCTATATATCACATCTAACGCACAAGAATTCCGTCTTATGTGAGCGCAGTGTGTTGATGTGTACCGATTCTGAAAAATAAGAAAACAGCTCTCCTCGAGTTATAGGAAGAAAATCACAGGCAAGGCTCTATAACGAAGATGAGTGCATTTAAAAACCCATGAAGCCCGAGGCAAGATGACTATAACGCTGATAGACCATTCACTCATTGATTGCACTTCATTAGTACCAGCTTAACACGTATACATAGCAGTAAGCTACAGAAAGTTGGCCAACCAACCTTTACAAAGGGTCTTCCACTGCCCAGAAACAAGTGTTGCTGTGTTTTAGTAACTTTGGAATGGTTTTGAGCTAGAAAAACATATGAGTTAAAATTCGCAAATTATGTAGCAGATTATGCATTAGGTGACAAATGCAGCAAATCTACAATTACGCAAAAATCGCCATGGCCTCACAATCGCATAATTCCAGTGGCTCTGTGTATAACATTAAGCTCCTAACGTTCTGCTTATAGTGAATTAAAGAGAATTGGGAAGACTGGTTCATTATTTCTCAGTAGTCTGAGTAAAAAGAGCAATTATGTCTGAAGTGATTTGCTGAATACAAACAGCAGCTTTAAGACGCCAGGGGGTATATTACAAATGAGGCGCACCGTCCCTGTATGCACAATGGCACACCTTTAAATTGGTACATCAGGCACAATCAGGGACAGTGCCTCTAGGGTAGCGCATCAGTGAAAGACAGAGCAGCTCTTCGAAGCAGCTGCTCCAGCTTTCACTGTGCAGATGGCACGTGTCTGCACTTTGCAGGGGGTTGCAGTAGGTGATTGTGCCTGCATGCACAGGGATGTCTGGGTGGGGGGAGGGGCTATGGCTCCTGCCTTACTCCCCCAGAGGGCTTTCACCAGGGGGTGCACTAACTGTGTGTAACCCTTTCCTGGTGCCAGTGTGCCTCCTGTTAGCCTCTTTGCTTCTGCGCCTGCATCCGTAATATGGCACAGGCACAGAGATAAAGTGTTTCCCTCATTTGCATGTGGCCACACCTCTATGTAAATGAGGAGATGCCCTTTTAGGATCCCGCCATGCTGCATGTGCACTGGTGCTATCTGTATTGCAGCAAGGTCACATAAGTGCATGCAGCCCCTTGTGTAATTCACAAATACCCTGGCAGTGGCAGATCAGAAATTGGGTGCACATTGGGCACTCTCTGTAGTAAGTCGCCAAGTGTTCTTAAACAAACAAAAGCACATATAAATGTTTAAAGGCTGAAACAAATGGGAAAACATTTGCTTGCTGTACTTCTCTCGCTAAAGATTTTGGAGAAGGCATTTTATGCACTATGTATTGTGCTCAATGAAAGCAGTAACACCACAAGGGACATAATCCAACTCTGTTGCGCTGTAGCACAGCGGCTTGGAATGACCCATCAGCACCAGTGTAGGAATAAAAGAAGAAGAAGAAAACGAACATTGAAAGATGCCATATTTTATTATTAGTTTGGGACAGCCTCAACGGTCCCTGAAGTCGAAGGGACCTTATTAAACAGCTTAAAAAGAGGAACAACGTTCTGGTCTGAACTTATTATAGCACAATGAACAAGCAGGCTTGCAGTTTGCCCGACGGTATCTATAGCACCTGAATACCTTTTAAGGTTTAGCCGCTCTATAAAAACTTGCACTATGGACTGAGTAGTTTTTTGGATAATGTTGTGTGTGTGGGGATAGATACCTTTTCTAAATCCAGGCCTAGCATAGTAGTGGAAAATGCTTTTCTTTAGATTTATCAGGTATGCCCTAATTAATTTATATGAAGATTGGTTGTGAAGGAAATACACGAGTCAGGATTTAGTCTGACTTCGTTTCCCTCCAAGCTGCAAACTCCTCAGTGCAGTTTTGCAGACCCTTGGACTGCTTTTGCAGATGGAGTAAGTGTGCCATTTCATTTGGAATGAACAGAACACAGCATCAACATCATCGAAAGGACGTATTTTGACTGAATGCAAACGTCAAATGTTTTATCACAGATTCCACAAACAGCCTCAACCCCTCTACATCACTGGAAATAAAAAAAATCAGTTGTCCTCCACGGAGGGTCGTCATGTTACTCTTTAGAAAAATTATTTTTGCCACCCATTTAATACTGTGAGTGACCTTGATGCCAAGACACATATTAACCTGCATTTTCCGATTTGTGGTGTCCAGAAACTTTCGAAAATCAGGCTGTCGTTTGCAAAACAAACTTATTTTTTCAAAGTTAAGACCTGAACCTCTTCTTGGCAAAATGATCGCCTTGTTAGTGTATCAATATTGCTGGTGTAATATTGCAAGAATGTTCAGATGCCTGATCCATTTAAATGGCCACAATGTATGCTCTCATTTAGGGCCTGTAGCATACAACTGGCTGATCTGGTCTTGAGTGTTAAACATTTCATGGAAAGAGATTACCATTATCCATTGGGTCACATATATTCAGAAAACTGCAACATTTTCCACATTACAGTCTCTCGAATTTATTTCTGTTTACATATGTTAGTTGAATAGCTGCCCTAAAAATAATATTCCTACACGTGATCTTGTAAATGTCTTTTAAGCACCACACCCCCTCCTTAGTCTTGTCTACCATTAATTACATCTGTCAGTACAAAAGTCTATCTATCTCAGCATTTTAATTTTTTCAACAAAGGTCTGTTTTCAGTTGAAGCCGTACCTGACATTGAGCAGATGGTATGTATTCCCCTTTTGTCTCAGGCAGGGTTGGGCACATTTGGGCAGGTTTACAGCACAAAGATCAGTAGATGATCCTCGTGTACCTGGGAAGAATATCCTTATTTATATTTCCACCTTAGGTATAGGACAGGACTTGTTCAGTGTAGTCACTGGTAAATCCTGTTCCAGTACTGTGTAAGTAGCTTTTATTGGTTTCATAAAAAAATTTTCTCAGATGATACCTTACTTGAAAAACGGATATTTTTCCACCCTAATAAATTCCTCCAGCGACTCTGTCTCCAAGGAAGTAGTTGCAACGGTGAACCGAGTTAAATAATTAAGATGGATTCTGGAATGTTTATTTTTTTCTCCTGGGTTGGATTTTAATGAGATAGTTAAATTACACAGTACTACCTATAATGTTTGTGTTTCCATGATTTTCACTTTCCAGGGTATGTCTGTTTTTCAGGATGTAAACCGTTTTTCAACGATTGATGTGCCCTCATGATTTGTGCATTTTACGCTCGAACACCAATGTTGCTTTGACCCACATCCAGCATTTACATACTTGAGGTTCTGATGCTTCTCCTAGTGTGTAATTTTGGTGTAGTCTGTTGTGTGTTGAAGGGAATATTGCCTGCGAATCTGCAGAAACGCCCCTGCATGTGCTGGCATTGCGGCATGCCTTCCTTTCTTTGTTTCTCCGAGGGGCTTTTCTTTGATCAAATATCAGCAGATTTTGGTCTGACCGGGATGTGGGTATGATATTGTGGTATGTTGGGCTCAACTTGTGAGCAACATAAGAATCCAGTAAGTGATCCTTAATGTGGGTTAATCTAGATGCAAGTTGGGACAATCCATAGAAGTCGATGTGTTTCAGGAGAGCTGCAGCTGTAGTAATTTCTTGGCTCTAATTAATTTCCCCTCAAAATCATATTGGGCACTATTTACAGATAAATCACACAATCTGCAGATATTGTTCTGTGGTTCCTGCCCTGTGGGTCAGTTGAACCTTACTGCTGTGAATTGTACAGAGGTTGCATTTCATTACCAAAGCCATCATTACAAGGTTCAGCGAAATCCTGATTTGTGGGTAGCAACAGTTATTAACTAACTTGAGATTACAAGTAACGTAAAACCACAGCCAGGCGGATTGCTGTCAATGGTGCAGCAGGTGCAGTTTCACCGGTGCCCAGAGGCCTGAAAGCACACTGCACCGTAACTATTGTCGTGTTCCACTAACCAATTAGAAATCGGGGGCTCTTTCCCTTGCTTTGCACTTGGGTCCATCGAACCCGTGCTACGCCACTGAATGCAGGACAACTGTTTATTTTATTCCCGCGCACATTTCATCCGGAGAAGTGTGCTGGGGTGAGATGGCCTGGAATGATAGAAAATCAACAGGAATAAGTAAAGACACACACATTCCTGTGGTTATTCATAATTTCTCGTGGACAAATCTGGAGTAGGGCAGTAATACCACACTCTGAAATGGATGTTCCCAAAATTCTGGTTGCTGTACAACGACATCAGAAGTTCTCAGCAACTCCTAGCTTGACCCCACCTGCTCAGTAATTTAACGAAATTTGTATTTTATTGGATGGTTTGTCTAAATCAAACACAGTAACTACCAGCATTACCGCCCGTGGTACTTCGATTTGATTATTATATTTTTGATTGAGGCGTTGTGTATCTGACTGAACTCTGAACTAAGGTGTCCTAAAAAAAAAAAAACACGTGTAAACACCCATTTGGAGAGGACGCTCGAAATCTGTAATATCTAGACCACTCCACAAGAATGGCTGAATGAAATATTAGCATGTTTAATTTCATCTCATGCAACATAGTCGCCGAATTTCATAACGAGGAAGGCAAAATTGGATTTTGAACACATGCACAGGAAAAACATAATGCATAGGAGCTGTTTACACAAGAACTGTATTTACCTGCTTGTTTAGTGAGACCATTTTTGTTGTATACAAATAAGTGAAATCCTAAATTAAAATAGCGTGTTGCTTCAAAGACAGTGTTTATGTGACACGCATCTTTGTCATGTCCAGAAAATGCAGTTAGCTGCACATTGTTTGCTGAAACATGTCCAATTCCCAATCTACCTAATGACCTTTGGTGCACAGATGTGAGTCAGACATGAGGCCTCTGCCGTCATCCTGGAAGGATGTCATTTTAGTGATTTCATTTTTTATGAGTTCCTGATCTCTCCAGCTTCCCACGCCGGCCTCATGGCACAATGACAGCTGAAAGAACAAACCAAATTAGTATCAGCTGCTCTCTGACATTTGTTTCATCAAATGCCTCCGTTACCGTACCTGTTGCCATTACAGCAGCATTTCCCTTGACCACAGCTGTAGCAGGTGATCCAGTCTGCCGGTGAACAGCACAACCAGCTTAGGCACTTGTCACAGCAACACACAAAGGGCACAGTGCTAATTTGATAGTAGGTTGCTTTATTTTCAGAACTATTCCAAACTTAAAAATCTGCAACCATGATCCGATCTGCTTACGTTCTAAAATGTTCCTAAAAAACTAACCTTAGATAGGTTCTGTACTTTTACCAATGCTAAAACCACAAATCCCACTCTCCTTAACCAGGCAGCGCCTCTCTCATAGGCCATACTGTCCTCTTCTACACTCGGGGCCATCTTCAGCTACTTGACCCCTGCTCATTCCTTTATTGGTTGAACTGCATCTAAGAGCCATGTATCAGCAAGCCCTATTAATGGGCCATGGCTGAACGAATTCTACCCTTATTTCCATACCCAGCAATATACTAACCAGTAAAAACATATCCTTTATTGCCTTCTTTCAAAAGTGACAAATGTTCATAGATTATTGCAGCTAATTTTTTATGATCAATTAACATTTTCCCACTCGTCCATGTTGGGCATGTTAAGGCATCCCTAGGATGGGATCTGGTGCCAAACCCTTTCTTTTCCCCACATGGTCTTTGCTTATCACCAGCCAGCATGGATGAGATTACCTATTTGTTGGTCATGCCCTGCTACCCAAAAGGTTTATGGGGATGACCGCAAATCAGGCTCTGCTCATATTGGGGTTCTTTCTTGGGTCAGACAACACAAGAAACTGAGGAACACAGTCCATCTTTGATAAAAAAAATGTTTTAAAAAAACTGGGCGGGATGGCGACATAAAAGGATGCGTCTCTGTGGAACTCTTACCTGGGGACTGCTCCTTTGCCCTTTTTAGGAACTCCCTACAAGTATACTTTGAGTCCCCAACACTGATAATGGTGAGCTAAAGTTCTGATGTTGTAGTAGGGGCAGAAGGGAGAGCTGTGCAGTCCAGAGGATGTAACCTGTCCAGAGTAGACAGCTTTGGGGCATGGGGAAGGCTGTAGAACTGCAAGTGCATCAGGAAGAGTAAAGCCCTCCTCTTAGAGTAAGACAAAAGGGTGGTGAATAGTGAATCGATCGGGAAAGAGACCAGCAGAGGCCTGTGGGGTGACACCTAGCCATACAAAGGTACAGCAGGGAGCAGGCACAGGAGGTCCTGACAAAATCACCAATTGACCAGAGGGATGATGAGACTGGAGAGTACATGAAGTAAAGAGATATACTTCAATTCACTAGAATGAATATCACTAGGAGATTTATGAACAATGCTGATGTGCGTAAGAGAATACTGTGCAGGGAATATATGCTGGTTGTAATAAAGTGAATCCACACCAGATGAAGATATGTGGTAGGAGGTATTTATTACAGCCTCAACCAACAGCCAGCATATCAACTGTCATGCAGAGAACCCTGCATGACAGAACCTCAGAACAAGCTGGTTCCATGCCCAGTGTTCTGGCATGGAGCCATGTTACATCATTACACTTCTTCCTCTTTACATTAGAACAGAAATAACATGAGAACAAAAAACACATTTGAACAGAAAGAAAAAGAGGGTAGAAAGAACTACACAAAATCACGCAAATGTAAAGGAAACCTGCGTGTTCTGACACTCCTACGAGTATTATCAGACCTTAAATCAATGTAGAGGGAAAACGATAAGAAGTATCATCTCTCCTGTCGGCCACACCACACCCCCCAAAATGTGCTACACGACTATGATTCCAGATGCGACCATCATCCGTCTTGACAGCATTTTTAAACAGCTTAATGATAGTTTTTGGAGAGGTATATTTTGACCAATTTTGACACCCAACAGGAGCTTTGACCTTTACTTTATCTCCAACCTCAAAATTTGTAACTTTCGCATTATTCCTTTTATCAACATAAATCTTCCTTTTGCTTTGCAGAGACACTTCTTTGTCTCTCCATTCCCCAATACCATTGTTTTTCAAACCCTTCCCAGCAACCATCCAGCCAGGACACAAACAAGTATTTGGAGACATTCCCCTGAGCAGTTCAAAAGGAGTCTTCCCCGTTGATGCATGAGGAGAGTACCTGTAAGCTGTTATACGACCCTGCAGTTCTTTTCTCCAATCTAAACAGTTTACCTTTGCTAATTGTATACTCTCCTTTAAAGTCCTGTTAAATCTCTCCAAAGCACCATTCGCCTCTGGATGATATAACGCAATTTTTTTATGTACAATTCCACATTTTACAAAATACTCCTCCAGCAGAACAGAACTGCGGACCATTGTCAGAAAGAATAGAGTTAGGAAAACTCTCGCGTTTGAACACAGATTCTAAAAAACTGATCACAGATTGAGAAGTGTTCTGGCATGGAGCCATGTTACATCATTACACTGGTGGCTACATAAACCTTCTTAAGTAGCCTCCTGTGATACCTAATGAAAGTGAAAACTGAATGGAGAAAGAATGGATGTCTCTCAGGTGGTACAAGCATACCTTATTGTAAGACAAACCAGGTTGGAACAGTAATTAGCTAAACCTGACTTTCAATCAGCCCCTTCAAAGCATACAGAATACTAAGTAGTTTCGGGTAAATTACAGTTACCCAGAAACGATAACTTATTTCCCATCACCATTATCAGTTGTCTGTCCTCACTGCTGTCAGACTCTAATTGCTAATCCACTGCTCACCTCAAGAGCGAGGTAGAAGTATGTTTAAAGCCAAAGAGTTCCTGAAAGGCAGAGGTGAATATCACCCAAATTGAAGAAAGCCATACTAAAGGCCTACTCCCTTACTGAAAGCAAACACCCCACAGCGAGATTTAAAAGGGAATAAGCAGTCACTGACCCAACAGGGGGAGCCCTCCATCACGTCCTTGCACGTGGCTCCACTAAGGCAGAACTCTTAGAGGCACTGCACGTTTTTAAACAGGAACTGTGCAAAGAACTCTAAAGCGATATGGACCTGAAAATAAAGCAAGACTTGGAAACCTCTGCTTGAGGGGCCTGAAGGCAAGAATTGAGGCTACAAATAGGATCACATTTGTGGATAGCGTATGCTACGTTGCTGAATGGTATATACCTGAGGGTAAAAATAGATGGAGCACTTACAATGGATCTGAGACGCCTTCAGAGTGATCAGAAACTTCAAGATGTTTTGGTGAAATTGCACTACTTTTCAGAGCATGAGAAAATCTTTAGCGACTCGAGGAGGCATAAAGAAATTCTGTTTCAAGACGCTGTTGATGAAATTTTTCAAGACATTGCACAGGCTATGCTGCAAAGGAGATGACAATTTAGACCCACAAAGGAGCAACTAATAAACAACCAAATAAGGTACAAGTGGACTATCCACTTGAGAGCAAGACGCTTCAGGTGACGTACAAGGAAGAGGCTGCTAAAATACCACACATGAAGATAGAGCAAGAGTTGTCCAACCTATATCAAACCAGGCTGGTAAATGAGGAGTTATTAGTGGCGCTCAACAGATTGCAGACACTCACATCTCAAAGATGACAAGAAACAGGAGGGAGAATTCCAGAGAGAACTGGAACATCTAAAGATTAACTCTGATGAATTTCATTCTAAATGCTGATCTAGGCACAATCTCAGTTTCAGCCCATACAGCCACTCACATACGGATGCGGATATACGGAGACAAGAAATGCCTACTCTGGAGACTATAACCATCTGTTCAGAGAGACAGGATTTTTAGAGAAGAGAGTATCAAACACAAAGATGATTACTTCATGCATAATGGGTCAGAAGAGATAGCTAATGCAACACTATGTGATGCCGTTAGGGGTAATGAGCGGGAAATAAATTGCATTGACAGCCCATCTTAAAATAGGGTATTGGAAACACAAAAGTTGGAGGCAGAATTGAGGGAGGCAGAAGTTCAATATAGATCCACGTCCTCTATGCCAATAAAGAATAAATTGCTAACACTTAGAGGCCAGCTGCAGATGACCTATACTAATAAAGCACAGCGAGCGCTATAACATTGAAAACAAACAATGTATCTCACCAGAGATAAGATGGGAGCCCCTCTGGCACAATTATTGTGTTCCAAGAGGGAAAAGGAATTTGTTAAGGAGCTTTACTCAGCACAATGTACACTAGCGATGAAGAATCTTAATAAATTAGCAGAGTTTCCTAACTTCTATATATCACTCTATAAGAAAGGCTCATATTGACCATTCACAATTACCTAAAGTTTCGCCCCTCTCGGGAAATGTTGGAAGCCCCAATTAGTTAAGATGAAGTTAAAAAAAAAAAAAAAACTATACTGAAGTTCCTGGGCCAGCCTGGTTCTTGAGCATTTTCTATAAAACATTTAGTGGTAAATTGACCCTGAGAATAACTGCGCTCTTTAACTGATGTAAAATTAAAGAGGAAGTTACCACTATAGGCGAGCAGCCTATATGAAGTACTATATTTTGGGTTTGCCCATATTAGGAATAACTGTAATGATCACCTCTTGCACAGAAGTGGTAAGTTATATTCCAAAATGTTGGCAATGAGACTGGACCACATCCTGCCTGGAATAGACTTATCACTTTTGATTACAGTGGTTTCTTAGCTGGAGTGCAACCTCATGATAATTCAGGTAGGACCATCCACCTGGTCAAAAAAGTAGCTAAAAAAAGTTATCAGCGGTTCCCCTGTCATTATAAGTGGGGAAAACTTCTGACCTGGCGGATTGGTCCTTTTTAACCATCGTATGAAGCCAAGTGAGAATGGGACCTAGACAACATGAGTTTGGCAAACTATACAACACCTTAGGGGAAAATCACTCATAATGTGGAGCCTGTCAAAAATGAAAAATTGGAAAGAGGCACAAGACAGGGTTGCCTGTTGCCCCTAATAAAAATCGCACTAAGCATAGAACCATTTGCATCCAGAATTTGAAACTCAAAGGGTATTGTGGAGATAACTTTTGGGTGAAGCAAACTTTAGAGTATGCTATATACTTATTGTGTCCTTTTGGCACTTAGCACACCAGAACAATCCCTACCAGCAGTACTCCATGACCTATTGTATGAATTAATATCATGCTCAAATGACAAGATCTTTTTAGAGCCAATTTCCCACATTTAACGGACTTAACTAACAAAGACCTAATATGATGGACATCACTATTTATGTCATGGATGGGAAGATGTGCTCAAAATTAATGTTTTGCCTAGACTCCTAATCTTTTTCACACACTTCCTAGTCTAATAAATGCCACTTTTTGAGGAACTGCAGTAATGAATCTCCAAAATTGTATGAAACGTGGCTTGACCTAGATTAGCAGTACAGCTACTGCAACAATCCAAATCTCAGGGGTGACTGTATTTTCCCAATTTTAGAAAATATTACGAAGCTACCCAACTTAGGGTAATTATGCAGCGGTCTAAATCGGAATTTGATATCCTCTGGGTGCGTATGGAGCATGGAGTCACAAGCAGGCCCTTATGGGATATTATATGGTTGAAAAGAGAACATAAACAAATAAATGTATACTTGAGCACCGCAACATTGAACATGGGACACGTTTGCAAAATAACAAGAACTGGCAGCCTTCATTTCCTCATACAACTGTAAACATTACAACCCAGTGTTCTTTCCCAATTGTATGAAAGGGAGTTTTTATAAATGGAGACGAGAGGGCTGTCGACTGCTATCTGACTTGTTTGTTCATGGTGAGATCAAACCCTGCCAGTGCAAGAAGGATTTTGCAGTGGATGAGAAATTCAAACTGAGATATGCTCAGATTTGTCATTGGGTATTACAATTTGAAAATAAACAAGCTGCTATTAGAGGAAGGACCCAGTTTAAGATTGATATTTTGAGAATGCCAGGTTGGAAAGGAGGGATTTCTGGGTTGTATGGAACATTAATGACAACTAATGCAGTCGTTAAATGGGCTCATATGGCAGCATGGGACAGGCAATTAATAAAGTAACTCAGACAAGGCAATTGAGGCAAAGCTAAATAACACTACAAACTCTACAAAGTGATGTATGGTTGGCACCACGGCACCATATATATCCAAATACGAGAGGAGACTGATGGAGAGGATTTGAAGCTCGGTTCAGAGCCCTTCATTTCTGGTGGAAATATCCGGTGGTTCAATCACATTGGGAAGAGATAGGCGATATTACTGGGTAGCCTCAGCCAGACCACCCTGTGGATTTGATATTAGGCCTGGGGTCCGGGGTTTTAAAGGGTTTAGGAAGCAGGTTCGGTATACAGTTAATCCAACGTTTGAGTGCTACAAAATTAACATTGGTCTTTAATATGAAAAAGAGCCAAATCACCCCTCCCACACACACACAGAACAATAATATCAAAGAATATGGATGATCTGCGCTGTGGAACATTTGATCTGTAATATGGAGGAGAACCGTGCTGACTTTGAGCCCAAACGAGGAACCCTATTGGATGTGTTGAATAGAGGGCTATTGCAAACCCTGGGCTCCCCTCCACGGTGGAGGCTGATGGGACTGCTTATATTAGGCATTGGAATGGTAAATGACTACAGGGGAATGTGAGGATTGTTTTCTTTGTGACTTTTACTGCAGCCTTATGCACACTACTCAGGTATGGGAAAGGGGGTATTGGATTTTTCTTGTTTAAAAATTGTAACGTGACCGATGGACAAGAAAATCTAACAAAAATGTGCTTTACTTCCATTACAAAGCAACATATACAACCTGACACGCACTTTAGCTTACACAATATAAATTGCCTTAGCAGGGCACTAATAAAAACAACCACTTACAAAGCCAATAGGTTTCGCCTTGTCAAGCTTGTAATGGCTATTTTTTTTATTGCAAGCCTATGCCACAAAAAGAAAAAAAAACATAAACTTGACTGCCACATGCTTGCATTACATAAACTTTAAATTTAAAAATCATTCACTGATGTGGCTGATTCACTAGTGAGTTTTTCAGACAATAAACCTTTTATTTTTTCATTAATTAGATTATTATTATTAATATTATTAATGTTATTATTAGTAATAATAATAATAATAATATTACTTACCACAAACCAACCACTCAAATTGCAAACAGATACAAAAATACCGAAACACTACTTAACTGTAAAAATAATTCAGAAAATACATCAAGATATAACTGGGTACTCAAACTGCAGGCATAATAAATAGCAGTTAATAAAGTGAATATAGAAAATAAAAATAAATATCATAACAAAGCACACTTCGGAGCATCTTTGTTTCTGCCCTTTTTGAAGCAGAGTGACTACCACCAGATTTCTATTCCTGTGATTGCTATGAGATGCATGGTAGCCCTCGGTAGGGTTGTCGCTAAATGGCTCCAAAGTGAAGGGACAAAACTCTTGTGTGTTGGGTCATTCATTTTTTATTTCGTTTTTCAAACATAAATTATTTGCTGAGCGGGTGCACCAAGCATCACATCAGCAAGGCAAAACGTTCCTTTCTTCAATAGAGTTGCTACAATAGCGACTATACTGAAGGCAGCAAGATCTATGCCTACCTGTCAGGTACCTCTAAACTGCAGTTGAAATTCCTGCGCAAACTGGTGTTTTCACATGGATTAGTGAAAACAGTGGCTCTTGTAACTCTGGCGTAACATGCTTATTTTTGTGTTTATTTTTTACACCTTCTACCACTGCCCTCTTAGGAGTCAATCCTTTAAAGTACAACCTCTAGCTTACTATCTTTGTACTCCTTTTGATTTGTCGTTTATTCTGCCTGTAATCCATACCTTCAACCCGCCTATCACAGAGGTCAGACACTCCCATGGCTCCACGCTTCCTTCTTGCACCCACCTGGAGTGCTTGCATTTTCTTTATGTCAGGGGACGTGGTGGAACGGCTGAAATTCCTGCTTTGGAAATGACGAACCAGCTTCGAGTCTCCGCTCTGACGCAACTGTTTATGGTTCTGGGCAAATCACATAACCACAGTGCCTGACAAAAAAGGTGAATGTGTCTTTGTGTAATGTAACTGGTGTTCGTCTAAAGCGCTCCACTACCACCCAGCCCAGTTCGCACTATATAAGTATACAAAATAATCACATGAGTGCATTTGTAATTTTTTCTTTTTTTCATATTATCAAGTTTGTGATGTATTTATGAGTGGCCTTTCTTTGCAGACTTTCTGTTCACTATGAGGTGCTAAGCTGTACTCAACGATAAATATACTCAATAGCCTGTAAATACCTGTGCAGGCCGTAATAACATGAATTCTGCTAAATGATCCCTCTCGTTGCGCAGTTCAGAATGATCTTATGCTATTGCAGAGGGAGATAAAAGGCACATGGTTATTTCCTAATGGCAATATGAAGTGGAAAACTAACTTCACATACTGTTCCTCTGAAGTACATAACTGTGCAATTTGCTCAAGTCTAAGAGGTAAAAATAAAAGCACATTGTGACTTGTATATATCCAGCTTAGCGCCATTGACCAACAATACTAGCAAAGGCAACGTAATTTCTGACTCATTCTTACTCTAGTATACAAGATCTTTTAAAGGGAAATTAATCCACGATATAATTAGACCTCACAGCCTGGTACTTGGATTGCTAACCTCTTCCACTTGAGTGAAACAAGTACCTGGCTGTTTAATACTTATGTGCATCAAACGTTTTTTTTTTTTTCACTTAATTTGGCAATTTATAAACAGCTCAAAATGCAGGTGCCATTTTCCGCTGAGTACCATCAGATAATCATTGCACGTACACTGAACCAACCCGCTGAAGTGCTACTTGTACAGGGTCGAACTGGGGCAGAAAATAGGCCAGGACACAAACATAAAATAGGTCCACACGGGTAAAAAAAAAAGTGGCCTACGTTTGTAATTTGGGGCAGTAATGAACTTCTAAAGACACGCTGTAAATGCAAGGTTTTGCAAGGTAGAGAAGACTGCGTGGATTTGAATTTGCGGCAGGAAATGTTTTGGTAACATCAGCAAATCAACAGTAAAAGCCAGCACAGACGACCATAAAACAGGCCCAGAAACCGCCAGAAAAATGACACAGACTGACCTTTCAGACCAACCCTTCAGACTCTACCTGATTGCCATATAGGCCAATCCGATCCTGTAGAAATATCATTTTATGACTAACCAAACCGTTGAAGTGCTACACATGGCATTTTGTAATGAACCAAATCGATAAAATGCTACACAGATCGTTTTGTGATGAACTAAGGTGTCAAAGTACTACACAAATAACTTGAGGAGAGACTCTGTTGTTTTTCAACATTTCGATTCATCTGATTTCAATCAGTATGCTTCTATATTTCAGTGCCACACGTGGTATATTGAACTGATTTTGCAGGCCTCAGTTAAACTATTACATTGGGGGACCATCGGGGATTTTGGAGAAGGGTGTATATTGGAAGTTGTCGAGAGTGAAACATAACATTGTCTTCTCTTGGATCTGTGCACCACAAGTGCCATATTCAACGCATTCCTTACACCTCCATATTTGTGAGCTTTTGTGGTTTTCTGAAGGAGGTGGGAGTGGGCAGCTTATTACAAGCATGATGGAGCACTGCCCGCTTGTGCATTTGTGGTCTAAGTGCTATAGCACCCCATTTGTTCACAGTACATTTCACTAGCACTTAAAAAAATGTGGCAGTCTGTGGAGCATGATTGGACGCCGTCAGAAAGTGGGTTTCTGGTTGGCAGAGGTATGCACTCTGTCCAACCCTGAACCGCAGTCCTAGTCTGAGTAAGTCACCAAACAACCAGAATTAACCTCAGCTCACCCCGTGATAGCTTGACACAGAGCTGTCAGGCTTAACTTAAGAGGCAATGTGCTAAGTGTTTGTGCAACTCTCCAAACAGGTAAACAATGAAATCACCAAACAAAAATATACCACACCTAATTAGAAAACTGGAGTTTAACCTAATAAATAAAGCAAGACCAAAATGACAAAAATCCAATAAGTAGAACTTGAGTGCTCAAAGAATAAACTGTAGAAAAACGGTTAGAAGCAAAAAGCGCCAATCAGGGTTATCTGGTCACACTGGACTGGGACAAAATAAAAAAATTGCCATAGGCTTATTTAGCCTGGTCTATACTTTTTAATATTATTGTGTTTGTTTTGGGCCAATAGTACCTCATACTTATCGATATTTTATTATCATCAAGGCCTGTTAGTATTATTTTCCCTTTAGTTAAATGTGCTGTGGCTCAGTATTTACTCTATTATTTTTTGGACTAGATATTTTTTTTTCTACTTGTGAAACGCCACTTTCTTCGTTGGCTTTGACATCTCAGTCCTTTCACGTACGATTTCATCCTCATGAAAATTGAGGCCTACGACAATGGAGTGTGGAGTGGCTACAGGGATCCCCTTAGGCCCGCTGAACCACACACAATTGTTAGAGATGGTTATTCATAGGCCATAGATTTAAAAAATTCACAAAAATTTAACCATATGCCCTAATACAGGACATAAAAATACAGAGAGAATTGCATAAAGAACACAAAGGTGAAGAAGGTATTTTTATGTTCTGTATTAGGTGTATGGTTAAATGTTTGTGATTTTAAAAAAATCTATGGCCTATGAATAACCCTCTCTAACAATTGTCACTCATCGAATCCTATTTACATTCTTATTGCACTAGAATTTATGATATAAGAAACGATGTTTACTAGAATGGCCTTCTTTTGTCATTTATCTTCTTAGTATTTTTTTTTTTAATTGTGCCTCTTAGTAATAATATATTTGTACCCATTCCTTTTCTCTCCCTTTTTTTCTTAGCAACTTGTTTTGTTTCACATCATACTCTGATAGTCTCACCATTTTCCTTCCAATATGGCGCTCGGTTGTTGGTGCTATGCAGCTCCTGATCCTTACTTTTGTCCTCTGTTTATTTCTATGCATTTCACTTTAAAATGGTTTCAATTGCCTACTCCCGAGTTACACGGTGCTTGAACGTCGGAGTACTCGGACCGACGTTTCTTCGCTGCGGTAAGCTCGTAGCCCCTTTGTTCGTGCATATTTAATCAATTAAAAGTTGCCCATTTGCCTGGCCCTCGGGTAGGTCGCTTCCCCGCCGCTGCAGCTCCACCTGCCCAGGCCCTTGCCACCTCTGGTAAGTCGTAGGTGCTCCTTTGCGCTTCTCCTGTCCTTCCCTTCTCTCTCTCCTCGCCACTTGGCTCCCCTCCTGTGATTTCTCCCTCTACACTCTGCCTTGCGCTCTCTCCTCCTGTGTATCTCGTCCTTTTCTCTCTTCCAGTAAGCTTTCTCCTCCTGTGTATCTCGTCCTTTTCTCTCTTCCATTGAGCTTTCTCCTCCTCTGATTTTTCTATCTGTCTTGCCATCCTCGCCTTTTCTCCAGTGATTTTGTTCTGTTTCTCCCTTTTTCACTTTTTACTTTTGCACTTTTCACTTTTTCACTTTTCCCGCCTCCCCGCTTTCCGCTTCCCGTTTTCCTGCCGCTGCCACCTGTGCTGCCCCGCCCCCCCTGCTCTCATTCATCGTCCTCCCTTCCGCCCCCAGCTGACCCCTCCTTCCCCCCCTCTCCTCTTATGGCGGCCACTGCGCGGCCGCGCTGCTGGCACGCCAAAGGCCCCCAGCATTCCCAAAACCTCCAGCTCAGCTACGACGCTGCCTCCCTCCACGCACTCAACCCCGGACGAACTACCACCTGCTACCAAGCAAGCCCGAAACGCACCAATGGACCCTTCGCCTGTCACACATGCAAGCATTCCTTCCACCGCGACTGCAATCCGTCCACCAACCCACGCTCCAACAACCACCTCAAGTGCATCCTCATCAACGCACGCTCCGTCCACAAGCACGTCAACTATGGGACCTCCTGGACTCTACCGCACCAGACGTCGCCTTCATCACTGAGACCTGGATGAACGCCTCATCGGCCCCCGACATCGCCCTAGCCATCCCTGACGGATACAAGATCACCAGGAAAGACTGCGCCAACCAAACCGGAGGAGGAATCGCCATCATCCACAAGAGCTCCATCAACGTCACTACCTCCACCGAAGACAACCCCCTCGCAGGAGAACATATGCACTTCCAGATCCACACCGACCCCAGGACCACCCTCAGAGGAACCCTGGTCTACAGGCCCCCCGACCCACGCGCCCCATTCAGGGAATCCATCACAGATTTCATCTCCCCGCACACCCTAGCCTCACCTGACTACATCCTCCTCGGAGACCTGAACTTCCACCTGGAGAAGAACAACCTCGGACTCAAGCAACTGGTGAACACCCCCACCCACATCGCCGGACACACGCTCGACCCCATCTTCTCCGCCAGCAACCACGTATCCTTCAGCCACTCCTCCGAGATTCACTGGACTGACCACAGATGTGTCCACTTCACCTTCAGACGCAAGACCCAACACCTTCGCACACAACCTATCACCGCAGACCCTGGAACAAAATCTCCACAGAACAGCTACTCTCCACTCTCAACCATAACCGACCTGCCATCACCTCCAACGCCAACAACGCAGCCCTCAAACTCACACAATGGATCACCAACTGCGCTGACAACCTCGCCCCCCCCAGACGCCTCCCAAGACAGACCAACATCAGGAAACCTCCTTGGTTCACAGACACCCTCAAAGAATCCAAGAAAACCTGCCTTACCCTAAAAAAAACCTGGCGCAAAGAACACACCGCAGAAAATATGTCAGCCCTCAAAACCGCCACCTGCGAACACCACCAGCTGATCCGCTCCACCAAAAGAACTCTTCAACATTGTCAAAGAGCTCTCCAATCCCAACGCCAGCTCCAACTCCATCACGCCCTCTCAAGAACTCTGCAACTCCCTCGCTACCTTCTTCCATCGAAAGATCACCGACCTGCACAACAGCTTCGGACCACAGATCCCACCGACCACCACGGAACTCGTAGCCCCAACCATCACCCTCAACACCTGGACACCCATGAGCGCCGAAGAGACTCGAACAACCATGAACACCATCCACTCCGGTGCCCCCTCGGACCCGTGCCCACATTACGTCTTCAACAAAGCCGACGCCAGCATCGCCCCCTATCTCCAGAGCATCATCAACAGCTCGTTTGCATCTGCCACCTTCCCCGAGAGCTGGAAAAACGCAGAAGTCAACGCTCTCCTAAAGAAACCTACGGCGGACCCCAACGACCTGAAGAACATCCGTCCCATCTCACTCCTCCCCTTCCCGGCCAAGGTCATCGAGAAGGCAGTCAACAAGCAACTGACCAACTTCCATGAAGACAATAACCTGCTCGACCCCTCCCAGTCCGGCTTTAGGGCCAACCACAGCACAGAAACCACCCTCATCGCAGTCACCGACGACATCCGAACACTACTAGACAACGGAGAAACAACCGCCCTCATCCTCCTCTACCTCTCGGCTGCCTTCGACACCGTCTGCCACCGCACCCTAATAACCCACCTCCGCTCCACCTGCATCCAAGGACAGGCCCTGGACTGGATCATCTCTTTTCTCTCGGACCGATCCCAAAGAGTCTACCTCCCGCCCTTCCACTCTGAACCCACCGAGATCATCTGCGGCGTCCCACAAGGCTCCTCGCTCAGCCCTACTCTCTTCAATGTCTGCATGAGCCCCCTCGCCGACATCGCTCGCAAACACAACATCAACATCATCTCCTACGCCGACGACACCCAGCTGATACTCTCCCTCACTAAAGACCCAGCCACCGCCAAAGCCAACCTGCAGGATGGAATGAAAGACGTCGCAGAATGGATGAAGCTCAGTCGCCTGAAACTGAACTCAGACAAGACGGAAGTCCTCATCCTCGGAAACTCCCCGTCCGCCTGGGACGACTCCTGGTGGCCCACGGCCCTGGGCACCGCACCAACCCCTTCAGACCACGCACGCAACCTCGGATTCATCCTGGATCACCTTCTCACCATGACCAAGCAAGTCAACGCTGTCTCGTCCTCTTGCTTCCACACACTTCGCATGCTCTGTAAGATATTCCGCTGGATCCCCGCCGACACCAGAAAAACTGTAACCCACGCCCTCGTCACAAGTCGCCTGGACTACGGAAACACCCTATACGCTGGAACCACCGCAAAACTTCAGAAACGTCTTCAGCGCATACAAAACGCCTCTGCACGCCTCATCCTCAATGTACCCCGCCACAGCCACATCTCCACCCACCTGAAGCACCTGCACTCGCTACCCGTCAACAAAAGGATCACCTTCAGGCTCCTCACCCATGCACACAAAGCCCTACACACAAGGGCCCCGAATACCTCAACAGTCGTCTCACCTTCTACACGCCTACCTGTCATCTTCGCTCTACCTGCCTCACTCTTGCCACCGACCCTCCCATCCGCCGAACCAACGCTGGAGGGAAATCCTTCTCCTACCTGGCAGCCAAGACGTGGAATTCCCTTCCTACCCACCTCAGTACTACCAAGGATCACCTCGCCTTCCGGAAGCATCTCAAGACCTGGCTCCTTCGAGCAGCAGTAACCCCCCCCCTAGCGCCTTGAGACCCTCACGGGTGAGTAGCGCGCTCTATAAATACCATGATTGATTGGCTATTTTTCATTATTTTGTTCTCGTGGCTATCGCGTTTCGCTACTCGGCGTGTGCTCTTTTACGAGACACACGCCGATCTTAATATCGGACCACACAGATGGACTAGGTTTTACTCGTAGCTCCGCTGTGGTCTCACAACTAACTAATTAGAAGCTGCTTACTGCCTGGCCACCTTTCATTATTAAGTCTGCTGTCTACATGTTGTTCAAGGTTAACTACAGGGCGTCACTTGTTGTTTTCTTTTCAGATTAACTGCATTATGAGCATTTTTCTTGAATGCCATAGGCTTATTTAGCCTGTTCTCTACTTTTTAATATTATTGTGTTTGTTTTGGGCCAATAGTACCTCATACTTATCGATATTTTATTATCATCAAGGCTGTTAGTATTATTTTCTCTTTAGTTAAATGTGCTGTAGCTCCGTATTTACTCTATTATTTTTTGGACTAGATATTTTTATTTCATTTTTTTTTTTTTTACCCATATGTTCATTACCTAAGTTTTGGCCACCAATTTTGAAAAAACTAATGAGTACTTTTACATATTTCTTAGCTTCTTTTGGACTTATCATGGCCTTATATATTCCATCATGATCCTCTCCCTGAGACTTTTCCTGAGAAACCACGTTACAGTGATTTGCTGCCCCATTCTACTTGTGAAACGCCACTTTCTTTGTTGGACTTTGACATCTCAGTCTTTTCACGTACGATTTCATCCTCATGCATTATACTTTGGTATGTTGTTTCATCTTGATTTACTATCATTCTTGTTAGCTTTCACTTTTCACGCATGGAAAATACGTCAACTATCGGGTAGTGCTGTATTTTATCAGCATTATTGTTTCTGTGTGCACTGAATTACGGTGTCTGTTTTTTTTGCCTTTTTTTGGGTAACTTCTCTAGCATGGAGATCTATATTCCGCTGGTGGCACATATGGGTATTTCTCTCCGTCATAGAGATGATTCTCTCTGCATGATGGGTCTTCCCATACACTTATTGGATTTACTTGCTTGCTCTTTCCCTTTTCTATTTTCCCACCACCTTTTGATCTGATTTTTTTCCCCATACCTTCACCATATTATTTGTAAATTTTTTAATGTACCTCTTGAATTTTATACTCTAATGTTATTTATTGTATCTACATTATATACTCTAAAAGTCCTTTGGACGAAACACGTGTTGGCTGTTTTGTGCATTGTTGTACTCACCAGAAATAAAGAATATTCATTGGAAGAAGAAGAAACATTTCTGTATGGACTTTGCTACTTTATTGACTATTTTTTGGAGTGCTCTGGTATTTTGTTTAACAAGTTTTCCAGCACAGCTCATAACTCTGTTATGATCAGTGCAGTGGACACCTGGGTGGTTGGGTGCCATACCGGACATAGCACCCTAATATTGTTACTTTGGACCAACTAGCCTTTTAACATAACTACGGATGTGCGGTTTCTGTAGCATCAACCACCATTTTCCCTTTTTTCCAAAATCTTCCTTCTTTAGTTAAGCTTGAAATTTGAGCTTATATCACTGGAAAAGTCTCTGTAACATCTTGGATTAGGAAACCTAGATATCCTCCACTGGACAGACAACCATGTTGGAAAGGGCTGCTGCTGAGGTTTATTTCTGCTCCTTTCTAGAAGCTCATTACGTTTGTACAGCTATAAAGAAGGAGCCCAAGTTTGACCTACTGCATGACACACAGTATCCTGAAGTCCTGCTGTGACCCTTCTTGCTGAAAACTATTCTGGGTCACTGTGGATATGCTGGAACAATCTGCATAACACAACCCTGCACCAAACAGTATTTTTTTAATTGTCAAAAAGAAAATCCCAAAACAAGATTTTGTTTATGAAAATAAAAATGTAATGCTCCCCTCCCCATGGGGGTCATCAACCATGGCGGTGGGGGCATTATTTGATTTTATTTTCCCACACCACCGGGGTTT
Organism: Pleurodeles waltl; assembly: GCF_031143425.1. Taxonomy (NCBI): domain Eukaryota; kingdom Metazoa; phylum Chordata; class Amphibia; order Caudata; family Salamandridae; genus Pleurodeles; species Pleurodeles waltl. The sequence continues at coordinate 670,937,526 of NC_090443.1, read as the reverse complement.
GCATGCCAGTGACAGACAGTAAAAAAATATCCACATGTCCGCCATCCTTATTGGGTGGGCAGAAATGTAGGCATTTCTCTAACGGCCCTTACTCCATCAGACCGTGGGAGAGGTGTAGTAATGGTGGTGACCGAGTAGTCACTGCTGTAGCCAAACCAAAGCAGGCAGACAAACTTCATGATGGCAATATGTATATACCGTCAACGTTGGGAAGGAGTATACATACTTCCAATATATAAATGAGGCCCTAATTCAGAAGGTAAACTTTTCAGCGGGACAAACCTGGTCCCTGTGTCCGACCCACACTCCATCGCTGTCGGCCCTAACTTTTGACTTTGACCCAATCTAGCGTGACCAGATACCCATGGTTGAAGATTTGCACTTTCTGCTGCTAGAAACATCTACAGCCTTGACAAATCATATCTCCAGTGCCCTATATCAGATTTTTTTTATTTTGTGTCTATTTTGGGGATTAAAAATTGTACTATTTTTATAAATTTTAGTGGAATTTTTATTATGTTGTTTTTTCTTCTTAGTAATTGTTTTAGTTTTGCTAAGTGCTTTGCACTTACTGTTGTAAGTGGCCACTGCCTGCACTGTGCTACATCTACCAAGGGTTGAGCTCAAGTTTAGGTACCAAAACCTAACTCGACCTAGAAAGGAATTGTGCCAATATTGCTTGAAGAGGACTGCCATCAACTTCGATTAGTAATCCACTTTCTCACACAGCACTTACATCCACCATTAAATTATGTTTACTTTGTGAAGTTGGTAGCTCGCCATTTGCTTTTAAACCAGACCAGTTGCCTAGGATGTCACAACTAGGCTGTACTACGAAAATTAGAGTCATGGTTTATACAGAGGCTTCAGACTTCCATGTGTAATAAAAAGCTACAGGAGCATTTTAACAATGTGTCATGAATGCCAACCATTGCGATAAGGTGGCTTCTTGAACCCTTGCCCTAGAAATACACTGCAGTCTTTGATAGGAGAGAGGCTGGCTTACGAATCTTGACGCCATTACAGTAATAAGATGTTGAAACCAAACGCTTAGCTTTTTTACTCATCACATCATGAATTATAAGGTATGCGTGAGTAAATAAAACATGAGATACCACCTAATGGCATTTAATGCATTTTGAGCATGGTCTCGACACTGTGTAAATATGCAGTGAACGGATGCTTTCACTGCTTGTGCAAAACAAAGCTTTATTTCTGTGTGCAAGCTATGTGACTATGAATAATGGATCGTGCCGCCCAAGAGCTGTCAGCCGCTCTGCAAAATATGCTCATTACATAAGATAAAAGAAAATGTAAGAACATTCTTCAAAGAGGTGCTGGTAATTTAGCAAAACTGAAAAAACGAGCATGGCGCGCTGAGAAAAAAAGCATAATGATACTAGACAGGGAATAAAAAGGATGATGGCTCTGGGCACCCAGGGAACAAATCCTAGACAAACAGCAGAAACTCCCGAGGTTCATTAATGTAGTACTTTTGGGGAGAAGATTTGCAAGAGTTAGTGCTCTGGGAAAACCTAAAGAGAGGAGTATTGCATGAAAAATGAGCTGGAGTGAGCACTTGTGTAATAGTTTAATTGGAAACACACAGTGGAATACTTTTAATGATGTCGCACAACAGTTCATCTTCTAGAAAAGCTCTAACGAGGGGATTTGAAGATGGGCAAATGTATTTCCAGGATTTCGGTGCGCAATGCATTTAAAAAATAGTAATTGTTTACATAGTTGCGGGCATATTTAAGAGCCCTTAACCCCACCCTATCGCCACCATGGCATCACTTTTTTTTACGCTAAGGCAGCGCTAAAGGGGCATTTTCCCCACGCCATTTTTACAAAGTGGCGCAATGCATGTATTGCGCCACTTTGTAAACTCTTGCATCACGGTATGCCTGTGCCAGGCATAATATATGCAAGGGGGCGTTCACCCATTAGGGGGGCTAAAAAAATAGAGCAAGGAAAACTTAAAGATTCCTTGCGCAATTTTTTTCGGCACTTTTAATGCCTGCTCTGAGCAGGCGTTAAAAAGGGGCATACCATTATTTATAATGGGCCCCTATGTACTCTGAAGGCGTAGCGCCAACATTTTGGCACTACTCCTGCAGAGTACATCTACAGCGTAAAAAAAAAATACACTATTGCCCCCTACCCTGCGCCATGGTGTGCTGTATTTTAAATATGGCGCACACATTATAGTGGTGGGGCCACTAGGGGGAGCAAGGAAAGTGGCGCTGCGCTGAGTGAAGCACCACTTTCCTTAAATCTGCCCCTTAGTGTTTATTCTGAAAACATGATGCTGTTGTGGTATTCGAAAACTGAAGTTTGGCACTCTCTAGTACTCACCAGCCCTCCATAGTCTTTCATTGCACTAAACTAACTGCAATCCATACTTACATGAAGAAATGTAATTCCTACACTGCAAGTATTATATGTTTGAGAGACCCCTGAGACGATAATTAAATATGTATTTTTTTCCCAACCGCTTTTAGCCATCGTTATTAGATCGCCAGGCTTGGGAAGGTACCAACTTGGGCCAGTGTGTTCTAAATACACCATTTGCCTCCTATTTTTTTTAAAAAGTCCCCAAGGAAAAATGCTTATAGAAATGTAAAATTAACTTTCAAATCTTAATATAATATATAGTGTTTACAAAAAAAAAAAAAAAAAATGTTACATTTTGCCTGAACTCCACTGAGTCCTCAGATTTTGTTACAGAAAGGCATGGACCTGGCTATGTACCTAAAAAGAAAAAATATGATTTGATTTATTAGCTTATTAACATTGTCAGGATTTTCATGAAAGAAACGAGAGTATACATATCGCAAATAGAAAATAGACACGTGTTCCTATTGAAGACAAGAAGTAAACAATTCGTTTTTAAGCTCTTTAACATTGTTGAGGTATGGAAATCCCCATCAGGTTTTGGTGAGAATGGGAACAGAGCATTCTAACGTCTTACTCCGACTTCAGGGCTCTTTTCCATTCTTAAAGTGTTTTTTCACAGCAAATGAGAATGGAAAATGGTAGAGAAAGTTTGAATCAGACACCCTAGGTGATGACCATGTTAACAGGCCTGTGTTGTATGTAATATTATCTAAACATATAATAAAAGCCATGCAGCATGCATCACTGAACCAATCCTGGAAGGAGTCGGAAGTGCAGGTTATCAGCAGAATGGACTCAACTACCTAGTATATATCTTTGACAAGTTTCTGCCTACAGAACATCACCAAGAGCTCGTTAGCCCTAGTGCAAATTTTCCCTCGCATAAGATGGAGGTTGGACTACAAGAAGAGTGTAACAGTGGGTGATCGAGTGATGAATGATGTTATCCTTCTGGGAATGGCTGCCTTAAGCTGATCTGATGAATGCAGATCTCTGTATTGGTCTCAATAGAAGCACAAGATATGTTTGATTATTTTGCAAGATCTTCTTAGGTCAGGAGACATAGGGATGTGGAAAACATCTCTGGTGATCAGTCTCTTCTTTTAGATGAGATTCTGAAAGAAATCATGGTGTGATGGAAGGGTGGGTCTGGAGAACAACTCCCCCTATGAAACACTGCAAAATATTCTGAGGCTCAAAGCGTTTGCAATTGGCTATTGCACCTAGCCTATATAATGGCCACTAAGATCGCTGTCTCCCCCTAAAGTGGTTCGTTGTTACAGGAAGCCAGTGGCACATTAGCCTTGCTTGGACAATTTTCACTTACCAAGGGGCAATAGGATGCTGTACCAAAGGGAACGACAACAATAGGTCCAAAAGATTCCTCTTGAATGGTTTTATTGACCACAGGGAAAGATTGCTTTGGTCTGTTAGAGAAAACCCCTTGGGACGGAAGGTGGGTCTTGTTGAAGACCATTTGCACCCTTGTCTCAGCCAGGAGACATTGTCTCATCCACTGAGCAAGTAAGCAGAATTATGCGCTTTACTAGTACTTAGTGGTAAAACCTCAGTAATATTCTTTTATACTGGGTTGTGCTGGAAGATGTCATGGAAGATGCCAGCACCTCTAAATTCTATTTAGAGGCTTACATGTTTGTTGAAACACATACTTCAGATGAGTGATGATAGGGAGGGGTGTGACGCTCTTCCTCCATGAATAAGAGGTGCCTGCTCTAGGGGGCAGGCATCATCCTTCTGAAAAGGTGACAATGTGTCACAGAACCAAACTAGGTAAGGCCACGATGGAATTACAGGGATTACTCACAGGCTCTTCTTGTTGTTCTTAAGAACTTTGCATATCAGAATTGTTAGAGAAAATCCTGCAGAAAGACCGTCTCCAATAGTCCTGTACCAGCTGCAGTGGCTCTCATGCTGCAGAGCAATGGCGTCACTCAGAACTTGATGGCTGGGAGAAATCTAAGGGATGGCTCACACAGCAGCATTTGTCTTCAGCAATAATGGCCCAAGTAGACTAGATGCAGATAGGGTACTTGGATGGCAGGTGCAGCTCTAGGCCGATAACTAACAGGTGGATGTCTTTGCCACTTACAGGTGTGGCCTCCTGCCAATCATGGCTCTCATCCCAGTGGCAATGCAGTATTATAACTCTAATGTAGGCAACACTAGACTTTTGATTACACAGCATGCTGCTGATCAAACATGATGCTTTGGTATTTCAAAAGTCCAGTGAAGTTTATGGAGATCCCTCCTCACATAGGTTGCTCAAGGTGGGGTGGTATGGATCCCACTTTTTTACACATTTCCCAGACATAGGATGGGGATCCACTGTCCACTGCAGGGGCACAAAGATTCCCTTGAAAAAGCTACACTATTGAATGCCAGCGCTGATAAACACCAAGGCTGTCATATCGTAATACATCTTTCTTCAAACCAGCATACACTTCCTGTCTGTCTATATCTTATTCTTGTAGACAATGATCTATACCTGCTTTCTCCTTTTCTCACTGTTTTCCTTTTTTTAGTGCTCCTCATTTTCTTCTTTATCTGTCTTTCTCTTTCTTCCCTTTGGGTGAGAGTCTGATAATAAAAAATAAGTCTGTCACCAAAAATGAGTGCCAGTGCTAACCCCTTCACCCAACAGCCTACGTTTAGGACTAGAACCACCACACATTTCTATTGTCCTTTCTTTTCGGCAGTGACAGTCAGTAATTTTAGCAGGGAGGTGGGCCTCACACCCACACATACACACTCACCTCAATGACTTCACACACAAATTCACAACTCTCACTTTGAAATATTTATACATACACACACGCATGCACCAAACACTGAAAGAAATATATACTTATCTGCTGCAGATCTTGTGGAGGAAAGCCTCAGAGGTCCCAGGATGGATGGTACTGCTGCCTGACTGATCGTAGGTCAGCCAATGAGAGGAGGCAGCAGACCCTATGTCATCACAGAGTGGGTTGGTGAGGGTTAGTGAGAGTTGCTGACCCCACCCAACTCAATGATGAGGTGTCAGTGTTATATACTCAGCCCTGGACACTTCAAGGCTTAAAACTGAAGCACCTAGGTCTGAGGCTATCAGTAACACTCCCCCTCATGATGATGTAGAGGGCCTCAAGGAACCTTGCCAGGCTGAAGAGATGATGCATACAGGAGTAGTGACATACTCATCCCAGCAAAGTTCAGCTCAGGTAGCCAGGATCCTGTGCATTTAGTTCCAGGCTTTCTTACCCATACAAGAAGAGTGTCTCTCAGGCTGACCTTTTCTCAGCCAGACACACTCTCTTCTTTTCAGGAAAAAGGTGGAGGGACATGACCCCTCCCCCATAACGACAGGCCACGGAAGCTCATTTGTATGCACTGCCTATGCTTTTCCCATCACCACTCTACGTATACACAAATGGCTGCAATCCCTAAACACTCACATTAAGATACCAACTTCCACTCATTATAGGTAGGCACTTGTTTACAAACCTGAAATAAAAAAACAGTGCCAGATGTCCTAAGTACCACCACACCACCTTTCGGCCACACACAGAAATCCTTGTTTCAAGTGCAAGAGATAGGTGCTATAATGGGTTGAATAAGCACTATGACGTGATGGAGAGACATTCTGAGGGAAAGAAGCCACTTATATGTATGAATTAGGTAAACGTACAAAGCCTCCGGTTCTGGATCCTAAATGGCAATTTGGCAGTAATGAGTGGGAAGAAGAGAGCAGTTTTTATGCCATGGGTCGGGGGAAGTTGGAGGGCGGCCAGGGAAGGAGGAGGGGCCCTTATTCGGCCCTACTACATATGTTTCTGAAGCAGCAATATCCAATCTAACGACTGTTTTCACAAATTATTTTTCAAGTGCTTTCGAACGCTAGAATTTGGCATAGATGGCGTCGAAATACCAGACTCGTACCTTATTTGTACCCACGATGTAAATCAGCATCGCAGAACATTTCAAGAAAGCGATCCAAACATCTATTTTCCCATTTCATACACGCTTGTAATGCAGACTTCATTTATAATAATGAAGACTCCCAATTCCCAGAACATCATATAATAGAAAATGATTGAAAATGCAGTTTATGAACATCTGGTCATGTTTTTCGATTAAAATTAGTTAAACTCTTCCGCGTTCTTTGACTTTATTTCCTCATATAGTAATTTTTAATAGATGCAGCTGCTTCCAAACAATATATTTTCTGTCGATCACTGCATAACCTAGGTAGTATGCAAATTGGTGACTACATATTTTACTTTTCCACAGTTTGATGCAGACAGAGACGAAGAAGAGATTTTCTGCGACATCAGTGCGGCAGTTGACAATAAGCTTTTAGCATCCACACAGCCTGTGGCAGGTAGGTTGAGAAAGTTAAGAAAACGGCTAAGTTTTTGAATACTGCGTTTGTCTCAGTGCATCTTTAATTGGTTGAAAGGTAACAACGCTTTGTACCTGTGAAATTTGAGACAGGCTTTTAGGAATGAACACGATTAGACACGACGAGCCAATTAGCTCCCTGCCCTAAAGATGGTAAAAGTAACCCATTGAAACTTTGTCTCAGGCCACCGATTCTACCACCACACACACAAATGTAAATTGAATCGTGCTGTATGTAAAAGACTAATATTAAAATGAAGCAATAGCAAGCATCCAGCTGCAGCCACATAATGCATGTTACCAATGCCCTCGGACTGCGAAATGGGAATAGGGGACACTGTATCCTGAGATTATGAGAAATTCCACCACAAGACTAAGGGCCTGATTTAGAGTGTGGTGGAGGGTATCCAGTCTGCTGTATTACAAGTTCTATAGGCTATAATGGAATTTTATTTTGGCAGATGGGATGTCCGTCATGTTTGTGACAGAGTAACCTCCTACGTCAAACTCTAAATCAGGCCATAATTTTTAAATATTGTATTATGAATACAACAAACTAGGAGAACATGGATCCTGGAAGACAGCACGAATCACCACCCTCAATGCTGTAGCAGTATCCAAACTCCACAGTCCTCTGAAAGCTACAGTTACACTTTACAGATAACACCAAAGTTTTATTCTTATATTATTGAAAACCAAAGTTTTCATTACAAAGCCTCAATTGCAGAGTCAGTTTCTCCCTCCTTCTATGTTCATAGGTCCTTTTTACTTTATTTCAGCACCGTCTTGAAACACCAAAGAGCTACAGTACAGAAGGTTTTACATTCAGGAATTGCACAGCTTGTACTACAGCAGTGTGACATCTGCAAGGTTTCATGCTCTACTCACATAGTAAACAACTGACAAAGCTTTAAGGGCAATATAGAATGAGCTCACTACATTGATCCTTCTGCTGTAGAAAATATATGGCATTATAGATGGGTAGAAGTGAATAAAAGAGTGTTTTTTTCACTGGATGATGTCAAGTAGACCGGAGATGAGCACATTCCCTTTAATCACTGTTACCAAATGATGTGTTAGGTGTGGCCCTTCAAATTGTCTTGTCCTGCTCTAAAGAGAAGCGCATCGGTAGAGAGGAGTAATGGGGGAGCCGTACAGAACAGGGTGTCCTGCCCCCACCTCATTCTCACTGTCTGCATTGGCCTTCCCTCCTGCAAAGCCAATAGGTCTTTCTTTTTTGACCTACTGGCTTCGATAGTGCTTTTTGACAATATAGAGCAGCTGTGGTGAAAATCAGTGCTCTTTAGTATCAACCTAAAAACAAAAGTCATAGTGGTAGGGTAAGTAGGGTGGCTTGCGGGCACCACTACTTCTTCCTCATTTAATTAAGTGATTTTTAACTTGATTTTACATTGGGCTGTTTTTACTTTGTCTGCTGCTGAAAATCCTTTTGGGAAACATGGGGCCTTTTCATATTGTTTTTAGTATGTTGACTATTGTGCTGCTAATTCTCATCAGGGGGAAACCCAAGGACTTTTTTCTGTTGCTGACTTTATTTTTGGAGTACTTCGAGCGAGGCACAAGTGATGAAGTGGCCACGCTCACAACTTTTACTGTCTCTTGGGGTTGCGAGAGACGGCCTGGTTAGTGTGCTAATCATTCTCCCCTCTCTTCTACTTTAGGAGGGCCAAAGGCAAGCCCATCTGTGCCTGTCCATCCCTGAACGGGACCAAGGGACCGGTACTCTGCCCCTTTTTTCCCCAAATACAAGGACTTTCTCAACTAAACAACCGAGAGCTTCCTGGCACTCTTGACCTGAACCCTGTAGAGCCTTGCTTGACTCATCCAAGAATTTACTAACTTGCACCTTTTGCAATTTCACACTGCTGCCTCAAGCTATCCAGGTGCATTTTTCCTCATGTTCCTCTGTAGTCCTGCCTGGGAGCATCAAATCCCCATCACCACTTTCTTGGCCTAATTGGAAATTCCGCTTTTACAGCCTTAATGTGCACACTCTACCCAGACATCAGCAATATTTTCATGATTTTGTGGTGAACCATACCCCACACGCCATGTTCCTTACCAAAACTTGGCTTCACAGTTCTTATTTACTGGATGTTGTAGCGGTCCTTCCCTATAGCTACTCCATCTTGAAGAAGGATAGATCCAACAAATCAGGAGGGAGTATTGCTATCATGTTTAGAAATACATATAAATGTAAAATTCGGGAATTGGCTGTTTCAGCCTGCGAAGCAGTCTCTTTTTCTATATAACTTCCATCTAACTTCACCATATAAAGCACTTTATTAAACCGTCCACCTGGGTATGTGGGGAACTGGTGCACTGTGTTGCCTGATCTACCAGCCCCCCTTATTCTTAAATCTGCTAATTTTACTCTCCTAGGAGACTTAAACATTCACTTCGAGGACAGCCGCTGTAGTTTTGCTCAGATATTGATCGATGACCTGAGAGCCCTGAACCTGACACTTATTATCTCCACCCCATCTCTCATTGCAGGTCACCTCCCTGATCCGATCTTTTCAAATTTAAAGAGTCTTGTTACTGCTCATACTGTGCCACTCCTGTGGTCGGACCATCATGCAGTACCTTTTACCATGTGGATTATATTGGCTCCACCAAAAAAGGAGGGTAGATCATTGCTTAAGACCAGGGCTTGGTCAAGGCTGGACACTTCTACTCTCAACCATCAACTGAGGAACACAATGCCTAATCTAGCTCAAGTGTCTGAGCTTCATCTGCCCAAAGTCGAGGCTTTGCTGCAGGATTCACTCAACACAATCCTGCCTGCTAAACTTAACTGTCCTGTTAAGATCCATCTTCCTGCCCCCTGATTTACTGAGGTGCTCTGCACTGAGAAAACTAGATGTAAAGGTTTATAAGGAACCTTAATGCTCTTACAATGATGATGCCAAATTTAAATATAACAATGCACTGAAAAATTACCATGGGCTTTGCAGAACAGCTCGAGCCACCTTTTATTCCAGTCAAATCATCATAGCTCAAAACAGCCCTAAAACACTTTTTAGAGTAGTGCAAGAGTTATCGGACCCCAACAATGTCTTCTCCTCTCTCATACGGTCCCAGAGTCAGTGCGAAGAAGTGACACTTTTGTTATTAAGAAAGTGGAAGACAATCAACTTTGCTAAAAATGAATTGCCATGCCCTGTCCCAGTCCAGTACCAACCTGATGTCCTCACCTACGGAGCCCTACGGCATCCCTTTCACACTGTCTGTTCACATGCTTATCATTCCGGCTACCCAGAAACGTAATGCTTGGGACACTCTTGAACTAGCACTATTTTCCATATATCCATAAGATCAGGCTCACCCTAGGGCTCTTCTCCTACAGAAAAGCTTACTACCCTGGAACCTGACATACTGGGGCTGCTGGTGGGTCTTCTTAATTCATCTTTATAGGTGGAACACATTCCCCAGCTTTGGAAACTTGACATGGGTTTGCCCTTTTTGAAGAAACCTAACTTGGATCCTTTGAAATGGTCCGATTATAGACCTATCTCTAGGCATCCCATCATTGTGAAAATCATGGGAAAAACATGTGAACAGACAAATCTCTGCATTTGTGGAGACCCACAACCTGCTTCACTCCTCCCAGTAAGGGTTCAGAGTAGACCATAATGTTGAATCCGCACTTTTAGTAGTGACAGAACATCTGAGGAGGCTCCTGGATGTGGGAGAGACAGCAGCACTGATTCTTCTTGACCTCAGGGCTGCCTTTGGCACTGTGTCACATGCCACACTGTCAAAGATATTGGTCAGCCTAGGTGTACAAGAAACAGCCTTATCTTGGTTGACATCTTTCTGGAGTGACCGTACATTTCAGGTCTCCTCAGGGACCACTGCCTCTTCACAACATGCCGTCACATCAGGGGTACCTCAAGGTTCAGCCCTAAGTCTGTCTCTGCTCAACATTTATGTCAGACCTTTGGCTGACCTAGTCAAAAGCTTTGGGCTGACTTTATTTTCATATGTGGATGACACTCAAATCATCTTTTCTATGTCTTCCATCCAGGTTCGTATCTCTAAGGCCTTAAATTCATATCTGGCTGCTGCAGCTTCATAGATGAACATGAACTCTCTCAAATTCAACAAGGAAAAAACTAAGGTACAGGTGCTGTGAACAAACCCATCCCTATTAGGCCCATGTCAATAACCTCAAAATTTGGGCGCTATACCCCTGCCACCTCAAAAGGTGAAAACTCTGGACTTCTTTCTGGATGATAAGCAGTCCATGAAGCATCAGGTTGCAAAGACAGCTGCTACTTGTTTTGCCGTACTGTAATGGCTATGGAAAATTCTCTGGATTCTTCCTTTCCCAGCTCAAAGGACTGTCATTCAGGCACTTATATTATTGAGATTGGACTATGACAATGTCCTTTATTTGGGAGCAGACAAAGGCTCCATAAGAAGGCTGCAAGTAGTCCAAAGCTCTACAGCCAGCATAGTACATCAGCCTCCTCTCCCCTAAAGAGCTGCACTGGCTTAAGGTGGAGAAAAGGATCCAATTAAAAAGCTCAAATCATTGTGCACAGAGCTAGATCAGGAGCTACCCCCTGCCCAGAGTCCTAAGAAAAACACAAAATAAAACACAAGCAGACAGTGTGGGAATACCCTGACCCACAAGGCCTGGTGGTTGGATACTACAGGGACCCCGCCTGGAGCCAAAAACACTTTAAAAAAAATAATTTTGCCATGAATTCACGGAAGATCTGCAACAACATTTTTCAAACATGGGCAGTCTGCCATGCTTGTCTTTTTTAAGCCCCCTGGGTGGGACATGTCCTGGGAAGAAAAATATATAAATTTGGGGGGAGGGAGGCACATGTGACCCCATCTCCCTGGGCCAATTTTGGCCCAAGGGTCCACATCCCCAAGGGGCCCACCCTTTTAAAAAACATGGGAGTGGGACACAGGGCCCCCTCCCTGGCCAAGTTCAGGCCCGAGGACCCCATCCTACTGGGCCTGGCCATATTAAAAAAGGGATAGTAATATGATACAAGGTCCAACGCACTCTCCCTGTTAAGCAGCGCCCATATTTGTAGGGGGTAGACCACTCAATGAGGTATTGACCGCTGGTGCCTTAATAGCAATAACTTGTAAAATAAAATGAGTAAGTCCATCCGTTGCAATAAAGCTCTATAAAATCCTTTCTTTGTTCATGTAATTGATATTTGTATTAGTAGTGAATATTCCATCAACATTTAGATATTCCACAAGGCACAATTGCAAAAGGCAGCCAACACATGTTTCAGCCCTTTTTATAGCATGGGTCTTTCTCAAGGCTCATAGTCAAAATACGATGTAATTTATGCTCATATTTGGTCCATATGACTCATATTGGTATCCAAGGAAGGTCAACTGAAGCACTGATTTATAACATTGTGAGAGTCATCTTCAATACGAGCTCTCAGTGATGCTCCCCAGGTTATAGTCGTCCAGCTTAGTCAAAATGAGTATCACCTCTCTAAAACGCAGACTGATCTGACCCAAAATTCACAAGTGTTGGCTGCCTTTTTTTTAACACAACGGTTTTTGCATTTTGTTGAGATATGACATTGCTGGTGGCATCAGTTGACAAAGGAATAACAGCAAGGAAGCAGATGTCATTACATATAGTCCCAGACGAGTCATAATTAATACAGGATATACTGTGAGATTGAAAACGAAGCAGCAATAAGCTCCAGCCCTTCTTCCCCCCAGACCTAATAAATGTGTCACCGAAGCTATGACATTGAATTATGCATCAATGCTCTAGTGATATAAACATATGAGGGGAGAAAAGAAATAATACCATGCCTAATCAGACAGGGAATAAACGGGGACCCACCTAAGCAATTATCATGAACGTCATCCAAAAGAGTGCCCACAGCATCAATGACAAACCCCCTAGGTGCAGTTTTTTTTTTTAACATGGTAGCTTTACATCAGGATTGTTGTAAAATATGTGCAAAGGTAGATTAATCAGGCAACATGTCATGTGCTTTAAATTCCTCTAAGAGAGCATCCCACGTCAGGGAGATGTTTATTTTTACGCACAAAGAGCATCACTCTCCGCAAGATCCCAGTGGGCCATTTGTTCAACCTCAGAGCTACAAGGGATTTCCATTGTCATGTTATAAGCCTCTTTGCTAATAATAAGACCAGATCTGCAAACCTCAATGTCTCCTTGGAACCTCACAGACGTGGTTGGAACCCAAGAAGACATTGCTCCAGCGTACCCGGTTGATCCAACCCTGTTACATCAGACAAGGCAAATGCTAATTCTGCCCAGTATTCGGATAAATGGGGACAAGTCCACAGCATATGTAAAAGGTCGGGTTTTTAAGGCCTTACAATAGGGGCATCTAGAGGAGGCAGTGGGGAACATCTTAGCAAGCTTCTGTGGTATTATATATGCCCCGTGCAGAATAGAAAACTGGATACATTTAAATCTAGAATTGCGGGAGACTCGTTTGGGATACACAAATATTCTTGCCCAATACTTAGCACAGATTTCTTGAACGAGATCTGTTTCCGAAGTCTGTTTTAAAGGACTCAGTGATACATCAAGGTGTGTCCCCTAAGCCCACAGTCGAGCCAGTGCACAAAATGCCTCCAATTTTACATGATATTGCCTGAAGTAGTTCAAGCGTGCTGGGTTCACTCCTGCCAGGGGCTCAATGTTGTCACACGTATCGGACTATGCAGGAATGTGTCAGAAATAATGTTTTGGAGACCCCATGCATGTGCACTAAGTATGCATGGGGCAATAGTATACCGATCTGAAATAGCAATCTACTGTCTACACCGCTTCTTGCTCCCACTAGGCTATATGATGCACCATAAGAGTTCCTGAGGAGATAGGGAGACCACAGAAAGGAATATTTAGTGCATACCTTGAGGTGACTGTATCTCAATGCCAGCTAAGAGTAAGCAAGGGCTACCTTAAGCAGGAGAGGGGGGTGGGGTCACGCCAGGATTTATCAATCTATGGAGTTGACCGCAGCTGATCTGTGCAGGTGTGCAACCTATCTCCAACAAATTATGGCCTGCTAGCCAATAGGACAACGACTGCAATTGCTCAATTATGCAATACACCTTAACATCGGGGGCCCCCAGTCCACCCTTAGTTGTGGGAAGCTGTAATTTAGTAAGGCTGACCCTGCAGCGTCCAGTAACCCAGGTAAGTTCCCCCAGTAAAGTATTCAACAAGCAAAACACCCACGCCGGTACTACCACTGGAAGATTCACAAAATAGTACAGAAGGCACAGTAGCATAACCATCTTTGCCAGGGCCAACCAGCCCGTGACAGACAGGGCCAAAGTGATCTGTAAGATAATTTGAGATTTAAGTGAATTGATCACTTTCACAAGGTTGCCTTCAAGCACGTCATGTGAATCACAATAGATAAAAATACCAAGATAACAAAAAGGGTGGGCAGCAACAGGTAGATCCCCCTTGCAAAAGCACAAAGCTGGGCCTATTGCATTATCAACTAACTAAAAAGCACTGGAATTTTCGATATTAACATGAAGACCATAAAGTGCCACAAAGGATGTCAATAAGTTGCCCGTAGCCCAGTACGAAGACCCGAAGATAAATAATCAAGTTATCTGCGTACAAAGACACAGAGTGCAGTGCCTGACCCACCTGTATACCCCATCCATCAGACTTTTGACAAATGGGGCAACTCTGTCTAGTCTCATGTGCGAACTGATATGCAGTGGAAATATGAGACCCTGTCCTGGCTCTGGACGTTGGGCCCGCATACAAGAGGGTGACCCATTGAATGTATGCTTGTGGGATTCATAGTGGGCTAGGGCTTCTAACAAAAATACCCATACCAGGGTGGCAAAAGCTTGGCAAACATCCAATGAGACACAAGCTGCAAATGGGTAATGATCATGGGATGCAGCCATGACATGAAACTATTGACGAATATTCAGCAAAGTATTGTGACGAGGCACAAAGCCACATTGATCCCTATGTAACAGCCACAGGAGCGATGGGAGAGGTCTGCGGGAAAGTATCTTACTTAAGACCTTATGTTCCGTATTTAAGATTTCCCTCTCGTCCAGCAATACTCTGGATAGTATCACCCATCCTAAGAATGCAGCAACAGCCACGGGAACTGGGGAGGGTAGAGCTGTGTATAGGTGAGCATAGAAATCACAGACCTCCCCATTAATGATCTGTTGGGTATTGAGCAAGCCGTGAACCAGGTCCTGTATAGATTAAATGGGTGTGGATATCATATTGGAGTGAATCAGGTGAGCTAGCAATGGCCCGACATGTCTGCCTCTGTGTGCAGTTTCCGGGCATAGGCCTTATAGCCTATGAGGCAGAGGTGCACTAACAGCTTGGTATAAATAATACGAGCCTCATGCAGTGATCCGACAGCTTCGGGGTCATCGCACACCTTCGTTTCCTGCCTTGCTCCCACCAATGCACCAATAGAAGACCCATGTATTACAACCTTGAAAGCCTCCAGCTCAACTAATGGGGAAGAGACGGTGCCATAATTCTTGATGAAATAGGTATCAATGGTAGTGGCTAGTATCTCCCTAAGAACTACATTTTCCAGGAGGGTGGGTTGTAGACTCCCGTTAGTTTTGAGGGTCAGCACTTGCTCCCAGGATAAAATGATTTCTACAGGATTGTGATCAGAAAGCATCCTCCCTAAATGTGTGGCATGTGTCATATTGCAGAGAAGTGTAGTGGGACTTTAGTGTGTGGGGGTTTAAAAAGTGTATTCTCGCATTGTAACATTCTAGCAGTGCCAGATGTTTGAAAGGCTCCAGCCACCCATCAATTGCTTCAGGGCCTTAGACTGATGAATCAATGGAGTGCCGGGCAGGGAAGGATATGGTCTATCAAAGGTAATATCCAATACCCAGCACTCAGGGGTATGCTGCCCACTCTACCAGTACAGAGACGTGACGTGATAGCAAGACATCTTGTTTTGTGTTAGGTGCACCCAAACATGATTGGAGCTCCAAGTAGCGTACCCCTGAGTAAAACATAGCACCCCTTTGTATCTATCTTAGTGTTAGATTGCAAATGGGACTCCGGCTCTGAGCCAAATTGGTGTGCCCCTGGCAAAAACCAAGTAGAATTTGTAAAACAGTTTGAACTGAGGTGCTTGTTATTAAGGCCCTCATCATGAACACAGCGGGAAAGACCGCACCGCTGGCAGAGGAGTGTCAACAATGACGGAAGAGGCTTCCCACAGTCTGACGGAAAGGCCCTACCTGCCCAACAAATAATGAAGCACTAGACCGCCGTCAGTTCTGGGGCAGGAACCACCGCTACGCAAAGCCTGGCGGAAACAAACCAAATAAAAGGAAACACTCACCGGAGGCTCACACAACACGCCACAGCAGATATGGAGAGAGAGTTGTAAATTATGCCCGTGCTGCTCCTTGCCATATACCTCCATGACTGTGACCGCCGACGAAGATGATGAGAGTAAGTACCGCAACCTACTAAACAAGGGAAGAAAGGGTACAGTTACATACCCACCCACTCCACCCACCCCACAAAGCACCCACAACCCCTCAGAATATCACAAGCCATACACACCTGAGCAAGAGGTACTTATCCAACACAAGCCCAAGACAACCTGCCCAAAGTACTCACATGTGTACAACACCCCCTCCCCCACAATGAAATGAGGAACCACAGATCCATAGTGTGCCAACACCAACACTGGCACACAAACTTTAATAAAGCTTCAGGAGTAACAGATTGTCCATATTAGGCCAATGGCCAGTCCATAGCAAAAAGGAGGATGGGCCCAAATGGCCCGAACTTGACTCCCACATGTGCACATGGTACTCCACCATAAAAAGGCATCAATGGGGCAGCCAGGCACTTCAGGGAACAGGGGCAGGTGTGGTGGGGGTGAGGACTTACGTCTGGGAGGGGGGGCTTGGGCTTATGTTTGGGAGTTGGAGGGGGTTTGGGTTTAGCCTTGGAAGGTGGGGGAGCGGGCTTGGACCGGGGGCGGCAGATGGTCCAGGGACAGCATGGGGCCTCTTGCTCACAGGGGAAGGTGCACGGGAATGGGAAGGGCGAAGACGGGCGGATTTGGATGTGGGAGGAGTGAACAGGGCAAGGAGGTGTCCATGTTTAGAGACAAGACGGGTTGGTCCAGTGGTTCAAAAAGGTCTACACAGAATAGGAAAAGTTTCTTAAGAGCAGTTGGGGTGGACCTGGAGGAAGGGGTGGTAGTGGAGGTAGAAGGAGTGGTTGTAACAGGTGTAGGTGTGCGTGACGTGGATGCAGGTGACTTTACAGTATGCTGAGGTGTGATGGATGTGTGTTGGGTGGGTTTCTGGGAACATCTGAGTGTAATGGGATAAGGGAGTGGACACAGAGGGACAAGACAGGCTGCCAGTGTAAATGGATATTGTCTGGGTGTCTACAAGTTTGGTGAGTGTGCTGCAAGTGGTACTCAGAGGCGTTGTGGTGAGTGCAGGTGTGGTGTCTGTGGTGCATGACTGGATGTGTGAAGTTGTGGTGATTACAAGAATGGGGTCAGAAACAGTAAACAAAGGTGCAGTGCCTGTAAGTGTGCATGTAGAGGTGACCGACAGGGAGGTAGAAGAGGTGGACACAGTAGCGGAAGTGGATATTGTTGTGTGTACCTTTGCATGTTGGCTGTGTGTATGCCTGTGGTGGGAAGTGTGTTCCTTATGTTTCTCTGTGTGCTTCTTGTGTGTTGAGGTGTGAGCATGGCTGTCTGAACGTGTGCTTGGGGTGGGTGAAGGAAGTGGGGTGCTGGAAGGGGTAGAGGGGGTTGGAGGGGGGACAGAAAGACCAGGCACACACTGGATACCGTCAAAGAGGAGGCCAGAGCCTGAAAAGATCTCCGAAGGCCAAACATGGCACTGTGAATGCCTTCCAGGTATGCATTGCACTGCTGCACCTGAGATGCTAGCCCCTGGATGGCATTCAAAATGGTTGTCTGCCCTACAGAGATGGTCCTCAGGAGGTCAATAGCCTCCTCCGTGAGGGCAGCAGGGCTGACTGGGGCAGGGGTTGAGGTGCCTGGGGTGAAGGATATGCCCACCCTTCTGGGTGAGCGGGCACAGGCAACTGGGTGGGACGCAACTGGGAGGGCGTGATGGTATGGGGGTGGTGAAAGATGTCAAAGAATGGGTGGGCCTACTAGGGTCTACCACCACCAGGGAGCTCCCATCGGAGGAGGTATCAGAGTCACTACCTCCAGTGGTATTTGCCTTCCCTGTGGTGCTCCCATCGCCGTCCAACCCACTGGTCCTCTTGGTGTCGCTCGACTCTGCCTCCTTGGAACAGTGGGCAGCTGCATCCTCACTCTCTGGTGCCACTGCTCCCTCACCAGATGATGCTGATGTACACAGACAACACAAGAGTTCAGGGGTGGGGAGACAAAACAGGAGAGAAATATGTAAATAGCTGAATGGGTGTACATATCTGGTTTACCCATACTCCCACCCAACAAATATACCAACATGCAGCACCTGCAGCTATACTCATGGCTATGCCTCCTGACTAATGGCCACAACCCTGGTATACAGCCATCTCCAACATTACAGAAGGACCTGAAGAACTGCAGACCTGCCCCTTATCATCTAACTGCCCATGGTTGCCATTATGCTAAATGACATCAGTCAGAGTCCCTGCCACTAGACAGCATATGTACTACAGCACCCTCAGACATCCACCAAGTTGGCATACAATGGTATTGGTACTCACCCCCCTGTGTCTGCTATGCAGCCTTCAAGCTCCCATCCAAGTCTGGATATGCCACTGCCAGAATGCGGCGCATTAGGGGGGGGGTCAGGGCCCGATGGGCACCCCTTCGTCGTTGGGAGGACTTCCACAGCTGGGCCTGCAGGTCTTCCTCGCCCAGCACCACAGGTCCTCCCACTGCTTCCTGCAGTGGGTGCTCTGCCCGTTGTAGACCCCCGGGGTCAACACCTCCCTGGCGATGGCCTGCCAGAGTCCCCTCTTCTGATGGGTGCTGACCTGTAGGAGACACACAGGAAAAGAACACTTAGGTCAGAAAAAGCACATGTGATACTGCTGACCATATATCCCCTATGGGACAGACACTTAAAACAGCATTACAACACCTCACTCACGCAGATTGTCATGCATTAAACAGCTGTGCAGTTACAAATCATGCACACATGTTTACAGGCATCCACCGCCATCACACACATCTATGCACCCCAATCCACCTACTCACCTGAACCTCTGGTCGACCATATAGCTTAGCATGCAGGGGTAGGACCCCATCCACCAGCTTGTCCAGCTCCTCTGTGGTGAAGGCCGGGGCTCTTTCCCCTGTGACCCGTGCCATTTCCAGGACCAGAGTCATGACACAGCAGGATAGTCAGTGGAGTACTCGCATGCACAAAATCCGGGAGTCAAGTGAAGCTGGGGTGACGAAATAGCGTCTGCTCCGCAGCCGTGTGCACCGTCACCGGCGATCATGATAGGCCCATATTCACCAATGACAACCATGTTAACCATTGAATGGGTGCACGGTGATGAACACCGCTTTACGCCATTACCACAACCGCTAGCGGTATGGGGTCACTTCCACTGCTACATATCTGAATGACAGGGGGCTGACATTTTGCGAACTACTACGCAGTTATTATTTGGTCATTGGCCCCATGCTGGCCCTATGGACCCCAGCCCTCAAATGCATGGCCAAAAGACAATTTACTCACCACAACAGTCCAGACGTATTAGTTAGGACATGTCACTACAGTTTAACATCCTACAATGCTTATGTGCCACCTACTTGTTTGACAGCAGAGTTATATACACAACATGTTGTGCAAATGGATTTGTGTACCTCACATGTGTTCTCCACTCCTCCTAGGTACAGACCCATGTGGCGAGGGAGGGCCCCATCTGTGTACAGACGACTTGTTGATTTGGAGACCATAGTGGGACGTCACATCATTATCAATTACAGACTTACTCGTGCTACTATTCATGAACTTTGTGCATTACTGAATCCAGCACTGACACCGGCTAATCGGAATCAGCATGCCATCCCTACTGAAGTGCAAGTGCTCTCTGTACTCCATTTCCTGGCCACAAGCTCGTTTCAGTTGACTGTGGGCATGGGTGCAGGGTTTTCACAGCCAATGTTTTGCCTCATCCTGTCCAGATTCCTGGATGCATTTGTACAGCACCTGCAGTCATATGGGAGGTTTCCCCAAAGTGCTGAACTACCTGCCATCAAGTCAGACATTTATGCCTTTGCCAACATTCCCCATGTGATAGGTGCCATCAATGGCACCCACATAGCTCTCACCCAACCAAGAGTAAGTGAACAGATATACAGAAACAGGAAGAACTTTCACTCCATGAACATTCAATTGGTGTGTACTGCAGACCAGTACATCTCACATGTGAATGTCATGTTCCCTGGATCAGTCCATGATTTATTTGTGCTGAGGAACAGCAGTGTACCACACATGATGGAACAACTACAAGGGGATAGAGGATGTATCATAGGTGAGTGTGGCACTTTCACTTTTACTGTACATTGCTGACATCCAGGCTGCCTGCAGCTAAGGGTAGTTAGTTACAGTCATGTTTTTCCACTTCAGCAGGTGATTCTGGCTACCCCAACATGAATTGGCTCCTGACACCAGTGAGGAATCCTAGGACAGATGCTGAGAGGATTTACAATGAGGCCCGTGGACGTACTAGGAGGGTGATTGAGCTGAAGGCTAGATTCTGTTGCCTACATATCTCTGGGGTTTCCGTGTGCTATGGCCCTGAGAAGGTGTGTAGAATAGTGGTGACCTGCTGCATGCTGCACAACATGGCTGTGAGGAAATCTATTCCCCTCTTGGAAGAGGATGGTGCTGTATAACCAGACCAACTTCCTCTGAGAGGGGATGAGAGTGATGGTGATGCTGAAGATGGGGAAGATGTACACTCCAGAACCCAAGGATCCAACTATACTTCCAGTGACTTAGATGTATTGTTCGCTGATGTTGTTGTCTGTACTGCATACTGTCGGTCTGACTTATTCAATATGGGAGTGTTGGGTCTGTAGACATTTACACTGTAACAAGGTTTTCAAGTGCCATGTGATATGATGAACAACTTGTTAGACATTTCTGTTTACTCCACACCATGTTGTGCGTGGGTGCCATCCCTGCAATAAAGGGCTGATTATTGGATTTCAATGGCAAGTGCATTCACACTTCGATTTGATTCAACATAATGACAGGGGACATTGACATTGGTGTACATGTGTTTTATTAGGTGTCAGGGATGCCATGGTGCTCTTTACAGTGATGGGAGTGGGCTGATGGTGGCTGTCCATACTGGCTACATGGTCTCAGCAATTGGTGGCAGTGGTAATATGTCCATCTGTACCTTGCAGGTTTTTGAGTTGCTATTGGCCGGTGAGGATGGTGGTTCAGTGGCACACTTGGGAGACAGTTCGTGTCAGAGTCACGTCTTTGATGGTGCCTTGGTCTTGGCAGGTGTACCAGTACCATATCTGGGCCTGAGGGACCGTTTGAGTGCCTGTTGTTGGACTTTACGGGTAGGGGTGCTGGTCTCCTGTGTGTCCTTAGATAGTGGCACCAGTCCAGTTGCTGCTACTGATGTTGATGGCTGGTCTGTATCCTGGTCTGTGGTAGGGGCTTCCTGGTTTGTGGGGGTCTCAGGCTGGGTTGGGAAGTGGTGCAGCAGTGCCCCTGCAATAGTGTCCATGGTGGCATTGAGCTGTTTCCACCTGCTCCATGGCCACTTGGTGGTATGCTATCTGCAGCATTTGATTCTGCTCTAGGGTGGCCACGATTTGGCCCATCCTGTCCCTGGTATGGTGGTATGCTCCCAGGACCTCTGAGATCACCTCCTGGGCTGCAGCATCCATCCTTTGGCCTCCCCCCTGGGCCACTGATGCCCTCCCACTGGGCCTAGCTTCCTGTGCCTGTGTCCCCTGCACAGGTCTGGCGGTACCACTGGTACTGGGGCCATCGTCATCCTGCCTATTGTAGATGGTGACTGTGGCCTCTGTCCTTGTGTTCCACCAGTCTGTGGCCTGGATACACTGGTGTGGGGTCGTTTGGCCAGGGCTGATTTTTGTGGCTGGGTGGTAGGGGTGTCAGTGGTGTCCTGGATGGGGCTGCTGGATAGAGACAGTCCAGGACTGTGTGATGGGCCAGGGTTTTCCTCACTGTCCATACTACCCTCACAAGTGCCCTGAGTGGTGCCTCTGTCTCCATGTGGGGCGCTGGCACTATTTGTCCTTTTGGTCAGGGTTGCTTGGGTGGTGGTGCCTGTGGGGGGGGGGGCATGGACATGTATGTTACATTTACAGATTTGGATGGGGTGCACAGGGCAGGACTATTTTGTGCAGGCTTTCCACTGTTGGGCCAGGCAGGGTCCTTTTGTGAGCTTGCCATTGCATTTAGCATGGAATGTGGAGTTGCATTGCGGGTGGTGTAGTGCCATTGTGATTCCTTGCAGGGGCAGGTGGCTGTGCACAGGGGGAGGGATGCAAGCCTCTTGGTGGGTTTGTGGACATGCAGGCTGAATGGATGTAGTGATTGTGGCCTGGGTGGGGTAGTGGTACTGGTGGTAGTTGGAGGGGTGGGTTGGTGCATGCACTACAGGTGTGGTGGATATGGGGTAATTGTAGATGACTCACCTGAGTTCATTCTTCCAGTTAGTCCAGTGAGGCCCTCAGGGTGCAGGACGGCCAGTACCTTTTCCTCCCAGTCAGTGTAGTCAGGGGGTGTTTATGGAGGTCCTCCCCCAGTCTTCTGGACCGCAATGTTGTGCCTCGATGCCATGGATCTCACCTTCCTGCGCAGGTCGTTACATCTCTTGCGGATGTCGTCCCTTGTGCGTGGATGGTTTCTCACTGCGTTGACCTTGTTGACTATTGTCTGCCATAGCTCCATCTTCCTGGCAATGGGTGGGTGCTGGAGCTGTGCACCGAATATTTGTGGATCGACCTTGAGTATTTTGTCCACCATTGTTCTTAGCTTCCTTTCTGTGAAGCGTGAGTGCTTAGGGGGTGCCATGGTGTGTGTTGTGGGTGTTGTGTTGTGTGGATATTGGTGAGGGTGCTGTTGTGTGGTTGGTTGTGTGAGTTGTGTGCTGTTGCATTCAGTGTATGCTTGTAGTGTTGTCAGTTTGGCTTCTATTGGCGGTGCGAAGGATTGTGGGGTGTGTCTGTGTGTGATTTATAGTGTTGTGGGTGTATGTCAGGTGTGTGGGTTTCAAACTTGCCAATGTGTGCATTTCTTGCTGTTGGGTCCCAATGCTGGCCGTGGCGGTCTGTACCGCCATTGGTCGTTTGGCATCCACTGACCGCCGCAGTGATTTGTGCATCATTATTTGGAGGGTGGGGGATTTGTGTGCTCGGTGGTGGCGGTTGGGATGTGAAGCTTTTTCGATGACAAGGCCCTGGCGGTGGCAACAAACATTTTGGCGGTTTCTGGTTTTGGCATCTTTATATGGTGAGTTTCTGTTCACCACCAATGGTGGTATTCTGTTCACCGTCGCCATGGTGGGCAACGGTGTTTACCGCCATGTTCATAATGACCCCCTAAGTCTCAGAGAAGTTGCTGAAATAATTGCCGCCTGCTGTCCTTCCTGGACCTGCTTTGGGGAAGGATCTATCCTTGGACCGTTTTGAGTGGGCGGACAACGTTTCTTCCATCAAATACGCTGAGGTTTGGGCAATTCAGTTTGGACTGCATATTGGCCCTGCGAGTCCAGAAAATGGAGTTCTCGCCACTCCCAAGCACCCTCTGGCATTTCAAAAAAGAGATTGCGTGGCTTATGAATCACCTTCAGCTTAGCGGGGAACAGCAAGGCATATTTAAGGACCCACACAACCCAACCTCCTGAACGAGGCACGTCTCCGCTGGACAGCCAACGTGTAATCTGGAAATAAGGAGACTGATATTGTCCATAAGGATAGGTGCTTTTTCATGTGCAGAGCACAACAGCACATCCCAATCACTGTAGTAACTGCTCCCAGCAAGCGGGAGCAGTTTTAAAGCTTCCGCTTGCTGGGAGCAGAGTTCGTTTTGGCTCAGCTTGGTGGGAGTTGTCACAGCCACCGCCAAGAGAAAGTAAACTGCTTTCTCTCTAGGGTGGGCACCTTGAGAGCAGGAGCCAGCCCAGAGGCATGGTGGTCCCCAGGGCCATTAAAGGCTCAAGGAGGGGGGCCAGAAAGCCCTGCTCCTTTAGTTTGCAAGCGCTGGCCCAAGGAAGGTGGTAGTCCCCAGGGGCGTATATGGCCCAGGAGGGGTACCATGTGGCCCCTCTCCCAATTTTGAATGTATTACAGGCCCCAGGGAGGTGGTGTTCCCCTGGGCCTGGGAGGTCCAGGTGGCCACTCTGCATAAATGTAAATTTCGCCCCAGGGAGGCGGTGGTCCCTGGGGTATTTCCAAGCCACAGGAGGGGAAATTTACATTTCTATAGGAAATGGATAGTGTCATCCACTTAAGATACCTCCTCGCCACTTTCAGGGTGATCCGACACGCTGGGGCAGAGAAAAAGGGGGTCTCAAAATGTGTTTTCCACATCCAGTTTCCCATAGGTAGATTAGTCACAGCTACAGTGAAAAATGGCTGAAAGGAATTACATCAAATTTGGCAGAAAGCTAGACCTTTACCCTGAAACTGTATTTTTTTGTGATTTGGTGCAAATTAGTTCAAAATCTGTGTAAATATAACATTGGTGGAGTATCCAGGCAGACCTAAAGATAGAATCTGATTGGCTGCCATCACATTAACAGCTATTTTCGGACTCCTGCCCTGCAAAAATAATAAAAATATAGAGGAGCAAGGTAAGGATACTCTACCCCTTGGCCTAGTGTAGCCAGGGGGGTTCCACAGGGCCAAAACATTTTTTTTTCAACAGTACTGCGGATCTGTGGTTCCTTTTAGAATACAGCTCCACACCCCCCAAGGTGGGTCAGGGCCCCAGGAGTTCAGCACAAGTATTTAATTTGAGGAGGGGTGTGTTGCCCTCCCACCCGCCACTGAGTCTTTAAAAGGCCCGGCAGACTGCCTCTACTGGGCCGATTTCATATTTATAGGCAGCCATGTGAAGTCCCCTGCCCCCGAGCCATAGTAAGGCCTAGGGGACACCATCCCTTGGGGCCAATACAGTTATTTATGGGGAAAGGACGTGCCAATAGACAACACAATAAAAATACAACTAAAATTGATAAAACTAGAGAATATTCTGTTTAACAAGATGGCACTAAACTACAAACATTCTGTAAGGCAAATCAGAGATAAAAACTTTAAAAAGTTGAATTCATCTTTGGCATCATAAATCTCCCAAGGACAACCGCAGGTGACTGGTAGTACTCGTCCGGAACACAGGTAATGTTTGAGGCCACCTGCTGTAAAGCATGGGTTGGATATGAGGCTGAGGTAGCTCCTCAGCAAGGAATTCCCTTTGGACTTAGACATTTTTCTGAACACAAAGTGGTTGTCGACGAGTTATCAGTAGGGCAAGCTGCAAGTTGGATAAAAGTCAGGTTTAATAAAGCCAAGTTGCTGAAAAGAAGGGTCCGGATGCAGTCATAGAAAAGGAGGAAAAGCTCAGAGTGGGCAAAGACTGGCATCCCTGCATAGTCTCAATGTTGATCAGCTTTGCTCGACATCACTCTTTTTCAAGTCCTCTTCATTCGCAGTCATATCTCCTTCAACAGGGTAGGCAAACAAGTTGGATCCAATCATTGATTCGATGTCAGTGGCTGATCCCCATCTCCCAGAGTTTTGTATAGGAAATGTTTACAAAAAGTCCCAGCTTTTGCAGTATGGGCAGGAAGAGTACACCGTAACACCAATCAAGGGTTTCAGGACCTTAGGAACAGCACTTTGAGGTCAAGATTCACTCAAACAGAAGACACTGTCGGGATCTAGGGCAGATCAATTTGGAGTTGATAAGCTGGGCTCCTTCAAGAAAGTGGTCTTCTTACAACTTTTTTGTCCCTGTAGCATTGTAGGTACAAGCAGGAGCAGGCCCACAGGTCACAACAGCAGGTGCAATCTTTCTTCTGTCTTTCACAGGTCCAGCAGTGTTCTGAAGAGGGTACTGGGGGTGCCTCATGTGTGCCCAGTGCCAGTCCGTGGGTTGGGAAGCTCTTGACCACTCCCTAGTAAACGGGGTAAAAGTTCCAAAGGATGGTTGTACCCATTTTCGCAGCACTTTCGATATGTTTTATTGAAAACTATCCTACAGTGCTCTTTTGTACCGAAAGCCAAGATCGCAGATGTTAGAAATGGGGTCTTTGGTTGACAGTCAGGTTACCCCCTGTTCAAGCAAGGACCCTCACTCTAGTCAGGGTAAAAGAGAATCACCCTCAGCTAACCCCTGCTTACCCCCCCGGTAACTTGGCAGAGCAGTAGGCTTAACTTCAGAGTGCTAGGTGTAAAGTATTTGTACCAACACACACAGAAACTTAATGAAAACACTACAAAATTACACAACACCAGTTTGGACAAATAGGAAATATTTAACTAAACAAAACAAGACCAAAACGATAAAAATCCGACATACATAATTCAAGTTCTGACTTTTTAAAGATTAAACTCTAAAATAGCGCTTAGAAACACAAAATGCTTTGATGAGGTGTTAACACGGCGTCGTGACGGAGTAGTTCCCAACAAGCCGACACCAGCAGCACCGGACATGGAGTCGCGTAGACCCCCAAGTACAGAACCTTTGGTGAAGAGAGAAAACAAGTTGATGCGCGAAGTCGGGGATTGCGGCATCGGTACGAAACGTTGAATCTGCGCACTTCGAGCGGCGTCGGTCACGACGTGGTGCGGCGACTTCCACGGGGTCGCGGACTTCAGCTGGGCTGCAGTGGCATCGGGCCTGCAAAGGTCATCGCGTTCCAGCGAAGATCACGGAGTCGGGTGCAGGCGTCGTCACCGGATTCAGCAGCGCCGTAGGTCTGAAGTTGTCTGAAGTCGATTTCCTTGGATTTCCACCAGCTTTCCTTTAAAGGGCCCAGGGACTGGATAGGGCACCACTTGTCAGAGCAGGAGTCTCTCCAGAGACTCCAGATGCTGGCAGAGAGAAGTCTTTGCTGTCCCTGAGACTTCAAACAACAGGAGGCAAGCTCTAAATCAAGCCCTTGGAGATTTCTTCACAAGATGGAAAGCACACAAAGCCCACTCTTTGCCCTCTTTCTCTGGCAGAAGCAGCAACTGCAGGATAGCTCCACAAAGCACAGTCACAGGCAGGGCAGCACTTCTCCACAGCTCTTCAGCTCTTCTCCAGGCAGAGGTTCCTCTTGTTTCCAGAAGTGTTCTAAAGTCTGTGGTTTTGGGTGCCCTTCTTATATCCAATTTCACCTTTGAAGTATGTCTATTTCAAAGTAAAGTCTCTTTTGAATGTGAAATCCTGCCTTGCCCAGGCCAGGCCCCAGACACTTGGAGACGGCATTGTGTAAGGGCAGGCACAGCCCTTTCAGGTGTAAGTGACCACTCCTACCCTCCCTTCTAGTACAGATGGCTCATCAGGAAATGCAGACTACACCCCAGCTCCTTTCATGTCACTGTCTAGTGTGAGGTGCAACCAGCCCAACTGTCAAACTGACCCAGACAGGGAATCCACAAACAGGCAGAGTCACAGAAATGGTATAAGCAAGAAAATGCTCACTTTCTAAAAGTGCCATTTTCAAACACACAATCTTAAAATCAACTTTACTAAAAGATGTATTTTTAAATTGTGAGCTCAGAGACCCCAAACTCCAAATGTCCATCCGCTCCCAAAGGGAATCTACACTTTAATCAGATTTAAAGGTAGCCCCCATGTTTACAAATGAGAGGGACAGGCCTTGCAACAGTGAAAAAATGAATTTAGCAATATTTCACTGTTAGGACATATAAAGCACAATACTATATTTTCTACCTTAAACATACACTGCACCCTGCCCTTGGGGCTACCTAGGGCATACCTTAGGGGTGCCTGACATGTAAGAAAAGGGAAGGTTTAGGCCTGGCAAGTGGGTACACTTGCCAAGTCAAATTTACAGCTAAAACTGCACACACAGACACTGCAGTGGCAGGTCTGAGACATGATTACAGAGCTACTTATGTGGGTGGCACAACCAGTGCTGCAGGCCCACTAGTAGCATTTTATTTACAGGCCCTGGCACCAGTAGTGCACTTTACTAGGCACTTACTAGTAAATCAAATATGCCAATCATGGATAAACCAATTACATACAACTCTACACAGAGAGCATATGCACTTTAGCACTGGTTAGCAGTGGTAAAGTGCTCAGAGTTCAAAAGCCAACAGTCGCAGGTCAGAAAAAATAGGAGGCAAAAAGACTGGGGTTGACCCTGCAAAAAGGGCCATTTCCAACAGCAGAACCTTTCCTTCCTGCACCCACCCTAGAGGTGTGGCCAAGGAAATTAACAAACCCTCCCCTTTTGTCACGCAAACCAGTTCTCAGGACAGCTCCTCTTCCAATGGAAGTGGTACCTGGCTGGCTAGCAGGGAATAGAGGGGAGAGGCCCAGGTGCGAGCTACGTCTGTCAGTGACAGGGCAGGCATCCTTTGAAAATTGATTATGTTCCTGGGCTTAGCCCAGATGGCAATCCTGTCAGGGGAAGGACAACTCCATTCCCTTTGTCTCAGATCTGGGAACCACTTCACATCTATCCAAGAGCTACTGGATGACAGTAAACCCTGGCAGAAGGCCCATTTGGCTCAGGCAAGAAAATGACAACTTTCAACATGTGTCATTTTTAAAATCGTAAATAAACTTGACCATTAAGTTGGATTTTAAAATACTGTTAAAATGAGTCCTTGGGCCATTTTCCACCTATTCTCAAACTGAAATTAGGCATTATAAAATGTTATAATGTAACCCAGTGCCTCCCAGTTAGAGAGTCTGCCTTGCCACAGTGAGCAACAACTTTGGAGGGTTTTCACTGACAGGATATATAAAACATACTTTTTAAATACCATGCATCCTGCCTTAGGGTATTTAGAGCCTAATTTATGGGTCACTGAAGCATATTAAAAAGAAAGGCTTTGACCTGGATAATAGTTATTTTTGCCAGGTTGCTTTGGCAGTTTTGAAACTGTCTACAGGGAAAGGCCTGGAGACATGATTTGCATTGTCAAATTAGTGGTGTCACAATATGTGCTGCACTCGACTAATTACTTTTAACTTACAGACCCTGGGTACACGTGTGTACCATATACTAGGGACTTACAGGTAATTTAAAAGTCAATCAGAATTAAAGCAAAATTTGACAAGTTTGAGTGGCCAGAGAGCATGCACTAGGGCATGGTTAGCAGTGCCCCTGTGCATCAGTTCAATAAAAAGATAATGGGATATCCGTACAAAAAGAGGCAGTTTTTTAAAATGATCAATGAAGAACACGTCAGCCAGTCAAGCGAATGGAAGAGATGTTATGCTCCAGGAGAGGGAAGTAAACGAAATGGACAGGGAAAGCCATTGAATAATAAGCAAGCAAATCAAAGTGACAATAAATGCAATCACTGTGCGTAATGGACAGAATATAAGCCCCTTTAAGTTCCTGGTGAGTCCAAGATAGGTTTTCTGGCACTAGAAACATTGTGCTGTCTCGTGGGCTCAAATTCAAAATAACCTAGTGTCCAGTCACCCACAACCCTCTGCAATTTTAGGCCTATACACATAATGGGAATATTGCAGCTACACATCCTGTGATTCAAGGTTTTGACAGCTAGGAAGCTGTAACTGCCTAAATGCATCCTCCTTTCATGGAGCCAATTGACTAGTCCATATTTCCCTTCAAGGAGTCTTGAAGAGTAGACTGTTTAGAATAATTCTTGGTACTTCCCCTTGCAGGCAACATGTACTATCTGCACAGTGGTGTAACAAAACTGGAGGGTGCCCCCGCTAAGAACATAGAAGCCCCCCCCCGCACTCACTCATGAGCTCTCACGCCAGGGTGCTGCGCTGAGGGAGCCCCTGGAGCTCACAGGCTCTGCAGGGGCCTTTATTACACCACTGTGTCTGAAGTGAAGGAGAGAGCCCAGTGGTAATACAAGAGAACAGTGCAACCCACTCTGTTCATGTTATTTGCCTTGTTACGTGAAGCTTATAAAGAGCTGGAAGGAGTATCACTGACTGAATAAGATGTTTTTTAGCTTTTCAAACCTGATAAAAGCACAGCTATTAATTTTTATAGCCTTTTTGTTAAAACACTGTGAATACGACATTTTTATATACATTTTAACCAATACGAAATTGGTACTTATTATATGAAACTTAGAAGCATTTATGATAGATTTGACTACAGATCACACACAAACATTGGAATTTCACTCATTATGTTATCTTACAGAGCAAGCAAATTAAACAAAACACATTGGAAACTAGAAGCAATTACACTTTCTCTGACTTTCATTTGTGGCTAGGCTGGTTTGTGATACTTAATGTTAAAAGTATAGCATCTCTGAAAAGAAGTGTTAGTAGTGGGCAATAAATGTATAGGTGCTATAATTCCCTGCAGAGGAATAGAAATATAAGTCTAGCATCAATGCTGAAATTGTACTATTGAAAGTATAGTAGCTCTTCTCATGTGGTTTGGCACTGCTGAATAAATGAATAGCAACTGTATAACAAAGTCTTTATATTGTCTTACAAAATCATGCTGTTGGCTGTATCCATGGAAAATATTGAGAAGTCCTCTCCATGAGAGTTTAATTGCTCTGCTGATAACTGCTGCTGCAGTCTTATTGAAGGTATGATAGACCTCTTGGGGAGTATCTTCACTTTCTAGGCAAAGCATAGCTGGTGAAAAATTCAGGTATAATTATTGTGGTGGCATGAAGAGTTACTTAACCCCTTCGCTGCCAGGCCTTTTCCCCCCTCCTGTGGCAGGCCTTTTTTTTGCCTATTTGGAATAGTTCTCGCTTATGCCCTCATAACTTTTTGTCCACATAAGCTACCCACGCCATATTTGCGGCCTTTTTTCCAACATCCTAGGGATTCCAGAGGTACCCAGACTTTGTGGGTTCCCCTGAAGGAGGCCAAGAAATTAGCCAAAATACAGTGAAAATTTCGGGTTTTTTAAAAAAAAAAATGGGAAAAAGGGGCTGCAGAAGAAGGCTTGTGTTTTTTTCCGTGAAACTGGCATCAACAAAGGGTTTGCGGTGCTAAAATCACCAGCTTCCCAGCTTTCAGGAGCAGGCAGACTTGAATCAGAAAACCAAATTTTTCAACACAACTTTGGCATTTTACTTGGACATATCCCATTTTTAAGATTTTTTGTGCTTTCAGCCTCCTTTCAGTCAGTGACAGAAATGGGCGTGAAACCAATGCTGGATCCCAGAAACCTAAACATTTCTGAAACGTAGACGAAATTCTGAATTCAGCAAGGGGTAATTTGTGTAGATCCTACAAGGGTTTCCTACAGAAAATAACAACTGAAACGAAATAATATTGAAATTGAGGTGAAAAAAAACCCACACTTTTTCTCTACGTTTTACTCTGTATCTTTTTCCTGCAATGTCAGATTTTTGAAAGCAGTATACCGTTACGTCTGCTGGACTCTTCTGGTTGCGGGGATATATAGGGCTTGTAGGTTCATCAAGAACCCTAGGTACCCAGAGCCAATAAATGAGCTGCGCCCTGCAATGGGTTTTCATTCTATACCGGGTATACAGCAATTAATTTGCTGAAACATAAAGAGTGAAAAATAGCTATCAAGAAAAACTTTGTATTTCCAAAATGGGCACAAGATAAGGTGGTTATTTGCACATCTCTAAATTTCAGAGTGCCCATACTAGCATGTGAATTACAGGGCATTTCTCAAATAGATGTCTTTTTTACACACTCTCTTACATTTGGAAGGAAAAAATGTAGAGAAAGACAAGGGGCAATAACACTTGTTTTGCTATTCTATGTTCCCCGAAGTCTCCCGATAAAAATTATACCTCACTTGTGTGGGTAGGCCTAGCGTCCGCGACAGGAAATGCCCCAAAACGCAACGTGGACACATCCCATTTTTTGACAGAAAACAGAGGTGTTTTTTGCAAAGTGCCTACCTGTAGATTTTGGCCTCTAGCTCAGCCGGCACCTAGGGAAACCTACCAAACCTGTGCAGTTTTTAAAACTAGAGACTTAGGGGAATCCAAGATGGGGTGACGTGTGGGGCTCTGACCAGGTTCTGTTACCCAGAATCCTTTGCAAACCTCAAAATTTGGCTAGAAAAACACGTTTTCCTCACATTTCGGTGACAGAAAGTTCTGGAATCTGAGAGGAGCCACAAATTTCCTTCAACCCAGCGTTCCCCCAAGTCTCCCAATAAAATTGATACCTCACTTGTGTGGGTAGGCCTAGCGCCCGCGACAGGAAAAGGCCACAAACTTGTAGAGATTATGGGGAGAGCACAGCGAGTTGATAAGCACATATTCTTCTTTTATACATCTTTGGGCTGACTCTGCTTTGGGACCCACACAAGTGAGGTGTCATTTTACTTGGGAGACTGAGGGGAATGCTGGGGAGTAGGAATTTTGTGCTGGAGCGGTGATCGTACAAACGAAAGTCAGGAAAATATAAGTTTTTTAAGCAAAGTTTGAGGTTTACAGAGGAGTCTGGGTAAGAAAATTTTGGGGGGTCAACGCAAGCCACACCTCCTTGGACTCCTTGGGGTGTCTAGTTTAAAAAAAATTCTGGGTTGGTAGGTTTCCCTAGATGAAGTCCGCACCCAGGACCAAAAACATCGTTTTGTAATATATCATTTTGATGTGCCAAACACTAAAATTGTGAAAAGAAACACACTTGGGTTATGTGAAAAAGACCCCTCACCCACCAACCAAGTTGGTGGCATGCTTCATCATCGGGGTCCCACGTGAGACACCTAGCTTGTCACAAGTGTGCTGCGAAGCCTGATTACAGCGGAGCAGGTTTTTAAATTTTTACCACACATACTGGTTGGATTTGGCACGAGGGGGAGTGATGGTTCAGTAGATCAAATTTTATTAACAAGAGATTTCACAAAAGTGAAATGCACTGGTAATAACTGAAAGGCCAAAAAACGGAACCAATGACTCACAGCTCTTGAGCTGTAAAGCCACGGCAAGGCACCAACCGCTTTACAGTCCATTCACACACCTTTCATACATGACATGCACAAGACCATTCGCACCGCCAGCCACGGGCCCAGCACATTACAACACTCACATCGACAGACAGCGCCAGTCAAGGGCCCATCGCCTTTCATACGCCCACATGCCTGATACAGCAATCACACCAGCTGATGAGTGTGTGGACTGGCGTTTGGCTGGCACCGCTAGCCAAGCGCCACCCCACCCACACCGCCAGCCAAGCGCCACCCCAAGCACACCGCCAGCCAAGCGGCACACCACCCATACCGCCAGCCAAGCGCCACCCCACGCACACCACCAGCCAAGCGCCACCCCACGCACACGCCAGCCAAGTGCCACCCCACGCACACCGCCAGCCAAGTGCCACACCACCCATACCGCCAGCCAAGTGCCACCCCACGCACACTGCCAGCCAAGTGCCACCCCAAGCACACCGCCAGCCAAGCGCCACACCACCCATACCGCCAGCCAAGCGCCACCCCACGCACACCGCCAGCCAAGCGCCACCCCAAGCACACCGCCAGCCAAGCCCCACCCCACGCACACTGCCAGCCAAGCGCCAGCCCACGCACACCACCAGCCAAGCGCCACCCCACGCACACGCCATCACTTTTTTTTGTTTATAAACTACAAAGAAACCACTAACTAATTATAAAATAAGTAAAAAACTACAAACACAAAAGCTCTAACTAAATACATGACAGTAATGTCAACTATGAAACTGAACATATGAAAATATAAAACAGGCAGTTTACGCTCACAGTATTTCCCAATTTTTTTTCCTAGTGTGGTAACTTCTAAAACAGCTGGGCACACACAGCCCAGGCTTTGAAGGGCATTTGGGGCAGTACTTCCGGCTCTCCCTCCGGATTGATCCCCGGGCACATACTCTACATTTCTTTGTGGGCAAGTCTTTTTTTGGGAGTGGGAGGAATGTGATCTGGAAAGTGGCGATCGTTCAATCTAACCACTTCCTCCACCACTTCTACTCTAGGAACTCCTGCCCGTTCCACCACAATAAGGCTCTCTATCACTGACTCCTGAAATTTAACAAATGTCATCCTTGACTCAGGTGAACAATCCTTGAACACAATAAAAGCATTAAAAGTTGCCAAATGAAATAAATGTAGGGCCAACTTTTTATACCACACGTAAGACTTACGATACGAAGAGCACTGTAAGGTTTTAACCTCTGATCTACTCCATCAACACCACCCATGTGCCTAATGTAGTCCAAAATGCACACAGGTTTGCGCACTTCCGCAACCTGATCCCAAACAGTCACAGGGGAAGTACTCTCATCATGGATGGTAGATAGCATGGACACATCCCTCCTGTCTGAAAATTTCAGAGCTAGCAGCTTATTATTCCGCAAGGCACTGCACTGTCCCCTCTCAAGTTTTTTACAGACAAGCTCCCTTGGATAGCCTTTCTGATTAGAACGGATTGTGCCACAAGCAATAGTGTCCACTCTAAACAACTCCTTGAACAACTGCACTCCAGTGTAGAAATTATCTACGTACAAATGGTGACCTTTGTTAAACAGTCGTCTACCAAGTTCCCACACAATTATTTTGCTAACTCCAAAAGTGGCCGGACAACCAGGAGGGTCAATACTGGAATCCCTACCAGTGTAGACCCGGAAATTATACACATATCCTGTACTGCTTTCTGACAGCATATACAATTTAATCCCATACCGTGCCCTCTTACTAGGAATGTACTGCTTAAAAACTAAACGCCCCTTGAAAAGGATCAAAGACTCGTCCACACTTATCTCTTTGCCTGGGACATAGACCTCTGAAAAACGATCTACAAAATGATCAAGGACAAGCCTAATCTTAAAAAGACGGTCACAATCAGGGTGATCTTGTGGCAAGGCTAAAGCATTGTCTACAAAATGCAGCATACGAAGAATAAGCAAATAACGATTACGTGTCATAGTTGCAGGAAATATAGCCATTGCCATCAAGGGACTAGTAGACCAATAAGAAGCCAGTGATGGCTTCCTGATCAACCCCATCAAAAAAGTCAAACCTAAAAACTTTTTCATCTCTTCCAGATATGTGGGAACCCACTGAGTAGCTCTAGACTGAGGCCTAAGTCTGGCAGTGTTGTCCCTCAAATATTGCTCTGCATACAAATTAGTCTGCTCCACAATCTCTTCCAAAAATACATTGTCCATAAACAAGTGAAAGAAATGGACAGGCAAAAAGTTTTCCGTATTGACTCAGGTCTTCTAATGGGAAACCCTTCAGCCCCAGGCTGCTGCACTCTTGGCACATCAATGTCCTCCTCCTCTAAAACAGGCCCTTCATCTGCACTGAGAGTAGTTTCCTTATCAGAAGAATACTCTCGGACAGAAAACTCACTGCCAGAATATTTCACTTCCTCCTCTGCCTCAGATGCAGAGTTAGTCTCGTAATCATGGTCTGGAGACGACTCAAAGAGCATACCAACAACCTGTTGAGCGGTCACTCTGCAGCTAGCCATGATCCTCACTAACAACAAATGGATTGCCAACAACAACTAGCACTAAAATAAGTAATAAACAAAGTGTAGCTTTATCACAAAGAGTTATGTACTAAAAAACTATACCACTCACTTGCCTAAACAAGCTACTCACCAGCAACTACTCTGCACAGACACAGCAATCACCAATTATATCCCACTAAAAAGAAAAAAGAAAAAAGCAAATTAGACATATGATAACACAAATATCATTGTGCTCAAATCTAAGGACAATTTCACACACAATACTGCATTTAGTACACCACCTACAAACATGTCATTCATGCATGTCAACAATACTCCTTTAGAGTAAATTGCTTTCACTTACCTAAAACATGCAACTATCCAAACCGCAGGACAACTACTGCCAAAACCGCAAGGATCCACAGCAAAGGAAGCAAAAGCTTTGAACTAGAACAAAAAGAAGAAATAAACAGTTATAATCACATATACAAATACTTCACCAGTTGACAAACACCCCACCACCAAGAACTTCGAAATTGTCCCTGGTGCCTAAGTGGCTTCTGCCCCACTAGGAGGCAGATGGGCCTAAAAAAAATAGGCTGATCTGCCTCCAAGGTGGGCAGAAATGGCCATCACTAATGTGCCCCCTTTGGCGGGCGACCCTTGCCAAAGGTGCCACCCCCCCACACAAAACACACACACACACACACAGGATCCCTGGTGCCTAAGTTGATTCTGCACCCCTTGGGGGCAGATGGGCGTAAATAAATTGGCCGATCTGCCCCCAAGGAGGGCAGAAATGGCCAACAGCTCTGTGCCCCCTTTAGGGGGAGACCCTTGCCAAAGGGGGCAAACGGGGGGCACCCCCAGCACTAAACAAAAAAAGGGGAACCAAAAAAATAATTCCCCTGCCGTATTGGTGGTTTCTGCCCTCCTTGGGGGCAGATTGCCCTACAAAAATAAGCCCATCTACCCCCAAGGGGGGCAGAGATGGCCAATACGAAATGTTTGGGGGGGCAACCCTTGCCCAAGGGGTGCCCCCAAACACACAAAACACACACACACCTTACAATCCCTGACACCTAGTGGGTTTCGACCCCCCCCGGGTGCCAGATCGGCCAAAAACATGGCCTATCTAGCCCCAGGGGGGGCCAAAACATATAAAAAAATGATTGCCCCCGGGGCAGCGACCCTTGCCTAAGGGGTCGCTGCCCTAAAACAAAAAACAAAAAAAAAATCCTGGTGTCTAGTGGTTTTCGGCATCCCCTGGGGGCAGATCGGCCGAATTTTCGGCCGATCTGCCCCCAGGGGGGACCGAAATGAGAAAAAAAATTAGCCTCCAATGGGAGCGACCCTTGCCCATGGGGTCGCTCCCTAAAATACATGCCAAAAATAATTTCCCTGGTGTCTAGTGGATTTCGGCCCCCCCTGGGGGAGATCGGCCGAAAAATCGGCTGATCTGCCCCCAGGGTGGGCCAAAATACAGAAAACAATTGCCCCCAATGGGAGCGACCCTTGCCCAAGGGGTCGCTCCCTAAAATACATGCCAAAAATAATGTCCCTGGTGTCTAGTGGATTTCGCCCCCCCGGGGGAAGATAGGCCGAAAAATCGGCCGATCTACCCCCGGGGGGGGCCGAAATACAGAAAAAAATAGCCCCCAATGGGAGCGACCCTTGCCCAAGGGGTCGCTCCCAAAACTAACAGAAAAAATAATTCCCTGGTGCCTAGTGGGGATTCCTGCTCCACGATCGCGGGCCCCGCCTGCGATCATGGAGCAGGAATCCACTGAAAACAGGCACGGGGGAAAGGAAAGACCCTTTCCTTTCCCCCTGTGTCTGTTTCCCCCCCCAACCCCCAAAGAGAAAAGGACTTACCTATAGGTCTTTTCTCCCCGACGCACTGGAAGCAAATGGCTTCCAGCGCGTCCCTCGGCAATATTTGATGACGTTGGTGCGCTGTAAGCGCGCTGACGTCATCGGATTGCCGAGGGGGGGGGGGGTCGGTGTGGAAGGGGAAGGGATTCCCCTTCCATCCACGACCGGGGTGTGTGGGTGGGGGGCCCACAGGGGGAGCGCTAGCACTCCCCCCGGTTCCCGGGTGCAGGACGAGGTGATCTCGTCCCAGGCACCGGGGAACCGGTGCCTGGGACGAGATCACCTCGTCCAAGGCACCCAATAGGTTAATTACAATTCTATTCAAATTACAGCTCCACATTTGAAATGTGCCCCACAGTTTGTTAAACTTAAGGTGATTTATGGACAGAGCCAGCATCTTTAAATCTTTACTAGATCAATTAGTGCAGGGGTCTACATGATGTACCTGCAGATGCATCGGGTAGCTCTCTAACCTACAGCTTGAAGTAGCCATTTTTTGGGGCCATAAGTAAATGCCAATGGCTTAAATGTAACCTATCTTCATTTGTACCTGAAAACATGTTCTGCTGTTTGTAAATACCGATCATATGCTAGTTTTGAATATTGTCTGTCTCACAAAGCTTGGCAGCGAATGTGGAAAACCATTGAATTAACAAAGATACCCTCCACAGGAAATTCCCCAATAGATCTTCTGTTGATTAAGATGTCATCTTAGCGGAGATCAATTTTTTAGGGCACAGATCATAGACCATCTAGTCTTCATATATATTTAAAGGTGATCTAGAGAAGAACAATAGCACAATGGTTATGATCATATTTCAAGGGGATGACAGAGGTAGGGGGTTTATTCCTTATCATACAGAAGAAGTATCACCTGCAACAGATCCAATAAACCACAAATTTACCTACTCACATTTACAAACCAAGACACACTCAAAAATTAGGAATGCTGTCCAGAGGTATTAGATTAACATTGTTTTCTTCACTTACAACTGTAACGTGAGAACAACTAACTAGTGTATATTCAGATACAAAAGTGGCCCAAGGTCAGGTCAATTATTTACAGGAGGTGAGTTCATTCATTTAAGTTCACAAGTTTATAAATTCATAAAGCACCATAATCAAATGGCACCCAACACTGACCATCAAAAGAAACCAAAGACCTCCTAATACAGTGACATATTTGATTTATTTTCAAAATTAATATGTTCATATGAGGATTCAGCATATTGTTGACTCTTTCAAGGCTGTTATTGACAGATGCTGTTAAAGATATTTTTCTCCTGAGGCTTTCTTGCCCTTATGAATCCAGCTGTGTTAATTTCTTTCCATTGTTAGACTTGTAGAGCTTCAAACTCTCTTGCTTACACTCTAAAACATTAAGTACATAAACAAATGGTGGGTGTTTCT
The DNA here is from genome assembly GCF_031143425.1 of Pleurodeles waltl. Classification (NCBI taxonomy): domain Eukaryota; kingdom Metazoa; phylum Chordata; class Amphibia; order Caudata; family Salamandridae; genus Pleurodeles; species Pleurodeles waltl. The sequence goes on along the minus strand of NC_090443.1, from coordinate 670,898,812 downwards.
TTGAATGCAGGTAGATAATAAACATTCTTTGCATCAGCAGCATGAAGGCCTCCCAATATACCTTCAAGGTACAAGTTCAAATCCAAACAAGACAGACTGTTCTTCATTAATCAAGCTGAGATCAGTAAAATTAGTTCTACTGAATTGGCTATTGGAACAGCTATATTCAAGCACTAATTAATAATTCAGTTTGTGAAGTGCCCTACATAAACAGTGACTATCATTAATATTTTATTACTTCAGCATTTCTCATTGAATTTGTAATTGCCTTCCTTTATTTGTCCATATTTAAGATGTGGCAGAGGTCGAGGACACTGGAAAATGGAAAAGAGGCTGGCCTTATTAGATTTTCTCAGAAATTGATGTGAAATATGTGTAGCAATTAATTGAAAACATATCCCATCTACTTAAGATTGTTTAAAAGGAATGTATTTCCTTAAGGCTTGTTGTTAATTAAATATTGCTATGTGGTTAATAGACATGGAGTGCTGTTTTGTTGAGGCTGTAATTGATCAATAGCAGCTTTTAGTGGTTTGCAAGAAACTTGGAAATGTATCTGAATGGGAGCCTAATATCTCCAAAGTATGGTATCTTGCAATGATATACTGCAGGACAAACAAGGACTAGGAAGATTCAAATATTTGACATAGTCATATCAATTACTTGTCTGTTCTGTTACCCAATGTATGGAAATGGGAGATACCTCAGAGTACTTTGGGTGTTTAGGGGTGATTGTACAAGTGGGTCTAGAGTAGAACAGGTCAATCACTGTGCGTGTTCCAGGATGTTGGTAATGCTCCAAGCAACCACTGTGAATAAGGTGGGAATTTCTTATTTAGAATCAGAATGTTTCGGTACTAGCTGTGGTGTAGGCTTAATATAGATTTGGTAAAAGCATCTGACCAACCTGATGTGCTTAGTAAAGCAAAAAGATTACTATGTTTTTATTTGTCATACTTAACAAACTTCATGAATCTTAAATGTGCAGTTAGTTTGTTCCAGAAGAAAATCACTCTGTCAATGTAGGATCTGCACAAATTATTTTTATCTAATAGGTCTAATGGGTTTTTTGATTCTCAAATTCATGATTCTGAAGGCCTGGAATAGCAGGAAGATCTTTAAGACTGTGACCTTAAAATACCATGCGAGAAAGGCACAGTGTTTTTTCTTTTGTTTCACAATTCTTTATTGTGGATTATAAACAGGAAAATAACATCTTGCATGGAATTGACAATACAAAGGAACACAATGAGCTTTCTCTGTCAGTACAGTACACCCAGAATTTCAGCAGTTGTAATCGCCTGAACCACAGCGGCATAATACTGTGCAATACGTATGCAAAATTTGAGTAATGGAAGCCTTAGACCATATGACTACGGTTCCAGTCCCTGTGCATTGCCATCTAGAGAAAGAAAGGGCAGGAATCTATATAATGTCAATACCACCCATAAGCGGGGGTGTAAGGTGGGGTTCAGCGCCAGAGCTAATATCTACAGCCGTCTCGAGGGTACGGGTCTTTTAGTCTATTACAAGGGTGCGACCCTGATAAGTCTATGACCTCTAGTAAATGAGGATCGCGACAAGCTGCGACCGTATGGAGAAGGGGGCAGGTGCATCAAAAGGACAATAGTTACCAGTGAGAACTCTCATCCTTTTGTGGCGGGAAAATAAAATGTCATGCATCGGATGTAAAGTGAATAAAGGTGAGGATTATAATCCATTTTGGAGAGGAAAGAAAGGGAGAGAAAAAGTAGGAGAGGGGAAGGCTAGAGGAAGAAAGAGATGTAGAGAGGAGGGAGAAGAAGGGGGGCATATATTGAGAAGTAGAGGAAAGGAAGGGAAGTGAGCTGAAGAATCAGAAAGCAAGGGATAGGAGAGAAGAGAAAGAATAGAGTGGGGAAGAAGGAGAGGAAGAAAACGAAGAAGTGAGAGAGCAGGAGAGGGAAGGAGGTGAAGAGGGAGAGAGAAAGGGGGGAAGTAAGAAAGGGAGGGACAGGGGGGAAAGAGAGGGAGAGAGAGAGTGAGAGTGACCGTGGGAGGGGTGCACTAGGGAGGGGGAGGAGGGAAAGAGGGGTAGGGGGTTGGGGAGTGGACGGAAGGTCCAGTGATCCACGAGCCAAAGGAAGGGGGCCCAAGTTTGTAAAAACATCTCCGTCCGGTTCTGTATGACATAAATAATGCATTCATGGGCAGCAGTTTGGAACATTGATGACAGCCATTCATCATGGGAGGAGGGTATCACTGCTCCCCAATGTCGTAGAATACAAAGCTTAGCTGTGGTCAGCGATGTATATAGGAGGCGGAGTTGTGTGTGGGAAATACCCCTAGCATCACCAGTATCATGTAGGAGAAGCAAGGATGCTGGGAGAGAACGCAGTAATGGCAGTACTTCCCTCAGCGTGACCCCAACTACCTCTCAGTATGGCTGTATATTTGGACAATCACATACTATATGTAATAGATCACAGCGTGGGTGGAGGCAGCGCCAGCATTGCGCATGGGGTAATAGTCTGGCTGATCTAAGCTTCTGGGGCATCCAGAACGAGTCTTGCAGTGTTTTAAAGAGACTGAATTTCATTTGTGCTTCTTGGATGCCTCGTTCCTGTGTCTCTAACAGAGCAGTCCACTCTTCTATATCATATTCTACCTGTAAATGTGTTTGCCATTTAGCCTTGAGGGAAAGTAGAAGGGGGAGAGAGAATAAGTGTTGGTTCAGTACCTTGTGCAGGCTCAATGTCACTCCATGATAAGAGCCCCATGCTCGTGGATAGTCAAGCACTGGCGAGTGGTGCAGAGTCCACAGACGAGTCCCCATGCGGCTACAAAGACAGTGTGAGAACTGTTGATATTGCGAAAAATAGTGACTAGGGTGCACAAATTCGACCTACAGCACCAGAAACATCTTTAGTAGCCTGTTATCAAGGATTTGGTCAATAGTTAGAATGCCCTTAGTCCATCAGCCCTCCCAGTCAACCACCTTCCTGTCTATCAATAATCCGGCATTACTCTAGAGTGGCGCATGAGTGTGAATCTGGTGGTCCACTCCTAGAAGACGGTGAGCCCGACGTCAGGAATTTAGCATGGCTTGCATCACTGGGTGGGTGGGTTGGGATGTGGAAGCTTTGATGCCGTAAAGCAAATCCAGGCCTGTGGACATACACAAGAATGTGCATTCCGTCTGCACCCACAGGGGTGGATCCGGCGAGCCCAGGAGCAGGGAGGTCAACTGAGACAGATGTAGCACCAGCTCATATTGTTCCACAGAAGGCAATCCCAGACCTCCCCATTCCCTTTGTATGATGAGTATGGCTTTGGAAAGCCATGGCTGCATAGAGCCCCATACAAATTTACGTATGCAGGTATCTACTTTCCTGAGCATTTGTCAAGGTACTAGCAGTGGTAACATCCCAAGGACGTATGTGGATCATAGTAAAGTTACCGTTCGGATGGACTGTAGCCTCCCCCAAAGGGATAGTCTAAGTTGGGACCATGTTGCAAAATTTCATTGGGTGCAAGTGAACAGGGGTTCTAGGTTATCCTGTACCATCTGGTCCAAGCCCCTGTTAATGAGAATTCCTAGATATTTGAGGTGCGATTGTTTCCATGAAATAGGGGAGGCTGTTATAGCTGCACTCGTAGTCACCAGGGTTAGAGATAGGGCTTCACTTTTGTCCCAGTTGATTTACATCCTGATAGTGCTTCAAATTCCGTCAGGATAGCTCGTAGTGCTGGGAGGGAGTGAGTGAGGTCTGTGAGCGTAAGTAATATGTTGTCGGTATATAAGTAGATAACGGATCGGCCACCTGGGATGGCGACACCGGGTATGGATGGAGATCTACGTATAAGCGCTACTAAGGGTTCGACAGCAAGAAGGAATAGCAGCGGCAATAATGGACACCCCTGCAGCGTCCCTCGGTTAATGGGGAACACATCGGAGAGGAAATCCCCACAATTGACCTGCACTGGGGATGAGTATATAACAAGCGGACATTTTTGATAAAGCTATCTCCTAGGCCAAAACGTTTTAAGGTTTGGAAAAGATACCACCATTCTATTCTATCAAAGGCTTTCTCAGCCTCTTCTCTGGAATCTCTAGTAGTCCAAAGCGCATGTGTTAGAGTGCGGAGGTGATTCGTTGATGATTGCCCGGGTACAAATCCTACTTGAGTGTGGTGAATAAGTAATGGAATAACTTTTTTGAGATGGGCCACCAAGACACCAACAAGTATCTTGACATCTCCATAGAACAGGGAAATAGGACGATAGCTGCCACAAAGTAATGGATCTTTCCCGGGCTTTGAAAGGAACGCTGTGGATACCCTGTTAGAGAGAGGGGTTCAAAGACCCTGTCCCGTCCGCACCCCAGAAGGCTTCATACAGGGAGTCCACCTCAGATCCTGCCCATTTGTAAAATTCTGCCGGAAAACCTTCCTCCTCAGGGGCCTTATGGTAGGGTAAATTGGAAATGGCCTGCATAATCTCTTCTTTGCTGATCTCCTCTTCTAGTAGCCCTTTTCCCTCTGCCATGAGACTGGGTATATTGGCCTCTTCAAAGAACGCAGCTAGACGGTTGTGATCCTCTGCAGTTTTGGGGGTGTAAAGGGTCTGGTAGAAGCACCAAAATGTACCGGTTATGTCCTGTGGGTGTGTGAGGAGCGTACCATCAGTATCTCATATGGCAGGAATGGCTATTGCTGCCTCTTGCTGGCATAGTTGGGCTGCTAACAATCGCTATGCCTTTTCCCCCTGCTCATAATGTCTGCCCTTCATCCTTTGTAGTGCATATTCCACCTGGGAGGTATAAAGGGCATTAAGCTCCATTTTTGCCCTTTCAAGGCGACAGCGTGCGGTCTAGGAGAGGGTTGCAATGTATTCGCGAGTGCATGTTACTGTTATTTCCTCCAGGTCTTGTCAACGGGAGTGACTTTGGGCGTCAGCAAGGGCAACATCTTTCATAAGTTGTCCTCTGAATACTGCCTTTGTCACAGCCCACATAACCTGAGGGGAAGAAACCGAACCTTTATTGTCAATTATATAGGTAGAGACATGGGCACAAATTTGATCCTTGCCCTGTGGCGTAAGATATCGTAACAAGTTCAGACACCATGGCTTGCGACCTGGAGAAACACAGCTGAGTTGCAGTACTAAGAGCACCAGGGTATGATCGGATAATGCTGCTTCCAGGACCTGGGAGTCCCTAACCATGGGAACCAGTTTATGAGAGATGAGGAAGTAGTCCAGCCGGGACTGTGTTCCGTGGGCCGGAGATATCAATGTGTACTCCCGATCGAGTGGGTCGGAAAGGCACCAGTGGTCCACCAGCTCATGATCTGCCAGTACATATCCCAATAGGGCTCTGTCTGCATTTTTGCCAACATCTAATCTGCCCTTTCGATCCACAACCGCGTCACAAGCCAAGCTCCAATCTCCTCCCAAAAGGTAGTGAGAGGCTACGATCTCCGTCATGAGACAATTAAAATGCAGAAGGAATGAATGTTTAGAACCCCTGGAAACATGTATGGACCCTACACAGAGTATGTGGCCCCCTAATTTGATACTGGTAAGAATGTGTAGACCCTCCGAGTCGGACCATGATTTGAGCACCTTGAACTGTAAGGAGCGGCGGATTAGAATCGCAACCCCATATTTACTTGCGGAGCCGGACCCTCCCGACATGGACTGCCGCTATAGAACACCCGGCCCACCCAGTCTCGGCATAGTTTTTTGGATTCTGAGGGGGACAGGTGTGTTTCTTGTGTATCTGTACACTTGGACTGTAAGTAAGATAGGACTTTCTTTCTTTTGATATAATGTGTGAGGCCATGAACGTTCCATGATACTTTCGTCAATGGGAGGGCAGTCCCAATGCCTGGAACTGCCACATGGGTCTGAAAGGTCAGGACTGGTACTTTCAGGTCTATGAAGTGCGGTGTGACTATTAGAGCTATCTATGTCGCGGTGGGGTATAAGAGAGAAAGACCGTGAGGGGAAGGGAGGGCAGGAAGGGGGGAGCCACGATCGTACTCAGGAGCGCAGAACTAAGCAAAGAAGAAGAGAAGAGTAAGAAAAGAGGGGGAAGGTGGGGAAGGGAGGGAAGAAGGAGGCAAAGAAAAGGAGAGAGAGAGAGAGAGAAACGAAAGAGAGATACGAGGCTCAGAGAGAGAACTGAGAAAGTAGTCCAGGTTCCGTCTCAGGATCGAGTTGGATATCTCATGGGAGCTTAGCTCTTTTAAACCGTGAGTCTGATCCTGTGAAACCCGCAACCGGTCGCGCCCCAGGAGGGGGGGGGGGCAGAGAGCCAACGGCCAGAAAACTAGACCACTTCATAACCAGGGTGGAGAGGGGGGAAGGGGAGGAGCTAAATGGAGGGATCCTGAACCATGCACAGGTGTGTCCATTGTTCTTGGTGATAATAATGTAGGGTATGGCAGACCCAGACAAAAGCGAAAAAGGAATGGTATCATAGGGTTAACCCCAGGCAGCAGAGGTGCGCTTAGAAATTTACGGTGATGGTGGACAAGGTGAGTAGTGGAGGCCTCTATATAGATTACCAGAAATATAGGAGGGATGGGGTGGGGGAAAGAGGAACACCCAGTGGCACCCAGCCTGGTATGACAATGAGATAATATAGCCCGGCAGAGGTGGCGGGGTGAGGGGAGGGATACCGTCTTGTTTTGCTTTGGTAAGTTCAGTTCCTGGTACTGTTTCTTGTTTTTTGTTTGATTCATGTTTTTGTGTTTGCTTTTATTTTATTTTAGTTTTTTTTTTTCTTGTTCCCCCCCCCCCCTTGCTAAGTAGAGCAGGACCTGAATCATAGAATTGCATAATACGGATATGGGGGCAGTGCTATGATGCAATAATAAACAATGGGGTGCGCGAGATAAAATGAAATGGAGGAACCACTATTACCAATATGTATGCATTACACCGCAGACACATTAACACATTTCATTGGTTCTTGATATTGACGTATGAATAATTTTTTTCTATACAGCACACGTGATGCTCCATATAAGGGTTAGAATCATAGACATGAAGCTTGCACAATGTCCTCTGAATCAAATGTCTTGTGCTACATCTATATGTGGAGAAAGAGGAACCATAAGTGCATACGTTAGTACTTTCAGCAGTGAGGATTTCGCAAGCCAGCATGCAGTGGTGTCTTGTGATGGCCGTCAGTTTAGCAAGCCTTGCAACATAATGCATTTCAAGCACAATAGACATTTCTTCAAGGCCTAGCTAATTCAACATTGTAAGGTGTTCGACAGAAACAGGCCTGTATTTTCACTGTGTATCACAGGGCCTACTAGGCCCAAAATGGATCCAGGAGAACGTGATTCCACATTCTGCCCTCTGATACCCAATGAAAACACTCACTTACAGTTTAATTATCCTGATGGACAGGTGTCATTTCAAAGGCATCATCTTTCCTGGCCTCATCCTCATGCCTTCTCTTACGATGGTGCTCATTGTCCTTATGACCCATTTTCTTCATTAACATGGTCAAACAGGAAGTGCACACCCTTATCAACACACAGTGTTATTAATCCCACTATTCCCACCACCAGTAATTCTATCAGCCAGGATCCCCAACCACGGAACCATGCTGCAATGTTATTTAGTATTCCTCCTACTTCCGTCACATCCGCCACTTTCCTTGCTCCCTCTTCTACCTCCTCTATTTTCCCTATTGCCATCCTCACATTCCCACTGTTGTCCGGTATATAAACACAGCAATTCTGATGGATCACGTTACATACCCCACCGGCTCTTGCTAAAATGATGTCTAATGCAAGTCTGTTCTGTATTACAACAGCTCTTAAGTCTGTAAGTTCTTCAGCAATGTTACCTAGGGCTGCTGCTGTAGAACTTGCTAATGTTTCCACCAATTCTGCCAATTTGTGTATTTGATATTCTGAATGCGCTATCCCTAATGGCATCACAAATATTCCTTCCACTGCTATGAACCTATCCAACCAAGTAGGTGTCCTCCTTCTTCTTACCCTTCCGGGTGCCCCTTGTGTTGCATTGGTCAAATTGGTTATATGCAACGTTCGGGGTAGTACGAACGCCAGGTAGCAGGAGCCCTGCCACCCTGCAGGCAGTCTAAAATATTCAGATGTCCTGCATACTATGTAAATTCCCCTTGGAGCTGAGAGACCTATAGACAAACCTTCTGGGCCCTTCCGTATGTTATCCAAATCAGAGTATTTGGAGAAGGTGCTATCTCCTACCTTTATGCTGCTATTATTATGGTCGGGAGGTGTATGCTAGGGCATTTCATTACTGGTGTAACAATTCGACACACCTTATCATAAAATGTGTTTGGCCTTAGGATGCTGCCTTTGAGGTATCGAAAACACCATGACCCCTTTTTCCCCTTATGTATAGAAAGGGACATTTGTGATATATCTATGTTCTTCTCCCCCTGTGTATAACCCTTTTCTCTTCCTATGTTGAATGCTTCCAGTAGATCTGTTTCACCTTTTTCCGGTACTAGTTGTCCACACACACCTATCCTACCTCCTCCTTTACTTTCTCTTCCCCCTACTGTTTCCCTGCTTTAATCTCCCTTTTCCAACCTTCCTCTTCCTTTTAGGTGGCCTTCTCTTTATAGTCCCATTCACTTCCTTTGCAAACATGCGGTTTAGTATGTGACATGAAACATACTGGGGAAGAGGAATCTGAGCATAATATGTCCTTCCCTGGGTGGAGGTGGTTAAATGTGTACAAATATAGCAATCCGACACATTTGCCAATTCCTTATAAAATTTCACCATTTGCACAAATGCATTATCCTTGTAATTGTTCCCATCTTCCTCCCATTTGGTATATTTTATCCATTGTGTCCTGTTCCCCACCCTTTCTACCACACTAGAGTTCTCCCCTTGTTCTTGTTTCACAGCAATGGTAATACCTATTTCATTTACACTGTTATTGATATACTGTTCTTGGTCCAGATATGGGATTCGTATTTCTTCTTGATATATAATAATCACAATGGTGATAATTATTGCTGGAACCGGGGTACAAATGGCAGTTGGTACCATAGGCCACTTTTTCTCCTCTCTTCTTCTTCTAGGCATTATTATACTCCAGGTGTCACAAATTAGACTGTTTAGTCCTTGTCTGTTACTCTCTTATTCTCTGTATCTTCTTGTTGGCACGCCACAGAGTGGTGTCAGAGGTTACTAGCACTTGAAACCACTTGCGTGATATATGTAGATATTCAGGTAAGACCCGCTTGCACCCATCCCTCTCCTGAGGTGTGCAGCACGAGCAGTCTATGAAGAACTCCTTGATGGACCCGCTTGCATCTCCTGACTCCTGTAGGAGCGCAGCACGAGCAGTCCCTAGTAGTCTCACCGCAGGACCCGCTTGCACCTCCTGACTCCTGTAGGAGTGCGGCACGAGCAGTCCTGTCAGTGTTGTCTGGTGTTGCTTGTTGATCGAAGGTTGTACCCCTGCGGCGCAGGTGTGATCTTTATGGGTACCGCAGGTGGTGTCTGGATGTCCTCAGGTCCAATGGCTCTCTTGGTGTGTGAGCTGTGGATCCAATATTTGAGTCCCTCACACTTGACTGCAATGGCTGTTGTCAGTAGGACTTGGTAAGGCCCTTTCCACCGTGGTTGAAGGCAATGGCGTCTAGTGTGGGCCTTGACCCAAACCCAGTTGCCAGGCAGTAGTCCGTGTTCTGGAGGCGTTCCTCCTTCTGGCAAGGCCTGCAGTACCTGACATTGAAGACAGCTTAACGTCTCTGTTATCTTCTTGCAATATTGTAGCAAAAGATCATCTGTTATTGCCAATGGGGCAACTGACATGTGGCCTGGAATGTTCATGGGGCGCCCAAATAGCACCTCATGTTGACTTAATTTTGTGACTCTATCAGGGGTACTTCTCATAGCAAGGAGCGCTAACGGTAATGCATCAATCCAAGATAGTTCAGTCACCGCGCATATCTTCCCTATTCTGCTTTTCAACACCCCATTTTTCCACTCTACTGCCCCTGCTGCGGGTGGGTGGTATGCGCAATGCAACTTTTGTGTTATTCCCAGCTCTTTGCAAAGGCCCTGAATAACATGCAAAATGAATCCTGGTCCATTGTCTGAATTTAAAAGAATCAGTACCCCAAAACGTGGTATTAACTCTTTTAAAAGGCACTTGGCCACAGTTTGTGCATTACTGTTCCTGGTGGGGTATGCCTCAGTCCATTTGCTGAACATACAAACTATTACTAAAACATATTTTAGCTTGTATACCGGGGGCATCTCGATGAAGTACATTTGGAGGCTTTCAAAGGGTCCATGTGGCAGTTGGAAGTGGCCTGAAGCAGTTGGTGTACCTTTTCCCGTGTTGTACTGTGCACAAACAGTGCATCTCTTACATAAATGTTCTGCATATTGCCGAAATTTGGTATTAACCGGTTCTGTGCCCTGGACGAGGTGACCTCGTCCAGGGCTACAGTTCCCCTGTGCCTTGGACGAGGTCACCTCGTCCAAGGCACAGGGGAACGTGGGGGAGTGCTAGGGCGCCCCCCGTGCACCCCCCTCCCCCCCAAGGCGGGGATGGAAGGGGAAGACCTTCCCCTTCCACCCCCGCACCCCCCACCCCCCCCCCCCCCTGTGACATCAGCGCGCGAGCGCTGATTTGTCACAGGGGCCTCCCCCATCGCGCTGGAAGTTCTGCTTCCAGCGCGATTGAAAGAGAAATGCAAAGCATTTCTCTTTCAATCACTGGGGGAGGCCGGGAGGGGCTTCAAAGGGAAGGAAATGTATTTCCTTCCCTTTGAAGTCTCTCCCAGGGTTTCAAAAGGCAGATTGCTTGCAATCCGGCTTTTGAAACCCCACTAGACACCAGGGATTTTTTTTTTTTTGTGAAATTCACATAAGGGAGCGACCCCTTGGGCAAGTGTCGCTCCCAGAGGGGGCATTTTTTCGGGAAGGCCTTTTCTGCCCCCCCTGGGGGCAGAAACCTCTAGGCACCAGGGACCATTATTTTTTGTGTGTTTTTTTTTAATGTTTTATTTTATTTTTTTAGGTGGGGAGCGACCCCTTAGGCAAGGGACGCTCCCCTTGGGGAAAATTATATTTAGGCCATTTCTGCCCCCCTTGGGGGCAGATTGGCCTATTTTGATGAGGCCAATCTGCCCCCAAGGGGGGCAGAAACCACTAGACGCCAGGGAGTTTTTTCTTTGTGTGAATTTCACGCAAGGGGAGCGGCCCCTTAGGCAAGGGTCGCTCCCTGGGAGGGCAAATTTATTTTAGGCCATTTCTGCCCCCCTTGGGGGCAGATTGGCCAATTTTAGGTCAATCTGCCCCCAAGGGGGCAAAAACCACCAGGCACCGGGGATTTGTTTTTTGGCGCCAATGTCACGCAGGGGGAGCGACCCCGTAGGCAAGGGTTGCTCCCGGGGGGGTGGGGGTTGGAGGGGCAAATTTATTTTAGGCCATTTCTGCCCCCCCCTGGGGGCAGAAACCTCTAGGCGCCAGGGGAATTTTTTTTTGTGTGTTTTCTTTTTGTTTGTTTGTTTTTTTAGAGATGGGGAGCGACCCATCAGGCAAGGGTCGCTCCCCTGGGGGGCAAATTGTATTTAGGCCATTTCTGTCCCCCTTGGGGGCAGATTGGGTGATTTTAGGTCAATCTGCCCCAAGGGGGCAGAAACCACTAGGCACCGGGGATTTGTTTTTTGGCGCCAATGTCACGCAGGGGGAGCGACCCCGTAGGCAAGGGTCGCTCCCGGGGGGGGGGGGGTGTTTGGTGGGGGCAAATTTATTTTAGGCCATTTCTGCCCCCCCTGGGGGCAGATAGGCCTATTATTAGGCCAGTTCGCTAAAATATTGCAATGGCCTTTTTTTCTAGGTGCTTTTGTTTAAATGCAGTCTCCCACAAAAAGAAGATGCAAGGACGCATTTTCGCTAACTTATAGCTCAGACTAATAGATTTGCATTTCGCGTATCTAAACGAGAACCAAGATCCAAGAACGGAGATCCACAAATCTCCTGGGGACTGGATATTTTCCTCCCTGTCAAACACTAGAACTCTCTTCGCACTATTCCTCATTCTTCATAAAATCTTTTGGTTTTCAACTTGTTGTTAACGATTTGGCTTCCTACAGTTCCAGTGGAAGTCATTTCAGTGGATTTGGTCAGCTCTTTGGCAAAATTGGCATACTTTATAGGTAGCATTCATTCATTAGTTTACAGATGAGAGGTTTTTGACCTTTAACCTGGCCACGTATTGAGATTCCTTAGTGGCACTAAACAAAAATACAGATATAATTGAGGCATGGCAGCCCACTCATACTATAGCTTTTCATGAATAATATTAAGGTCTTCTCAGCCTAAACTTGTCAAATTCCTCCACACTGCATTTTTGGTATTCACTACAAAGACTGTTTTGTACAAATGTTCTACTGGCAATTATTTCCCTTACAGACCTAAATTTACGACTTTGACTGCGGCTCTTAGCAATTTTGTAAAAGTTTCTGGATGTGAGGAACATTAAAAGAATATTGAGAACATGGCAACTGTGAATTTTGGGGAAAAAGGCCTCTTGCAGCTTCTTGTGTCCCTGTAGCTACACAGGGTGTCAACAAAATAACCCTTGGAGTCTACTTCTTTGTGCTAGATACAAGGGGGAGCAGGTTCAGGTCATTGTCAGCAGGTCCAGTGCTCTTTATTTCTTCCGCAGGTCCAGAGAGTGTTCTGAGGAAGGCTGAGTGGGCTTGTAGGGTTCACCAGTATGTTCGTTGGGAACCCCCAGAACACTCCGAGTCGCTCTCTGAACAATGGAGTAAATGTGCCCAGGCCTTGTCTACGTACTGTTAGGCCTGACATCCTTTGGATTGTCCTCCCTCAACCTTTTGCCTTCTCCCTTCATTTTGCTGACATAGTTTTTGCTGGTTTTCTGACGCTGCACGCTTTACTAGTGCTGACCAGTGCTAAATGCTTGTACTTACCCCCTAAGCATGTAATATTGGCTCCTACCCGATTGCCATATTTAATTTACTCATAAGTCCCTGGTTGTGAGCCAGGGTCCCTATTCTATCATCCTAAGCAGGGAAGCTCATCAAGGTATTGGTTAGTCTACCGTGGCTTTAGGGTGGAGGAGGTTGTGTTAGACCTGGGCCTTTTTGTAGGGTTATCGCAGGCTTTTTGCCTTCCTCCATCTGGTTTTCTGGCCTACAGTTTGCTGCATTAGGACTCTGGGCACTTTAACATGCTGACTAGTGCTAAAATGCTTGTGCTCTTTTACCCTAAAACATGATAACATTTGCTTACCCCTCAGTTGGCATATTTCATTTACCTGTAAGTCCCTAATAAAGTACACTACATGAGCCAAGGGCCTGTAAATTAAATGTTACTAGTGGGTCTGCAGCACTATTTGTGTCACCCACATACGTAGCCCTCTAACCATATCGCAGGCCTGCCATTGCAAGGCCAGTGTGTGCAGTTTACTGCCACCTCAACTTGGCATTTAAGACCTCTTGCCAAGCCTTAAACTCCTCTTTTATTACATATAAGTCCCTCCTAAGATAGGCCATATGCAACCCACAGGACAGAGTGCAGTGTATTTCAAAGGCAGGATATGTAGTTTTAAGTTTTTACATGTCCTGGTAGCGAAAAACTCCCAAAGGCATTTTCCACTATTGTGAGGCCTACTGCTCTCATAGGTCAGTTTTGGGAATTCCTTTATATACTTTTAAGCTGTAATTCTTGAGCAGAAAGGTGTAGCTACATCAGGTTTCATATCTTTGGAATGGTAATGATAAATCCTCTTTACTGGTAAAGTCAGACTTAGCAGTACTATTTTAGAAATGCCACTTTTAGAAAGTGGACATTTCACTCCTCTTCATGCTATGTGTGCCTTACAGTCTGTCTCAAATACGTGTCTGGGCTAGGTGACAGTTTTACATTGTGCCTTCCCTTCAGACAGCCACAAACACAGGAAACTCAAATGCATCTGCATGTGTCTGCATACTGATGGGTCTCCCTGGGCGAAAGTATGGGAGGGGCTCACACTTACAACCAACACAAAGGACTGATTACCCACCACGGATAGTCTGGCAAACAGGACTGGGTTGAACGAGATACTGGTGCACTTCAAAACTCTCTTCGAAGTTTCTCCCAGTTCACAGGCACTTTTGGGTATAGTTACTCGGTCCCGTCCCCCCCACCTCTAAAATCAGACACTTCTGGATCTGGAACTGAAACTCTGTCAGAAGGATTGATGTGCTGCTCAAAGATCTCAACTGGACTGCTCTTCTGGAAGAATGGCATTTCTACTTCCTGCCCTGCTGCTCACTGGCTCTTCCCTTCAAGTAATCTCCAAGGGCTTGCTGGTTTGACTCCTGTTGTCTGAGGTCTCAGGGACTCAAAATACGTTCTGCAATTCTGCTGGTGTTGCTGACCTCTGTGAGTCTCACCCTTGCCTAAGGTGCCCCCTAGAAGCTCTGAACCTTAGATGTGGGTTCTGCAGCTGATTTCTGCTAAAAACCGATGCATCACCACGAGTGCTTAAGAAATTCTGCTACATCACTCCTTTGATGCAGAGTCTGTTGAAGGCAGTGGGCTCACAGCCTGCACGGCCCGACGACACAGCTCTGTGTCTGTGTCTGTATCACTTTCACTTCAAAGGAGTTTGACGCCGACACCGAACCCGACTGAGAGGATCAGAATCAACACATCGTGTCCTTGACCTTGACGCTTTCGTCCATCAAAGGTATGTTTTAGCGGAACCTGTGTAGGTTTTTTAGCCGCCCTACCCTCCATTGCAGTCGGCCTGAACTTTGGATTTGCTCTGGTCCCTTGCGACCTCAAGTAACCTTTTGACCAATACTGACTTCTAAACATTATTTCAGATTTAAACCTTACAAATACATATCTCAGCTTAGGGTTTTGTTATGTGGTCTTGTTTTACTCAGCTAAATATTCTTCATTTTTCAAACCTGGTGTAGAAACATTTTGTGGTGTTCTTACTCTGTTACTGTATGAGTTATTGTACAAAACCCTTACACATTGCCTTCTAAGTTAAGCCTGCCTGCTCTGTTTCAAGATACCGGATGGTTAGCACAGGACAAATTAGGTTGTGTTATGACTTAACCTGACTAGAATTGTGGTCCTTACTTGGACAGGGTGCATACCTCTGCCAACTAGAGACCCTATTCTTAACACCTACCTTTTCAGTAGTTTCTGCTAGCTTTTCTGCAAACAGGTCCAAAATGCACTGAGTCAGGGCAAAACACTAAACTTGGGCTCTGAAGGCTAAGGGTGTGTAGGACAGTGGATTATCAAAATCACAACTGTCCACCCCCAACTAATACTCAACTCCAGTTTGAAGCAAGCCCTGTACCCACACCAAATGAGGAGGTAAAAGTTTAGTAGGTTAAAAGCAGGGTTCTTCAGTCCAAGACATGAATACACAAGAATTGTATGTGCATCCTGTTTGCTCCCTTTGAAGAGTATTGAAGTTTTAAATGTGCCTCAGACAGACCTTTTATGCAGATTCTGAAACTGTGGTGTCAGTAGGAGGGGCAAACCCCCCCCCCCTTCTGCTGAGTGCAAAGTAGTCCTCCCTGCCCATTTCGGTCAACCTGTCAATCAAAAATATCTACTGTGTAGTCCTGGGAGGAATTTTATACCTCATGCACACCTTATTGAGACCATGTACAGGCTGGAAGAAGCTGGAGAGTTAATGCAAATTCAACTAAAGGAACTTCAGGCAGTGAAAATGTAACTTTAAAAAAATACTTTTTCTTAATATCCATTCATTTTCCAACTTCACAATTGAATTGGATTTTTACTAATTATTAAAATAGTGGTTGAATAATGTTTCTAACTGGTTCCATTTCAGACATGCAGTATTAGTATTTGAATATGTACTCTGATTTTCTACATAGGACAGCTAGACCTGCTAAGGTGAAAATACCTGTTAAGACCCTGTTACTTTGGGGACATGGTAACGTTCATTTTCTACATGTCCCACTTTTAAATATCATGCATCCTATCTTGTAGGCTACAATGTCTACGTAGGTGTGGCTTCCTAATATTTAAAAAAGAGGTTTTAAACTGGTAAAAAGAGTTATTTTAACAGGTCACACTGTAGTTTTTTTTACACTGCAGCAATCAGGCTACAAGGTAGGGCTGAATCCATGTTTTCCTTTGTCACACTAGTGGATGGCACAATAAGTGCTGCAGTTCACTGGTGACTTTTCATGCCATGGGTGGATTTCTGCCCCATATACTATGGCTTTACAGAAGAGTACAATATGTCAATCAGGGATAAGCCATTTTTTCATGTTTTAGGGGTCAGGGCACATACACTGAGCACTGGATGGCAGTGACCCAGTGCAGAGTCCAAAACCTAGCAGTGCAAAGTCGGAAAACAAGCAATAAAGTTAAGCAACAAATGGGTGTGATAATTCAAAATAGAACAATTTCTAATATCATGATTTCTATCTGACCTAAACTACAATTGCTTATAAATGTTCTCTTTCACTTGATGGGTTCTGAGAACTGAGGTGAGTCCTGAAAAAAAGCTCATGCCATCTGATACTACTGACTTTTCTATTGTAGCTCTTCCCCTAATGTTCTCATTGGCCATCTTTGTCTGGCCAGTAATTTTTAAGATGTGGCCGGGGGACTATTTTCCTTCCATGATGGCTTGGCTCAGCTAGGTGCTGCACTGACCAGCTACAGACGAATTGATAGCATGTAGACTACCTCGGCTAAAATTCAGGACTTCTATTCAGTGACTCTAAATGGTGAAATAATTAAATACATCTTGGTATACCATTCCTCCTAGATATTTTCCTTGTGCTCAGTGGTTCAGATAACTTGGATCACGGATAGTTATGTGTGTTCTCAATATTGTAACACAGCAGCAGCTCACAGCACTGCAAATATTCTCTGGGTGTGATGACCCTCCCCTCTCTCATAAAGATCCTGTTTTATTCTAAAATAAACTTTTTTGTGGATGTTGCTTGAAACATAAACACATTGTAATAGACTGTAATAAACTCTTAAACATCAACCACATTAAAATAAACTAAAGAACACGGTATTAAAATAATCTATTTAAGAATTATTAAAGGTCATCAAGGAAAGTCTTTTTGCAGAAAAAAATAGTTCTACCAGAGACCCCTGAAAGGTTGGGGCCCTTGACCAGAGCCCACATTGCCCATGCTTTAAAACGTCTCTGCAAGTGGGCACCATATTTGCTGCCCCCAACTGGCAAAGTTTTTTTTTTTTTTTTGCTTGTTTCAGAATAAACTGCAAAGGTGAGAGTTTATTCTTGAAAAACACAAACAACATTGATCCCTGACAACGAGGGAGTTTTCTTCCAGTGTCTGGGGAACATTAAACGATATCCATGCCTAGCGAGAAATCTAGCGTCAGTCACCCTACCCTAAAAGTGCAAGATGACTGTCACTATAACCTGACGGCATTCTAGAGGAAGATCTATCAAGTCATTCTTTTCTGGTGGCTGGACCTACAGAGATTCCACGATTGGAAATCGAGCTCTTCCCCCGACTTTAGGTAAAGAAGACAAGCCACGAGTTTGGCAGAGGTAGAATGCTTCCATGATAACGCCGCCCTCCTGTTCCACCAAGTTGTAAATTACAGCAAATAACCGTGGCTGAGCATAGTCTTGCTACTACCAAATAGTTGAAAAAAAACAACCAGGTTTACCAGATATCCATGAACAATATCCATAAGGGAAATAATTCGTTCTAATTGTCATTCTTTGCGCCCAAGTGAATTTTACTGCTCTGTAGTTTGATGAGACCCCTCCTTCCCAAGGCACTTAGTGCACTTATATGCCACATATTCTGAGAAATAAAAGCGAAGCAACGTAATTTGAGCTCTATAAATACAAGAACACATTCAAATGATTGCTTTAAACGTGTTGTCAATTATTGCAATTCATTAAAGTACTGACGTCTTAATGGCTAAATTGGCATCTATTTTATAGCTGTGCTGTGAAATGGCAGATCAATAGCGCATTTCCCTTTTTAGTGTTTTTCAATGGGCTTTACAAAGTAACTGTCCAATCTATAAATTGAAACCGCACATTCAAAAATACTTCAGAATAGTACCCCTTCCTCTTTTGACAGTATGTCACTCTAAAGCAGGAGAAGTGCCATATGTTAGTTGTAAATTTACTTAATATCTGGGAGCGTACTCATACCAACCGTTAGAAACTAATTCTCGTCATCAGCAAGCATTTAGAACTTTCTGAATGGGGGCGCTTTGTACGCCCACCTTTACAAGGAACAATGCATCTCCCCCCAGCATTGAACCACTGGGGCCAGCAGCAGGATACATGGAGTGGATTGTTTCTGTTGCTTGGAAACTGTCCTCACCGTTTTACTAGGGTGCTCATACAATATGAGAGAGCAGAACCTTAGAAATAGCAGCAGCTTCCCAAGTAAGATTTAAAGAGAAAACACACCAAGAGCCGCCGCAGAGAAGACTTGCAACACACACTTATCTCTGACACGACTGTTGACCTTTTTAAGCCTGGCGCAAAGACCTTTTGATTTTACCAAAAATATTGATGAAATGTGCTTACTTACAGGGGCTGTCAGCCAGCCTTTTTCATCCATTGATATGTAGTAGTGTCATTCACATTTTGTTTCCACCCACCACAACATACTGGATGGAACAGTTGTCGTCCCACACCACCTGTAGGTTCATTTCTGTATGAGTGACAACATTTTTCCCAATCACTGTGGTGGCACCCACACAGCAAGGGCCCGAACTTTAGGGTGGAGGGGACACGCCCCCCCACCTTTTGCCCCTCATGAAAAGTGCCTGTCAGATTGAGAAAAGATCAGCATGACAGACACTCTTCATGTTCAGCTCAGGCAGCCAGGAGTGAGACATGTGCCATTTGCGCAAGATCCCTGCTGCCTGAGCTGAACTTTGCTGGGCTGAAGAGGTCACAGCTCCTATGGGTGTGACTTCCTCAGCTTAGCAAAGGTGCCTCGAGGCACTCCCCCTCAGTGACAAGGGGAAGGGTCACCCATTGACTCCGGCCTGGGCGCTTCAGGTTTAAGCCTTGAAGCGCACCGGGTGAGTGTCAATCAGTGACACGTCGTCACAGAGTGGGATGGGGTCAGAAGTCTCACTGACCCCATCCCACTCTGTGACGAAGTTGGGACTGCTGCCTTCCCTCATTGGCTGATCTAAGGTCAGCCAGAGAGGGAAAGCAGCAGCCCCAACCCTCCCGGGACCTCCGAGCTGAAGGTAAGTGTGTGTGTGTTTTTTAAATGAATGTTTGGTGTGTGCATGTATGTTTGAATGTTTATGAGTGTTGTGAATGGATGTGAGTGTGTGTGTGTAAATGAACGAGTGTGAGTGTGCTTCCTGCCTGCCTCCCTCCCTCCTAAAATTGCCAGCCGCCACTGCACCCACACAAGAAGTAGTCTCTTTCATTGCCATGGAATGGTACACAGTGTGCATATTTAAGGATCTTATATCGATGTTTTAAATGCTTTTAACATATAGATCACAAACACATTGGCAAAGCCGAAAGGCTGGCAGTCAACACCAGACCCAGTGGTATTGCCATTGCTTGTTCTAGGTTAGCGGTCTGTTTTATTTTAGACAATATTGTGTGTGTGTTGTATAACACAAGGGTTATCCAGTCATCACCACAGACTTGGGGTAACAGTGATATAGCAAAAACAGTGGTCCCTAATGGAAATTGGTAAGCCATCTATTCTCAATAAAATTTGTCTGCATTTAATAATCTGTCATATAAACATTACCCATCAGTCAAGAGCAACAATATAGTGAGGTGGCCAAATGTGCTCAGTGCTCAAGTAAAGTGTGATAGCAATGTGTAATATACAATAAGTTTGTATCACAAATCAAAAGAACATGGCCCACACAGCACAATTGCATTTATCAAAAATGGGACCACTCAAATGTGATGTGAGGAAAAATAGAGGGGGGAAGGAAAGAGAAACATACCAGAGGGGAATATACAATTACACACTACAATACATACAATATATGCAGACACATTATGCATAATATATTTACATTGTATTATAACTTCCCAAAGTCACTTCAGACCAGATTGCTATGCGAGGCAGCATACTTGAAAGGATGCCAAATTGAAGACCAGAGATGCTCTGGAAATGAAGCAGAATTGAAAGGAATGGACTTGTATCCTACTGAATGCAGAAGGAGAAACTGTTGTCTCAGAAAAGGGGTTTAACTTAAATGTGTTGCTTGGGCTAGTATGACTTCCAAGGTGTGACAAATTCAGTTGTTGGTTGAGGGGATTGAACCCCTACTCAACAACAGCGACAATCCTTGTCAGGAGAAACCAGAAAAGTCATTAAATTAACCTGTGCTTAACACTCTAGTAACTTCACAGTCAAGCTTAACTCAGAGGCAATGTGTAAATTATTTATGCCGCACACAAACAGCAATTTATTTTTTTACCTTTTTTAATTGTTTTTTTACATCTTTTAGTAATCATTAATACATACATATACGCTTCCATACAAGCCATAAGTGAAGACTAATTTTATGTGTTCCGATCGCGGCTAGCGGCAGGTTTATTGCGTAATCCAGTTAGTCATTGTACTGATCATCCATCTGTACCTGCCATCAACGCTTCGCATCTATTCTCGTGTCCAGTTTCTACTCATGTACTCGGTATCCCCATTTACACTGTAACCATCTAAACAACAAAATATCTAAAAGGTAACTACTAAAAACCAAAAAACAAAAACAAACCATGTGTGGGTAGGATAAGTGGTGGCATTTGAGAGCCATTCTTACTAATACATCTAAATCGCTCCACCGCTGGGGCCCTCTGGAGCGTTCTCCTGTCCCTTCCTCGTTGTGCGGTTTCCCCATTCCAGCAGGTGTCCTCCAGGTCTTCCATAACTGGGCTATATGTTTAGTCCTCATCCCTCGAGCCTCTTCCCTCTGGAGTGCCTGAAGTTCAGCTTGGGCCCATACCGAGACATCTGCCCTCCAATCTTCAAATTTTGGTCCCATCTGAGACGTCCAGGTCATCGCTATTCGGCGCCTGTACAAGACCAGTGCAAGATCTAAAAACCTACTACCCACTCTCTTGGATGGGGGTCTTTCATATAATCCCACCAAGCACAGAAGAGGGCTCATGTGCAGCCGAGTGCTGAGGGTCTCCTCCAGATCCTCCAGTACTCTAATCCATTCCCCCTGTATGCTGGGGCAATCCCAGACCATATGGTAAAAGTCCGGATCCACCGCCTGACACCTGGGACAATCCTTGGGCTCCCCGTATATCACTCTGAGCATGTTTGGGTGAGGTATGTTGTGTGGATATAGTTGCATTAGATATATTGGAACCGTGTGTTTCTGAATACTTTCTGAGGATATGCTAATACTCTTTACCACTCTGCATCTGTTAGTTCTCTACCCCCTGTCTCCTCCCATTTCGTCCTCAGGGTTTGTAAGGGCTTCAGTGTGGCATCAATGGAAGCCTTGTAAAGTCTAGGGACCAGGTGACTGTCCTCCCCTGTCAGTAGTAAGTGCAATAAGGCATGGGTCTCCGGTTCCGCGTTTACTGTAGACCATAATCGTCGCACCGCTAGGACAGGCGTTTGGTACATCAGAAATTGACCCACTGGGATCCAGTCCTCCTACACTAGTTACACAAAGGGTCTCAGTACCCCTTCCTTAAAAAGGTCCCCTATCGTCATCACCCCAGCCTGAGTCCAGGCCCTGACCTGGCCCCCTCTCAATGTGTGGACTGACGCTGTCAACGGTATCCCAGTCAGCGGTAGCCCAGGGGAGTAGGCCACCATCACCTCTGTGTGCTTCAGGCACCTCTTCCAGCAGGAAAGTGCTGCTGTCAACAGGAGTGATCTCCCGGACAGAAGGTTTCCAGTGCCCAGCAGGTCTGCCAACAGGGCATCCATTGCTACTTCACCACTGACTGCACTCAATCCCGTCCGATGCCCCCGAGACCTAACTAGCCACCCATTGAAGTTGGCACTCCCGGTAGTACAACTCAAAATCTGGGACCGCCAGCCCCCCTTCCAGTGCAGGCCGGCAAAGGATAGAGAACGACGTCCGCTGGCGTCCCCTGTCCCATAAAAGCCCTCTAAGGAGCGCATTTAATTCCCTAAACCAGCTCCCTGGGATAGTCACCGGTAGATTAGTAAAGTAATAGAGGAGGCGTGGATCATTTTAGATAAGGCCACCAGTGCCATCATTGGGAGTCTCAAGGAGCGCCAGAACTGCACAGCAGATCGTAAAGAACAGAGGGCCGCTCCCAAGTTCCCATCGCGCAGATCTCGCATATCGTGGAAGATCTGGATGCCCAAGTACCTAAAAGAGTGTGGTGACCAGGGGAGGTCAGCAGAGCACGCGGACGGGCGTCCAGCACCCTCAGACAGCAGAAAAACATGCGTCTTCCCTCTGTTAACCCTGAGACCCGAGCTGACTCCGAATCCCTCCAGCTGTGCCAGTGCCCATGGGATCCCAGACCTGCAGTCTAGCAGATATATCAGCAGGTAATCTGCATAGAGTGATATTATGTGTTCCTCCCGGCCCAGAATCACCCCCTTCCCCGTCCCTCCTCTCGGAACTGCGCTGCTAAGGGCCCAATGGCAATTGCAAACAGTAAGGGTGAGAGGGGACAGCCCTGCCTGGTGCAGGGGCTTACAGGATAGGATTCAGACACCGTTCCCCTCACTCGCACCCTGGCCACTGGTCGATGGTATAATAACTCCACTCAGCGTATCCAGTCCTCTCCCATCCTCATTCTCATCATCACTGCTCGAAGATAGTCCCAAATGCTTTTTCTAAGTCTACCGATAGGAGCATAGCCTCAGGTTGCCGCTCTTCTAAGGGCCGGTGCAGGATCGTAAATAGCCGTCTGAGGTTCAGAGATGTGCTGCGTGTGGGCACAAAACCATTCTGATCCTCATGTATAAGAGCGGGAATACGTTGCAAGAGCCTATTAGCCAGTGCCTTGCTGAGGATTTTGAAATCACAATTCAGCATGGACAAAGGGTGGAAATCAGTCACCGATCTCTCGTGAGATTTTGTCCTGGGTAGCGGAACCACCAAAGCCTCCCTCAGGGTCCCCAAAAGAATACCAGTCTCAAAGGCTTACGCATAGAGGTCAACCAATACTGGGGCCAGGGTGTCCACGTACGTCTTATAGAACTCCATGGGTAGCCCATCTGTACCTGGAGTTTTACCTGCAGCCAATTGAGTAACAGCCATGTTCGCTTCCTCCAGAGAGATCGGTTCTCCCAGATGACCCCTATCGTCCGACCCAAGGCCAATCAATGAAAGGGACTCCAGCTGTTCCCCCACCGTCCGTGGCAAGTCATCCCCTGGGTCTCTGTACAGAGTAGTTTAGTAGGATTTGAAAGCATTGTTAATTTCAGGTAGCGAGTAAACCTGGTCCCGGGCCACCCCTCATACACTCGTTATCGGGGCGTTTCCTCCCGCAGGTCATACCAACCAAGCAAGTAATCTGCCTGCTCTGCCCTCCTCGGCCTGCACGGACATCATGTGCTTCCGATAGTCGTGGCATCTTAATCTGTCTAGTGTCTGATGGAATACCTCTCTGGCCCTGAATAGTATGCGGTTGGTTTCAGGGTCCTTTCCCCGCTCAACCTCCCTGTCATGGATGTCATTTTCCAGTTGAGTCAGTTCTCTAATAAGTGTACGTCTAATCCCCACCGACTGTCCCATGCAATGACCCCTGGTCACTACCTTGAGTGTCTCCCATTCCGTACTGTGGGATCCCGTGGAGCCCTTATTGATCCTAATATGTTCCCTGAGGTGTGTCCTGAGCTCCTCTCTGTCACTGGGTCCTCCAGCGCCCGCGGCTGAAGTCTCCATGTCGAAATAGGGGCCCTCGTCTCTGTTCCTTGCCAGGTGACCAGTAATGGGCTATGGTCTGATAACGTCCGGCCCAAATACTCAGAATAAACGACTTTGTGGGCGATGGTGCCCGAGCACACCACTCGATCTATTCTGGTGTGTAGGTGATGGAGCCCCGAGTAAAATAAATAGTCTCTGATCTGCGGGTGCTGTAACGGCCATACATCTTCTACTCCTCAATGTCTCAACCACTCTCCAAGGTTGTCCACCATTTGTGCGCCACCGCTCCAGGCATGGGAGGAGAGGAGCGGTCCAGTCCCAAGTACAGTACACAATTAAAATCTTCCCCAATTAAGAAGCGGTCCCCAGAGCACCTAGCCATTCGCCCCGAGAGTGTGCATCAAAAGGAGGTCTGATCCTGATTAGATGCATATAAACAGCTCAGTACTACGAGCCTGCCTTGCAGTCTACCCTCTCCTATGACATATCTACCGTCTGTATCCAAATCTATTGAGAGAGTCTCAAATGGGACTCCAGCCCTGACCCAAATCAGTGCCCCTCTTGCAAACGCCGAATGTGCAGTGGCGAAGAGCTGTCCCCTCCATCTATGTCTCAGTTTATCTACCTCCTGTGTAGTGAGGTGCGTTTCCTGGAGCATTGCTATTTGTACTCCCCTTCTCTTAAGGTAGGACAGGATTTTATGACATTTAACCGGTGTAAGGAAATGTCTCCTTGGCATGGTTACCCCCTAACATTTTGCCTTTGCTGTTGCTAAGTTATGATTTGAAAGTGTGCTGGGACCCTGCTAACCAGGCCGCAGCACCAGTGTTCTTTCCCTAAACTATACTTTTGTCGCCACAATTGGCACAACCCTGGCACTCAGGTAAGTCCCTTGTAACTGGTACCCCTGGTATCAAGGGCCATGATGCCAGGGAAGGTCTCTAAGGGCTGCAGTATGTCTTATGCCACACTAGGGACCCCTCACTCACAGCATGTGTGTGCTGGTGGGGAGAAAATGACTAAGTCGACATGGCCCTCCCCTCAGAGTGCCATGCCACCCTCACACTGCCTGTGGCACAGGTAAGTCACCCCTCTAGCAGGCGTTACAGCCCTAAGGCAGGGTGCACTATACCACAGGTGAGGGCATATGTGCATGAGCACTATGCCCCTACAGTGTCTAAGCAAAACATTAGACATTGTAAGTGCAGGATAGCCATAAGAGTATATGGTCTGGGAGTTTGTCAAACACAAACTCCACAGTTCCATAATGGCTACACTGAAAACTGGGAAGTTTGGTATCAAACTTCCCAGCACAATAAATGCACACTGATGCCAGTGTGCAATTTATTGTAAAATACACCCAGAGGGCATCTTAGAGATGCCCCCTGAAAACATACCCGACTTCTAGTGTAGGCTGACCAGTTCCTGCCTGCCTGCCACACACCAGACATATTGCTGGTCACATGGGGAGAGTGCCTTTGTCACTCTGTGGCCAGGAACAAAGCCTGTATTGGGTGGAGGAGCTTCTCACCTCCCCCTGTAGGAACTGTAACACCTGGCAGTGAGCCTCAAAGGCCCACCCCTTTTGTTACAGTGCCTCAGGGCATCCCAGCTAGTGGAGTTGCCCACCCCTCTGGCCACTGCCCCCATTTTTGGCGGCAAGGCTGGAGGAGATAATGAGAAAAACAAGGAGGAGTCACCCACCAGTCAGGACAGCCCCTCAGGTGTCCTGAGCTGAGGTGACCCCTGCCTTGAGAAATCCTCCATCTTGAGTTTGGAGGATTCCCCCAATAGGATTAGGGATGTGCCCCACTCCCCACAGGGAGGAGGCACAAAGAGGGTGTAGCCACCCTCAAGGACAGTAGCCATTGGCTACTGCCCTCCCAGACCTAAACACACCCCTAAATTCAGTATTTAGGGGCTCCCCAGATCCCAAGAAATCAGATTCCTGCAACCTGAAGAAAGAAGAAGGACTGCTGGCCTAAAAGCCTGCAGAAAAGGAGGAAGACAACAACTGATTTGGTCCCAGCTCTACCGGCCTGTCTCCAACTTCGAAAACCTGCTCTAGCGACTCATCCGACAGGGACAAGTGACCTCTGAAGCCTCAGAGGACTGCCCTGGACTACAGGACCAAGAAACTCCCGTGAACAGCGGCCCTGTTCAAAACCTGCAACTTCTTTGCAACAAAGAAGCAACTTTCAAAGACTTCATGTTTCCGGCCGGAAGCGTAAGGCTTCACACTCTGCTCCCGACGCCCCCAGCTCGACCTGCAGAAAACCAACACCTCAGGGAGGACTCTCCAGTGACGGCAAGCCCTTGAGTAACCAGAGACAGCCCCCCTGAGCCCCCACAGCGACGCCTGCAGAGAGAATCCAGAGGCTCCCCCTGACCACGACTGCCTGTAACAAGGGACCCAACGCCTGGAACCAACACTGCACCCGCAGCCCCCAGGACCTGAAGGAACCAAACTTCAGTGCAAGAGCAACCCCCAGGCTACCCTCTGCCTAGCCCAGGTGGTGGCTGTCTAGAGAAGCCCCCCCTGTGCCTGCCTGCAACGTTAGAGTGACCCCCGGGTCCCTCCATTGTTTTCATCCTAAAACCCAACGCCTGCTTTGCTCACTGCACCCGGCCGCCCCTGTGCCGCTGAGGGTGTACTTTGTGTGCCTTCTCGTGTCCCTTCTGGTGCTCTACAAAACCCCCTGGTCTGCCCCCCGAGGATGCAAGTACTTACCTGCTAGCAGACTTGAACGGGAGTACCCCTGTTCCCCATAGGCGCCTATGTGTTTTGGGCACCTCTTTGACCTCTGCACCTGACCGGCCCTGAGCTGCTGGTGTGGTAACTTTGGGGTTGCCTTGAACCCCCAACGGTGGGCTGCCTGTGTCCCAAACTTGAGACTGTAAATCTTGAACCTGTGGTTCTTAAAATAAACAAAGAAAATATATTTTTCAATATAAAAACCTATTGGCCTGGAGTAAGTCTTTGAGTGTGTGTTCCTCATTTATTGCCTGTGTGTGTACAACAAATGCTTAACACTACCCTCTGATAAGCCTACTGCTCGACCACACTACCACAAAATAGAACATTAGAATAATCTGTTTTTGCCACTATCTTACCTCTAAGGGGAACCCTTGGACTCTGTGCACACTATTTCTTACTTTGAAATAGTATATATACAGAGCCAAATTCCTACATTGGTGGATCAGCTGTGGGGGTCTAAGACTTTGCATTTGCTGGAGTACTCAGCCAATACCTGATCATACGACTACATTCCAAAAACTGTAATTAGAAACTGATTTTTGAAATTTTAGATATTTTTCAAAATTTTTAAAAGTCCTGCTAGGGCCTTGTGTAAGTCCCTGTTAGCATTTCTTTTAGAGTTTAAACGTTTTGTAAAAGTTTGGATTAAGTTCTAGAGATAGTTTTAGATTCTTAAAAAGTATCCCAACTTTTAGAGAAATAATGTCTAGTACAGATGAGATGGTGGTGGAACTCAACCTTACCCCTTACCTCCATCTAAGGATGTCAGAATTAAGGACTCTCTGTAAGATAAAAAACATAAAAACTGGATCAAACCCTACCAAAATACAGCTCCAGGAGCTTTTGGCAGCGTTTTCTAGAAACCACCCCTCTGAAGACAACCTCTCAGTGGGGGAAATTAGTGACCTGGAGGATAATGTCCCCCCTCCTGTCCTAGTTAGGGGGATCAGGGTTCCTCAAGCCCTGACTCCACAAGTGATAGTCAGAGATGCTGCTTCTCCCACAGGGGAGTCCAGCAACTCTGGAAGCATTGAGGGCAGCCTCAATGAAGATGACCTCCTGTTAGCCAGGATGGCCAAAAGATTGGCTTTGGAGAGACAGCTCCTAGCCATAGAGCGGGAAAGACAAGAGATGGGTTTAGCTCCCATCAATGGTGGCAGCAATTTAAATAGGGTCAGAGAGAATACTGACATGCTAAAAATCCCCAAAGGGATTGTAACAAAATATGAAGATGGTGATGACATCACCAAATGGTTCACAGCTTTTGAGAAGGGCTTGTGCAACCAGAAAAGTAAACAGATCTCACTGGGCTGCTCTCCTTTGGGAAATGTTCACTGGAAAGTGTAGGGATAGACTCCTCACTCTCTGGAAAAGATGCAGAATCCTATGACCTCATGAAGGCTACCCTGATTGAGGGCTTTGGATTCTCAACTGAGGAGTACAGGATCAGGTTCAGGGGGGCTCAAAAATCCTCGAGCCAGACCTGGGTTGATTTTGTTGACTTCTCAATCAAAACACTAGATGGTTGGATTAAGGGCAGTGGTGTGAATGATTATGAAGGGCTGTATAATTTGTTTACGAAGGAACACCTTTCAAGTAATTGTTTCAATGATACACTGCATCAGCATCTGGTAGACCTAGGTCCAATTTCTCCCCAAGCATTGGGAAAGAAGGCAGACCATTGGGTCAAGACAAGGGTGACCAAGACTTACACAGGGGGTGACCAAAAGAAAGGGGTAACAAAGCTCCCCCAGGGGAAGAGTGTTGAGACATCCAAGGGAAAAAGTAAAGAGTCTTCTACAGGGCCCCAAAAACCTGCATAGGAGGGTGGGTCCAAGGCCTCTTCAAAATCCTCATTTGGCTACAAGGGTAAAAACTTTGATCCCAAAAAGGCCTGGTGTCGCAGCTGTAGTCAGCATGGACATCAAACTGGAGACAAGGCCTGTCCCAAAAAAGGTTCCCCTTCAACTACTACTCCATTTAGCACTGGAATAGCCAGTCCCCAGGGGGGATCAACAGTGTGCCCAGAGCAAATCAGGGTTCACACTGAAGCTACATTAGTCTCTGAGGGTGGGGTGGACTTAGCCACACTAGCTGCCTGGCCGCCTAACATGCAAAAATACAGGCAGCAGATCTTTATTAATGGGACTAGAGTAGAAGCCCTGAGGGATACAGGTGCCAGTGTCACTATGGTGACAGACAAACTGGTTTCCCCAGGACAATACCTGACTGGACAAACGTATCCAGTCACCAATGCTGACAATCAGACTAAAGTACATCCCATGGCCATGGTAACTTTAGAATGGGGAGGGGTCACGGGCCTGAAACAGGTGGTAGTCTCTTCTGCTATACCAGTTGAATGTCTGCTTGGAAATGATCTGGAGTCCTCAGCATGGGCTGAGGTAGAAATCAAAACCCATGCAGCCATGCTGAGTATCCATGAACTGGTGTGTGTCAAGACTAGGGCACAGTGCAGGGCTCAGGGTGAAAAAGAGGTGTTGGAGTCTGGAATAATGGCCCAACCCTCCAAGAGAAAAGGAAAGAAAACTGGGGAACCAGCTTCAGCACATAAAAAGAAACAGAACCTCTCTTCTTAGGAAGAAGTTCTATCCCCTGACGGAACTGAGCCTATAGAGTTAGAACCTTATCAGGTTGAGCTCCTGGCCCAGGGGGACCCTCAAGGGAACAGCTGTGCAAGGGGCAAGAAACTTGTCCCTCTCTTGAAGGCCTAAGGAAGCAAGCTGCTGACCAAGAAAGAGGAAATGTCAGTGGCACAGGGTCTATTGGGAAGATGGACTCCTTTACACTGAGGCACGAGATCCCAAACCCGGTGCCACTAGGAGAGTGGTAGTGCCTCAGGAGTTTAGAGAGTTCCTTCTGACCTTAGCCCATGACATTCCCCTTGCCGGGCATTTGGGACAAACCAAGACTTTGGAGAGGTTAGTCCACCATTTATATTGGCCCAATATGCCCCAGAAAGTGAAGG
Organism: Pleurodeles waltl; assembly: GCF_031143425.1. Taxonomy (NCBI): domain Eukaryota; kingdom Metazoa; phylum Chordata; class Amphibia; order Caudata; family Salamandridae; genus Pleurodeles; species Pleurodeles waltl. Next base: position 670,869,216 of record NC_090443.1, on the reverse strand, counting down.
AGTTTTGTGCCTCCTGTGCCACCTGTCAAGCCAGTGGGAAGACAGGTGGCCATCCAAAGGCCCCCCTCATTCCACTTCCAGTGATAGGGGTCCCCTTTGAAAGAGTGGGAGTGGATATAGTGGGTCCACTTGAACCTCCCATAGCCTCAGGGAATCAGTATATCCTAGTAGTAGTGGATCATGCTACTAGGTACCCTGAAGCAATTCCCCTTAGGTCCACTACTGCCCCTGCAGTAGCCAAAGCACTCACTGGTATTTTTACCAGAGTGGGATTTCCTAAGGAGGTGGTTTCTGACAGAGGTACCAACTTCATGTCAGCTTACCTGAAACATATGTGGAATGAGTGTGGGGTGACTTACAAATTCACCACACCATACCATCCACAAACCAATGGTCTTGTTGAGAGATTTAACAAGACATTGAAGGGCATGATCATGTGGCTCCCTGAAAAACTCAAAAGGAGATAGGATGTCCTCTTGCCTTGCCTGTTTTTAGCCTACAGAGAGGTGCCTCAGAAGGGAGTAGGGTTTTCCCCCTTTGAACTTCTGTTAGGCCATCCTGTTAGGGGACCACAAGCTCTTGTGAAAGAAGGCTGGGAGAGACCTCTCCATGAGCCTAAACAAGATATAGTAGACTATGTACTAGGCCTACGTTCCAGGATGGCACAGTACATGGAAAAGGCAAGTAAAAACCTTGAGGCCAGCCTACAACTCCAGAAGATGTGGTATGACCAAAAGACTGCTATGGTTGAGTTTCAGCCAGGGCAGAAAGTCTGGGTTCTGGAGCCTGTGGCTCCCAGGGCACTTCAGGACGAATGGAGTGGCCCTTACACAGTGCTAGAGAAAAAGAGTGAGGTCATCTACCTGGTGGACCTAGGCAGTAGCAGGACCCCCAAGAGGGTGATTCATATTAAACGCCTAAAACTCTTCCATGACAGGGCAGATGTAAACATGTTGATGGTTACAGATGAGGACCAAGAAGCAGAGAGTGAACCTCTCCCTGATCTCCTATCCACTGACCCTAAAGATGGCACAATAGATGGAGTAATCTACTTAGACACCCTCTCTGGCCAACAGCAAGCTGACTGCAGGCAAGTCCTCCAGCAGTTTGCTGAGCTCTTTTCCCTAACCCCTGGTCAGACACACCTGTGTACCCATGATGTGGACACAGGAGACAGCATGCCTGTCAAAAACAAAATATTCAGACAATCTGACCAAGTTAAGGAAAGCATCAAAGTGGAAGTCCACAGGATGCTGGAGTTGGGAGTGACTGTGCACTCTGATAGTCCCTGGGCTAGCCCAGTGGTCTTGGTTCCCAAACCTCACACAAAAGATGGCAAGGGAGAGATGAGGTTCTGTGTGGACTACAGAGGGCTTAATTCTGTCACCAAGACAGATGCTCACCCCATTCCAAGGGCAGATGAGCTGACTGATAAATTGGGTGCTTCCAAATACCTGAGTACCTTTGACTTGACAGCAGGGTACTGGCAAATAAGAATGGCACAAGGAGCAAAAGAGGAAACAGCATTCTCTACACCTGATGGGCAATACCAGTTTACTGTGATGCCCTTTGACTTAAAGAATGCCCCTGCCACCTTCCAAAGGTTGGTGAATTAAGTCCTTTCTGGCTTGGAGTCCTTTGGTGCAGCTTATCTTGATGATATTGCTGTCTTTAGCTCCAGATGGCAGGATCACCTGGTCCACCTGAAGAAGGTTTTGCAGGCCCTGCAAGTAGTAGACCTCTCTATCAAGGGATCTAAATGTCAGATAGGGAAGGGTAACGTGGTTTACTTGGGACACCTTGTAGTTGGAGGCCAAGTTCAGCCACTCCAACCCAAGATCCAGACTATTCTGGACCGGGTAGCTCCAAAATCCCAGTCTCAAGTCAGGGCATTCATTGGCTTGACTGGTCACTATAGGAGTTTTGTGAAAGATTATGGATCTATAGTGACCCCCCCTCACAGAACTTACCTCCAAGAAAATGCCCAAGAAAGTTAACTGGACCTTGGACTGTCAAAAGGCCTTTGACACCCTGAAGCAAGCAACGTGCACAGCACCAGTTTTGAAAGCTCCAGATTACTCTAAGCAGTTCATAGTGCAAAGAGATGTCTCTGAACATGGGGTAGGGGCAGTCCTGTCCCAAACAAATGATGATGGCCTTGACCAGCCTGTTGCTTTTATTAACAGGAGGTTACTCCCCAGGGAGCAGTATTGGAGTGCCTTTGAGAGGGAGGCCTTTGCTGTGGTCTGATCCCTGAAGAAGTTGAGACCACACCTTTTTGGTACTCGCTTAGTAGTTCAAACTGACCACAGACCTCTCAGATGGCTCATGAAAATGAAAGGAGGAAACCCTAAACTGTTGAGGTGATCCATATCCCTACAGGGAATGGACTTTATAGTGGAACACAGACCTGGGACTGCCCATGCCAATGCAGATGGCCTTTCCAGGTTCTTCCACTTAGAAAATGAAGACTCTTGGGAAAGGTTAGTCTCATCCTCTTTTGTTTGGGGGGGGGGTGTGTGTGTAAGGAAATGCCTCATTGGCATGGTTACCCCCTTTTTGCCTTTGCTGATGCTAAGTTGTGATTTGAAAGTGTGCTGGGACCCTGCTAACCAGGCCCCAGCACCAGTGTTCTTTCCCTAAACTGTACTTTTGTCTCCACAATTGGCACAACCCTGGCACTCAGGTAAGTCCCTTTTAACTGGTACTCCTGGTACCAAGGGCCCTGATGCCAGGGAAGGTCTGTAAGGGCTGCTGCATGTCTTATGCCACCCTAGGGACCCCTCACTCAGCCACATGCACACTGCCTCACAGCTTGTGTGTGCTGGTGGGGAGAAAATGACTAAGTCGACATGGCCCTCCCCTCAGAGTGCCATGCCAACCTCACACTGCCTGTGGCATAGGTAAGTCACCCCTCTAGCAGGCCTTACAGCCCTAAGGCAAGGCGCACTATACCACAGGTGAGGGCATATGTGCATGAGCACTGTGCCCCTACAGTGTCTAAGCAAAACCTTAGACATTGTAAGTGCAGGATAGCCATAAGAGTATATGGTCTGGGAGTTTGTCAAACACGAACTCCACAGTTCCATAATGGCTACACTGAAAACTGGGAAGTTTGGTATCAAACTTCTCAGCACAATAAATGCACACTGATGCCAGTGTGCAATTTATTGTAAAATACACCCAGATGGCATTCTAGAGATGCCCCCTGAAAACATACCCGACTTCTAGTGTAGGCTGACCAGTTCCTGCCAGCCTGCCACACACCAAGCATGTTGCTGGCCACATGGGGAGAGTGCCTTTGTCACTCTGTGGCCAGCAACAAAATGGAGGTGCTTCTCACTTCCCCCTGCAGGAACTGTAACACCTGGCGGTGAGCCTCAAAGGCACACCCCTTTTTTTTCAGCGCCCCAGGGCATCCCAGCTAGTGGAGATGCCTGCCCCTCCGGCCACTGCCCCCACTTTTGGCAGCAAGGCTGGAGGATAAAATGAGAAAAACAAGGAGTCACCCACCAGTCAGGACAGGTGTCCTGAGCTGAGGTGACCCCTGCCTTGAGAAATCCTCCATCTTGAGTTTGGAGGATTCCCCCAATAGGATTAGGGATGTGCCCCACTCCCCACAGGGAGGAGGCACAAAGAGGGTGTAGCCACCCTCAAGAACAGTAGCCTTTGGCTACTGCCCTCCCAGACCTAAACACACCCAGAAATACAGTATTTGGGGGCTCCCCAGATCCCAAGAAATCCGATTCCTGCAACCTGAAGAAAGAAGAAGGACTGCTGACCTACAAGCCTGCAGAGAAGGAAGACCACAACTGATTTGGCCCCAGCCCTACCGGCCTGTCTCCAACTTCGAAAACCTGCTCCAGCAACCCATCCGACAGGGACCAGCGACATCTGAAGCCTCAGAGGACTGCCCTGGACTACAGGATCAGGAAACTCCTGTGAACAGCGGCCCTGTTAAAAACCTGCAACTTCTTTGAAACAAAGAAGCAACTTCCAAAGACTTCACGTTTCCCACCGGAAGCGTGAGACTTCACATTCTGCACCCGACGCCCCCAGCTCGACCTGCAGAACCCCAACACCTCAGGGAGGACTCCCTGGTGACTGCGAGCCCGTGAGTAACCAGAGATGACCCCCTTGAGCCCCCACAGCGACGCCTGCAGAGAGAATCCAGAGGCTCCCCTGACCGCGACTGCCTGTAACAAGGGACCCGATGCCTGGAACCAGCACTGCACCCGCAGCCCCCAGGAACTGAAGGAACCGAACTTCAGTGTAAGAGCGACCCCCAGGCGACCCACTGCCTAGCCCAGGTGGTGGCTGTCCCATGAACTCCCCCCCCTGTGCCTGCCTGCAACGCTATAGTGACCCCCGGGTTCCTCCATTGTTTTCAACCTAAAACCTGACGCCTGCTTTGCTCACTGTACCCGGTCGCCCCTGTTCCACTGAGGGTGTACTTTGTGTGCATTCTCGTGTCCCCCCTGGTGCTCTACAAAACCCCCTGGTCTGCCCCCCCGAGGACGCAAGTACTTACCTGCTGGCAGACTGGAACCAGCATAAGCCTGTTCCCCATAGGCGCCCATGTGTTTTGGGCACCTCTTTGACCTCTGCACCTGACCAGCCCTGAGCTGCTGATGTGGTAACTTTGGGGTTGCCTTGAACCCCCAACGGTGGGCTGCCTATGTCCCAAACGTGAGACTTGTAAGTGTTTTACTTACCTCCAAAACTAACCTTTACTTACCCCCCCCAGGAACTGTTGATGTTTGCACTGTGTCCACTTTGAAAATAGCTTATTGCCATTTTTACAAAGACTGTATGTGATATTGCTTTCATTCAAAGTTCCTAAAGTATCTAAGTGAAGTACCTTACATTTAAAGTATTAACCGTAAATCTTGAACCTGTGGTTCTTAAAATAAACTAAGAAACAATATTTTTCAATATAAAAACCTATTGGACTGGAGTAAGTCTGTGAGTGAGTGTTCCTCATTTATTGTCTGTGTGTGTACAACAAATGCTTAACACTACCCTCTGATAAGCCTACTGCTCGACCACACTACCACAAAAAAGAGCATTAGAATAATCTGTTTTTGCCACTATCTTACCTCTAAGGGGAGCCCTTGGACTCTGTGCACACTATTTCTTACTTTGAAATTGTATATACAGAGCCAACTTCCTACGACCGGTGACCCCATCCCCCAGATATTCCAAGTCATCAGCTTGTATGCCATCGACATGTGGGAACTGAGTCAATAAGGATCATCAACCCCCTTCGGTGTCCGCAACTCCTCACCACCCTGTCATGCCTCAAACGTGCCACATACAATGATTCTAGGGTAACTGACCCCCAGCGCATGGATTCTAACAAAGACATCAACCCCAACTCCCTCTTCCCAGGGCAATCCCGCAACAGGCGGTCGTCCAGTTTCCACTCAGTGAGCTAAACAGTAACGTTAACTCATGTGGAGTTCTCGCCATTTGGTGGTGTTGGACGAGAATCCGGATGGGGGGGACCTTCATTGTTTATAGGCCCTCAACCAAGTCGCGCCTCCAGAGGAAGATCCATCACCCTTCCCCTTGCACTCCCTACAGGTCATCTGCTGTTCGTGGGGTCACTATTGGGCCCTGAAGAACCAGAACCTTATGGGCCTGGCGGCGCAGGGTACGCCTAAAATCTCCTTGGATTCACCTGCCTCAACTAACAGAGACACGGGACACTCTGTCAGGCGTAAAAGATCAGATTTATTAGCTGCAGCTAGTACAGCTGTCCAAGAAGTACACAAGGTATGTTCTCAGGAGACTGCCACTTTACTTTGTGGCGCACAATCTTATATACCGTATAAAAACCATTTATTAACTACATACACTCCCAGAACACATAGAAAGGAGCCAGTAAGAATAATGTAAAGATAGAACAGAGCCAATAGAAATGTCGGAAAACAAGACAGCACCAATAGAAGGAATTGGAAAACAAAGTATCAAGTGACTTAAGGTTGCCTCCCCTCCAGCTGTGTTTGTCACCCCTCCCTTGAACTAATTCATTAACCGATCCACAACGAAGTTGCATGTGGTGTGATAAGTTTGTGTGCGTTTGGAGGACAGTTGTGAAATGAGAGAATACTAGCAAAGGACAGCGAAGGCCAGACGATAAGATAAGATCGGCGGAGAATAGTGTGAGCCTACAGATAGTTGAAACAAGGATTAGAAAACCAGACAGGGATTAGTGTACTCGGTCAGACCTTAATACCAGCCTTGTAAAGATAGAGGCAGAAGGCTGTTTTGAACACCATGTTGCAGAATAAGCAGAAAAGGCAGAATGGACTTCGTTCGCTGTGCTGCCTGAGTGAAGGCAACATAAAATGGCGGCGGGCCACAAAATGGCGGGTCGATACGATCGTATTAAAAATCGAATTTCCTCAGCCCGCATCAGAATGGTGGGAGTCTGAGTCCGTGGAGTAAGTTCGGTGATCCGAGTCCTCACCGCTGGCCTCATTTTCCCCTGTTGCAGTGATGCTACATCTTCCAGGGCTGATCTTCTAGCCAGGTCCTTCTGTGCCGGCGTTGGTCTGGTTCCCGTGCGCGACCTGTTCTGGGGTCTCCTCTCTCCCCTGCGCCTTTGGCTGCGTGATACCGCAGGTGAGGACCCAGAGTTCCCTTCCATCCTATGTGCCTCTAACCATTCTTAGGCTTCTTCCGGTGACTGGAAGAATGTACTGTGACCATCCTGAATTACTCTCATCCTGGCTGGGAATAGAAGCGAATATTGGATACCAGCATCTCTCAAGACCCTCTTCACCGCCATGTAGGACGCCCTTTGGGTCTGCACTTCAGCCGTGAAGTCTGGAAATAGGGTCACTGATCCATCATCGATCCTAAAAGGCCCTGCTTCCCTTGCGCGCTGTAGCAGGATGTCCCTGTCCCTATAGTACAGCAATTTAGCCACCAGTCTCGCCGTGACTCGATGAGCTCTCTACAGAGCAAAGAATGGGGTGAGCAGGCCTGGGCCACTTCCTGCTTCATTCATGTTTCCAAAAATGCCACTGCATCTGTCCCATCAGCTCCCTCCAGTAGCCCAATAATGCGTACATTATTTTGCCGGTTGCGGCCTTCCGCATCCTCTGCCCAACGTTCCAACCCCTGAACACGGTCTGTCAGATGCTCCAGTGGGGTCTTTATGTCTTGCTGTGCTGGTGCCACTCGTGTGAGCGTCGTTTCTGCCTCTTGGACCCTGTCCGCCAGTTTCTAGTGATCTGCGCACAACAGGCCCAGTTCCACCAATACCTGGCCCAATTTCTAGCTGAAGAGTGGTTTTGGACTCCTCTATTGCCCCCAGAATCTTGTCCAGTGTCACCTGCAGAGAGTGTGATACCGGTTCGGCCACCGGTGCATTCTTTTCCTTGCTGCCTACTCTTCTTGCGACTTTGAGTCGACATGCAGCCTCGGGAGCGGGGTGCCCCTTCCCGGCAGCCAGCAGCGGCTACAACGCACACATCTCCATCCTCTTCTTGGCCTGCCCGATACGAGTGTGGCCTAGGGGGTGGTTGTCTCCCCGGATATAGTTCACTTCCAGTTGTTGACCGCCTCTGGTCACTTCACCTGTTCCACTGGTGCCTCCAGCTCCCAGAATCACAGTGTGCCCCCTCAGTTAGTCATTAGGGCATGCCCCGCCATTGCAATTTGTCTGATGCGTAGCAGCCACAATCAGCTCAGTGTCTGGATAAATGAATGAATCTGAATCGTTTGTCCAACCCTGCGCACTGTTCCTCGGGCTGGCCGCTTCTATGTCCTGTCGAGCCACACGTGTCCGATGCTCCACAATCCCCTCCGGTATATGCTCTTCGTCTTCGGGGCTGCCTCAGCCCCAGGCCTGCGCCCAGGAGTTTGTCAGAGACGGCCGGCTCCGAGCACCAGCCATGTCCAGGTTTCCATCGGGTTCTGCTCTGCTCTTCCGCGGCCGCCACAACGCGCTCTGAACGCCAGCCGCCAGCTTCAGCATCCCGTCAGGCCGCTTATTGTTTGCACCCGGTAGTCCACCCACGGTCCGACTCTCGGTGGTAGTCGGCTGTACCTGTGCTCCGGGGCTTTGCCGACATCCCCGCGAACCTTCCTTCCTCACTGGCTCCCTCCGGGGTTCAGGATTGAAGGAGAATTAGAAGGCCTCAGTGGAGCGGCTCGTCTGCACGTGTTATCGCTGCCGGCCAGGCCACACCCACACACACAAACAGTAATAAGGTGACAACTGAACACAAGAAAAATAGAACACCAATTTAGACAAATAGAGTACAATTTAATCAAATTTTTGATATAAAAACAACAAAAATCCAATCAGTAGAACCAGAGATATCCAATTTCAAAGATTTAAGGTACGTTTAGCACCAAAAATGCTGAAGGTGCTCGGGTTGATATACAAAGAGGACTATAACAAGATTGCCGTATTTAAAGGAGAAGCTTTGCCAATTTGTGAAAAGCAAGGTAGGACTAACGAACTAAAACACTTGTAAATGAAGGCTGTATTGAAAGGACTTGAAAGGATGGAATATGTATAAAAGGCCAGATTACTGGGGCATTGATTATAAATACACATGCGACTACTTAACAAGTGAGCCTGTCTGGAAAATTTGAGCATTTTAGATGAATTGGAAAATCCAGATTGATGCTCAAAAAAGACTCAATTTGAATGAGAAACCATTGAACATTTATTTAAAAATAGCACTTGCCAGTAAACAGACTCAAATGTGAGGTCTCCTGCAGTTAAAACATGCCTGTGCTTGTTGATACATTTAATCGCAAGAGTGGAAAGTGGAGAATAGGTTGTGCCGTAAACCATTCTGTTTTTTATCTTCAATTTGGTACCAAAAATATGACCCTTGGACAGTACCAAGCTCTTCTGAGTAAGCGTCTTAAGAGGTATTTAAAGTAACCACTTGCAATGAGTTTATCAGACTCATTTTTTGCTTCTTCAAAGAAGTCATTTTTAGGTCGAAGCCTACCAGACAGTTTCAGAAAGCTGACCTAGATATGCATTCTGCCTGTTGCTTACCACTGGCTTTGTGGTTTGTAACTCACATTTTCTGGCTTTTGATTTGCTTGCTTTCTATTTGCTTTAGGCTGTCCAGCTTGAGTTGGTGTCCAAATCGTGTCTACTGTATTCTTCTACAAACTCGCTTTCTGTGTGCATTCAAAGACAGACGTCAAATGTCAGGCTCTCTCTTAGCTTGGTGTTTATTTTAATTTCTCTGATGTGAAAGTGAGAGAATTTTTGTGACAATCCGGCTGAGTACCCATGTGAGAAAAGAGGGTGTAGGACGTTTTTTTCCTAGCGCCCAGCAAAAAGAAAATTAACTGTGCTGATGTTTCAGAATAAATCAGAGCTAGTACTAATGAAGCACATTTTTAAAACTTCTGAAGTGTGGTGGAAACAAATATTTGAATACGATCAAAACACATTAATACACTAGGTGAAAATATTTACAGACATTATCGGTTGTGTGCAGTAAAACCATATTTCAGAGCAAATATAATGGTTATTTCAATTGAAAATGTGTTGGTCTGTATTGTCAGAGTGCTACCACACCATGCATACTCCAATCTACCCTCCCCATCTACCTATCCCAATCTACCCATCCCAATCTACCCCTCTCCTATCTGCCCTTATCTATTCCACTCCAATCTAATGCACTCCAATCTCCCCAATCATCCCCACCCCACTCCGCACCACTCCAATTCACCCCAGCGTACCCCAATCCACTCCAAACTGCCCCACTCCAAACATCCCTCTTCAGTCTACCCCACCCTAATATGCCCCACTCCATTCCAATCTCCCCTTTCTAATCAGCCTCACTCCACCTTAATCTAACCCATTTCACTCTTCCCCAATCTATTTCATTCCACTCCAATCTCGACTCCACTCTAATCTTTCCAACTCCACTCCACACCATTCCACTCCATTCTACGACAAACTACCCCACTCCAATCGATCTCACTCCACTCTACCCTAGTCTAACACACTCAATTCCACTATATCCAGTCTATCCTAGTCCCCTCCAATCTACATGACTTCACTCTACCACTCTCCACCCTATCCAAATCTACCCTACTCCACTTCACTCCAATCTAGCCCAATCTCTCACTCTCCACTCAAATCTACCACATTCCAATCTAGCACACGCCACACCAATCCACCCCACTCTAATCTACACTACCACACTCTACCCCAATCTGCCATATCCCAACCTACCCCTCCCCAATTTACCCCACCCTAATTTACCCCAGTCTACACCACTCCAGTCACTCCACTTTACTTCAATCTGCCACCCCACCCCCTCCTTCAATCTACCCCACCCCACTATACCTCACTTCAATCCATCCCACTATAATCTACCCCACTCCAGTCTGCCCCACCCGATCTACCTCACTCAAAAACTACCCCATTCTAATTATCCCTGTTCAATCTATCCCACTCCAATATTCCCTCTTCAAACTACCCCACTCCAATCCACCCCACTCATTTCCAACCTATCCTGTCCAATCCATCAATCTATCCCACTCCACCCTAATCTGCCCCACTCCACTCCAATCCACCCAGTCAACCCCACTTCACTCTATCACACTCCAATTCATTCTACCCAATCTACTTCACTCTGCTTCACTCCAATCCACCACAGGCCACTCAAATCTACAACACTCCAGTCTAATTTAACCCACTCCACCCTAATCCACTGCACTTCACCCTACTCTAATCTTCCGAACCCCGCTCCACTGTTGGTCAAATGTGAATTTGCTTTAAAAAATGAAAGACAAGAGACGTTTAGCAAAACAGGGACATTTGGTTTAATTAAGTGCTGCAGCCAGGAGAGCAGTACAGAGTTGGGGTCTGATGACTGGCTCAAGATTCAATGGTTCTGAGCGCCATTATATACATTTCTCAAAATGAAAAGAGAAAGGAATATGATCCTACTCACTGAATCATAAATCTGACCATCGGATAAGGTGCGCAGGTGGGTCTCAACCTTGCGTGGACATAGTGCAGGCCAGTTCGTAACATGTCCAGCATAGGGAGCGTGTGATCACCTTGTGTTGTGAGTGCGTGCTGTGTTCTGATTGGCTGAATCTTCCTAACGTCATGTGGCATCTAACTTTTATGGTGTTTTGGGAACATGCACCCCTCTGGTCAAATGTGTTTTATTGGGGGCCAATCTCCCAGTACCATTGTGGTGTCACTGCCCATCTGAGGGATTGATCAAGCCTTTTCCTATTCACTCATTTGTCTATGACTATCTGTCACCCCACCTGGGATCTGTCAATCAGTTGCTTCTGGCCAAAGTCGGAGGGCTTGCCTGACCACATATTTCTGACTCTGGGTTAATGAGGACGGGCGGATTCGACAACATTGATGCAAGTTTGTTGTTATGTGTACACATATCATGACATACATTGACATTGTTTTTATCAATATTAACACCACCCAAACTACCCATCTTTAATCTACCACATCCAATCCACTCCACCCCTATCTGCCTCTCTCCATTCTGACCCACTCCACTCCAATCTACCTTACAATAATCTACGACATTTATCCCATTCCATTCTACCCACTCCACCTTAATCTACCCTACTACACTCCCTTCTACTCCTCTCCCCTCTAATCTATGCTACGCCACTCTGGTTTACCCCACTCCAATCTACCCTAATCTACTGCACTCCACTCTTCCCCAATCACCTCCACTCCAATCTACCCCAATATATACAACTCCACTCTACCCCACTTGTTCTGCTTTCCTACATATCTCCTATCGGAGCTTACAGAACCTCTCCGGAATGCACCTCTGAGTTCAAAGAAGACCTTTATTGTTGTTAATTCTCCCCCACCCACAAGTTCTTGAGAGACGAAATTAGTAGATTTCAAGCACACGTTTAAAAGAGTAGTCGCAGCAATGAAAGCAAAATATATCACACTACTTCTCAGTTGCAATGTACACAGCAAATATATATATATGAATTGCAAAGCATAAAAGTCAAAATTCATCACCGTATGGGCAAGTAGGGCCTATCTTCAGTTTCATCTTTCTGAGGTCTGCAAGTTGATGACTCCGGTCAACTGCGAGAAAGAGATTATCTACCCAAACGGGAGACTGGCAAATGACGTCTAGCTCCAGCCTGAAGTCAAGCAGATTCGAATCCAACTCACTGTAGCCCAGAGTCATCCTTAAAAGCAAACTCAGTGTGAGATCTGAACGACCTTGGAGAATGGCCAGTTCTCTTGAGCCATTCCACTCTCAGACTGGATTGTGAGGTAAACACAAAATCTACGTGCTCTTATCAGCTAAGGTCTGGTGTGAAGAAAACAGCTTGGTCCATCTTGTGGAAAAACACAGCTTGGAAGAATACAGACATCTGTAATGTCTCAACTGCAATGTCTAACTCCACGTTAAAGCCAATAGGCAGCTAACCTAAATACAGAATGTAATGTCTAATGTCATTTCAAAGCCAATAGGCAGCTAAACTGCTAATGCCATGTCAAAGCCAATAGGCAGCTAACCTAAATATCAAATGTAATGTCTAATATCATGTCAAAGCCAATAGACAGCTGAACTGAATACAAAATGTAATGGCTAACTCCATGTTAAAGCCAATAGGCAGCTAAACTGAATACAGAATGAAATGGCTAACTCCATGTTAAAGCCAATAGGCAGCTAAACTGAACAAAACATATAGGGGGTCATTACAAAATTGGCGGATAAAAGGCGCTTACCGCCGTGCAGAAGACCGCCAATACACGGCTGCAGAATACCGCCACAGCTATTATGACCCACAGCACGGAATCCGCCGAAATTCAGACACCCACACAAGTCCGCCACACCAAAGGTCAGTGATAAACTGGCGAAAACAAAACCTCCACCTCCATGCCAACAGAAACATGCCCATGCTATTACGACCCATGAATCCACGCGGCGGTCTTTCAACCGCGGTATTCCATTGGCGGTACACACCGCCGCGCTCAAAATACACACACATCTCCAAAACACCGCCACATTGGACAATTCAAAATACACACACCTGACACACATACAAACACCACTCCCACACACCCAACACAATATAAAACACATACCCACATCACTCACAAACCCCTACGACCACAAATTAGAGACGAAGGCCAGGGAGACTGCACAGCCAAGACAACACCACCATACAGAGGCACACAACACCATCACCCATACAACATCCACGCACAAAACACCACTACACATCACCACACACATCAACACTCACACTGCCCCACACATCACACACACCACCCCATGTCACGCCAAAGACACCCCCGCTTCTCCGAGGAGGAGCTCAGGGTCATGGTGGAGGAAATCGTACGGGTAGAGCCACAGCTATTTGGCTCACAGGTACAGCACACATCAATAGCCAGGAAGATGGAGCTATGGCGAAGAATCGTGGACAGGGTCAACGCAGTGGGACAGCACCCAAGAAATAGGGAGGACATCAGGAAGAGGTGGAACGACCTACGGGGGAAGGTGCGTTCAACGGTCTCCAGGCACAACATTGCAGTTCAGCGGACTGGCGGCAGACCCCACCTCCTCCTCCACAACTAACAACATGGGAGGAGCAAGTCTTGACCATAATGCATCCTGAGGGCCTCGCAGGAGTCGGTGGAGGATGGGACACTAGTAAGTCAAATCTTAACTATCATATCCCCCACCGTACCTGCATGCTACAATACACCCCCACCCTCACACCCTCCCCTATCACTCCAACTCCTCACTAATGTACTAATAACACAAACCACACATCCAAACACCAAGCCCTGCATGACAGAACTAAGCATGGACACCCAGCACTAAAGCATGCCCACTGCACACACCTATACAACCCCCTAAACCACCATCACACAAGCTCCCACACAGGAATGCTTGCACTGGGGTACACGCTCACCCACCCATTGCACACCATTACACACACACATGCAATAATCATGCTCTTATGCCCCTGCAGGAACCCGAAGGACCGTCACCACACCAGAGGGTCCTGACAACACCACTCCACCCACAGAAGAGGCCCACAGTGACGAGAGCAGCTCTGCCCTACTGGATCCTGATGACCAGCCCGGACCATCGTGGGCCTCGGGACAGTCGGTTCCCCTTGCACAGGCACAGCCCAACACCGACCTTCCACCCTCTGGTAACACCAGCACAGCACCCACCCAGCGGGCCCAAACCTCCCTACCCAGGACAGGTCAATCAGCGGTGTGTCCACCACTACAGGGAACCCAGGATAACCCACCACCCCAACAACAACAGGGACCTGGGGGCAGTGGTAGTGGGCACACGGTCCAGGGGACGGAGGCACAGGAACACAGGGGAACTGGGAGGGCTGCTGTGCGACAGGGGGCGGACAGGCCAAGGGAACCCACTCTCCACTAGGCCCTATCTTCCATCATGGGAACATACCACCACTCCCAGGAGACGATGGCGACGGTCCTGGACAAGTTGCAGGAGACCCTGCGCCTGCAGGAGGAACAGTATTTGGGGTTCAGGGAGGAGCTCAGGACCATCAGCTCCGCCCTGGGCACCATCGTAGGGGTGCTGAAGGACATACAGCATACCTTGAGGGACACCGTGGCACTCCAAGGGGCCCCTGACACTAGCCAGGACGATGAACTGCCCACCACATCTGCCGGCACTAGTGGACAGGATGCCCCACCACCGGACCACCACACCAGCACCCCACCCCCTGAAGACGGACAACCACCATGCAAGCGGTCCCTGAGATCCAGGAACAGGACAGAGCAAGATGGCAAGATCCCCACCAGGAAATGAGATCACCCTGATTGTCATCCCACTGTCCCACCTTGTTACCCTGTCCATACTTAAACAGACCCAGCTCCACTTCCTATGCCCAGATGGGCAGTGCACCTGTGAGACTAATAGACTGGACTCTGCCATGGACATTCCTCCAACATCACCCATCACCATTTTACCACCCCCACCAATAATTAGCAGTTCAATAAACACCCTTGAAACACAAAACAATCTGGAGTCAGTCTGTGATTTTGAAAATGTGTAGTAGCAATGACAGTGTTATAATGCATTTCCCATTGTAAAGCTAACATACCTATGTCACACATCACAAGTACTTGAAGGATGCAAGCAGATGACACGTTGGTAACCACACCTGTGAAACAGTAATCAAAAGGTACAACTCAGTTACCAAATAGTGGTTGAAACCGACAGACAGGATAGAGGTAGACCTGTGAAAGTTAATGTAATGTCAAACAAGAAAATGTTCTCTCCTGAGTGTCACTGGAAATATTGCTGTATGACTGACTCCCTGTTGTCGTTGTCTTCTTCCTCAGCTTCCTCCTCATCACTGTCCACAGACTCCACAGGCTCCACAGCTGCTACAACACCGTCATCTGGATCATCCTCCTGCAGAAAAGGCACCTGGCGTCGCAAAGGCAGATTATGAAGCATGGAGCAGGCGATGATGATGTCGCACACCTTCTTCGGTGAGTAGAATAGGGATCCACCTGTCATATGGAGGCACCTGAACCTGGCCTTCAGGAGGCCGAAGGTACGTTCGATCACCCTCCTAGTCCGCCCATGGGCCTCATTGTAGCGTTCCTCTGCCCTGGTCCTGGGATTCCTCACTGGGGTCAATAGCCAGGACAGGTTGGGGTAATCAGAGTCTCCTAATAGCCACACCCGGTGCCTCTGGAGTTGACCTATCATATCAGGGATGCTGCTATTCCGCAGGATGTAGGCGTCATGCACTGAGCCAGGGAACATAGCATTTACCTGGGAGATGTACTGGTCTGCCAAACAGACCATCTGGACATTCATTGAATGATAACTCTTTCTGTTCCTGTACACCTGTTCACTCCTGTGGGGGGGGGGGACCAGAGCTACATGGGTCCCATCAATGGCACCTATGATGTTGGGGATATGTCCAAGGGCATAGAAGTCACCTTTCACTGTAGGCAAATCTGCCACCTCAGGGAAAATGATGTATCTCCTTACGTGTTTCAGCAGGGCAGACAGCACTCTGGATAGGACGTTGGAAGTCATAGGCTGGGACATCCCTGATGCCATGGCCACTGTTGTCTGAAAAGACCCACTAGCAGGGAAATGGAGCACTGACAGCACCTGCACGTCAGGGGGCATTCCAGTCGGATGGCGGATTGGTGACATCAGGTCTGGCTCCAACTGGGTACATAGTTGCTGGATTGTGGCACGGTCAAACCGGTAGGTGACGATGACATGTCGCTCTTCCATTGTCAACAGGTCCACCAGCGGTCGGTACACCGGAGGATTCCGCCATCTTCTCTACTGTCCAGCTGACGGTGCCTACGAAGGACAACAGTGACGAATCAGTCATAATTCCTCCAGGTATGTACCCACAGTTACACACAAGACTACACCACTCACAAAACCCTTCCTGTATGTGTGTTGAGTGTAGGCCTAGCTATGTGTGACGCAGAGGTAAATGAAGCCATGTGGGCCCCTGAAATGGCGGCTGCCTGACATCTAAACTGGGACAATGGGATTGTGGGGTAACTGCGCTGGCGTTGCACACCGTCGCAGTAGGCGGTCGTAGACCGCGGCGCAATGCTGCATTGGTTAACATTGGACCCTATGGGTCCCAGGAGCCAATGAACAGATGCGCCGGCGGTGATGATGCGCACTGCCGCGGACGTCACCGCCATTTTCTATCTGTTCAATCACTAGATACCTGACCTTCGACAGGAGAGGACCTACAATGCAAGTGCTGCTGTGACCTCGGTCTGGAAGCGACGATGGCTGCTGCGTCTGGGGAAAGGGCCCCTGCCTTCACTGCACAGGAGTTGGAGAAACTGGTAGACGGGGTCCTCCCCCAGTACACGCTACTCTACGGTCCTCCAGACCAACAGGTTAGTACACAGGGAGCACGTTGTATGGGCTAGGCCTGGGTGGAGAGGGCTGGGTGGAAGAGGGAAGGGGGCAGAGTTCATAGAACATTAATGCATGGGAATGAATGGGCCACATGGCCAGAGTAGGGAGGGGGGCACTCACAACGACGGTGCAGTTGGTAATGACTGTTTCTCTTTCCTTGTGCATGTCATGTAGGTCAGCGCCCACCAGAAGAGGGACATTTGGCGTGCCATCGCCAAGGAGGTCCGGACCCTGGGGGCCCACCAGAGACGGGGCACCCACTGCCGTAAGAGATGGGAGGACATTCGCCGCTGCAGCAAGAAGACGGCGGAGGCTCAGCTGGGGATGGCCTCCCAACGTGGGAGGGGTGCCCGTCGCACCATGACCCCCCCTGATGTTCCGGATCCTGGCGGTGACCTACCCGGAGTTGGATGGGCGCTTGAGGGCATCACAGCAGACACAAGGGGGTGAGTACAACCTCATTCTGCGGACTTTGCGTGCAGTAGAGGGGTCTGGGTGGGGGAGGTGGGCTGTAGGGTGTCCCTAGGCCAGGGCGAGTTCGGTAGGCAAGACCCCTCCGTAATGTAGCCCATGTGGCACTCTACCCCACCTCAGCTGAGTGCCAAGTCGAGGTATAGTTGCCCCTGTGGCATCCATGTGTGCAGATGTCTACCATTGCCATGTAGGCCATATCCCAGAAATTGCATGTGCAGAGGGCAGGAGCACGGCGTAATGCAGGGGGCTGCTGTGTCTGTCTTGTCCGCCGGTAGCGGTATGCCATGCACTAAAACTCTCTATCTACTGTCTCCCCCCCCCTTTTTCTGCACTCCCTGTCCTTTTGTCCATCAGCATCATCAGGCGGAGGTACAGTGGCACTGGAACACGAGGGAGCTGCATCCCACATGGCCATGGAGGGCCACACCACGGACTCAGAATGCACCAGTGGGACGGAGGGCGAGGGGAGCTTTACGTCGGCCACCGGATCACCAAGCAGCGGCACGGACTCGTCCGCCGATGGGGGCTCCCTTGTGGTGGCGGCACCATCTGTGTGCCCCACTTCTACAGGTACAGCCGCCACCTCCCCTACCAGCACCGCCCTCCCAGCAGCCCCTCAGCATTCGCCCCGTGCCCGTACACCCAGGAGGGTGGGCATCACCTTCGCCCCAGGCACCTCAGGCCCTGCCCCAGTCCCCCCTGCTGCCCTCAGTGAGGAGGCCATTGACCTCCTCAGGTCACTCACTGTTGGGCAGTCTACCATTGTGAATGCCATCCAGGGTGTAGAACGAGGGTTGCAACACAGTAATGCATTCCTGGAGGGCATTCATTCTGGTCAGGCTGTCCTTCAGCGAACCCTGCAATCTCTGGCCTCAGCACTGATGGCAGCCATTGTCCCTGTGTCCAGCCTCCCCCCTCCAACCCTCTCCACCCAGACCAAATCTCCTGTACCCCAGCCCATCCCAAGCACACCTACAGACCAGCATGCACACAAGTCAGCACACACAGGTAGTTCAAGCAAACATAGGCACCACACAACCCACAGGCACTCACGCAAGCCTCACCCACGTACAGACACAGCAACATCCACTGCCTCCACTGTGTCTCCCTCCTCCTCTTCTCCCTCCTCCCTCCCAGTCTCGTCTATACACACACCTGCATGCACCACATCTACAGGCACCATGAATCGCACAAGGACACCCAGCACCACAAGCCGCTCACCTGCACTCACCACCTCCACTGCCATTTACACGTCCACTGTGTCCTCTCCCAGTGTGTCTGTGACGCCCCCTCCCAAAGTACACAAACGCCACCAATCACTCACCCAACATCCTTCCACCTCACAACAGCCTCCAGTACCTGCACCCAAAATACCTAAAGTGACACCTCCGACAACCACCTCCTCTTCCTCCACTCCCAGGCCCCCTCCAACTACCCATCCCAGTGTTCATCAGAAACTGTCCCTCTGTAAAGTTGACCTTTTTGCCCCCACCCCCCCTCCAATTTATCAGTCCCGTCGTAGCGCCTCAGCCAAAAAGCCTCCAATACCAGTGGTGCCTGTTCAAGGTTTGTGGAGTGCACCGGCCACCAGGGCAGGCAGTGTGACCCGGAGCCAAGGCACTGGCAGCCCACCCCCTGTAAAGGCTCTAAAATTGGAGAGTGGACGACGGGACCGTGTGAAGACTCCTTGTGGGAAAACAACTGACATGGGTTCCAAGGGGATTGGAGAGTCAGCTGTGACTCCCCCAAAGGTGGTGAAGGGCCAGAGGAAGTCTGCCCAGCCTGTTGTGAGTGTCACGGCGGAGAAGTGCACCATCATTTCCGGCGGTCGAGACACAACCGCCAGCACCGTCGTCACTGGTCCAGAGACCACCGCCAGAGTCACAGCCCAGGAGGGCCCAAGTATCGTCACTGGTCCAGAGACCACCACCGGAGTCATTGCCCAGGAGGGCACATGTATCGTCACTGGTCAAGAGACCACCGCCGGAGTCACAGCCCAGGAGGGCCCAAGTATCGTCACTGGTCAGGAGACCACCGCCGGAGTCACAGCCCAGGAGGGCCCAAGTATCGTCACTGGTCAGGAGACCACCGCCGGAGTCACAGCCCAGGAGGGCCCAAGTATCGTCACTGGCCAGGAGACCACCGCTGGAGTCACAGCCCAGGAGTGCCCAAGTATCGTCACTGGTCCAGAGACCACCGCCGGAGTCATTGCCCAGGAGGGCCCCGGCTGACACAGGCCAGGTGGGCTATGATGGAACGTCATGCCACACACCAATGCCCAGTGTAGGGAAAATCATGCCACACACCAATGCCCAGTGTAGGGAACGTCATGCCACACACCAATGCCCAGTCTAGGGAACGTCATGCCACACACCAATGTCCGTACCAGAACCGCCATGTCAAAGCACCGCTGAACAGTCCACAACCGCCATGGCAAAGCACAGCTGAACAGTCCAGAGACCGCCATGTCAAAGCACCGCTGAACAGTCCAGAACCGCCATTGCAAAGCACCGCTGAACAGTCCAGAGACCGCCATGTCAAAGCACAGCTGAACAGTCCAGAACCGCCATGTCAAAGCACCGCTGAACAGTCCAGAACCGCCATGTCAAAGCACCGCTGAACAGGGCAACGACCACCATGGCAAAGCACCGCTGAACAGTCCAGAGACCGCCATGTCAAAGCACTGCTGAACAGTCCAGAACCGCCATGGCAAAGCACCGCTGAACAGGGCAACGACCGCCATGGCAAAGCACCGCTGAACAGGGCAAAGACCGCCATGGCAAAGCACCGCTGAACAGGGCATAGACCGCCATGGTGAAGACCGCTGAACAGGGCAAGCACCGGGTAGGAATGAATAGACCGCCACATCAGGCATCGTTATCCCATGTGCAGCTGGGACAGTGACAGGACAGGTACTTTCACGGGGAGACTCATCCAGTCTGGGCACCAGTCCCCCTCCAGAACCAGTGGAGACCTGCATCTACTTGAGAGACTGTGGCTTTGCACTCCCCAGGATGGCACAGTGGGCAAGCCACCCACTGTAGAGACTTGAGAGACTGTGGCTTTGCACTCCCCAGGATGGCACGGTGGGCACCCCACCCACTGTAGAGACTTGAAAGACTGTGGCTTTGCACTCCCCAGGATGGCACAGTGGACAAGCCACCCACTGTAGAGACTTGAGAGAATGTGGCTTTGCACTCCCCAGGATGGCACAGTGGGCACCCCACCTACTGTAGAGACTTGAAAGACTGTGGCTTTGCCCTCCCCAGGATGGCACAGTGGGCAAGCCACCCACTGTAGAGACATGAGAGACTGTGGCTTTGCACTCCCCAGGATGGCACGGTGGGCACCCCACCCACTGTATAGACTTGAGAGACTGTGGCTTTGCACTTTCCCCAGGATACATCAATGGGCATGGAGCCCCGTCGTGGATCTGGCTTTGCGTTCATCCGGCTGAGGTGCCCCCCCTTCCATTCCCCCTGAGGTGCCTGTAGTATTTCTATCTGATGCCCCAGCAGTGTTCTCTCCGATTGTGGTCAGGTATCCTTTGTGGGCCTCGCCCATGCATTTTTGGACTGTTGGTGCACGGACATTGTTATGTACATATCTGCACTACTTCTCGTAATGTATATATTTATGACTGATTTTCATATTTGTCTCTGTATATTTTTGTATGACATGTATTATGCCACATTACAATGTTTGACCGAATTTCGCTTTGTCTTTTCATTCTTCCGGGGGGGTTGTGGGTTGTTACTGTGATTTTTGTGAATGCATTGGTGTGTATGTTGTATTATGCGAGGTTGGTGGTGGGGGTGTTTGGTGGGTGTCCCCCTAACTTTTGCCTCCCCCCTCACCCATGTCGTAGGTGCAGTACTCACCGTTGTCTTCGGCGCCTACGTAGATGTTGGTCGTAGAGGAGCAGAAACACAAGGGCAGGGAGTATTTGGAGTTCCGGGTCCATGGAGTCCTCGTTCCTCGTGGGATGTGTTCAGGTGAGCGTTTTCCCATTGCAAAAGCTGTTTCCGCCGTGTTTTTATCCACAGTGAATCCGCCCCGGAAAAGGTGGCGGATTGGCGGGTTGTAATACTATGGGCGGTACATTGGGTTCCGCCTGTCTGTTGCCGGTGACCGCCGCACTGCTTGTCTGTACCGCCGTGGCGGGCGGTGGGTTAAAGTGGCTGTCTTTTTTTGGCGGTTTCCGCCAGGGTCATAATTCCATTTTTTTATCCGCTGCCCTGTGCGGTATTACCGCTGCTTCAACACTGTCCGCCAGGGTTGTAATGACCCCCTCAATCTGCTACTGGTGAACATTGAGAAACCAATATGCGCAGTGGTGAAACACAAAGTCATTGGTAAAACACAATTAACAGCATCACATTCCACCCTATGACCAATTAATTTTTGTTTCACATACCTCTTATTTCAAACAAAAACAAAAAACATCAACACAAAAAAACATTATAAGCAAATCAGATTTGAATGATAAAAGCAGACTCTGTAAAGCAATGGAAGTGGATTAACATATAGATCTCATAACCTTTCATATCAGATACATCTACACAGAAAAGTGTCTCTAAAATAGCAATTTGATGTAGCATGAGTTCTACTCATGTAAAAGTGCACGGTCCACCTGAAAGGTTTGCTGGAAGGTAAGTGAAAGTCAGAGTTCCACACGAAAAAACACAGAGTTAACTGTTAAGGTTGCTTAGTTCCAGTGGAAGAATGCAATCAAACAAGTTGAACTTGAACTGAAGGCGCCATTTGTGCAAAATGGATCCATGGTACTTGCACTTTACTCAGTCAGGTTCAGGTTGGGGTTTCGGTCCCTTCCCCGACCCCACACGCACACACCCGAAGGGAGATCACACAGCACACTCAGGGACAGTGGCGAAACGTGGTAGGATCTGCAAAAGAAAAAAGTATGACTTTTCTTGCAAATAACATTTGTCATCTGAAATGTGCCCTTCCTCTTCCTTTCCCTGTTTTATAATCAGCAGGACGTTTTTGGGGCCCTTTGTTATGATTTCTGCAGGTTCTGGAGGATCACTTGGGGCTTCAACCCACACCTCAGCACTGAGGTTTTTATCTGCTGCACCACAGCTTCCATTTCTTTGCACTGTCAGAAGGGCTGGGGCAGACTCATTCTTTACCAAACCTCCATTCACTGCACTTTTGACAAGTTGGGCCATTCTGTCTCCAATTTGTATGAATGAATCAGATTATTTTCTAGTTATCAGCATAATTTTAATTTCTCCTTGGTAATCTGCAGCAATCATTCCCCCTAAAACATGATCAGTTTGCCATATCTGTCCTGGTAACTTTCCTCTCCCCAACTGCTCTGTGACTGCTTGTGGGACAAATTGCTCTTGTGCGTGCTGCACAGTTTTTATCAAATCTAGGGGAATGTGCATCTCTCTCATCTCTGCTCACCTGTAAGTGGCTTTTTCTCCCAGCTGTTCACATTTCTGGTGCACCCACTTAGCCATCCCCACTAAGTCAGAATTCTGGGTGTACACTTCAGACTCTGAATTTTTCTCATTAACACCTGCAAGAGAATTGAACCAGTTATGTACAAGCCATGTGGAAAACCAAACGGCTAAACCATTGGCAGTAAACCAAGAATCAGTGTAAAAATGACACATCTCAAACAGCTCTTGCTTTAAAGTCTGACACACATTGTACAACGCTGTTCCTTCTCCTGTGCTAGAAAACAGCTCTTCAGTCAATGAATCATTAGTCAAACACACACGCTTTTTATCCTCAGAGGACACAAATTCAAATGGTGCACTCAATTTCACTGGTGACTCTTTTACCTGTGGTACTCCCTGCACCCTCTCCACATCCTGAAAAGGGGCTTGTGGCACCTGTTCATGTAGGGCTGCAGTGACTCTAGCCCTGTCCTGCAGGGGCACTCTTTTCTTCCCCTGTTCCTGATTTACATGTAAATCAGTGTTTCCTTCTTACACTGTGCAGAAACCTAAAGTCTGCATTATTTCCTTTGCCAAATCACAAGCGCGCAGCTGCTTATATTTTTTCCTAGTGACTTTATACCAAAGTGTTAAGATTTCACTCAGATGAGGGCTATACTGTTTCCAAAAATCAAACAAGCTAATGAAACTTGGTGTCTCTTGCTTAGTGCAAACAGTAAGAAACTCTAAAATCTTTCGTTTTACTTGTGCCAGTAACTGCACATTTTGCGACGGTACCTCGTAAATCACATTCTGATCTCTGTTTTCCGTGTTATCAGTTAAGGAATGCACTTCAACTGCCCAAAAGTCCGGCTCACACGGAGGCTCAGACTGGCTCACAGCTGTCTTAACCCCCCTCATTACTGGAATGGGAAAAGACAGATTCTTCTAAAACAGCAGTTTTATAGATTTCAGCATTATCTTGCATTAATGTGTTCTGGCTAAATTGCTCACGTAAATTCTTATTTTCATGTTCTAACTGCCTAAATTTCTCCTGCATTTTTCTGTAGCAGATAAAAGTATCCAAACCCTTCTGTCAAGAACAAAAGGAACATCATTGCTTTCAAAAGGCACATTTTCTAAATATGCTTTATCACAGCAAGAAAACATGTTTCTCACAGCACCATCAGGCAGTATAACTTCACATGCATTTTCAAACATGGTCTGCTGTGCTTCTGTAATTCACTAAACAACAAAAAACAATTACACTTTTAAATTGTGCCTGTAGAAATCTCCAATTTGACTCTCAATCCTGCCGACTACGCCATAATGTTCTGCTTTCATACATATCTCCTATCGGAGCTTACAGAACCTCTCTGGAATGCACTGAGTTCAAAGAAGACCTTTATTGTTGTTAATTCTCCCCCACCCACAAGTTCTTGAGAGACGAAATTAGTGGATTTCAAGCACACGTTTAAAAGAGTAGTCGCAGCAATGAAAGCAAAATATATCACAGTACTTCTCAGTTGCAATGTACACAGCAAATATATATATATGAATTGCAAAGCAAAGCATAAAAGTCAAAATTAATCACTGTATGGGCAAGTAGGGCCTATCTTCAGCTTCATCTTTCTGGGGTCTGCAAGTTGATGACTCCGGTCAACTGCGAGAAAGAGATTATCTACCCAAACGGGAGACTGGCAACTGACGTCTAGCTCCAACCTGAAGTCAAGCAGATTCGAATCCAACTCACTGTAGCCCAGAGTCATCCTTAAAAGCAAACTCAGTGTGAGATCTGAATGACCTTGGAGAATGGCCAGTTCTCTTGAGCCATTCCGCTCTCAGACTGGATTGTGAGGTAAACACAAAATCTACGTGCTCTTATCAGCGAAGGTCTGGTGTGAAGAAAACAGCTTGGTCCATCTTGTGGAAAAACACAGCTTGGAAGAATACAGACATCTGTAATGTCTCAACTGCAATGTCTAACTCCACGTTAAAGCCAATAGGCAGCTAACCTAAATACAGAATGTAATGTCTGTCATGTCAAAGCCAATAGGCAGCTAAACTGCTAATGTCATGTCAAAGCCAATAGGCAGCTAACCTACATATCAAATGTAATGTCTAATATCATGTCAAAGCCAATAGGCAGCTGAGCTGAATACAAAATGTAATGTCTAATATCATGTCAAAGCCAATAGGCAGCTGAACTGAATACAAAATGTAATGGCTAACTCCATGTCAAAGCCAATAGGCGGCTAAGCTGAATACAGAATATAATGGCTAACTCGATGTTAAAGCCAATAGGCAGCTAAACTGAATACAGAATGAAATGGCTAACTCCATGTTAAAGCCTATAGGCAGCGAAACTGAACAAAACATATAGGGGGTTATTACAACTTTGGAGGAGGTGTTAATCCATCCCAAAAGTGACTGTAAAGTGACAGATATACCACCAGCCGTATTACAAGTCCATTATATCCTATGGAACTCGTAATACGGCTGGTGGTATGTTCGTCACTTTACAGTCACTTTTGGGACGATTAACACCTCCTCCAAAGTTGTAATAACCCCCATAATGTGCTACTGGTGAACATTGAGCAACTAATATGCGCAGTGGTCAAACACAAAGTGATTGGTCAAACACAATTAATAGCATCACACCACTCCAATCTACCTCACTCCACCCCAGTCTACTCCACTCCACTGGAAACTACCCCAGTTCAATGTAAATCACTCCAATGTACCCCACTCCAATCTACCACTCTCAAATCTACCCCAACCTACTCCACTCCACTCCAGTCTACCCTAATCTATCCCACTCTACCCTAATCTACCCCACTCTACTCCACTCCAATCTACCCCACCCTACACTAGTCTAAACAACACAACTCCAATCTACCCCACTCCCCCAATCTACCACACCCCACTCTACCCAAATCTACCCCACTCCACTTCACTCCAGTCTACTCCACTCCATGATGATGATGAAAGCAAATTGTATTGCGCACGGCTAGTCCACAGAGTGTCCAAGTGCACTGCACATGTTGAAAAGAAGTATGGTCCATCGTTTTAGACCTGTCTAAAAAGCTAGGTTTTCAGCCTTTCTATAAACATTGCTGGATTGCTAACAGCAAGGAGCTCAAGTGGGAGCTTGTTCCATGCTGTAGATCCCAGATAAGCCAAAGATCTGTCTCCCACTCTAGCCTGCCAAATTCTGGGGGTCACTGCCAATAGTTTATTGGCAGACCTCAGGTTTCTCGCTGGAACATGAAAGCTAAGCCTTGCTCAAAGATATTCCGTGCCAGACAGATATTATGCTCTATTAAATAGCACTAATGCCTTAAAAAGTATTTTCTTCCTGATAGGAAGCCAGTGCAGAATGCAGAAATGAGGGGACCCATGCGCTCTAACTGACCGTTTCAAGGGGAGATGAGCTGCTGTACTCTGAACCACCTGAAGCTTCTCAAGCAGGTACTCTGTCAGGCCTAAATAAAGGGCATTACCATAATCCAGCCATGACGTTACCAGGGCAGGGATTTTGCAGATAAAGATAGAAAATTAAAGAATTTATTCAAGGAGCACAAAACCCCAAATCAAGGGCCTACCACTGACCTAATTTGGGCCTGAACGACAGTCAGTCATCAAATTGGACCCCTAAGTTCTTAACAATGCCTTCCTGAGGGCCAGAAGGTGGGGAATTTTTGGACCAAAAAGTATGCAAAATATCTGAAGGGCCATTTTCTGCATTATATTTGCACTGGTGTATAACCATCCAATGAAAGACAGCCGTCAAGCAAGTTTTAATCATGCTCCCTCGAAACTCTTCTCCCTTGCCACATCAGAACAACAGCTGAGTATTGTCGGCATAAGAAACGACTTTTGCTCCCTGCTCCTCTGCTAACTCAGCAAGAGAGGTGAGATTCACATTAAATAATGTAGCGTTCAAAGCAGAGGCCTGGGGCATGCCCAGTGTCAGCTCATGTGGCTCTGAGGAGAAAGGAGCAATCCATACCTCTTGACTTCTTCCTTCCAAAAAGGAGGAGAGCCAGTTCAGGGACTGACCCACTATTCCAATTGATTGAAGAAGCCCGATGGAGACTAGAGTGGAGGACTGCATCAAAGTCTGCTGGATAGGTCTAACATAATCAGCGCAGCCTTTCCCCCAGCATTTAAAATGTCTTTAATGTATTCAATCCCTCGGCATCTAAAGTGCCTTTAATGTATCCACTAACCTCCATAAGTGCTATCTTAATGGAAAAGTGGGGTCTAAACCCAGACTGACTGGACTGGAGCAGGTTATTGGATTCAAGATAGATGGAAAGCTGATGATTCACATGCTTCTCCAATAAAATAGATAATGCTGGTTTCTTCAGAAAGAACGCAATTTTAGCTGGTTTCCAAAAGCTTGGTACCCTAGCTGTTACAAGTGATGTATGAAGCACTGTATTTACTAAAGGGTTAATAACATGAGCACCTAACACAAAAAAGTTAGGCAAGCAAGGGTCAGATAGAGAGGCACATTACAGATTGCTTGAGGCTGCCAGAGAGCTTTCCACCAAATTAAGCTCAAAACTGGAGCGCATCACTTTGGTTACAGAACTTATGCTAGTATGTATCATGTCCAGTACCACCTCATTCGGCAGAGAGCTAGAGGACAGACTGGCTTGGATAGTCAAAAATTTAGTCAGAAAATAAGTTGCTAACTGTTCACACCACTCAATCAAAGGTTAGTGGAACATAGTGCAGGCTGCTGGGCCATAACATTTCTAACAATGGTAAACATTTCCGTGGCTTTGTTCCCTGCTCCAGCAATTTTATCCTCAAAGTACTTGTAGGAAAGTACCATCTTGCCTGGCATGTTACCCCCATATTTCACTGTATATATGTTGTTTTAGTGTATGTGTCACTGGGACCCTGCCAGCCAGGGCCCCATTGCTCATAAGTGTGCCCTGCATGTGTTCCCTGTGTGATGACTAACTGTCTCACTGAGGCTCTGCTAACCAGAACCTCTGTGGTTAACCTCTGTGGTTATGCTCTCTCTGCTTTCCAAATTGTCACTAACAGGCTAGTGACCAATTTCACCAATTCACATTGGCATACTGGAACACCCTTATAACTCCCTAGTATATGGTACTGAGGTACCCAGGGTATTGGGGTTCCAGGAGATCCCTATGGGCTGCAGCATTTCTTTTGCTACCCATAGGGAGCTCTGACAATTCTTACACAGGCCTGCCACTGCAGCCTGAGTGAAATAACGTCCACATTATTTCACAGCCATTTACCACTGCACTTAAGTAACTTATAAGTCACCTATATGTCTAACCTTCACCTGGTGAAGGTTGGGTGCAAAGTTACTTAGTGTGTGGGCACCCTGGCACTAGCCAAGGTGCCCCCACATCGTTCAGGGCAAATTCCCCGGACTTTGTGAGTGCGGGGACACCATTTCACGTGTGCACTATACATATGTCACTACCTATGTATAGCGTCACAATGGTAACTCCGAACATGGCCATGTAACATGGCCATGACCACTCCCCTGACCTGCACCTCCCAGGGGAGGTGCCCAGAGCTCCTCCAGCGTGCCCCAGACCTCTGCCATCTTGGATTCAGAGGTGTGCTGGCACACTGGACTGCTCTGAGTGCCCAGGGCCAGCAGGTGACGTCAGAGACTCCTTCTGATAGGCTCTTACCTGTGTTACTAGCCTATCCTCCTTCCTAGGTAGCCAAACCTCCTTTTCTGGCTAATTAGGGTCTCTGCTTTGGGGAATTCTTCAGATACCGAATGCAAGAGCTCATCAGAGTTCCTCTGCATCTCCCTCTTCACCTTCTGCCAAAGGATCGACCGCTGACTGCTCAGGACGCCTGCAAAACCGCAACAAAGTAGCAAAGACGACTACTGCAACCTTGTATCACTTCATCCTGCCGGCTTTCTCGCCTGTTTCCTGGTGGTGCATGCTCTGGGGGTAGCCTGCCTCTTTCTTGCACCAGGAGCTCTGAAGAAATCTCCTGTGGGTCAACGGAATCTTCCCCCTGCAACCGCAGGCAACAAATGACTGCATCACCAGTCCTCTGGGTCCCCTCTCAGCATGACGAGCGTGGTCCCTGGAACTCAGCAACTCTGTCCAAGTGACTCCCACAGTCCAGTGACTCTTCAGTCCAAGTTTGGTGGAGGTAAGTCCTTGCCTCCCCACGCTAGACTGCATTGCTGGGTACCACATGATTTGCAGCTGCTCCGGCTCCTGTGCACTCTTCCAGGATTTCCTTCGTGCACAGCCAAGCCTGGGTCCCTGACATTCTAACCTGCAGTGCACAACCTTCTGAGTTGTCCTCCGGCGTCGTGGGACTCCCTTTTCTGACTTCGGGTGGACTCCGGTTCACTCCTCTTCGAAGTGCCTGTTCCGGTACTTCTGCGGGTGCTGCCTGCTTCTGTGAGGGCTCCCTGACTTGCTGGGTGCCCCCTCTGTCTCCTCATCCAAGTGGCGACATCCTGGTCCCTCCTGGGCCACAGCAGCATCCAAAAACCCTAATCACGACCCTTGCAGCTAGCAAGGCTTGTTTGCGGTCTTTCTGCGTGGGAACACCTCTGCAAGCTTCTTCACGACGTGGGACATCCATCCTCCAAAGGGGAAGTTCCTAGTCCTCTTTGTTCTTGCAGAACACAAAGCTTCTTCCATCCGGTGGCAGCTTCCTTGCACCCTCAGCTGGCATTTCCTGGGCATCTTCCCACTCTCGACACTGTCGCAACTCTTGGACTTGGTCCCCTTGTCTTACAGGTACTCAGTTCTGGAAATCCACTGTTGTTGCTTTGCTGGTGTTGGTTTTCCTTGCAGAATCCCCCTATCACGACTTCTGTGCTCTATGGGGGTTGTAGGTGCACTTTACACCTACCTTACAGGGTCTTGGGGTGGGCTATTTTTCTAACCCTCACTGTTTTCTTACAGTCCCAGCAACCCTCTACAAGCTCACATAGGTTTGGGGTCCATTTGTGGTTCGCATTCCACTTTTGGAGTATATGGTTTGTGTTGCCCCTATACCTATGTGCTCCTATTGCAATCTATTGTAACTTTACACTGCTTGCATTACTTCCTTTTGCTATTACTGCATATTTTTGGTATTGTGTACATATATCTTGTGTATATTTGGCATCCTCATACTGAGGGTACTCACTGAGATACTTTTGGCATATTGTCATAAAAATAAAGTACCTTTATTTTTAGTATATCTGTGTATCGTGTTTTCTTATGATATTGTGCATACAACACCAGTGGTATAGTAGGAGCTTTGCATGTCTCCTAGTTCAACCTAAGCTGCTCTGCTATAGCTACCTTCTATCAGCCTAAGCTGCTAGAAACACCTCTTCTACATAATAAGGGATAACTGGACCTGGTACAGAGTGTAAGTACCCCTTGGTACCCACTACAAGCCAGGCCAGCCTCCTACAGCACTCTAGTGTTGCAGTTCCTATTTTGACATGGTATTTCTTGAGTGCCCATTTGTATCTTTCTTTATCTTTCATATTGTAGCCTTTCCTCCATTGTCTTTCTAAGACTTCACACCTTTTCTTCTCTTTCTTGAGACAGTGCCAGTTTCTCCGCAGAATCTCTAATCCACTTATCTAACTGCAAAACGTCCTCCTCCATCTGGCCAGCCAGAGAAGGGAAACTACCTTCCAAACTGCAAAAGAGTTCTACAAGCTGGATTTTATAAAATGCCCACAGTATACGCATAGAGCCCAATGGGAGGAGAGATGTGTTTAGCAGGAGCCGACCCGGAAAATTTTATCAGAAAATGATTTGACCTGGCCTGAGGTAAGGGGTCTTCTATATGCGAAGGCATATTTGAAAACACCCGGTCAATCATATGATCCACTTGGTGGGTAGGACTGAATATATGTTGAGTAAGATCTTAGGAAGTCTTCTATACCTTTAATTCTTTTAACTCATTACTATCCACCTTATCAATGTGGAGATTAAAGTCCCCTAAAAGTATAAATTGTGCAAATCTCAGTGCCAAATGTGCTATTGCATTCCCTAGAGATTTGAGAAACGGACCAGCTGGCCCTGGAGGTCTATACATTAGTTGTCCTGCCACGGAATGAGCCCATTTCTTCTGCACCAACCAGGAACTCAGTCTCAAATGTCTGGCAGTCTAGATCACACCTGAGAATTATAGCTATTCCACTTCCCCTACTGGACTGGCAACCCTTTTTGTATATTTGAAAGCTGTTAGGAATAGCCATAACAATGGAGGAGATATAAGATTTTGAGAGACAAGTCTCTGTCAAAAATCATAGATCAAGCTCGTCCTCGCTCAGAAAGTTGAAGATGTTACCTATGTGTTTTTGCAAAGAGCAAACATTCAATGCGTGCAAGATAAATGCTGCAAAATACTAAGATTTACATTTCTTGTGACCCTGCAAGGGGAGAGGTCCCTACTCAGGGATAAAGGAATGAACTCAAAGTTACACTAGTGACAAGAATGATTACTCAGCTGTGGGACTGAAGCCAGTACAACATCACATTTCTTCAGAGGGACGAAATTCTAGGGAAAGTTTCTACCATGTTATTTAAGAAGTTACCTTCTGGGAGATACCTGGCAGCATGGCTGGCGCTAGTCACTTCTGAGATGCTGCATGGGTGCAGACAGGCTTGCCTTTGGCACTCCTGTAGCATGCGTCTGCGCAGCATGCCCCGTTTTGTACATGTGGCCAAGTAACACCTAGAGTGTGCACTACCGTGATATGTGACCTCTAGTTGTCCATATACACATACTACAGCTCTTCAGTCAAATCTGCCCCACTCCTATCTAACCCACTCCACCCCAATCTGCCCTATTCCAATCTAACCTACCCCACACCACCCCAAACCACCCTCCTCCAATCTACCCCACTCCACTCAAACCATTCCAATTCACCCCCAGCCGAATCTACCCCACTCCAATCTATTCCACTCCAATCTACCCCACCTCATCCCAATCTAACTCCCACCACTCTGTCCAACTCCACTCCAACCTACTCCACTCCAATCTACCCCACTCCAATCTACCCCACTCCAATCTACCCCACTCCAAACTATCCCACTAATATCTATCTCACTCAAATCCACCGCATTACACTTCTGTCTACTCCACTTCACTCCAACCTACACTACCAAAATCCACCCAATATATCGCACTCCAATCTACCCCACTCCACCCTAATTTACTCTACTCTACTCCAATCTACTCATCTCCACTCCAGTCCATCCCACTCCAATTTACCCCACTCCACTCCACCCCAAACCACCCCAATTCAGTCTACCTCACTCTCCCACTCCACTCTGCCCAAATGGACTCCACTCCAATTTACTCCACTCCACTCCAATCTACACAACTCTACCTCTCCAATCTTATTCACTCTGATGTACCCCAGTCTTCTCCACTCCAGTCTACCACTCTTCATACCAATCCACCCCAATCCACTGTACTCTGCTCTTCCTCAATCTACCCCTCCACTCCAGTCTTCCCCCTCTACTCCAATCTACCCCACTCTAGTCTACTCCTCTCTACTCCAATCTACCCAAATCCACTGCACTCTGCACTTCCCCAATCTACCCCACTTACCCACTCAAATCTACCCAAATCTACTCCACTCCAAGCTACACAACTATTCCCCTCCGATATACCCCACTCTAACCTACCGCAATCTACTCCACTCCAATCTACCTCACTCTATCCCAATATGCCCCAATTCCATCTACCCCACTCCAATCTACCATGCTAATTTACCCATCTCTCCCACTCCATCCTCCCCCTAATCCAATCCACCGCACTTCATCCCACTCCAATCTACCCCAATCCACACCACTCTAGTTTATCTCATTCCACTCAATGCCACTCTGCCCCAACCTACCCTATTCCACTCTACCACAATCTACCCCACTCCAATCTAACTCACCCCATACCATGGCACTAACAATAGCCATACTGAACAGCAGCCACATTCGTATAAAAAATAGCTAAACACATTGCCAAAGCCAATAGCTCTTGCATATGCTTGTTTTATTTGGAGTTGCAGCATATCCTGAGGAACCGACTATAGAGAAGTGAATCTTTCAGAGACCTGGGGCTGGTGTATGTTAAGAAGGAATTTATTTTCATAGCTGTTTGACTTGGCTCTTTCTGCAGGGTTATGCCCAAACTTTTTGCCTTCCTCCTCCTATTTTTTGTTACTTTGTTTTTGTTGACATTAGGACTCTGTGTACTTTACCTCTGTCAACCAGTGTTAAAGTGCTTGTACTCTCTCCTTAAAACATGGTAAAATTTGCTAATCCCCAATTGGCATACTTAATTTACCTGTAAGTCCCAAGTTCACTACATTTGCCCAGGGTCTGTAAATTAAATGCTACTTGTGGACCTCCAGCTCTGATTGTACCACCCACTAAGGTAGCCATTCAACCGTGTCTCTGGCCTGCCATTGCACAACCTGTGTGTGCAGTTTTACACTGCCATGTCAGCCTGGCAAAATAACCCTTTTGGCAGGCCCAAACCTCCCCCGTTTATACATATGCCACCTCTAAGGTTGGCTCTGGACAACCCAGAGGGCAGGGTGCAATGTATTTAAAAGACAGGACATGTACTTTTTAAGCATTACAGGTCCTGGTAGTGAAAACCTCCAAAAGTCGTTTTTCACTGCAGCAAGACCTATCTCTCCCATAGGATAACATTGACATTCTCTTATTGCATCTTATAAGTGTAATTTGCAATCTGGAAGAGATAAACCTTTTGAGTTTAGTGTCCCTGGAATCATAATAAAAAATCAACATTTTTGGTCATCAGATTTTAAATTGTAACTCTGAAAATGCCACTTTTAGAAATATTACATTTTCTTACTTTAGCCATTTGATGTTTGTTGCCAGTCTCTGATCAGTTGTCTGTGGTGGGTGGCGGCTGGGATTTGTGCATTCTCCCTAGACAGCCACAGACAATGGGAGCTCAGGTGTGACTTAATAGGCCATCCTGGGAGGATGAGAGGGAGAAGCCGGAAACAGCCTCACTTACACCTGAATAGGCTGTGTTCTGACCCCACACAAAGGACTGCATAACCCCCAAAGTGAGTCTGGAGCCAGTGAAGAAAGGTCAGGACCTCTGTACACTTCAAAGGACTGTCTTTGAAGTCTCATCTAGTTCAAACACCCAACTTGGTATTAGTACTGGACCCAGGAGAACTGCTGTGCTGCTGAAGGACTGCCACTCTGCCTGACCGCTGCTTTGCTGTACTCCTGCCTTGCTGTTCTGCCCTGCTACCTGCTGTTCCCCTGCCTGTGTGAAGAGGAGCAGACTTACATCGTTTGAACCCAGAGTGACTCCAAGGGCTAGCTGGCTAGCCCCCTGATCTGAAGTCTCAGGGACATAAAGACTTCCAACCACCCTCCTCCTATATCAGGACTCTGCCATCTTCGAGTCTGCCCTACCAAGTTGTGCCACCCCAGTCATGGGCCCTTGGAAGTGGGCCTAAGGTGTATGCTCCAGCAGACTTGATGCATCCTCTGCTGCAAGAGCAGAATTGATGCATCACCGCTGCTTTGTGGGTCAGAACTGGTGCTTCACTGCTACTGCGTGGGTCCGAACTGACACAACAGACTTGCAACGCTGCATCTTGGGACTAATGCATTACCTTTGAAACGGCCCCTGCGTGATGATTTTCCCGGCGCTAGCTCCTCACATCTCTCCACGATGGCAACCTCGACAACAATGCTACAGCTCTGCATCGCAGCCTCTGGGCTCATCGAAACCAACACATCGCCTCAACTACACAACACATCCCTGACACCGGCCTTTGCATCGCAAGCCCCTCAACGGGATCCTTGATGAAGACACAACAGGACCTCGCACCACAGCCTCTCTTCATCTTGGAACCAACACATTGCCTCAGCTTCTCACTGCATCTGTGCTTCAGACCCACGCAACACTCTGCAACCCAGATTTAAAGTACTTTTGTCCAGCAGCCTAACTGGGCCAAGGCTTCATTGTGGTTGGCCTGAACTCTTGGTTTTGTTCTGGTCAAGGTGCGACCACATATCCATTGTCGGCAGTAATTGCATCCAAGCACTATTTTGCAGCTTATTATTTAAAAAATCATACCTTAAGTTCTACTTATTGGTGTTTGTCATTCTGGTCTTGTTGTATTTATTAAAGTCAGATCTATCATTCTAACCTGATGTGGAATATTATTGTGTGGTGTTTCCACTGTTTTACTGTTTGAGGTGTTGCACAAATACTTTACACATTGTCTGACTGTTCTGTGCCAAGCTACCAGGGGGTGAGCACAGGTTAATTTAGGTTTTGCCTGACACTTACTCTGACTAGGTGTGTGGTTACTGTTTGACCCGGAATCATACTCCAGTCAACCACTAACCCAATTTTTAACAATAGGTTTACACAAAAAAATAGTATGCTATTCACCAGCCTATGCTTTAAAAGTCAAATCCCAAAAAGCATCTTGGTTTTGTAGCAATGTATACTGTAGTGTATCTGAGTTTATTAGAGTTTTTATTGAGCCAACTTGGATGATTTTCTAATAATGGCTGTGTACCCTACCAAATCATAAAGATATCATTGATGTAGTGCTTCCACATTAAAATGTAATCTAGGAATGAGGTGGAGGGTGCCAAATTTATGCGCGAGTCAATATCATCCATGGATAGAATAGCCACATGGAGAGGAAAAATTGCACCCAGGCGTGTCTTTCACTTCTAAGAAGAATTCATTATCGAAAATAAAGAAATTTTTTGTAAGTGCCAAAGTCAGTAGTGAGATAATAAATGATATAGGCACTTGGGCCCTCATTACAACCCTTGCGGTCGGTGATAAAGGGGCAGTAATACCACTAAAGGCCGGCGGTCAGAAAAATGGAATCACGACCATGGCGGAAACCGCCAACACAGACAGCCACTTTAACACTCCGACCGTCACAGTGGTAGCAACAAACACGGCGGCGGACACCGCCAACAGACAGGCAGAAGACAATGTACCTCCCCCACTATTACAAGGCATTAATCCGCCATCTTTTCCAGGGTGGTATCAACGCCATCAAAAGCACGGCGGAAACAGTACACAGAAGGGAAACCACACACCTCACGACACTCAATGAAAAACCAGGACGCCATGGAACCCGAACTACAGGTCCTGCCCATGTTGCTGTATCTCTTAATACAACACAAAGTGGAAAGAAAGCGGCAGTGTCAACGACCACGGTGAGTACTGCACCTAGCACACAGCAGAGGGGAGGAGGGAAAAGAGAGTGACACACACACGCAAAACGCAACACCCCCAACCCCCACAACACACACACACACATATCCAGTAACATCACAGATACACCCCGTCACCCCCTGGAACAACTCAAGGACCAAACGAAATTATTTTATCTAGTGTAATATTCATACAATCAGATAGCCCAAGAGAACAGCAAATAAGCAGTATACACAAATATTTACAGTAAGTACACAAGTCCGTACACTGTCCCATCAAATATCCGTGGACCAGTGGTCCCAAAAACCATGGGCGAAGCCCACACATGACACCTGCCTCAAAACGGAGAGAACACTGCAGGGGCATCAGGTCGATTAAAAAAAAAACAGGCACCTCAGGGGGAAGGGGAGGTGGAACCTCAGCCGGATGATGGTGTGACGCCACTGCGCCTCGAAGGGGCTCCATGCCCACTGCTTGCTCCTGGGGAGTGGAAAGCCACAGTCTCTCAAGTGGGTGCTTTGTCCACTGCTTGGTCCTGGGGAGTGCAAGGCCACAGTCTCTCAGGTCTCAAGTGTGTGCACTGCCCACTGCTTGGTCCTGGGGAGTGCAAAGGCACAGTCACTCAAGTCTCTCAAGTGGGTGGGTTGCCCACTGCTTGGTCCTGGGGAGTGCAAAGCCACAGTCTCTCAAGTCTGTGCACTGTCCACTGCTTGGTCCTGGGGAGTGCAAAGCCACAGTCTCTCAAGTCTCTCAAGTGGGTGGGTTGCCCATTGCTTGGTCCTGGGGAGTGCAAAGCCACAGTATCTCAAGTCTCTCAAGTGGGTGGGTTGCCCACTGCTTGGTCCTGGGGAGTGCAAGGCCACAGTCTCTCAAGTGTGTGCACTGCTTGGTCCTGGGGAGTGCAAAGCCACAGTCTTTCAAGTGGGTGGGTTTCCCACTGCTTGGTCCTGGGGAGTGCAAAGCCACAGTCTCTCAAGTGTGTGCACTGCTTGGTCCTGGGGAGTGCAAAGCCACAGTCTCTCAAGTCTCTCAAGTGGGTGGGTTGCCCACTGCTTGGTCCTGGAGAGTGCAAGGCCACAGTCTCTCAAGTGTGTGCACTGCTTGGTCCTGGGGAGTGCAAAGCCACAGTCTTTCAAGTGGGTGGGTTTCCCACTGCTTGGTCCTGGGGAGTGCAAAGCCACAGTCTCTCAAGTGTGTGCACTGCTTGGTCCTGGGGAGTGCAAAGCCACAGTCTCTCAAGTCTCTCAAGTGGGTGGGTTGCCCACTGCTTGGTCCTGGAGAGTGCAAAGCCACAGTCTCTCAAGTCCCTCAAGTGTGTGCACTGCCCACTGCTTGGTCCTGGGGAGTGCAAAGCCACAGTCTCTCAAGTGGGTGGGTTGCCACTGCTTGATCCTGGGGAGTGCAAAGTCACAGTCTCTCAAGTCTCTCAAGTGGGTGGGTTGCCCACTGGTTGGTCCTGGGGAGTGCAAAGCCACAGTCTCTCAAGTGTGTGCACTGCTTGGTCCTGGGGAGTGCAAAGCCACAGTCTCTCAAGTCTCTCAAGTGGGTGGGTTGCCCACTGCTTGGTCCTGGAGAGTGCAAAGCCACAGTCTCTCAAGTCCCTCAAGTGTGTGCACTGCCCACTGCTTGGTCCTGGGGAGTGCAAAGCCACAGTCTCTCAAGTGGGTGGGTTGCCACTGCTTGATCCTGGGGAGTGCAAAGTCACAGTCTCTCAAGTGGGTGGGTTGCCCACTGGTTGGTCCTGGGGAGTGCAAAGCCACAGTCTCTCAAGTCCCTCAAGTGTGTGCACTGCCCACTGCTTGGTCCTGGGGAGTGCAAAGCCACAGTCTCTCAAGTCGGTGACATATTCGACTGGTTCTGGAGGGGGGGCTTGGTGCCCAGAGTGCTTCATCCTGCCAAGGACTGCGTTAGTGGATTATTTTCTCCACTGGTTCTGGAGGGGGCTATGTGCCCAGAGTGCTTCATCCTGCCAAGGACTGTGCTAGTGGATGTTTTTCTCCACTGGTTCGGGAGGGGGCTTTGTGCCCAGAGTGCTTCATCCTGCCAAGGACTGTGTTAGTGGATGTTTTTCTCCACTGGTTCCGGAGGGGGCTTTGTGCCCAGAGTGCTTCATCCTGCCAAGGACTGTGTTAGTGGATGCTTTTCTCTACTGGTTCTGGAGGGGGCTTTGTGCGCAGTGATGCTGCACCTGGGGTGTGGCATGTTGACGTCGTCTCACCTGGGTGTCACAGCCACACGATGTACCCGGAACAGGTAGAATGATACTCCATGGAGGCAGACCCACACTCCATCCTGCGGCGACTTAGGCTGCCAATTGCTGGTTCGTGTCAGTGCTGGAGGTGGTGTCTCAAGTGGTGTGTCCAGGGTCCAGGAAGTCACCTGCAGACTCTGACAGCTGCACACTGGGGATGGGGCTGACGTCCAACAGAGTGGCTTTGGCTGTGCACGTGGCGGTGCTGATGGTGGTGCAGGTGGCGGTGTCTGCAGCAGAGATGCTGCCAGTGCTGGCCGTGGTGCAAGTGACTGTTCGGGTGGATGGAGACACCATACCGTCTCCGGCAGCCTCGGATGGCTGATCCTTGGGGAGGATGCTGCAGACTGATGTTGTGGCAGCGGCGATGCAGGTGGCGGTGCAGGTGGCGGTCGGAGCGGCAGTGGTGACTGGGGTGCATGTGGCTGCCATCCCTGATGATTTGGTGGTCACCAGCCCCTCCCCAGGTGAAATCGTGCCCAGAGGTGATGTGCCCTTTGGCTTATGGCCCTTACCCATCTTGATAGCTGCTGCAGGGACCTTGGCACTGTCCACTCTGTGTTTGTGTGAGGCCTTGCTGGGTGGGTGGGTGGTGTGACTGTCCCCTGCTGGAAGTCGGTCCCTTTTTGAGCTTTGCAGGTGGTGGAATAGGGTGGTCCTTCTTTTCTGTCGGTGGCACACTGGCAGCTCTGACAGGTGCCCCCTTTGACCGTACTGGAGTAGCAGGGACCACAACGAATGCAGATTTGGTGGCTGAGGTGCTGGGCTGGGATCTAGACTTCCTGGCCCTAGGAGAAGGATTGGGGGGGAGGTGTAGGGAAGAGCTCCAGGTTAGCTAGGGAACATTTTTTGGGCACACTGGGACGGGAAGATGGAGGGGGTTTGGGAGTGGGGAAGAGGTAGTGGCTGTAGGGGGTGTACGTCTGCTGAGTTTGGGTGAAGGTGCATGGGTTGGAAGCTGTTGTGAGGTGGATGGGTGTTGAGTGGGTGTGTGCCTGCGTTTGTGTACTTTGGGAGGAGGGCTCACAGACACACTGGGAGAGGACACAGGGGACGTGTGAATGTTAGTGCGGGTGGTGATTGCACGTGAGCGGTGTGTAGTGATGGGCGTGCTGGTGATGGAGGTAGTGGCTGAGGATGTAGTGCATGCAGGTGTGAGTGGAGACGAGACTGGGAGGGAGGTGGAGGAGGGGGCACAGTAAAGGCAGTGGATGTTGGTGTGTCTGCATGGGTATGGTGCTTGTGTGAGTGCCTGTGGGATGTGTGGTGCTTATGTTATCCTGAGCCACTTTTGTGTGTTGATGTGTGTGCATGCTGGTCTGATGGTGTGCTTGGGATAGGCTGAGGTAGAGGAGATTGGGTCTGGGTAGTGGAAGTTGGAGGGGGGAGGCTGGGCACAGGGACAATGGCTGCCATCAGTCTGGGGGCAGAGCCTGAAATGTTCTCTGTTGGGCCGCCACGCCAGAATGAATGCCCCCCAGGTATGCATTTGTTTGCTGCAAATACCTCTCGACACCCTGGATGGCATTCAGAATGGTTGACTGCCCAACAGTGAGGGATCTCAGGAAGACAATAGCCTTCTCACTGAGGGCAGCAGGGCTGACTGGGGCAGGGCCTGAGGTGCCGAAGGAGATGCCCACCCTCCTGGGTGAACAGGCATGGGAAACACGCTGAGGGGCTGCTGGGAGGGTGGTGCTGGTGGGGGGGTGGCGGGTGTACCTGTTGTTGCGGTGGGCACAGTGGTGCCCACCACTGCAAGGGAGCTCTCATCAGAGGAGGAGTCGCTGGTGTCCCCTCCTGTCCCCGTCATGGAGCTCCCCTCGTCCTCCATCCCAATGGTGCCTTCACCCTCCGTGGATTCACCCTCCTGGGCCAAGTGGAATGCAGCTCCCTCCGTCTCCGGTGCCTCTGCTCCTCCGCCAAATGATGCTAATGCACACAAGGGCAGGGTGACAAAACAAGAAGGGGGGAAAGACAGGGGAGACACATGGTCAATGCCAGCAACACCACTACCGTTGGCGGACACAACACACACGGAGCAGCCCTATGCACTAAGCCATGTACTAGCAGTTAGTAGGAAAATCACCTGCCCCTGGGGGACTATGCCTAACATCATTTGCTGCACACCTGAAACCCACAGAAGCCTGACTAGTTGTAGATGCCCACTACCACTATTGGGGTTGGAGTGCCTCAGAGCCTGCCTAACAAGGGACCTACCCTACCAAGTTCGCCCTAGCCTAGGGGAACCCACAGCCCACATCCCCCACCCAGACACCCTGTAAAGCGCTCAGAGTCAGCTGAATGAGACTGTACTCACCCCCTTGTGGCTGCTGCGAAGCCCTCAAGCGCCCATCCAACTCCAGATATGCCAGCGCCAGGATCCAGAACATCGGGCACCCCTTCCACGTTGGGAGGCCAACCCCAGCTGGGCCTCTGCCATCTTCTTGCTCCAGCGGCGCAGGACCTCCCATCTCTTGTGGCAGTGGGTGCTCCGTCTATGATAGACCCCCAGGGTCCGCACTTCCTTGGCGATGGCACGCCAAATACCTTTCTTCTAGTGGGAGCTGACCTAGAGGAAAGGTACAGGATGAAAGGAAATTACTCTCCCATCCAGACTGTCATACTCATTGCCCACCAGTTCCCACCCATGCCCTGACGCACATACACTCACCATCCTCACATGCAGGCCTCAGACCCCCCACATGTATCTTCCATCCACACCACTCCATACATTCCTGGCCCACGCCTCATGCTCACAGTGTACTCACCTGTTTGTTTGGAGGACCGTAGAGTAGCGTGTACTGGGGGAGGACCCCATCCACCAGTTTGTCCAACTTCTCCGCGGTGAAGGCAGGGCCCCTTTCCCCAGACACATGAGCCATTGTCGCTTCCAGACTGAGGTCAGAGCAGCACTTGCAGTGTAGGTCCTCTCCTGTTGAAGTTCAGGTATGAAGTGAGTGAACAGATAGAAAATGGCGGTCATGTCCACGGCGGTGCGTACCGTCACCGGTGGCGTACATCGTCATTGGCTCCTGGAACCCATAGGTCCCAATGATAACCAATGCTAAATTGCGCGGCGGTCTGCGACCGCCTACTGCGACGCTGCACAACTTCAGCACACTTACCTCATTTACCCTTGTCCCTCCTTACAGGTCAGGCAGCCGCCATTTCAGGGAGGCATATGGCATGGCACCTAACTACGTCACAGCACATTTTGGCAGAAATATGGACAAAGCACGCCACACATGAATTTACTCATATTACAGATAGACACATCATTATCACCTACAGACTTGATCGTGCCACAATCCAAGAACTGTGTGCCCAATTGGAGCCAGACCTGATGTCAGCTATCCGCCATCCCACAGGAATACCCCCTCTAGTGCAGGTCCTGTCAGTGCTCCATTTCCTGGCAAGTGGCTCATTTCAAACTACAGTGGCCATGGCATCAGGGATGTCTCAGCCAATGTTTTCTAACGTGTTGACCAGAGTGTTGTCAGCCCTGCTGAAACACATGCGCAGCTACATCGTATTTCCCCAGGTGGAGGATTTGGCCACAGTGAAAGCTGACTTCTATGCCCTGGGACACATCCCCAACATAATTGGTGCCATTGATGGTACACATGTGCCATTTGTCCCCCCGCAGAAATGAAAAGGTGTATAGAAATTGAAAAAGCTACCATTCTATGAATGTCCAGATGGTGTGTTTGGCAGACCAGTACATCTCTCATGTGAATGCCAAGTATCCTGCCTCTGTGCATGACGCTTACATTTTGAGGAATAGCAGCACCCCTTATGTGATGGGCCTACTCCAGAGGCACCGGGTGTGGCTAATAGGTGAGCCCAAGGTCCCCACACAGTATGAATAGGTGTCTGGGTATGGGGTATTCACTAAGGGTTAGTGTGTGTCTAACAGATTTCACTCGACATTTGCAGGTGACTCTGGTTACCCCAGCCTCTCATGGCTACTGACCCCAGTGAGGAATGCCAGGACAAGGGCAGAGGAATGCTACAATGAGGCACATGGGTGAACTAGGTGTATTATTGAGCAGACTTTCGGCCTCCTGAAGGCTAGATTCCGGTGCCTCCATCTAACAGATGGCTCCCTATACTATTCACCGAAGAAAGTGTGCCAGATAATCGTGGCATGCTGCATGTTGCACAACCTGGCTTTGCGACACCAGGTGCCTTTTCTGCAGGAGGATGGGCCTGATGATGGTATTGAGGCAGCTGTGGAGCCTGTGGACAGTGAGGAAGAGGATGCAGAGGAAGAAGATATTGACAACTGAAACAACGTCATAATGCAGTACTTCCAGTGAGACACAGGTAAGAGACTGGCACTGCTCATCTCATATCTGACTACTGTAGAACATTGTATAAGCCAGCCTCTTAACCTCTGTGTATGGACACTGACAGTTCACTTTGGCTTTCCTTTTCATAGATCTGGGTACCTCATTCTGCCTTCTGCTATATTTACTGCTGCCCAACAACTGTCATACATTGGTATGTGCAAATGAAAATTTACATTGATATTTGTGGAAGAAGTTGTAATTATACATTTGAGAAAGTACAGACTGACTCCAGATTGGTTTGTGATTCAAGGGTGTTTATTTATGGGCTAATGTGTATAGGGATATGTGGAAGGGGCTGGGTTGATGGTGGAGGAAGGTCCATAGAAGAGTCCAGTCTCTCAGTATCACAGGTGCATTGTCCAATGGGGCATAGGAAGTGGAGCAATGCCAGTTAAAGGTGGACAAGGTGACAGAGTGTGACAGAAGGGTGACAATCAGGAGAGTCTTATTTCCTGGCAGATGTCTTGGCAATGTTCTCTGTCTTCTGCCTGGATCGCAGGGACCATTTGTGGGGTGGTTCTCCTTCTCAGGGGGTGGGGTGCTCGTGGCCTGTTGGTCCTGTGGCGGGACCTCCTGTCCACTAGCGCCGGCGGACGTGGTATGCCACTGTCTCCCTCATGGTGTTGGCCATGTCTGCCAGCACCCCTGCAATGGTGAACAGGGTGGTGTTAATAGACTTCAAGTCCTCGATGATCCCCAGGTACTGTCCCCCCTGCAGCCGCTGGGTCTCCTGAAATTTGGCCAGTACCGTACCCATGGTCTCCTGGGAATGGTGATATGCTCCCATGATGTTTGAGAGTGCCTCGTGGAGGGTCGGTTCCCTGGGCCTGTCCTCCCCCTGTCGCACAGCTGCCCTCCCAGCTTCCCTGTTATCCTGTGCCTCTGTCCCGTGAACCATGTACCCACTGCCACCGACCCCAGGTCCCTGATTGTCTTGGGTTAGTGGGTTTGCCTGGGGTCTCTGTAGTGGTGGACACACTGCTGATTGACGTGTCCTAGGGACAGTGGCTTGGATCCGCTGGGTGGGTGCTGTGGTGGTGTTTCCTGAGGGGGAGGTTCTGTGGTGGGTTGGGACTGTGGCAGGGGAACCGACTGTCCAGAGGTCCCTGATGGCCAGGCTTGTCATCTTGATCCAGGCATGCAGAGCTGCTGTCATCACTGTGGGCCTCTTCTATGGGGTGACTGGATATGGCTGGCACCTCCTGTCCGGTGAAGTTGTGTAGGGGTGTAAATGCATTGTTATTGTATCTGTGGGTGACATCTTGTGCAATGGGTATGTTTCCCTCTATTACTGTGCTTTCAAAATCGCCTTGGCCCTTTGTGTGAGTGGTGACTGTGCTCCCTGGCTGAGTCTCTCCCTTGGACATGCTTTGGTGATGGGTGTCCATGCGGTCTGTGATGGGTGTCCATGCATTGGTCTAACATGCAGGGCTTGGTATTTTGATGGGTGGGTTGTGATAGTGGGGTATATGTGAGGTGGTGGAGTGATGGGTGTGAGGGTAGGGGTAGGTGTTTGTGGTGGCATGCAGGTAGGGTGGGGGATATAGTAGTAAATATTTGCCTTACCAGAGTCCAGTCCTCCTGCTACTCCTGCGAGGCCCTCAGGATGCATGATCGCCAAAACTTGCTCCTC
This sequence comes from Pleurodeles waltl, assembly GCF_031143425.1. Taxonomy (NCBI): domain Eukaryota; kingdom Metazoa; phylum Chordata; class Amphibia; order Caudata; family Salamandridae; genus Pleurodeles; species Pleurodeles waltl. Next base: position 670,824,931 of record NC_090443.1, on the reverse strand, counting down.
CCATGTTAGTTGTGGGGGAGGAGGTGGGGGTCCACCGCCAGTCCTTTGTACAGTTACCTGGTGTCTGGATACCACGGAACGTACCTTCCACCGTAGGTCATTCCACCTCTTCCTGATGTCATCCCGTGTTCTTGGATGCTGTCCCACTGCGTTGACCCTGTCGACAATTCTCCGCCATAGCTCCATCTTCCTAGCAATGGATGTCTGCTGCACCTGTGATCCGAATAGCTGTGGCTCTACCCAGATGATTTCATCCACCATGACCCTGAACTGGACGGATCTAGTTTGGGAGGGGGCTAGGGTTTGCCCCCCACACAAATGCTGGTACAGGGGATAAAAGATAGCACGTTCAGACCCCACATCAAAAGATTCCTGGACCTGAGGAAGATTCAGAAGAAACACTTTACTGATGCCAGAAGGATTGCTGCGCTGCTTGAAGGACTGCATTGCTATTCGAAGAAGGAAAATTGGACCTGCTTGCCTTAATCCGAGGCTACCCAGAGTGACTCCAAGGTCAAGTTGGCTGACATCCTGTTTGAGGTACAGGCATAGAAGAAGCTTTCAGGGGCCTGCTATACAACTGCCTAGATGACCAGTACAAATTGGACCTTCCTGGACTTGCCTTAGCCCTGCTGCTGGCCTCTGCTAGAGTGAGTTATTATCCCCAAGAGATCTCCCCTCAGTCCTTGACCCTTGGCTGACATCGGAGAATACTCCTTCCCCTTGCCAAAACAGTTGCATAAAGTCTAGATGCCTAAATTGAACACCCGCATTTCTGTATTAGTGTCCTCACATGTGCTACATCTCTGTAAATGTGAGCCATTCTAACTCCACTTTTAGAGGAATGAAGATGGACTGTAAAGTTGCCCACCATTGGCTCGAGTCTCAATTATTGAAATGCAATATATCCTGGAATCTCTAATCATCAAAATTCAAAATGAAGCTGCTGGATCAGTCGTGCTAGCTTTGCAGTTTACTTCAACAAAACTTATTTTAACCAGATTGCACACACATAAAAGTATCCAGTTCAAGCACTAGGTCTTGTATACAAATGTTTGAATGGAAGCACCCTTATATTCCTCAGGGTCACGTTCAAGTGTTTGCTTGCATGTACCCTCTTAAAACCTCTTGGCCACTACACAATTTAAAAAATGTACTTTTGTGGTGGAAGTCATTCTCTGTGTTTGCATCAAGACTTTGGAAAATGTATTCCCATGATTTGAAAGTTGCCCTGACCTACTTTGCCTTCAGGAAAAAAAAAAGCTTAAACCCTTCTCTGAGTGCCATAAATCTTGTTTTTTTCAATTACCACTTTATTCATTTAGAGCCAAGAGGTGCTTTGGTCTATGCCAGTTTTGGAGCAAGCCTTTATTGCAGGGTTACCCCCAAATGTTTACCTTCTGTTGGTGACCTAATTTTTGCTGAAATTAGGACTCTGTGCATTTTTCCCCTGCTAACTAATGGTACGGTGCTTGTGTTCTCTCCCTAAAAAATAGTAAAATTGACCTACACTTAATTGGCACATTTCATATCCTTCTAATTTGCTAGTAAATGGTACTACATGTACCCAGGACCTGTAAACTAAATGCTACTAGTGGGCAACAGAACCTGTTTTACCGCCCACTAAAGAAACCTTTTTTAAAACATGTCACAGGCCTGCCACTCCATCCTTTTGATCTGACAGAATAATCCCTTTGCCAGGCATAAGCCTTCCTTTTTCATACTAATAAACCACACTATGGTAGGTCCTTGCTGCTCTAGGGCAGGGTGCATGATATTTAAAAAGTAGGACATGTGAGTCTAGGTTTTACCTGTCCTGGCAGTGAAAAATAACCGAGAAAGACCTTTTTCACTCTTGTAAGTCTATCTCTCCCATGGACTAACATTGGTTTATCTAATTATATTTCAAGAAATACTAACTTCAGATGAGGAGCAAAGAGAAAAAACAATATTAACATTCAAACAAATTGTAATTTAAAATTCTCTTTAATGGTAAAGTTGGATTTTAAGCTACAATTCTTAAAATGCCATTTGAGAATGTTGCTATTTTTGTGCCCAAACCAGCTGTGCTTTTCTGCCAGTAAACAAGCTCACATGAGTGTGGCTGTCTGTCTTGTGATGGATTGCTGATTCCTACCAGACATGGAAAAAAAGCGCTAGATGTGGACAGGATGAGCCATCCTTGCAGGATGGCTAGGAAAAGAATTTACCTAGCCCTATTTACACTTCAAAGGGCTTTGCCTGCAGCACACACAAAGGAACTTGACACCAAGCCTGCCCTGCCTTTTGTCATATTAGGCAGAGAGAAGCCAAACCCTGGAAAGGCATGGGAACTGGACAGAGCTAGTTTGTGAGGGGGCTAGGGTTTGCCCCCCACACAAATGCTGGTACAGGTGATAAAAGATAGCACGTTCAGACCCCACATCAAAAGATTCCTGGACCTGAGGAAGATTCAGAAGAAACACTTTACTGATGCCAGAAGGATTGCTGCGCTGCTTGAAGGACTGCATTGCTATTCAAAGAAGGAAAATTGCACCTGCTTGCCTTAATCCCAGGCTACCCAGAGTGACTCCAAGGTCAAGTTGGCTGACATCCAGTTTGAGGTACAGGCATAGAAGAAGCTTTCAGGGGCCTGCTGTACAACTGCCTAGATGACCAGTACCAATTGGACCTTCCTGGACTTGCCTTAGCCCTGCTGCTGGCCTCTGCTAGAGTGAGTTCTTATCCCCAAGAGATCTCCCCTCAATCCTTGACCCTTGGCTGACATCGGAGAACACTCCTTCCTGCGTAATAGAGCTGTCCATCAGAACCGGCGCAAAGTCAAGCAGGGTCCCACAAGGCAGCGCAGCCCTGAATCCCAAGGATTTACTACATCCAAAGCTGAGAATGTGAAACCCCCATAACGCCTCGCTGCACAAGTGAAAGCTTCATGAGAACTGACACCGAGCAATGTGCAGCCCGCAATGCCTCAACGCACACTGAAAGCTCATTAAAATGGACACAGTGATTTGAAGCCCCGCAAAGCCTCGCCACACAGTTCGAAGCTTTATTGAAACAAACACAGATCAAAGTGAATCCTCCCAAGGCACAGACCTTGTATCAAGGACATGAGGTACAACTTCCAGGAGGCCAAACTCATACCCATACCCAGCTAAGCTGTATTGCGGTTGGCCTGAACTTGTGACTTTGTCCCTGTCCAGCACGACAAGATAACCACAGTTTGCGCTTTTTACGAATTGGATTTCGATGATGTTGGTGTTATTTTATTTATGAAAATATTCTCTGTTTTCTAAATTGGTTTAGGATTTTTCTTGTTTTTAATTTTTACTGAATTACTGTTTTTGGTTTGGATAACTACTTACACATTGCCTTTAAGTCATACCTGACTGCTTGTGTGCCATGTACCAGAGGGTTAAGTACAGGTTTGTTTAGTGACTTTTATGGTTCACCCTGACAAGGATTGTGGTTGTAGCTTGTGTGCAGCTTCCACCCCTCTCAACAATAATCCCATGTTTTACAGTCACGCTCTATAAATTACCAATGTAAGATAACCTAATCGCCAATGCCAACGAGCCAAGAACAGTGGATGTATTGTATTGGCATTAGATGAACATTGCATCACCTGCATCATTTGCTCCAGATTAAAAGTAAGACACGTTAATGGAGTGCTTCAGCGTTTGCAAAGAATTTGGCTCTGCACTGGAAGAATCCTATTTTATGAAGTCTTATCTATGCTCATCATTAGGACGCTACAGGATGCACACTAATTCAGTGTGAACCACCATCTTGGGCACTGAGAACAAACTTCTCCACGAGTCACTCACTGCATTCTACACACCATCTTTATGTGGACCTAGATTAATTTACTACAACATGGCTGATTCCCAACAATCCATCGTGATGGTGGGTTAAGAGTACTTTGCCTGTAATTATTAGGGAATGTTTAGATTTTTATACTTACTCCAGCAATGTCCTTTGATTCTTACTTTCCCAAGTTTACTTTCCCAAGTTTGCATTCCACATGGCAACGCTTTGTCCATCCCACATTTGTGTTTCTCCCTCTTTTACTCACACATTGATTCTTTCCCTGCCACAATACATATTAGAATATTTATTTCTACCTCTCTTCTGTATTCGTTCTCTCTCCCTTCCTTATCTCCTCTACTTCCTCACTGACTTGGACATTGGACATTGAACAAATGTCCAGTTTGTTTCCATTCGAGTCGCCTAGCTTTATTTACGTTTACATGTATTCAACCCTTGCACAAGTGGCTAGCATTGTGGTCAGATGGGTGTGATGACCACACTGGCAGCTTTTCTCCAGGCAGTAGGGTGACCCACGCCCGTTTATTGATATAGCTACCTTTAACATTGAAAGTTCGAGCTAATAATGAAAACACTTCCCTATAAACAGAGCTCTCAAATTCCTGTAAATTGAATCTGGTAACACAGTGCCGCAGAATGTGAGGTTACACACCCAGTCAATCAATGTTAAATCATTTCAGAATAACTATATTAGAGCTCCTTCATACTAGGGAGACCTTAAAGGAATAGGTTGTGAGGAATTGTGGCCTAATCCTGTACTTAATAATGCGGCCACTATATGGACGATGACAATACCGGGCTGCTGAAGTAGGACAATCCTTTATAATGTTAAAGTATTTGCTTTTGATGTCTGCTGCATACACTGTCTTGAAGGAAAATGCTGGCTTCGAACCATACAACACATTGTAGACAGAAGTTCGGTATTCACTGTATCTGGAGTTAAGGTTTTGTCCAGCTTCAGCGCATCTGGGGGCATATTTATACTTTTTGGTGCAAAACACAGTTTTGCATCAAAAGGTTTTGCACCGGCTTGCACCATTCTTGAGCGTAAAAAAAAAAAAAGTTAGCCGGGTGGGGGTGGCAGTATGGGAGAAAGGGGTTTTGCACCAAAAAATGACTTTAGGCAGGTTAGAGTAAAATAAAGTGACTCTAACCAGCCTACGGTCATTTTGTGATGCAAAACTATCCATACCACATGACTCCTGTCTTAGGAAAGACAGGGGTCATGCCCACCACCCCAATGGCCAGCACAGGGGACCAGGGTCCCCTGGCCATGACTATTGCATCCAGTGCCATGTAGGGAGGCCCGTTTCAGGGGCCCCAATGGCACTTTAAAAAAAAAAATACTTACCTGTACTTACCTATACTTACCTGGGATGGGGTCGCCCATCCTCCGCTGTCCTTCTGGTGTGGGTGGGGGTGTCCCTGGGGCCGGGGGAGGGCACCTGTGGGCTTATGTGTTCCACAATGGAAATAGGCCCACAGTTCCCCTAACGCCTGCCCTGACCCAGGCCTTAAATAATGGTGCAAAGACAGCTTTGCACTATTATTTGACCCCTCTTCACGTGGGTAATTATGGCGCTAAGGCCATAGTCATTTTTTGCAAGGGAAAGCCTACCTTACATCCTATTGACGCAAGGTAGGTTTCCACGTCCCAAAAATTACTTTAACTCCATAACTTTGGCGCTAGACGGGTCTAGCTCCAAAGTATAAATATGGAGTTAGTTTTGCACCTAATTTGCATTAAAAAAAAAAATATGCAAATTTGTCGCAAAACATGTATAAATATGCCCCCTGGTGACTTTTGGGTTCTGCTCCCCTTGTTCGAGTCAAGCACCAGGAATTTTAGTGATTCTGTAGCCTTGTGGTATAGATCTGATTTTGTTTTACTAGGTTCTTCAGTGGTTGCTTATATTTGGTCCAACCGGTAGTCTACTACTAAGGCCCATAGAGGCAGAAGTGAGTCTTAGAGACGTTTGTCTTTGTTAGACCTGACAGCCTTAGGGTTGGTCACCCCTAACTTTTTGCCTGCCTCCTTCCACTTTTGAGATACTGTTTTTGCTGGTTTTTAGACTCTGCACACTTTACCACTGCTAACCAGTGCCAAAGTGCATATGCTCTCTCCCTTTAAACATGGTAACATTGGATCACACTCAATTGGGCTATTTAATTGACTTATAAGTCCCTAGTAGAGTGCATTATATGTGCCCAGGGCCCGTAGATTAAAAGCTACTAGTGGGCCTGCAGCACTGATTGTGGCACCCACTTTAGTGGCCCCTTAACCTTGTCTCAGGCCTGCCATTGCAAGGCCTGTGTGTGCAGTTTCACTGCCAATTTGACTTGGCATTTAAAAGTACTTGCCAAGCCTAAAAGTCCCCTTTTTCTACACATATGTCACCCCTGAGGTGTGCCCTATGTAACCCCTAGGGCAGGGTGCTGTGTAGGTAAAGGGCAGGACATGTACCTGTGTAGTTTACATGTCCTGGTAGTGTAAAACTCCTAAAATTTGTTTCTACACTACTGTGAGGCCTGCTCCCTTCATAGGCTAACATTGGGGCTGCCCTCATACATTGTTTGAGTAGTAGCTGCTGATCTGAAAGGAGTAGGAATGTCATATTTAGTATGGCCAGAATGGTAAATACAAAATCCTGCTGACTGGTGAAGTTGGATTTAATATTACTATTTTAGAAATGCCACTTTTAGAAAGTGAGCATTTCTCGGCACTTAAATCTTTCTGTGCCTTACAATCCACATCTGGCTGGGTTTAGTTGACCGCTCCTTGTGCCTTCACTCAGACACACCCCAAACACAGGATACCCAGCCTCACTTGCATATATCTGCATTTTAAATGGGTCTTCCTGGGCTGGGAGGGTGGAGGGCCTTCTCTCACACAAAGGACTGCCACACCCCCTACTGGGACCCTGGCAGACAGGATTGAACTGAAAGGGGACCTGGTGCACTTCTAAGCCATTCTTTGAAGTCTCCCCCACTTCAGAGGCACATTTGGGTATAAAAACAGGGCCTCTGCCCTACCACCTTAGACACTTCCTAGAGACACTTCCTAGAGAAGAAACCTGAACCAGAACCTGCACCCCAACAAGAAGAACTGCCTGGCTGCGTAAAAGACTCACCTGACTGCTTTCTGAAGAGGACTACTGCCTTGCTGTTGCCCTGCTGTCTTGCTGCTCTCTTGCTTTGCTGCAGAAGTGCTCTCCAAGGGCTTGGATAGAGCGTGTCTACTGTTCCCTAAAGTCTCAGAATCAAAAAGACTTCTCTCCTGCAGCTGAAATCCCCGTGCGGTGAAAATTTGATGCACCGCCTGCCAAGACCTACGCACAGCCTGCTTGTGTGGAAAATTTCACTGCACCTAGAGTCCGGAACTATGCAGCCTGACTTCTCAACAGAAGATCGACGCAGCACCAACGACGCAACCGTAACTTCAACGCACAGCCCTACTAGATTGATGCAAGCCATCTCAATACAACGACGCCCGACTTCCTGAGAGGAATCAACGCAGCGCCTGCCATGCGGAAGAAAATTCAACACACCGCCTACCGGAATCGACACATCGTCCCCGGGGCGTCTGAAAATCCTGCAACCCGAAGAGGATCCAAGTCCGTGTGCCAGAAATCGAAACAACGTCTTCCCGCATGGAAAATAACGATGCAAATTAGTGTGCGAAGGGGCAAAACCAACACACACTCACCGTTTTCCACGCATCTCCTCCTCTGCGGTCCCTTGCGAGGATTTTTCAATGCAAACCAGGTACTTTGTCCTGCAAGAGACACTTCTTGTTTCTAGGAGAACTTAAGACCCTTTTTATTACTTTTACAGTAATCTTTTAACTCTAAAGACACTTGATATCACTTTCAATGATATTCCTACATTTGCCTATTTCATCTTTAATTGTTTTGACCTTCATTTAGTCAGATAAATACTTTATATTTTTCTAATCACTGTGTCGTGTATTTTTGTGATGTTATATTGTGGTATTGTATGATTTATTGCACAAATACTTCACACATTGCCTTCTAAGTTAAGCCTGACTGCTCAGTGCCAAGCTACCAGAGGGTGGGCACTGGATAATTTGGATTGTGTTTGACTTACCCTCACTAGAGTGAAGGTCCTTGCTTGGACAGGGGGTAACTTGACTGCCAACCAAAGACCCCATTTATAACAGTCTTGTTCTTCATTGTATTTTGCTTTTATTTTCTGTGGTTTTATGGTATATCATTTATATGATTGTATTCGAAATGGTATGGGTTTTAAGTGAGCAATAATAAATATTGTTGCTAATGTTCTAATATCGACATAGAAAAGTTAGGTTAATACTGTCCTTTTAACCAAGCTCCCAAATTCCGTTTAACAGAGTCTGGTAACACGGGGCTAAAGTACATTAGACTGCATAACCAATGGATCTTTGCTAAATTATTTCTGAATAATGTGTTGACATTTCTGCTACTACAGTAACAATTCTTTCACAGCAGCAAACACATTTTTAAGAGATTGGTCCAACAATTTTGTTAGAGTTTCTGTAGTAATTCAATTTTAATGATGACATACAAGGCATTAATATGCTCCCTTCATTTTAACATATAGGCCCTCATTACGGAATAGGGTTTGATATTTACCATCAGTGGTAAAAACAATTACCCATCGTTAGGTATGTACTATGGCCCTCATTCTGACCTTGGCGGGCGGCGGAGGCCGCCCGCCAAAGTCCCGCCGTCAGGTTACCGTTCCGCGGTCGAAAGACCGCGGCGGTAATTCTGACTTTCCCGCTGGGCTGGCGGGCGGTCGCCTTCAGACCGCCAGCCAGCCCAGCGGGAAAGAGGCTTCCACGATGAAGCCGGCTCGGAATCGAGCCGGCGGAGTGGAAGCTGTGCGACGGGTGCAGTTGCACCCGTCGCGTATTTCACTGTCTGCGCAGCAGACAGTGAAATACATGTAGGGGCCCTCTTACGGGGGCCCCTGCAATGCCCATGCCAGTGGCATGGGCACTGCAGGGGCCCCCAGGGGCCCCGCGACTCCCCCTACCGCCATCCGGATCTCGGCGGTCCGACCGCCGGGATCTGGATGGCGGTAGGGGGGGTCGGAATCCCCGCGGCGGTGCAGCAAGCTGCGCCGCCGCGGAGGATTCAATGGGGCCGCGGTACACTGGCGGGACCCCGCCAGTGGTGCCGGTCCGACCGCGGCTTTACCGCCGCGGTCGGAATCCCCATTGGAGCACCGCCGGCCTGTCGGCGGTGCTCCCGCGGTCCTCCGCCCTGGCGGTCAAAGACCGCCAGGGTCAGAATGACCACCTATGTGTGTTAAATGCCTCCTACATTGAGTTTTGAACAAGAATGTGAGTTATGACACGAATAATCGTTTTTTACACACCAAATTATGCATTTTCTGCCTTTTTTAGGCTTTTTCCCTTGATACATTTTGACAAATTTGTCAAGGAAAAACAGTGACAGTGTAGATTCCATCCCTATACAAACTACTGTATTAATTAGAAAACAATATAAAATGTGCAGCATGGTACAAAACATTGTATATTAAACGTTATAATACAAATAAAATTCATCAACCAAGTCATTTTAAGGAGCACCCTTTGGGCACATGAAGCATAAATACTGTCATAGATGACAGTTTATAATTCCACAGTAGACATTTGGTCATTCACCCAAAGAAAACCATCTTCCAAATCTTTGAAAATAAGCCATAACTGTTAGCAATCAGGGCAACCTGAGAAAATATGGTAATTAAAAACAGAATTTTGAACTTGAAAACATCAGCTTAAGGAGACAACTATGCCAGTCTTTGAAAAGTCAGAAGTTGACTAAAATTAACAATTCATTTATGTGTGACTTAAAACTCAGAAGAACATGACCCTTCCAATTCCAGACAGATCCATTATTCACTAAAATGTACATCTTGCCAAAACCATAGTGGACTACATATATACTGCTCAGGGTTCATAAGGTTTCCCCAACATTCCTCTAAGACTGCAGTTTATAGGGTCAACAATTATTAACAAATTATTTAAATTACAAACTTAAATTGAATCAGTTCGGCTTAAATCATCAGTAACATGAATATAGCATGTATATGTACATAACTCCTTATGGTACAATGCAGTCTGTAGGAAGGCAAAGGGAGAACTCCTCAGATGCATCAAGGAGGGAACAGATAGAGAGATGCTGCGAGAAAGTAGACGGGCTTATAAAAAACTGGTCATCCATGCTAAAACCGAATGGGAGGAGAACCAGTGGGAGGAGCTTACCACTTCCCTCGCAACAAGAGACCACCGAATGTTTTGGAGAGTAGTAAACGGGGGGTCGGGGAACCTCCATTCGGCAATAGAACCAAATATTGCAGCAGGGGTGTGGCAGGCACACTTCCAGTCTCTCTACAGTTCCGAGCAGGGAGAAACTAAGATTGATTTCGGTACTGGACTGGTAGAGTATGGCGGGGATTTGATAACAGTGGGGGAGGTGAAGGTAGCACTAATGGGACTTAAAGCTGGAAAGGCGCCAGGATTGGACGGCCTGCCCGGGGACCTGTTCAAGCAGGAGCCCGGTGTTTGGGCCCCCTATCTGGCTGCAGTGTTTAATGGAGTTTTGTGTGGCATGGAAATTCCGAGTACTTGGCTGGGGGCAGAGGTGGTTCCTATATTTAAAAAGGGCTCGCCCCTGCTCCCAGCCAACTACAGACCAATCAGTCTAATTGACGTGTCACAGAAGCTGTTTGGCAGGATACTGCTGAATCGGCTTCAGGACTGGGTGGAAGAAACGGGTGCCCTTAGTCCGTATCAGGCGGGATTTAGAAAGGGAGTTTCTACAGTGGACCAGGTTTTTCGTCTGAACGTCATCTATTGGAGGGCAGCAATATTGGAAGGGGGTAGTTTATACACTATATTTGTGGACCTGAGGGCTGCGTTCGACCTCGTGCCCAGAGGGAAACTCTGGAGTGTCCTGGCTGAGATGGGGGTCCCCCCAGACATCCTGATAATTTTAAAGAGATTGCACCATAATAACTATGCCCGGGTCAGGTGCGGGAAACATGGGAAATTAACAGACAGATTCCCCGTTGACAGGGGGGTTAGACAGGGCTGTGTATTGGCACCGACCCTGTTCTGCCTCTTCGTCAACGGGGTAATCGCCCATCTCAATGGAACTGAATACACTGATGCCCCAAAATTGAATGGCAGCAGGGTGCCTGCAATCATGTTTGCAGATGACACCCTGCTGCTGTCCAAAACCCCCATGGGGATACAGAGGACCCTTGATTCTTTTGTGGCTTTTTGCACAGATAGGGGGTTAGAAATCAATGCTAACAAAACCAAGTTTATGGTTATGAACCCAACCCCAAGATCACGCCCGAACCCCTTACTGGGAGCTTCACGTTTAGAGAGAGTCTCCACCTTTGAATATCTAGGTGTAACGTTGAATGAAACCATGTCCTGGGGAACTCACCAGACTAGGGTTAACCTTAAATTAGTGCAGACCACTGGCGGCATTGCTCGGTTGATGAGAAGCTCCACATATCGACCGCTGGGGCCGCTTATCCAGATATACAAGGCACAGCTAGAGGAGCTCTGATGTACGGGGCGGAACTGTGGGGTCACACAGCTTCCTGCAGTCTGTCTATAACTGAGAACAACTTCATTAGACAGATAGTAGCACTTCCGTCCAGTACTCCGCTCCTCCCCCTGAGGATGGATCTGGGTCTGAGACCAATAGCAGATGAATTAGGTCTCAGACCCATAGTCTTCTGGCGAAGGCTATGGAGCACCGAAGAACTCTCTTCTTATAGGGCGGAACTGAGGGAGTTGTTAACCCACCCTAAAGCCCTACAGATCCCGTGGATAAAATATATAAAAAAGTCCTGTATGGGATTGGGCCTCCCTGACCTGTGGTCGGATCCAGCTGATGCCTCACTAAGGATCCCACGAAGAGCTTTGGTCAGTGCTTACCACGAGCAGAAATTAGCTATGGCCCTAGACTGCAAGAATGAGGGGTCATTAACATCTGTATTCGCGCAAAGCAAGGACTCATACCGTTTGGAGAGGGTTCTGGATGCTATGTCTCCTGTGCTGGCCAGGAAGCTTTTTCTCCAATGGAGATATGGCACATTGCCTCTGCGATCTTACACCTGCTCCTGGTCAACACTGCCATCTACCAAGCTATGTCCGACATGTGTGGGAGCAGAGGAAAGCGATCTGCATGTGGTCTTGTTTTGTCCAACTTACAAGGCCGCCAGGAAATATTGGCTCCTACCACTTATTAGAAACCTTGGTTTTAGGGAGTACCTCCCGGTGTACAGAATCTTAAAAACTGATGTTTCAGGTCCAATTGTGTTTGCACTAGCCAAATTCCTTACCAATGTCTGGCATATTCGTACCCGTATTTTAAAGTTGCAGGCTCCTATCTAATTTTAAGTTTTCATTTTAATTGTATGGTCTTTTATCTGATGTGTTTCCTGTTTACTTTCCCTTGATGGTTTTATATGTTCATATGCGTGTTTTTTGTGTACATCTTTTATGGCCTAATTGGCCGAAATAAAGATTAATTAATTAAAAAATATATATATATATAGCATGTATGAATACAGTATAATCCAGGTAATTAAATTTGGCAAATGCACGTATACGTTACTAAAAAGAGCATATCCAAAGTAAGATAAAATTCTGTTCCCATAAAGGGAAACTCTCTAATTCTAAGCTGAGGTTGTGGGAGGTTTGGGGAAATTTGAAGCAGCAGGCTTCAGCCAATACAAAATTGCAAGTAGAGCCAAATGAAGATTCCAAAAAAGTAAAAAAGAAATGCACTTACTCTAGAAAGTAAGTCTATGAACAGAAATGTAAGGATCCTATGGTCTCGAGGGAGAGAGGAGACGTCCTCCTGCAAAGGTGGACGGGGTATGTCTAACTAACTAAAGCCAAAGCGTACTGTTAAATCTTCAAATTCAAGAGAAGATACATATTTCACAGTTTACCCAGTAACAAGAACTAATCAAAAATGTGTGCTGCTTCTGTACTCGGTGTCGCCTCTTTCTCAAGGATAATGCAATACCAGTTTCATCCATCATTGTGGCCTTCGTGATATCTTGCAAAGAAGTATACACCTCCTCTTCCTCCAATCCTGTGCAGGTGCTGAGAAATATTTTGAAACCAATTATTTGCAACAGATATGACCTTCACACAGTAAACTAAGAGAGAATAATACAGTTAGTGAGACCACTGTGACTCTGGTGCCTGAATCAAAAAGAAAGTTAAACACACCATGTAAAAATACCTAAAATGGAGGTGGGCATGTAGGCTCCAATCATGTCAATGTTAAGATGCATTTATCCCACTTTTAGCTAAATTGAAGACATATAAATCACTCCTTTCATTAACTCTAAATGTAAAATAGCATGTGCACAAATATAAGTAATGGTAAAGCATGTTAGCAACCACAAATAAATGAAGATAACTTTTTTATATCATTTTTTTGTAATTTCTGTTGTTTTGTATGATTAAAGTTAAAAAAATAACAGGATGTCTGAACTCGGGAACCGAAATGAAAAAACTCACTTGCAAGCCGCCTCGTGAGTTATCACCTGGTTCTTCAAAGCTGTGGCACTACACTCGTCAACAAATATTACTTTGTGGCAGTCCAGACAAAAGATCCTAGTTCTGGGAATCCTGCTGTTGGGCTGCAAGGACAGACGAGGGAAGTATGGCTGCAGGAGACCACACATTTTGGAAGGCAGTGGAAGATGTAGAGACCACTCCCCCTCCTACATTTTTCTTTCTGGAGCATTGAACTACCAGGAATCTCATTCATTAAGATCCTGCATCCCGGAAGGTGTACTTTTTATGCGGTCATCTTTTGAACTCCTTGTCACCCATTTTGCATGTGAGTACTTGCAAGGTGTAATTTGGCAGGTGTCATTTTTTGGAACTCCTAAATCGGGTTCCGGAGTGCCTCTGCTTTGCTCCTCCACCGCTTCAGGGTCTTGACGTTCAGGATGGTATCTTCCTGAAGCCATTCTTCAGATTACTTTTTCTATAGTCCCTAAAAATGGGAACTGTCCAAAAACATAAAGACATATTGCACAAGGTGTGAACAAAGTGATGTCCTTATTCAGGAAGTGGGAGTGGAACTCTTCAAATTGCATGATTACAGTCACATCAACCAATCAGATGCGGTTTTACTGTGGGTCAAGTGTCCCATAGTACAATTCATTCAAGTAAACAAACAGAAATTTAATTAAAAACTACAAACCTCATTTGAACCTGTCAGGAACCCATAGGCTCAAAACTCAAAAAAGACCCCTTTGTAGCAAAATATTTTAAAAAAAAAAAAAACATCTGGGTCCGACTGTACTTTTTTTTGGCACCTAGTGACCCAGAGACGGAAGTTAGGGCCTTGTGAAAGGAAGGCAACATTCTATCATTCACTCCACGGTTCACAAGGGAGTACAGTGATACTCCTGGGAAAATAAAAATAAAAATGAAACTAGCCATATAATTAGTCACTCAGAGAACACTCCTCAAAAAACAAGCCCACAGGCTTCCGAAAAAAAGCAGATAATCCACCATAGCCTTGTAAGGAACTCCAGAGCAGCAGCCACCTACTACACATCCACCAGCCCTTCCGGAGTTGGAATGCAATTGTAATTTATCAACAACTGCAGCCACACAATCAAGTCCGAAAGAGAATCAGTGATGTAGAAATTCGGGAACAACATCAATGCCCAATAAGGTACTTGCATGTTGTTCAATAAGGTGCTCCATAGAGGCCAAACTGGCCAGTACTCAGTAGGTGCCAGTAGGATGTGGAAG